>NW_023416320.1:22597958-23930958 GCF_014108235.1 Myotis myotis
TAAAAGGAGAACAAATATTATGTGAATAAGGGTGCTTTCTCTTACATTTAATACAGTGAAGGTTATGCATCTCTGCACTAATTAGAATAAGAATGTACCACGTGTTGACTGTTTTAAGTTTTCTTTTTGCTGTGTTTTTTTTCTGAGTAAATTATATAATAGCACCAAATACCATCTTTCAGTGACCATTTGATTTTAGCATCTTGGTTATAAATGGGGACATTTTTAAAAAATATTCAAAGGCTTATCTATTTTTCTGAGGGCTCCCCCAATCCTCTGATATTGGGGTTATTCCCCCCCCCTTTTTAAAAACAAATAACAGTTTTACTGAGAAATAAGTAGCATATTTATTATATAATTCACCCATTTACAGTGTACAAATTCAATGGTTTTTAGTGTATTCAGAGTAGTGCAAACATTACTGCAATCAATTTTAGAACTTTTTTTTTTAAATAAAAAAATAAAACCTGTACTCATTAGCTTTCTCTCCCTGTTCCCTACCTCTCATACTCCCAGCCCCAGGTAACTACTAATCTATATTCTGTGGCTATAGTTCTGCTTATTCTGGACATTTCCAATTAACAGAATCATACAATATGCTGTGTGTGTGTGTGTGTGTGTGTGTGTGTGTGTGTGTGTGTGTGTTTATGTGTGATGGAGTTCTTTCACTTAGCATGTGTCAGTACTTCATTCTAATGTATAACGTTCCATTGTATGGCTATACTAAGTGTTTATCCATTCATCAATTGATGAAAATGTAGGTTGTTTCTACCTTTTAACTATTGTGAGTAGAGCTGCTATGATATGTATTTACAAATCTTTGTTTGAATGCATGTTTTCAATTCTTTTGGCTATATATCTGGAAGTGGAATTGCTAAGTCACATAGTAACTCTATGTTTAATCTTTTGAGGAACTAAACTGTTTTTCAAAAGCAGCCATGCCATTTTATATTTTCACCCAGAGTCATTCTCTTTTGAAGCACTGATTTATCATCATCATTTTTTTCTTCCATGGCTAACTTGTCTAATTCTCCCAGACCCTCACTTATGGATGGTTTGACAAAGACTCTGAGTAGTTTTCCAACCTAATCTCACCAACTCCATGAAATTCTGGACCTTTATCAGGATTTGCCATTTCACTTTGCCATAGATTTATTCTCTGTAATAGAGGCTTGCAGCTAATTTGCATCTTTCTGGAAACAACTCCATGAAGTATTAACTTCAACTTAAAGGTGAGAAAACTTAGGCTCAGGCACGTTAAAGAATTAGCTAGTAGGTAGATGAACCAGCAGCTGAATTATTGTGAAGAATGGAATTGGCTTCACAGGAAAAATAATAGGTTTGAGGACAGTGTTACCTAGAGGCACTACTAAACTTCTCTGAGCTTCCATTTATGCTACCTCACTAATTTCTCCAAGGAACACTAAGAGAATAGTATAGAACAGGGGTCCTCAAACTTTTTAAACAGGGAGCCAGTTCACTGTCTCTCAGACCTTTGGAGGGCTGGACAATAGTTTAAAAAAAAACTATGAACAAATTCCTATGCACACTACACATATCTTATTTTGAAGTAAAAAACCAAAATGGGAACAAATACAGTATTTGCATGTGGCCCGTGGGCCATAGTTTGAGGACCCTGGTATAGAAGTTAGGATGTGTGTGCTGCAAATAACAGAAAATGTTACCAAATGTGGCTTATGCCTTTTGACTTATTATTATTTACTTATTTTTACATAATACGAAGTCCCAGAAAAGACAGTTGCAGAGTTGGTTCAGGAGTTCAACATTGTGAGGGCTTCTGAGTCAATTTCAATGTGGTTCTATTTGCTACTTCTCCCTCGTGGTTGCAAGATGGCTGCACCAACTCCAAACAGCATGCCTCCATCCTGCCTATTCCCATGCCAGCGAGGGAGGGAAGGTGTTTCTTTATTCTCATTCTGTTCCTTTCATTTTATTAGGGAGGAAACCTTTTTTCCAGAAGACCCTCACAGACTTCCTCTGATGATTCCTTGGTCAGAGAGGAGTTGCATGCCTACTCCTAATTATAAGAGAAGCTGGGAAAACGAGTGCTTGGCAGTTTTAGCCTCTAAGTTGTGTGAAGAGCTCTTCTAGCTTGGAGAGTGTGTAAGAGTGGCCACAGAGTCAGCAGTCACCATGGCTGCTGCTGTTGGGAATCACTATCCCTAGTCTGAAGGTGAGTTTCCTGAGGCTCAGAGATGCTAAGTAACATTATACAGCTAGTTAGTGGTAAAGCTGAGATTTGAGTCAGGGAGTTTGAATTCTAAAGTCAATGCTATAGCACATGGTCTTAGAGGTAATGTCTAGCTATGTGACATGGGATAATTTACCACTTTCCTAAAACTGAGTTTCTTCGCCAATAAAGGAAGAATAATACAGAGTTAGCTGAGGCTCAAATGAGAAAATGTCTGTAAAGTATCTTGAACAAATAACTGCTCTACCAATGTTGGTTTCCTACCCCATCTCCCTCTGCAACAGCTTAGTCATTAAAATCCCCTGTCTGTAAAGTTGCTGGTAAACCCAATCACGCTTATATTGAACTGCAATAGAATAGAATAAAAAGGCTTATAGGGTGGCTATTGACTTGGCCACCTTTGACTGACAGTAAAAATTTATAAGGGAATTGCAAACATCCTAATAACAATGACAGGAGATTTGGGGGATCATGGGGCCTTTCTGGAATTCCAGAAATCACAACATGGGGTTCACTCTTTCCTACTGACATATATTGACAGAGAAGGGAGGAAAAGCAACCACTGTTTTCTGAAAATTCTATAAAGACAAGACAAAGTTGAAGTGGCCTTCCAAGAATTAGATGGACAACATGCTTTTTGCTTCCTGTTTTTCTTATGTGATTTTTGTGGCAACTCACGTTAAAATTGGGGACTGGAGACTTCTTTATCACATCACAACAGTAACAAAATCCCCTTGACCTAAGTGTGCAGGACTCCATGTTTACTCCTCAAGGAAACAATTTGTATCGAAACGGTTCCTGATATGCAAGGGAGCTAGATGTTGTACAACCCGATAAAGGAGAAGCTGCTAAATTCAGGCTGTTCATCAAACAGTTTAATTTACCCAGAAGACAGGAAAGAGTAAAGCAATATGATGAAGGCCTTCTGCTTAGCTTGTAATAGAGAACATAAAATATCCACCTTGAGAAATTGTTTGACTGGGTCCACAATTCACATAAAATTATGCTACGTTTCTGAGTATGGCACGGGGATATTTTTTTTGTCCTCTCTCTGGAAATTTGCTCATTTTCAAAAGTTCATGATTCATTTCACAACATCCCTTTGGAGTTCAGCAGGCAAAGTCAACACACTGGCTCCGAAGAGGTAGTTTATGATAAAGGTCAACAGCGTGGGCCTCGCACCTGTTTTAGGTTGGTTCCCTGGAAGCAATCTGAGGTGTAGTTGTGTGTATGCGAGTTGAGTGAGGGGTACGCTTGGGAATAATACATGTAAGGGAGTGGGGGAAGTAAAATTGGGTAGAAGGCCAAATTTAATTGATGCAGTTGCAACAGAGGCCTCCAAAGAGCTCATGGGAAATTCTTTGCAGTCTCCCCAACGGGGGCAAGGTGGTTGGACTTGGTACCCTCACCAGGGGGCGCATAACCTTGGGTAAGGTGCCTCCCTTTGCGGAGAAAGCTCTCTTGCGAAGGGAAATTCAGGGAGCTGGCAGTTATGAGTCCTCAGTCGCCAACACTGTTCTGGTGGCCAGTGACCAGTACAGGAGTTGTACTGGCCTGGGATGGAATCTGGATGCTCTCGTTGTTGTGGGAATCTGGGCAAGCCACTGAACTCTGCGACTACCTCCCAGAAGTTTGGAGGTTCAAGGAGGTCTACTGCTTGATAAGTGATGCTCAATAAATGTCGCTATCATTATTTTGTTGTACTCTATGACATTTATCGAGTCTGCTGTTCTGAGCTCTATAATCACATATCTAATCGCTGACAGAATTCTTATACCTGGGTGTGCCTCAGTTTCTCCAGACTCTACTCTCCTGTACTCAGCTCTTTACGCCATCCTTAGGCTACAGCCCGAGAGAACGAGGGCAACTCAAAGAAGAAAGAGCTGTGAGAGGAGAAGTAAGAGCGAGAGTGAGAGCGAATGAGAGACAGTGAGAACCGCAATTTTTGATGGGTTAAATGGGACATTAGTGGGGGTCTATGTCAAGCTGGTGTGTAGAATACAGGGTTTTCTGTACAGAACACTTTTCTCAGAGTGCCTCTCTTAGGATTGCTATTTCTTGGGAATGCTCTGTGGGTTACATCCTAACGTAGAATACTTGGCATTAAGTAGAAATATTAAATACAAAAGATGGCTATAAGCCACACTTTTCTCTTCCAGTGGTCCTAGTTGGTATTATGTTTGATTTCACTGGTGTTCTAGAAACTGGTACACGTGGGATAGCCGTGGGGTAATTTATTGAAAATTTAAAACAGTGTGTAGAAGTATTTGTGTATGAAACTAGGTGCAAAATGAGTCCAGGCTGCCAATCACGACTTGAGCCAAATTAAGCAGAGACAGGGTTGAATCTATGAGTGCTTATTCCAATAATGCCGGCAGTATGCAGAGAGCAGCAGGTCATCCTGTAAATTCTGCCCTATCCTCCCCTACTAGCTGGCTGGTTATATATGAACAAGGAAGAAAGGCTACATGCAAGGGGGAAAGGAACAGAATAAGGGCTGCAGGGTCTGTGGCTCATGTGTCCCCTTCCAGGAATTTGAAGTCTGATACCAAGGTGGTTAATTTTCTATGATGTTAAAACCAAACTCAGCCCGTTCCTGAGACTGGAGAATGGTCAGCACTCCTGAGGCAAATTCCCGGAGGGGGTCAGGGTCCAAGCATAGCAACCAAATCAAAACGTGTCCTGTCCTTGGTTTGTTCTCAAAATGTATTTTCCTTTCTTTAATATATTTTTATTGATTTCAGAGAGGAAGGGAGAGGGAGAGATAGAAACATCAATGAAGAGAGAAAATCATTGATTGGCTGTCTCCAGCACACCCCCTACTGGGCTCCGAGGGGGTCTCATCTTTTTACAGCCCTGTTGTTTTTTTTCTTGCAGCACATCCTCCAGTTTCCCAGGGTTTGTAGGACAACCTCTTCTCTATAGTTAGGAAGGTGAATAATCATAAACAACTGTGGTCCTCCTCTTATTGCATGCCCTTCCTCTTATGATTTAGGAGATCACCTTTAGGCTAAAGTGATGAGTGGGCAATTAGGAGAACCAAGATGGCGGCATAGGTTAACGCCGGAGTTTGCTGCTTTGAACAACTACTTCAAAAGTGAAACTAAAAGACGGAAGGGACATCACCCAGAACCACAGGAACGCTGGCTGAGTGTAAGTCCTACAACTAGGAGGAAAGAGAAACGCATACGGACACTCAGAGGAGGCGCAGTGCTGAAGTCAAATTCTGAGGTGAGGAGTGCGTGGAGCGGGCTGGCGGCGGAGGGCGCGGTTGGCGGTTTCAATGGGGAGGGAGTCGCAGACTCTGAGCTCCAGATCCGGGCGAGTCTTTAGCGACCCAGACTCAAACAGGAGAAGCAGGACTGTCTGGCTTCGGTCAGAGCGAGTGCAGCTTTCTCTCCGAGGTTTGCAGCGGGTGCTGGGACTCAGAGAGGCAGAGCCCCTGGGGACAGGACTGAGAGCCGCCATAACTGCTCTCTCCGGCCCACCCTGTTGATCCTGTGTGACCCACCCCGCCCAAGCCCTGCACAGAGGCATTTGCCGGATAGCCTCAGGCAAAGGCTAGATTAGCACCTCCCTAGAGGACAGAAGTTCTCTCACTGCTGACACAGCTGATTCTCACAGCCACTTGGCCTGGAGGTCAAACCCTCCCTGGTATTAGCTACAACAATCAAGGCTTAACTACAAGACTGCGCACAAAGACCACTAGGGGGTGCACCAAGAAAGCATAACAAAATGCGGAGACAAAGAAACAGGACAAAATTGTCAATGGAAGATATAGAGTTCAGAACCACACTTTTAAGGTCTCTCAAGAACTGTTTAGAAGCCACCGATAAACTTAATGAGATCTACAAGAAAACTAATGAGACTCTCGATGTTATATTGGGGAACCAACTAGAAATTAAGCATACACGGACTGAAATAACGAATATTATACAGACTCCCAACAGCAGACCAGAGGAGCGCAAGAATCAAGTCAATGATTTGAAATGCGAGGAAGCCAAAAACACCCAACCGGAAAAGCAAAATGAAAAAGAATCCAAAAATGCGAGGACAGTGTAAGGAGCCTCTGGGACAGCTTCAAGCGTACCAACATCAGAATTATAGGGGTGCCAGAAGATGAGAGAGAGCAAGATATTGAAAACCTATTTGAAGAAATAATGACAGAAAACTTTCCCCACCTGGTGAAAGAAATGGACTTACAGGTCCAAGAAGCGCGGAGAACCCCAAACAAAAGGAATCCAAAGAGGACCACACCAAGACACATCATAATTAAAATGCCAAGAGCAAAAGACAAAGAGAGAATCTTAAAAGCAGCAAGAGAAAGAAACTCAGTTACCTACAAGGGAATACCCATACGACTGTCAGCTGATTTCTCAACAGAAACTTTGCAGGCCAGAAGGGAGTGGCAAGAAATATTCAAAGTGATGAATACCAAGAACCTACAACCAAGATTACTTTATCCAGCAAAGCTATCATTCAGAACTGAAGGTCAGATAAAGAGCTTCACAGATAAGGAAAAGCTAAAGGAGTTCATCACCACCAAACCAGGATTATATGAAATGCTGAAAGGGATCCTTTAAGAAGAGGAAGAGGAAGAAAAAGGTAAAGATACAAATTATGAACAACAAATATGCATCTATCAACAAGTGAATCTAAGAATCAAGTGAATAAATAATCTGATGAACAGAATGAACTGGTGATTATAATAGAATCAGGGACATAGAAAGGGAATGGACTGACTATTCTTGGGGGGGAAAGGGGTGTGGGAGATGCGGGAAGAGACTGGACAAAAATCGTGCACCTATGGATGAGGACAGTGGGTGGGGAGTGAGGGCGGAGGGTGGGGCGGGAACTGGGAGGAGGGGAGTTTTGGGGGGGGAAAAAGAGGAACAAATGTAATAATCTGAACAATAAAGATTTAATTAAAAAAAAAAAAAGAAAGAAAACTACAATCTAAAAAAAAAAAATACGCAATTAGAGTTTCCAGAAATGATTAAAAACTTTTAATAAACACTTGAAATGAAATTTAATAGATTTATGCTACATTTCCTGTCGTTTTCATTCACGGACATTACCCGTGGAACGCTGGGAAATGACCAGAAAACTGATAATATTTACAACTCCGGCCACTATAGGGAGCGTTTTCACTGAATTTGCTTTCAAATATTAGGAATTCATGTTTATACAGCTCAAAATTTGTGTAGAAAGAAGGACTACACTGCTTATGTTTACAATTGAGGCAGATTTTCTCTAGCGGCTTTTTTGTGAATCAGTAAATATCCTGACGGTTCGAGTACATACTTGTAAGAAAAACCTCTAATTGTCGTAAAACTCTTAAAATACGCAATTAGAGTTTCCAGAAATGATTAAAAACTTGTAAAAAAAAAAATAAAGTGATGAGTGTATAATGATTTGGAAGAAGAGCAAGGGGAAGTAGCCGTAGAATGCACTCAAATAAGAAGGACCAGGAGCAAACATTAGCAGGAGAAAGGAGATAATCCTGGAGTACAGACAATCTTAAATCAGGTAAACTTATGGAGAAGTCACCCATGGCTGTCGGCCCTGACCTGGTAGAACCAACCAGAAATCCAAGCTGCTGTATTGAAGAAGACAAAGGAATAGGCATCTAGGAAAATGGGTTGGGGAATAAGAAACTAGGCAATGGATCTAGTCTTGTGCACAACACATGCATAATAAATATTCATTGAATGAACGGATACCAGTGCTAATGGAAAGTTGACATTTAACCCAACTGAAGGCGTTTTGAGTTAGGGGGTGTTGTACATTCTCTCCACTGAGAATCAGATGTGACAGCAGACTATGGGTGGGCTCTCCAGGAGGAGGAAAATCAGGCTACCTGGACTGAGTAGGGGGAGATGGGGCAGGGAGCAAGGCAGCTCTCAGACGAATGTCAGGTAAATAAACCTCTGAGTCTCTCATCAATCCAGATGAAATGTGCCTCAGCAGCTGCTAGTTTAATTTCCACGTTGGGTTGCCTGTCTTGTCACTGGAAACAGATATACTTATCATTTTAATAGGGGATATCTGTAGATAGCACATGTTTTACATACAATTACATAGGAAGTTTACAACCAACACAAAAACGGCTCTGCTGAGTGGACAAGGCAAGAGATTAAAGTGTACAAATACACCTGAGGCTGAACAGAAATATCTGCCTCATTTTCTCCCTGCCATGAGGCTGGATGCTCAAGGCAGTATGAAAAACAGTTATTCTTCGTCCTCCAGTTATTCGGAAGTTTTACAGCTCCTGATTACAATAATACTCCCATCTGTTTTCTACATAGATTTAGAAAAGACTATGTTTCTAGTCCATGCGATGCACGATTCTTGCCAAATGTTCACAATGGGATAAAGCTAATAAGATCAGGGAAACACAGTGAGGTGTAATGTAGAGTCATATGGGTAGTGAATCAGAGGACCTGGGATTGTAGCCTGGCTCTGACACTTACGAGCTGTATAACCTCGGGGAAGTCACTTCATTTTCTCTGCTTCAGCTACGTCATCGGTAAAAGGAAGGTAATAGTAGTGTTTCTCTTACAGGGTTGCTTAGGGATTACATTTGCTAATATAAGAAAAGGACTTAGAACTGTGCCTGGCACAAAGTAAATACAATAGATTACTGAGGTTATTGTGGCTGCTACTATAATTATTTAAAACCATAGCTGTAGGGGCAGTGGTTTGGGTCAGACCTGTCTGTGTTCTAACGCAGCTCTTGCAAACTCTTTGCTTCCGTTTCTGGAGCTGCTACATGCAACCAGAATGCAAGGTTTTCTCCCCTCTCCAACTCATTATCTCATTCTCCTCAAAATAGCATCACATTTCTGTATTTGCTAGGCTTATAGCCATTTCATTCCATTAAAATGTTTACTAAACAATTACTCTGACATAGTTTTAGACCCCCTGGAAGCAAGGCAAAGGGAAATACCAGAAGGCCAACCTGACCTGGAGCCACAGTGGAGAAGATTGGAAAGGGGTCTTGTCTGGGGGAAATGCATTCTACTTCAGGGCAGTGGAGAATGAATAAGGAAACCAATGATTATGAAAATTCCCAAAACACCTGTGAAGAAAATAAAGCAGCATGAAGTGACATGACAGAGAGAAGTCTACATTTGATCAGCTCCCCAGACTTTGCTAAGATGCTTGGTGGAAAGAGGAGGGTGCAGAAAAGATCAGGGCTTTTTTTCTTTTTGAGGAGTTCATTGCGGACGACGGATTCCTGCCCCGTAGAGATATTATCTAGATCAGTGGTGTCCAACAGAAAAATAATGTGAGTCCCTTATATGACTTTAATGTTTCTTGCACCCATATTTTTTTAAAAAAAGTAAAAAGAAAGAGGTGAGGTTAATTTTAATAATACATTTTAAAACAACACATCTAAACTATTATTTCAACACATAATCATATTGGAATATTTTACCTCCTTGTTTTGCGTACTAAGTCTTTAGAGTTCAGCATGCATTGACACAGCACATCTCAATTTGGACTCATCCCTTTTCCAGGGCTCCGTGGCCACTGGTGGTTAGTGGCCACTGTACTGGACAGCACAGGGCATGACACAGGTAAACCGTGGTCCTGGGGCCAAATCTGGGAAGCCACCAGGGCTTGTTCATAGGTTTAGCTGAGGGGAAAGTGGACTTGAGAGTTTGAGAATGCTGGGATAAACCAAATTAGTATTTGTTGGAATGCAGAACTTAGAACTTCTTGCATTGTGTTTTCTGGTGGAGATAAGCGTTCTCATTATTTCCAGATTTATTTTCAAAAATCCATTTCTCAGTGAATTTCTTAAATGACTAAATGTTCTTTGACATACATGATGAGAAGATTGCATCCCTTGCACAGTTAAGCATGTAACAGACTATATTTTGGGCGAGTGAATGAATAAATCAATAGTGAGTTAGGGACAACGGCAGCACTAGTCTCTCTCCAGATGGCCAGAGGGAATGAGCAGCAAAACCCCAAAGACCTATTTCCAGTTCCATCACACTCTCTGGCCCACACTTTCCTTTGATTCAGGGCTGATTGATCCTATCTCTCTAGGGCAGAAAACCTGGCTGCATTTTCACAAGAACCACCCCTCTTGAAATGTGACCAGCCTTCCTAATAGCACTGGTACCTGCCTGAACTTCCCGTGGCCTTGCAGCTAATTCCATTTCAGGGGAAGCTGCTGCTCTGCTGAGTGCTTGATGGATGCTCTGCCGGGGAGAAGAAAATGGCAGGGAATGGCCTCAAGCTCAAGGTGATAGAGATAGCACCAGGCTACCTCCAGTCTCTGGGTTTTCAACATGCCCCCTGGGCATGAGCTGAGCCTGTTTCGTTTCCTTCTGAGGGTTACAGCACATTTGTTCATAGTGTGGACTCGCACTTGAAGAGTTCCGTGGGCAAGGCAGATGGGAGATGCACACGGGGGACGGAGGAGAGGAAACTGTATGTCTCCTTCACCGAGAAGTGTTCATTCTGCGAGTCTTGCTGATGGCAACCTCCCAGCTGACTTCTGTGTGTTTCGGTTATAATTAACTCCTATACGTTTTATTGGGATTAGTGACTTGTCAGCGTTTTTGGAACTCAATACTGAGCCCTGGGTGTAATAACACTATGGTTCTTCCATGGGGCACAGTTTAGGGTGATGGATAAAGAGGAGAGTACCACTACGATTTCATCAAACTTCCATTTGTTTTTCTCCGTTTAAGAAGGCAGAGCGCAAGGCTTTTTGCTTTCTCTTCTTTTGCTCAGCAGAAACTGCAAACGGAAATGCTTGATGGAAAGCAAGTACGCCCTTAAGAAATTCCTGTGTAAGAGTTCTCAGATCAATGCTCAAACTCATCTCACGCTCCCAGAAATTGACCTCCCTCTCGCTGTACCTGACACCTTCTCCCCTAGGGCGGAAACAGGTTTATTAACCAATTTTCACTTTGCAGTGATTCACTGTGGTGGAGGGGGAAAACCACTTAGATGAAGTATCCAAAGTTTTGGTTCTAGCCTCCGCTCAATGTGAAATCTTAGACACGCCACTTTATCTCTCTGTGCCTGTTTGCCTAACTGCAGAACAGGGCGTCGGTTACAATACTATGCACATGTATTGTACACGTCCTACATGCCAGGCCCTATGCTGTGCAATCTAGATACTTGATCTTGCTCAACCCTCATAGAATAAATGCAGGAAGACATAGGTGTTCACTTTTTGAAATGAAGAACCTGGGGTCTTGAAAGATGAGATTTGTCTTCATGTCCAGATGTGACTCCGCAGCCCAGGCATTTAGCTACTAGACTACGCTAATGTTCTGGTTGTTGTGAGGAGGAAAAAGATGCCTCAAAGCACGATGCAATCCCATAAAAACGTGAGGCATTATCACTCAACATCACCCATAGTGGTTATTGAGGGCTTGGTCCTGCAGGAGGTACTGAAAACAAAAATACAGTGTGTTTCCTGATTAGGGGCATTGCCCCAAATAAACATGCTTGGACTTGTCTGTTGACAAAAGGAAGAAAGAATATAAGGAGAGGAAAGACTCATCTTGACCAAAAAACCCTGCTTGGTCAGCCTCCATCTCCTAGCATCCACCCCGGTGCTCACAAAGCTATATTCATAATCTGCTTTTCAGTTTCTCCCCGGCCAAGGTCATTTCTGCCGAAGGGACTTTGTACTTGCTCTTCTCACTGCGTAGGAAATTCTTCCTACAGCTGTTTCCTTCCCATTCTTTAAGTCTCAAACCAAATGTCAACTTCTAAGAGAAATCCCGACCACCCAATTAATTGCTTATATATAGTTTTTGTTTACTTGTTAATTGTTTGGCTCTTCTGAATAGATACTCTTGCTCACTGTGCTATATTGGTGACTCACACAGCACTAGGCTCTTACTAGTCACCCAATAAATTAAGGTTGAGGAAGAAATTAATGACAGTGCTTCAGAGGACAAAAACCTGGGTAGGGTCCTGACTCAGATGTTAACCTATCGTCTTTAGTCTCAATTTGATTCCTACTAATTATTTCTATTTGAAGAACAAGATGATGAAGTTCTCATTCTTCATCTCTGAATAGGTTTTTTCCATTCGTTTTAATGTTCACCTGCTTGCTTCCTGCCACTGCCTTTGGAGAAAGTGTAAGTTATGGGAAAGAGCAGGGTCTTTGGAGTTACATAGAACTGGGGTTAAATCCTAATTCCATCATTTACAGTGTGACTGTGGGTATGTGACTCAACCTCTCTGACCCCAAGTTTTCATTGTGTATGAAAAACTTCAAAGAATTATCTTTATGCTGAGATAAGATGTTCTCAAAGAATTCATAGCAGTCTGGTAAATTGTGTTTCTATTTTTCTCTTCTTCCCAAGGAACTTAACTTTTTTGGAAATAAATTTTGGGCTTGAAGAATGCTGTCTGTTAGTTGGCTATAATTTGATTTGTTAATGTTGGAGGAAGAGAGGAAAAAGAAGAATTTTAGGTGATATTGTGATTTCCTGGAACGCAAGAATTTTTGTCTGATCTGGTATCAAAGTCATTGATACTTGCTAGGCTACTAGTAGTCACAAAAAATAAAATTAAAATGAAAACTTTAGATAGTGATACCAAAAAACTACTTCAACCCTTTATGTAAGAAACCACTTAAACCATTGCCCTGAAGATAAATTTTCAAACCCTTTATGTAAGAAACCACTTAAACCATTGCCCTGAAGATAAATGCAACAAAAATTTCATGAAATGATTTTTTTTTTTTAAAAAAAGAAAGCTTAAGGACTACAAACACAGCACCACTGCCTCCAGCTTGGTTATAGTCTCTGATCCCAAAGAGCTGCTGACAACCTTTTCATGGGAGCATGCATATGTCCAAATTCATCAAGAAGCTTGCATTAAATATTTACATTTTATATGTCAACTAGAGGCCTGGTGCATGACATTTGTGCATGGGTAGGGTCCCTAGGCCTGGCTGGTGATCAGGGCCGGTCAGGGCCTTCTGGCTGCCAGCCAGGGCCTTCCTTCCTCAGCTGCCAGCTGCCAGCCAGGGTCTTCCTTTGTTCGCCACGCCCTGGTGGTCAGCACACATCATAGCGAGTGATCAAACTCCTGGTCTCCTGGCCAAACTCCCGAGGGGACAATTTGCATATTAGGCTTTTATATCTATAGATTATGCCTCAATAAAGCTAAAAAAAGGGAAAACTGAACAGCTTTAATGCTTGCCTGGGGTTTTCTGAGATATGTAGGCCTCTGCATCTTCTCAACACGTTCAGTTTCTTATTTTTGTAACTGCTACTAAATTAGAAAGACTATTATAAGGGGGGGAGGGGGGGGGATATTCTTTTTGTTGAAGTAGAAAAAATAATTCATCCAAAATTGAACCTATGAAAACCTAAACTCTCTGAGCCTCTGAATCCTTCCTTTTGGCTTAAATCAGCAGGTGGAAAGATTACATATGATACACATATTATAAATATGTATGTCTACTATAGTCATAGTCATAGTCATGTATAAAGAAACATGTATATGATCTATGTGTTTATAAATAATAAATAACAAATATAATTAATCAATAAAGATTATCAAATTATCGATATCTTTATCTAAGGCAGCGGTTCTCAACCTGTGGGTCGCGACCCCTTTGGTGGTCAAACGACCCTTTCACAGGGGTCGCCTAAGACCATCCTGCATATCAGATATTCACATTATGATTCATAACAGTAGCAACATTACAGTTATGAAGTAGCAACAAAAATAATGTTATGGTTGAGTCACAACATGAGGAACTGTATTTAAAGGGCCAGAAGGTTGAGAACCACTGATTCTAAGATAATATTAAAGGATATTGTTCAAAACAAGTTAAGATAGTCTCAGCTAATCAGAAAGATAATCAGAATTAGTTTTCATTTGCCCTAGTGAGCAAATAATATCAGCGTTATTTTATTTTATCCCATATAACCTTCTGGGGAAAAAAAAATCAATGATGATGGGGGGAGATGCATTTAGGAAAGACATATCACATACAAGGCCAAGTAAGGGCACAACTGCTATTTGCAACATTTCCTAAATGGGCTTGTGTCCATTGCCCGTGGTATTGAGTTTATTCATTTTTTTCTAAGGTAAGCTGCATTGGTTTTGCCAGGATTGCTCACTGTTTTCTCCATTTATTCACAGGTAGTATCATTCTGGTGATTTAATTATCTTAATGATCAGCCAAACTGTGAACCTTTGTAAGATAGGTAAGAATTATAAGGCAAGATAAGATGTGAACCTTTGTGTTGGTTAAAGGGTGGACATACTGCTTTTGATATGTCCTTGTGATTGTCATAGGAAATTCAACACTGTATTCTAGTGATCTGTTCCCAGTTGTGAGATTTTAGTGCTTATAGTGCATAGACTATTTTTAAAAAATTATACTATAATCAAAAATTGAATTTCAGAGATAAATTTTCAAGGTTAGGACATCAGAGCTTATCTATGCCCCAATTTTCAAGGTTAGGACAATCACAGAAACCATTTTGTTTAAATAATTTGGACTTGCTTTGAAAACTAAAGTGAAAGCCTCAACTTCATCGACACCACAATCATAACACCCTCCATCACCCAGTGCTTGGCTCATGGATCAATAATTCTTCATTTCCTTTGCTCACTGTGATGACTAATGAAGCTCAGTCTCTTCCATAAAGACAAACCGCCAATGGGATGGAAAGATAATTACAAACAAGTAAATTATTGAAATTGAACGGAAAACCAATGTGAGGACACAGTTTTTCTTCGGTACAAAGTTTTCTTGTTTGTTTAGAGTCATCTAACACTGTGAACAGATTCAAAATGACCCAGTCCAATATCAGAGTATTTGACATTTGAAGAAAAGACCATCACTCTTTGAGCAGTCACTTGGAAACCAATGATTAAATAAGACGAAGGGGATGATTTTCCAAATACAATGAAAGATTTAAAGTATAGAGGCTCCAAAAGGCTGCAATGTTTGTTTGATTTTTAAACTGAAGAACGCACGCCTCATTTTTAAGTGTGATGAAAATGCTGCATTTAATGAGGGCAGATCTGGGACATTTTCAGAGCACAGAAAATTCCCTGCAGGTTACAGTCCTAAGAATAGCCTAGAAGCAGCAGTAGAGCAAAAGAGGGAGTGATTCTGAATCACTATTTGGTTTATCAGAGGAAAGGTAGGTAAGCATCAATAAATGGCGAATCAGTTGTCAGATTTTAGGCAAATCAGCCATACATTGCCCTTACGGTGGGCATTCTTGCTTTAGCAAAAAAATACCCCTCAAACAGAAAACAAACAAAAGACAACACTTTCATTAGGAAAAGATGTTCTGTATGTAAAAATATATATACAGTGTTTTCTGTTCTCTTAACTTAGTGATTATTGGCCAGACATGTTTCTAGCTTCCCAGTGATGATTCTCACGATCTGCTTATATTGCCTCCCATATGCCCCTTTATGTAAATTTAATAATATTTCCAATTTTCTTACCAGTTTGAGTAAAGCCAAGGCTTGCTCAATGTCTGAACTTGATCTCTTTGGACTGTACTCCTCTTTGTCATACTGGGAAAAAAAACTTCTGCCTGGACACAGTTGTTAAATGTGACAGATTTCGAAGAGAAGTCTTTAAGCCATGTCAGTATAATCTCCATTTTTCTGAAAGTAAATTTACTTGAGGACAGAGCTCTGCCAGGGTAGGTTTAGCTTTTGCTGAGTTATTTAGATGGTTTGGAATGTAAAACTTTGAAAAGCTGCAAGGACTTGAATAGAAAACACTCATGCAATATACTTGAAATTGTGTTAGCCAATCGGAGATGACTATTATTAAAACCGTAAGTTCCCTCCCTTCGTCACTCTGGACCTTTTCTCAGGAACATGCTCAAGAAGAATAGGGAATACCATCACCACACTTCTTGGAAAACTTTCAAGAGAAACAGTGTACTTGGGGCTCTACAAAGAGCCAGAAACCATAGACTTTGTTTTCTTCCCTAAACTACCAACAAAAAATCCAGCTCTCAGGATTTTGGTGATAAAGATTTTGAGCCTATAATTGACTCAATCAAATGTTTCATAAGAGCAGGTTGAAATATACAGATAGTTTTCCCCCAGGTATCAAACAGTTTGAATCCCTAAAGCCTCTTATTAAGAATAACATTAGGCCACATTTATGAACGCTTAATATGTGCTTAGTACTATATTAAGAACTGTATGCATATTTTTGGTCATTGAATCCTCTCAAAACTTTACAGAACAGATATTTTCTTCATGAGGCCCATTTTATAGGTAAAAAAACCTGATGCTTAGAGAGAAAAAGCAGTCAACTATTCTAAAACTTAGATACTATAGAGCTCTGTAGGATTTTGACAAAATGCATTTAGGAATTCAGAGAAACACCAGTCTGATGTGTTGAAGTCTTCTAAATGCTGTCCCTGGAAGTAAGTCACACATTTCTGCATGTGCCTGATGCCAATGCTCAGGCAGGGTGAGGTCCTGCGATCCCAGAGGACACCCACTGTCAGGCCTGGGCTGCTTTCCAAGGGGGCAGCAGCCTGCTGCAGGGCCCCTTCATTTACTTGCCAGTTCCACTCTCCCATACCCACCTTTAAACACCCTATTATTTCTTGATTTATTTAAGGATTCTCTAAATATGTCCTACTAGTCTGTACACCCAAGCCCTTGATCGTAGCACCCTCGGCCTCAGCCCATCTCTGATGACCACATTCCTACTCATGCTCTGCAATCTAGCTGAGAACCTCATTTCCAGTCAAGCCTTTCCTCCAGCTTCTTAGGCATAATAAACTCCTCCAACTATGGCACCCCCTTAGCCTGTTGTCCATACCCTGTTCTCAGCACTTGTCACATCCTAACGTGATCATTGGCTCACCGTCTCTTTCCCTAGTCAGTGGTCGGCAAACTCATTAGTCAACAGAGCCAACTATCAACAGTACAACGACTGAAATTTCTTTTGAGAGCCAAATTTTTTAAACTTAAACTATATAGGTAGGTACATTGTTATTAATTAGGATACTCCTAAGGCTTAGGAAGAGCCACACTCAAGGGGCCAAAGAGCTGCATGTGGCTTGTGAGCCGCAGTTTGCCGACCATGGCCCTAGCTAGATCCTGTGTTCTCTGACAACATGGATTATATTTTTTTAATCAAGGCAGAATGCTCGGTACATAGCAGACAATAATATCTTTGCCAGACGAATAAAAGGTTGGATATAAAGAAATACTTTATGAAGCCTGTGAACTTGTAGTTGTTTTGCTTTTCAACTTCAAAAAGCCAGCTGGCTCGTCTGACCTTGCACTGTTTCTCACTTTTACAAAACACCTAACACATATTTTGAGCATCTGTCTGTCATAGAGCAGCTTCAGGCAAGTTTCCAAAGGCCTAATGCTCAGTACAAAGTCTGAGCAATCTCCTAGGGATTTCTGGGTGTCTTGCTCATGGAGGACACCCTGCAGGCGGGTTCCTGCTTGCAAATGGCAGAGGACCCCCTGCCACCCTGGGGGATATTGGCAGGAGAGGCCGCACGAAAGGGAGAGACTGTAGCTCTCAGGAGATGTATTCAAATTGGGGGTAACTTGGTTCAGTTTCCGTGGAAAACAGTTAGGTGGGCTCCTTAAACAAACGAAGTATTACTATGTAGCCCAGAAATTCTACATGTTCGTCTCTGTCTAAAAGCATTGGAAACAGGTATGCAAATACATGCACATGCATGGTCATAACAGAACTGTTCTCAATAGCCAAATGGTGGAAACAGCTCAAATGTCCATCAGTGGGTGAGTGGGTAAACAAATGGTGGTATACCCATATAATGGAACATTATTCAACCACAAAAAAGAATTAAGTACTGGTACAGGCCAAAACATGGGTGAACCTCAAAAACATGAACTAAAAGAAGCCAGACACAAAAGGTCAAGCATATCAAACTCAAAGGCTAACACGGGCCAAATAAACGAGGCATGTGGCCTGCGGGCCGCGAGTTTGACGTGCTTGTGCTACATGATTCCATTTATATTGAAGTGTCTAGAATAGGCAAATCGATAGAGGCAGAAACCAGATCGATGGCAGACAGGAGTCAGGGAGAGAAGCCAATGGGGAGCAGTGGGGAGCAACTGCTTCACAGGCACGGATTTCCTTTTGGGTGATGGAATATTTTGGAACTAGACAAGAGGTGGTGATCACACAACATTGTGAATACAGTGAATGCCATGGAATTGTTCACTTTATAATGGTTAATTTTACATTACATGAATTTCACTCCAATTACAATACATAAGGTGGAGGGGTGTAAGAAAAAAAAGCAGAAAGGGAGGTGAGAGTGATATGATGTGAGAAGGGCTGGCCAGCTAATGCTGGCTTTGAAGATGGAGGAAGGTCAGAAGCAAGGAATGAGGCAACTTCTAGAAGCTGGAAAAGAGAAAATGAATTCGCCCCAGGAGCCTCCAGGAGGGAACACACTCCTCCATCACCTCGATTTGAGCCCAGGAGACCTGTGTTGGACGGAACTGTAAGATAATATACTTGTATTTTTCTGAGCTAAAAAAGGCAACAAAATATCACACCCTGGCTCCTGCTGCAGATCGTCAGAGATCTCTTAGCGCAATCCTGATGAGAGTTGGGTGATAACGAGGACGTGACCTCCAAGGTCACACAGCTAGTGGTCCTGTAAACTGTAGAAATAGTTTCCTTCCAGAAGCAAGCAGATAGGAAGGGGGCAATGAATGAGGTTATTGTCTTAATTTTAAGAGAGAAGGAATGGACTCAGTGGGATTAAATAGCTTGACCAATATCTCATAGCTCATACTGTGGGGTTTATTTTATTTTTAAAAGTATTTAAAAATATCAAAGTAATGCATGTACATACATGATAATAAAGAAAAGTACATCATAGAGGGGAGAAGAAAGGCTTTGGATGAAAACTCTCTGTTTCTAATACCCATCAGACTGAGTCCTGGCCCACTGCCCTTATCATTTCTTCCTCTGTACCTGGTAGAATGTAAATACAGGGGTGGGCAAAAGTAGGCTTACAGCTGAAATACAAATAAATAATACATTAATAAATAGCAATACAACAATAAGCTATTTCCCATACTCACAACTGTAAACCTACTTTTGCCAATGCCCGCATCATTTTTTGGTACTACTATGCATTGATATTTAACAAATACTTATATACTATTTATTAAGTGCTTTACAAAAATAACTCATTGAATCTTTATAGCAGTCCTAGGAGGTAGGTACGAGTATTTTCCCTCCTTATAGATGAGGAAACTGAGGCATGGACTGATTAAGACTTGACAAACAACACACTTAGCAGGTGCTGGAGCTGGGAGTTGGGACAGGCTGGCTTTGGATTCTATGCCCTTGACCAAGACATGAAACTGCTTACAAACGGTAGCCTCATTTTATACGGGAGGAACTGGGCTCCCTGTGGCTAACAGCACTCTCAAGTTCATGAGATTTTGGAGATATCATAAATCTTCTGATAATACATTGTCTTGGAGTATTAAAAATTAAAATAAAAAATATTAAAATCCCCTTTATTCTCACTTAAAAGTAGGTTTTTTTGGCAGAAATTTGTTGAGCTCCCTTTGCCTAACATGCTGTGGTTTCCTGGGAGGCTGGTGCTCATGGTGTTTTCAGGCATTCTCGGTAGCTCAGACTAAAAGACCTGAATCCTGGAGCTATATTTTCCCCTATCTCACCTTAGGAACTTTGCCTCTTTCTGAAAATATTGTCTTGAGCTTAAGTTCCGCTTGCTGTTGGCTTTCCCTACTCCAGACGACACGACAGAGGTTTTCAAACTCTACTGTGGAAATTAAGGCATCCTTTGGTGGTACTTCAAAACTGTCCATGGCGGTGGGGGTGGGGCGAGTGGAGAGTAAGAGGTTAGTGGGCAGTGGGAAGAAAAGGCATGCAGGTGGGTCAGCTCCCCCCACCATCACCCCCACTTAACCCACAGAAGCCAACATTGACCCTATGGATATCTCCACAAAATTCTGTTGGGAGAAAATATTCTATTGAGAAAAAAAAATACACAGTAGGTATAGAATACGTATGTAGAACTGGAGGAGTGAGGTTAAAAGGGGAATTAAAAAATTTACCCACTTAGAATAATGAGAAAACAAGGTGTGTACACCTGCCGGAAGCCGGTCCATCCTTGCTGCTTGACACAGTCGCTGCAGGAAAGAAACATCTGCACAGCATATGTTTCAAGGGACCTGGCGTATATAGCATACTGTTCTTAATATGTTTGCTCCCCTTAGCGCTGTGTGTTTTAACCAAGGTCACCTCTCCGAGAAAGGTTGTTTCCCCAGGTAGGAATTTTCCCCTGAAGTCAGGGAGGGGATGCCTCTCCTAGAAAGGTTGTTTCCCCAGGTAGGAATTTTTCCCTGAAGTCAGGGAGGGGATGAAACTCCTTAACTAAGTGCCAGGCGGGTAGTTAATCACTACAAACAATCATGCTTAAGCTACATAATCTTTACTCCCTGGAATGGAGATAAGAAACGCCCTAACCTTTGTAATAGAAATTGACAGGATTAAAATCAACTGGTATAAATACGAATGTAACAAGACAATAAACAGCAGAACTTCGCTGGAGATCCAGACCAGAACTTGGCTGGAGATCCTGGCTAGAGATCCTGGCTAGGCTGCTGATCAACTGAACGCTGTCTCCGTGTCCTTCCTTCTTCGCCGACTCCGTCTACACCTTTGGGGACCCCTGGACCCGCTGGGGCTCGACCCCGGCATACACCTAAGGAGGATATCTAAATGATATTCCTTAGCCGTGGGAAGATTCTGGAAATTGACCACCCATCAAGCTGGTAGGGGTAAAACATGCCTTTAACATGTGCATTCTGTGGAGGGGAGAGGCAGGGTTGTGTTGTGAGGGTTTAAAACAGAAAGTTAGAAAAGAAAAAGATCAGGTGGATTAAGTAGAAAAAAATCAAAGTCTTCCTTCTGGGGAAGTAGCTCCTCAATAATTGAATTCACTGTGGACTCAGATGTTGCAGGTGAAGTCAGAGAACATTGGAGGAAATCCAAATTAAATTTTCACTGGAGTGATGAAAAAACGGAAGAACTAGACTGCCATCATGAGGCCGAACGCTGGGAAGTAGTGATCGGAGTCTTGTGGATCACTCTACTTTCCCAAAGAGTAACTTTATAAAATTTACCTTAAAAACCAATGTAGATACCTGGTGAAACAGTACAGAAAGGCCTACGTGATAATTTAAGGTTCTTGTTTTGCTGCTAAGTATCCCCTAATAAATATATATTTCTTTACTAAAGGCCCAATGCATGACAATCATGCAAGGGGCTCGGCCCTTGCAGCCTCGGCTTCGTCCAGAAGGTCGTCTGGCTGTCTGGTCTAATTAGCATATTATGCTTTTATTATTATAGACAGATAAAGGGCAAGAGTGAGAGAGAGTGCATTTTACTTTTACTTTTTGTCTTTCTTATTAGATAAAAATATCCCAATGGGCAAATATTTCTTAACAGCTCCAATACTTTCTTATGTCCACACATTCTATGAAATTCAAGTTCCAATTCACTCAAGAATCCCTTTTGACACCTATAGCCACATTAAAGTCTTCCCCGTGTGTCTACAGATACAAAACGCACCTGCCCTGAATGCGGGCCTCCCAGGCCTTTAATCCACGAGGACAGGAGAAGACACTGTGCAGGTTTCACAACAGTCTCCACCCAAGAGGTCCCTCTATGGCAGTGATGGCGGACCTATGACACGTGTGTCAGAGGTGACACGTGAACTCATTTTTTTGGTTGATTTTTCTTTGTTAAATGGCATTTAAATATGTAAAATAAATATCAAAAATATAAGTCTTTGTTTTACTATGGTTGCAAATATCAAAAAATTTCTATATGTGACACGGCACCAGAGTTAAGTTCGGGTTTTTCAAAATGCTGACATGCCGAGCTCAAAAGGTTCACCATCACTGCTCTATGGCAATGGCTGTGTTCTTAGTGAGGCACCAGTACCCATCAGGTGAATGAAGACACTGACTTTGCGATGCTCTTGGCATATGCATGACTAGTATGCATATGGCAGGTGCTTAGTAAACACAAACTTCTTAAGTGCTGTCTAGAATGCAGGAGAGAGTCTCTAATGCCATTTTTTAAAAATGGATTTTGGATTTCTTTTGACCTTTTCTGGACCTTTCTAGGCCTTTTGGTAATCTACTTTCTAATCCTCCCTGGCGAAGATGCTTCCTTTAGGTAATGATGTTAATATTTCTGCGCTATTATCTGACATTCAGGTTTGACTGTATTTTCCTCCCTGCATTGCGTAGCCTGCGCATGTGCTCACGCCATGGACAGTATTCACACAGACGCCCACATCCCTTTCTGGGCTCTGCTGCTTCCTGAGCTCATGCCTTCCGAGGTCATTTTCCTGAGAGCTTGTAACTAATGCAGAACACAGAGGAGCTCTTGGATATCTGCTCCCACAAGAGAAGGAAGCAATTTGTGACATACACGAGGGTTAACAGCAGCTGGTCATAGTTTAGTGAGTTTAATTACTGGAATTTCTATAAAATATCACTCCAGATGCCATCGGGGTTGGAACTGAACATGCGATTCCTTTTGGGTGAGAAAACTAAAACAGGCCACGCAAAGCTCGGCTCTGTCTAATCCTTGTGCCTGATGCACGCGGGCGACAGTGACATTTCTGGGACTGCCTGGTCCTTAGCAGAGGAGCTTTTTAATCAAACTACAAGAGAGAATTGGCATTAGCTACTTTGAACAAGGAAGCAAAGTATACAGTTGGAAAGTGAAAATGAAAAATGCTTAACTAAAAGATCAAAGAATTCTTTCCTGCCCAACCACCTCATCCCCTGGGTTAATTAATACTTATTTCACTCTCTTGTCAACACTGGCCCCAAATGGAAATGACACTGGCCTTCTTTTCATAAACACTGTGAATAGGACTAATTTCAAATTTGTTTTAATAAAGTCAAGGGCAAGCGCTGACTTAACTCTGATACAGAAGTGTGGTTCATGGACCGGCATCATCAGCATCATCTGGGAGTTCACTAGAAATGCAGAGTCTTAGGCCCTGCACACAGACCTACTGAATCGGAATATGCATTTAGCAAGGTACTATGCAGGCACATGAAGACTGGGAATCACTAGCCCTCACACTGTTGCTTTTATCTGTAAGGGCTTTCTCCCACAGAGTAACTACAGGGCCACTTATCGGAGTAACATCAACTGAGGACCAGAGCTGAGAAATTTCCAGCTACACAGAGAGGAACATGCAGATGCACCCTACATTCCACAGTGCCAGGCTGAAAGATTTGCCATTTGCCCTGACTGTTTTATTGCCCTCACTGCAATCGGCTTTTTGTGAGGCATCCAAAACACAACGATTCCATGGAAAAATTAATAATGTATAGGCTCGCCCTAGCTGGTTTGGCTCAGTGGATAGAGCCTGTGGACTGAAGGGTCCCAGGTTCGATTCTGGTCAATGGCACATGCCCGGGTTGCGGGCTCGATCCCAGTGTGGGCCGTGCAGGAGGAAGGCGATCAATGATTCTCTCTCATCATTGATGTTTCTCTCTCTCTCTCTCTCTCCCTTCCTCTCTGAAATCAATAAAAACATATTTAAAAAAATAATTTAAAGGCTCTATGGCTCTTGGCAGCAGTAGGAATTTCTAGTGGGACTCATTTTGAGATGGGGGTGGAGAAGGAAGGAACCTTGACATATATCATGATAGCAAAGCATTTCTAAACAGTTGTCCAGACTTCATTGACTCAGCTGGTTGAAAAAGGGAATTGTTTGGGATGGATTTTAAGACTTTTCCTTAAGGATTTCTGACATTTTAGCAGATGAGAGCCTAAATATTTTGAGCAAAAGACTTGTCCACATTGATTGCTTTATATTTTCTGTCTTGTGTGCTTTAGTGAGAAGTGAGTTGCTTCTGCCATCTCCAATGAGATATATTTCCGTTAGCATCTTCATCCCCGCCCTCTTTCAGTATTTCCATTTGGGCACTAGGCAGCTGAAATATTGGCCAATGAAGGAAAACAGATTTCCCAATGAATAGTTCTGCACTATGAAAAAATGAGATTAAAGGGATGCCTAAACTAATTCCAGGTTATTACAATATTCATTTCAAGCCTAATTCTCTATAGTTACACTCCTGGTTTATGGACAGAAATTTAAAGGCAGCACATTTTATCATCTATATTATTTAGTTCCCTTCTGATTGAAGCTTTGCAATGTTCTCTATTTCCATGAGAATGAATTTCACCTTTTATGACATTCAAAGACAATTATGGTGTCTTTATGAAAAACGATGTCACTCTGATACCAGCAATAAAATAAAAATGTCCCAATGCCAAGAAATGTATTAATTGTATCAGTCATCTTTCAGCTTTTCTGGTTTTGCTTTGGAAACTCCAGGAAACCTTACAGTTTTTAATTTGTGAGCGATCTAGAAACACGGCCATAGCACTTTACATCTTCCTTTGGCTGACTGCTCAGGAAATGGAGCAGAATTAAGTGACTCTCCTGCTAACAGGCAGAGTTATTTGGCCAACACCCAAATCAGACAGGATTTTGCAGACTCACACATACGTACATATGAGGTGGGATAGTTGACGGGGAAATGTGTTCTCCATCTCCAATAAGATATATTTCTGGAGCCACAGAATGCAGTGCTGTTTCATCCCTTGCTTTTAAAGTTCTGCTTTGCGTGTGACCCGCAGCGAAACACAGAATCCCTGTTAAAGTGCTGGCCCAAAGTTCTCAGGAAGAGACAGAGGCCTGGGACCTCTTGGATTTTGAGGTCCTACTATGTTCTTGTGACAAGGCTGCCGAGACATGGCTAAATAATCGATTCTTTGGGCTGTTAATTTTGTATTATTAATCAGTCAATTTATAGAGTGGCTGACTGTGTACAAATCAACTTATGGAGGGTTTATTTTATGTCTGAGACCATATCAGGAACCTTGCAGGGTATCAAAGACCCATAATACAAAGCTTTCTTGGAGGAGCTGAGTTTTTGGTTGGGGAGACTATGCCTACAGACAGGAAATCAGTGGGGAATACGAAGAATGTATACTTGTTACTGCCAGTTAGCACAGAGCCTATTTTCTGGAATCCTGGCATAACTCATTTTATTTATTTATTTATTTACTTATTTATTTATTTATTTATTTAATATACTTTTATTGATTTCAGAGAGGATGATAGAGGGAGAGAGAGAATCATTGATTGGCTGCCTTCTGCACACCCTACATTGGAGTCTGAGCCTGAGCCATGTCGGCTGGGTGTGGCAAAACCCATTTTAATCTAGGTCTGATTTTGATTTCACAAGTCATGGCCACTGAATACAGACCCTCAGGGCTAGGCTTTCTGAGATGAGGAATCAGTGTGAGCTTCAATGGTGGGGAGAAGCTTCTTGGCAGAGAAGGACTTAAGTGCATTTGTGAGGCTGATTTGGTATTGCACGAATAGAGAGATACCAGGAGCCATCCTGAATCAGGTGGTCAGAGTAAGTCACAAAAGTGAGAGGACACTGGCATATACCTGGAAAAGTGAGCGACGTGCCTTTTGATGGAGAAGAGCACCGATGGGTAATAAAGGTGGTCGGTAAACACTGGACTAGGTTTTAGAGTAACTTGACTGCCAAGCAGGAGTATTTAAACTTGATCCTGTAAGCTATGGTACCCAGACATTTTCCCCTGATAGAAAAACATAACACAGATTATATTGTGACACATTCCCGGGGCTGTCTAGTTCTCCATATTTTCTAATTATAACTCTCTTTCCCTACCCTGGTTGAAAACAATATATTGAAATTTAACTGAGTGAGAAATCTTAAAAATAATAGATTGGATCCACAATTAGATAAAAGTAAGTTCTTCGATACCCATTTATGAAAAAGCTCTCATCAAAGTGGGTATAGAGTAAACATACCTCAATATAATAAAGGCCAAATATGATAAGCTTAGAACTAACATCATATCTGTTGATGAAAAGCTAAAAGCTTTTTATCTATGATCAGGAACAAGACCAGGATGCCCACTCTTAACACTTTTAGTCAATGCTAGAGGCTTGATGCACGAAATTCGTGCAAGGGGCTCGGCCCTCGCAGCCCCAGCTTCGTCCGGAAGGTTGTTCAGCTATCTGGTCTAATTAGCATATTGTGCTTTTATTACTATAGATAGTATTAGAAGTCATAGCCAGAGCAATTAGTTAAGAAAGAGAAATAAAAGGCATCCAAATTGGAAAGGGAGAAGTAAAACTGTCACTGTTTGCAGAAGACATGGTGTTATATATAGAAAATCCTAAAGGCTCTACCAAAAAAAACTATTAGAATAAACAAATTCAGTAAAGTTACAGAATACAAAATCAACATACAAAAATCTGTTGTGTTTTTACACACTAAAAATTAGCTATCAGATTGAGAAATTAAGAAATCAACCCACTTACAATTGCATAAAATAGAAAAAATACCTAGGTATAAATTTAACCAAGGAGGTGAAAGACATATACACTGAAAACTATAAGACATTAATAAAACAAACTCAAGAATACACAGATAAATAGAAAGATATCCATGCTCATAGATTGAAAGAATTAAGATTGTTAAAATGTCCATACCACCTAAAGTAATCTACAGATTTAATGCAATCTTTATCAAAACTCCAATGGTATTTTTCATAGAAATAGAGCAAACAATTATAAAATTTGTAAAGAACCACAAAAGACCCTAAATAGCCAAAGCAGTCGAGTAAAAAGAACACAGTGGTAGGCATAATGCTCCCTGATTTCAAACTATAGTACAAAGTTGTAGTAATCAAAACAGAACGGTATTGGCATAAAAGCAGACACATTGATCAACGGAACAAAATAGAGCATCCAGAAATAAAACCCACACATATATGGTCAATTAATTTATAACAAAGGAGCCAAGAATATACAACAAGGAAATGACAACCTCTTCAATAAATGGTGTTGGGAAAACTGGACAGCTACATGCAAAAGAATGGAACTGGACCACTATCTTACACTTTGCACAAAAATTAACTCAAAATGGGTTAAAGAATTGAATGTACGACCCCAAAACATAAAATTACTAGAAGAAAACATAGCTCATTGCTATAGGTCGTGGTGATGATTTTTTTGAACCTGACATTAAAGCAAAAGTAACGAAAGCAAAAATAAACAACAAAGACTACAGTAAACTAAAAAGCTCCTCACAGTAAAGGAAACCATCATGGCTCTCTTCTCATGGCTCCCATGACAACTCCACTACTTTTTGAAATTGTGAGCACAACTCAAAACAAACACACAACTCAAACAACTCAACACAACTCAGCTCAACAACTCAAAACAAAAGGAACACGCAGTGATGCGGCCTGTTCATTACTGTACAAACAGACAGCATCACAGTGCATTCTTTCTACAAGAGAGTATTCTGTCGCAGACCAGCATGTAGTTTAGAACGAAGCTCATTAAGAAAACAACAAGCAATGAACCAGGCTTCAGTTCATCGGAGTCACTCACCACACAGTGGACAGGAGAAGCGAGCACTATAAGCCGGAGCCACAGACACATTCAGAACCTTCCTGTCCCATCCCTCCCTGTTTGGGACTCAATATGGTGAACGTGAATTTCCAAATCTCGTAGCCAGTACCTTTATCCTTAATGGCTCCATTCTCATGGCTCGTTTACCTTCCTGCCTCCAATGTTCCCTCCAGAAGCATCTCCAGATTGGATGTGGGTGAACATTCCCATCAGAGTGTCAGCGTCCTCAGGATCCAGGCCAAAGGAATCCACCACACCTCCTAGTGCCCAGGCTTCCGCTAGATACAAGTAAGCCTTGTGATTCTTCTTAAGGGCAATCACTTCAGGCAGGTGAACAATGGATCCCTCGAGGCTGGCAAAACAGAGCAAAAAGCACATACACTGAGATGTTTTAACTCTCAGAATTAGGAGTTGGCCACATTATGATTAATTTTCAAAGTTTATTGTTTTTTAAGTGATCTGACAACTCTGCCCGTGGTTTAAACTGGCAAAGTTAGAGGATGTCATGGCTATGCAGATGTCTAGGGAAAAGCAGATTGGATCTATTAAAACCCACACCAGAAACAAACTAATCTGAGTTCACCGCAGAAGAAAGGTCACAGCGGGTCCCCCTAAAGCCTGTAGTTGTAGGCAACGTTAGGGTATGCATCACATACAAAAGAGTAAAACATCATCAGGAAGTAAGAGAACAGGTATAGGGGCTGCACATAGGTAGCCAAAAGAAAATGTTTCTTAAAATTAAAAAGAAAAAGTAGGTTCACACGTTTCAGTATGTTCATAATTATTTAGTATTGACGGAGCACCTTCATGTATCGGCTGTAGGATGGACTAAACCAGGTGGGCACACTGTTCCTGAGGAGCTTATATTCTTAGCGAGGGAAATGGGGGAGGAGAGATAATGATTCATCAACTGGTCGTTATTATATGATGTTAGAAGGACTGTAATGATGAAAACTTAGGGTATCATGGGAGCCACGTAAAGTGCATCTCATATGGACTTGGCTTTAACAATTGACTAACTGACCAAAGGAAGTGATACCAAAACTGAGAACTGGAGAACATGGTAACATGAGCCAAGTGAAGAGGCGGGGCAAGAGTGCTTTAAGCCGAGTGTGACTGAAGGCACAGTGGTCTGCAAGCCAGAGAGCCTCATGGCCGAGGAGTCACCCTTGTTTGGGGGCTGCTGTCATAGCAACGAGGAGTCCTCATGGAAGGAAGGCCATGGAAGCAGTTATATTGTTTGATGAACAAACAACTGAATACACATTTGAGGCTGTCTGTCCTCATTAGGTGCTGTTATGATCTGGAAAATAAAGGCAATTGAGAATCCAGTCATGGGACCTTGAAGCCAACAAGCAAATTTATCACCTTTCACGTATGCCAACCAGCCCTGAGAGGTCTGTAACAGCAGAGGGTTCTTGTTCAATAAGCAAGCAATCTGGTTTGGAAGAGAAGGCCAAAACCTCCCCGGGGAGATGACTGCTCCCCTGCGTCCTGCCAGCAGTTAACACAGCACCAGCCTCGCTCCCGAGGAGGCTGAGTGTGCTTCTCAGAGAAGAGGCTTGTCTTTGGGGTAGAATTATTGGGCTCATTTAATAGAAATCTCAAGCAGGTTGACCCTGGAAAAGGGCTCTTTCCTCTTTTTAGCAGAGCTTGGACAAAGGGAAACTGAAAGTCAATTAGAGGGAAAAGAGGGAACCTATTTCTGTCTTCTGGAGACAAAAGATGTAGCACAATTGGTTAAAATTCAAGAGAAATAAAAACCTCCTGGGCGGAGGGAATATTGCAGCAGGGAAGGCGAGCCTTTGCTCCAGGCACGGGCTCGTGCTGCCATCTCGTGTTGGGAACGCTCCTTGGGCCTGGGGACCAGCAGGCATGCCTCCTGTCTCTGTGGTGCCCCTTATGCTCCATCAGGGAGATGCTAAGCAAATACCAGGCAGAGAATCCAACAGGGGATTTAACGCTTTGTGCCCTGCTGGGAATTAGCTTCCCTACTGACAGTATTTCCTTCTCCATCCTTTTTGTTTTTGGAGAAGCAGCATTTCATTTTTTCAGTCTGACTGGGAGCCAGCACAGCCTTGATTGAGCCACAAGTTGACGTTTTCAAGCATGCTGGAAGCTGAAAGGTTTTTTTTTTTTTTTTACCATTAACTTCACTTTTTCCCTACGGGAAGGTCCCCGTGTTTGCACTGGAGGAAGCCCCTGAGGGTACTTTCTATAGCCGGAGCAGGGAAGCTGAAATGCCCTCACCATAGAGTCTCAGGAGAATATTTCCATCTTCCTCCCCACCAAGCTCACCTTTTGTCGGCCAGTCCTATACTTGAAAGATTTTCACCTACTCAACAAATTAGCTTTATAATCAAACAATTAACATATTTCCTACTTGGTACTGTTACTCAAACAGGCCTCCGACTGCCATGCCAGTTTTCTGGTTACTGGAAAATGACCAACACAGCCAGCCTGGGTTAGTATCATTCCAGCCCAAAGTGAAGAGGTTTGGTGTTTTGGCAGCTTGTTCGGCCTTACTGTGGATTAATAGGCAGTATCTGGTAGGCTTTGGAAATACTGAAAATAGGCACCCACTCCCATGCCCATCTTTGAAGAACCAGGAGACCTCAATGGGCTGGATCCAGGCATCTTCAGGGTAGAAGCATGACAGACACTGCTCTCAGCAGAGGCTCTTTTCAAACATGGCCAGTGTAGAGCTGTGGCAGACACACATATCCACGGCTAGTTTAACATTTGGACATTGATGTGAACCTGAGCTTAGAGAACTTTTCAGACCAGCCTATTCCCTAAGATCGCTGATACTGTCTCTTTATGCTTCTGGTTCTTTACCCTTCTTCAAGGAGAGCCTGAGCTGCAACCCTCTCCCCCCAACCCTTTCCCTTTTTAAAAAGCTAACAGAGGAAAAGAATCCATAGAGTTAAAGCTGGTTTACTCTGAGCTGTCAACATCCCTGTGACTGATGATGGTATATGAGGAATGGGGGGCGGGGGTGGGGAAGGAACATTTCCTGAGTCAGGGAGGGCAGGGTCCGAGGGAGTTGTTGTCAAGCGTCCTCCTCGGCATCCTCTCCCAGGCTGGGCATGTTGGGAGAGGCATAAAAGGAGGAGTAACTTCAGACCTTAGCCTTATAATATACTCTGGGCTCTGGAGCTGATGCAGAACCTAACCAAGCTGAGCTGCTCAGAATCAGAGAGGGAAGACCCCTCTATGAGCCATTTGGTGAGCCTTCCACCACTTCCCTAAATGGCTCCCTCACCATTACCGTCACCCCTGTCTGTTTTTCATCTCTCTCTCTGATGCCCAGGCAAATGCAAATGTAATGCCTGGGAAGGATACAATTTAAGCCCTCAGCACAAGCACGGTATATAGATGTACCTGGTACAGAGTAGGTGGTCAATAATTATTTAACTTAATGCATAGATTAATGACTGGATGCACAGATAAATGATTATTGAATAGATTGGTAAATGAGACAAGCATTTATCGAGTGCCCAGTCAAGCTTCTTTTGTTCCACCCAAGTTAACTCAATAAAAAGAGGGCTATTTTAAGGATCCCCATAGATTGGAAATGGAATCAGAACAGAAAGCTCAGGAACTGAGAGGAAGTTATGTCCTTGTCTCAAGGTCTTTCTTTTTCTCTGTAGGCCTGCTTTGCTCTCCTCTTCCCGCAGCTGCCTTCTACAGTTTCCACTCTGTGTTTTCTGCTCGCTCATACATTGTGCCTACCCATGAGTTTGGCTTGTCACACCACCAAAGCTGCCATTTTGCTTCCTTTTACCTTCTCTTTCATTGTAACAATTGCAGCCTCCCCCCCTCCCCCCTTTTAATCTAAATTTCAGAGAGAAGAATTTTATCAGCCCAACTTGCTATTTTGTTTGTTTTTGAGCCCGGCCAATTGATTATGGTTGCTGACTATGTATGCATTGTCTGCTTTGGGGCCAGACCATGTGAATGAGTGGAGGTGGGATCCCAGATCACTAATATACACATAAGACATTAGGAACTAACGGTTGGGGAAGGGGGTGTGGGAGGGTGGGCACTATAAGCATATCTGGCAAACTTCTTGTGCCAAGTTCTGATGAAAGTACTCTCCCATGTAATCTTCACAATCTCCTATTTAATCTGCACAGTGATCTTTTGAGAGTAGCAGGGTATCCTCTGCCTATGGATGAGGAAGCCAAGCCTCAGTGAGGTAATGTAACCTGCTTGAGACCACAGGTTATTAAGTGATAGGTCCTGGATTTGATCCCAACCTCAAGTTCTATCCCTAATTCCTCCTCAAACTAGAGGGAATGAGATGTAAATTACATTTATAAAAATGATTTTGGGTCCAACATGCTCCAGGAAGGAGGTTCAGAAGCTGAGAGCCCTTCTGAGGAGTATGACTTGGCACAGTTTTAGGGTGATTGACATCAACTCCAAGTCCAACATGTAGGATGACCTTAGAAAGTACTATACTACCTTTATGGCTAAGAAGTCAAAAGGATCAGAATTTGAGGGCAGATCTGCCGGTCACAGATCTTTAGGGCTCATTTGACCTTGGTAGACCATACCATTCTCTCCCAAGGATGGTCATACTGCATATATCCAGTGTCATTGACCAATCTGGAAAGAATTGATTGAATATGTTCATCAGATTTATAGCAGGAGGCCAGTATATGGATGATAATTGAAACAAGGGTTGAATGGCTGGGTTGTGGGTTGTAGGGGGGAGAGGAGAGAGGGCTAGAATGGCATCAAGATATTTTCTTTGCTCATGCTCTCCTATATCCCTAAAATTTTATTTCAAGAGCTTTAATTGCCATAATTGTTCAAAAATACATCTTTATGTGCCTATTGTAGTAACACTTTATGCTTCCCATCCTTCTGTTGAATTGCCTCATCTATCACTAGATCCTGCTGATTATGATTATATTCAGTGTCTTAAAAACAGCCTGATCTTATTTTTCCTAACTTTCTTTTGCTGTCTGGTTTAGTAGGATGGCTCAATATATTATAGATATTTGAACAAAAATGCTGACCATTATGTCCCTATTGCCTGGCAATGTGCTTGGCATGGGTGTTCAACTAACATTTGTTGAATGAATGAATGCAATGCATCTTCAGCCTAGAAACATAATACTCATTGCTAAAAATAAGACTGTGTTATTCTAAGATCATTACCCTTGCAATATTCCCTACTGGATTAAAAGATGTTCTTCATTAATTTCTTTTACAGGTTGTGTGTGAACATAAAGAAAAGAGAAATAAATCTTGAATATGGCACACTGCCTTCATCACCAATGTTGGCCTTATCAAAAAATTTAAAAGGGGGCTTTTAGAAACATGTGCCTTAATTTAAAAGACTGGAGATTTTTACTTATTAGCATCATAGTAGATAACGTCATGAAATTTTAGGGCAGAATATGTAAAATGAAAATGAGGGCTTTGTAAACTAGAGTCACTAAGGAAATGGAAAGTATGAACAACATCAATGATAATGACAACCCCAACTAGGGAGATTTGGGGGAGTAGGGCTTCTTTGTATTCCTCAGATGAAAATGTCTAAAACCATATTTCTATTCTGTCTACCCTACATCAGCCTCTAATGGTGTCTTAGCTTTCCTGCTGGTTACTACGAAATGCTACCCACATGTCAGCCACTTGTAACTTATGAAACTCTCCCAATAATCTTATGAAGTAGCCATGTACCTAGTTATGGAAACAAGTGAAGAGATTCTTTAACTTCCCTAAGGTCACAAATACGCAAATAGAATGTTCTCTTGGCTCTCAGGTGCTAGGTAACCACCTAGGTGATAATAACACTTGAATAAAATGGGCAGGCAAGCCTTCCAAATGACTCTTTTTCTACCCAGGGAGGTTCTAGTGACATTCACAGGCAATTTGGAGACTGCAAAGCTCCACTTACCATTTTCAGGGCCTTCAGAAATACATCAGTCCTTTCAAAGGTTTGACCATGCTTTTGCCAAACTGCCCTCTCCTTTCCCGATGGCGTGATGTGTGTTCCCAAGTGGGCACTGCTCACTCCTCCCCTGAAAACACACAATAGATGCTTTAAATCTTACATAAAACAATAGGTCTCTTCAGCAGAATAAGCAAGAACCCACCTGCCCCATTAGAAAATGGCTTTCCCCAAAGTGAGAGTTGATATATAGCTGCTCAGGAGGATGGCCCCGTGATTAAGAAGAGCCCGTCTGTTGTCACTCACAGAGGCCGCACCGTGTGGCTGTCCCCGCAAGCTGCCTTTCTTGCTCTAAAAAGCAATCTTCATGATATATTGGAAGCTTCGGATGGGATCTGTTTTAACGTGTTTGAAGGGACCCTGGTCTGTGTCTTTTTTTTTTGGACTGTATATTTTTAGTTTAGTATTTCTGTACTAAACAAGAGTGAAAATGTCAGGGCCTTGCACAAATTGTACTGACTTGACCCTTGGAAGGCAACAGCATGCTCTCTTCCAGACCATTACTTTTTATTACCCTCTCTGCCACGTCTCTGTAAAGGGGGGAGAGTGGAAGCGTGTGCACAGCTTGTCCCCCGGCTGAACGCCTCTGTGGCCTGACCCTGCTTTATCACTTCTCGGCGGGTGTGTTCATCATCCACTCGGACACTTGAGCAGGTTCAGCGACAGCTTTGTTCTCGATGGAGTGGCAGCCGTGCTGGTGGCCAGCAGTTCTCTAATGGCCAGGTTCCAATTAATCATGCAAATGAGAGAGCGAAAGAGCTTGGATGAAGGGAAACGCATTTTTGGGAACTCTTTCTTCCCACTGATTTCTTACCAGAGGAGTTAGCAAAGAGCAAAATAGAGGGACTGAGGTTTTACCTGCCCTCCCACCCACTCCTTAAAAAGGCTAATGAAGTCACAGGTCTCAGGGAAGTGGGAGGAAAAGGGGTCCAGTGGTTAGAACTGCAGGATACTGATTCTAGTCCATTTCTATGGACAGGTTGTGGCATGACCTTGGGTGAGTTCCCTGCATGCATTTGCTCAGTCTTCTCCTCTAAGAAATGGGACTAAAACTACTGATGAATCAGCTTCTGATACTCATGGATATTGTGGACAAAAGATTCAGAGAAAAGGCCTAGTGTTCTTGCTACATATAAATCTCAATGTGGTCAGAGTATAATCTAAAAAAGTAATCTGATTCAAAAGTAAAGACAGAGAGAGGGGGAGCATTTCTAGAATGAAACAGGAGACAAGAAGAAGGGACAGATTACTATAGTTTTATGGTTTTGTTAAGGTTGTATTGACTCATTGGGATGATAGTTCTCAGTGGGTACAGTACCATCCCTAGTGAGTGCGTGTGAAGTTTATGGGACTGTTTTGGTTATTATAGTCATTAGGAGAATGGGGCATGAATACTAGAAATCCTGTGATATGTGGGACAGTACTGCCAAAAAGGAATTGTCCCGCAAATATCTAGCTTTTGAATGTCTACCTAGACATTTATTAGCTGGGGAAAAAAGCCTATTTATTATTATCTAAGCCTAGGAACTAAATATGTTTGTATCAACATGATCCATATTTTTTGTACAGTTTTAATATCATGATTATTCTAAGAATGCAATGAGTGTATAAGTTGAGAGAACATCACACTTCCTCTGTTTCAGACATCATCAGGATTTGTTTACTTCAGAAAACTGCATCACCAATGGCAATGCTTCTCATGATGTCTGAGAGGCCAGTATTGCATACTTGTGAGTCAGCTGGAGTATAGAGGTGCATTCTTCTGATTATTTTATTTAATCTTCTAGTGGTCTCACCTCCAAGCTATTACTTTCTGAACAGAGAATGATTTTATTATAAATTATTTCCCTTTTTATTTCTCCGTCATATTATAATTAAGCCATTTTATTGATTTTTTTAAAAAAATCAATAAATTTGTTCTATTATCTCTGAATTTCATTTCAGATCATTGAAGGTGTATTAAGCCTCCTTTTCCGAGTGCTTAGTTGTATTTAGTAATGGTTTTCCTTACTTACTAAGACTTTTCCCTCTTAGGATTCTATATTTACTTCCTATAATCTGGCTTCCAGCCATACCAATCTAGTCAGAGAATCATGTCTAAGTATATTTAAACCCCAGTTATAGATGACATTCAAGTTTTCTGTCTGTCTTATGCAAATGGAGGATGCAGACAGAAAACAGAGGTCATGTTGCCCATATCCACATTCTGGGATGCCTGAGCTCTAACCCTAACCCAGCTGTTATGGGAACCTCTACTACAAAAGGCTCTATTAGCCCCACTGAATGAATGTGGGAACCAAGGCTCGTAGAAGTTAATGACTTTCCCAAGGACTCAAAGCAAATCAGTGAAAAAACTGGGATTGAGCTCCATTCTGTCTGAAGTTAAAATTTGCTCTGTTCTCTCTCTCAGGACTCACACCCCCCATAGGAAGGCAATGAACTCACTGCTCTCACATTGCAGGGACTTAATGACGAGAATGACTGAAATAATTGTCCATACTTGCATGTACAGACTTTTAATATTTTAAATTCTACTTGAAAACTACCATCATATTTGATCCTTTCTATAAACGTGAGAAGACTGAACAAGTGTCGGTGCCCATGGGAGAGAGAGGAAGGAGGTCTTTTTAGAGTTATTCATCACGCTGTGGTAGATACACAAAGAGAACCTAAAGCTCTGGATTCACGCTAACCTTATGCTTTCCCCACCATGTTGCAGTAAAGATTTGTTATGGATGTTTTTTAATAAAAAATAATAGCTAACACTTAACAGATGCTTAGTATATGCCAGTGTTGCTAAATCATTTACATATGCCATGAAATTTAACCTATAAAGAACTTTGCAGGGTTGATCTCATTTTGTAGGTGAGGTAACTATTAAGAGCAAATGATGTGAAGTTCTTTTCTTTAAAAAAATTGATTTTTAGAGAGAAAGGAAGTGAGAGGAAGAGGGAGAAAAGCATTGATTGGCTACCTCCCACATGTCCCCTACCAGGATTGAGCCTGAAACCCAGGCATGTGCCCTGACCGGGAATTGAACTGGCAACTTTTTGTATATGGGATGATACCTAACCAACTGAGCCACACCTGCCAGGGCTGATGTGAAGTTATTGATAGTATTCAGTTCATCATAATCAATGTGCAGGTGGACAGAACACCAAGTTCCCTAACTTTACTGCACTGAATGGCACACATTTCTAGCTGTGACTGGTAAGAAAAAAATGTCCCCCGTTTATCACAGTGAGATTATATATTGAAAGGGAAGGGTTAAAAATTTCAGAGCTATATAAAATATTATTTAGAGATGAAGTATTCCGGGAAAATAGTAAAGCTTGTAGATAAGAAAAATGGTGTTTTATCCCAGAATGAGCCAGAGTCGGAAGAGTCTTTTTTCAATAGTTTGATAAAAAGTGTGAGCTACCAGTCTCATGCAGATTCTGAAGGGTGTTTTGTTCACCTACCTTAGACCTAGAACATATGTTTTACTTAACTCTGATTTTTCTCAAAATAGAGGGTGGGGAAAATGTAGGCTTACAGTTTTTCATATGGAAAAACAATCCTATCTAATAAAAGAGAAACATGGTAATTAGCGTACGACCACTACCCTTCCCATTGGCTAATCAGGGCAATACGCAAATTAACTGCCAGCCAAGATGGCGGCCGGCAGCCAGGCAGCTTAAAGTGAACATGAGGCTTGCTTGCTTCAGTGATGGAGGACTCCAACGTTCCCTGCCTGCCGCTGCAGGCCTCTGAGCTGCAACTCTAAGCAACTATGTTACAAATATAGAAGCTAAACAAAACCCCAGAAACCTGCTTTAGTCCATCGGGCTTCAGCCAGCAGAATTGCAACATTGTTTCAAATACAGAAGGTAAACAAAGGCCAGAAACCTGCTTTCAGCAGCGGAGGCCTAAGAGCTGGAGCCAAGCCTCAAAGCTAAAGCTGGCCCAGAATAAAAGAAAAAAGAAAAAAAGGAGCGGTTGGGAGCTTCAGTCACTCGCCAGCCTGAAAACAGCCCTCAGCCCCTCACCCAGACTGGCCAGGCAACCCAGTGGGGACCCCCACCCTGAAGGGTGTGTGACCAGCTGCAAACAGCCATCATCCCCTCACCCAGGCTGGCCAGGCACCCCAGTGGGGACCCCCACCCTGATCCAGGACACCCTTCAGGGCAAACCAGCTGGCCCCAACCCATGCACCAGGCCTCTATCCTATATAGTAAAAGGGTAATATGCCTCCCGGCACCGGGATCAGTGTGACAGGGGGCAGTGCCCAAACCCCCTGATCGCCCTGCGGCTCTGTGTGTGACAGGGGGCAGGGCCACAACCTCCCTATCCGCCCTGCTCTGTTCGTGACAGGGGAAGGCGCCCCAACCCCCTGATCAGCCCTGCTCTGTGCCTGATAGGGGGAGCTCCCCAACCCCCTGATCGCCCTGCGGCTCTGTGTGTGACAGGGTGCGGCGCCCCAACCGCCTGATTGGCCCTGCTCTGTGTGTGACGGGGTAGAGCCATAACCTCCCCATCGGCCCTGCCCTGAGTGTGAGAGTGGCAGCGCCCCAAACCCCTGATCGGCCCTGCTCTGTGTGTGACGGGGGGTGGCGCCGCAACTTCCCCATCGACCCTGCCTTGAGTGTGACAGGAGGCGGTGCCCCAACCCCCCAATAGGCCCTACCCTGAGCGTGACTGAGGATGGCATCGCAACCTCCTGATCCGCCCTGCTCTGTGCATGACGGGGGCGGCGCCCCAACTCCCCAATCGGCCCTGCTCTGAGCCCGACCAGGGGCTGCACCTAGGGATTGGGCCTGCCCTCTGCCACCCGGGAGCAGGCCTAAGCCAGCAGGTCGTTATCTCCCAAGGGGTCCCAGACTGTGAGAGGGCACAGGCCAGGCTGAGGGACCCCTCCTCCCCCCCGAGTGCACAAATTTTTGTGCACCGGGCCTCTAGTACAATAATAAATAACAATATAAGAATGAACTCTGTGTTTCGTGTACTCACAATGGTAAACCAACTTTTGCCCTACCCTGTGTTTTGATATTTGACTTCTGGTGTAAAAACGGCAGACCTTGATCTCCAGTTCAAGGTCCTTGACATTCCGTCACTATGAGACTGTGCCAGCTATGTAACATCACTGGACCTTAATTTGGTCATCTGTAAAATGGGCTGGATAAAATCAAACTTCAGAACCACTCTGGCAATTATGAACTTCAGTCAGTGCTGAGAAATGCCTGGTTTCCAGTCCCTCTTCAGGGAGCAGGGCTCAGAAAGCTAACACTGGAGTGTAAAGCTGACAGTTTTTAGATAGGGCTGGTGGGTGCACATTTACTTCTACTTGGTCTTCTCTCTAATTGCAAAAAGATGATAGAGAATAGAAAAGCTGTGGTGGGAGCCCAAGGGTTCTGCAGTGTAGATAGAAATCTCCTTGGTTATGAGCTTCTGAATGCTCAGCTTTAAACCTCCACGCCTGTCCTCTTAAGTTACAGCGACTGAAGCAAACAGTACACTGGCTCCCCAAAGACAGCAGCAGGTCTGGGCTAGATAGTGTGACTGCTAATACCAGCAGCAGCCATCACAGGACCAGCAGGTCCCCTCTCCAGCTCCTTTTAGGATGTCATTTGATTTAGATTCCAAATGCCACTTCTAAGCTACATTCTTTGTTTGCTATTTCTCCAACTAGTATTTCTTTTTTATATTCTACTAGAGGCCCGGTGCACAAATTCATGCATGGGTGGGGTCCCTTTGGGTGGCCTGCAGGGATCAGGCCTCAGCTCAGGCTCCCAGGCTCACAGCCCCAGCTTACACTCCAGCCCTGCAGCCCCACAGCCCTCCTGGCACCCCACCGAGGCCTGGCAATGCCCTCTTGCCTGCTCCACCATCCCACCAGCAGGTGATCCATTGGGGCCAAGCCCCCTGCCTGGCTCCCTCAGTGCCTGGGAACCGGGCTGTGGCCCCAACCCCTGCTGCTGCAGCTGGTTGCTATCTGCTGGGCAATCGGTGGGGCGATTGGGCCCCTGCTCAGACCGGCCTTGGCCTGGCGCTACCCACTCACCTGTTCCACCATTCCGCCATGGTCCCACTGTCGTCAGGGCCCATCAGCGCTGGCAGTACTTTCACTGCCACCTGCTGCCAGCATCCATCGCTGATGCCCGCCATGTTCCATGTTGCCCCCTGGTGGTCAGTGCACATCATAGCGAGGGGTTCAATTCCTGGTTGAACTCTCGATCGAATGACTGCCTGAGGGGACAATTTGCATATTAGGCTTTTATTATATAGGATGTATCCTCACCCTAATGTGATCATCATTATAATCCCAGTTCAACAGAACTTGTGGTTATTTGAGCATCCCTCATGACGTGGTGAAATAATGGGAAAAATTCAATTACTACTAATATAATGAATGCATGTATGGAGAATGTATGTATATATGTCCTTCAGTAAGAACATATAGTAAGATCTGAAAGCCTCCTCTACTGGATCTTAGTCATATGAGTAAATAGACGACTTTCATGTTTCAGCCAGATGGAGAATTGGGGTTTTGTTTTATCTCTTTTACAGAGTCCTCTTCACTATCACCTCACCAACTCTCTATGACTTTGGAAAAACTATGTGATCTCTCAATTACATAGGGCTCAATTTTTTCATTCATTCATTCATTCACTCACTCATTCAATACATAAAACTTGAGCACACATCCACAAGCATCACTCATTCGCTATCTAGATTGAAGAGGTCAGCATGTATCATTCCTTCTCAGCAATCCCAGCTTCAGTATCCACGTGTCTCATGATTTGGATCACGTGCCCATCCTTGCATTAACCACTGGGGACAGGAGCCTGTGATGCTCTAATTGACCAAGTCAGATGGTGTGATTGCTATGGGACTTTCTAATTCTACCCTTTCAGATCTGTAAATAGATTGGCTTTCAAGTTTAGGCAGAATCCATTTTAACAGCACAAGGGGTGTCTCTACCATCTGAAGTGGCCGTGCACTCTGGAGGACTCACATTTCTTCAACACCTGCAAATGCAATGCCTATAGACAAGGTCGCATTCTAAGCTATTCAGTCTTTTGTGGAAACTTAGAAAATGTTAACTAACCATTTTCTAACTTTTAAGGACTGTAGATGGGCAGTGTAGTAATTTTATTAATGACAATAACCCGTTTCTCATTTCTCCCATAAACCATCACAGGAAGACAAGAGGCTACACAATCTTTTAGTCATACCATGTGTCCTTTTTAAAAATGATATTTTACTGAGAGAAATGAGGGGCTTCTTAAGTGAAGGTAATTTTAGGCTGCTGTGTTTTTTGTTGTTTGTTTCTAAATATGTTTTTATTGATTTCAGAGAGGAAGGGAAAGGAAGAGAAAGACAGAAACATCAGTTATGAGAGAGAATCATCAATTGGGTACCTCTTACATGCCCCACACTGAGGATTGAGCCTGCAGCCCGGCATGTGCCCCGACTGGGAATTGAACCATGACCTCCCAGTTTATAGGCTGATGCTCAACCACTGAGCCAACCCGGTGCTATGCTTCACCAGATACCAGAATATTCAAATTGACTACCATGGTGAAGAATAGGACAACTGTACAAAAACTGACCTATTTCCAAGCAGATGAGAAATATATTGGACCTATAAGACTCTGAACAGATTCATTTTTTATCTAAGAAGTAAAAAAAAAAATGTTGAAAGCCATTCCTAATAAAAATCAATCTTTTTGTTCTATTATGCATTGATGAAAGGAGTTGCATGATCATTAGAATGGCTGAAGTCTGAATTCTTTTTGATGAATATTACATTTATACCCATTAACAGGAGGCACTGCAGCCAGCCAGACTCAAACCAAGTCTTCAATCCCTATAGTGTTTCCATTAGGGGTTCTAGGAGTTAACTCCTCTGAGCCTGTTGGTGAAGTTGGAGGAGGAGGAGAAGTGCTTCACTAGCAAAAGGTACTGTTGGGCAAAATAAAAGCAAGAAACGGGAGCCAGATCCAAAACAGACAGACCAACACTGAGCAAAGGGGGTGATTACTCTAAAACAAGGACGAGCACAGCTTTAATTAACTGCAAGAAGAGTCATATGTGATGGCATTTTCTGCCTCTATTCATTCTCCACATTCAGCATTTGGGCATTGAAGCATTGTCTTTATCTTCTCAATTACCTCCCTATTCATGTTGTTTCCCATCTCACTGGGCAACATTACCCTCCTGGCAACTGCTTAAAACAGAAGCCTGGCCATCTTTCTTGGTTCCTCCTCTCTCTCCTCTTCACTCTTACCTTTGACTTTATCTCCAAGATCTGTCTAACTTTCCTTCTAAATAACTCTTGAGTCCGCCCCCCCCCCCCCCGCCCCCCGCCCCCAGCTTATTCAGCTACTTTCTTGGCTCAGGGAATTAGCCATAGCATACTATCATAGTTTTGTATTCTGTTTGAGTGTTTTTTACTTTTCTATTTTATTACAGAGCTATGCAAACCAATTACAAGAAAACACAAGAAATATATACACAGTAAAAGAAAACTATAAAGGATACCCATCCACATTTCATATTCTTATTAAAAAGGAATTAGAAATGAGACTATACAAAGAAAACAAAATTGCTTAAAGTTACACCAACTTTTGTAAAACCATCTCAGATGGTGTTCCAAAATTAAAAATATTGGGAATATTCATTTTCAACCAAAGAGTTATTGCAATAATCACCCTAGCAAGTGCTAAGTCAATACTTGTTCAGTTGAAACTCAAATGACAAAAATATTATCATCAAAAGTGAACATGTTATGGGAAAGAGTATGTTGATGGGCTCTCAGGGACTAATGGACCCCAATTTAGAGGGTCAGGGGCTATTTCTAACATCTGCGGAGTCCCAGAGAAGAGTATAATGAAGGCCTGGATAGCAAAAGGCTAAATATTTTATTTTTTAATCAAGTTAATCTTAAAATGTTTTATCTTCATATCTTGGTAAATATATCTTCATCAGAATTTGGAAGACTAGATTTGAATTTAGGATTATTGAACTTTTCAGTCTTCTGTTCTGGAATATGATGTTGCTGGGAAAACCCATGGGGCCCCCATAGTGAATGTGTCCTGTGCCCCGAGGCACCTCGGCTGCCCAGGGCTGGCACACTGACAGTGCCTAACCTGTCCTTGGGGGGATGGATCCAAAGAAACCCACACATGCCCTGGAAGAGGGTTTACTTTTAGTTGTGGTGCGGGTTACACGTATGACCTAATTTTATTAATCATGTCTTAGAAACTCTTAAAAACTACCACATGTTGATTTTTTATGATCTTACATATGATTCTTTCTCATTCTGCTTCCTCATTTATTTCTGGGAGAAAACGTTCATGCTCTATTACTTCCTGCATCCCTATTGTAGGATTAAACTGAAATTAAACAGTGGTTCAGAGACATGTCCTCTTACAAGAGCTCTCTGTTAATGATGTTGATAAACAGCCTACTCCAAAATCTAGTGATTCAAACAATTTAGTTTTTCTCACAATTCTGTGGGTTGGCTGTGTCCTTCCATGGCTGGTTTTGCCTGAGCTTGTTCATGTGGCTGTTCGGATGGCGGGTCAACAGGACTAGAAGGTCCAATATGGCCTGACTCCCATGCCTGGCTGTTGGTGCTGGCTGCAGACCAAGGCAGCCAGGTCCCCTCTGCAAGGCCTCGTATCTTCAGTACACTAGACAATTTCATTCTATGATGAGGTCAGGACGGCAATTCAAGAGCACAAAAGCAGAAGCCATGAATTTGCCTGGACCTCAGGCTCTAGGATCCCCATAGCATCACTTCTGTCACATTCTACTACTGATCAAAACAGGAACAGGGCTAGCCCATACTCAAGGGATGCACTCCTTAAATACACTCCAACTTCAGATGGGAGTAGTTGGTAAATACTGTGGCCCTGTTTCTCCAACTTGCCAAAGGATCTTAGTTTCTTTCTTTGTTTACATGAAGAGTAAATTATTGAGTAGTATTATGTAGATGGTTTCAGCAAATCACCTTCCCATCTTTATTCTATATTTCTGTCTTCCTAAGTTTAAACTAATTCATTTCAGATGTCCATGGTAGATTATATAGCAAAATTATGACTTAAGGAATAAGGAATCCTAAGCTTCTAAGATTTTTAAAATTGGAATGCCACCAATAACTTTATGTTTTGCAAATTTTCGATAAAGCCATAATGGTAGAAAATATTAGTGGCAATAAGACATATGTACCTAAAACAACTGGAAAATAAAGTGACATCAGAACATCTTATTTCAAAAGATTCCTTGTAAATGATTCCTTGCAAAAAAAAAGAGCCAGGAAAAGATGAACTCAGTTATCTAGAGAAGAAGTAAAGAGTGACATTGAAAACATGTTTAACATTACTACTAATAAAAAAATGCAGATTAAAATAGATTAGATTTTCTTCACTGACTGAAATGGCAAAATTAAAAATATAAAAATGCCCAGTACTGGTGAGTTTGCTCTGAAATAGGCACTCTTGTCTATTTCCTAGAGGAGAATTTGGCATATCTATACTAATAAAAGTGTAATATGCTAATTAGACCAGACAACCTCCTGGACAACCTTCCAGATGAAGCTGGGGCTGCGAGGGAAGCCTAGGTCCTGGGTGCCTGCTGGTGGCCGCGGGGAAGCCTGGGTCCTGGGTGTCAGAGGGAAGCCGGTGCTGGCAGCTGGGGGAAGGAAGGCCTACTCTTGCATAAATTTTGTGCATCAGGCCTCTTCTGTACCAATAATTTTATCAGTTTAAATATTCCAATATAGTAATTCTAACCCTATGAATTTATGAGACAATTATGAGATTGTTACAAATATAGTGATATACAAGGATATTTGAAAGAAAGAAAAATAATTTATGTACCTCAAATATAATATGTTCCGCTGATGAAATGCTACAAGGTCATAAAAATTATTAACTAGGAAAAAAAAGCTTTTAATAATACAGAAAGATGGTCATTGATGTAACGTTAACAAAAAGTTTAAGATGCAAAACTTACTGAATACTGTATTTCTCATTTTAATATACATGTTAGTTGTTCTCTATTTGCTGGCCTCCTGTCAGATTGATTCTCTGCTCTTGTCTGCCTTGATGAGTTCCCTGAGAGACTGACACTGACAGACTGTATTTTGGGAGCTTCTTCATCAGAGGTCTTCCAACTGGCTTCCCATTAGACTATTCCAATTGGTTTTGACCAATGGAAAGCACTAGCATAAGGCTGGAGGGCTGGAGAAGAAAGCGAACTGGTTTGATTTCTTCCCCATTTGGTACCAAATTGATGGCTCTCTGGGACTATAGCTCCTGCCAATAAGCTATATATTTTTCTCCCTGTGGCCTTTGGCTAAAAAGGAGGAAGGGTAACAGCTTCCTACTTTTGCTATTCTGTGTGCCTCCCCATCCCTTGTTTAAGCCCGAACCTGCTCACACTTCTGAAAGCAGGCTCTTTGTAAAGTCTCTTTACTTGAACCATCTTTATTTGAATTCATTTTTCTACCAACTCAGAATATTCTCTAACCTAAAATATATCTCCTATGAGAAATTGGTTACAACTTGTAAGGGGTTATTTATTTTCCAGACGGAAAGAGTTTTGAATATTTGAGGTGAAATGGTATTGAATGGATGAATAGTATTTCAGAAGAAGTTTTTAAAAGAATGTGGTATTAAGTATATTAATGGGTGTGTGTTTTTCTGGATGGTCATATTTATGGTGGACTTTTCTTCCACATCTTCAGATTTTAAATAAGAATACATTATAAAAAGAAAACAAGATAAACATTTCTCAAAAGTAACTCTTTTAGACAAAATGGAGCTAATGTGCATATTGGCATTGTTTATACCATACTAACACTTTGTAGAAGCCACTGAGGTTGAACATATTTGTTCTTCATATCTCTGGGCAGTGAGTGGGAAACCAGACCATCCTAATTTATTAGGAAATGGAAGCTTAGAGAATGAAGTGGTTTCCCCAAATTCCACAGTTAGTAACAAGAACTGGAAGCTAGATCTTCTAAGTCATATCAATTCTTTTTTACAATGTGGGTGTTGTATAGGCCGAAGATGTGGGCTATAACATTATTATAAAAGCTGATGATGCTTGAACTTTAAGATTTTGCTTAAAACTAATCAGACATACTTAAGCTAAGGCAGTTCTCATGATAAAAATAAACATGCTTATTTGGAAACAGTAGATATTGTGAATGCATGATAAAAGAAAGCCTGTCCTTAATGTTGCTATTAGAATACGTTCATAGTTACTTCTTTTTCTTATGTTGTAAGAAATAGTATTTCTTCCTTAATAACTAGCATGTATCTAAACAAGGACAAATTTTACCAGAAAGTTTATTCAATGCTTTATGTTCCTGTCCTTTCTCTGACACTCCCTTACAATGTCCTATTCATCTCTACACAGTATTTATTTTTTTCTCATCCCCTACCTTTGATTTAATTTGCCTCATTCTCTCCTAGATGTTTTATGGACCTATCTAAATCAGCTGTTTTTGTCAGTCTCCACATTAAAGGGACATAAAAAGTGAAGCCCAACAGAGAACATCCTAATAAACCAATAGCAATCCACCCTCACCAAAGAAAAAGTTTGCTCAAATCCCAAATCTGACTCTTCCAAGGAGATAGGGGCCCTTCTGACCTATTTTTGGTGTTAGCAATTCAAATCCCCATTTCATGTATCCGAAGTGCAGAGTCTTTGTGCACGCAAAATTCCCATTAAATTTAATGGCATCTTTGGGTATAAAATATATGGCGCCCGACATTTATGTGTGATGTGAAAGGGGCTTTATTCCATTGCTGAGACTGCTTTCTCTCTTTTGATTTCTGGATCATTTTGCTGCATGTCAATAGCCACCATTGTGGCTCCACTTGAAAATGTTCATTTTGCACTTTTTTAAAGTCGATGCAATTCTGCACGGTTGAGTGCATTCGCACTGCTTCCAAGACTAGCCCTTTTTGTTAGTGGTATTGCTTTTGTTTCCTTCTCTGGTTCTTTCACTACTTCGTTCTATTCCACAAATAGTTCTTGCTTTTTGCCTGAATATAGGCCAGGTTCTTTAAAAAAAAAATTCTTCTGAAATCCTATTCATCCCTTTCAATACCATTTTACCTCAAATATTCAAAACTCTTTCCCGCTGGAAAATAATCTCTTCCTTATGAGACTTAACAAGTTTCTCATAAGAGATGTGTTTAGATGGAGAATATTCCGGTCTGAGTCACTTGGCTCATGGACCCCAAATGGCACAGAGGATGGCATTGCCAGTCTGCGATTTTGTGCCCACTTAAGTTCCCTGTCAACCCTCCACAGATAGCCTAGGAGGATGATAATTGGGATCTGACAGTCTATTCATTCTGTCCTCTCTGGGTGACTTGTGATTTAAGGTAAATGGCACAGGACAACAGAATTCTTGCCACAGGAGAACAAGTAGAGGGCAATAAAACACGTGGCTGATTGAGAGGCTCTTTGTTCCCTGGGACAGGAGGTGGAAATTTTCTAAAAGTATAATGTGAAGGAGGCAAATGCCAACTGTGAGAGGAAGGCAATAACCACCCACAGAACTTGCAGAATGAAGCACGTGTAAGTTTGTGTTCATTTAAGGGGTTATGGTTTTCAGTGCGATGGACAATTTGGAGTCAGTTTCTGAGTGATCAGGGTGACCCAAGTTGGAAAGCACAGTATTTAGCCCCAGGACTTAGTCCCATATTTTTGCACACAATGCTTTCCCTGTGAGCCAACATGGAGCAGTAGGAGAAACACTGGTGCTGGAGTCAGAGAATCTGAGTTCTGGAGTGGACTTGTGGATCTGGACAAGTTTCAACCTGTCTGGTCCTTAGAATATTCATCTGTAAAATGGGAATAACTGGTTTTGAACTACCTACCTCAGATGAGGCATTATTTATTTAGTAAGTATCCTTAGAAAATTGCCACATGCTATGCATACATATGTGTATCCTTTACCTACAAATGTAAAGGATTACTATTTCAGTGGGCATCCACATTATAGCTATTCCTATCGCTAATACACTGACAATTAAGAATTATATTCCATAGGGGAAAACAACAAATCTTAGCTGTTAGAAAACCAAGTATTACAGGAGATCCTTGTCCCCCTTTTAGAAAACTGGCCAGAATCTCAAGACCATAGTAATATAAGGCATACTCTAGTTCAGTGGTTCTCAACCTTCCTAATGCCGAGACCCTCTAATACAGTTCCTCATGTTGTGGTGACCCCCAATTTCATTGTTACAAATTGAACATAATTAAAGCATAGTGATTAATCACAAAAACAATATGTAATTATAGATGTGTTTTCTGATGGCCTTAGGTGACCCCTGTGAGAGGGTCGTTCGACCCCCAAAGGGGTAGCGACCCACAGGTTGAGAACCGCTGCTCTAGTTTTAATTTTGTTTACTACACCTGAGTAATTCTTTTTATTTATTATGCTTTGGTGGTAATGGGTTTGCACAAATTTTCAACGTTCTTCCATATTTTTATGGCAAACCATGATATTTAGCCTAGCTCTTTGTAGTCTCAAGTGCTCTTATGCCAACAACTTTCTTTCCTTTTGAGATTTCTCATAAAATAACATTGTGAGACGTGCTCTGTGGGTTCAGCTGCAATTTTAATCAAATAAAATTGGGTGGTTTTAGGATTTCCCGTTTCCACATAATCTTTTACTGGGCTATTTAAAATAGTCTTTTCTGAAAATTGGTTTCCTCTTGCTTCGCTCCACCTTTCTCCAATTTATTCTCCAGACTGACATCACTGATCTTTATAAAATTCAAGTGTAATCAAGTGACTTCTGGTACCTTACAAAACACAAATGAGAAACCTTAGCATGGTATAGAAGTTCCTCTATTATCTTGTCTCTCGTGCCATTCTTGTCCATGCTCTTCCTTATGCCCTCTGCCTCAGATATCTCCTATTTCAGCCTCTTAAAATGCTTGTAGTTACCTGGATACAACACATGGATTCATGTCTTTCTACCTTCACCTTGAATTCCCTCTTTCACTACTTACTTTCTCTTACCCTTCCCATCCTGGTGAAATCCTGCTTTATTTCTTTCATCCTTGTTTTGTATTTTAAAAAATAAATAATTTCAGACTTTAAAAATAGTCACAAAGTAAAACAGTACAAAATATTTGTTTCCTCTTAGAGTCTCTGGGCTTCTAAGTACTATTCAATTATATCTTGCCAGGTCTGCTAATAAAGTTTATCCCAAGCATTTCCTATCAAAGCATTCAGGTAAACACAAACTTCCAAACTTTTCTGGTTAGATAAGTCTCAAGAGGAGGACTAAGTCTACTTTCCTGTATTTACTGAAATGGAAGAGCTATAGTTCTTTTTCCTTTGGGAGGGCCAAAACACACACACACAAAGATAATTGGATATAAATTGGTTCACACTGCCTTTTAAAGGACAGTGAATTCTGAGAAGTACAGTGCCTCATCAAGAGGAGTAAAGAAAATTGCAAAGCTATCTGCCAGTCATCAGACCACCTGTCTTATACTCTGATAGCCTAAGGAAGCGAGAAGAAAATAGACTGGTTCTAGGAAGAACCAGGCTGTAATTAACCAGAGAGAGAGAGTGTGTATTCTTTTCTCCAATACAGAGCTATTGTAGCTCTTAAATTGGGGCGCAATTATTTCTTTTTTTATTTATTTTGTTCCTTTCATTAAACTACACACCTCACTCTCTTTCAATCATTCTCTCATTTATCTGACTCCACTAGATTCCAATCTCTAGAGGAAGAAGGGCCAAGTCTTACTCATTTTTCTGTTTTGGCAGCACCTATTATAGTGCCTGGCAAAGAGTGGGAATTTAAAAATGTTTGTTGACTGACTGATTGATGAACTAAATTAATAAATTGTAACAAAAATTAACGAAGATGGCAATGTCTTTACAAGGGACATCTTGGTATTAAAAAAGAATATAAGCACTATTTTTATGGAAATTCTTGCTAGGGTATGTTCTATTTCTCTAAATCTTCTTGGCTGACATTGCTGTTTATAAGACATTTAAGGAACCACTGGGATGTTTTTGAAGTCTGTAAAGTTATTAACAGATGTAGCATAGGAGAGACCACCTGTCTACCCCTCATGCATCTGAAATGTTGGTGGTTGTACTGGCACCATCCCACCCCACGAATTTTAAGGCTTGAGCTGTCGATGTGTTTTGTTTGTAATTCCAGAAGGAGTCTTTGTGTTTAAGAGACTGTATTCTTAATTAATCTCAATGTTTCAACTAAAGAGGCAACCCTAAAACTTTATAACTAATAGTAAGTCAGAAGGGAGATATTCTTTTGTTTTAACAGAGCAAGTTTTAAACTTGAGAAGCAATGTTTTTCCTTTTCCACTGACTTCCTCCATGGATCTAAGCAGCAGGGCAGCTCTGCTCACTGGGTGGTCTTTTTAAGAGGCTCCTGTTTGAGGTCTCCTAGGTTTCTTACCTGAGTATCTACCTATTGGTGGTCTATTCACTCCACACAAGTAGGCCTTAGTCTCTCCCAAGGAACTTGTCAAAAATACAGATATCAGGGCTCTTGCCTATGATCACCAAGGGATGGCCTGAGATGGACATTTCAATGTTTCTGATTCTTTTCACCATTACAAAAAGAAACAAAAGAATTTTAGGATGCTTGCCAGAGTTGATCGCTGTGCTTATTATCTTTGATCAATAAAACAAGATCCAGAGACAGAGAAGCACCGATCAGACCATCAAACCTCAGAGGAAGGGGAGGAGAGGGTGGGGGTAAGAGGGAGAGATCAACCAAAGGACTTGTATGCATGCCTATAAGCCTAACCAATGGACACAGACACCAGGGGGGTGAGGGCGTGAGTTGGGGGGGTGAGGGCGGCAATGGGGGAATAAGGATACATATGTAATACCTTAATCAATAAAGAAAAAAATGAAAAAACAAGATACTTTCCTAGTTAAACATTTTTTGGTGTCTCTTTAACTTCTTAATTTTCTTAGTATGAATAAAGCATAATTTATATTCAGTTTTTTTAATCTATTTGATTAACACACTGCTGTTATTGGCATCTGATTTTGGTTTTAGCATAAGGCCTATGGTCTTTCGGGACAAACAGAGGAGCATAAGGATAAAACTAATAATAAAAATAAGAGTACAATTGATTCTTGAACAATGCAAGGGTGAGGGGCACCGACTACCACGCAGTCAGAAATCCGTGTTTAACTTTTGACTTCTCAAAAACTTCGATTGTCCATCAGTATCCACAAGGGATTGGTTTCAAGAGCCTCCACAGACACCAAAACCTGAGAATGCTCAAGACCCCTGTATAAAATGGCACAAAGACCAATGCATATAGTCAGCCCTCCGCAACCACAGATCAAAGACAGTACTGGTATTTATTGAAAAAAACAACAACCCATGTACAAGTGGACCCACACATTTCAAACCATATTGTTCAAGGGTCAACTGTACTTTCTTCCACCAACTGCAAGAGTCACATCTTTCAAATCGGAGGATCTCTGGAACTGGGATGATCTTTCCATGGGTGGCATTTAGTAATCTCTAGGGAGGCAGCAGTTGTGAAGTGGTTGGCATTCCCTGTACATGTGTTCCAACTGCCAGTATCAACACTTGCTGAATAGGTGTCAACAGCTTGGAAGAACATCCTGGAGACAGGAGCAGAGCGCTCTTTTAACCACTAGATACCAATTGTTGTTCAGAGTATTGGCAATGTTTCTAGAGACAGTCAATGAAGGCTATCTCTACATAAATGTAAAACCATGCTGAGACCTTCAGAAAAGGCTTTTCAAGATATGACGGGTGATTTGAGGAAGTGCTTCATCAGCAGCACTTTCCATGGCACAGAGGAGGAAGACTTGAATGTTGATGACTAAGCAAAAAAGTGATAAAGATTAGGACTCCGAATTTTGAAGAAGTGCTAGAACTACCTCAACCAATTTATGTAATTTATGTTTCCCTTTTATGTATGCACAAAGGTGATTTATGATAAACAATCCATGTTTAATTAAGATGAAAGCATTCTTCCAATACATATAGTATAAAATTCTATATGATAAAAAGCCTTAGGTGATAGTTTAGTTAGCAGCATCTTTCCCCCTTTCTTTCTCAGTGGTATCAAAAAAAGAGAGCTTCTTACCACTGATGGATTCATATTCTATGAAATGAAATTATGACACGCTAGGGCTTTCTGCTGCTTCCTTCTACATGCCAGATACTGTTAAGCATGTCATGTGTATTAACTCATTCCATTCTCACAAAACCCTATGAGATAGGTGCTATTGCTATTCTCAAGGTACAGAAAACATGTGAAGTCACAGAGGTATAACTCTATTGACTACTTTCTAGATTTGTGACCCAGGACTCTCCTCTCTCGGACACTCATAAAGCTCACCTCACAAAACTGTTGTGACAATTAAATGAGATGACATTGGATAAGGGCTCTACCATTATGGCTCATTTAACCTAAATGATCTCTTTAAAGGCCCCATCTCCAAATACAGTCACATTGGGGCTTAGGACTTTAATACATGAATTTTGGGAGATATAATCACAATGGGGAATAGTGGGGCCATGGTGAACTGGAAAGCAAGTGCCTTGTTCTTCAAAAGAAAAGGTGCCACTACTCAGCACCCATCAGTTACTACCTCAAGGAAGGAAGGCCTGGCGTAGTCAGGTCTGAATTTTCAATTCCTACTTGGAATACAAATTTTTAAGGGAAAACTTCCAATTTTAAAGCCTGGCACCTAATAAAAATGATGTCTATGGCTGACTGCCTGTTTGTGGAGTCCGGTTTAAGCAGGCAATAACAGCAGATTCCCTCAGCTTCTCCTGCTCTTCACACACACTCTCTCTCCATCCCTAGGTACTATTTCAGTAGAAATACTCATGGGTTTGATTTAGACGACGTAGTAACTCAGGGGTCAGAGGTAATTTAGTTGTCACTCATTATCTCTCAGGTCCCTGAGGTAGAGTGGGTCCAGTTTTGAGAAGTCAGCTGTCCTTCAACAAACTTATAAACTGTAATTGGTTCCATCAAGATAGAAACGTGTGACTATATTTACAGAATGAATAGTTTCAGTCCATGATTAAAGTAGGTTAAATAGCTACTGAGTGCCCAAGGACTAATGCCATATACGCAGTGATCCATACCCTGCTTTAATTATAATTGCTCTAAGTCCTTAAAGCTCAGGGAACTATCCAGATAAAGTATGTAATGACTCCCTAATGATGACAAGTAATGTGTATGTACAGGGATAGTAAGAAAGAATTAAGTGATTAAAAGAGAAAGGATAGCTGAGCACAGAAAATGTTCTTTCAAGGAATTTTGAGATTACTAGTCCCAGAATTTCAGGGGTTCAGGTACCAGAAATTCAACCAGGTGGGTCATTAGGGACCAGTCTGGAAGATCTCACAAGAGGCAGTTGGCATATGTCCAGCTGCAGATGTTTATCATGAGGATGTAACACAGACAATTGGGTATGGATCCAGGAATTGAAGTTGGGTAGTCTAACTCCAAATGTGTTCCCTTAGCTATAAGGAGTTTCTGCCCAAGGATGTCAAAGACAATTTAAAGGTCTTGTGGGAACATAAGAAAGGAGATTAAAATATTTGTTGGGCAAGCATAGAAACCAGAGAAGCTCCAAGAGAATGAGAGGATTTGGGAAAAGGGGTGGTGAAAAAACTGACCAGCCTAGAATTGCTCTCTCTTCCTTGCACATGAACTGAATCAGGTCACGGCTCTTTTGAGAGTAATTTTGATATTTGATGTTAAAAAAAAGGAGAATTAGCTACAATCAGACACCCCATTTTCAAAACCAAGATTTTGTTGGAAGGATGGTTCTGTTATGCTTGCTTCTTGAGTGCCTGACAACCTCAGAGACCCAAGGGTCACCCCTATGAAGGGTTCACATTTTCCAGGGAACTAATGACTGTGAGTGCCCAGCAAGTATAGGAGACAGTCCTGGTGAGAGAAGATGAGGGAGCCCCCCAGGATGCCACCACAGGAAAGAGCACTCTAGTTCTTGGGCCGAGGCTAGGGGAAGGGAATGGGAGGGCTACACCACTTGTAACATTTTGGGTACTGCACTACAATGACGGGCTCCTGCCTTCAAAGTCTAGCCAAAGAATTGAACAATGGGAACATACCAACTAGCTATTGGATACCTCAGTGTGGAACTAACCTGAGGAACCTCAAATGTGCTCACTTCTGTAGGCACACCTCTGACCCCTCCCCTTCGCACACCCTAGTCTGGCCATAGTTATCCCTTGGACATGCCTTGCTGTCTTTTGTACTTGGACTTTTTTTTTTTTTTTTTAAATTGATTTCAGAGAGGAAGGGAGAGGGAGGAGATAGAAACATCAATGATGAGAGAGAATCATTGATTGGCTGCCTCCTGCACACCCCGCATTGGGGATGGAGTCCGCAACCCGGGCATGTGCCCTGACCGGGAATCGAACTGTGACCTCCTGGTTTATAGGTTGATGCTTAACCACTGAGCCACGCCAGGCTGGGCTGTACCTGGACTTTTGTGCTTGTTCTTTCTGCCTGGAACAATCTTGATAACCCTAGTAAATTTTTTTTTAAGGCTAAGTTTATCTATTAACTCCTCCAAGAAGCTTTGTCCTCACTTATTTGTTCATTTTTGCATTTGCCAAATATTTATTAAGGACTCACTCTGTGCTAGAAGCTACTAAATGCCTGGGTATGGGTTGTATGACAGCTCCTAAGGTGTCCCATAGCACCACCCATACCTAGCCCTATACACTTGTCACATTGTATCATATTTGTTTTTCGTGTAAATGTCTCTCCCACTAGACTGAGAGTACCACCTACTCACAATCAATGTCTTATTTGCAGTTTTAATTCCCAGCTCAAGGCTTGATACATAGAAAAGGTGTTCTGAAAATATCTCTAGAATGAATGGATGAATGAACCATTTCTTCTCAAATCCTTTCTTCACTCTTAGAACACAAAACAGTCAAATTAGGTTCACAATTAACCTGAAGACAAATATCTCTCTCTCTCTCTCTCTCTCTCTCTCTCTCTCTCTTTTTCTCTCTCTCTCTCTTTCTCTCCTTTTTTGCAATTATGTTGGCAAGTTCCTTTATCTCAGTGGAAGCCTGACCACTTGCCCTCAAGGTAAACCATAGTAGTCCTTCCAGAATCTCTAGCCAGCTCTTCCTGGTGGAACTAACCTCTTTGGCTTTGATGAGTCTAAAGGACAGAAAGTTAAAGCTTTCTTAACATGCCTCTAGGTCCCTTTTCTTACTGTCATTTATCTTGAAAAAGTACTGACAAAGCCAACTTCAGGGTGAGGAAGTGTGCAAGTGTGCACACACTGGAGATGGGCACCTAGTTCCTGCACAGAATCCTGTGTTCCATATTGCTAAATATCCATGTGGTTCCCAGGGGGAAAGTTTGATTTACAGCCAGTTTTCAGCATCTGTCCTACCTCCTTAGCTGGTCTTGGCATTGTCACAGCAAGCATACTGTAAAGCTCAATGAACTGAATTTGGTGGTAAGAGAAATGAACCCTTCAGGGTCCCAAAAGCCACACGGGCCTCTTGGGGCTAGAAACAGGATGGATAAAAATTAGCCACAGAAATGCCTGTCTTTCTCTTCTTTACATCTAGACATGTAGGCAAATCTTTTAAGGTAATAAAATGAAGGTATTTCTATGGACTATGTGAATACCCTTCAGTTGACCTAGACTTTGGTGTTAGTTTTGGGGCTGATCCAATAGCTAATACATGTGTACATTACAGAGCACTGAGTGAATGCTCATGGGGCTGCCACTATAATTCTCAGGGACTAGAAATAGTGTTCAAAGTAACAGAAAAAAAACAAAGCCAAGAAACCCTATAACATCTTTTCTTACGCCTTCACTTCCCTGTGTTAGCCAATCACTTATGCTGAAAATGATAATACAGAAGAAATAGGAAAGATAGGACAACCCATTGTTTCCCCACCCCCTCCCAGGTTACTTATTCAACCTTAAGCATGTATAAGGCGCAGGTAGAGAGTATTGGTAAAATTATAACAAGAAGTGACATAAAAACAGTCGAGTTAATTTTGTGCAGTGTTTCCACTGTTCTGGTAAGAATAAAATACAAGTGTCCGTATGATCTATAAAATACAAATTTCATAATTTCAGTGATTCTATATATCTACTACATGCTTTTATATTTGCATTTAAAACTGACACTGCACAATATAGACAGGAAAATTCATGCTAATAATTTACATTTTTAATTTTTCTGTATTGAGAACAAATTAATCAGCAAATAAAAAACACCATGGTGAGAGAGATGATGTTGAAGAATGGGAAAGCTTTGTATCTTAATACTTTTAATAACACTTTTAAAACCTAGTTTTTCAATGCAACCCCATCTTTTTATTTTTCTCTGTGAACTCCAAATATGTACCTGGCCCAGATGACTAGACTGATGATGTGAATAGTTAGTCATTCAAGAGGTATTCACTGAGTGCTCACTAGTGCCTGGACATAAAGAGAAGATTAGACAGAAGAAAAGCTTAGACGATGATGTGGAAAGGAAGACGCTGAACCTGAGAGACCCACACAAGCGCCCTTCAGGTGAGACTCTGCTATAAGTTGAGGAGGCTCCTCCTGGGGGCCCCTGAGCTGAGGAACATTCCATGGCTGCTGCCTGGAGCAAGGCTCCATTCTGTGGTGGTGGAATCTGTGTCATGTCTCCTGTTTGGGACTGGAATGATGACTTAATTGAATAATCAGTGTCTTTCATAGGCTGCTAGCTTATTCTGGGTGCTGCTCTGCTCCTAATTTTGCTATAATTCCCCTGGGTGCTGTGTTTCAGATGTCCTCTGGGTGAGCTAAAGGCATCAAGGAGTGAGCTAGTAGTCCATCTCAGTCCTCTCCAAGCTGCTGATAGAACAAGCTCTTGTTACCAGGCTCTTAAGAAAGGACAGGATCACTTCCTTGAGTTTGGTAGATGATACCTCTCTCCCCTGATCTCCCACCCTTGGTCATGAGGTAAGATACTCCCATGGCCTAGGTGTCCTCCTTCTCTGGTAATGAAAGTAGCTGGTGACAACTATGTTTGTGACTCCCCATAGACCATGACTTGACAGTTTATAGACCCACAACTTCAGGAGCTTACCTAGAAATAAAATTCAAGGAGTTGAGATGTGGTTTGAATCTTCAACCAAGTAAGTTGAATGTGCTCCCCATTCTTATCAAATCCCACCTGGTTCTTCCAGAATATTTTTCTCCTATCGCTCCTCAATGGTCCATATCCCCTAAAGTTGCTCTATGAAATTCAGAACCCTATATTATATGGGCTTATACATTTTCGAGATTTGGTCATGGCCAATGGGGAACTATTTTCTGTTTGCTAAATTGTTTGGTCCTATTAAAATAATGTAACACTAAGAACTAAAACTTTCTTGAGGACAGGATTTATTGTTTTAAAAAAATGCCCTTATTTTTTCTTAGAATGGTACTGATCTGATAGAAAGAAACTTGGCATTCATTTGGCTTTTCTCATCTCTCAAACTGAGTCAATCACAAAGTGAATTAAACCATTGTACAGATGATATCCCATGGGATAGTGAGATGGTCTACACCTCTCACTAAGCCTTTCCAAAACTCTACTGCTTCATTCACTACGTCACATATTCAATACTTATCACGGACCCTCTGCTTGCTAGGCAGTGAGGTAGATACTGGATGGATGTGAATGTGGTAAACATAGTTTCAGTCCTCATGAAGGAAGCACATAAAATTTTCAACTGATCATAAATTTAAATAATTACACACTGGGCTCAGCACTATGAAGCAAATGTACAAAAACCTGTAGTGTCATAGAATAAGAGGTCAGACCTAGTTGGGTGAAGGAGACTCAGGGAAATTTTTCCTAAGGGTGTGATGTGCTGAAATACTAAGCTGTTATAGAGAAAGCAACAGCTCTCGACACTTTCTTTGCACATTTTTGGGCTCATCCTTTCATCATCTCTTTCTCTCATATTAGCAATTGTGGTCAGTCGTGGCCAGAGGTTCTGGAAGGGCGAGTGCAGTCTTGATGCTATAGTTTCTCTTGTGCCCTGGTAGGCCTGGAATTTTGCCCTTTTCCAGGGATGCGGCTGGGAGGAGAAGTTGCCTTTTCTGCAGAAGTGCTAGGTTTGGTGAAAACATTAGGAGAATACTGCCTCTCCTTACCCGCTGTGTGTGGCAGGCATTGCTAATCAATAGAGGCACTAGTTCTTGCTGAGCCTAGATGCATAATTCTTAAAAACAATATCCAGGTTGTTCCTTCCAAATGATTAGATCTGCAATGAGGAATGACGTTTACTTGCCATCCCATATTCCCCAGGTCGGCCTTGCTTGATCAGTGGAACATAGCTGGTTCCATCAAGGCTTGGGGCAAATGAATGCTTCTGACACCATGGGTCTGCCCCTGACTTATGATTCCTCCAACCTTCAGGACAAGGACATCTCTTCTTTCAGATTTCTGCAAGCCTCCAGGGAGCACATGCATAAGTTATTGAATGAATCATGTAAATTGCTCAGAATAGGAGCTGGCACCTGGCACTTGAAAAATAGCTATAAATAAATACTAATTAAGAAGCAATAAATATCAGTTTAAACTCTCATCATTCTTAGTAACATTGTTATTAGAGAAAAGGCAGCAGTGGGAGTATATTGCCATGTGAGCACGGACAGGTTTTCTCAGCAATATTTTAACCTCACATTTTACTTGTCCTTGAAGCTCGAGGCTCTCCTTACCTTCTCCCCCCACCCCCAAAATCATGGGGTTCTGGGTCATCAGGCCTCTTTGCTCTGCTAGTGCCATCTGGAGCTGGAGATGCTAAGAAAAATGACTATGGTCCCTATTTTTAAGGAACTCACATTCTAGTGGGGAGGCAGAGAAGTAAGGAAAATGAGTGCATTAAGTAAACCCTATTCTTTCCTTCATAGAACTTGCGGTCTGGAAGAGGAAGGGGTTTTAAATAAATAAACAGATCCTTAAAAATTTATATTCATTCTATAAAGCTAAGCAACAGGGTGCAAGAGAGGGAAAAACAGGGAGGCCTGATTTAAAATGCAGCATCTGGTCAATAAAGACTTCTCTCAGAAAGTAGAATTTAAGCTGAGGATCGTCTCATTTTTCTATGAAGACATGCTTTGTGGAATGAAGTTTTCTGCAGGTGTTTCACTAGTTTTATCACAAATAAGGTCAAGAACATGCATTCCAGTCAAGCAGGACAAGTTGGCAAGCCCAACTCTCTTTGTCCTGTCCCTGATGTAAGAACAGAAATGCTGGAAACACGACTCAAAAGCTATGATTGAGTATGACCTCTTCTGTCTGCTTTAACTTGTGTCTTATGGAATCAGGTTTTTGTTGCTGTTAATCCTCATCTGAGGATATTTTTCCATTGATTTTTAATGAGAGTGGAAGGGAGGGGGAGAAACAGAGAGAGAGAGACATCGATGTGAGTGAGACACATTGATTGGTTGCCTCCTGCATGTGCTCTGACCAGGGCGGGGGATCGAGCCTGTAACTGAGGTACGTGCCCTTGACCAGAATCAAATCTGGGGCCCTCCAGTCTGTGGGCCGACCCACTAGCCACTGAGCCACATCAGCTAGGACTGGAATCAGATTCTCGGGAAAGAACATGGCTTCCTCCTTGCTGCAAGCGTGGGATGGGGATGAACTCCTCCTAAATGGGTATTGGATATTCAGTAATGCTCTTATGGGGAAAGGTGGATGGCACAGTGTAACCAAAGAAGAAAAGAGGTGAATACTTTATTCGATTTGAGATATAATTTTGGTATCATGTCAGAGATGTTTGGTTATCTGTTGGTTTAGATCAGTGATGGCGAACCTTTTGAGCTCGGCATGTCAGCATTTTGAAAAACCCTAACTTAACTCTGGTGCCGTGTCACATATAGAAATTTTTCGATATTTGCAACCATAGTAAAACAAAGACTTACATTTTTGATATTTATTTTATATATTTAAATGCCATTTAACAAAGAAAAATCAACCAAAAAAATGAGTTCGCGTGTCACCTGACACGCTTGTCATAGGTTCGCCATCACTGGTTTAGATACATGTTAACATAAACCTCTGTTGGAAAGCCACACGAATCTCCTTTTATTTGTGCAGGCCCATGGCCACTTCTTGATTTATCGATGCCTGGACATAGAAGATCTTCAACTAATTCTAGTTTGATTCTTCTATCTTCCATCTTTTAGTTCCCCATGTAGTGATTTCTGCACATCCTCTACCCCACCCCATGTACAGTTTAATACTTATAAAATGCTACTAGCCTCTAGGGAGTAGAAAAAGTTTTATAAATTAGTGTTTCTGCAATGAAGGAAATGTTTTATAATATGTACTATTCACTAGAGAAGCCACTAGCCACTTGTGGCTATTAAGCACTTGAAGTATGGCTACTGTGACTGAGAAACTGGATTTCAATTTTTCTTTACCTTTATTAATTGAGATTTGCATTTAAATATTCAAATGTGGCTGCTGTAGTTTTAAATTATATAGTTTCTTTTAGTAAGATCTAGGGATAAAGTGGATTCTGATCATTGCTTCAGAGAATGTTGAAGAAGGGGCATCAGGAATCATTTGGCCAACCTTCCTTCACAGATGAGGATTCAGAAGTCAAATGAGCAGCTAACGGTTAGAACTTGTTAGCAGCAGCGCAGGCCCCAGAGCTAGGATTGGCTAACTCTCAGTCTAGTTTTATTGCCACAGCCTGTACTAACCTCCCCCTCTAATTAGATCATTCAATTTTCCACTTGGAATTTCCAGAATATTTTGACTATAATTTAAAAATGCGTCTAAAAATGGAATTCAACCATGCACATGGTTTTAGTGTGATTACATCTTGCCTGCACTGTGGGAGAATGATTTGGCATTTTTTCCTTAAGAAGCCAGTTGGCTAATGACATGCCTATCACCCCTGCAATGATGCCAATGGGATGGTCTCTCCAGTCATGCATGACCCACATATTCTTTACTGATGGAAAAAAATAACATTTTATTTGCATAACACATAGTCATTAGCATTTCTTTTGAGGAAAATGACACTTAGTTATATGGCACAACTTTGGACATAACACCTCCTTTGATAAATTTCTAGGTCACAGAGTAAGCAGAGGCTCCTACGACTTTCTTACATGCCCATGATTGATTTTTTGTACTATGAATCTTTCTTTGTTCATTTCCACTGTGGGAAACACACATTTATACCGACAGTGTACTTTTGCCAGGACATTGTCCTTGTTAAGATGAGCTTGAAACCACTTTGCAGTACACCAAAGCAGGATGTATTATTGACTCTGCATTTAATTTAATATTGAAGAATAAAATATAGGCCAGGAAGCACTCAGAGGAAAGTTTACCTTTGCTCTTTTGAGATAAAGTAAAATACAAGATAATGGCAATCAGTTGCTGCATGAATAAACCCGTGTCTTGCAATGTGCATTGGGTGTGGGTAGATGGGAAGCGTCTCTGAGATGAGAACGATGGAATAATGGTATTTTAAACATGCTTTGCCAACAACAGATTTTCTGTCCCACTGACTGATCAGCTATTGAAGATGAACTTCTTACACCAGCTAGAAATGAGGCCTGTTATTTAAGGGCAGAAGATGATACTATCTCTTGGTGCAGAGCTTTATTATGTCTACAGACATTCAATCCACTATCGGTGACTGACACAAGGATCTAAGTTCCATCATTCCTGTGAGAGGTGAGTCATCCATTCATTGCCATCAGAGAACCAAATTTAGATAGGCTATTTGGACCATAAACTCAGCTAAAAATCAGCAATAACAAACACTGAAAAATCAATGGTATAAGATAAGTCATCACAAAGTCAACTACAATTCAAAGACAGTAATTCAGGGATTGGGATAATTACTTTTACTTTGCTTTTATGGTGAAGTCTCATAAGTTATAGTAAGTGTATCAAAACCAAGTCATTCCAAATGATCTCTCCTTCATGCTCATTATCTTTATCATTCTGTTATCAAGCAGCTTGCTTTGAAATATGTAATTAATGAAGTATAGGGTCACCAACTTTTCAGGGATAAAAGTTCTAAGGAAGTTTACTGTTTAGTATTTATCAGCATAATGTTTTATTTTGATGAGAAAAACTACATTGCTCCCTAAACTAGCTTTGGGGCATCAATGGAACAGTTAAAACATTTAAAATAATCATCAACAGTATGACTAAAATATCAGCCACCTCCTAACAATATTTCATGGTTAAAACTTTTATTTAAAGTAATGGCAGTTTTGCCTGCACAAGGACTGCTTGATGGGAAATCTAGAGAGGAGGCCAATATATTTTTTTATTTATTTTATTTTTATTTTTTTTATTATTAGTTAAGGTATTACAAATGTGTCCTCATCCCCCCCATTAACCCCCAACCTCCCCCCCCCCACACAAACTCATGCTCCCATCCCCCCGTTGTCCATGTCCATTGGTTTGGCTTATATACATGTATACAAGTCCTTCGGTTGATCTCTTCCCCTTACCCCCGCCGAGGAGGCCAATATTTAAATCAAATGCTCCCAGATAACAAAAATAAGCTGAATGGTATTTGGAGTGATATGTAACACTGACCATAGTAGGTCTAACATGTTATTTCAGGCTTTTCCAATTTTATTTGTATAAAAACTCTTTCCAGAAATGGCTCCAAAGAGTGAATTTCTAATGCTACGTTAGCAAGGGAGTAGACCATGCTCAGGAGAGATGCCCGCGGTGCCCAAGCTGAGCTGATGAACAGAGAATGATCCCTCTTCTCACTGTTTCATTAGATCCTCACAACTACCCTAAAAAAGTTTAGAAAACCACCATTCTCCCTCCTTCACAGATAATGACGCCAAGATGAAGATCAGAAATGTGGCCTGCCTCACTCATACAGCTTCTCTGAGGAATCCTTGAAGATAGGTGAGTAAGCATGGAGCTCTGGCCTTTAGTCCTGTTGGCTCCACTCAACAAGAAGTTAAACCAATTTCCAGGACATTGAGCAGTATTTCTGAGAGTTGAGCAACACAGTATCTAAAATGCCCTTATCTGCTCCTCTAACAAATCACTCTGGAGCATTTATTGTATGCAATCCTGTCTAGGGGCTGTTATCTATTTGAGGATTTAACAAACCTGCATTCCTGGTTTTAGCACCAACATTTTATTTGGTCATTTTCTTTCCTCTGTGTCTATTTTGCTCCCTGGCAGGCCATCTCTGTGGCTCTAGTCTTCACGCTCTGAAAGTGGATACCCCATACAAGGAGAATGTGTCTTGACTGATGGTTCCTGAGGTTGAGTTTGACTGGAGTGATCTGCATCATGTGCCCAGGCCTGAACCAGTCCCCGTGGCCAGAGGGACTGACGCTCATGGCCAGGCCTGTGTAATACACCTAATCTTGAAGGAACCGCCCCATGTAAATTTCACTAGAATAGGGAAGAAGTGTTTCTCCAAAGAATATTAAGGTGTCATTATTACAAAATGAAGGAAATAATGATAGACAACATGAACTTACCTCCTCTAAAGGTAAAGTTAAAATGCTCTCCACTTAGTAAATGAGAAAACGGAGGTTCAGAGAGGGTAAGTAGCTTGGCTAAGAAAAAGAGATGAACTGCAAGGAAAAAGTCCTTAACTTCTAGCTCCTGAGAAAACTTTCCAGACATCCATTACATCCCTGATCACTGAGGTCATGACAATGGGTTCCATTCACCTTTAAACCCATCCAGCAAATAGGAAAAAGCAAGAGAAGTAACTCACACCAGATTTTAAAACACCCAAGAGCCCTGAGTATATTTTGGCTGGGAAGTTGTTTGTCCACTTGTGTTTAATCAACGGCCCCTTATCTGACCAGGCTGAAAACCCATTTAAGCCATGGCATCTGTATTTACGTTTGCTGAAGACACACTGTTATTAAGTTGAGAAATTGCTATCTCAACAGTCTTGTATGCTTTCAACTTTGTCTACCAAGGTAAAAAGTCTTTAACAAAGAGCCTTAGTGCTGTTAAGGACAAATACTGAGAATTCAAAGAAGACATTCTTTTGAGGGGATGATCTAAGAGGAATTACCACCCCGGGTACCAGCCAGGAAACTGCTTCACAGAGGAGCCAGCTCAGCATTTATACTGATTAAGATGCATAAAATAACCCTTTCTTTATTGAATTTTCCAAGCTCTCTCTGTTTTGAAAAACTAAACTGATGTGCAAAGCATTTTGTTCACTTAAAAAGAACTCCTGAATTTTTTATCCCCATTATATCTTGTAATATCGGTATACCTGGTAAGATTATTAGAATAAAAATATGTTGAAAAAAAAAACAAACCCAGCTCCCTAAGAAGATAACAGAAGATGTGGCTGCTATTGATGTTTGGGGACGGGGGGGGGGGGGTGGGGGGGGGGCGCCCAGAGAGAGATGCTGAGACTTGTCAAAATTCTTTCCGCTCCACTGAATTTTATAGGAATTCAGCGACATTAGCTTAAAAAAGCCATCACATAGGTAAAAATTGTAGTCTAACACTGTGCATTCTGTCACTTGTTTATTCGGAATGACAGAGCTGAGGAATTGTTTTCCAGTCCTGTGGGTGTAAGTGCCAGAAAGATTAAACAAGCAGGAGTGATGACATAGGTTCCCACGTGTCATGGTGCACTGGGTGGGGAATGGTGATCCACATGCCCTCCCAGGGGGGGCCATCAGCCTTGCACAGCAGGATGGCATGAAGCTGAGAGGGAAGGATCTTCAGGAGGTGGCTGGACACCAGGTCATGCATGGGACATGCAGTGAAGCTCCCTCTCAGGGGATAAAGGCCGCCGAGTCCCAGAGTGTCTGAGAGCATCAGGAAACTGGCTGAAAGGGGTGCGTGTTCTTGGCAGAGCTATGAGTGAGTAACTATGGGAACTGGTGTGGTATATATGTTTCTAAATCCTAATTTACACCTGTATCTATTCTTGTAGTTGATTACATGAGGAATAATCTTAACAACACTGTTACAGGCACATCACCTCACTTAATTCCACAATGGCACTGAGAGATGAGGTAGGCAGATCTGGGCAGCTGTCATCTTTCCCATTTTACAGATGAGGAGACTAAGGTCCAAAGATGTCAAGTGATTTGCCACAGAACCGGCAAGCATTACTTGTGGAGAAGTCCCATTACCTGCAGAGACGTCCATTAACATGGAGCCAGGCAACAGGGCATGGGGATTACTTGCTTAGAGTCTGAAATCAAACAGAACTTTATATCTTGCTTTCCCCATAGCTGCCATGTTACCTTAGGAAAGCTACTTCACTCTGAGCCCCAGGTGTCTCAACTACACATGGAGTTCTGACAAAACACATCTTTATATGTGTCCGTGATGATAAAATGAGATATATAATGCATTTAGCACAAATTCCAGCACAAAGTCAGTATCTGATAAACACTACTATGTGTTATTACTGTAGCTTTCCAGTAGGTTAGCAAGATAGAACCCAGATATAAGGAAAGATAGGGAACCAGTTATCAGAAATAGTGTTCCAATTATGGACTGGGTTTCGGAACCAAGGAGAAACCTAGCGATCAGAATTCAGACAAAATATAACAATTTAGTAGTAGCCTGCCCTGCTTGCCTCCTCACCATCCCTTCCTTCTTTTTTAGTAACTGCACCTCAGGTTTCCTTCGGGGAACTACTCCTTCCAAATTCTTGGTTATTGTGCTTCAGGGGGCTCTGTTCTCCAGCCCACCAGGAGGCGCCCAACCAGGCCTGGCTAAACAGAACACCTTCTGGCTATGGTGATTGATAAGTTAACCAACTCAGAGTGAGTCCTGGGACTTTTGTATGAACTACTAGTAAAAGAGGCACTCTCTTTCCATTGCGGCTACTGAACTATCACAACGGAGGTCCGAGGGGCTGGAGGCCATCTTGGCATCTGAGGGGATACCTTCCCGACAGTGAGGTCAACATGGGAGGATGCAGAGCTGAAAGACGGAGGGAAACTAAGTCCTGATGCTGGTCTCAGTGCCTGCAAAGCACACCAGCTCTGCTCCTGGTGGAGGCGTTTTGTTCTTTCTCTTTAGAATGAAAGAGTTTTTGATTCTTAATTCCAAAATGTCTTTCTTGCTCAACATCTGGAAATGTCCCAGATAATGGGGCTAACCTGTGCCTCAGGTGGGAGTCCAGTGGCCCCAGGTGGGTGAGAATAGGCTACACCTGGGCTGAGTCCCTCTGTAAAGGAGGGGATGAGATTGGATTCCTCTCTATTCTGGTTGCTACTCCCCACCCCACCCCTCCGCCCGCGTCCCCCCCCCCCCCCCCCCCCAGTCCCCGGCCTTCCCCTTCCCCCACTTTCTGAAAAATGTAATTGCTGTTGCTAGGAGTCTGTCAAGATAACATCATTCGTGGGTTGATTTATACATGGCAAGGACTTTCATACTTTCTAGAACAGATTAAAAGTGCCAGAGTGTCTTGCGCCCCAGACCTTGAGCCAGATTCCCAGAAAATGGTTGAATGTGGGTTGCATTGTTCTCTCCTATGAACTGTTCAGAGAATTTTAATTAAGCTCTGTTTTATTCATCCCTTACTCTTAACAAAGCCCTTTATTTCATAACTCAGTTGAGAACAGTTAAATATTTTATTTGAAGCACACCCCCCCCCCCCCCCCCCCCACCACACAGGAGCGCCGTGCAGATAATATTGTGGCTGTGTATGAAAAACCCCTTGAGACTCAGCCGAGTGTCACGATCTGGGCTGGGAGGCAAAAGGCCTGGGCTCTAATTTCAGCTCTGCTCGGGAGACAGGAAAAACTCAGATTTCTTTTCCTAGAGCAAAAATGAGGATGCTGAAATTGGTTTACCTCACTGAGCCTTGGCAGGAAGTCTGAGGGAGGCCATGTCTTCCAGGCACAGAAAGTACTTGGGAAAAAGGCGTCATATTACTTAGGGGGTCAGGAATATATTCTGATGATGCAAACACAGAAGTAAAATGTGTTATTGTGGACTCAATGGCTAGCATAGGGTGAGCACTGGAGTATTTCCCAAGGACAGTCCTGCTCTGAAAGCCCTTTATTTTCCCATTGAGTCTGATCACAAAGGAATTCTACAGTCAGCACTTTCCTTGTTCCACTGACAGCTTAATTAATTTCATTAATTCACCAGTTATTTCCTGGGTGTTTTGCTATTTATTTGGCACTAGAGATACCAAAAGTGGGCCAAGCATGGCTGACTTACTTGTTGACTTATTTCATTAAGTCAACACATATTTATTGAACACCTACTGTGTGCCAAGCAGTGGAGATATAAAGATAGGTTAGCATGGTCACCGCCCTCTGGCACCTAGCCACTCACACTGGTCTTCAAATCAGGGACATCAGTAATCCCCGAGGAGTTTGTTAGAAATACAGAATATCAGGTAATGCCTCAAGCTATACTGAGTCCGTGTTTGTGTATTAGCAAGGTCCCCAGGCAATGGGTATGCACATAAATGTATGCAAAGTACACGGAGAAGGCAGATGTCATAGTGCAGTTTCGTCGGAAAAGAATGAAGTAGTAGTCTAGAAACCTAGGTTGCCAACTTTCTGCTCTGATGCTTGCTATGGAACTGCAGCAAGTCATAGCTGTGCTGTGATTCAATGCATTCTTTTCAAAATGAAGTCAGTAATAACTGCCCTTTCTCCCTCCTGTGCTATTGTGAAGATCCAATGAGAAAACAGCAGTGAAAGTGTTGGCACCGTTCAAAAGCAGGCATTGCTGTTATTAAGGTTTGGAGACGTTTCTGTATCCTGTGCCTGGCTGCATGGCCCAGGAGCTGGAATCTGATTCTGATTTAACAATTTCCTGCATTATGAGTCTGTGTTAAGGCGTTCTTATCTCTAGGATTCAGAGATGTGAGTAACAGGTTTGTTAAGATGCCAGCATGCAGTGAGGCTCTACTGCTTTTTAGCTGGATGGATATACAGAAATGGTTGCGGGAGATGTTTTCTACATTCCACTCATTTCAGTAAAACTTAAAGAGAGCTTGGCTACTGGGAAAAACCATTTAGTGTGGTTTCTGCACTTATGAGTGTTTATTTCAGGAGGAGGATGTGATGTACAAAATAATTAGAATTCATGGTACAATAACGTAGGTTGACACAATGGTGAAGACATGGGTAAGTTGGCAAAATACGAGAGATTTGTAAAACAAAACCATGAAAGTTTACGTAGAGATGACATTTTCATCACCTGCCCTTTTAGTAAACTCTCGGTAAAGCTGGACCCTGAAATACCCACAAAGGTGGGAGAAGACTATCAAACTATCAGCAGATCATTAGAAAGTGAGGAGTCAGCTTCGGTGGAAATGAACCCCTTGTCCTATTAGCTACCAAAGCCCAGAATTCAGACATGTATCAAACAGTGGTTCTCAACCTTCCTAACGCTGCGACCCTTTAATACAGTTCCTTATGTTGTGGTGACCCCCACCCATAAAATTATTTTTGTTGCTACTTCATAACTGTAATTTTGCTACTGTTATGAATCATAATGTAAATATCTGATATGCAGGATGTATTTTCATTGTTCGCGACCCACAGGTTGAGAACCGCTGACTTAGAAGGAGGATATTTTTCCTCCCGTGGTATGTAAGGCTTCTCCATAGAAGTGCTATCATACTGCCTGTCTAAAGCTAGAAGCAACTGTTAGATGAAATTAGAGTAGATTTGGATGAGAAAAACAAAGCCAGCATTCAACTGACAAGAACCAGCACTACGTTCCTGCTTCATGCCTCCCTCTCATCTTGCACCTCTGAGTTGTTATTCAGACTCCACAACACAGCGTCGGAGCCCCAGTAGGGAATATACTCCATGGGGTGACAATGATTTGGTGATGATGGAGAGTGGAAAATCAATCTGGAGGAATTAAGTTTTATTATTGAACACTTAAGCAGCGGGGGAACCTCTAGAGTGAATTCCCCCATCAAAGGGTAAGCTGACCCCTGTCGGCTTTAAATCCCTAGCCTTCCTATTACATGGTGTTTCATTTTGGAAAGTGAAGGAGCTGGCTATTTAGTGAGCCAGAGGCTCCGGATTCCTACCTCCTCGCATTCAGCAGATTCTTAGCTCTGTGAGACTTGGAGACAAGTTGGGGGTGGGACAGAAAACGAACCTTCTGGAGCTTATGCCTCCTGGCCAGCCGTAGACTATTCCACACCTGTGAGACAATGACCAACTGCCAGAGGGGCCTCACGCAGCCCCAGCAAGAGAAAGAGGAGATCTGAATTACATTTTAGCTCTCCAAGATAATCACCTTGTTTCTCTAAATGGAAAACCAGCAAGAGAACTGCTCTAGCTAGTATGTGATATGGGCAAATTTGTGAATAGCTAAAGGCTATCTTTGCCATATCCTCCCTGTCTGCCCTCCCTTCTCCAACCAGTCTTTTGTTGCAATTCTCTTTGTTCCTTTTTGGGGTGTTTACTTGTGCACCTTCCATCCGGATCCCCTTGGTCACATCCCAGGCCCTTCATTGGGTTACCATTTTTTTTTTAGTAGCAGCAAACATTCACATGACAAGTATTCTTTCGTGATTGTAATTTTGTTTCACTCCACAAATAGGCACTGAGCACCTACTTAGGCAGAAGCTAGACAAGGTCCTTTCTTTCCCTGAGATTCCTTTTGGGTGAAGGAAGCAGATGCCAACCAAACAAATAAACGAAATAGGTTCATCACAGCTAGCAAGAGGGGGAAGGAAACTGAAGGTAGGGTGAGGCTTGAGAGCCACTTTCTACAGCGTGGTTGAGTAAGCATTCATTGAGGCAGAGGGAGATTCGCTGAGATCTAATCGGTGAGATGAGAAGGGGCCAGCCCTTCTGAGATCTGGAGAGGATGGCACTAGAGTAGACAGAGGAACTGCAGATGCAGAATCATTGGTGGTTCCAGATTTTTAAGCCAGGAGTTTGGGGGTAAATTGAAAAGAAGGGAGGGTTGGGGTCAGGACTTATCCAGAAGATGCATTTGCAGAGCAAGCACATTCTTTTTGCTTATGTTGTATTGTGAGTGGTGTGGAGAAAGTTTGTATAGATTTTTATGGAGGAGTAAGAGCTATGGCTCAGATACAATACAGGGTAGAATATGGGCAATTCTGAGTGTCCTAGCCAGAAGCCCACTCTTTTCTGTTCTGCTCAAACACACACACCACCACCACCACCACCACCGCCACCACCACCACCACCACCACCACAATGCATGAGTGACATAATTATGGGTATTACTTTCAAGTCTGCCTTGATATTTACATGAAAAGTAGAATTAGAATTGTTAATTGCACCTTATTCCCAGCATACTTCACAAACTGGGAGGTAGCCTGGCTGTTCTTTGTATCACTCCTTTTCTTCTTGTCACCCTTACAATCTCTTCTTAAGCAGAAATTAATTGTAAACGTTCTGATGGTTTAGTTGACATTCAAGTGTCTATAGGAAGTAGGGACTTAACACGTTTATTCTCCAGGTATGTGCATTTGAATAGGGGCCATGGTTTCACTGGTAGGAAGTGCTTGGATATGGTGAGTTCAAGCATGAGCCAGAGTTGAGACCAACAGACTCCTGAATCTTCTCCAGCCATACAGTGTTGCCTCTGCTCCTATTGGAGAACATTGCTCTCTCTCCTGACTAGTTGGTGAATTTTAGGCTTTTGAAAGTGAACATGGGGACATTCTAGAAATGCTTAAGACTCAAAAAGTAATGAAAAACAATCTGTAGCTACCATCATTTTTGTCCTCCCAGAACTAGGGCTTTTCCTCTAAGAATTTCTCAGTCATGTGAAGCAAAAGGTTCTTCTGAATAACACAAAAAAGCAACAATAATAACAAGAGCCAACACATGTAGAGTTTTTTTGTATGCCAACCTCTGTTCTGAGCACTTTACTTGCATTGACTCATCTAATCCTTGCAACAGTCCTGTGTAGTAAGTACTAGTGCCCAACCCCATTCTATGAATGAAGAAATGGAGGCACCTATGCTCAATTCACACACTTATAAGTGGGTGGATACATGGGAATTCTGAAATATGTAACAGTATTTCAATCAGAGCTTCATTCATGGAGTCACAGCCCAGAGGACATGATTTATTAATCACAAAACTCATTTCTGCAGAAATTGCCAACAGCTTCCAGTGTTGGGAAGGAGGATGCCTTATCAATGAAATTTATTCTTGTTAGCGAGTGCTATAAAGCTACAGAGAGGTTTTTAACTTTTAATTATTAAACAGTGAAATAGAATTTCAGATGAATCCCTCAGATGTCATTTATATTGTAATGTCTTACATTGCTTTATGCACAGATGCCAGGAAAGATGGCAGTATGAAAACTGCATAGGATTAAGAGAGGGCTCGAGGTCTCAGCTACCGAGGTGAAGGCCCCTCTATCTCAGCAGGGAGTCACTAGCATCTCAGGGACCAAGAAGATGAAATCTTTAGGGCAACCTTAAAGGTCAGAGGTCAAAGCCTTTTAGACTAAATATTTGCTTCTAAGGTAAAACTGCAAGTTAATGCTAACCAGCTAGCTCTTTCTCATCTTTTCTCTTTTTATTATATTTGACTTTTCCTTTAGAACATGACCAAGAACTCATTTCCTAGCGGTCACAAAGGGAATGTAATTGGTCTTGTCTTAACTTCTTAAAGATGTTTAGGCTTTGCAAATCTAACTCAGAAACCGTCTGGGTTATTTTTCTAGTTCAGATACTATACCTTCTCTCTCTCACTCTCAAATGCACACACACACACACACAACCTCACAAAAACCCCACAATTGCTCACAAATAAAATAAAAGCAAATATCCATCTGTCATCATTGGTCTTTTAAAACTATAAGTTGTCTTTCTAATTTCTCTTCGACTTTTGACATACAACTCAAAACCCCTTTTCACAGACAGACTATGTGATTATTTCAAACACCGTCTAAAACCTCTATAAAGAGATCTGATTAAATTGGAAGCACAGATGACTGATGCTCTTAAAATAATTGTTGCCTTAGTGATTCAACATGTGAGCCTGCCATTTATTACACTTTTAAGTGAACTAATCTAAATTAAAATCTGCTAAGATCAATAGCTCATTTTTTTTAAACTACAGAGCATTCTTAATGCATTGCCAGACCAGATAAGTCATATTTTCAGAACTTGAAAGTGTATAGCCGCCCAGGCTAATGTAGATTTGGAGTAATATTTTATAGCAGGCCCCTTTTATTTAGTTATTTTGCACAAATATATTTAAAAAGATCAGCTATCCCAAGTGTAAATGTCTCTAAAGGTATCTTGTTCTTTCTCTCAGCATGCCTTCTTACTTGAAAGATATATTCATTTTCTTTTGATGTGTGAAAACTGGTCTTTAATTACCTAACAGCAATCTGAGTCATTCATCTTTGCGTTGCCATCGGGTGATGGTAACCTTTTGGTGAATTTAGAGACAGAAAATACTGTAAACAATTCAGTTAAAGTTGAAACTCAAAGATGTGGTATTGGAAATCAGGCAAATGCTTCCGACCCTCTGAGACAGGCCGGAGGCCCATGGGGAAACAGAGTTGGCAGAAATCGAATGCAGTGGTGCCCTTTGGTTTGCCTCTCATGCCAAGGCATACAGAAATTCCTTTGGAAAGGACAGATCCAAGTTTTCTGGAAGGGGTTCAGGCAGGCTCCACTTGCAGTCTAAGAGAAACCCGAATGTGGTAAACTGCGAGGTTAGCTGTTGAGGGTTATTTTCTAAACAATAATCTCAAAGTTCCACTATGTTCACAAAGCAATTCAAAACTTTAGCCATCCTAGACCCTTAGTTCATCCATGTTGTGTTAGAGAAACATTTGGGCTAGAATTCGGTGGGAGCCAATTCATGTTGCCTCTTCTCCATCTTCATAATTTAGATTGAGTTTTCAAACGAGAAAGGAGACTCCTCGTCAATGCCAGGCCTCTGGCTGCTGAAGTAGCTCTTTCACTTGTCACATCCACTTTAGTCAAAGGGGAAGCTAAGTAGAGTGTGAGAAGAATATAATCTCTTAAGAATGATTCTACCATCCTACCCTGACCATTCTTCCTTTCTCTATGTTACAACTATCTTGGATCCCCACTCCCATATCACATCATCTGGTCCTAAGTGAGGTCATTAAGCCGAAGTTTCATTCTGCTTGGCTGATGCCATGTAAGACTCCACCCTTAGAATGCTCTCAGGAGGCCTCGAATATTGGGAGGTGCTAGAAACTCTAGTACATAACTCTAGGCACAGTGCATATTAATAGAAAATGTAAGGTGTTCTTATAGTATCACCTACGGCATGTTCATTTTTACTGAAATGGAAACCATGGTATTAGAGTAGTTATTTGCATTTGAAACTGCTGTATTGGCTGTTTATACTCAAGCTAATTACTTATTAGTAACTAAGGCTTAGAAGCAATGAAGCGGGGCTTTTGCATGACCCGCAGACTCACTCTTATTGGTTTATAGTAGAATCTTCTGTGGGTAAATGAAATTTAAAAACCTCTTTGCAGCTGCAAAGGTTAGGCCCTGGCATCCTTTAATCATATAATATATCTTGGGAGTTTGTGAAAGGTTAGGCAATATTCTAATTACTGCTCATATGTCATCTCATTTAATAACGGCAATAATCCAATAAATTAGATGCTATTATCATCATCGATGTTTTTACATATAAAGAAACTGATTAAATCATGTGTTCCAAGTTACTTAGCTCGTAAGTGGCAGAACGTGGATTCAGACTGAGGTTTTCTGCTCCCAGGGCTCCTACCCTTAACCACAGCCATGCAGCTTCTCCTTGTACCAATGAGAAATAATCGCAGTTTCCAATAGATGGGCTTATCGACGAAGGCTCTTCCTCTGAGGTCTGACACCCACTGGGAGCCACAGATGAAGCCATAGTTGAAGCAAGCAATTTTAAGCATTCTCATACTTGCATTAAGTAGGACTTGGTATTGGTGCTATACTGCACTTGGGCTCTGGTGGGGACTACTGAAGATCATGAGCTGCCTGATTCCTCATTGCAGCCCCAGTCACCTTTCCGACAAACGAGGATCACAGAGCTTTGTAGTTTCCCTGGTGTCCTTGTTGATGGCCACACTTTGCCTTTACTCCACGGAGGGCCTCATTCTCCATTCCCCACCATGGGGCTCTGCTCCTCTGTATGGAAATCCTTGAGTCAATTGCTCCTCAAATCAGGCCCGAGTTTGTCAGTTTTTGACATTGTACTGGGCACTCCTCTCTACCATTAGAATATATGAGGGACCTATGGATTTGGTCACCATTGCAGCATTAGCACTGAGTTCATTGCTTGGCCCAGAGCAGGCATGCAACCAACATTGGTTGAATGAATGAGTGGGAAGTTTCTGTATCTTCTGTCTTAACTTAGAGGGCATACCTCAGGCCAGATTCCATCCCCTCCACCTTCGCTATTTGCTCCTTGCCACTGGGAAATTAACCATCCTTTTATGGGACCAGATTTAAATACATGACAGTAGACAGAATGCTCCAACATATAAACTTTACCATTTACTCAGATGACACAGAGACTAAAGGGTCTACTGGTATTCCCCTGGCCCTCATGTTCTAAAAATGTAATCTTCCTGATTTTATGCGAAGCATAAATAGACATTGGAACCAGACTAATGATGACATTTATGTCAACAGGCTAGCAATATTAAAATAGCATGAGGGAAACTTTCAATGAAACATTAATTAGGAATCTGAACTAATTTCATGACTAGTCATTAATATCTTGGGGACATGATCATACTTCTTGAAATACTGAAATGAAAGTTTATGGTATCTTTTTGTGCTGAATAATATGACAATTTTATAACATAAAGCAATATTTGGTTTTTAAAATCATGCTTTATTCAAAGCAATAATATATTTTACTTTGTCCCTTAAAAAAAATTTTAGGTTACTTTACCTGCCATAAAACTCACTTGCTTTATGTGTACATTTCAAGAATTTTTAGTACTTTTACATAGCTGCACAATAACATCACAGTCTAATTTCAGAACACAACATGTCATTCTGAACATATCTCACGGACAAGAGAGTTGCTCTTTTAATGTCTCACTTCGTTTTCAGGTTTGATGGTACACTGAATACACTGGGAACTATTGTTGAAGAAACTGAACAAAGACCTTGCATTGGGCATTGGCTGGTACAACTATATATGGACTTGCTTTGGGAACACCCCTCCTCTTTTTTCACCTTTCTGTTTGCACTTGAGAAGCAAGTGCCTGGTTAATTTCAACTTGAAAGGTTTTTGACAGGCAATGTTCAAAGCAGAGGCAGAAGTGGGAAAGGGAATGGATGCGCAGAAGGACCAACTGATCCCCATGAGCAAATTCTCTAAAAATTGTGTCTTTTCAGGCCTTGAGATTCAGAGAGAGCACTATCAAAGGGCAGAACCCGTTTTAAATGCTCATTCCCCTGATTGTAAAATCTGATCCAAGGGGATGCAAATTTTTGCCACAGGAAGAGGTAAGTTGTGCCACCCCTTTGTGATCATAATACTGTATTAGTCAGGAGAGGCTAGATTATGCTTCAAAAACAAATACGCCACAGACCTCAGGTGCTCACAGCAACAAAGATGTCTCCCCTGTCCAGTGCAAGTCAGTAGGGAGGCTTTGTTCATTCATTGTTGTCATTTAGGCACCCAGGTTGAAGCAGACTCAATTTCTAGCTACTGCAGGGCAACATCAGTACTGGGGGAATCTCACATTGGCATTTAAATACCTCAACCATTTTCACCCTCAACCAATTAGACATAACTAGAAACATGACCATATCCAATCTCAAGGGAGCCGAGAAGTCCTCCCCTGTGTCCAGAAAGAGAAGAGATTTAAAAATCAGTGAATGACAGTCAATATTGCCACACATGTAGCACTATTTAATGAAATGAGGGGGAAGAAGGTCAAGATACAAAAATTCTAGCATCATAATTCTTTTCAGTGAGAGAACTCCTCTCATTTGGGAAGATAAATATCTTAGTGTGAGGGCTGAGAGCTAACTAACTAGGCAATTAAAGATTATTCCTGAATTACTCTGAATGTGATACATTAAAGAATTTGCTATGATCCCAAGAGGAAGAGAAAAGAATAATAATAAAAAAAAAAGAGAATGAAGAGATAGAAGTCAGCAAGGTGGACAGACTGAGACAGGTGAGTGAAAGATGAGGCAAAACCCTAAGCCTATTAGTAAGAAGACAGGAGTATCTTTTTAAAACAACAATGACTATGGTTCCAGTTCAGATTTGTCACATGGTTGCAATTTGACTTCCTCCTTCATCTTTGCCCTCAATCTTCAGTAAGTCAGCTACATTTGTCAATGCACTGTGGGCACATTCCTTATGTGAGAAAATAAAGGAAAGTTTCTTTTCTGATTTAGTACGTTGCTACAAAGAAGCAGAGCATGGAGGCAGACACCCTTCTGCTCCTTGTACCCTTTCTATTTCCAAGAAAGTCACAAAAATACAGGGGATACTTTGGATATCCATACAACATGGAATCTGGCATTAAAGTGAAATATCTCAAGGAGCCAGGAGATCTCGAGCTAGTTATAACAGCACTACAGGCCCGGTTCACATATTGGTGCACCAGTGAGGTCCCTTGGCCTGGCCTGCACCCTCTCGCAATCTGGGACCCCTTGGGGGATGTAGGAGGCCCAGTGCACAGATTCGGCCCCATCCCCGCAGGCCAGGCTGAGGGTCCCCACCAGTGCATGAATCTGTGCACAGGGCCTCCAGTATGCATATAAGATCTTTGGTTAATCTCTTCCCACTCCCCACCTTCCTTCCCTCTGAGACTCATCAGTCTGTTCCATGTTTCCATGCCTGTGCGTTGAGTGTCTGCCCCTGGTGGTCATTGCGCATCATAGCTACTAGTCAAATGGTTGGACACTTAGCATATTAGCTTTTTATATATATGAGTATAGATATATCCAAGGCTTTTTTTTTTTTTCTTTAATCAGGATAAGGAATGTGGGTGTTTAAGAAAGTTCTTTGTTGCATTTATTGACATCCTTGAGTCTAGTCCCCAAATTGAGAAAGTTAACTTGGTCTTGTGGGATCTAGTTCTTTTCTTTTGAATTTTTCCATTCTCTTACGCTATTCATCATTCCCTCTCATTTCACATGAAGAGACAGCAGCCCAGATTTGCACAACCCTAATGTGGTCAGCGGAGGAGCCAGGAGTTCTTGCCACCAATTTCATTCCTATTTCTGGGGCCTTAGATAACCCATATAGTGTAGGAATTTCTTTTCAGCTCAAGGAAAAATGTTTCCAAATGTTCTTGTGAATGGGATATGCATGGGTAACTTGTGCCATCAATGGGGTGGCATTGTGGAAAGAAAGGGAGCTTCATCAGCAATAGCGCTGAGGCTTAGAAAAGCAATGAGGGTAGGATGCTGGGAAATGCAAGGCTTCTGCTCCAGGTTTTTCCAGATGGTTGTGCCCTCTTCTAATATCAGCTGCTATTATAAGGATGATAAAATGGAAAAATAAATATTTGTGCAACGACTGGGAAAAGCCAATTAGTTTTGTACCAATGAGAAATAATGCAGAACTCTGCATATCTTATAATAAATTGGCTCTCTCCACATATATTTTAAAATTCACATATATACTGTCCAAAATGTACTTATAAATTTAAATGACAGTAGAATAAAATTATTCTGCAAGTTTTAGTGAAAGAAATAAGCAATACTTTTCTGTATTTTGAGAAGAAAAAATAAAATAGAATCTAGATGCATAATAATTTAACTAGTAAATGTCAGAGTTAATGAAGCATTGATAATGAAGCTATTTTCTTTCCTTATGCTCTTGCGGGGAGACTCTGACTCCTCTACCTACTGGAACAAGAAGATTTGATGGCTGTGGCCACCTTTCTATAATTCCTCCAAGAATCAGCACATACTATTCCTCATGTCTTGTTTACCAGCAGTTGAACAGGCTAAAGTCCACAGAAGTTGCTTTACTTTGGAATAAAAGGGAAAGTAGAAAGCAAAATGCCCTCTGAGACATTGCTCATCCCAACAATTGGCACATCAACCCATTATCCCAAGCCTTGATGGAATTCCTAGTGCTAGTGGCTAAGCTCAACGCTCTTGCTAAGTAAGCTCTAGTGATTTAGACAGACACAATTCCTGCTCTCTGAGAATTTATAATCTAAGAGAGAATTGCTTTGAAAAGCAATTCCTTTGATACTGGCTGACATACCACAGTAATCACAAACTAGCAAACATATGACAGTACTGCCAACATATTTATACTGGAAGTATACAACATTAATTCACAAAGAGAATAGCCCTGGTTATCCTTAGGGCCAACACTAGAAATCAGAAACTCCTACCTTAGTCCCTTGGATTATTAAATCTGACTCTGTCAATCAAAAACAATATCACATATCACACATTATCATATACTCTATCATGGCTTTAAAAAGACAATCTTACTCTCCAGAGCCTGAAATTACAGATATGAGAACTTATAACATTGTTCTGAATAGCTAGGCAACTTAAAATGAAACATTTACTTTGTCATATGAATCTAAATATTTTCCTGTTGCTCAGAGAAATGTCACAAGAAGGCGAATCTTTTCTGGCTTAGACTAATAGTCTTTTTTGCTTCCACAATGCAACAGCTTGCATGATCATCTCCTTTCTCTTGCTGTCTTTTTCCCCATTCAAGGGAGCACAGATATAGCTAAGACATGTCTTTTATCAGTGAAATTTTAAGCTTAATATGCTTGCCAGCTCCAAATGTTTTTGTTAATTTTTTTAAGGTAGAAAAGTCCACCTTTTATAGCTTTTTCTCCATCTTAGTTGACTTGACAACTAGATCTGAAAGTCCTTTGTGATTTTTTTCATATTTAATCAGGCAGAACTGCCTATCTGATTATAGGCTGGTTTTATAGATGAAGTATTAATATACATATCCTTTATTTATTAAGTAATTGTTATTATCTTTACATGTGAAATTAATTTTATATAAATTATTACATTTCAACTTTATAACAATCTATAAGAAAAATCTAATTATCCAAATTTACAGATAAGAAAATAGGTTCAGAAAGATTATGATAACCCAGCTAATGAGTAGAGTGATATCCAAATCTTCATGAGTTCAAAAGGTTTACTCTGAATCGCTATGTAATAGCGTCTCACCAGTGTGCTCCATCCATCCATCCATCCATCCATCCATCCACCCATCCATCCATCCATTCATCCATCACCTATCTATCCAATCATTCATTTGTTCATTCACTAATTTCTAAAAATTATTTATTCACCCATAATATGCCATATACTCTATACTAAGAAGAGGAGATACAACAGTGTGTGAAATAGTAATGCCCTTGCCCACCAAGAGCTTACAGTCTTGTAGGAGTAGATGAGAAGGCAGAAGGAGAGTTCCTGGGAAAGGAGGCAGTATTGGCAAGGTGTCAGGGGGCCATTTGCAGGTATGGAAACTTACACTTTTGAGTGCCCATTTCAAAAACCAGGCAAGCAGTTCAATGGAAACTATCTACAACCAATTACACATCATGCTGCTCTCTGGACCTCTCCTCTGGTTTTTGCTGATTACATTAAGGCCACTATTACATTATCAGGTGTTCATTTTAGATTAAAAAACACACCTCTTAAGTCTACTTAAGATATAAAACATAGGACAGAGAAGTCTCAGGTAGAAATTCTCAGGGGAAAATTATTGGAAAGTCACACTTCTAATTCGTCTTCTCACATTACTTAGCGTCTAAGTTAAATTACTTTTTTTTGGTAGCCTTCCCATTTCCCCTCATCTACTGAATAATATGTTGAGTGTTCGTAAATACTATGCTCAAGAGTCATAATTGAAACTCTCTGTGAAAGAGATCTTCGATGTGGAGTGACAAGGATGATTTTGCCCTTAGGGTGTTGGGAGAGATATTATTTCTTGTATATGGTCATTACTTCAATATTAGACTAAGCCAGAAGAGATGGACCTTCTTGTGGCATTTATCTGAAAGACAGGAAAATATTTGGATTCATATGACAAAGCAAAAGTTCCATTTTAAGTTGCCTAGCTTCTCAGAACAGTGTTATAAGCTCTGGTATCTGTAATTTAAGGCTCTAGAGCAGTGGTTCTCAGCCTTCCTAATGCCATGGCCCTTTAATACAGTTCCTCATGTTGTGGTGACCCCCAATTTCATTGTTACAAATTGAATATAATTAAAGCATACTGATTAATTACAAAAACAATATGTAATTATAGGTGTGCTTTCCGATGGTCTTAGGCGACCCCTGTGACAGGGTCATTTGACCCCCAAAGGGGTCACAGCCCACAGGTTGAGAACCGCTGCTCTAGAGAGTAAGATTTTCTTTTTAAAGCCATGATAAAGTATAAGATAATGTGTGATATGTGATATTGTTTTTGATGGATAGAGTCAGATTTAATAATCCAAGGGGCTGGGGTAGGAGTTTCTAGTGTTGGCATTGAAGATAACGGGCTGATGATATTCACTTAGTGAATGAATGCTGTATACTTCCAGAATAAACATGTTGGCAGTACTGTGACATGTTTGCTAGTTTGTGATTACTATGGTATGTCACCCGGTACCAATTTACATTATAAATTCTCAGGGAGTAGGAATTGTGTCTGTCTAAATCACTAGAGCTGACCTAATATGAACTTTGAGTTTAGCCAGTAGCACTAGGAATTCCATCAAGGCTTGGGAAGAAGAGGAGGATGGGTTGATGGGCCAATTGTTGGGTTGAGCAATGTCTCAGAAGACATCTTGCTTTCTACTTTCCCTTTTATCTCAAAGTAAAGCAACTTCTGTGGACTTTAGCCTGGTAAATTGCTGGTAAACAAGACATGAAGTGAAAGATGGAATAGTATGTGCTGATTCTTGGAGGAATTATATAAAGGTAGCCACAGCCATCAAATCTTGTCCTAGTAGGTGGGGATGTTTATTATGGGGGAGGCTATGCATGACTGGGGGGCTGGGGTATATTAGAAATCTCTGTACCCACTCAATATTTTATGAACCTAAAACTGTTGTAGAAAAGAAAGTCTATTAATAATTAAGAAATGACAAGTAAGTAATTAACTGTTGACAGGCTTATAAGTCATTCCAAACTACACATTAAATTGTACTGTTAAAAAAAGTGTGTGTGTGTGTGTGTGTGTATGCACAAAGAACTCCGTGAAGGTATTCAGGATATTCTTAAAATTGAATCATTCCCTGGGTGTTAACCTAGGTAGGACTTATTATCTACTTCCTTGAATTTTAGAGATATTCTGCTGTGCATATATGTTATTTTTTTAAATTAAAAAGATGTTAAAAATGTTTATTTAGGTGGTGTTTATCTTATGATACATTTTATTATTTTATCTGTAAATGACTTGTCAGTATTTAATGTATTTAACCATATTAAATCTTGGGAAGTGTTTTGCTGCTTCTGAAGGATGAGGGGAGATTATTTTACTCATGAGAGTCTTGTGAAGTGGCTGAATACTGTCATTCAAATTTTTCTGGTTAGGAAAATCAGGGGCATAAAGAAGCAAACTTATTCATTGACACACTGGAAATTAGAAAAAGGGATGGAATCAGAACTTGCAGCCCCTGATTTTACCAATTGGCTGCATTTAGCATGACACAGTATGCTAAATGGTTAAAATCATTAACCATTATATCAGTTAAAATGGTTGGGCTGGATTCAGGTGTCAAATAAGCTAGTCTTTAAATATATATATTTTATTGCTCACCAGAGAGGAAGGGAGAGGAAGAGAGAGAGAGAAACATCAATGATGAGAGAGAATCATTGATTGGCTGCCTCCTGAATGCTTCCCATTGGGAATAGAGCCCACAACATGGGCATGTGCCCTGACCAGGAATCGAACCATGCATGACCTCCTGGTTCCTAGGTGGATGAGCCATGAACCACTGTCAGCTGTGCTCAAAGAAGCTAGTCTTAGGTGAAATGACCTCTGAGATAGTTTGAAACAGAAAAATACCATATTGTCTAAGCCACTGGGTAGAAATTAAATAATCATATCTACCTGGTAAAGAGTTAGAATTAGTGGTAAATGACCAGGTGGATTAGAATGGAATGCCCAAAGGCCTCTAATCTGTCCAGTCAACAGTGGAAAACATGTATTTGAGCAGACAATGAATCCAATGTATTGAAACCTTAGGATTAATCAGTAAACCTCACTTTAGCTGAGGCCCCATCTTTATTAAAAGTTAAGAATAAATGATTATGTAGCTTCAAGCAGATTATAAAGAACTATTCCTCAGTTACTGACAGTAACTCCATCATCATGATGAGTCTAAGAAATGATGGCAACTTAGTATTCGTTGGGACATGACAATAATCATAGACTCAAATTCTCTTTGTGTTTCCTTCAATAGAAAATGGCTAAGGGGCACCTGAGTTTACAATTTAACAGCTTTCTTTGAAACTAACTTGTGACTAGGAAGTGCAGGTTATGCCAAAATCCTATTCTTACCAACTTCTATCAAAAACTACTCAAACTGTTATTTGTCCTATGGATTTTTGTTGCATATACAGTACTTAAAATAGGACATTGTTATTATCTGTGTCTTGGATATTACTTTTTTGTGATATTACTTTTGTTAGCAATTTAATCTGAATATTTACCATGTTAAAAAAACCTTTTATTCTTGAATAATGAAGTATCACAATTCTGGTGAAGGCTCAGAGGAAAATCCTTAGATTACCAAGGGTCAAGGGGAATATTATCCTAGGCACATAAGCTTTAAAAAAATCTGTTGCAAACATATTTTCATGTATTTGCTTGTTATAATTAAATAACTATTCTCTTCTCTTCTGGAGTTAGCTGACTGGGAGGAAAACGGAAGCTCCAGCCCTCTCACTAACCAATATCTGGGTGGTAGAGTGGAGAGTCTAGGGATATAAAAAGTATGATAATACCTCACATGTTTGCATTGGATACAGATTCAAAGAACTCATCCTCTGTTGGTGGGGGTGAGATTTACTACAATTGGATTAGCAGCAAGTAGACCTGGGGACTCACTGGAAGCCAATTCACTAATACCAGAAGAAGAGATGAATTGGTTGCAATGCCTTGTGGTGCTTCCAAGCAGAGAACCCAGCTGCTTTGATGCATTTTGTGGGTTTGACATGAAAAGCAATAGCTCAGTCTTTCAGGGGAAAGCTTCCAGGCGGCTTTTGTCTTGTCTCCTGGACTATCTCCTGAGAGGCAGTCTTGTCAGGCTCGAATCAAACAAATCCAGGCTTCAAGATTCAGAGAAGGGACTTGCTGTGAAAATCCTCCTCCTAAAAGGAAATATGGGCGCCTCAAGGCCTTTCACTAAAGGAAAGTAAATGTACTGATGGAAATTAAATGGTGCCATTGCAAATAATGACAAGAGGACTCTCTCTTTCTTTTTTAAATTCAGGAATCCAGTGCTTTAGTTTTTGGTGATGCTCTGTGCATTTGCAGATCAAGGACATGAACTATTTGAAAGTAGATTTTTGTTTCTGTTTCTTATTCCAATGCCTTAAAATCATGGCTTAGGTTCTTGGAAGCCTATTTTGCTCGGCAATGTAAATAAAACAGAGACATATCCAGCAGAATGCTGCTTTGGAGTTTGCAAGACAAACAAGCATATCTGGCTCAGAGGGTGCATTTAAGGTTTAGTTAGTTCAAGTTTGCAGAGTTCTTGGAAAAGGAGGTTTAGAACACGGAGACTAATCAATCTAATATATACTTAATAAACATTTTAAGTACCCAGCCCTAATATTTTTCCCTCACCAAAAAACTGTGAGTTTATTTTCATATTATTTATTTGCATCTATCAGGCTTAATAAAATCTTTCTTTTATTGTTTTAGTATCAATATTTTATCACGTCTTTCTTTTTTCAACAAATACAAATTATATTTGCACTGGAACATTTCTACAGCTTAATCTCTTTAAAAATCAAAGTGGCAAAAAAAAGAGTTATATAGTGCCAATTTATCAAAAAGAAAATAAAATTCAGATGACTTTCATTTCATTTTCAAGTAGAGTATGAAATATCAGGGAATGCTTTATGTTTTATACATGTTGACTTTAGATTAAAATGAAATTTTCATAGTGTTCTTTAAAATACAATCCAATTAAATTTCCAATGTCTTTGTTTTCAAGTTCCTGGATGGAACTTTTGAAAAACCTCACACTGTAATAATAACCATAAAACCACCTTCATAAGGAAATGCTACCCAACTTAGAAATAGGATCTTTACAGTCTGTGTGGGAATACACACATACAGAATCTTTAGCAGGTAATTACACTGATTGAGTTTGCATTTCCTCTCCTGTTATGCCAGTTAACGCGGACACATTTTGAATAGAACTCTACTGCTAAGCAGATGGTATGAAGCAGGAACAAATCTACTATTTTAGAAAGTTGATCCCAAAGTGAGGTACCTACCCATTTCATATGGCTGATGGCAGGTTAAAATCCCCAGGCCTTTCAATAACCTCTACTTCCTTGTTGGATCCTTCTATCCTTGTGTAATTCTTAGTCTTCTGCCAAGACCGGGCCAATTTCTCAGGGACAGCCAAAACATTTTACTTAGACAAGGCTAAGTCCATAGCAACTCACTTGTATATAAAATGGGTTACATGTCAGATAACTATGCTAAGCACTTTTATACACATCACCTCTCGTACTGTTCACAAGAACTCTCTAAGATGGGTTCTACTAATGCACCCATTTTACAGATGAGAAACTGAAAACCACTGAGGTCAGGTAACTTGTTCAAGGTCACACATGTAAGGCAGTGTTCAAACCAGAACTAAAACTAAGTCTAATTTGAAAGCCCATGTGCATATGCACTAAGCCACCTCACTATATTACCCATCTCTCCCCACACACAAGAAAGAGCCAAACAGGATGAAAAATCCACATTATTTAGAAACAAGCACATTTTCATGTCTCTTTTTAAAGGAGAGTTCCATGCAAACAAATATTTCATGTTTCTGAAATATGAGTTTAAATTTTGTGAATGCAAATCATAAAAGCTCGGTACTTTAATGTCTAGGGATGATTAGTGATTTTTGTACAAATACACACATCCTTCCTGCAAGTGAAATATCAAACAAGCTAAGACACTCATGTAACTTATTTCTGCACAGGGCTACTGCTTGTAAAATCCTGTTAAGAAACTGTTGCTGACAATAGCTAGCACCGGAGAGCCCAACTAGTGCTGGGTTGTGCCAGGGATGAGATGTTCTTGCGGCTGACAGAATATTTATTCCCAGAGGAAACTGTTATAAATTGCATTTTGCCCCTTCAGTTGCTACAGGCTTGTGATGGAGAGTGGGCGGAAAGGACAACCTGTAATTCAGGATGGGTTGGAAGCTGGTTGCCTAGGAAACTGGGATGAACAGCACAATGCCAACCCAAACCGACTGTGAACAAGAGAGGGGATGTGTTTTTTTGATCTGTGTTGCTTTCCAAATACAAATTTTGTGACTCTTGTGGAGTCTGATTAGGGCCATTGGCCCTTGGTTGGCAGTGCATGCCAAAGCGGGCCAGAGGTGAGTCAGGGAGGATGGGATAATTTTCATAAACATTGTGCTAACAATACACGGGGGAGAGGTGGACAATGGCGTCGTGAAAATGAGCTTGTGAGAGGATAAGGTGATCAACAGATGAATATTTTACATAATGTAGCATGCAGGCAATCCTTGATCGTCACTGATCTACATCTAAATTTACTGCAGCAAAACTTGCATTTTTTTAAATATAAAAGTTTATTTGCCATCATCCCTTATTCCCTAACGTTTATGTTACTTACATCAGAAGTTTTGATTTATAGTAAAGTAGTTATCTTCAAGAGTAGCACTTGGAAATTCACAAACCTGGATGAAAATAGTGCCTAGTTTCCCAATACTTTAAAATATGCACATTTATTTTTTCTTTTTCAATGTATCACACATGTATACATATACATTTACTAGAGGCCCGGTGCACAAAAATTTGTGCACTCGGGGGGGGGGGGGTGGTCCCTCAGCCTGGCCTGTGCCCTCTCTCAGTCTGGGACCTCTCAGGAGATGACCACCTGCTGGCTTAGGCCTGCTCCCCGGGGGATTGGGACTAAGCTGGCAATCAGACATCCCTCTGGCAGCCCAGCAGCCCTTGGGGGATGTCTACTTGCCAGCGGGGAGCAGACCTAAGCTGCAGTCAGACATCCTTAGCGCTGCTGAGGAGGCGGGAGAGGCTCCCACCACCATCTCTGTACTGGCAGCCATCAGCCTGGCTTGTGGCTGAGCAGAGCTCCCCCATGTGGCAGCGCACTGACCACCAGAGGGCAGCTCCTGCATTGAGTGTCTGCCCCCTGGTGGTCAGTGTGTGTCATAGTGACCAGTCATTCCCAGTCTTTCTGCTGTTAGGGTCAGTTTGCATATTACCCTTTTATTATATAGGATAGAGGCCTGGTGCATGGGTGGGGGCCAGCTGGTTTGCCCTGAAGGGTGTCCTGGATCAGGGTTGGGTCCCGCTTGGGTGCCTGGCCAGCTTGGGTGAGGGGTTGATGGCTGTTTGCAGCTGGCCACACCCCCTTTAGGGTGGGGGTCCCCACTGGGGAGCCTGGCCAGTCTGGGTGAGGGGCTGAGGGTCGTTTTCAGGCTGGCCTGCGACTGAAGCTTCCATCCTTTCCCTTTTTTCTTTTCTTTTTTTATTCTGGGATTTATTTACCTTCTATAATAGAAACTTTGTTGCCGTCACTGGAGCTGAGAGCCGGCTCCTGCTCGCTCCAACTCTGAGGCCACGGCCTGCTGAAAGCAGGTATCTGGGGTTTGTTTAGCTTCTATAATTGAAACTTTGTTGCTTTCAGAGCTCAGAGCCAGGCCGCGGCAGGCGGGAAACCTTGGCTTCCTCCATCACTGGAGCAAGCAAGCCTCCTGCTCGGTTCAGCTGTGTGGCTGCCGGCTGCCATTTTGTTGGTGGTTAATTTGCATATCGCCCTTATTAACTAATGGGAAGCATAGAGAAGGTACGGTCAATTACCCTTTTTGTCTTTTATTAGATAGAATTGGTGTGTAGACATGTGTAAATATATATTTAAGTCCAATGGAATGAAATTGCTTATTATAGGCCATGCTGGTACTAAAAATTTGCAATTTTATATAGTTCAACTTACACATAAATAAGAGAGATGAAAGAATACATTTTGGGGGCACAATATTTTATATTCTTGTCTTTTTTACTTGGATCCCCATGCCCTCTTTCTCTATCTCCACCTTATCCTGTCCCAGTCAGTCTTACCTGACCCTTCTCAATGATCCTCCTTCTATCCTTGTATCAATAAGCAACTCATTTTAACAACATAGTATGTATCTCTAGCCTCGCAGAATCACAAACAAATGTAAATATTCCTGTGCATCCATACACAGGCTAGTGACAAAACTGTTCAAATCTCAAACTTCCACATTATTTGTTTTCTGTTGATATTTATAGCCAAATATTCTCTTTCCTACATATGAATATTGCTTTTCTTCCTTGCACTTATCCTTAATGGATTTCAACCCAATTTTAAGCAGTTTCCTCCATTTTTGACATTCATTCACTTGAATTCCATTTCTCTCACATGTGCTAGAAACTACTCACAAATGATTCAATCTGTAACATGTGGCAATGTGTCACATGGATGGAAGCATAATTCTTTTCTGGATTCTTACTTTTGCCTCTCCAGAATAAGGTATTATTTTGCAAAGTTAAGTATGTGAGAAGGAATTAGTTTGTTTTTTATTCTGCTAACACAAGACCTAAAACTTCTCTGGCAAGGAAAAATGGCCTCTCAGAGCCATTTCTCTCATATCCATGTGTCATAGAAAAGTTAATAATCTTTTAGCCAATGGGTCCTATGAAAAGACCATAGAATTAATTTTTCTAAAAAATATATTTTTATTGATTTCAGAGAGGAAGGGAGAGGGAGAGAGAGATAGAAAGATCAATAATGAGAAAGAATCATTGATGGGCTACCTCCTTCACGCCCCCTACTGGAGATCCAGCTTACAACCCTGGGCGTGTGCCCTGACTGGGAATCGAACCGTGACTTCCTGGTTCATAGACAGACGCTCACCCACTGAGCCACACTGGTCGGGCACCATAGAATTAATATTATAGTGTTTGAAATCTCACAGAAGTGGCACAGCTCCACCACAGATGTGACAGGAGGCCTGCCTTCTCCCTCTCAGCCAAAAACAACTTCTCCCCCTCACCAGCTGTTGCAAATGCCATCGAGGCCCATTCTCCTTCTGGGGACAATATTTATTGTATTGGGTCATTGAGGTTTGTGCTCATCAAGATGGGCACACTGTCAGGATTTTGGGTCACTGGGCTACTCTGTACTACACTGCTCTGAGTTTTCTCACTAGAAATGAGTGTTGACAGAGGGAAAAGAATAAAAGGACTCCGTGGTCAGGTTCACGCCCCCTTTCCCACTCAGCGCTGCCCATCTTGCATGCATCCCTAGAGGCCCTGGATGCTCTTTGGCCCACATACAAAGGCCTGTTCCCCTGGGGCTGTCATCTTTTCTTATTTGGAAAGGAAAGTTCCTTGTAGTAAAATCAAATGTTCATTCCTAGGAGTCTATGGTTGAAGGTGTCTGGGATCAGCTCAGAAAACTCCTTTCCTAAGAGTTGGTATTGGTTTGCCTGGCAGGGTTTCCTTGGTGAGTCAGGTCATTCTGGTTCTTGTATGGCTGAGGGCTGTTGTTTACTTAGAAGCTGAGTCTGCCCTCCTCCTGCCTGTCAAAAGGGTTTCAAAGCTGCCGCACCAGGAACGGTTTCAGTCTACAGACTTTAGTGACTAATGACCCATGTCCTCTGCTCAGTACTGAAATCCCAAAATGGTCCTAGGAGAAGGGAAGTCAATCCTGACAGCTGCTTAGAGGTCATCTTAGAACTAAATGGCAGGAGAAATGGAGAGAGAGAGAGAGAGAGAGAGAGAGAGAGAGAGAGAGAGAGAGAGAGAGAGCCCTCCCCCCAAAAAAAGGAAATAAAGAAAAAGAGGAAAAAAATGAGATTATTGTACAGAGGGTAGCTGTTTGCAGATCACTCAGGTGTGCTCTGAAGACCAAATCTCTACATCAGCAATTAGAAGGAAGCTCTGAGCCCTCCGCCTCTTAGAAAGCAAGTGGAATCAGATAGCATGGAAAACACACACACACACACACACACACACACACACACACACACACACACACACGGGATCCTCCCTGCAGGTCTCTCTAGGAAGGAACCTGTGGGTGAGAGAATGAGGCCAGGCGGTACTCCAGGAGGCTGTAAGTTTAGCAGACCTACAAGAACACTGATGTAGGAGGCTTGTTCTATTAAGTCCCGGAAGCCCTTTTATTTTTATCTTTGGAAAGTGTGTGAATACTTATAATGCTGCTTTGCTTCCCAAACTGGACAGTGAGTTAAACAGCAGCAGCAGAGCAACAATAACAAGAATAACTACAGACGCAGCAAAAGCTCTCATCCTGGCCACCATGGAGTTCCCGGAAAGAACTTATCTTGTGACTGACAAGGCCACCAAGATGTATGCCTTCACACTAGACAGGTAACAGCCACCTGTTTTTGCTTCATGGCTTTCTGTCTTCAATCCTCAATACATCTCTAGATCCCCCAGCTTCAGACTGGGAACTTTTGCTGTGCAACTTGGGACATTTTGTAAAATTTTATAAACTGTTGGCAGACTTGTATAATTCATATCCTGAAACATGCAACACTCTCCATAATTTGAGTCTTAACTATCCTAAGAGCATGAAGGACACCCTTTATGAATGTATTTCCATCTGTAGATTTCCTTCCAGAAAATAGACATATACAATCTAATGTGTTTGCCTTTCTTTTCCTCAATTACTTCTACTTTTAAAATAGATAGTATATTTTATTACATTATATTTAGAAAGAACAGAGGCTTTTCAACGATGTGACAAAATTTGTGGTTACATTGATCTTAAAGTTATCTGTCCACCTCTTGCATCGTCTTCTACCAATTCACCCCTCTACTCTTATTCCATCTATACTTAGTGCTTTTCTCTTCATATAAGAAAATTATTTGCCATTTTCTTAATTATATAATACCATTATTGAATATACACACCTATAATAAAAAGGGCTGAGTTTTAATATTCTACATAGTTCTAGTTCCTTTGAATATCCCCCACAGTGCCATGTACAATATATTAATTCATTTTCCTTTATTTAAAAATTATGGATTGAACACACCTGGATATATAATGGAGAAGAAAAGATTCCTAGTCCCAGATCTCTGTCCTCTAGAAACTTGGAGTCTAATATGGAATACATATAAGAAAAAAATCAATTACAAAATAGCATGTAATTGTCATTCTGAGGGTGTTCAATGAGAATATCTCAAGGAAACCTAGGTCTTAGCTGGACTATGGAAGTCAGAGAGAGCTTTTCAGAAGCAATAGGTTGAGCACTGAAAAATAAAGGGAATTAGAGTAAGGTTAGAGAAATCCTACACAGGAAGTAGGGTTAAGGAAAGCTGATCAGATGGAGATATTGCTGGGTAAAGACAGAGACATGTAAGAATGAGTTTTGCGTGTTTGGGGAATTCAATCCAAGTGGGGAGCAAAGAGAAACTCAGTGTGTAGAGATGAATGAATGAAAATCTGAAATACATTTATCTTAGGAGCAGAAGTGAAGAAAATACTTATCCATTAATAATATGCATAGTGCTGTTTGTTTCATGGGACTGAATTAATATTCCAAAGAGCAGCAACATCATGTTTGATAGAATCAACTGTCTGAGCAGCTGCAAAGAAAAGCTTTCTCTCTCAGGATATTTATAACTTTGCTTTGCAAACATATGACAAAGAACCGAGACCATCTATTATCTCACCTTATAAGAATTATTTTTCTTAGAAAGTAATATTACATGTGATTTTTTGAGTTCATAAACAATAAAGACTCATGTTAGGTCAGGCAGAAATTTTGTACAACAAATTTTTAACACTTTGGGCACTATTAATAGAGCATCTCTACATTATTGAAATAACAGTATTTTCCTTCTCATTAAAATAGACCATTAGCACTCTGTGAGGCACATAAAGCCAATCATTTATGGTTATAGGGTCTCATTTGCCTCAGACATGTGTTTAGCTTGCAGGATATGGTGATGATAAAAATGGTCAAACCTGTTTTTCTTTTCTTTTCAAATAAAAACAATTAGACCCGGAAGAAATTATCCTGTTCCCTCATTTTCCCGGTCAGGAACCTGTTTCTCCCTCTTTTTCTCTGTGATGCTGTAGTGAATTTCTTTGCTCTGGTCTATTGTTCCTGCTCTTCAGAGCCTCAACTATATTATAACACGTGGACATCTACAGTGATTAATTCAGTGGCAGCAAATTTACACTTACTTTTTGGATGCATCATAGCATTTGCTTTTTAGAACCATCTTTTAAAATATTCTTCTTGAGATTCACATTATCCTTCAGCTTAAGAGCCTGCACTGCATCTAGACACTTAGACCACTTTGCTCTAATGAGATGTTGGGGAATGCATTTTAACTTGGGGTTTTAACTTTTAGAATCATAGATTCTTTGGGGAGCCCAATGAAGACTGTGGACTTTTTCATGCACCAATAAAACACACACATACACATATATGAACACTCTGCATCCCATGTCCATGGACCCTATTAAGCCATGGATGTCTGGCTGAGTGCTTCAAGTTCAATCTCAGCCCAAAGGATAGCCATACTGGTCAATTTGAGGTCTACAGGAAAGTGGTATTTAAGAGTCAAAATTGGCCAGCGTTCTTGCGTTTTTCCCTTGTGGCACTGCCCACAGGCTGTGCTCTGGTGGGATTTCTGCCTTCTAAACTGTCCAGGGATAAATTATCTTTCTCTGGCCACAAGATTCATGGAAAATATAAAATAAACCAGTGCTCATATAAACAGTGCTAGAACAATTGGTGGCCCTGTCTTGCTCATGCTGCCTTCTCAGGGTCCTTTGGGTTGATGAGCATTGGGGACCCACACTATTACAGTATATGGTTATTTATTATCAGGGCATATATCACATTACAAAGGCAAAGATGTATAGATATAAATACTTTATGTGCCTCTTGCCAAGTGGTTCCTATTGCAATATGAAGAGTTTGTAGAACTGCTCAAAATCCTGGGTGCTAATAACATCATTGGTACAAACCTTCCAAAGTCAACTTGGCAATATACATCAAAGTCCTTAAAAATATGGATACTCTTTGACCAAGCAATTTCCCTTCTAAGATTACACTTTAAGGAGATAATAATATATTGAGCAAAGATTAAATATAAGAATATGAATCAAAGTGAGGCTTACCTGAGCAAATCATTGGAAAAAATGAATTGTCCAATAATAGGAATTCAGTTAATTATGTTGTGACATATCTATATTAAATATAACAATCTCTACAGGTTAAAAGTAATGACGTAGAATATTTAATGAATTGAGGAAATGTTAACAATAAATACAGCTAAGATTCAGGTCCCAAAGCTGTATCTTTGGTAGGATCCTGTGGTGACACCGGCATTTCATCCACAATCCATTCTGGCCCATCCCCAGCGAGTTGCAACCATGTGATTTAGGTAGTATTTACCCCATTCTCAGCAGGAGGAGTCAGCTTGGCTGGCTTTAGCCAATATTCTGATTGGAACAAGGTCTGAGTCAATCAGCCCATTCAAATTCCCCTGGGTCTAGGGGTTGGTTTTCATTTGGCCAACTCAGCGTGCAACTTAGAACTCTTGTTTAGCAGTTGGAAATGAGGACACTTGCAAGTGTGTAGCCCTGACTGCCTTGGGCAACCACCCCACTATCATGAGGAAAACCATCCTGAAGCACAGTTAGAACTAAAGCAATGGATCCAGAGCCCTGATAAATCAGTCTGAAGCCCACTACTTCCAGACATTTTCAGTTTCAGAACCAATAATCCCCACTTATTGATTAACCTACCACGAGCTTTGTTTTCTGCACTTGTAATAAAAAAATCCTAATTAATATGGTCTTTAATTATGTACAAAAAGTGTGTTTGTATATTACAAAGCTAAACAACAACATGTCCATAGTAATTGTCTCTTGCAGGTAAGGTTACCAGTGATTTTCCCCTCTGTTTGTGCTTTTCTGTAATTCACAATTTTCTATAATAAATATATTCTGTTATGCAGAAAAACTAAGTATAATGATAATTAGAGTCAGAATCAAAATCATCATCTAAGCCAAAGCCTGCAGATCTTTAATTCTAGCTGGTGATTAGACAAGTGAAATAGCTCTTCAACTGGAGGCTAATTTATTTCTGTTTTTATATCTTTCAAAGTAATGAATACAAAGCTCTTAATTCTAATAATCTTATTAATGCTTCTAATAAGTTTATTTAACAATTAAATGATTAGTTCAAGATCTGTGAACATCAACATAGCATCAGTAAAGATTGGTTTTAGATTTACTGAAGTTCAGGTAGGGAAGCAAAGTGGGGTGACCTGGAAGACACAGGAAGTCTTGGAATCCCAGCTCTGCAATTTCCCGGTTATTTGTCCTCAGGCAATTACTTAACCTTTCTGAACCCTAATTATTTCAGCTAAGAAACTATGGGGTTGGACTAAATGTTATCTATAATCTTTCCATCTATGAACTTCTATAATTCTATAAATGGCTCTAAATAGTGATTTCTGCGTGAGCAGAACTAGCAGAACTGATATGTACTGCTTGCTATAGGAAGTATGAGTAAGTCTCAACTTCCATTATAACTTTCATGGATTGGTAGAGATTGTGTGCAATGCTGTGTGAAGAAGGTTCGTAGGGTCCACATGGACTTAGCAGGAAAAACTGCTATGATCTATTAACAATGTTGTCGTGGAGAAGAAAGTGACAGTGCTGGCATGCAATGGTGGGAATTCGAATCATCAGTTGGCTCACAGACACATATCTAGCAATGTTCCCACTCCTTTTTTGATTTGTGGGATAGTATCCAGTATCTTTTCAAAATGAAGTTATTGGGAAGGAAATGTATCTGCTTCCTTCCTCCTGCTCCTTTGATATCTCTTAATCACTGGTAGTAGAGACTGAAGAAGAGTTTGACTGAATAAGAGCAAAACTTTTAGTACTCGACTTCAGAGAGACATTTCTTGCTTGTTCCTTGCACGTGATATTTCTTGTAGAGGGAACTGTGAATTACAACTTCCTAGATAGCTAGCAAATGTCCTCACAGTGGTTCAGAGAAGGGGTAGGGCTGTCAGTGGTGTTGGCAACCATGTTCATTTCTTGCTTCTGTCGAACTCATGCGCAGTGCGGATCGCCAGCAGAAACCCGTGACTAAAGATCACTGTTCTGGAGAGAAGCCAGAGGTGCTGGAGCCCGGAGCCATCTATCACTGTCACAGTAATGCCAAGGCCACAGAGAACAGGGCAAGCGAGCAAGTCTACGCCAAGTGGAAACTCTGGGCTGCTTCGGGAATATGCTTCGTCTTCATGATTGCAGAGGTTGTGGGTGAGTATTTCTCAACGAGGCTTCTCTGATTAAACAAGCAAAGAAAATCCTCCATCCTTACAGGAGGGTGACCTAGGTTCTTCTTTTAAAGTGAGAGCTAACCTTTCTGTAAGTATGAAGTAACAATGTGCTCATTGTAGATACGTTGGAAAATAAAAGGGAACGTAATAACATTCACCACCATCCCACATTAGGGTGATAACTGCCAATAAAATTATGAAGTATTTCCATACAATATATTTTCTATTCATAGCTCAGTTTTTCAACACAACCGAGAGCACACTAAATGCTTCTGACCATGCCATCAAATGCTCTGAAAATATTTTCACGCCTGAACAATGCACACTCCACTGTGATTTAAAGGACCATCTCTCTATTGTTAGAAATGTAGGGATTTTTTTTTCCTGTTTATGGACAATGCTGCAATAAAAAATCTTGAATAAAACTCTGCCTGCCTTTCTGGTTAATCTCTTCAAAGAGAGTCCTAAAAGCGGAAATAGTTGGTTGAAGGACATGAATATTTTCATTATTTCTTGATGCATATTGCCAAACTGCTATCCAGAAAGCTTAATGCAATTCCTATGTCTGCCAGGTCTGCATGAAAATGACTGCTCTCCAATCTTTACCAGAACTTATTTTAATCTTTGAGAAATCTTTGTTAATATGTAAATGAATATGCTTTATTTTAACAGCCATTAGTGCTAGAATATATTTTTTTGCATGCTTATTAGTGATCTGTATTTCCCTGTAAATGCATTCCTGGTGGCCTCTTAATGTCTGTTTTTTAGAGAACTTATAATTCGCTATATTGATCTCTGGGAGCTCTTTATATATTAGGATATTAAACTTTTGTTATGTTTGTTAGTACTTTAATTGCTTTTTGTTTGCTTTTTAATTTTTGTTTAATTTTTGGTTTGACATAGAGAAGTTTAAAATTTTATAGAGATAATTGTATCGAACATTTTATTTTTAGCTGATTTTTTTTACTACTCTTTCACCAGTTTAGTGCCTAGTAAGCCTTCCAAGGGACTGAGAAGATAAATACCATTTTGTTGTTCAGTTTTAAATCAATGTGAAAGTAGATATGTTTTAAGAATTGAAAAAAATCTTTTTCTAGCCCTAACCGGTTTGGCTCAGTGAATAGAGCATCAGCCTGTGGACTGAAAGGTCCCAGGTTTGATTCCGGTCAAGGGCATGTACCTTGGTTGTGGGCACATCCCCAGTAGGAGGAGTGCAGGAGGCAGCTGATCGATGTTTCTCTCTCATCGATGTTTCTAACTCTCTATCCCTCTCCCTTCCTCTCTGTAAAAAAATCAATAAAACATATTTAAAAAAATCTTTTTCTAAAAAGCTAACAATGTTTTCAGTATAATTTATGAAATAATTATTTTCTCCATTGATTTTTGATGTTTCTTTTATCATTTATCAAATTTTTATAAACAATAGGGTTTGGGTCTAAGGTATTTCATGATTCCTGTTGCTGGTTCTTGTCAGTAGTAACACATTCAATTAATGCAAATTTATATGTTATAATAGCTTTTATTCTTTCCTTATTAATCCTTGTTTAACAGAAAAAAAAGATAAACATAATTTATTTTAGTTTATTATTTTAATGAAGCATGAGAATCATTTTGCTCAGGTTTCTCCAAAATCTAATTATGATTTTAAGAATGGGTATAAGGAGAAAAGTGAGTTTTGTGAATGAAAGGCCGTCTCGCTTCAGAATACTGATTCGACATCAGCTGGGGAGAAGATGCCATCGATTTCAGCATCACAAGGATCCAGGAAGAAGCAGAGGCAGAAAGTACTGGCGGAAACAAGCCAGTTTCTTCTTCTTCCTGAGCTGCATTCGAAATGGGGCGGTGCCAAGGCCTTTACTGGAAGGCTGTGAATTTCCAGACATCACCTTTTCAAATTGCATTTCGAATGGGTTCTGCTTTTTAGATTTTCCATTTTGTCAGTCTCTTTCATGAGCAATGCAATATTGTCCACAACCTTATGAATTTCAATAATGAAAAAGAATACTCCTTTGGCAAAGATGTCAGTGGGTATCCACAGGGCGTTTTCCAGATTGGAACTGTTAAAAGTAAATTATTTGCTATTCCACAAGCTATTAGGTCAGTTCCTTCAAAAGACTTACCCTGGCTCTAGGAACTGTGTGCTATCAATTATATTTGTAAACCAAGTGGAAGCAGGTTATTAACAACCCTGGATTTGTCTTGGGCTGGATAAGTCTAAGTTCTTTTCCAGTTTTGAAAAGCAATAAAAGTCTGAGTACATGGGCCATAAGACTCCATAGCTTGAAGAAAACAATTAAGTCTGATTGCTAGCCATTATAGTGGAAAAAAATAGCTTAGCAGATGCTAATGGAGTAATCGTCCATTTTCAGATGGTTATTAATTTATGCTACCTTTTGGGTAATAGAGAAAAAATTAATAACCATCTGAGAATGGATGATTATTCCATTAAAAAAAAACTCACTTTTCTCCTTATACCCATTCTTATGCTCTATCACTTTGCTTTTAAAAAATGACTTGCATTTTTAGGGGGTAAAATGGGAAGCTATCTTCTCATTCCTGGATAACTGGTCTGTGAGTTCTAATGTGACTTTTATTTTATTTTTTTAATATATTTTATTGATTTTCCACAGAGAAGAAGGGAGAGGGATAGAGAGTTAGAAACATCGATGAGAGAGATCGATCAGCTGCCTCCTGCACGCCCCCCAGTGGGGATGTGCCCGCAACCAAGGTACATGCCCTTGACCGGAATCGAACCTGGGACCCTTCAGTCCGCAGGCCAACGCTCTATCCACTGAGCCAAACCGGTTCGGCTCTAATGTGACTTTTAGAGTCAAAGGAAAGTGATGTCAATAAAGAAATTATGTGGATACTGACAACCCTTTGGAATTTGAACTGTATTTATTTTGAGCAGATTTTCCTAAAACATTGCTCTCATCATGTTGATTCTGTCTTCTAAATTTTTCCCTGGCTCCCCTTTGCCTAGTTCAGCCCTTCACAACCTTTCCCCATCATGGCAGATGTAGGAACTTTTACTGAGCACTGAGGTAAACTGGCAAGAATACCTGTGGCAACAATAGCCTGGTTTAGGGGCTCCCTCTGTGCTAAGCCCCAAGTGAGAGAGATCAATATATTGGGAAGCTCTGGCATCCTGGACAAAATGAAAACCTCTTACTTTGGCTTTCAAGCCATTCCACCCTCTGGCTGCCAAACAGACTATCAGTCTCTTTCCTTTACTACTTCCCTACACGGCTCTTCTGTTTCAGCCATTTATTCATTGAATGCAAAAATAATCATTGTATCTTAATATCTCTGTAGCTTTGGCTCATGACTTTCCATTTGAATGAAAAAACACTTTCCTTCATCCCCCACACTCATCAAAACACTGGCCATGATTCAAGAGCCTAGCCCACAGCTCACTTCCTCCCTAAAGTCATTTTGACCATGTCAGAGAAAGCAATTATTATTCTCAGATTACTCCTGCAAGAGATGGGATTTGAGCCAATCCTTGAGGGAGGGGGGTAGGCATGGAGAGGTGGCTAAGAGGGAGATGAGGGGACCTTTCAGATGGAGGGGCCTGAATGAGCAGCACCTGATTATTATTGTGGTCCTGCAGTGTAAACATCAGCCTTGCCTGGAGAGACTGAGCGGGTGGGTCTGCAACAGGACAGGGAGTATGTGTTCTCAGGAAGCAATTCAAGTGAGTCTGCCAGGCAGCCACATTTGGGTGCCACTGTTGGTAGTGAACTGGTACTGCGTGTTCAGCAAGCTTTCTCACACTCATTGCCTGGTTGCAGTTCTGGTATCCTGGCCCAGGTACCTCATGCTCATAGACAAGGCTGGGTGTGAGATGCCAAGCCAGATTAATCAGAGTCTCCGGGCCTTTACATAGGGAGACTTGGGGGGAAAAGCTCTGTTTACTCTGCAAATACTATGCTGAAATGCTCTGAACCTGGAGCTTCCAGGGGCCCACTTTTCTTGCCGAGGGGGAGGAAGTCTGTCTTCTCTAGGACAATTAATAGCAATAGCTGGACACAGAGGGGAGCCCCAACATTTTTGAATCTGAGTGTGGGCTGCACCCAATCCCATCCCACCCAGATCTGTCCTCAGTTGCTGAGTCAATAAATTGCCACTTGATTGTTGTAACTGTTTAAGCTGGTTTGAGTTAGGCAGTTATGACTTACCAATGAAAGGACCTACCGAAGGTAGTGGTGTAGGGTAAAACATGGTTGTGGAGAATAAAACTGGAACAGTAGTTGGGGGTTCAAGAAAGACCATACGGAATGGGGAATCTGGACTCATTCTGCAAGCCTGGAGGAGTAATTGACATTTTAAAAGAGAAGATTTGGAAACAGCCTAAGTACCCATCAACAGATGAATGGATTAGAAAACTGTGGTACATTTACACAACAGAATACTATGCTGCTGTAAAAAAGAAGGAATTCTTACCATTTGCAACAGCATGGATGGAACTGGAGAGCATTATGCTAAGTGAAATAAGCCAGTCAGTGAAAGAAAAATACCACATGATCTCACTCACTTATGGATAATAAAGACCATTGTAAACTGATGAACAAAAATAGATACAGAGGCAGAGCAGCATCAAACTACAGTGGGAAGGCCGGGGAGGGTTGGCGGGGGGTTGGGGGGTAAGAGATCAACCGAAGGACTTGTACGCGTGCATATAAGCATAACCAATGGACACAAGACACTGGGGGGTAGGGGAGGCCGGGGGAAGGTCAAGGGGGAAAAAAAAGGAGACCTATGTACTATTCTTTGTAATATTTTAAGCAATAAAAGAAAAATTTTTAAAAAAGAGGAGAATCAGGTCATAGATCTGTGTTTAGAGAGAGAACTGAACTCAGTTTGTAGAGCAAATGGGAGGGAGGAATTCAAGATCCAAGAAGGCTGTAAGCATCAATGTCCTTTGAACCTGTTGAATTGGGACTCTTTTTTATTGTTTAAAGTATTACAAATAATAGTACATATGTCTGCTTTTCCCCCATTGACCTCCCCCTGGCCTCCCTCACCCCCCAGTACATGCCCTCACCCACCTCGTGTCTGGTCATGCTTACATGCATGCATACAAGTCCTTGGTTGATCTCTTAGCCAGACCCCCCACCCCAACCCTCCCGTGCCTTCCTGCTGAGGTTTGACAGTCTGTTCGATGCTTCTTTGTGTCTGTATCTATTTTTGTTCATCCGTTTATGATGTTCTTTATATTCCACATATGAGTGAGATCATGTGATATTTATCTTTCTCTGACTGGCTTATTTTGCTTAGCATAATGCTCTCCAGTTCCACCCATGCTGTTGCAAATGGTAAGAATCTGAATTGGGGCTCTTTCAGATTGCTTGTGAAATGCCTAATTGTAGAAAGGCCATAAAGAGATGAGTTACATTGTAGATGTAAACATGTATCCCAATTTGAAAAGATGGACATAAAGACACGAAAAACTCACAAAAGATAGGTCAGCTAAGGTCAATCCCGGAAGAAACTGAGAGTGGTCAGGAAAGGCATCCCAAAGCAGGACTGCTTAGAGGCAAGCAGGAATGGAGGGGGCACTAGGTTGCTAGATAGAAATACAGAGCTGGAGGCTGGCTGGGGGAGATGGGAAGTATCTCAGAGTAAAAAAATATGTGTCTCTTCATAGTAAGAAAAAGATACAGGTGGGTGGTATGATAACCACAAGCTTCTCTCCCCTAAGCCAGAGTGTCTCAATAGCTTCTACCACTTACATTTCCTGATGCTCCTGGTATTAAAAATTTAAGAAATGTCAAAACATGCCTGTGCAAACTGTGGTGTGTTTTGAATACTTGTTACATAATTCAAACTCACAGACAGTGAGTTTTTGGCATAACAAGCTACATCGTATAATAATGCTATTCATAAGGCAATGAAAGAATTTTTAAAATATGGCTTACTAGCGTACAATGGTGTAGTCCAGGAATGGGAAACAAGGCGAATGCTGTCAGACAACCAACTCGCTCTTTCATTCCCGTCAGGATGTCTATGTTCTGCGCAGAACGCCATCATGCGTGCTTCACAACAACTCTGACTCTGAGGTGAACATGAGACCCAGGCCCAGTGGCCCCGCTGGTCTTCTGCTGTCATCTCCACCCAACAGGCCCTCAGTGGGGTCTGTTTCTAGAATGCAGTCCTTACCGCCTCTCCTACCTTGTTATATGTGCATTGCTCTCTACATCTTGCCAAGCAATCCAGACATATGAGTGCTGCCGCCTGACTTCATGCCTTTATCATCATTTCCTTTGGCTGTTACCCTTGTGTGTTAACTGCTAGCTGCTTCTCCCTCCAGGCCAGTCTGCATATTGCTGGCAAAGATCTCCCTCATAAATACTGATTTGAACATGTCACAACCCAGCCTCCAAATCATAAGTAGACCCCCTGATCCTATAGGATGACATTCGAGTTCTTTAACATGACATATAGTGCCCCACACAAGTTTCTCCAACCCACCTTTGCAGTCTGATTTCCCATTATTTTGCCAAAACTCCACACCTCCTGCTTTTCCACGAAGGTTCCATGCTCTTCCAGTTCTCTCTGTTCTTGTTCCTGCTATTACCTCTCCCTGAGAAACCCTTCTCTTTTAGCTAATCCTTCCCCCTCTCTCCTGTGAAAAGTTCCCCAAAGCTCCCAGTGGGAGTGGCTTTCTAGTCTTCTAGCCTATTTGTCATGTGTGTCTTCGGCACAGTGAGTGTTAGTGAGATCACAGAAGAGAGGGGCTGGGATATTTTTTTGTATTGATTTCAGAGAGGAAGGGAGAGGGAGTGAGAGAATCATTGACTGGCTGCCTCCTGCACACCCCCACTGGGGATTGAGCTCACAACCCGGGCATGTGCCCTGACCAGGAATCCAGTCATGACCTCCTGGTTCATAGGTCGATGCTCAACCACTGAGCCATGTAGGCTGGGGGGGACTGAGATTTTTAAACTTTATCTTTGTGTATCCTATTCTTGTATTGTGAACAGTAAGGGCTCAATAAATACTGATGGGATGATTGAATTAATTGTCACTCATACCCCATGCATTCAGAAGCAAATGCAAGTTCAGTTGCAAACGACCTCTTGCAAACAATTTTGCTCCACAGCCACTCATCATGATTGCTCACAATTTTCTAGATGGTTCTTAAAAGTAGTTCTGATGGTTGCAAAATGGTTCTTGGTTTCCGGACTGCCCCCCACCACCCCCCTTAACATGCTTCTTCCAAAGTCAGGCCATTTTTTTCCCTCAGTTGCCTCCTGACTCAGTGGAGCCTCTTGAAGAAACCCTATAAGACCTTATTTCCTTGACTTGGGCTACGATTTCAGCTCAGCACATAGAATCACCATCATCATTCATTGCTGAGATGGTGGTGTGCTGCTTATCTGCCTGCAGTCATTTTCTGGGCAAGAAATAATGCATTAGGAACACAGCTTCATTATCAGGCCCCAGTTTGGCAGATAGAGCAACATTCCAGGGTAATTGGAAGGACAGCTGATTTGTTAGCAAAATGTTACTTTTTGGCTAATGAATCATTGTGATTTTTGCACTGACAGCTCAGTAACAAGCTTGAAGACTACTTTCCCTCAGACCATTAAACTTTGACAAACCCGTTATTAACTGCAGCGAGAGCCAGCAGTCTGTGGGGATTATTGCAATTATGAGCCATATATGTAATTCTTAAAAATCATTAGCCGACAAGGTGAGTCTGATGACCGAGGGCTGATGACTGACAGCCGCCGTCGCTTTTTAGTGCAGGAGGCAATAAACAGCTGCTGGGAGGACGATCCGTCAGCAGAAGCTCTTTGCTGGGAAGACGCAGCCGGAGTAATAAAGGTTATTGCTCTCGAACAACAAGTTCTGTTCGGGAGGGAGGAAGCGAGGCTTTCCTTTGGCTTCCACTGTGGAGGCTGGAGGTCTTTGCTCAAAAGAGAACTAGAGGGAAGCAGAGGAAGCCCAGGGCACAGAGAGAAGAGCCAGCCAGGCCTTCTCGGCGTGGGTTTTCTTTCTATGCTTTACCAGACTGTGACACTCAGCAGTCCCTTTAGAGGTTGCCTGTCCTTTCGCTTTACTGTTGCCCCTATTCCTAACAGGGGTCTCGAACTCAGGTGGATAATGCAAATTAGTAGAGAAGACAGAAGCAGTAAAGACTGTGGTAAAATCACAAGGCAAGACTATAAATAAAAACCCATCAGTGGGCCATTGTGTCATCGGCTTTACAGACGGAAGTCCAGGTCCCCAGTTGCAGTGTGAGAGCCTGTGAATCTGGCCTTTCCCTCTGCAGCCTCATCGTTTTGCATTGCCCTTTTTGAATCCCCATGCCCCTGTCTGACGGGGATGATCCCCAAGAATGCCCACACTCTCCAGTCTCTGTACCTTTCCCCCTTGGGAATGGCCTTGGCCTTGACATTCATTTCTACATGTTCATATCCTACCCACTCTCTGGGTCTCTGTTTCTTTACTTGTCAAATTGGGAAGAAGAGGCAGATTGGATCCATGCTGATGTCTCTCCTAATGCTCTGTGGGTCTGTGACATTTCACCAACTCAGGTTCGCACATACGAATCTAGTTGTGCCCCACACAAGGGTCCCCAACCTCCCTTTCCAGGCTGATTTCCCATTATGGGTTGGGGACCCTGGGTGGGTTGGGAACCCTGTGTGGGGCATTATATCCTCACCCCGCGTGATACTGTGCACCCCCCAGGTGGCCACATTGCGGGGAGTCTTGCTGTCGTCACAGACGCTGCCCACCTCTTGATTGACCTGACCAGTTTCCAGCTCAGCCTCTTCTCCCTGTGGCTGTCCTCCAAGCCTCCCTCCAAGCGGCTGACCTTTGGATGGCACCGGGCAGGTACAGTTCACTGACGGAGCGCTCATGGTGGAGTGCCCACAATGAGAAACAAGGGGTTACAGTGCCTGCTTAAAGGGGGAGGTCAAAATTCTGGAATGTGCCTAATCACTGACTCACAGAATGTTCCCAGACCCTGGTCGGCTTTTTGAATCCACCTCCAACATTGAGTTGCAGATCAGGGTGAGGCATAAAGGAACTCCTAAGTGAGCAAATGTACTTTACTCAGTGGGCACATTGAACACTATCCTATCTTTAAATGTCAATGTAAATGTCACATTCTATGTTTCTTTTCCTTACCGTTGCTCTTAAAACGCATCTAGAGTGTTGATATACCTCTGAGCTCACCTCTGTGTTGATGGGATGTTGGGTTGGCAAATGAAACTCATTTTTCAAGTACTCTCTGAAGCCTCCCCCTTTTACTGTGTAATCCACAGAAGCTACTGGTACTGGCACGTTGTAAATGTTTTATGGCAAAATTAAGAGTTTCTAAATGCCTTTTACTATTTGCGTCTCATTATTTCATCTCCTAATAAGTTTCAATCATTTTAGCACCTGCTTAAATTAAAATCCCCAAGGAAAACAGCACGCGTGGGCAACAAATAATACGCTTTTAAAATTTGCTGCAAATTACTGAGTAACACGGAGCATAATGAACTCAGATGCTGGTGTTTTATAAATGCAACATGAAAGCAGCTTGTCTTAGTGCTAAAATCCTTCCAACGTTTTGCTTTGTGAACCAGAGTGAACTAGTCTAAAGCTTCTTTTTTGGGGGGAGGGGGCATGAATGTCTCATGACTCTTGGGGACGTTAAGGTGATTCATGAATGCTTTGTGTATGGACGTCTGTGTGCTTGCATCCTTAGAGATCCTCGGTGCCCTGCTGTCCATGCTGTGTGTCTGGGCAGTGACTGGTGTGTTGGTGTACCTGGCGTGTGAGCGCTTGCTGTACCCTGATTACCAGATCCAGGCCACCGTGATGATCATCGTTTCAGGCTGTGCCGTGGCAGCCAATATTGTGTAAGTCACCCCACACACTGCCCAGGAAGCTTGCCTTTAATCCTGTCTGGACTCAGATGTGTGTTTGTTCTTGTTGCTATTTCTTGTGTGTGTTTAATTCCTCTACTTGTGAGGATGGCAGAGACCTGACAGAGTGCTCACGTGGTTCTATGGCTGAAGGTAAGGTCGGTTGTGCTCATTTAAGTATCTTACTATCAGCTTCTAATAGCTACCATTTTTCAATGCTTTTTATGTGTCAAGGACTGTGATATGATCTTTTGATCTACATTATCAAGCTCCATGTTCACAACATCCCTACTTTCCAGATTAGAAAGCTGAAGCTCAGTGAGGTTAAATGAATTGCCAGTGAGGAGGTATAGAGCCAGGATCTGAATCTATTCTAGACCCACCATACTCAGAATGGGGTCCTAGCCATTCTGCTCTCATGCATATTGATGGTTCCACATGGGACGTGACTTACTCCTACTCAGTTTTTATTACAGGGACATATTATGGCTTCCTACAGAGCTGGAGTGGAAGGGATCTTAAACTCTATTTACTTTAGTCCCCTTTCTACTTTTGAATTCTCTTTTGCAACATCCTATAAAATGGTCATTAGTTTCATATATTTTAACAGAATAGCAGAATTTATTTCTCTCATAAGCACTCTACCATATCTTTGCAATATTTTGACTATAAAAATTCTGCCTTAAGCTATGTTAGCTAAACTCTTCATTTTCTACCTGTTGGTTCATCCCCTTAACCAGGTAGTCATAAATCACTCTTATGGGATGTGTGACCATGTCCTACTGGACATGTGATCATGTCCTACTGGACATGTGATCATTGCCATATTTGTCTGCTTTTCCCCAAATGAGCTACTTGGTTGCTTATGACAATGGGGTTTTAAGGCCAGGGATTTGATCCTTTTGGTCGATTTGCTCCTTCTCATTTGACAAAATAATTCTGGACAACCCTATTTAAAACTGTATCTATTTGTCTGCCTGTCCATCTATCTGTATCATCTGTGGTACAGAGAACAATGGCCCCTCAAATTTTTCCATATTCTAAGGCTTAGCACTTCTAAATATGTTACCTTACATGATAAAAGAAATTTTAAAAATGTGATTAAGTTAAAGATGGATCTTGACATGGGGGAGATTATCCTGAATTATCCAGATAGGCCCAATGTCACCACAAAGGTCCTTATAGAAGGGAAGCATCAGGTCAGAGAGGGGAGAAGATGCTGCATTGCTGGCTTTGAAGATGACAGAATGTAAGTGACATCTCAGAGCTGGGAAAGGTAAGAAAGTGTGTTCTCCCCTAAAGCCTCCAGGAGGAATGCAGTCCTGCACAATCATTTTAGACTCCTGACTTCCAAAACGATAAGATAATAAATTTATTTTGTTCTAAGCCAGAAAGGCTTGTGGTAACTTGTTAGAGCAGCAATAGGAAACTCATACACTATGCATCATCTGCTCGTCTATCTTGCATTGCCACGTGATATACTGCAATAGGCTTATACATGAAAGTGAAGAAGACAGTGATAGAAGAATGGCATCTTAAACAGTGTTTTTAAAGCAAGGGCACAGTGGATCTCTGGAACTAGAGGAAAAGCTGAGCATGTACATGTAGAGAAAGCGCCCCAGGTCCCTCTAGTACCCTTACCTTGTGCCTGCCTCTGTTCCTCACCTCTTAGTTTGCAAACCATTGCCAAAATCTCTGAGCTAAACCATTAGAAGAGTGATATTTCATCTGCTGTAACTGATTAGATCCCTATTTCCACCCAGTTATATTGAAAAAGTGTTTCACATTGGCATTGGGGAGATCAATCCCAATCTATCACCACTAGGAGACAAGCCAGAGCACATGTCCTGCTGACGGGGGATCAATAACATCATCTTTGCATAGGAGAACAACATGTCCACAAGGCAGCAGGAAGAATAAAAATATTAATAATTTCCCAAGTCATATGGCACATAATTGTATCGATGCTACACGAAGATGAAGGGTACCCCTAGCTAACTACCACATAAATCTGGACCCTCGGTGATTGAGTTTGACCTTCTAAACAGATACACGCACATTTTCTTTTTACTGCAACTGCTGTTGAACTTTGACCTTAATTTTCAGGTGCTCAGAAAGATAAGGGAATTAAAAAGCTTTTGACTTCCCTGTGGAAGCAGGTGGTTATTAATGGATAAGGCTACTGAGTGACTATACTGTTTTCTCCCAGAACTGGGATTACAGGTTCCAAGTACAGGTAGAGGCTGTGTTGTCTGAATAGACAACCACAATTTGGAAATAAATTTATTCCTTGAGGACTCAAAATCAGAACAGAAAGTATAATACAGGTTGCAAAGGGATTCTAGGATGAAAATTATTGGCAGAGCCTTAAGGCCATTGCATGCCAAATTTCCTCTGCCGGAACATTCCCTCCCCTCCTAGCCAAACGCTAACCTTTCACATCCTACTCGATTGCTCTGTCCTGCTAACTAAATCAGATTCCCTTGTTTGACTATCTGTAGCACCGGTTCTTAGTAGGCTTATTATAATTAGAATTTTCCATGTATGTGTGTGTGTTTGTCTTTTTAAATTCTCTGCATCTCCTTCATGCTTGAAGCCACAACAGGGAGGGACCATGTCTGTTTTCACTTACTCTTATGCCCTAAACATTTAACAGTGCCTAGCATACACGGGTCCCTAAGTAAGTTTTTCTCTTTTTTTAATAAAATGAGTGAAAGAATGAATGACAACATGATGAGCACACATACTAGTAGCAGACCTAGAAAGAGAGTCTAGTAACTGCCAGCCGTGGGAGGCTGTCTGAAGACCCTGAAATGGTAGCTCCGAATTGAGGGTCAATTTCTGCCGAAACACTGACAGTCTAAAAAGGAAACATTATGTGAAAAGCAAATCCCAGTGGGCAGTAGTCAGTTCACGTCGTGATGATGGTCTGAGAGTTGACAGACACTTTTCTGAAAATAAGGGTACGTGGTACTAAACAATATTTCTTTAAAACCTATGTTACAAAATGTACAGAGAAGTTTCTAGGCAAAACACTCCTTGTTGGCCATCAGTAAAAAAAGTTCTCATTTTGCCTTTGGTCTAATACCTCTTGAGGTTGTAGATAAATAGAACTAGGTGCATAATTTATAATGGCTACTACTTAACACTTCGATTTGGATAGGAAATGTTAAATTTTGCAATACATTTATAATATTTTAATATATTTTACTCTCTGGATAAATAGCTACATATACATAAGCACAGTATGCTCATCATTGGCCATTAAAATTATTCAAATTTCAAATTCTTATGTAGATGAACAAAATTAAGTAAAAGATTTAAAAATCCAGCCCTGATGAAATTCACTACTCATTTTGTTTTACTCCTTCCTGCTGCTTTATGCATTTGAAACTAATACATTTAATTAAGCTCCCATCAAAGTTCAGCTTTAAGCCTAGCTCAGTAAGTAGACCTTCAATAAATGATATTTTCCCTCCTCATTGTAAAATACTTGGCTTTCATCAGAGTAGTTGATGCTTTCCAGTTTTAATGTGAAAGGGGAGCATTAGGCGGAAAGGAAAACTGAGGCGAATCTTCATTGTCTGCCCTTTTGTGGAAAATTGAAAATGCTATGTTCCACTTGTGTTCAAAATTAGTCCAAAATAGTATATCTTAAAACATGAATATTTTAATTACCTGTCAATTTGGATAATATATGCTACTGTTGACTCTTCCATTATGCCGGGTAGGTTTTTAAGGGTTAATCTCATGTGTGCTGAGAACATGTTCTCTTGTTCAGACTAAGTGTGATTTTGCACCAGAGGCCTCCTGGCCACAGTCACAAGGAAGTGCTAGCTAATGCCAGTGTCAGAGCAGCTTTTGTGCATGCGCTTGGGGATCTGTTTCAGAGCATCAGTGTGTTAACCAGCGCACTCATCATCTACTTCAAGGTGAGTATGTTTGCTTTAACTCACTGTCATAGCAACTTTATAGACCAAGTAGTATAAAAGGGGGTCCTCCAAAATTAACAGAAAGGAGGGTGGACAGACTATTCTTTTCCTAAACACACTACTGTGCAAATTTTAAACAAATAAACATTCAAAGCCTGAAACCTTGGACTTTCCAAATTCCTGAGAGCTCTGTCTTTAATTGCAGGGCTTCCAGTCTTTTAAGAAAGTAGTTCCTTTTGTCATTGGGTCAGTATGCACTACAATGGAGTCATAAATATCTTAGAGATTTTGGGTTGTAAGCAACAGAAAAAAATCTCTAGCTCACTTAAGTAATAAATAAATATATAAATAAACAAACAAATAAATAAAATATATGTAAAAATAAATTATATATAATTATATATACATATGAAATTTATTGGATGTACTCCAGGCAGCAATCAAGATACAAATAAGGGTCACTTTTGTTATCTAGATTTCAGAAACTATCCAACTTCTGTCCCAGACACCAAACTGAAATGAATATGACTCAACTCATTTTTTTAAATTTCTTATCATTCTGCTGAAGATTCATATTTCTGGGAAAGGAGTCTAGCGTAGGTCTTGTACCTGCTGCTTGGCCAGAGGTAACTTCTCTCCAAAAGGTCAGAGTGTTCATGAAAAGTAGGAATGGCTGTGGGTGGGCCTCTGACCCTAAGGAAATATTCATTGCAGATTTGCATTTGGTAGCACTGAGAACCAACAGGCCTGTGAGAGTGGTGGGGGGGTGTGGAAGTGGGGAGGGGGGAAGAGGGTAATGGAGAAGAGCATTTATCTTTGTTCTTATCATGATTGCCCAGTTAGCAGGGACTCTACATTAATTTTACTAAAAATGAAAACACGTAAATACAAATTACAAAAACATATCTGAATTCAGTTGAGCAAATGCTCACTCACTGAAAGCTTTAAGTTTAAGGAAACATAGTTCAAAATTGTATGGGTTAGTCGAGTTTGAGAGTATGCTTATAAAGGTTAAATTTTAGACATAATGAGGCAGACTTCTCTGTGGCCCAAAACTGCATCAGAGACAAAAGAGCAGGCGTTTCACCCTGAGGCTAAGGGTTTCAGTGGTGACAGAGGCAAGAATGAGGCCTCAGCGTGTACCCTTAGGACTGGACCAAAGATGTCTGTCTCGAGTATGCCTCATACTTGGAAGGGAAAAAACCACACTAACCCCAGTCTGCCAAGACCAAACTCCAGCTGTACCTCGGGCATATGCAACCTCTCAGCAGATGACAGGCTTTCTTCTCATCATAAGGCTGAAAAGTCCATGAGCATTATGTGAATCAGCTCATCGCAAGCTCTGTACTTCTGTTCATTTCTGAGAAGTCAAATCAGGCCTCTTGAGAAAATACTCAAGAATATCTCTCCTTCACTTCTTAAATGATGGGAGATGCCCTGTAGTCTCTCTTCTTCCGTCACTGGTAGTTTCAAGCTTAAAACAGGGGTTGGGAATGTCTGGCTTGAGGGCTATATAAGGCCTGAGAAATCATTTGGTTCAGCCCTGCCAAGGCATTAGGGGTGAGTTAACTAAATGTTTGACCAAATATAGCAGGCTAATTTTTAAGTTGATAATTTTGTATGGCCCGCCAGTGATGTTATAAATATCCAAATAGCCCTTGGCAGAAAAAAAGGTTCCCACCCCTGGCTTAAAAGAAAGATTGAGTCTTCAGAAAGTTGCCTCTGAATTGGATATCGTGTCAAGTTGGATGTTAAGTGGGAGGAGAAAGGTTGATAGAGAGGGAAGGAAAAAGGGAGGTTTACATATTTTATTCATCAGACTTTCTTCAAAGGAGACACACATTCAGTTAACCTAAAGCCCTTGTATTTTCCAGCCAGACTATAAAATGGCCGACTCAATCTGCACATTTGTGTTTTCTGTCCTGGTGTTGGCCAGTACCATCACAGTCTTAAAGGACTTCTCCATCTTACTCATGGAAGGTAGGAGTGATTTTATTTTATTCCCAAGATCCATGTTTTCTCTTCCCTATAACCACAAGAGGTGGTAGCCTCAAGGCATGCTCACTATTAATATACATCACAGAGAACATTTAAACTGATAAAGAATTGGGGGAAAACAAATATTATGATTTTCTTTCGTATGGAACAACTAAAAAGTATTGGTTTCTATTTTTCCTCCAGTAACTGTTAAATGTTATGGTTCAGTATAAAAACAATATGCACACACACTAAAGATAGACATGGAGGAAGTTATTGTAAAGATATTAGTTTATCCCTAAATGTATGGACAAGACCCAAGAAAGACAGTATAAACCTACCCTTAGCAGCGTTGTAGCTATTTAGAAGAGCTTGCCTAACACCCTAGTTAGACTAGGCCAGCAGTTCTCCAACATTAGTGGCATCGGAATTGCTTGGAGAGTCTGTTAAAACACAGATTGCTGGGCCCACCCACACCCTTCCTAAGACATAGGCCTGGGGTGGGGCCCAAGAATCTGAAGTTCTAACAACATGCTGCTGCTGCTGGTCTGAGGACCATACTTTGAGAACCACTGAATTAGTCTTTTCATAGCACTTAGAGATTCCTACAGGAGGGTGCGGGGAATGGCTCCCAGAAAATTCTATCAGAGTCAGAGGTTTGCATCGTATCAAACATTTGGATGATCATGAATATCCGGATGTTGGATGAACTTTTCTTTTTTGTCTAGCACATTTTGAAATAAGGGAGACACAGTCTCAGAGGACAGCTGCCTTCAAAGCAGTTCGCATTTTTAGTGTTCACTGCCACGGCTGCATTTAAGGTTTCTGTTCTCAGTGGACAGTATCGTTGTTGGCAGATGATAATGTTGACAACAGTGAAACCAAATGGAGTCAAATGTCACTGAGTAACAAGCGAACTTCCTCGCTCTGGAGGTGACAATATTTGATTTGTCAAGTCACAAATACACCCATTTCCTTTCCTGAGGGCCAAGTGCTGAGCTGCAGCTGTTGTCGCTAGGACGGCACTTATGACTACCAGGGGGATAGAAGGCAGATTGGCGCACTATTGGTGGAGATGACTAGATTCCACTTCCCTGTCTCTCAGTGTAGATGTGCTCTGGTGATTACCTTCCTTATTTATTTAAAGGGAGGACAGTTAATTATGGAAACTGCCAGATAACTCCTATCTGGTAGATGCTTAATTTCTAAACTAGGTTTTCAAATTAGAATAGCATAAAAGAATACTTATCTTTGGTAACATTTTAAAATAATACGCAAAAGTAGAAAATGAATTTTAAAGGTCTTCCCTTTTTTCCTACTTTGAATTCTCAGTCCCATTCTTCAGGGGTAACATCTACTTATAAGTTGACATACATCTTTCAAAAGATAACTATATATATATATGCATATATAAATGCATAAATGTATAATATATATACATATTAATATTTACATATATACCACATTATATATAATATATGTACATATAAATATTTACATATATACATATAATATATATATACATATAATGTATGTATACACATATAATGTATGTATGTATTTTTTAAACAAATAGTATTCTGGATTTGTACTTATTTTGCTCTGCACTTATTTTTTTCACTTGGATATCTTTCCATTTAAATACATACATAGAAACACCCTATTTTTTTACATAGCTATAAACTATTCCACTGTATGCATGTACTTGCTTATTGATGGCCATTGCAAACAATGGTATAATTAACATTCATGTGCATATATATATTTTTAGCATTTGTACACCTTTGGAATAATTCCTAAAAATGTTATTTCCATTTCAAAAGTTCTGTGCATTTTAAAATTTGTTCTGCCTAAAAACTATTTCAACATCTTTTTGGCCAATAGAATATAACAGTGCCCATTTCCTCACATGTTCACCAACATGGTTTATTATCAAACTGCTGATTCTCTTCCTTCCTAATCTGATTAGTGGAATATTTTATCTTATTTACTTAATATGCAATTCTATAATTGAGTGATTTTTTCATTTATTTATTAATCTGGGAAATTATTTTAACACTAATTTGAGTACTTTCCTGGATGCATTAATATTTTTGCAGGCTCTCCGTCAGGGGAAAAATGGTCCCTAGAAGGTGATGGAGCACGGAGGTCCGTGGGAGCATAGCCTCGTGCTCGTTGACATTATTTCATGGAGTAAAATAAGTAATAGTGGACTTGTGTTCCTCATGAACGTAAAGAAATAAATGAGGCAAGAAGACAAAAAGTAATGGGATCATGACTTCATCATAAGGGTCCTAGATGAACGATAGCAGGTCTTCAAGAGTCAAATGAAACTCTGCAGAGATGACACACTAGGCCTAACAGTCAACTGTGGGTTGCAATCCCTAGAGTCTAGCATTTGCATAACACCTCACACTCAGAGCAGGAGCTGCAGACCTTGACATCCCACTTATCTATGTAGCCTTAGCAATGCTTTTTAACCTTTCTGTCTCCCAATTTCTCTTCCAGTTAAATAGGAATCATAGCACTGATAAAACTAGCTCGTAAAGTTCTTATAAATATGAAAATAAGACAATCATTATAAATAAAGTACTTAGCATAAACCTTGACCTACTATAGGTTCTCAACAAAGCTATGTCTTTATTATTATTACTATAATACAACAACTTCACCCATGATTGTATATACATTCTATGACTAATCTGAGAAAAAAACCCACTAATTTGTTTCTGCTATCCTGAGCTTTGTGCAGCTAATTAAGTAAAATTACATATTGACCAACTCTTTGTTATCTCTGTGAAATAATATGAAGTGGGATTAAACTAAACTCAAATTGTAGAGAATTTTAAATTAGCCCTAAGGAGAAAATCCCAATGAATAAGGCTCTTAAATCCTGAAAAAGGCAGGTTAAGGATCCACCCGACACCCCCCCCGCCCTTACAGCCCCAATTGGCCATCTAGATGGCTATATTCAGTGGAATAACAATAGCCTCCCACTCTTTCCTTCTGTCAGGTGTGCCCAAGAACCTCAACTACAATGCTGTGAAAGACCTCATCTTAGCGGTGGATGGGGTGGTGTCTGTGCACAGCTTGCACATCTGGTCTTTGACAACAAACCAGGTGATTCTCTCGGCTCATGTTGCTGCAGGTCAGTAAGACTGGACAAAATTCAGTCCTTGTTCTGCAAAGTCAGTAATTTTCCTCCTTTTTGTAGAGCTGCCCTTAGTGGCCGATACCTGTCTAAACAACTGTGAAATACTTTGTATTACCAAGGGCCTTGGAAAACCATACCCCTTGTCAATGTTGTCATGGCAACAATGATACTGATGCTATTCCTAGAGAGGCTGACTGAAGAGGGTAGGACAAAGTGGGTAAAAATGCCACCCAAATTTGAAGTCCTTAGGTTCTGAAAATTAGACTTCACCTGTTTGGCTTGGAACTCAAACGGTTAAATAATAGGGATGATTTCAACAATAAATCTTCATTGAGTATCTCCTGTGTATGAGATGCTTTGCCTATCACCGAAGAAAGATAAAGCATACACAGGTTCCATCCTTAAGGTTCTTTTTTTCTTTTCTTTAAATATATTCTTACTGATTTCAGAGAGGAAGGGAGAGGGAGAGAGAGAGAAACATCAATGACAAGAGAGAATCATTGATGGGCTGCCTCCTGCATGCCCCACACATGGGGGATCAAGCCCACAACTTGCACATGTGCCCTGACTGGGAATTGAACCATGGCATCCTGGTTTCTAAGTTGATGCTCAACAACTGAGCCACACCGGCTGGGCCTTAAGGTTCTAACAACCTAAAATACTTGGTAGTAAAAATTAGTGGTGATTTTTTTTTTTTTTTTTTTTTTTTTTACTGGATGGTTAGAAATTCTATAACCATGTGAGATAATTCTTAGGAAATTGGATTTATTCTAAAAATGACTTTCTCAAGGAGAAGGTGATTTTGTCCAGGGTATGTCCTAGAGCTGAGAAACTGGGTGGTGGGAGGTGTCTCTCTGCCTCGGGAGACAGGCCAATAAGACACATTAAGCTGCTAGAAAATAACTCAGGAAGTTATGTAGACGCAGGGTACAGAAACATCGGTGACAGTCATTTGAGGACTTTGCTTTCTCAGACATCCCGATCTTTGCTGAGAGGCTCAGATCTGGCTACAGGGAATTTACAGCATCCACAACACTAATATTTTATTGCAAATGGAAGAACCTAGTAATCATGTTACTGTGGAGGGAATTTTACAGCCTCCTGATACCTTTGGGGACAAGAGAAAAGATGGAGTGAGGGTTGCTGCTCTAAGAAAGGCCTGTAGGGAGCTCTAAATGCTCCCTGCCTCCTGTCACCAGCCTTAATATAGGTTCTGATTAGATATAAGAGCTGCAACCCAGAGGTCCCTGGGGACTGGTGAGCAAGGCTGTATAAGAAATAACAGTTCTGTCCTGGCTTTTTCCAGGGCTCATTTCCACTTTCATACTCAGCTCCTAGGAGTGCCAGACCCCAGAGATAATTGTGAAGAAGAGCTCCCATAGTGTCTGGGTACTTTGCTGCCCTAAAATCCTCCCCCCGCCCCATACACACACACACCTTGTCTGTGTAGGTGTAGCTGATTGTCAGAGCCAACCTGGCTCCTTCTGAGCACTAGGCCTGTGCCTTGCCCCACCAAGTACTTGAAGCTGGAGATGTAGTAGTTGCCTATTTGTGTGAAATCAATGTCAGGCTCACTATGATTCCTCTTCAACAGCAGCCAGCCGGGACAGCCAGGGCGTTCGGAGAGAGATTGCTAAAGCCCTCAGCAATAGCTTTCCTGTGCATTCACTCACCGTTCAGATGGAATCTCCCGCCGACCAGGACCCCGGCTGCCTTTTCTGTGAAGAGCCCCAGGACTAGTTCAGTCAGACCATCAGCTTCCTGAGTTGACGTGATGCTCTGCAGTTCCTGGAACATAAAAAATAAGGAACCAAAGGAAGAAGTTTGAGAAATTGATGATACAGTACAATGCACATTTTATACTTCTTTATTTAGCTCTACCCACCATGAATGAGATGCATTTGGATTCACTAATCAATACTGATTATCATCAGTAGCTGTGTTCTATTTCAGGAATACATGTGTGGGCCATTCCTAACTGGGGCTGAAATCACAACGTTTGTAACTACAGGCCTTAAAAAGTGCATCGCCCTTCAATAGCACAGCCCAAGGATGAGTGGGTCAAGATGAAGTAAGGGAAGTCTGATCAGGAATCTGTGGCAAGGAAAGAGTCACAACGATTTCCCAGAACTGGAGAAGTAAAAATAAGAAGAGTCAAGTCAAGGATAAAGAGAATCTGGAGGCCCAATAGCTCATAAGAACTTGACTATCCCACCAGGTTGTAATATGATTTAAGGCAATTCTTTTGAATCCCTTTCTATCAATATCACTATTCACTAAATGGGGTAGAAATGCCCTCGCTCCATCTTGCTTACAAATTATGTTGTACAGTGTCTGAAATTATTGAATTATATTGTACTTCTCTGTATAAAAATTGTGGACAAATGCAAAATTATAAAGTTTACTGCTTTTTGAGAGTTTTCATATGGTAGGACCTATTAATAAAAGAAAATGGGGAGACACAAAGAGGCAGATTACTTATTTCAAGTCACATGGAAAATAATTTAGTCAAAAAATTAATAAGGTCTTGAATAATATTTATAGAGTACTGACTATTGTCTAACTGGTCAACTTATCACCTCACTTCACTCTAATGATAACTTTGAGCCTACAGATAAGGACATAGGCTCATATAGGTTAAGTGCCTTAACCATGTCTTTTATTCATTCATTCAAAAATATTTTTTGAGGCAGGCTATGGACTGAGCATTGGTGGACCAAGCTGAAATGGTCTTTGCCTTCATAGAGTTCTTTCCCTTTTGTGGGAGAGACAGGCATTGCACTAATAAATACCACCAAGAATGTAATACAAATAGTGACAAGTGACAATAAGAGAAAAGAGGCTGGTTTAGATTGGGAGAGGTCAATGCAGAGCCTCTCTGAAGAAACAGCTTCTGAGTTGAGAGCTGAACAAAAAAGCAGGTGATAAGCAAATGAACCGTAGGAAGAAGCTGGTTTTCAGAGAAGCAAGATCATGACTGGAAACCCTGGAGAACGAACTTGGTGTGTTTGAGGAATGGAGGGAGGACCTTGTGGCTGGAGGGCCCTACATGAGGGGGTGAATTTAAGGACCTGAAACAGGAGAGATAAGCAAGTGCATGTTGGAAAGTAGCTGAAACCTAGATCTACGGTATTTTATCCAAAATCTCATCTATACTTCATCTTTGAACACTTTTATTTTTTTGGCTATTTCTTTTATTATGTTTTTCAAATACAGTTTACATTCACTATGACTCTCTATTAGTTTCAGATGTACAGCATAGTGGTTAGCCAATCATGTACTTTACAGAGCACACTCCCCCACCGATATTTCAAGTACCCACCTAGCCCCATACATACTTATTATGGTCTTTTTGACCAAATAATCTACATTGAGAATGAGCCATTATTTCAGATTTGCGTGCAAATGACAAGACTGTGTTATTCAAAAGAATCAGATGAAAAAATTGCTGAGTTTAAAAGTGAAGAACTGAGAGTATTTCTTAGTGTATCCTATCCTGGATACTTGAACCATCTCTACAGAGTTTGATACATGAAACTTGAACCATCTCTACAGAGTTTGATTAAGGAAAGAGGACACTGAATGAATGGAAATGGTTGTGGGCTGACCCTCCAAAAGACCTTTCTCCCAGGGAACCTGAGTTATGCCAGTGACAATGGGGGTATAAAGGCAGACGTTAATGTACACAGGGAGAACTGAATGTCCAGCTTTCAAGATTTAAATTTAAATAGTAGTAAAGAAATGGATGGCTCACTTCAGTCTCTAGCCCAATAATATGTTCTAAACCAGGAAACATTTCACTGGGTTATTGGATCCTGACTCAGATGTCAGTGATATGATATTTTGATTCATATTTGGCTATTATTCCTTGTGTGGCTACTTCTCTTCTCCTTGGGGAAGGGAGGCCAGAGGAAAGACCAAATTCTCTCATTCTAAATCCTTGACCATATAATACTATCAACATCTACACTTCAGTCCTTACCTCCAACAAGGAGGAGGAGCTGTGTAGGAAGAATGTAGTAAGTTCCATTTTGAGTATATTATCTGAACATGTGAACTTCCATTGAGCAGTTAGAAATGTGGTCACAGACCTTAAAATAGACAACTTCTTGGGATTTCTTTTCTAGTCTGAACTTGGACATGCGTATGAATATATAGAGAGGTCTTTTGCAACTAATCTATATTTCCTTGTCGCATTTTGGCAATAAATCCCTTCTACCTTTAAATTCTAGCTTGTGTATTGCAAAATTTCATACATTTACTGTTAAAAAGAAAATATTTCCACCTCAGATCACTTCCTTTATCTGAATGCTAAAGCACTGGGACCAACCAAAGAATGTAGCCGTAGAAACCCAGACACCTTTAAGAGAAGCCTACAAAACATCCGAGTTGACCCCAGCAAGTTGGTGTCACGTATAATTTAGATATTTACCTACAAAGAGACATAAAGTGGATGTGAGTAATTCATTCCTCCACAAGCATGACTTGGGCATCTGCTGTGTGCTAGGTGTTGTTCCTGGCATCGGAGCTATAAAAAGCAATCGGGCACAGTGAGTGCTTCTAAGCCCTGACTCTAAGTCCACTTCACTCGTGGAGAGTAACATAAAATAAAGATGTGCAGGTCTATACCCTGGGAATTCTGAACCAATGGGTCTGGTTTGGAACCTGAACTTTAAAACACACACACACACACACACACACACACACACACACACACACACACACACATGCGCGCGCACACCATATCCAGAGATGATTCTAAAGGACAGCCAGAATCTAGATGAACCTCAACTAAAGGGGACCCCTACCCTCACCCCCCAAGCGGGGGATTCAGACACACACGGATACTTACAATAACATCTAGAATTGCAATGGTGTGGATGGGATGGGGGTCTAAAGGGAGCACAGAGAAAGTGATGAGGATTGCAGTGTGTGCACAGCCATTAAGGCTTCATGTCATCAAGGTGACGGTCATCCTAGACTTTGTATTATATACGGAGGTTCTCCAGGTGGATAAAGAAAAGGGCATTCTAGATAAAAAGATTATGCACAAGGCATGTTTATATTTGTCTGTTAGTGTTTAAGAAGCAGAATATAGGTGGCAAAAGAAATGTTAAACTCTGTGATCTTTACAACTACATAACTTTTGCTACTTTATCATTATTAATGTCGTAGAGAACAGGAGTTATGTCTTCGATGATTTTTATGTCACTGTCGGCACCTAGCAGGATGCTGGAAGCCTAGGAGGCATTCATAATTGTTGAGGCAATGGCTCTGGGGTGCTATGTGGGCCTTGTCATTATTTTTCATTTGCGTTTGTATTTCTCTGAAATTTTGAGGACCAAGAAAACACTGACTTTGACTGAGGAGGTCACAGCTGTGCCATCTCTGCGAATCAATCAGCGCCACTGAAATAGCCACTTAGCATTCTGCTGGCAGCTTGCCCTGCTCAGTGGAGGCAAATAGACTGGTCCACCACCTCAGTAGGCACTGTGAATCAGGCAACCAGAATCAGAACCGCTCAGGTTCCTAACGACTCCTGCCGCAGATGGCTCTCAAACCAGAAAGGACAGTTCACCCCAAATCATTTCTCCTGCCCCAGGGGCCCAGAATGGTTTTGCTTTTCCATATTTTGTGCAGGACAGAGCCCTAAAGACCAGATGACCTTGCAAACACACATGTTCCAGTGTAATTCATTGCTCTGCTTTCTTTTTGAAGTCATGTTTCTCTTAAATTTCACGCCAAGAACACATTGAATGCCAAGAAGGGGGATTTGTAAGTCAACCAAAGGAACTACCCCAACCTCCATTTCTGCTATTTCCCTGAAATTCTACTCCCTTAGTTGGGTAGATTGAAAACTCTGGATGGCAGATGTTTCTCTGATAAAAAATAAAAATTTTATGTGTTCTCTGTAGTAGATACTGAGATGCTTACTTGCACTAAAATGTTAAATAGATGCCGAGAAAATTACCCACCAGATTGGGCGACCCAATTTTTATGCAGCCTATGATACTTTTTGTTAGCCCATACCCTTTTACAAATATATTATAAAAATTTGTTTTGCCAATCTAATAGATAAAAAATATTCTATTATTTCATAAAATTTGCATTTTTTGTAATATATTTTAAAATTTATAGTCCATTTCCTCTTCTGTGAATTGCCCATTCATACTGTTTCTCCACTTAAAAAATACTTTCTGTAGATTCTTATCGAATTAAAATTCTTATAGCTTGTAATATTTGTCTATAAAATACATTACAAAGTTAATTTAAGGTTAAAAAGACACACAAGACTATCTGCATCTGCAATGGGGATGTTAAGGATGTAGGATGAAAGAGCAGATACCACCAAGGGACTTTAGGTGCCAGACATCAGTTTTGAAGGTCGGCTTCTCCCTTTGCCCTTCCTTGGCACGGTCGGAACTCCCAGCCATTGAAGTTATGGGAAGAGCGTAGTAGCATCCTTTACTTCGTGGCATTGTATTGTCTCCGACCATCAAGACAACAGGGGGGTGAAGGCATGAGTGGGGGGGAAAGGGGGTAACATGGGGATAAGGACACATATGTAATAACTTAATCCATAAAAATAACTATTATAATAACAAAATAATTAAAAACTGATTAAGACCAAAAAACCCCACAAAAAAAACCCGTTAATGATTTTCCCTATCTTTCAGAGTTACACATTTTATTTTTCAGAGTACTGAAATCAAACAACTTTCCTCCACCCTCCATCCACAATATGCTTTTCTGTCACCCAGCAGCCAATCAATATTTTATCTCCAGCTCTATAGTGATGTTAGGGCCCACAAAAGAAATTGATGTGTTTCATGTTTGGTTACAGATGGGAATTGGGAATGTTGAAGGACGTGGAGGAAAGAAGGTTTGTACTTTGAACATCAGTTCAGTAGTTAGGTTGCCTGAGTTTGAAGCTTAGCTCTTTCCTTTATTACCTCTATGACCTTGAGCTGGTTACTTAAATGCTCTGTCCCTCTGTTTCCTGATCAGCAAAACCTCCCTATTCTGAGAATTTAATACATTAGGCCACATAAAGAGGTTGGACTTGTGTATAGCATGCAATTAGCACTTAGTAAATGTTAGCAATTATCTATTATTATAAACAAAGTGAGTGTGTATGTATGTGTGCACCAAACACAGAGATTAATATCATCCAAACTTTTAAAAAGTTTTGAGCCATCAATAAAACTCTCAGAAGGGAGTGAGAAAATTGTTGGTGAGAATTAAATGGCCCTTTCTCTCACGTGGAGCAACTGAGGCGTGCTGAGATCAAGACAGTTAGTTATCTGAGCGACTGTTACCTAGGGAGGGAGCCGTGGATTCATTAACACAGTTGAGTCCCTTTCTGACATGCTCTGAAAAATTCTACTTTTATCTCTGAAGTGAAAGCTGAATTAGTTACTCAAAGTGCACCAACAAAGTATAACTGTGTTCAATGAAGGCAGAATCATCGATCTCCCAGAACTCTTATCCCATTTCATTGAAATATCACTTTCTTGGTTCCTTTCCTTCTGGTCTCTAAATTGTCATTGCATATTTGGACCACTTACTCATCTGTTAAACTTTGCAAGGCAACAAAGGCCTTTAGCTCTCTGGTATCAGAGAGAAGGCCTTCTGGGCATGTTCATTTTATAGATTGTTGGAGAATGTGGCTCTCCACCTCCATTCCCACCCAATGAAATATGAGCCAGGAAAGCCTGCAAAGACAAGCCTCATTTTCCGCAATTAGCTTTATAGTTCCTTCAGGAAATGACTTTCTCAGTCCATCTCCCTGCATTCCCAGGTTTAGATCACAGGGCAATCTGTTTAAATGACTAATTACAAAAGTCATTAAAGGCACCGAGCAAATGTTGCCTTTGAATGCCCACCTCCCAGGGTTTACAAGTCCTGCTTGGCCTGACAGTGATGAAACCACTTAGCAGTCCAGCCCAGGAGGATGTTTAAAAAAAACCCGGCCATATGTAGTTCGGTTTCCTAACTTTCAGATTTCACACTTAACGTTTGCCATTCTGTTACTGGACACCTGTTTAAATTATTTAAAAATGTTAAAAGTGTGTTATTTAAAACAAAATCAGGAAAAAAGAGAGAGTTGTGGGTTAAGTTGTCATCTTTTTACCACTAAAATCATGACAAAATGTTTGTTATGACACCATTGTAATGAGAATACATTCTTCCACTGTCAACCTTTTCTTGGAGGGAATCACCCCTTTGGGGGCAGGTTGGTTTGAGAGAGATCAAAGGTGATCTAAGAGTCAGGGTCACTTTTGAAACCATCCTGGTCATTGGCATGAAACCCCAATGGGTTTCAGAGGCAGCAGCAGCCCTTGGCGATTGTAAAACACAAACACACTTGTGCGTATTCCACCATAAAGGTCAAGAAGCGATGAGTGATGTCAAGCTGAACTGCCCCCTTTTCAGGTGTGTTAGTCAAGCCCTGGGAGACACGCATCAATATAATTGCCCCGCATTTCCTTTCTTCAAAGTGACACCCATTTGCTAAAAACATAATTGTCCCATGTGCAGCCATTCAAACCACAGTCGAATGCTACTGTCAGATGTTATTTCCCTAGGTTTGCAAGGTTTAGGATTGTTTTTTTTTTTTTTTTGGTGGGGCGGTGGGGGTTACAGAAGAAGAAAGAGCACCAGGCCTGAAGATACTGTAAACCATGGCAAGTTAACCTGCACAATAGAATCAGAGTCAGGTGTGACTTTGGAGTCTTGCTTGAAGTTGAACCACATTCTCCAAATGGGATTCGGTAGGATCTTAATAAACTAATGCCCTGTTGCTTTTCCATCTCTCTCCCATATTTTCACAGACACAAATAGGGCATTTTATGTGGCATATACATAGGACTTATTAACAAGAATTTCTGTTACTGCCCCATTCTTTACTTCAACTTTTTCTCTGACATGGCCAAAGTCCACAATCAGAAAAGTATGAGTAGCCGGTATTGACATTTCATTAGAGCAACACTTTCTATGAATAATTAATGGCCCAGAAAGATGCCGCCTCTTCTGGTTTCCACTTCCTCAGACAGTGCAGCACCTTGTACAACTATGTATGAGGGAGGAACAGTTCAGGTTCCATGGGCTCAGTAAGCTCTGAATTAAGAAACAAGAAGTAGATTCTTTTCCCATTCAAACTCCAATTGTTTATAAGCATAAAACCATGTAGAAGATTTTTTAGGGTTTTTGATTATAGCATATTTAATGCTAACTAAAGAAAAAATTCAGAGGGAGGCACTATGACCAAGGAGCCCCAATGAGAACATGCAAATTATTTTTCTCCTCCTCCTCCTTCTTATTAATATTATTTTGGTAGCTATTATTATTTTAAATCCTCACCATAAGACACATTTTTCATTGATTCTAGAGAGAGGAAGAAAGAAAGGGAGAGAGAGAGAGAAACATCAATGTGAGAGAGTAACACCAATTGGTTGCCTCCCGCAAACACACTGACCAGGGATCTGCAACCTGGGTATGTGCCCAGATTAGGAATTGAATCTGTGATCCTTCGGTTCATGGAATGATGCTCCAACCTTCTGAGCCACACTGGCCAGGGCTCAGAGATAACTTTTAAGTATACTGAATGTTAGCACTTATACCCAATTATGGATGATGTTTTACCTGGGTATAAAATTTAGCAGAGATACTTCAATATATAGGTTTTGAAGAAAACCTGTAATCTCCTAGCCTGATATTTTTTATTAATTCATTAATTCATGTAACTAATTTTTCTCATATTTACTTTATTATTACTATTTTTTGGTTAATCCTTACCCAAGGATATTTTTCCATTGATCTTCCGAAACAGTGGCAGAGAGAGGGAAAGACAAAAACATCGATGTGAAAGAAACATCAACTGGCTGTCTCCTGCATGAGCCTGACCAGGGCCCAGTCTAGGGAGGAGTCTGCAACCAAGGTACATGCCCTTGACCAGAATCGAACCTGGGACCTTTTGGTCTGCAGGTCGACAATCTATCCACTGAGCCAAATCGGCTAGGGCTCTAATATTTATTGATCAACTACATGTCAGATACAGAGTCAGGGAGTATTATTTTCAAATCTTGTTGCCTTTTTAAAAATTAAATACTGAAAATGTATATAACACAGTGTTAAAAACTAGATTTCTTAGGAGGTGGGACCAATATGGTGGCGTAGGTAAATGCCTGTAGTCGATGCCTCCCACAACCATATCAAAATTACAACTAAACTGGTGAATAAAATAGGAAATGTAACAGACTGATGATTCTCATAGAGAAGGAGGGGTAGGAGGGAAGAGATTAAATAAAGATCTTATATGCATATAGGCATTACCTATGGACACAGACAATAGGGTGGTGAAGGCCTGGGGTGGAGTGGGAACTGGGTGGAGGGAGGCAATGGGGGAAAAAAGAGGGACATCTGTAATAATCTCAACAATAAAGATTAAAAATAAACAACTTCTCAGTTAGGGGTCATCTGGCCTGACTTCATTTCCCAGGTTCATCTGTTATCACTTTTCCTAAGTATACTATACTTGCCACACACTGAGCTTCTCATCTGTTTACAAGTAGGCCATACTGCTTCATGGCTCTGTGCTTTGGCTCATTCTTCTCCTGAAAAACCCGCTCTCCTCCCCCCCCTCATTAAAATCTCATGTTCTACAAATTTGCAATTACAAGATAAGTCTTGGGGATGTAATGTAAAGCATGGTGACTATAGTCGATGATAATGTATAGTATATTTGAAAGCTGCTAGGAGAGTAGATCTTAAAGGTTCTCATCAAAAGCAAAGAAATTTGTGAGCTGGTGGATGATAACAAAACTTATCAAATGATTACATTATATACATCATATACTATAAATATATGCAATATTATAAGTCCATTATCCTATATAATAAAAGGCTAATATGCAAATCAACTGAAGAGCAGAACAACCGGTTGCTATGACATGCACTGACCACCAGGGGGAAAATGCCCAATGCAGGAGCTGCCCTCTGGTGTTCAGTGCACTTCCACAGGGGGAGCGCCGCTCAGCTAGAAGCCGGGCTCAAGGTTGGCGAGTGCGGCGGTGGTGGCGGGAGCCTCTCCCACCTCCGCAGTAGCACTAAGGATGTCCAACTGCTGGCTTAGGCCCACTCCCCGCAGGCGGACATCCCCTGAGGGCTCCCAGACTGCGAGAGGGCGCAGACCAGGCTGAGGGACCCCCCTCCCCCTGCCCTGAGTGCACAAATCTTGTGCACTGGGCCTCTAGTATCTTATTAAAACTGAAAGAAAGCAAAAAAAACCAACAACACCAAAACTCCTATTCATCACCCAAGGCCTTGTCAATGACTGACTCTCTCTGAAGCTTCTCTGACCTCCTCAGAAGAGTTATTTTCTTTGTCTTCTTTGCTTTGTAGGCATTTGCCACATTCCACAAAAATAGTTATTTACAATTTTGACTTTGTCAATTGGATTCTGAGCCCTTAAAAAGCAGTGGTCTTTATCTTATTTAGCTTTTCATCCCCTCCCAGAACCCAACATTGTGCCTAGCACCTAAGTAATCAAGGGATAGTTTGTTGAATGAATAATTATGGAATATATCAACTTTTAAAACATATATGTGGCTCACAGATCCCTGGTAGAGCCCTTGAGGAAGTGGAGTAGATGGGAACAGGTGGTAGGAAGAGTAACAGGACAGGCATCAGCAGAGCCAGTTCTGTCACTGCAATGAGTCACGGCTGATTCTGGGGTTCGGTCTCCCCACAAGTAAAATGAGACTAAGAATCTTGACTCTCCTTACTCCCTTCAATTGTTATAGAGATCAAATGAGACAGCATGGTCAAAAGTACTTTGTAAACTGTAAACCATTATATAATCAGCCATTCTATATACCATTATATAATCCAATATATAATTACATTATATATTATATAAATTATTATTACTAAATGCAAATATTACTGCATGGCCCTAAATTGTAGAAATTGTACAATAGATTTACCTCCTTCTATATGAGTATAGTGGCCCCTCCTCTCTAACCTCCAACATATCCAGTAAAACACACATACTCATATATACATTGACTATTTGCTTGTCTGAATTATGAAGAACTGTTTATTGAGGTCTTCCTGTAAGACTACTTGACAGTAACATTGCAAATCCAAATCCATGGAAGCTGAGAAATAATCCTTCTGGTAGTAACTGTGCTCAGTTCGGCAAACATGGACCAAGCAGCTTTATATGCCTGACACTATCTGGGGAACTCAAGGGAATTCAATGAAAAGGGAGGCCGAGGATCTGATCGCAAGTTTCCCCCGGAACTGTAGGCCTACTTTATAATACAGGGTTTAAATAGTAAGATCTTGCTTAAGTTGTTGTTAGACTTCTCTGAATGCCTTTACCTGGCTGAAGCAGGTCATGAAGTCAAGACAGCAATGACAGGATTCATTTTGTGGCTTTGTCTAGGATCCTATTGCTAACATGTTGGAGTAGCTTAACTAATGTTAAGTTAGAATTAAGGACACCCTTGGCCTTCAGACACCTTTAGAAGGGTTGAAAGTTAAAGACTGGGTGGTCCTAGAAAACACAGTTGTTCAAAGGAGCTTGCCCACTTCCCTAACAAGAAAGGGAAACTGGCATCAACTCCAGGAGAAGCATCGCTGGAGGCCCAGAGCCATACACCCCCAAATGTGTTCAGGCCTCTTAAAGCGAGGTTATGGCAGTGATGTTTATCCAAATGAAGGTTCTGCTTTAGTATAAGAAAAAAGTCTGTGTTTTACAGTGGATCAACCCAGCTGACAGGAGCAAGATGAGGCAGAAGAAATAACAGCAGCCTGATTGAGAAGGTCTCTTATTTATCACACGCCTCTTTAGGAGGAATTAGCATCTTAGACAGGAAGGCTTGGAGAATGTTAATGTGAAGTTGATCAGAAGCCAAATATCTTGGTTTAGTCAGAGGCCCCACAGGTTTCCTGGGAGCCCTGATTGCACTGGGCCAGATGGTCTTTGTTGGCTGGGCTGTTCTCAGTCACATATCCAGCCAGCTCCATGCTCCCAGCTCCACTTAGAGCCAGAGAGGCTGCCCCTGCCTCCTTCTGTGCTTCCGCAAGTGCTTTACTGTCTCAGTGCTCAGTGAATATTAAATGATTAAAATAGCAACAACAGCCCGAACTTGGCTGGCATATCCCTTCAAAGGTCTTGGACAGGAGATAGGAGATACTGAACCAATTGCTAGAGGGAGAGATAATGGTCTAATCTTTTCCTCATTACAGCTGATAATCATAATAGTGATATATTGTTGATATATAATATCAATGATAATGCCTGGCAAGGTGTCAGGTACTGGGATGAGAAATTCAATACCTTTTCTCATTTAACCCTCAACAAACTCATGATGCATCTATGATAATCTTCATGTTACATATGGGGAGCAGCTCAGAGAGTTTGACTTGCCCAAAGCTAACAAGTTATAGAACTAGGATTCAAACCAAGTCTGTGTCATCCCAAAGCACATGCTCTAAAATTCTATACTCCTGCCCCAGCTCACATCTCACCACAGCTATTTGAATAACGTAAAATGACTTGAGGGGCAAGAGGGGGCCTTCAAGTCCCTCATTTGGCACCAAAGGGACAACATTGCTTGATAGTTGTAGAAGGTGAGGTGATGAGATGGGGCTGGAGTGAGCAGACTAGAAGTAAAAAAAGTGATGCTATTGTTTTAATGCTAGTCATTTGCATCCTTTCTCCTGAACCCACTAACCTATGGAATAGTGAGAATTTGCCTCATTTAAGAAAGCCAATTATCCTAATAGTAATGGTTCAGATGATGAGTACATAGCATCAGAGAAAATTTTCTCAGCTGTTGAATAATAGTCAAAATATTATCAAGGCTCATGAACCATAGAATTGTAAGTGCAACCCACACATGCTATGTCCTAAAAACAGTGAATGAGTTAAGAAACTTGTTAGTGTTGAATATGCCTTAATTTATTTTAAAGAATGGGAAACTAGAATTTTATGTACATATGACTACACACACACACACACACACACACACACACACACACATATACATACATTTTTTAGTGGGATGGGTGGAAAATTTGTGTTGTGAATTTATTACTTACTTAAAAGATAAATTTTGCAAAGCAATCACTTTCAACAGCTTAAAATGCTGAATTAAGATACACTTACATCTATAGAGTTCTATATTGATAGTCTTGAATTTTCCATATACAAGCATACACAAAACAAAATTACATGATTACATATTACTACTATATTCCCCTTGTTTCTCATACACGGGAACTGCGTGGGGCAGAGTTTTATCTAGAATTTCAGAAAGGCACATTTGCATATGAGCATGATTATCACTGCTCTATTACACAGATCCTTTGGGGGAAAGGAAAGCTGAAAACGTTCAATACTTTCTAGCTATCATTAAAGTTTTGCAATTGCTAAATGATTCACAACCACCCAAGGGCTCAAGATGCGGCTATGACCTTATGCATCTGACATTACAGTGATTAGACTGCGATATCAGAAGCAGAATGCAGGATGGTTGGGCAGGTGAGAGGGGGGAAAACTTGCATTAAGTAGAGAAGATCTGATTAATCCAAGGCTTCTGTAAGGCAGGAGATACAGGGAAGGTACATCACTGCTTAATGGAAGTGGCTGAAATACGGACTGCCTCCCATTTCTTAATGCAGGACGGCTTAGTGGTGCAGAAAGTACTTCTGCCAGTAATGTTCGCATTTGTCAAAAGGCCTCCTCCAGCTGTACGTGCCCCAGGCAGACAGGTGACCAGCGATTTCTTCCTGAAAGCTCAGTCCACTCTAACGCGGGTGAACACTATGTGCTAACGTGAACTGACATGACCGGTGCATGGAACACACTGACCCCCCCCCACCCCCCTGCCTGAAACACAAAGCTAATCCTCAGAAGTGGTGTGATCTCTGGGTTCTGGAGCCAGACTGCTTGGGTGTGACTCCCATTTCAGCTTTTTTTCTGGCCCCTAATATCAATTATTGAAATTTTCTAAGGCTGACCTTCCCCAATTATGACCCCATAGATTGTAAAGTTAATATATGTAAAGTGCTTAGAATTCCTGACTTATTATTATGTCACAACCCGGCTTCGAATCCTTCATGTGACTTCTCAGGGCCCCTAGAATAAAGTCTGAAATACAAACTATGGTTGACAGTGTCTTATGTCATCTGTCTCCCTAGCCTCCTCTGGCACCTCTCTTTGTTCCCTCTGTTTTTACGACAGTCACATTTCCACTCATCAGAGGTCCCAGTTTTCTCCTTCATGGATGTTTCATATTCTATTCCTCTGCCTGGAAGCTTCGCACCTTCTTCCTTATAGAATAAGAGCCAAATTCTCATTCAATTCTTGATTTAAAAGACACAGAATTAGGCCCATGTTAGACCTCCTACATTGAACTTCCATGCTATCCTGAACTTCTTTGGAGTACGAATCACATTTATAATGACACGTAGATTTCTGCATTTTTAAAATGTCTGTCCCAGCCACTTTATATTGACCATAAGCATATGCCAGCGATTAACATAGTATCTGGCATTTAATACAGGCACTGAGAAATATTGGCTGAATGGATAAATGAATAAATGCACGTCTATCATGGGATAGGGTTGGTACCTTGTGCCCCACAATAATAAATATAATTCCAACTTATCAGCAGGAGCCTGATAGTACAAGCCTTTGGAAAAACTTTTGGAGGTTCTAGATAGGTTTATGGCTAGATTTTGGCGATGGTTTGATGGCTGTACACTTACCACTAACTTATCAAGTTGTAGCCATTAAATATGTACTGCTATTTGTATGTCAGTCATAACTCAATGAAGTGTTTTTTTAATCCCACTGCAATACTTCAAACATTCTTCTACATAAAGAGGTAGAAATATGTGTGCCCATCTTTTTTAATAGATTCCAATTGTTAATTATGTGTCTATCTTCCCTCTAGATTCTATAGTTTTCAAAGTCAGAAGCTAGTGGCTGAAACATATTGAATCTAATATAAAGTATGCAGAAATTATTTAATTAAAAATAATTTTAAAGGATTGGTAATTCTGTGTGCTACCTGGCCTGTGAACAACTAATATACACTATTACAAATGCATGTTTAGTGTATATGAAGTCAACTAGAGGTTGACACTTTCGGGGTGATATGACTTATACTTCTCTGATTGCGGACAGTGCCCAAGGCCATGAGTGTAGCACCTGACCTCTCTGAGCCACATTCTTGAAAACCTGCTATGCCTATTGCTGCATGTCACCTGTCACTCTGTTCTGTGCTTTTGCCCTGCTGGTTGTTCAGAGTCAGCCTATCTCTAGTTATCACAGACTCCATCCAAAGTGTCTTTCTGTCAAGGTGGGATCTAAGCTGCCTTTGCTGCTTTGAGTTGGGCGTGTGGTTCTCCATGGTCATTGTTTTGGCCTGCCTGGTGTACTGCTGGTTCCCTACGAGCCAAGGTTTGAACATCTACAGATAAAGTCGCCAATAATCTTGGTCTAGTGGTCTCAGCCTAGCAGCAACATGCAAATTAGCTTGATTTTAGTCTATCCAGGAACAACATAGAAAAGTAGTTAAGAACATGAACTTTGGAGTCAGATGGACCTGGGTTCAATCCTGCCTCTGCCATGTGTTAGCTGTGTGGTTTAGAAAAATATAAGCCAGTTTCTTCATCTTTTAAAAGAGCTATCTTAGAGGCTGTCAAAAGGATTCAGTGAGACAACGTAGTGATCATCATATGGCTAGTATTATTACTACTATTATTATTACTAGCATTATTGCTACCACTACTGCTATTATTATTGTCACCATTATTATTATTTCAGATTAATCTTGAACTGATTGAATTTCACCAACCCATATGGGAGGTATCCAGAGACCACTGTCCTACAATTAAAAGAAACTTAAAATATCTAAATAGATGGCTCAGTGCTCCTTGGGGAAGCCTTCAAGCAATTTTCAGAATCTTCATGCTAATGGAAACGCTGTGGTTCAAATAACGTTGAAGGGAAGAAGGCAGATGAAAAGTGAGGGCAGATGAAAGACTTGTAAATTGAAAGCTTTACTTGAGAACCACATGGAAGCCCTTGCTATTTATTTGCAAATTATTTTGCTCTTTAAGTTTCCAAAAAGCTTCACCAACTAGCCAGTCATCAGGAAAGCGTGATTTTGGTGAGTGTCTTATGTATACTGTGTGTTCATAATAATTCATGTCATAAAGTATAGAAAAACACATATAATATATCCTTATGTACAAATATATAGTGTCCTGTTTGGAGTTTGATTTTCAAACTTAACATTTGTTTGCTCTAGACAACGTTGCCTCAGGGCTATTAGGGACAGTGGAGAACTATGACAGGGCTGGCGGGCTTCTTTAGACGCAGTTGTTATCCATGCACTGCTGTCAACTACCCGACTGTGGCTTCCAAATGAAGGACCTTGGTCCTGGTGACAAGGTAGGTCCAAGCAGCACGTCAGGCTTCTAGATCGATGAGTCAGCAATAAGAATGTTCTTGTAGAATATTTCAAGGTAGAAGTGCACATGCATGTTTTTCATCTTGATGACTTATTTGAATTTTAATCTATTCAATTTGGGCATGGGTGTGATGATATAGTGACTGGTCCAACACTGGAATACCTACACCAGGTGTTAGATTCAATTTAGGGTCAGATTTCCGTTATTTACCTATGGGGCTTCCCTGATCACCTTCTCTGGACTTGGGACAAACTGTTATACAGATTCTTCCTTAATCTTACAGGTATCTTTTATCTCAGCAAACTTTCAGCCTGAAACTTATATCTGGCAGTATTTGCCACCATCATAAGTAATTTACAGAGACCAATTTATAGTACATGCAAATACATGTTATATACACACATCCATATGTAAATATAACATATATACAAACACACATGCAAACATATATGTGTATATTTACTTATAAATAGGATGTCTATTATAAATATATTTGTATAGTTTTTGTAAATTTACTGTATAAATTGTATAACTCACAAACAATATTTCTACAGCTCCTTTCAACAGATCAGCAATGGGAGGAAGTCTTCCACAAATAGCCCTCTATACTGTACCTAAAGCTTCAAATCCGGGAGTCTAAGGCTAGAAGCTGTTGGTTTGGTTTGGAAGTTCTCTCTCAAGGCCCTGGCAGTCTGATTCATTGTGCATAATTTGTATCGCATATAGCACCATCAGGATGCCTCACTCTGGGGTTTAATAAATTGTGAGCTTTGGGGATTTGTAAGTTCCATTCTTGAAAGTCCCCATCAAGGTCAAGGTAGGCTAAAAATGATTTCAACATCTACATAAAAGAATTATAAGTGTTATCAGTACACAAGAGAATAACTTCCTCAATGGTAGCTCATATCAATGGTTTACGGCAACCAATCCCTTTACAATGAATCTGTCCAGATCTTCCAAAAATCGGTTAAGCCTTTCCCCCTAATCCTTGAAAGTGGTCTGCTGTGACTCGCGTTAGTCAATGGAAAGTAATGGAAGCAAAAGAATGCTAGTTCCAACTTCAGCCCTTGGAAAGTCTTGTGGACTTCTGCCCTCTTTCTTTCTCCTCTGCTCAGAATAGTTTTCTAGAGGATGAGCCACATGGAGCAGAATAGTCAACCTCATTATCTCAGATGAAGTACTAGTCACGGAGAGAGGCCGTTCTATACCAGGGATCCTCATCCAACCCGCTAGCAGACTCAGAGGTAAGGCCAACAAACCTCAGTTGAGCACATATAGAACTTCCCAGATGACCCATAAACTGTGAGAGGCAGTAATGGTTATTGTTTTAGAGTGGTTTTTACCTAACATTATGTGGCAATGTTGATTAATATAGTCAAGTGTATAGAAATGGGGAGATGAACCTACAGATATACTAATTGTCAGTGGGCTAGCTGATCATCAAAACCCTGTTTTTTTTCCTACTCTGTTGAATATAATACCAGAAAAGGATGTGGGTACCAATCGCTGAAATTAATTACCTTTCAGTCCTCAAACTTTTTAAATTTATTTTTTACTAGAGGCCCAATGCATGAAATTTGTGCAAGGGGCTTGGCCCTCACAGCCACTGCGGCCTCTGCCTCCACCCTCGCAGCTGCAGCTTCATCAGGAAGGTCATCTGGAGGTCATCTGGTCTAATTAGCATACTATGCTTTTATTATTATAGATTGATTTCAGAGAGGAAGGGAGAGGGAGAGAGAGATAGAAACATCAATGATGAGAAAGAATCACTGATCGGCTGCCTCCTGCATGCCCCCTACTAGGGATCGAGCCTGCAACCCAGGCATGTGCCCTTGACCGGAATTGAACCTGGGACCTTTAAATTCACAGGCCGATGCTCTATCCACTGAGCCAAACCAGCTAGGGCCAGTCCTGAGATTTTTAAAAATGGCTGCTTGGAGAAGCAATGCCTAATGTGTCCTTCATCCTGGAATTATATGACCTGCCTATGATTTGATGTATATTTCTGCCCAGGTACAAAACTGACACACTCAAAATGTTAGTGCTTGGCCCATAGGCTGTAAGAATGATATATGAGTCTAATGACTCAGAAGTTAAGTTCTTGGAAGTCAGAGATTTCTTATGCAGTGGGACACTCTGAACTTATAAAATAAATAAACACTGTAAAGGTTTATTTATATTACATTCAAGACAAAATGTATAAAACTATTTCAACAACCCAAGACAGGGTACTAGAAGCTGCTATACATTGGACCAAGGCCGTTGGGGCCTGGAGTTGCCATGGCCTGATCCCAAAGCAAATTCTAGAGGCCTTATATCACTACTACAGAGATTCAGGTTTCCACTAAGCCCATGGCTCACAAATCCTGTTTGGGGGGCTGTCTGTGCCAAGGGCAGAAGAGAAAGGCAGTTTTTCCACTTCTTACCTATGAAGACGTGATGTCCCCTGAGACTATAAGCTGTGTTCTCTGTCCATGTATTCCATTAGGCTTGCTGGCCCATTCCAGGACTCTCAGCTGTTTGTGACTATTAGGATTTTGCTTTTTCAACCTCAGCAGCCATTTGTGGATTGATATTTAGAAGTTTCAGCACACTAAATATGACTTCTGCTGTCTTTGCTCTTTTGACATTAGGCAAAGACAATGTGTTTCTGTCCAGATGGTGTCAGTTTAATCATTGGCACCTAACGTACCATGATACACTAGTGTTGACCCAGCGTACATAATAGCTACTTTCCAAGCGCGAGACATTGCACATTTTTAATCTTCAAAACAAAATAGTGGGATAGGAATGACATGAAAAATATTCATTTCTGAAATATTAATTAACTTAGAAAGTGGCAGGAGAGCCAGGTACATGATACCCATTTTGAGTTCTTTATCAAACATCCCTTTGCTTCTAACTATAAAATATAAGCATATTTTCATCCTGGCCAGGTGGCTCGGTTGGTTGGAGTATTGTCCCACACACCAAAACACTGTGGTTTGATTCCTGGTCAAGGCACATACCTATGTTGAGGATTCAATCCTCTCTCGGGGTGCATTCAGGATGCAACCGATCAATGTTTCTCTCTCTCTCTCTCTCCCTCCTGCTCTCTGAAATCAATAAATATACCCTTGTGTGAGAATCAAAATAAAACACACATGTATTTTCCTTCTTTCTCTTTATAACAAGAACTCAAGGTCTATTCATTATTTTTTTCTTTCAGGCTCCCCCCCCCCCCACTTTGTTATACACCTTTCATATGTACATTTGAGGGACTTCCCTGTCAACTGATTAATGAATAGTTTGTGAAAATGAGAGCACAGAGAAGACCATTTCTTATCTACCACAAGTATTTAAGAGAGGTAAAGAAAATAAAGTTCAATTCTTGCAAGTGACAACCATAGATAATAGATACTACCAAACCAGAAATCTGAGAGTGGGTTGTAAATCAAAAGAACATAATATGCAATGCAGTAGATAAGGAACAGGAGTGATCAGGGTTCTTTTCAAATATATATTATCCACTCGCAGCAAAAGGCTCTGGCTCTGCCGGGCTTGAGCTCCTAGACACGCCAGTTCTCATTGCCGAGCAAGGTTGGCCACTGACACGTTATTTCACACACCAGGCATCAAGCTGCCAGTGTGGTCTCCATGGCAGAATTTACCAAACACTGGAGAAGGCTGGGATGGAGGGAGCACAGTTTCAATAACGGTAAGAAAAATAATAAGTACCCCAAATAGAAGCAAAGGCCAGAGTCTAGGCGGACAGATGTCTTTGACAGGAAAAGGGTCAAAGCTGCTTGGCTGTAATACCACGAGAAGCTGAATGGCACCTTTATACCATGATAGCAATCGTGCCATTTAAAGTTTTTAAGTAAAGCCCTGTTTGTTTTGAAGGCAACAGAAAGTATGGTTAGTTTTGCTAACTGGCCTGGTAACAAGATAATGTACGGTCTGGGGAATATAACAGGACTGGGTAGGGTATGTATCCTGCTTTGGGATTAGCATTTTCCAGGTTCAGGAAGGAAGGTACCAATCAATGGCATGCGGGAGACAGTTGCTTCACAATATTCAGGCACATGAAACATCACCTTGCTTTGTTTTCCTAAATCAAATTAAATCTGGTTCTGATCCCTCCAGGGCCACAATGGGATGGCCAGTACCTGCCATTTTCAAGGCGCTCTTTTCTTTCATCTCGGTTGTTCTGGGTCCCAAAAGCCTTATATAATCCAGTGAACCTGAGCACATGCACACACCATGCCGCTACTGCCAGCCTTAAGACGCAGAACATTTCTGTCACCCCAAAATTCCCTGGCACAGATTTGCAGGGTATCTGTTTTTTGCAGTTCTGGCCACTGGCTGCCATGGACCTCCTTTCTGCTACTGCACATTCATTTTGTCTGTTCTAGAATTTCATACACATTAAAATGATAGAGTATGTATTCTTTTTAAAAATATATATTTTATTGATTTTTTACAGAGAGGAAGGGAGAGGGATAGAGAGTTAGAAACATCGATGAGAGAGAAACATCAATCAGCTGCCTCCTGCACACCTCCTACTGGGGATGTGCCCACAACCAAGGTATATGCCCTTGACCGGAATCGAACCTGGGACCCGTCAGTCCGCAGGCCGACGCTCTATCCACTGAGTCAAACCGGTTAGGGTGAGTATGCATTCTTTTGATCTGGCTCCTATTGCTCAGCATTATGTTTCGTCTGATCCATCCATGTTATGGTGTGTATTGAAGTTTATTCGTTTTATTGCTGAGTTGTATGCCATTGAGTACTTTTAGCACACTTTCTTTATCCTTTTACCTGCAGACAGGCACTTAGGTTGTTTCTATCTTTGGTTATTCTGGATCAATCTGCAAGATCACGTGAATATATGTTTCTGTGTGGACACACATTTTCATTTCCAGTCTGGAAAAATCTAGGAGTATAATTGTTAGCTTATCTGATAGGTATGTTTGACTATGTAAGACACTGATAATCACTTTTACAAACTGAGTATACCGTTTTACATTTCTATCAGCAATATTTGGGAACTGTTGTTGCTACACATCCTAACAAAATCACAATATTTTAAATCACTTTTTAAAAATCCATTTAGTCAGTATATAAATTGAGTGGTATCTCAATTTGCTTTTAATTAGCATTTCATTGATGACTAATGATATTGAGCATCTTTTCATTTGCTATTGTTTATCCTTTTTTATGTGAAATCTGTTCAAATTTGTGCTCAATTTTTTCCATCTTTTTAAAAAATATTTCTTGTTGATTTTTAGAGAGGGAGGAAGAGAGAGAAACATCAATCGCCTCCTGCATGCCCCCTGACCAGGAATTGAGCCTGCATCCCAGGCATGTGCCTTGACTAGGAATCAAATCAACATCCTTTGGATGCACAGGACGATGCCCAACCAATTGAGCCACACTGGCCAGGGCTGTCTTCTCATTCTTGAGCTGTAGGAGTCCTTTATAAATTCTGAATACAAGTCCTTGGTCCAATGCATATGCATATATATATATATATATATATATATATATATATATATATATTCTTCTGGGCAGTGGCTTGAATTTTCATTTTCATAATGCTGTCTTTCAAAGAGCAAAGTTTCTAATTTTAATGAAGTCTAATTTATTTTATTATTTTATTATTTGTGCTTTTTGTGCTCTCTCCAAGAAAAATTTGCCTATACCTACTTTGTAAAGATTGTTCCTTTTGATTTTATCAAAACAATGACCTATTGGATTACATAAACCCAACGGATAACTAAAATACTAAACAACAGTTACATGAAATTAGAAGGGAGCAAATTTGTTTATAAATGTTTTAAGAAACACACATAGTTCTGATGATGGATAAAGATAGTAGTTCCCTTAATATATTTTTCAAACCTGAGGGAGTGTTAAAAATTTACCACTTTCCTAGTAATCCCAGGAGAATAGAAATTGAATGCATAACATCTAAGTGAATAAAGGAAAGAAAAAAAAAACTGGATTGGTACATTAGCACCAGAAAGGAGAATAAAAGAAGCAAAAAGATTTCACTAAATTGAAAACAAAAAATTATATAATAAATAAAAATACATTAGCAATAGGAATAAGTGTATTCCTATTGCTAGGTAGTGGATCAAACTTGCTAGCAAAAGATATTTACAGTTTCATTAGAGAAAAAATTCTGCTTTGTCTATTTCTTTATCTCTAATACCCAGAACAGGGCCTAGTGTTTAGAAGGAGCTAAGTGACAGCTTTAATGCTTGTTGAAATAATTAAAAATTAGACTGATTGAGAAGTACAAATTGGTAGTTACAGAATAGTCCCAGAGATGTAAATTACAGCATAGAGAATATAGTCAACAATATCGTAGTAACTGTGTATGGGACCAGGTGGGTACATGAAATATAGGAGGACCATTCTGTAAGTACATGATTGGCTAGCCACTATGTTGTACACTGAAACTGATACCGAATAGTATTGAATGTAAGCTGTAATTGGAAAAAATAAAAAAATAAAATGTTCACCAATACAAAATTATATTAAAATTTATAGACTATTTATAAGAGACACAGTTAAAATGAAAGAAACAAGATTTTAAAAAGAGACAAAAGTCGCCCTGGTCAGTGGTTCAGTGGTTAGAGCCATCACCCCCACAGTGAAGGGTCCTGGGTTTGATTTCTGAACAAGGGCATTTACTTGGGATTCAGGTTTGTTCCCCACCCTGGTTGGGGTGCGTGCAGAAGGCAATCAATTGATTTGTCTCTCACATCGATGTTTCTCTCTCTTTTAAAAATCAATAAATAAAATTTAAAAAGAGATAAAAGTAAAGGACAAATAAAACATTCACTAAGCTGCCGCTAATGAAAGAAAACTTAATGTAGCTATGAATAACACAAAATATAGTTTAAATTTATTAGAGATAAAAGCATCATCAGACAGGGCAGGTTTGCTGCAGGAGAAATTAACCCAAATCCCACTTGTTTCACATGTTTTGCTCTCATTTTATAGCCACCACAGGTCAATGTGGCATTCTATCCCACATAATCACTCAGGAACCCAAGCTGATGGCGTCTCTATCATCTGCAGCAGCCCCATCAGAAATGCACAGCCTTTTTTTTTTTTTTTTTTTTTTTTTTGCCATGGAAAGGTAAGAGGGCACCACAGGGTCTCATGCTATGAACTCAATGTTTTGGCCTGGAAGTGATTCACTTTTTCTCACAGCCCCCCTTGGTGTAAATGGTTCACTCTGTCTTGCCTTACTGCAAAGGAGCAGGAAAGTATAGTATTCTAATGTACTCAGAAGGCCAGAAGAAGTATATATGGGTGAGCACAAGAAATCCCTATCATAATGTTCTAAGCTTTTATGCACCGAACAACATGCCCCCATATAAAGTAATATTTAGCACATTTAAAAGAAAAAGTAAAATCTACTACCATAGAGAGTTTTACACGTTTCTTAGTACTTATTAAGTAGACAAAATTAGTAAGGATAAAATATTTTTAAATGCACCAAGTCTATTTCATGGGACACTTCATAAATCCAGACTCCCAGAATTTTCACAAAGAAGTCCCCTAAAGATGTGCTCACAATCCAAAATTACAGAGCTCAAATGAAAAACAGATGGTGGACAAGATAAGGAGCAGGTTAGTATCCAAAAAAACCTGAGATAAAGCTTGCATGGACTATTTTAACTGGGAAAAGTAGCACAGTTAGTAGTTAATTTAATAATTCTTCATTTATTTTGAACTGCTTTATAAAAGTCACTGCTATCTGTCTATCACAAAATAAAGAAAATTCTCATTTACAAAGAAACGCGTGAACTTCACAATCATATTCTTCAGAGGTGGGATCTGATAGAATAATTTCACATGCAGTTCTCTGTCTTACAATATCACTCTTAGCTCCAATTCTTTTATTTCTCTTGTTCTTGAGGTACAATAAAAAATACTATATCTAACTTAAAAACAATTTTATAAATTTCAAGGTCAGTATTAATCTATGCTAATGCAGGAATTAGAATTTTTTAAATTATTTATTTCATATTAGGCTTTAGTGATTTTCAGCATATGTTGTGTGTGTGTGTGTGTGTGTGTTGTGTTTAATAATGCCTACTTAAAACTAGATGTTTTTAAAAAATTAGTGAGAACCAAATAAAATTTTACAAAAAAATGTTTATGTTATTTTAAGTGTATTAAATTGTCAAAATATGGGACTTTTTAGCTTGTCTATTAATCATTTTTCTTTTGAAAGCTCAGTTTATAAGGTATTATTTGGTTGAGCCCATTTATTTTCCGCATGGATCATGAGATGGTGATGCCATTTGGTAATGACCTTGCCTATTTTTGTTTTAAGCACTGAACATTACCTGCATATTAAGTGGCTTTAGGATTGTTTTATAACAGATGTCTTCTTCCAGTGGTTCTCTAATTGCAATTTGTACTCAGTCTACTGCTCTGACAACTAATGTGAGTTCAGTAGTTTCAAGAACTTCATACATTAGTTGCTGTGGACATAAAGGATCGTAGCAGAGAAACACTAAGACAGGTTTGTCCAGACGTGTTTCTGGAAGCTTTATGAACATTCAGAAAAAGGAATCTGACTAAATCCACCATGGTTCCCTCAGTGTACCCCAAATTGTAGTTTAGAATGACCTGTATAAAGAAAGGGGATAAAAAAAAAAGAGGTGAGACAATCTCAGCACAAATGGAAGTCCCAGGAATGCCTGAAGATTTCTGGGAGTGGTCATGAAATTTTCTAACAGGAGATAAAATGAGATTGTCAAATCTGAAAGTCATATATTCTTATTCACCATTTGAAAACCTTGAAGACTATAAAATAGAGACTATAGGGCTTACGTCTTCTCATCCCCTAATTAAGGCAAGCTATACCTTTTAAAAGAGATTTAAGAAATTGTATAATAGCATGACTCAGCCATGATGACTTTACTAGGGCATATTAATGGGATTGGTCCAGGTTGAATTTCAGGATAGATGAAGTGTGATTTCTGGTTATATTTCTAGAACCCTCCATGTAAGTCAATTCTTCCAAAGACCCAATGATTTTCCAATCATCCCCATCCATCAAACTTACTGGTGCATTTCATGAATCTTTACTGAGTGCTTCCAATATTCCAGTCTTTGGGGGAAGTGTGCCGAAATTACAACAAAGGGAAGATACAGGCAACTAACCAACACTGTATGGTGAAGAGGAATCATTGCTTTTACAGGGAGATGTGTGAGGTGCTCTGGGAACACTTAGGAAGGGCCCCACATGTACCTGGAAGATCAAAGACAAACTCCTTGGAAAAGTGACACCAGGTGAAGTGGAGGAGAGGGGCATTCTAGGTAGAAGAGTGGCTCAAGGGAGAGAACATGGCACGTTTAGGGAGGGACAGTAGCTTTTGCTCAGTGTTCATCAGAACACCCTGAGCCCATTTTCATAAATGCTTGGCAGCTGCTGTTTACAGAAGCATTTGCTTCTTAACTGTGATTTTGGCAAGTCAAAGCTGACAGGTGGCCTTGGTGCCTGGCACTTCTAAGAAATGTTTAAGAGTAAGTTCTTTCTCAAAGCTTGTGATAACATTACCAATATAAAATAATTCTGAAGAGTACTTTTGATCAAAGTGGTTGAAATTCAAGTTCCAAATTTCATTCTGGTGACTAATCCTCCCCAGGTACACAGACTGGGAAGGAAGAATTTTTCTTTGTGAGTCATTTTTAGCATTTATTCTAATAAATGTCTCTTTGTGCCAGGCACTGTGCCAGCACCCAGCTGAACAGATTGGGCGAGGAAAGGCTTCAGCAAAGATGACCACTCAAGATCTGCTGCTCCTTAAGTCAATTTCATGACAAAGTTTCTCTTTACAAAAATTCCTTTCAAGGGATGATTTCTCCATTTTATTTCTGCCATATAGAACATTCACCCGCTGATTCATTCATTCAACAAATATTTATTAAATACTTATTATGAAATAGATCAATTTCCCCTTCTATAAGGCTGATAGCCTATTAGGGGAGATTCACAGAAATCAATAAGTACAGTGATAATTAAGAAATTAGTTATTAATTAATGGTAACTATGACAAAGGTTGTCATTAAAGCTCCAGACATGCCTATAAGTGCTCATAGGAAGATGTCTCTTAACTATACCCAGGGAGGTCATGGAGGGGCTGCCTGGAGGACGTGATATTTGGTTTGTCTTCAATAAATAATACCAATTTTATTTCTTTTAGAACTGTAGAAGAAGGGAGAATGTGGAAGCAACTACTTTAAGTATTGGCTAATAAGAAATGTGCAGAATAAATAAAATGGGTGGGCAAGAAGAGAAGATGAGATCATCCTTGCTTGGGAAACCACATATGCAAAGATAAGGAGATGAGAAAGTACAAAATAGTTCAACATGGCTAACACCTGGGTGGGTGATAAAATATGGTGGCAGATGTGACTGGAGAAGCAGGCAGGGCTAGATGATAAAGCCCATTTAATCCTCCCAACCATGCAGAGTAATAAGCACTATCATTATCTAATGTCAATATTTCTACTTGAAAGTCTACTTGGCCTTTTAAGCAACATGTACAAAAGCAAACTCCTGTCCTCCCCCATGAACTTGCTACTTCTGCAGATTTCTCTGACTCATTAGCTTCTTCATATGTCTCGTTGCTCAAGTTAATGTCATTCTCAATGCCTCTCTTTTCCTCACATCATGTATCATAACTGTCAAGTCTTGCTGATCTTACATTCAAAATACACCTGGGATTCAGCAATTTCTCCTTCTCTCCTGGCCCTCTCCAACATCATCTCTACATAACTACTGTCACCTATTAAGCTATCTTTCTGCTTCTGTCCTGAATCACCCTTGTCTCCTCCTGTTCTCAAACCAATGGTCAGATCCTTTTAAATTCTAAGATTGTATTACTTCACTCAAAACCTTGTAATAGCCTTCCATTTTACTCTAAGTAAAGGCCAATGTATACAAAGGATGACAAATCTGTCCCTGCAGCAGCCCTTTGACTTCACTTATTCGTCTCCCATCACCTCAGGCTCCTTGCTTCTTCTGGACATCAGGCATCCTCCCCAACCTGGCTCTCTGACTTCCTTGCCATGCCCCCAGATACTTCTGTGACTCATTGCCTCATCTCCTTCCAGTCTTTGCTAGAAGGTCAGAGTCTCAGAAAGACCTACACAAGCTCCTCTACTTAAAATTGCAAATCTCACCTGCATCTCTGTCTCCTTCCCTGCTTTGCTCTTCTCTGTAATACTTTATCCATTTAATTTCTTAAATTCTCTAAATCCTCTTAGTAGAATATAATCAAATGTAGGGCTGAGAGTTATTTATTTTTGGTCACTGATGTATTCCTGGTACCGAAAACACATAAGTTTCTGACACATAATAAACACTTAAAAATATTTGGTAGGTGAATAAATTTTACAAATGAGGGTGACAGAGAGGTTAAGAAACTTGCTCAAAGTCCTACAGGGACTTGTGCACCATACTGATCTCGGCTAAGTTTACAGGTGAGAGACCAAGTTCACAGAACTGAAGTCTCTATGCTGGGCCATATCTTTTAGAAACATTGGCACCTGAATCAGAGTAAAGGACTGATGAAGGTCAATGGGGTCCTTTGTCATTACAGATGACTAGAGGCCCGGTGCACAAATTCATGCACCAGTGGGGTCCCTTGGCCTGGCCTGTGGGATTGGGTCAAAATCAGTTCTCTGACATCCCTCGAGGGGTCCCGGATTGTGAGAGGGCACAGGTCAGACCGAGGGACCCCACCAGTGCATGATCTGGGCTGGGGAGGGATGTGGAAGGTTGGCCAGCTGGGGAGGGACTGCGGGAGGGCTCCAGGGCATGTCCAGCTTGTCTTGCTCAGTCCTGATCATCCAGACCCAAAGCTAACCTACTGGTCAGAGCATCTGCCCCCTGGTGGTCAGTGCACATCATAGTGAGTGGTTAAGTGGCCTTAGCATATCATTAGCATATTACGCTTTGATTGGTTGAACAGGTGACTGGATGACTGGATGCTTAGCATATTAGACTTTTATTATATAGGATAGGAAGGTGGCCCCACAGAGCTACATTCCATGGCCAAGAGCTCATGTCTCTCTAACCAGCCAGCCAGAGCTTCTTTATGAAGGGAGTTTGCTTCTGCCTCCTCTTCCTTGGGGTCAGGAATTCACTGTGAAGCCTCAAATATGGTGGAAAGGATGTGAGGGACTTTTGGGTCTTTATTATGAGCTGGGAACCACTGGGCTAAAGGGATACTTTGAAGACTTACCTCTGAAAAGGTCCTCTGATGGTTGCATGGGATTTGCTTTTAGAGGCTCCATGGGAAGAAGAAAACTTCGTGATAAAAATGACCTGTTCTGCTTTGACTATTTCTTGATAAATATGTGTGAAATTTAAAATCTCATTTCAAAGGGGAAAAAATGATCCTTATTCATGATGAAATTCTTTGAAAAGAAACAAAAAACCTGACTGGAGAGAAAGGGGATTTATCTATTGTCACTGCATCATTATGCAGGGAGATAGCTTGGTTCTATAATAGCCCAAGAACAGAGATCCAGCATGGGATGCATTACACAGCACTTGAGATGAAAAAGTTGGCTTCTCTTAGACTAGAAGGAAAGTTCAGCCCAAAAGCTTTTGTGGAAAGAGACTTGCTTCGTAAAACATCAGGAGAGCCTGTTCAAGTTATCTTCAGTAGCCATCTCATGTACACTTTGGAAAAAAATTGCTAACTCATTAAGCTTAATGGCCCCCGAAGTGTCCCAGGATGCTACAGAAGCTATACCTTTAATAAAAAGAACTTCGCTTGTAAGGAGGTAAGTATTGAACCTACAAAAGAGAAATTCTTTAAAGTGGAGATGAGAAAGCTGAACTATTATGAAAGAGCCAGAACAGAAACGAAGTCATTTTTTACTAAGGGCAGTTAACAAAGATGGGTGCTACAAATTGTGTACACCATCATAATGGTCACTTGGTAACAAAATGAATCTTTATAAAAAAGTATTTTTATTGATTTCAGAGAGGAAGAGAGAGGGAGAAAGTGATAGAAATATCAATGATGAGAGAGAATCATTGACCGGCTGCCTCCTGCATAGCCTCTACTGGGAATCAAGCCTGCAACCCAGGCATGTGCCCTGACCATGAATCAAACCTTGACAGCTTGGCCCTAGCTGGTTTGGCTCAGTAGATAGAGAGAGCATCAGCCTGGGGACTGAAGGGTCCCAGGTTCAATTCCAGTCAAGGGTACATGCCCAGGTTGCAGGCTCAATCCCCAGTAGGGGGCGTGCAGGAGGAAGCCAATCAATGATTCTCATCGTTGATGTCTGTATCTCTCTCCTTTTCCCTTCCTCTCTGAAATCAATAAAAAAATATTTTAAAAAACAAACACTTAACAGCCTGATTCATAGATTGACGCTCAACCACTGAGCCACACCAGCTGGGCACAAAATGAATCTTTAAAAGCCAAAAATATCCCCAAAAAGGGTCAGCAAGAAAAAATACTTTTATTGGGAAGCTTTGTAAGAACAGCAAAATATTTATCCTCGATGTAGCATGAATTAACCTAAAAGACAATGGAGCACAATAAATACATAGGAAACGACTAGAGTCTTCAATTAGTAGTTTGCAAAGAAAACACTAACTGAGTTCTAGCTCTATGGTCATAATTTCAGTATAAAAATGTAAAACTAAGTGGAAAAATGAGCCATGATTGCACAAAAGGGGACATAATGCTTTTTGAACTCCACATTAAATGCAATAAGAATGGTGAGCTCAGTGTCTGGCTTACAATAAGAGCCCGAACACTGTCAGCTTTTATAATTATGATTATTAACCTACTATAGACCAAGCTTTGCATTAGCAGATTTATAGGTGCTATTTGATTTAATTGCATATACAAAAGGCTAAAAAGACTGGATGAACACATCTTTTCAAATGAACCTGAACATCAACAAATTAAAATCTCAAGAAACCTAGATACGAATAAAAAAGATCCAACTCTATATACAGAAATGCCTTTTACCTGACCATCTGAAACTACCAAATTGAACTAGGCATCGGGCAAATAAATGGCATAGCTCACATTGAATCACCTTTCTAATAGCTCAGATGTTTGCCTCCCTAATTTAGTATGGCCAGACACTTATATCCAGTTCTTTCCCCATCTTTTCTCCTGGCACTGAAGCTCAAGCTCCCATCTGTCATTCAGAGATATACTCCTTGCCTCTTTCTTGTCCAAATTATTTCACAAAGATGCTATATTTTAGCATGGGTGACTAGAGTGAGTGCTACAGTTAAAATTATTGCTTGCCTAAGGTTCGTTTCGGAATCCTGATAAGTCATTTCGAATGTGAGCTGTGTTGAGTACATTTCAATTTATTACTTTTTCTAAGTGAACTAATCTAAATTAAAATCTCAGAGAATCAATACCTCATTTTTATCATAGAGCATTCTGATTCTACCTCCCACTCATCCATCTATCGTTCACTGTGGCTTAGAAATTTCTAAGAATGAGGAGTTACTTTATATCGTGTCATGGAAATGACACATCTGCAGCCCGTTGTGTCATACATCTGAGCCCAAGTTTCCAGTAAATATTGCCTACTTCAGCCCCCTCATTTTATTTAATCTGCAGGACCTTGCCATGATCCTTACCATGAGAATTATCCAATACTTATTATGGGTTCACAATGTGCATGAATGCAATCTGAAAACTGTCACTACAAATTGTCTCATTTGTTTGGCTTCAGTTTCTTACGACAGTAATAGACACCAGTCCAGACAAATGGGTAGATACTTTCTGGTTTCCCAAATGTTATTCAGTACTCTACCCCCAATGTATTCATTTTGAGTACTTCCTTTAGGTTTTTAATGGTCTAGTGTTGACTTGGAGATATTGCAAAGATTTTTAATACACATGCCATGCTCCTAATATATTTTCATTTCTGATGACCTAGAAAAGAACAGAAGCAAAAAAAAAAAAAATGGTGCAAGGGAAATGTCTTCTCACGACAGAATGTTTAAAATAAAGCTTTCAGGGATTTATTTAGTCAGGTCTCGTCTCTTCCATTATTCTTTTATATGCCACTTGCATTGCATAGTCTATGGCCGATCCATAAAAGAATCATAAAAAAGAACCCATTTTATGCAACCAATGTAATAGCATGTCTGCATAAAATACATGATGCATATATTTTATGTCCAGAATTCCAAATGGCCACTCATATTTCTTTTCTTTCTCAGCTTTCAAGGTTGGGTTCATAGTTTTTCAAGAGCAAAATATCTTCAATGCCTTTGTTTCATGAGGGCAGGAACTGTGTCTTATTCACCGCCTGCCTCCACAACCTAGATGGGTTCTGGCACATAGCAGGATATGAATACATGTTTGGAAATACTCTTTCTCCTCAATTATTTACCATCAGTCAGTATCTCAGATAGGTACTCTCACTGCCTAAAATTCTGAGAAATGTTTGCAATGCCCTATTCATATTGTATGAATGTATAAACACATAGTTTTTAAGGATAGTAATACATTTGCCACCTTAGGGAAAAATGAAAAAAAATTCTAAGTACTGTGGCTTAGTGGGCATATATCATATGCCATTTTGAAAAACCCAGATACCAATGAGGAGAACCACAGAAGCTGGTGAACGTTTACTCAGTAGGTTCTAGGCCAACTTGAGAGTACATCACCTGGACCTTTGTCCTGTGGTCTCTAGACAATGAGAGAGGATGTATGTTTCTGAAAACTGAAAGGATGAAAAGACAACCACTGACTTCAAGATACTTATCATCTAGCTGGGTAAAATGCATAGAGATTTGCGAATGATAAATGAAAATACAAGGTTAAGTATGGCAAATGCCTAATGAAATGAGAAAAAGGAGACCCTATGGGGCTAGGGTGGGCAGGAGAGGCTTCTGAAAGGTTTTGTACAGGATCTAAGTCCCGAACAATGTACATATAAAATTGGAAAGGAAGGTTATAGGGGTGAGGAAAGGGGATAAAGAATGGAAGTTATTTTGGGAAGGAGAAATGGTGTCAGCTGGTGATGTCTGTATACAAGAGTGAAGACATACTAGCTAGCGATGCTTGGATACAATAGCACAAAGGAGACTTGTTCTAGGAAGTAATCAGTTATGTCAGGGTTTATACAACTGTCCTAGTCTAATGCAGACTGGATGGGCTAACAGTGTTTCCAAAATACATGAATGATGATGATGTTTACACACAAGAATATATCTGATTCCCAATTGCAAATGAGTCACTTAGCCAACGACTGACAGAGAAGCTATTCTCATCAATGGAAACAGGAACTGAGAACTAAGGAGAGATGGGTATCACTAGTTGCCTTGGAAACAGATGAGCTTCGGACAGATGTTCTCTGTGCTCCAGGCATTTCTCTTCTTGTAACCAGCCAACAGCAGAAAACGAGTAGGAAGGGCCTGAGGGCACTGGGCAGGAGAAGGCAGTGCAGGAGAACAGTGCGAACTTGATGGTTTGTGCAAATCACTCAGACACCCCATGGACTACTTGAGTGCAGTTCAGGAAAACCAGGAACATTATCCCAAGACTTTCTCAGCCTTGAAGGAGGAGGAGCTCACCTACTGCCTCCAACAAACTTTATATTTGATGAAAACGCACATCCAGATCCAGAATGAAAGCAGGTGAAATGGAGAGCTGGCTGTTAGAGCAATGCGGCAGGGAAGCTTCATCTGTCCTTGAACGTCAAGCCCTCTTGCCTAATTGTCACTATGGAGACTATAAGATTCCCAGTGCAGAGGGGAGATGATTGCACTCCGGCTTCCCTGGAGCAGGTTTGGGGGTGTGCAGAAGGATGATTTGTGGCTTCTACATCAAGACCAGGTCAAGACCAAGCAGTCCGTCTTTAGAAGTCTATCTAAAGACAGTAATCATGTGTATGCGCTATAATTTACAAACAAAGGTTAAAAATAGCAAAAACTTGTTAGCAACTCACAGAGACACCATCAGGAGCTTTGCTACGTAAAATAGTATCATATGCATACACTGTAATAGTGAGTGTGTAGCCCTTAAGAGAGGATGAGGGTCTATGAGATGTCAGTTGAAGTCCTTTGAAAAAACAAACAACAAAAGAACTCCCTGTTCAAATAACACTTGAGAAACACCGAGTTATGCCAAGTTAAATGAATTTTGTTTCTTGCTATCTGAGAACCTTAATTACGTGAAGTTATCCTGTGATTCTCCTAGAGGGGAGATGGACTAGGTAAGCTTTTCCCTATCATTAACTTTCTTTGGAGAAGAGGATACCCTTGCACAGGATTTTGAACTCTGTGAAGAACTCAACCATTATTGAAGGTCTGAGTTAGGGCTTCATACTTTAGTTTTCTTTGTTTCTTTGTCTTGATGGGAAAGAGTAAACAGCACCTACTGCAAAGTCAAGAGAAAGCAACTTTTTGTCAAATTCCTACTAACTCTGGTGAACTCTGGTGTTCAGTTCTGGTATAAACATCCAGTCGTTTTTAAGGACACCATTTAGAATTTTTAAAATTAATGTGAAAATATATATATTCTGGGCAAGAGCAACACATTTTATTTAATCAGCATCCCATCCATCACTGTATAATGTATGCAGTCTCTGCAAATGCACAGGAAGGTGTGCAACAGCGGAGCTGATGAATTATGGAAACCTTATACATGTGCTTAGTGCATTAAACACTTTCTGCTAACCCTTCCCCTCAACCTCCCAACAGATATGGCCTAAATAATCCTAGGTAAACAAAGCCGCTTCATCACCTTTAATATTCAAGAAAATAGACTATAAGTAGTTAATATGCATAACAATTTAAAAATACGGTCACATTTTCCTGAGTGCTAAACTCAGCTGTATTATTGTTTATATCAAGTCTGTTAACTAAGGGAAAAAATGGAAATTTGCTCCCAACTGCATCCCCTATTAATTTTACATACTGCATATCCCATCAAATTGAATAATTAAAGAGTAATTCATAAGTTCAGGGCCTCCATCATCAATAATGTGGGTCACATTTATCATCCAAAAATAAATAAGGGGCACCCGGAGCCAGAAAAGCTTTCACTTCCCAGTTGATATTTGAAGTTAGACTAAAAGAAGGAGTTCTATTTATAATCAAACAATATGAATAAATCATATGTGAATTACATGCAAAGTCAAAGTACAGGCCATTTATTCACTTAAAAGATTTTGCTTGGATAATTTGATTTTTATAGTTTGTGACCTTGAGAAATTATTTAATAAGTATTTACCGTTTCAGTTGCTGTATTTCATCCCCAAACCATTTCTACCATTTACTGAATATTTACTGTGTTCTAGGCACTGACTAGTCCTTCCCAGACCCTATCTCATTTCAGCCTTATAAGAACCATAATATATTAGAGTTAATTCATAAGGCAAGAGAAATTCTGAGAAGTTAAGTAACTTCCCAGCATGATGCAGAGAATACAGTGTAAAGGGTAGATTTTAATTCAGGTCTATTAGGCTTCTTACTATAAAATTCTTTGAAGTGTTCTCTATTGAAGAAGGAAGATCAAAATATTTGCCCTACCCATCTCCCAACTTTGTATGAAGCTTGTAGTATATTGTCTTCTCCAAAGATGGTTGCATCAATATATGTCTCATACATGCTTTTCTTACCATGTAATGTTGACAATCCTCCATCGAAAGGTAGGGTGGGTGTGGGGTAGAAGGAGTCAATGGGGATAAAAGTATACATCTGTAATACTTTCAACAATACATTTTTAAAAAACAAACAAAGAAAGGTGTGCTCTTGATTCCCTTCATTTGAATATGAACTGACTTGTAACTTCCTGAATTAATAGGCTACATGGGAAGTGACTTCCTAGGCTTGGTCATAAATGGCAATGGCAAGATGACAGTCTCTCTCTCTCTCTCTCTCTCTTTCATTGCTTGCTATGGGGAAGCTAGCCATCATGCCTAGAGGATACTCAGTCTGGAGAGAATCCCACATGGAAAAAAACAGGCTCCTGGCCAATGGCCAGTACTAACTTGCCAACTATGTGAGCACCTTGGAAGTAAGTCCTCTGGTCTTCATGAAGCCTACAGCTGCCTGCAACCCCAACCAACACCCAAATGCGACTGCGTGAAACACCTGAACCAGAACCACTTCTCCAAACCACTCTCAACGACCTGACCCACAGAGAGCATGAGGAATAACATGATTGCTGTTGCTTTAAGCTGCTAAGTTTTGGGACAGCAATAGACCATACAAGGCTCAAATAAAAGTATGTATTTTAAATGTTTTACAAACTGTTCGAATCACAATTCTAACACCTGCTTTATACATGCAAAGGGGTGTATATATTCTGCGACAGGAAATTTAAGTAAATATGCACTTTTAACAGAATAATTTAGGCTGTGGCTGTGATACAAATAACCCAAATAGACTTCCCATGAGACAACAACTCTGGCAACTGAGAAACCAGGAGCAACGCCTTTCCTTTATGTTGTACTGGACAGTTCCCAAGGACATTTAGTAAGTGTGCTCTCCGAAACTGGTTTACGAGGAAGCTTTGGCTTCTGGACCCCTCGCAGATACAGATACAGGTACAGGTGCCTTCTGAGACCCTGGCAATGTGCTCACATGCTCTGCGATTTAGTGACATTTGCAGTAGTAGGTCTTTTAAGTGCAATTTGTTAAGACCACTCTCTCTTAACTCTGACTTCTCTCTTATGAATCTCTTACAGGCCACTTGCTTTGGAGTATTTTTGGCATTTGGTTAAAATCAAGTTGATCTGGGAATACTGATTTCATAATGAATTGTAATTTACTTTGCTATTATAAATTTCCACATTTATGCTTACTATTGTTTTTATAATTTTGTAATAATCCCTTTTCTTATTCAGGGTGCCTGAAATTCTATAAGCTTCAGGCTCCACAGAACCTGGATCTGCCCTTAATCATCTTGAGTTATAATCACAATAACCCTGTGAGGTTGTTAGGGGAGATGTAATTATCCCATTTTATAGTGAGAAAACTGAGATTATGAAATTCTAAATGACTTACTCAAGGCCATATAGTTACTAAGAAACAAAGAGAAAACTCAAACTCCAGAACTCTGATTCCTGGTTCAATGCTCTTTCCACCAACCCACCCCTCTGAAAACATATATCCTTTCTACTTCCTTAAATTTCACATCAAAACTGATTTAGCCCCAGCCTGGGGCTAAATGCTCAGTTGGTTGGAGCATTGTCCCACACACACCAAAAGGGTTGTGGGTTTGATTCTCCATCAGGGCACGTACCTAGGTTGTGGGTTTGATCACCAGTAGGGGCACATGAAAGAGGCAACCAATCAGTGTTTCTCTTTCACATAGATGTTTTTTTCTCTCTCTCTCCCTCCCTTCCTCACTCTCTAAATTCAATGAACATTTCCTCAAGTGAGGATTAACAAAACAAACAAAACAACAACAAAAACTGATCTATCCCAGGTCTCTTCTTTTGTATCCTGGTCTCTCCTGATTCTGTCCTAATATCACTCGAATTCGTTTAACTGAAAATAACTGAAAAAAAGTTAGGAGCTGCCTTCAAAGCTATACCCTTAGAAATGACTGATGGGACTTCCAGCACAAAGGCAGCAGGCCCATATAGGTTACATTCCAAGTGCAAGACTTTTCCCAGTGCTCTGAAATCTCACAACCCAACAGTATATCACACTAGGAAGAGGAATCCTAGGCAAGGGTAAAGGAAGAAAGGCCTGATGATGCTGAGCCAGGCTTTCCTGGGGAGAGGCATGAAAGGTACAGAGTGAAGAATGTCTCCCTGGAGGATGACTTAGCTGGCATCACCAAATGCTGCTTCAGGAAACCGTCCTCAGATCCATGCTCCATTTGCCCGGGAACCATTCCCTTGAGGAGCGTCTTGCCTCCTTCCCAGCACAGAGCATCATCACTCTGGACTGTTCTTGAGTCTTGTGCAAAGGGGACTGCACCCCAATTCTGTATTCCAGTGAAGACAATCTGTTTTGAAAGACCTCATTGAGGCCTCTTGGATCTAACAGATTAACTGACAAATGAGCACCCTATCTGTTGATCCAGGTGTGGAAAGAAAGAAAACTTTCCCAGGGAGCAAAATTGAACTGGGTAGAGTTGAGGAGCTGGAACAATGGATTTCAATTAGTCTTAAATCAATGGTTCTCAACCTTCCTAATGCTGCAACCCTTTAATACAGTTCCTCATGTTGTGGTGACCCCCAATTTCATTGTTACAAATTGAACATAATTAAAGCATAGTGATTAATCACAAAAACAATATGTAATTGTATATGTGTTTTCCGATGGTCTTAGGCGACCCCTGTGAAAGGGTCGTTCGATCCCCAAAGTGGTCGCGACCCACAGGTTGAGAACTGCTGTCTTAAATAGTGATAACAAATGGTCAAAAGTTCTCTTCCCCAAATGTCCTTCAGTTGATAATTTATTTCCACTCCTTCCCCTCTTCAGAGGGAAGACTTTAACGGACTGTCTTTCTGCAGCAAATCTTAATATAACAGTTAATACGCAGACAAAGTGACCGAGTCCCCTTGACACAGGTGTCCGATCTCCATTTAGCAGGGATGTGAGGGAGGGAGGCAGGAAGGAGGCAGTACTTGAGGGAAGGCACGGCGCCCTTCCCCACGCCCCTGCAAAATGCAGGTTCTGTCATTGGGATTCTTCTGTCGGTTTCTCACAAATCTCTCTCCAGAGGCAGAAAATTGTGGGGCCATTTTTCTCAATTTCATAATGGCATTGTGGCTAAAATATCATTTCTCCACTGGATATTGTGAATAATATTTACAGTTATTTTATGCTATGTAAGGTTTAAGTCATTGCATTCCATCTGTTTCAAGATAAACAAGTAGGATATTACTCTGTCTACTGTTCTTGCTTCCTTTTTTTGTTGAAAAGTATCCTATCTGGTCTCTCGTCCTGCCTCTTCTCTGCCTTACCTCAAATTCCTAATGAACTACTCATTAAAACACCAATTAATCTGCATATCATTTTGACCCTAAGCCTCCTTGTCCCTCTCACTTCTTAAATTCTCCTAGGATTCCATGGCGTGTTCTTACCAGTTTCTATTTTTAGCTTCTTCCCCTCTTTCTATAATGAGGTTTAAAATTGTATTCACCAGTATTCCAGGGGGCTGTCCCTAGACAGATGAGCAATCAGGCTTGACCAGATGTCCTGGGCGCTGGAAACAGCCACAGGTCAGCAATGCGGTTGCCAGGGCCAGGGCTTTGGAAGGACATGAGCGGGGAGAGGAGAGAAGTGGAGGGCACGGCCCAGTGGTGCTGTGCGCTCCATGTGGACCCAGACAGGAGAATCTGGGAGAAGAGACGTGTGAGTTATCCCCGTGGAGATGCCAGGAAGATGGGCACAAGAAATTTTAAGATCCTTTGCTGTGATTTAACTTCTTCAAGAACACCTACAATAAAGACATATACTACTCTTCAAGTTTTACTGTAACTGAGGGGTGTGTGTGTGTGTGTGTGTGTGTATGTGTGTGTTTGGCATTGATGTGGGAGAAGCAGAGACATAATCAGCTTCAAGGTAACTTAAAAACATTTGGGAGGCAGACTTCTCTCTTGCCAAGTCTCCCTTCACAGCTCTTTTCCGATTTCTGCCTACTGAATAGCGCCCCCCACACCTGTAAAAAAAAGATCCCATAGGAGATGGAGTTACCTTGCATTACAGTGCCATTGAGAGCCTATTTTAGAGACAGGGTTTAATGGTACAGTGCCTGCTGTGAGCAACACTTTCATGGGCTTTGACTTGTGACAGCAGGCAGGGTTTCTTTGCTAGGCTAAGGAAGTTGTTTATAATATTTAAGGAAACTGTCAGGTGTAAGTATGATACTTCCCTTCACTCCCATACTCACTTCCTCGTTCATTCTGTCTCCCCTCTGGCAAAAGGCCCATAAACCTTGTCAGCTACCCCAACTTAGCCTGTGCATCAACTTGGTTACTTAGATTTCTAGAACAAGGCTTTCTCATCAGCCTGTGTGAATAACACAAACAGAAACATTAATTATACTAGTGTGTTCTGGTGCTTACTTGTGTGCATGTCACTCTCTTTCCCACGACATAAAAGGTTGTTTTGAAGGAGAAAAGCTTTAGAAAAAAACCCCTGGCCACTAAAACCTCAGCATCATTCATTCCTTAGGACTTTGGAAAATAAAGGGCTTTATGTGCCTACTGACTGAAGAGCAGGAAGGACACTCAGCAGACGTCTGGCTAGTAACCTTAACGTGTTTGTGGCTGCTAAATTCTCTTTGTCAGACAAAAACCTTAACCCAGACTTACTAAGTGAAGGAGGTTGAAACTGCGGATGGCTCTCACTCCTGTCTACTCACCTTTCCCCCTCACCACACTGCTGTGTGACCTTGGGCGAGTTGCTAACTGTATGCCCCAGTGTCTTGCTCTGCTGACAGGAAGGTACCAGGACCTGCTGCTTGGAATTGGTGCAAGGATTAAACAAGAGGGTACATTAAACTCTTAGCTCCATGCCTGGACAACAGCAATCCCTCATACCTGTTGCCATGAGTGCGTTTGTCACTAATGGCAGAATGAAGACTAGAGACCTCCCGATTCCGCTCACATTTCTCTACACTGAAACATATACAATCTGTCTTAGCTTTGTCTTACTGTTATTCTCACTATTCCCTTACTTGCTGATTCCTAGTTATATCACCAGCAGCCCAGGCAGCGGTCCCAGCCTGATCACCCATTCTATTAGCAAGGTAGTGCTGCACAAGCACACACACACAAATACATACATGTGCATGCACACACAAATACATACACGTGCACAGATGAACCCAGACTTCCTCCCTGCAGAGCAGTCCTCACTCTGTTCGTCTGGCCTCCCTCTCCACTGGGATCACTCTGTCTCAGTCTGTCTTAGCTTTCCCTCTTTGCCTTATAGAATAATGGGTTTGTGTCTGTCCCCCGCACCCCTCCTTGTTATAATCTCTCTGCACTTTCCTCCCTTGCTTGCTTTGCAAGTCTACTCCCTGTTGCCCTGTCTTTACTCTCTCCCACTCCTGCCTCCTTACTGACAAAGGAGCCTACGTGAATACATGCTCAGTTCTGTTCCATCCAACTGTATCCGGCGCTCTTTGCCTCATTCTGGAGGTTTCATGTAGGGAGTGAGGGCCATACTGATGCTTGTGGCTGTGTCATCACCGCACATCAGGATCTTACAGTCACAACAGGGGCACTGTTGGCATAGAGATGGGAGCCAGGTGCCACCGATGGTGCCAGCACGAGGCCCTAATCCCCAATGAAGGGCTCCACGAGGCCCACGGTGACATCTTGGTAGATGAATGGGTGCCATCTGGATGCTCAAGCCTGGCCAGGAGGGCAGCAAAGTCATGGTGTTCAGTACTTAATTTTAATTTCCCCCAAATAACCCAGAGTGCATTTTGTAATTTGCAGCGTTGTAAATTTTGTCAACATGTGGAGAACTGAACACTGGTAAACACTGTTTATCCAGCACACTCTGGCTAATCATACCCAGGCTGTCTATTTGATTGCTGATTCATGTTGCTCGTACTTACAAGGAAAGAAACGTATTCCAGAGGAAGCACTTGGCTAGGTGAGCTCTGAACCTGAGTCAAAGGCAGAACCACTCCAGGATCACTGGATGCAGAGCCAAAATGTGCTGCTTCCAGGGAAAACTAAGTCTATGGAGACTGAAGGAGTTGAGTTCTCAGGCATAACTTGGATCAGGAAATAAGGAATAAAATGTCCTTTCCCAGTCTCCCTGGTTATTCATAGAATTACCTCTCCATCTCTTTCATTAGCCAGTGATAAAAATATAATTTCTCTAACCCCAAATTCTGTCAACCAGAGAATTCTGTTAACCAGGAATTACATATGATCATAGATTATGGATATGCTATATTATGTAATTACTAGAGGCCCGATGTACAAAATTCATGCAAGGGGCTTGGCCTTTGCAGCCAGGTGGCTGCCCTCGGCCCTCGCAGCCCTGGCTTTGTCCGGAAGGTCATCCAGAAGGACATTTGGAAGGTTGTTCAGCTGTCCAGTCTAATTAGAATATTATGTTTTTATTATTATAGACATATATAACATGTGTTATATATATATATATATATATATATATATATATATATATATCGCATGTATAACATATGCTGATTGGCACTTTGCTAGTAAAATTAAATTTGTAATAAGTAATACATATGGTTATAATAAAAAACTCACAGTTCAGTTAAATTATGAGGCAATCTCTAATAATTCAAGAAATTCTTTCATCATTTCAACAAACATTTAAGAAAATTCTATATGTGAGACAGAACTCCGAATAGCAAATTGTGTTCAGTTAATTCCCATGAAGGCTGTTACTACAGCATTTTAATCATTTAAAGATTTGTGTGTACATACAAGATCAGATTATGTTTCTCTTCCTTGTTTGTGGAATGCTGTATATTGAACGATATATATGGCTCACCATATATATAATTTTTGCAAAGAACATTAGTTTCTCTTGTCTGCCCAGCATGGCGGCCCTCTTGTTGTGAATAGTGCCCCAATTTATCTTCGGGAAGCTACTCCTCCCCGTGGTAAGCAGTAACATAAAATGTATTGAAAAGACATATGTTTAATCAAATAGCTTCCACAGATAATTTACTTATTTTCCTCCTGGAGTGTTTGCAGGTCAAGGGACTTCCTTTTGTCTCCTCTTCAATGCATTCCTTCATCCCCACAAATCGATACAATTGAGGCCACGTGGCAATGTTTGCCTCCAGTTCCGAATCCAGTGGTTTACAAATGCCGTTTCTTTTTTTTTTTTTTTTAATTTTTTTTTTTTTATTTTTTTTTTATTTTTTTGAGGTTTTACAGAGAGGAAGGGAGAGAGACAGAGAGTTAGAAACATCGATGAGAGAGAAACATCGACCAGCTGCTTCCTGCACATCTCCTACTGGGGATGTGCCCGCAACCCAGGTACATGCCCTTGACCGGAATCGAACCTGGGACCTCTCAGTCCGCAGGCTGACGCTCTATCCACTGAGCCAAACCGGTCTCGGCACAAATGCCGTTTCTTTTCATCCCTCCAGCCTCTCCCCTCCCTTCCTGAGAGCTCACCATTCCCGCTGCCTGTGGTTTTCTGGGTCTCTATGACTTTGACCAGCCGTGGGCAAACTACGGCCCGCTGGCCGGATCCGGCCCGTTTGAAATGAATAAAACTAAAAAAAAAAAAAAAAAAGACCATACCCTTTTATGTAATGATGTTTACTTTGAATTTATATTAGTTCACACAAACACTCCATCCATGCTTTTGTTCCGGCCCTCCAGTCCAGTTTAAGAACCCATTGTGGCCCTCGAGTCAAAAAGTTTGCCCACCCCTGACTTTGACTGTCCTCAGTCAGAAAATGAACACCACAGGGGGTTAATAGGATCATCAGCCCCTTCAGCCCCTTCAACAAGCATATCACAGAGGCCCCCTCCTCTGCAATCTCTAGATAGGTTTGGGGATACACCTGAGCTATCTTTCCTCCCCGAACTGGGGGAGGCAGCCACCAGGCGAGCCTGCAGGACTTCTTGATACCAATGTCCCCTGTAACTCAAGCCCACAGCCCGGCCCCCGGCACTGTGTCTTAGAAAGAGGTGGCAGCATTATGAATCCATAGGCAAAGCTTAAAGCTTTAATAACATTTGCTCTTGATACTGCAAGTTTTACATCCCCATGACTTTTCAGAGGATTAATTACAGTTTCTCTAAGAGTACATTGTGAAACTCAGTAGCTCTGCTGCAGGAGTGATTCTCATTTGGCTAAAATTAAAAATTTAAATAGATGCCCTAGGAGCCCAGGTAGCTTAAGAACTCCCCGGGTCCTCTTTGTAGCTGAGTTATGCTCCACCGGCTCCTGTTAAAGGAACCCCCTCCCCTGTGTCTGAAACACTGTGGAGGCTGCTTCTTACACCCACTTATTAATACTTCTCTTCCCCATCTCCACTCCCTCTGTAGGGACTCCACCAAGATGTTTGTTCATTCACTTGGAATGAGCTATTTTCCTCTCAATACCCCTGTTGTGATGCACTCATCCTTCTCACTCTCTTCCGCACACATTCACGTATCTCCCACATTGTTTATTCTATAAGAGCATGAGCAATGAGAAGGCAAATGTGGAGTTGCCATGTTTGAAAGTATCTGGTTTAGGTTAGAAGATAAATATCTCCCACACACTCCCCACCCCTCCCACTAAACTGCACCCTACTGGTTCTTACTGGGAATGGCCTGTGGAAGCCTGAAGTCATTTTGGTGGCTCTGGAAAAGAAGTGGGTGTTTTTGTACCATCTGCATCCAGACACAAAGCTTCTTTGCATTCATTGTGCTACATCATCAATGGAGTCTTGAAGTAAACATTGACTTTATCTGATTTTTTAGGAAAGATCTAATGATTTAAACTCCCTGTGTTTAAATTTGGTCTACCACTTGTTAATTGTGAAACCTTGGGCAGGTTATTTATCTCTCTGTGCCCCTGTTTTCTGTAAAAGGGAACTAATAATAATGGTTCCAATGTAATAGGGTGATTGTGGGGATTAGATGGGGTAATCTGTGATAGTGCTTACCCCCACTGTTGTACCTAGTAAGTGCTCAATTTCTGCTAAGTATCAGACTGCTGCAGGAGAGACCACTGCAATGGGGTCCCCATCCTTAACTCAAACATGCAACAAGCATCTACTGTGTAGGCTTTTCTGGTCACTTGGCTACAATGACAAATAAAATACCCCTTCTATTCTCATGGAGAAAGCAATCAGTCCAGAAGAGAGCTACAGAATCAGAACTACAGAACAATATGGTTAAAAAATGGTAGTCACACCCTAACCGGCTTGGCTCAGTGGATAGAGTGTCGGCCTGCGTACTGAAAAGTCCCAGGCTCGACTCCAGTTAAGGGCATGTACCTTGGTTGCGGGCACATACCCAGTAGGAGGTGTGCAGGAGGCAGCTGATTGATGTTTTTCTCTCGTCGATGTTTCCAACTATCTCTCTCCTTTCCGCCCTGTAAAAAATCAATAAAATATACTTAAAAAATGGTACTCACCATTAAAATTTATTGACTTCTTAATATTATGCTGGGTATTTTACATGAATTATTGTGTTTAATATTTTCAGAAACTTATGCAGTAGGTACTATTCTTTTACTTATTATTCTGATGAAGAAATTAAGGAAGAAAAATTAAGTAAATCCAGATATATCAGACTCCAAAAACTATGCTTTTCACCATTTTTCTATACTAAATGCTGAGATACAAACAAGTACCATGAACTAAGAGTGCCCAGGACTAGAGAAACTAACTGTTTTGAGAATCCAGTGAAGAGGAAGTGCCAATGAGCTGTGTCTTGATAGAAGGAGGAAAACCTAAAAGCATGACAGGGTGTGGAAAGTGTGCAAAACCATGCAGGTGTGGCCACATCATGACAGGATCAAGGTGGAAAGGGTGGGAATTGGTGAGAGAAATGGGAAGGTCCATTGGGAATGGGTTGCGACACAATGCTAAAGATTTGGATTCTGGTATGTGTCCAAGAGAGGTATTTTTTTTGTTTGTTTTTAAATAAATTTTTATTGATTTTAGAGAAGAAGGGAAAGAGATAGAAGCATTAACGATTAGAGAGAATCATTGATCGGCTGCCTCCCGCATCCCCCTACTGGGGATCGAGCCCGAAAGCCCAAGCATATGTGCTGACCAGGAATCAAACGGTGATCTCCTGATTCATGGGTTGCTGCTCAACCACTGAACCACATCAGACAAGCACAAGAAAGGTTTTTAAGAAGAGATAACACACGATCAAACAACAAAAACAACACTTTCAACATCATGCCTAGGGAAGACCCCTGAACAAAAGTCAATCTATATATATATAAGCCTAATATGCAAAGTGACCCCTCAGGAGTTAGACTGACCAGGAGTTTAATCACTCGCTATGACATGTGCTGACCATCAGGGGGTCGCGCAGAACAAAGGCAGGCCCCGGTCAGCAGCTGGCAGCCAAGGGAGGGAGACCCCAGCTGGCAGCTGGCAGCTGGCAGCTGCTAGGGACCCTACCCATGCACGAATTTCGTGCACTGAGCCTCTAGTAATAAAAGAAAAGCCCCAAGTCCCCTTATGTGGAGAGCAGGTGTGCACACAGTATTGGGCAGCACATTTATTTGTGTGCTTATTTGATGACTTTCTGTCTCATCCACCCGGATTGTTGATTTTATAAGCGCAGTGCTCATTATACTTTTGCTATTTTAATCCTAGGACCTAACCCAGTATTGGTACCTACTAGGTCCTCTATAAATATATATTGCTGGAAACTCTGGGTGACTGAAGTTCAGAAGAGGGGCACCAGGCATTGTGAGTGGTCAGGAAATCACAATAAGCAGATGCTGGAACTGAGCCTTGACAGGGGATTAGACATTAGCAGAAAAATAGTGGGAGGAAGGGATTCACTGGAGAGAAAGGTCGTTGGGCAAAGATTTGGAGGCACAAGTGGACACAGTGCATTCAGACAACTCCAACGTTTGGTCTGGCCTGCACAGGGTTTCTCAGTCTGAGCACTGTTGACATTTTGGCTGGATAGTTCTTTGCCTCTACACCGAAGATGCCAACAACATGCCCATTTCCCCCCATTTTGACCACCAAACATGTCTCCAGATACTGCCAAATGTCCTTCCCCCACCAATTCAGAACCACTGCTAGGGCTTTCGAGTAAAGAGAAAAAATATATAAGGACAATATGCTGCTAGAGAGGAAAATAGGATGGATTTTAAAAGGCGTGGCCAAGGTGGATGGGCTTTGCATGAGCCCAGTGAGAAATGCCTGAGGGATTTAAGCAGGGCCTGCCATGAACATGGCCTTGTGTTTCAGGAAAGTCACTTGGCAACTTTGGTTTGCAGGGGAGCAGGCTGGTCTTCAAGAAGAACTAGCTGCGTCAGTCCTCCTGGCAAGAAGGGATGAGTCTGAACCGAGGCCAGGGCAGGAGAACAGAAGGGCTCTGACAGCTAGCAGGAGCTTAAACCAATAGGACGTGGTCCTGAAGGAAGATGGTGTCAGCATGGACAAGATGAAAGGAACGCTTTTGAGGCCTAAGGGAAAGCCAACCACGAGTCCACTTGCTGGAAGCTAAACAGTTAATCACAAGAGAAGGATGCTAATCAAATGAACAAGTGTGAAGTGAGAATGCCACCCCCCCAGGGAAGAAACCCTGCCAAAACCAGAGCTCGAAAATGGAGAAAAATGCAGGCAGCATCGGCGAGATGATCCTGAAAATGGAGCCTAACTACCTTAAAGGATTCAGAGAGGGGGAAACAGATGGTCATCGCAATGTCCCCAGTCACTTGACAAGCTGGATCAATCATTGTTGCCAGGGAAGGAATAATCCAAGCAGGAATTTGCCAGCACGAGCTGCTGCCATGGCCTTTGGCTCAGAGCTTGCTTGTGGAGGTGAGGAAAAGAAAATAAATATGGAGTGATGAGGGGAAATCAATTAGCCCCTCACAGATGGGCCTCCAACATCCTGGAGACTGTTGTTGTCACTAATAGGAAAGGTTAAGTAAGGTGGGGAGAGAAATAACATGGAGAGGGCGGTGTGGGGTCGGTGAGATCACCTCACAGTAGCAGGAGCGCCCAATGGATCGTGGAACAGCTGTGGGGGGCGGGACCCAGACCACTGCAGCCAAGCCCCCCTGGCAGGGAGGAAAGTCAGATTTACAGAACCGGACTGAGGCAGTTATGAGGCCTGCAAATTTCATGGACTAGAGAAACCCAAAGGGCACATGTGAGACTTTAGTCGGGGGTGAGGGGAGATGGATGGATGGTCTAAAATACACTGTTTTCTTCCCAATAAATATATTATTTCCACAAGTTTATATTACACAAAATTATGTTCGAAGTAAATATTCAGCACATTAGCTGGCTCACGGAACAGGAAGAATATAGAAAAGAGAATAATGTTAGTACATGTGAAGAATTATATAAGGTATTTAAGCTAGTCTCTGGCGTCATGTAATGTTCAATAAATTGAGATGGAGCAGAAGGGAGGAGGAAGAGAAGGGGTAAGAAGAAGAAGGAGGGGGAGGAAGAGAAGAGAAGAGAAGAAGAGAAGAAGGAGGAGGAGGAGGAGGGGGAAGAGGAGAAGGATGGGAGGGAAAGGAAGAGGAGGAGGAGGAAGAGGAGGAAGAGGAGGAGGAGGAGGAGGAGGAAGAGGAGGAGGAGGAGGAGGAGGAGGAGGAGGAGGAGAGGAAGAGGAGGAAGAGGAGGAGGAGGGGGGGGAGGAGGAGGAGGAGGAAAAAATTTTAAGCAAAAAATCATTATAATTTTTTCACTGGAAAGAATGTTTATCAAGACAGAGCCTGGGGTAATAAATTGAGTTTTTGCTAATGTCTCTCTTTTATCATTCATAATTGAAATGTTATTGACATTTCTTGGGCATCTGAAGATGAGTTAAATTCATTATCATGTTTTCTGAATTTGATATCAATAATATGCATGAAGCCGCAGAGTTGCCTAAATGAGACTTCAAAAGCAGTTGCTATAATTGAAGAAGTTACTTGCATCTTTTATAGCTCCTTACATGATATTATTAAGTCCTGATAACACCTCTGTGAGAAAGGCAGAGGAGATATAATTATCTTCACCTTTTCCCCCAGTAGATATGGCAGTACAGACTTACAAGGCCTAATGAGCCCTCCAAGCTTTCTCAGCTAGTTGTGTGAGGGTGAGGATGGAAAATCAGGACTTTTGATTCTCTGTCCAGTGCTCCCTCCCCTATAGCCTGGTGCTTCCTAAAGGGAGCCAGGTTTAAATAGAATCAGGAACCCAGAGGGACTGTGAGAACCTCCTTATCAGTTGCCTAAACACATCTTTTAATAATAATTAATGCAAACATGTTTTTACTCAACCAATTTACCTCTTGAGCAACTCACATACACCCCAAAGCCATTCATGACCCTAATGTGCCCTCCCTCACTTTCCTCATTAGCTCATATCCCTACTTTAAGACCAGGAAAGCTCACCTATTCTAGAAAGTTCTCTTTGATTAATTCCATCTTAATAAACCCCACTTTTAGGCTAAGAGTTTCTTAATTCTTAGTTTGTACCAGGTTGGGTTGCATTTAAAAAAAAAATAGTGATTTTTAGTTATAGTAAAGGCTTTTTCATGGCCTCAGAGCTACATCTTTATGTAGTAGAAAAGATTTTTAAATGTTAAATAATATGAAATTGCTATGTTAGAAGTAAAAGGGGCTGAATATCAACAATTTCATGTGAATCAGCTTAATCTTAAGCATCATTTTGTAGAGATGATTTTCTCCCAGTTTTTCTTTTCTCTCATTCAAAAACCTATGTGCCTAGACCAATGGCTTGCCTCAGGCCCCAAATAAAAAAGATCATAACAAAAAGCAGGCGGGGGGGGGGGGGGGGGGAGGAGTATATTTTCTGCCTTTTAGGTCTCAAAAAACTGGCATTTCAGGAAAGAGAATGAATTTAAGGAGCAGATAAAAGTGTTGGGGATAAAACATTTGAGGTAAGAACAAGACATTTTCATCCCCTTGGCCAGGAGGAAAAAACAATTCATCCGACTAGGGAGAAAGAGAGGGAGGAGCAGAGCTGAGGGGATTAGAGCAAACCCCATGTGTATGTTTAGGTGGTCTGAGACCAGAGGGCTGGATTGGAAAGGAACACAGGTTGGGAGATCTAGGCATTCAGATAGAGCACCAGGCTCTTCTCAAGGGAGCACTGCCCATCATCAGTGGAGAGAAGCCACTGGGAAGCTGACACAGAACCAGAGAGTGACCACATCACAGTGTCTGCCTCAGAGCCACATCTACTGTCCTTTGAGAGCCACTAGTATGTTACTCCTTGATCACCCCAAAACGAATGACCCTACCCTGTGCCCTGAGACTTTGCATGGCCTCTCCCTACTTTCTTCCCCTAGAGAAAGCTCCTCTCCTTTGATCCAGAAGCCCAGCCCCAAGCCCTGTCTGCTCAACACTTTGGCAACATGCTTGACGGATTCACCCAAGGCAGACGTGTCTTTCAGACACACATTTCCCATCTTACACTCGCACATGAGTTTACCAAGCCCAAAGCACTTTGCTATCCGATCTCTAAGTTTTTCCAACAGATTTTTTTTCAAGTAAAAGAGAAAAGTGCTAAGAACTAAATTATTTTTATTTTTCCCACTGAATTTGCATCCAGGGATACTCCTCAGCTGTTGAGACATATGATGTGTATGCCCCATTTTCACACTGGGTTCAGAGAAGGGGAAGAGACTCAATCACTGAGCTGTCTTCTAGGTGCCTCAGGAGGGTTAAACCGGCATGGCTGTGCAGGACGGCTGAGGCGGTGAGAAGCAGGATTGGGGAAGTTTTGCAGTAATCCAGGCATGAGGTGATCTGTTCAGAGGTGCCTTATTGCACAAGGTTTTAAAGATGGTAATTATTTTAGATTTTTGTTATCTAAAACCTGGGCCAGTCTCTAGAACAAATACATTATTTACTCACACGCTTCTCATTCTTCCGTGAGCTAAAATTACTGACCACAAACTATTTATGTGACATGTGTAAAGGCCCAAGACAAACTGTTGAAAGAAGATCAGTTTCATAGAGATTGCTTCCTTTTGTTATTAACAGTCTCCTTCCTCTTTAAATTCCTTCCCATGAGGCATCTCAGTAGCATGTCACAACTCTCCTCTTAATAGGAACTGTAAAGGATTCCAGCTGCATAGCTATTTGTTGATAAAACAAAAATTAATTTTCAACGGAAATTAGCATGGGGGAAGTCAAACGTGGAAGACAGAATAAAACCTCCAACACTTTAGCCCTGGCCAGTGTGACTTAGTGCGTTGGAACATTGTCCTATACATGAAAAGACTGGGTGTTAGATTCCCAGTCAGGGCACATACCTAGGGTACAGGTTCAATCCCTAGTCGGGCACATATGGGAGGCAACTGATCGATGTTTCTCACATCAGTGTTTCTCTCTCTCTCTCTCTCTTCCCTTCTCTCTATAAAACCAATAAACATATCCTCAGGTGAGAACTTAAAAAAATAATAAATAAATAAATCTCCAACATTTTCATGGGCTTTGAAAGAAGACTTGTTCAGAGACTGCTCAAGACTAGCCTGGACCTTGCTCCGGTATCCATGGACTGTGAATGCAACTACACTTAAAAAGGCACACTGTTTATCTTGAATGTTATTTTCCAATTTATTGCTAGTTGCTCAAGCCAGAAATTGGACATTTCCCTTCCTCCCCTTCAACCGCATGCAATCAATCACCGATTCCCGGGGCTTGGTGGCTCTCAAATTTTAACATGCATCAAAAATAACCTGATGGACTTGTTAGAGCACAGACTGCTGGGCCCAGCCTCAGAGTTTCTGGGGTGAGGCCTGAGAATTTGCAATTCTAACAAATTCTCCATGAAGCTGTCCACTTAGCGACCACACGTCGAGAACCACTGCTGTGGATTGATTTCTGAGAATCTTTCACATCCACCCGTTTCTGTCTACTCTTCGTGATTTTAATTCAGGTCACCATCTACATCAGCTGTGTTCTGCCAGTGATTTCCTTTAAAACACAAATCTGATTAATCTAGACCCCTGCTGAAATCTGCAGTGGCTCTGCAGAGCCCAAAAGATGAAGCCATCTTCCCTACCTCTCTGCCTTTCTCAGAAGGAAAGTTTTTATCTTTTATCTGATGATCGTGTTATTGAATAATGTACTTGAATTACTAGTTCTTATATTTTTAGTCTTCTGCATTATCTGTTGAATTACCACTATAGAAAGTAAGGACTTTGCTCTCTGTAGCCCCACATATCCTCCCATTCTCTTATTATAGGTCTTCATCCTTTGGCTTACTATTAATACTCAGTGTTTATACTATACTAGTGGCCCAGTGCACATTGAAAGGAAATTAATTAGAAGAAATATTTACTGCAGCTTGGCAGTAAACCAGATTCGGGGCAGATAGTACCGCAGCAACAACATAACCCATGGACGAAGGTGGAATTGCGTGGCCCCGTGTGGAATTTGGACTCCCTCCTCTCTGGTTCTGGGGTGCCTCACCCGAGAACCGCTGCTGCCAAGTCACTGCAGCTTGGCAGCTCCTGTGTTGAGCGTCTGCCTCCTGGTGGTCAGTGTGCGTCATACATACCGGCCAGTCAGACCATTGGATAGTCACTTAGCCTTTTATATATATAGATTATGAGTAAATGCTGTTCACAGATGAGCCATTTATGATAACTTTGTTTCCTTTACATTTTCCCCACAGCTAATAATGAGCTTGAATCGGTTTGCTTACATTTTTAGATATGTGTTGTAATTCAACTTCAAACATCTCTTCAGTTTTTAAATCCCTTCCTAAGATATTCAGATACATCAGGAACTCTAAGAAGTTTATTGACCTGTTTCCTCTGGACTTAGTTGTCATTCTGGCTTCTCCTTAAACTACCATCCTGGGAAATTTCTTCAACTCTCTGTCCCCATACTTGATCTGATTTCTGTATCTGAGCTATTTTTCCCCAAGATTTTCTCTATAGCTTTTTATAAAGTATATTCTCAAGTAGCTTTCAGAGTAAGGTTGCATGGAAAATAAATCTATTGACACCTTGTATGTCTTAAACATTTTTATTCTATCCTAATATTTAATTGATAATTGGCTCAGTATCAAATTTTAAGTTGAAAATAATACCTTTAGATTTTTATCTAGTGTCCATTGCCTTTTAATCACCAGCCTTTCTTTTGATAAAATCTTTTGAATGTGACATTTTCTTTTCTTCTGGAAATTTACAGGATATTCTCTTTGGCCTCAGTGTTCTGCAATCTCTCTGTAATATATGCTGATGTGGGTCTGTTTTTAAACACTGTGTCAAACACTTGACCCCTTTTATCTAAAAATGAATACATTTCAGTTGTGGAAATTTTATTAACTATTATTTTAATAATTTCCACCCTTCCATGTTTCAATGTTCTCATTTTGTGCAAAATTTTTAAAATATATATATACTGAAAACACTACAAGTCAATAATGGCCAAATGCAGGTGTTAGGAAAGATAAGAGAATGAAAATCAACAAAGTAAGGGTACATGTATATACATGTATATACTATATACAAATACATATATATATACATACAAATACATATATATACATATATATGTATATATATATTTTTTAGTTGAATTCAGTGGCACAATATTTTCTTTAGGATTTTTTGCATTCTATTCATAAATGAATTTTTGCCTAGATTTTTCTTTTTCACACTGTCCTTATCTATTTTAGAAATCAAAAGTTTCTATCCTTTTAAAATGGGATAGGGAGGTACATTATTATCCTGTGACTGCCATAACAATTTCCACAAACTTGGTCACTTAGGACAAAGACATTTACTCCTACAGTTGAGGAGACCAGAATCAAGAACTCAAGGGGTCGGGAGGGCCGTGCTCCCTCTGAAAGCTCTGGAGGAAAACCTGCCTCCTGCCTCTCCCAGCTCTGGTGTCTGCAGGCTTTGCTTGGTTTGGGGTCACGTCACCCCAATCTCTGCATCTGCCGTCCCACTGCCACTTCCTATTCTGTCTGAAAACTCCCTGTACCTCTCCCTTGTAAGGATATATGTCCAGATAATCCTGCATGAACTCTTCCTCTCAAATCCTTAAATTAAGCACATGTTTTGCCATCCACATAGGTTATACTCACTCTTTTGCCATGTCATGTAATAGCACAGTTTCGTGGGATTAGGACATGCACATATCTCTTTGTGTGTGTGTGTGTGTGTGTGTGTGTGTGTGTGTGTGTGTATGTGTGTGGGTGTGTGTGTGTGTGGGGGATACTATTCAACCTGTTACAAAGAAGTTTACTTTTTGTTTTATATTCTGGAAAATTTTTATATAATAGAGATTAGATATTCTGTGAAAATTCCTGTAACATTCCCTACAGATTTTGAACCATTTATATAACTAATTATAACTAATCATTTTTAAGCATTTATTTAATTCTTTACATGTTTGTAAATCTAATCAAGCATTCTTTCTCTTCTTGTATCAGTTTTGTCCAATTTTGTTTCTCTAAGTTTTGAAATGTATTGCCATGATGGCATTTGGAATATTCAGTCATGGATTTTTCTATTGCTATTGCATGCCCAGTTATGTTCTTTTTATGCTAAATGAAATTTATAAAAATTTCTTATAATTTCTAGATAGATCTCAATTTACCTATTTTCCTCCTCTAATGATTTTTAAGTTTTATAATTTATAATGCATTTCTACTTAGATTTTAGTTTTTTCACCTTGGGCAAGTTGCTAATTTTTCTTTGTACATGAGTTTCCCTATTTATAGATAAAAGTTGACAGTAAAATATTCCTAACAGAGTTACTGTTAGAATTTAATCAGAAAATATATCTAACACATTTTTATATTTAGCATATTGTCTAGCTCAGTGACTTTCAACCTTTTTCATCTCATGGCACTTTTAAGGTAATTACTAAAATTCTGCAGCACACCAAAAAATATTATCATTTTTGCCGATCTGACAAAAAATGGGTATAATTTTGATTCACACTGAATGGCTATTGTTGTGTTGGCTGTTGTCATTTTTAAATTTGACAATCTAAGGGAAAAGAGGTCAGTGCCCCTGACTAAATAGTCAGATATTGCATGTTTTGCAAATTCTTGGGGCACACTAGTGGAAAATCACCAGTCTAGCTCATGGTAAGCCCCCATTAAGAAGTAGACTGTGATCATTATTAGTAATATTTTTAATTTTTGCTCTAAGTGATCTGAAAAACTGTCCAGACACTCCACTAACTGAAAAAATTTAAGAAGCATATTGTGCATTCCAGTGCAATAGTGTAGTTTACTAGTGTGCAGGAAGTTTAATTATGTGCCTTCCTGTTAAGCCTCGAGTGGGAAGTCAGCATATCAGCACTGTGGGAAATTGATGAACTCAATCAAGATCATCCTCAAAGAGGATTCCAAAAATACATGTGACAGCTTGTGGCTGAGAGGGTCGGTCAGCGTTCGGGAGTAAGAGGAGTCGGGTAGAGGGATCAGTTTCTCTGAATTAGTGCTGCACATGAGGGATATTCTGTGCTAACCCCATGGAGAGAATGCTTCCTGTTACTTGCTGAGTTTTACAAATATCCCTCCAAAATTCACTCCAACGGATTTTGGTTTCAAACTCTGGAGTTTAGGGTATTTATTTGCCCTTCCAAACAGAAATTTTCTTGTTCTTTCCCTCAACTTTATTGAAGTTATTGAAAAATATAATTCTATATCGAATCATTGTGTATACTTTAAATATGCACTCTACATTGTGGAAGGTTTATCAAGATCAAGATAATGAAGACATCCATCACTTCACAGAGTTAATTCCTTTTGTGTGTGTGGTGAGCACACTTAAGATCTACTCTCAGCAATTTTCAAGTATGCAATACCACTTTAACTCCTGACTATATACCACAGAACAAATCGTAATTTTTATAAAAATGTAAAGAGACCATTTGGAGGCACTGGCTCGGGCATAGGGAACAATATATATATATCTAATAACCAGGACATAGAGGCACAACCAACTACTCATGTTCCCAAACCCTGAGAGAATAACATAAACTTAGATCAGGGCTGGGAGACATGGATGGCACATCCCTCTTTCTCCCCTTTTGTGCTGGAATAAGTCCCTTACCAGTCAGGCTAATCAAAGCAGAACTGAGAAGAGACCAAGCTTGTCCTCAATAGGTACTTCACTGTCTACATCAAGTAAGCAGGTGCCTGTACACACATGCACACATGCATGTGCACACATATGCACACAACACATGTACACACATGCACACACACACTTCCAGCATCAAGAACGAAGCTGCTCTTTCACAGTCATTCTTGGGTGAATCCAACAGTTAAAAAAGGATAAAATCCTCATCCTGTCATTCAAAATGTTAGCTACGTCTAACAATTATCATCAGTCTTTTATCAGGATGCCTTCTGTGTGTTCATCCAAGGTCTGAAGAAAAGTTTTGGACAGGATCTGATTCAGAGCAGAGAGTGCAATGCATCATTGAAGACATCCTTGCTAATCTATACACTGTAGGTAAAGTCATTCTAAAAAGCCCAGCTTACATCTTGACACTTCTGCTTAAAACATTTCAATGGCTCTCCATCATCTCCAGCCCTGTTACTTAAAGTGTGGCCTGCAAACTACTGTTGGGCTGCAAACTGTTTATTTTTAGTCTGCAACAAGGTAAGTACAGAAATTAAGAATAAGTGTTATAGTTACTTGAGAGAGTGATTTTATGTCAGCTTAGCCTTTTAATGAAACATTTGGCTAGGATTTTGTATGTCTTTATTTCCTTTTCCTGATTGTTTATTTTAATGCGTTCTACAAATGGGCTGGCCTGTCATGGAATAAAAATTTTAAAAAGAAAAATGCGTCTTTTGTGAAAAGAGTGGAAGTGCTGATCAGCAGGATAAAGTCCCAGCTCTGTGTGATCCACAAGGTGACTTGTGTCCTGATCACTGCCCAACTCTTCAGCTTCCTCACGTGTCACTCCTCAGCCCCTTCAAAGACTGTGGTCTAGTCATATGAAATCTTCACAGACTGTGGTCTAGTCATATGAAATCTTCACAGACTGTGGTCTAGTCGTATGAAATCTTCACAGACTGTGGTCTAGTCATATGAAATCTTCACAGACTATGGTCTAGTCATATGAAATCTTCACAGACTATGGTCTAGTCATATGAAATCACATGCATTGTCCTTTTCTGCCCAGAATGTGTTTTATATTCTCAGATGGCTGCTCAATTTCTACTCATTGGTCCTACTCATTACTCGAACCCCACCTTTCTGTGAGTCAGGACCCTTAGTAACAAGTGACACATCTCATATTTAAGCAGAAAGGAATTTATGGATAGAGGTGGAGCTGGCTTCAGACTCAGTAGGACCCAGGTATTTGAATTATTCTCTCTCTCTCCCCCCACTTGCTCCCCCTCTTTCTCTTGGTCATTCCTGTCATTCTCTTGGTCTTGCTACCTTTTACTGCAGACAGGCGTGTTCCACGTAGCAGGAGAACTGCAGAACCCAGCTTCCTCAACCCAACTTAACAAAGTGAGAGGAAAGAGAAGCTGTCCCTCTTGGCTTCAGAATCAAGTCATCCCAAAAGGATTCTTGTTCTCAATTGGATCCAGTGCCTGTTTTGGGCCTTTGGGCCAATTACTGTGACCAGGGATAAGGGATATTCTTTGCAATCAACTTCCCCCCTTCCACCTTAGAGATTATCCTAAAATTTAATCATGCCTATATCTCTCCTTGTCTTTAAGACCTCGCTTTCCCTTTCTGCAGGAAAATAAATCTAGTTGCCCTTTCCTTCATGAGTAAGGTTTGGTGTTTCCCACCATTTTCACTGCTAGAACAAAAGACAAAACCATTATCTGCCTCTGTGAGTTTCACGTGCTGAAATACCTCCCTCCCTTCCAGCAGTTCAGGAGTGAATCCCTAGGTACCTCTTAAAGAAACTGAGGTGGCTCAGCCAGTGTGGTTCAGTGATTGAGCATCACCCTATGAACCAAGAGATCACGATTACATTGCTGGTCAGGGCATATGCCTGGGTTGTGGGCTTGGTCCCCAGTGTGTCATGCCGGAGGCAAATGATCAATGATTCTCTATCATCATTGATGTTTCTATCTCTCTCTTCTTCTCTGAAGTCAACAAAAATATATTTTTTAAAAAGAAACTGAGGTATTCCCTTTTTTAGTAAGTCTTCTCTGGTCATCTCTAAATAAAGATACTAACAGCTCGTTGAGACTTTTTTATGCTTTGTATACCTTTATTGGGGGTCTGGTAACAGTCCTTTATAACAGTCCTTAATAATAATAATACGTTCTTTCCTAATACATTTCTACTAAACTCCTTTGAGTTTATCCACATTTTCTAATATTGTACTTGGCACCAAGTAGATGCTCAATTTGATGTTGTTTGAAACAAATTATAGATCTGATACTCTTCGCATTACAGATGTACATTTACGTAAGTTTCTTTCATACTAAAGTTTGATCACCTTGAATGTGGGGAGTTCATCATTTCATCCTTAGAAACTAGCGTGATGCTTAAAACACAGTGACAAGTAAATGAGTTTTGAGGATGAATAGTTTTCTTAATTTATTAAGAAAAAAATAGGTATATATGGAGCATCCTTGATGACTCTACCAAGACTTTCTTTGCTACAGAGAACTGATTGGTACTGTGGGGTTACGTGGGCCATGGTCATGAGCCTTCCTTCTTTACAATAAATCACATGACTGGTTGGGTACAAAACACATGCGCAGAGGCTGTTGAACTAAAGAGATAAAATTGATTTTTGGGCACTGGGCCCTAGCTGAGACCCGTGGCTACCTCCTAGTTCCATTCAAGATTTGTTAAACAACCCCTCAGGTCAACTCATTTCCATTTTAATACCTGGGGTTCAGAAGGCAGGGACCTTCTACTCTGTATTCCTGATAACTGCAAAGAAATCTCCATCTCTAAAAGCACCTTCCCTACAGATTCTCATGAGGCATAAACACCAGAAATGGTCTGGTTCTACAGAGCCAAGAACGGGCTGTATATCTTGTAAATGGGGTTGGGGTAGGTGTTAAGGAAAGGAGAAGGGGTGGCTGAGACTCCCCATTGTACATAATAACACAATCAGATCATGATAACCATTGCCATGGTGACAAGCCACTTCTGTCTCTCTAGTATGCACATAACATCATTAGTCATTATCTCCACAATGTCAGGCTGACACAACCTGAGGAGTCATTAACATCTCAAAACTGTAGGCGCAGGAGGGTTATACCTTAGCTATTTATTTCTGCTGAGCAAGAGCTAGAAAAATTTCCCAGGTCCTTGTTAGCAGAGATTCTGTGCCACACTGGGCTCTGGAAAGCAGAGGTATTTGGCTTATGGCCTTGATGTGTCTTGTTTGGAAAGATGCCATAGTTTGATTAGAAGTAATCACTTTGGAAGGGGCTCTGTTACTTGTAACAGGATGACATTTTTGCTATTACTGAGCAGTCTACTGTTTGTAAAAACACTTGATAATTATTTTGTTGGTCTTCTGGGAAACCCTCTGGGGAAGGTCCCTGTTAGGTTCACTCTTTGATCAGTGCATTCATGGGTACATGTTTCAAAATCTGTTCATTGTGCTAGAATGATTTTGATTTCTAAAATCACCTAAGCAGAAACATTATGGAAAACCTGGAAATACTAGTTTTACTATTATTACTCAACTAGCTATTATTATGATAATTATGAGATATCACTATAGCAATAGGATCAAATTGCTACATTGCCAAACACTTAGTAGACATTAAAACATATTTGTTGAATAAATAAATGAATTAACAACTGCAGAACCTGTAGGTATAGGATTATAACTTTAGTGGCTGGAGTGTAGTACTGAGAAACATAGGAAGTGAAAATAAACATTGCGTCTGATCTTAAATATTTCCTGTTTTCCAAATATGTCAGGTTGTTCAACCTCCAGTGTCTTGCACCATGTTCCTTCTGCCTTGAAGCTCCTTCCCCACGGTTTGTCCATAAGAGTTTGTTCATAAGATAAACTCTTACACAGTCTATCCTGATCTCATCTCCCACAGCCCCAGTTCTCCCCATGGTCTCCTACTAAAGGCACGTTTTAGCTATTCTCCGCTACACACTGGCCTGGAGCGTGTCAATTCCTGCCCGTCTGATTCCAGTAACCACATGCACTATAATGACTTCTGTATTTAAACTTCATCCGGCTCCCTGGAGGACAGCTGTGTCTTCCTCAGCTTTGTATTCCCTTTGCCTGCATAGAATACAGGCTCAATACATGTTTTTAAAAAACGATTCCAGTATACATGAGAACGAGATTCAGACGCAGTCAGAACTTATACACTTGAAGAAGGGTGCATTGATTCATCTAAATTATTCACAGTCCCCTAGCATGTAAGTGGTAGCGTCTGAAGACCCTCCAAGATTTGAACCCGGCTCTTCCTGAAGCCAATGCCCATATTCTTTCAGCCATGTCCTGGGGTGCATCAGGGGCGAAGGGAGGGTATTGTAGCTGGGAGGGAAGGTCCCTGAAAGAGGTCCCTGAATTTGACATCTGCGAATGCCTGGGAAGAAATTGCTCCAGAGAATTAGTAATAGAAGCGGGGAGGAACAAAAAACGCGATTCCATTTCTTTAGATTCCACTGACCCCTGACACGACGGGAGCGGGTTCCTGTGAGACTCTATCGAGTCATTTGCCGCTGGGGCAGGAAGGCAGAGACACACTTGCCATTTTGCAACCACGCTGCAGACCCCAAGAGAGAAATGCAATGTTTGCTTCCCACCGCCTCGGAGCCCATAGCAAGTGCTGGATAAATACTTAATGAGCAAGAAGAACGTGAAACCAAAGCAATCAGGTCGCTGCAGCAGCGTTCCCAGCTCTCCGCGCGTTATTTCTGCCTCAGCCTTCTCGAGGGTCGGAGGTGCAGGTCACAACTTCCCTGAAGGCACGATTCTTCGTCTGAGTCTTATCCCCGCCACCCTGTGTGGTGAAGGGCAATGTTCCAAGAGGTGGGTCCCTTAACGCTGCAAATCTCCCGGCAGGGGCGCCTCAGCACCTCGCTGAGCCGCACCTGCCTGACATCCCACGCCCTGCACTGCACGCTGCCCTTGGGTCTCGGACTGAAAACAACTCCCAGCTTCCATAAGGGCTCCTTGGAGCGCGCCGCCAAGGCCTGGGGCGGCACTTTTTTCAAAGAAGCAAATAAATTTTGTTTCCAGATTTAGCATGAGGCAAGGCCAAGTTTCATTTTCTTCCCCTACCTGTTCTCTGACTCGGGCTGAGAGGTAACTAGGGATACAGAGGGCCGCACGGAGCTGTCACCGACATCACATCTTCGCGCGGGCTCTACACTGTACGGAAACCTGATCAGGGTTGTCGTCCAGAAATGCAAATCCATGTACATGCAATTGGCAAAAATGTGCTTTTTTTTCATCTTTGGCGACAGAAATGGATTTTCTGAGCCTTCTCATGTTGTCCCCAAATGCCTTTGATGTTAAATCCCCGAGGTGTTGCCATAAAGAAGTTCTGGGTGCCAAGATCAAACTTTCTTGAAGATGATATGAGCTTCTGGTCTCCTACCAGCCCCAGAGTCTGTCTTAGCACAGGAGCCGGTTCAGTGGCCATCCCAGGTGCCGGCGGCAGAGTCTGTGACTAGCTCTCGCCCTTGTGTACATCTAGAAGCCTCCAATAAACTTAATGAGATCTACAAGAAAACTAATGAGACCCTCGATGTTATGATGGGGAACCAACTAGAAATTAAGCATACACGGACTGAAATAACGAATATTATACAGACTCCCGACAGCAGACCAGAGGAGCGCAAGAATCAAGTCAATGATTTGAAATGCGAGGAAGCAAAAAACACCCAACCGGAGGGGCAGAATGAAAAAAGAATCCAAAAATTCGAGGATAGTGTAAGGAGCCTCTGGGACAGCTTCAAGCGTACCAACATCAGAATTATAGGGGTGCCAGAAGATGAGAGAGAGCAAGATATTGAAAACCTATTTGAAGAAATAATGACAGAAAACTTTCCCCACCTGGTGAAAGAAATGGACTTACAGGTCCAAGAAGCGCGGAGAACCCCAAACAAAAGGAATCCAAAGAGGACCACACCAAGACACATCATAATTAAAATGCCAAGAGCAAAAGACAAAGAGAGAATCTTAAAAGCAGCAAGAGAAAGAAACTCAGTTACCTACAAGGGAATACCCATACGACTGTCAGCTGATTTCTCAACAGAAACTTTGCAGGCCAGAAGGGAGTGGCAAGAAATATTCAAAGTGATGAATACCAAGAACCTACAACCAAGATTACTTTATCCAGCAAAGCTATCATTCAGAATTGAAGGTCAGATAAAGAGCTTCACAGATAAGGAAAAGCTAAAGGAGTTCATCACCACCAAACCAGGATTATATGAAATGCTGAAAGGTATCCTTTAAGAAGAGGAAGAGGAAGAAAAAGGTAAAGATACAAATTATGAACAACAAATATGCATCTATCAACAAGTGAATCTAAAAATCAAGTGAATAAATAATCTGATGAACAGAATGAACTGGTGATTATAATAGAATCAGGGACATAGAAAGGGAATGGACTGACCATTCTAGGGGGGGAAAGGGGTGTGGGAGATGCAGGAAGAGACTGGACAAAAATCGTGCACCTATGGATGAGGACAGTGGGTGGGGAGTGAGGGCGGAGGGTGGGGCGGGAACTGGGAGGAGGGGAGTTATGGGGGGAAAAAAGAGGAACAAATGTAATAATCTGAACAATAAAGATTTAATTTAAAAAAAAAAAGGGATTTATCTGGTGGAATTCAGTGGAGCCTGCATGGAACCTAGTTTCCATAGTGTGAATATAAGGGATATATCATCAACGGCCTCTTTCCTACCTGTGGGCCTCTGAAGATGTTTCCTAGCCTGATAGTCAAGGGCATCCTCCCCTGGTAGGATCTCATTCTACATTTTCCCTGATGTCACATTACACTTCAAATTGCATAATTTTTCAATAACTATTTCTCTGCATGTGTATTATGTTCCCAACACTCTGCTCAGCACTTTACAAATATTTCAATATCTGTCACTTTGCAAATATTATGTTACCAGTCTTTACAAATATTACAAATATTTCATGTTCTTCACTCATTTCAAAAATATTTCTTAAGCACCTGCTATGTGCCAGACATTGCTTTAGGCCTAGGTGTTAATGCTTCATAGAGCTTATGTGCTGGTGCAGAGACAAAGATGATATCAACGTGTAACTCATTAATTAATCCCAGAATATAAGTGGTAATGAGGAAACAGACTCATGTAAGGAGGAAGGGATATAGGGAATATAGAAGGTACAGAGAGGGGCATTTAGCTAGGATGTTCAGGGAAACCCTGTTTGAATAGCCATCTGAATTATCAAAGATGTACACTGTGAAAAAATTCAGGGAGAATCTTCTGAACAGAGAGGCCAGAGAGGCCAACAGATTCCATCTAGTGTATTCAAGAAATGGCTGGAAATACTAGTAAGTGAGGGGGAAATGATAGGAGATGAGGTCAAACAGAAAGTCAGAAACCTGACAGTACAGGGCCTTGGAGAACATGGTAATGAGTTTGCATTTTATTCTAAAGATAATGGGGAGCCTAATGTATATTTTACATGCCAATACATTGGCTGTTGCTGGGCACAAGTGGAAAGAGAGAGACAGCCCAGCCGGCGTAGCTCAGGAGGTCACAGTTTGATTCCTGTTCAGAGCAAATGCCCAGGTTGTGGGCTCGATCTTAGTGTGGGACGTGCTGGAGGCAGCAGATCAATGATTCTCTTTCATCATTGATATTTCTGTCTCTCCCTCTCCCTTCATCTCTGAAATCAATAAAAAACATATTTTTTTAAAAAGAGAGAGAGACAGGATGCTCTAAATGATGTTCAGATTGGGGATGACTATGTTTAATGTCACATGGGGTTAGCTAGATGGAATTGGGGTACAGGTGAAGGCATAGCTAGTAGGGAATGTTCATTTGACCATACAATAATTCTTTGAAATAAAGAAACCAAGATGGTTAGGTAGAGCTGTAGTACATTTGAGGATGGGTATAATAGGAGTTAACTTTATAATAATCCAGAGATGTGAAAAACTGAGCTAACAGGGAAGCCAGACTTTATTGGAAAATCAAGCAGGGATTTGAGGCAATTAGACAGATAATTTGGCCCACAACCATTTTTCTTCAATTGCTACCTGGAGAGATGGCCAAGGGAAGTTTTTCATTTCGGCTGACTCACTCATCATCCCTTCACTCTAAGTGTTTCTACACTGAGAAAGACCCAGAAACTCCAGTTTATCCCTTACTTATTTAAAGTGTTTATGTTACCATTCGATGCTTGCTTCTCTCTTTTCACTGTTAATGAGTCACCAGAAAAAACAAGCCTGCTTTTACAAACCTTCATAGTTGTGTTTGTCGCTCTGTGTTGACAAGAGGACGCTGTTGGCAAAATCTGCCACAGCTGGCTGTTTGCTTTCTTGGCAGACCCAAAGGTGAACATAAATAATTTAAAATAGCTTTTATGATCTGCCTGTCCCAGGGTGACAAAAGTAAATGACTAAAGCTAAGATTGAAGAGGGAGAAATATTTTTTAGAATGGAAGGAAAACATAAAATTTCATTTGCCTTCAGAAATATTTATCGAGCAGTCACAGCGTGCAGGGAAACAAACAAGGACGGAAAGCCCACGTTTCCTGAGTGCTGAGTGCCTATGTGCGCTTCAGTCCTGAAAAGACGCAATGCAAAGGGAACGACTCATTATTTCACGGATGAGGAAAGGAAAGGGTTGGAGAGGTGAGGGCATTGCTCCTACTCCCGTATCTAGCAAATGGCAGGGTGGGCCCCACCTGCACTGCCGGAGTCTAAAGGCCATGTTCTCGATGATCATGTGACAGCTCACAATTAAGGGGCTCGTTAGGCATTCACTACCTAGTGCTGTGGGGGGAGGAAAGGCTAACAGCCAGAGTGATTTAGGTTCATTGAGAGAAGTTACATGGAAGAGCTGTTATTTATGCTGGGATTGGATTTATGCTGTTATTTATGACTTAAACAGGAAGAGGGTAAGTCTTCTCAGGTCAAAATGATGGAAAAAAGTAAGGAATCCAGGCTGCTATCTAATGAGTTTTCTCTGGGTTGCCAAGCAACATTTTTTACACATTTATTCCTTTTGTGGATAATATTTGTATATAATATGATGCACATATGTTGCAAATAAAACTAATATACATTACATATTATAATATGTAAGGTACAGTATATTATGTAGTATTTAATATGTGCTATATATAATTTGATATAAATATACAACTTTACATATACCTCGATAACTTTATATATTTATAACATGTATTTATATTTGTATGCTATATAAATATTATTACATTCCAGTATGTGTACTATACATATACTATTGCATATACTTCACGGATTTGACTGATTGACTTAGTTTTAACCTATATAACAAAGAAAGACCCAGACTAGAAGTGTGGAGATGTAAGTTTCCATATTTTTGTCAAGTCCCTTCATTTTTCTCTTTTTAAAAAAATCTATTTTTATTGATCAGAGAGGAAGAGATAGGGCGAGAGAGAGACAGAAACATCAATGATGAGAGAGAATCATTAATCAGTTGCCTCCTGTATGCCTCCCACTGGGGATTGAGCCCATAACCTGGGCATGTGCCCTGACAGGAAATAGAACCACGACCTCCTGATTCATAAGTTGCTACTCAACCGCTGAACCACACTGGTCAGACAATGAGAGGGTTGGGCTAAATTATCCCTATCAGCTCTACAATTCTTTGTTTTGGACATGAAAACCCAGCCAAATGCTGTACCAGTTGGGGATGTGTCCGCTACGTTGGCGCCGGGTGTGTGCATGCCCCAATTGTGCGTACTTGCTTATGTGCCTGTCAGCTCTTCTAGACTGAGCTCCCTGCGGTCAGGCATGATGTCTCATCCACCTTTATCTCCAGCCTCTAGCCCAGAGCGAATCCTCAATAACTAAACATTGCCTCTTTTGCACAACATTCTTTTAGATGATTCTATATCATTTTTATTATAAAATACCACTCCAAACACACTTCCTCCCTCATTATTTCAAAGCAGTTCATTTCCAACTTAATAAAAATAAACAGTTCTTGGCAGTTGGGGTTTAGGTTGGAATCCCTTGTCAGAATGTTGCTAAAAGGCTTCATAATTACTACATGTTTATCCTTTCAACAAGAACTCTCAAAACAATTTACTAAGAAAGCTATTACTTCATAATTCAGACTGAGGTACAAAGAGATCAGGAACTTATTAAAGGTTAATAAATTATTCACTGATTGGGACTTGAGCTTCTGAGCCCCAGTATCACAACTTTCTGTATAAACCAAAAAGAGCAGGCAAAGGAAGCAGTTTCAGAGGTTGTGTGTACCCAGTGTACCTAGCATAATCAGTTTACCTGATTACCTGTGTCAATTTCATTACCTTTTATAAATAGGGATGCTGCCTCCTGGGAAAAGAAAAGCTTCCCTACTCTTTCCCCATCTTCAAGCAGGGTAATTCACCATTCAAATCTATTCTGAAAGGGCACAGAGATGATGTCAGCCAGCTCTGAGAAAGGAGGGAGCTCTCTGCAGGAAGCCCCTCTGGGGTTTGGCTGGGGATGCAAGTGTCCTAGGTTAGGTGTTTTATGTCCCTCAACCACTCATTCTGACTGCTTTCTTCATCAGAACCCTGTTTGAAAATCCTTTTACCTTCCTTTGACCCTGCTAGGCTGCTACCCAAAGGAATACACTCTTAATCCTTCTCAGCCTGTCTGGAGAGATTTAAGTCTCAGTCAAAGGAGTTTCAAAGAAAAGGTTTTCGGCAGTCCTGGGAGGAAAAATGCATTGTTGCCTATAGAGAAATAGGCCACATTGACTTTTGTTTGTGAGTTCGAGATGCTGTCAGAAACTAAAAATATATATATATATATATATATATATATATATGTATGTATATTATCATCACATCAATATTTCAGGGAGAAGAGAAGTCATAAATTTGTATATTTGAATAGGCTACCTGCATATTCCAGAAGAGCTTGAATTAGGGAATATTCAACACCAAAGAAATGCTCTTTTGTTAATTTCCAGCACAAAATTGATTCAGATTAAGAAAATCGTGCCTAATGGCAGTCCTAAGGGAATGTGCTCTCCTGAGTAAAAAAGAAAGACTTGTTAAAATAAGATTAACTTCATGGTAATAGAGAACAAATTTTCTTGAGGGCACTTTAAAATTTGACACATTCTCTTTTTTTTGCTATCATTTAAAATGTTCCTTTTGTAAATTTATTTACACTTTAAACTGCACAAAATTTGTATTTTGGAAACAGCACCAAAAGAAGCAAATTGTGCCCTGGAAATAATAAACACTTCGGAATCACACCTGCTTCCATTTCCAACTTTGCCACTTGCTGGTTGGATGGGTTTGGGGATATTTCTTAACCTCTCTGAAACCTCAGATTATTTTGTAAGAGTGATGACAAAATACCTCCCTCGTGAGATTGTTGCATGAATACGATTCACAGTGCCTAGCAGCTGGTAGAAATTTTTAATGATGCTTTCCGTTATTAAACCTAATCTTATCCCAATTTCTCTAAATGCCGAAATAGAGATTGAATTAAGAAGGCATTTACTCCTTTATTACTTACCTTTGCTATGCTGACCTCTTTTCCCATGGTTTAGGCATTTCATATCTTTCCCAATTATATTTCTTTAGCAAATAGTTTTTAAATGTCACTTGTGGCAAATTGGAAAATGATCATTAATTTTCTGTTTTTCTTTGGTAAAAGAAAATGACAATTACTGAAAAAGTAGTCACCTTTCTCTAACTTCAATCCTATTGTTAGCTTATAGATATTCAAACCCTCAGTTAAGTCAAATGGTAGAGACATGTATGAATTTGATGATTAACGTGATGGAACACAATGTATTAACCTTTTCTCATCTCAATCAATTTCTTCTTTAGTTATCACTTATTTTAGTGATTTGGAACAAAACACCTGATTTCTCTAAGAACCTAGTTCCCCAACAACAAATAAGAAAGTATTATTATGTAGACTGGAACCTGAAATAGATGCAGGGATCAGACAAAGAGGCAAGAGGGCCAGCTGGGTAGAATATTAATTGTTGGCAACTAATTCAAATTTTAAAAAAGTGTGGCCCAAACAGTGACCTCCACTTTCAATGATCTTGTCAGTTTCCTCTTGTTAGGATTCATGTGAAACAGGCCTTGTCTGTAATCAATAAATTTAATTGCTTTCCTTTCCCAGATCTCAGTGTATCTATTACTACAGGGGTCTTGGGAGAATAAAAAAAAATTCTTAGGATTCCTGATCAGTGGAAATCATCAAAGATATAAAAGGATATAGTATATCTATACTAGCACATCAGAGGGAGGGTGACGAAAGATGTCTTTAAAAGGTCATTTTAAGATCATTTTTCATTGATTTCAAGGAGGAAAGAACAATTCCTTGGTTTGGTGCTTCCTCCCTCAACTTAGGAACTTCATAGCCCAATAACCACCTTATCTTGATCATCTTTCCTTTCCCCAAATGAAGGAATATCTATATGCACCTTTACATGCGAAAATGTACATGTATTAGAATATATTACTGACTGCCCTATTTCCTGCACTAGAGAAAGGCAAAACCTATATTCTTTTATTGGTATTATCACTCCCAGTGACATTAGTATTATCACTCCCAGTGACATTATATATTTTTATTAAATACTAGTAGCCCTGTGCACGAATCCATGTGCCAGTAGGTTGCTGCCGCCCTCCTGTAGCTCTCTGCCTGCTGCCCCGCCCACCTGTAGCTCCCCCTGACTCCCCCTCATAGCTTGTTGCCCTGCCCTCTCCTGTAGCTCTCTGCCTCCCGCTTGCTTGCTGCCCTGCCCCGTCCTGTGGCTCTCTGCAGCTTGCTTATACCTCACTGGCCCACCCTTCTGCTGATCCATGATCTGGTTATGACGCGCTTGGCCATTACACCTGGCTAATCAGCATATGCCTCTCTTATTATATAGGAGGATAGCTACTATGCACTATTATATTAGTTTCAGGTGTAATAGATAGCCAGCATTAATATACCTACTGAGATGGTCAACAGGCTAAGTCTAGTAACCATCTGTCATTGTACAGGCTTATTATAATATTACTAGAGGCCCAGTGCATGGATTCATGCACCAGTGGGGTCCCTCAGCCTGGGCTGTGGGGATAGGGCCAAAACCAGCTCTCTGACATCCCCTGAGGGGTCCTGGATTGCAAAAGGGTGCAGGCCAGGCTGAGAGATCCTACCGGTGCATGATTGGGGTCAGGGTGGGACCACGGGAGGGATCCAGGGTATGTCCGACCCTTCTCACCCAGTCCCGATTGGTTGGACCCCAGCAGCAAGCTAACCTACCGGTGGGAGCATCTGCTCCCCCTGGTGGTCAGTGCGTGTCATAGCAACCCATCAAACAAACGGTTGGACACTTAGCATATTAGGCTTTTATTATATAGAATTGACTATATTCTCTATGCTGTACATTACATCCCCATAACTTGTTTATTTGATAACTGGAAATGTGTACTTCTAATTCCCCTTCACCTATTTCACCCATTCCCCCTCACCCCTACCCCTCTGGCACCATCAGTGTTCCTCTATGTCTATGAGCCTATATCTGTTTTGTACTATTTGTTCAGTTGTTTTGTTTTTCAATTCCATGTGTAAATGAAATCATGGTATTTGTACTTCTCTGAGTGATACTGTATTTTTTCTTTAACCGAATACTTGATATTTGGTGATTAGCTTAAAATTGTGAATCTTTAGTTTGCATTTCTTCAATATACTAGTATATACACACAGACTCATATTCAGTGACATAAGAGCTTACGGGAAGCTAAATACATTGCCCCATTCTAACTCCATAACTCAAAGCAAATAGCCAACTTGGAACACCATCTTAACTGAGCAGCATTGTAATAGGCCACATGAAGGCAGTCTGTTTAGCAAGACAAGGCAGGAGAATGCACTGTTGAAGGATGATTATGGGTGGTGAATTAAGGGAGTGTCTAAAGGACTAATAAAGCTACAATTCAGCAACAATCACTTTATTATTAGATGTTAAAAAGAACATGAAGGAAGATTTATGTCTTCTTTTAACTTCAGCCTGAGATAGCTTCAAATTCAATTGCTGGGCTGTTTTAGAATAAAGCAGAAGTTCAGGAGGAAAATGTCTTTCAATAAACTTATGATGATTCAGAATAAGTTTAATCATCTGCTGCTCTCCCCAGGAAGATTACCGACGTGACTTAAGAAGCAGAATGTACACTGATTTTATCCTCAGAGGGGAGGAGAGATGCTAAAAGCTCATTATGAGCAAATACATTTGCATGCAAGCCTACTTCACATTCTGAGAGTGAGCAGAAATTCACAACCTGGAATTGGAAACAGAGCATTTGGAATGTGGAACGTGGTGTGGCTTCTAATGTGATAAACAGAATTCTTAGAGCCTCAAGGCTGTTAGCATAAATGAGCTATTCTCTAGCTGCAAACTTAATACCCATCTTAAAGAAATGTAAAATCTGCATGTGTATATGAGTAAGTCGTTTTTAAGTAAAAAACAGTGGATCCTCTGTCTGGAGATTTCTTCGGTGAGATGTCTTTATTTCCTGAGTATAGTTTATCATCTCTTTCTTTGCTTTCACACCTTAACTCCCACACAAGTGAACGTATCCCCAACTCCCTGTATTCTAAATTTGCTTTGTTCCCTCTTTGAGCCATTGATAACACTCTAGAATGTTCTTCCCACCCATCTTTGTATTCATAAGTCCTAATTATCCCTGAAGTCCCAATTCAAATATACCCTCCTTCAGAAAACTTTTCCTTGTCTTCCCAAATAAAAAGGAGCACACCCTTCTTTGAAGTCCTATAGCTTTAAAATGTACATAACGATAACACCCTCTATGTTACACGCTGACCACACCTGCCTCATTGGCTCCTCTCATTCAATTTTGTCTCTCACAGACCCTAAAACAGTCTTTTGTCCTCAAGAGATTCTCCTTAAAATCTCTCAGAGGAAACTGACATTTCACTCACTGATATTCCTAGGTACACATGAGAGTGTTACATGATGGTCAGTTTTCATTCATTTATTCCACAAATATTTATTGGGTGCCTACTGGGTTGCCAAACACTGTTCTAGATACAGATAAACAAGATCACTTATCTTCTAGTTTATCTATACTAATAAAGGCCTAGGTGGCCCTCGCACTCTCACACGATGCCCTCACGTCATCACAAGATGGCCACCCCCACATTGTCCTAAGATGGCTGCCCCACGTCATCACAAGAGGGCCACCACAAGATGGCCAGCAGTTGTGGGTGATCAGGCTGGCAGGGGAGGGCAGTTGGGGGTGACCAGGCCTGCAGGGAGGGCAGTTAGGGGCAACTGGGCCAGCAGGGGAGGGCAGTTGGGGAAGACCAGGCCGGCAGGGGAGGGCAGTTGGGGGTGATCGGGCTGGCAGGCAGAAGCAGTTAGGGGCAATCAGGTAGGCAGGCAAATGGTTAGGAGCCAGCAGTCCCAGATTGTGAGAGGGATCCCAGATTGGAGAGGTTGCAGGCTGGACTGAGGGACACCCCTCCAGTGCACGAATTTTGTGCACTAGGCCTCTAGTAAATAAGTAAACAACAAAAATAATAATTATAAATAGTATATCACAAATTAAGTTAATATGATGTGTTAGTGAACGGTTGGATGGGGAGGGACTACTTAAGATGTAAACCAAATGACAAATAGGAAGCAACTAGCTCTGCTCAGGGGAAAAAAATAAATAACATTCCAAGAAGAAAGATAAGATAGAGCAAAGTCATAAGGCAATAAAGTTTGACATAGTGGCAGTCAGGATTTGGATAGGAAAGTAAAATCCATTCCAAATATTTCAAGCAGAAAGAGAGTTAACACAGGGGATAAGAGGCTTTGGATATCTTTGAAAGGTTTTGGGAACAAAAGAGTCCGAGAAAGCCTTATGTAGCATTTAGAAAATCTGTGCAGAGAGGAATCAAAGGAAACTGCCAACAAAATGTGTAATTGTCAGGAGGACATCCAAAAGCAAATATAAATGGTATTGCAACTGGCTTGTATGTTGATGGAAATGATTCAGGAGGCAGGGATACATTGAGGATGCAGGGAAAGTGTCAAATTTCAGACCCATCATCCTTGCAAAGTCTGTAGGAAATGGGACCCAGTGCACAGTTGGCCTTTGACAGGAGTGAAGCCATTCCCTCCAGAGTTAAGAAGAGAGAAGGCAGCCCTGACTGGTTTGGCTCAGTGGATAGAGCATCAGCCTGTGGACTGAAGGGTCCCGGGTTTGATTCTGGTCAGAGACACATGCCCAGGTTGCAGGCTCAATCCCCAGTGGGGGGAGTGCAGGAGGCAGCCAATCAATGTTTCTCTCTCATCATCGATGTTTCTCTCTCTCCCTCCCTCTCCCTTTCTCTCTGAAATCAATAAAAACATATTTAAAACAAAAAAGAGAGAGAGAGCAGGTAGAAGTTGTAGGAATAGATGCAGGTACATTGTAGGTTTTGGAGTAGGGAAAAGAAAGTGGTTTTCCCTGACAGATTTTATTTATTTTCAACAATGTATGAGGTCACTAGCTGAGAGTGTAGTGTTGGAAAGAAGAGGTGCAAAGATTGGGGTGGGAAGAGAAGCTATGGAATAGTCATCCTGGAGAGTGGAAAAGCTGGGGAAGCAATGGAACATTGAACAGTAATACTGAGTACCCATGTGTGATTTGAAATCACGATTTTTAAGATGAAAGCAGTCATCAGCCAGTTTGTGTTTTGTGTGTTTTTTTCCCCTCCACAAATGTTAAGCTCCTGGAGTGCAGGCAAAAATAGGTAGCTAGTTTGATTTGATTGGGCTTGAGACTTTTCTGAGTACAATGTGGGGAGAGAGGGAGGAATGAAGTATGGCGGAAATTAAAATGTTGGCAAGGGTGTGATGGTAATGATGAAAAATGGAAGCTAGAAAGGGGAGATGGAAACTTGAGAGGGTTGATGGATGGATAGGAATGAGTGGCAGCGTCCATGAGTTGCATACTTCAGCCAGATCTGGAATTGGTAGAGTATTGGTATAAGTGTATTGGAAGTGCAGGAGGTAGTGGTCAGAAAGTGGGTCAGAGGTGGGAAGTAGTTGGTAAGGATGAGGTCAAAGGTTATGGGCTTGAGACAGCTCAGCTTGCTCAGAGTCTGTGAAGCTATTGGGGTAAAAGACCCAACCCCCGTCTTACTTGTGACTCAAGCTTTCCATGTGCCTTCCTATTCCAGTGTTTCTTATTTATCTATTTACAAGAATTACACATTTAAGAGTGAATTAGGAACTAACAAAAATACAAAAGCCAGCATGAGGCAAAGTAGACCAGACAATAGAAAATGAATTCTGTTATCTTTTAAAATGTTTTTAAAGACCAACTGAGACTCTGTACTTGAACCTAAGACCTGAAATAAATGAACAATGCCCAGTTCCTGGGAAAAAAAGACAACCTATAAGAAATTGGATCATGATTGAGGTTCACAGAATCAATGAGCAAAGGACCATTTCCTCTGCACCTTAGGCAAGAGTTTGAATTACCATGAAGGTGATGATTAAAAAGATGGTGACGATGGCATCACTACGATAACACTAACTGAGCATTCAGCATGTGCCAAGCATTTCACACAGCATTATTTTCCCATTTAATTCTCAATAATCTATTTTACAGATGAAGGGAAACTCAGAGAAGCTAAGTAACATGCGCAGGAAAACAAAGCTAGCGAGTTTAAAACTGAGCATTTGACTGTCCTAACGCCTTGGTGCGCTGCCTCTCACTCTAATGTGTCCCTGTGTAAAAGACGCACAGAGCTTACTGAAGTGTGCAATTAAGTGAGCTGAGTGAAGGCTGGCGACTCAGGGATTATGATGGAAAAAGCAAAGCTATATAGGATTCACACACACCAGGGTGGGACATACAGACTGTCACCATGCAATCTTGGGCAAATGACTTAATCTCTTCGGGTCTTGGTTTTTTTTACATGTAAAGATGGACAGAATATCTGCAATTTAGTAGCATTAATGGACAGATTAAATGAGATGGCATCTGTGTAGCTCATAGTAGAGTTCCTCCTTTGTCTAAGGCTGAAGCCAAGGGAATGGATACTACACATCTTTGTTACCTAAATTACCTAGTAGGTACCATGTAGATAATTAATGTTTACGAAGTGTGAGATAATGAAGGACTGATGGATAATCGATGAGCAGTGTGAGGTTATAGTAGATAAATAAAGGAGAGGCTGGAAGTACATCAAGGTGTCCTGCTCACTTTCGGCTCCCAGCCCCACAGTTCTCAGTCCCTTTGCAGTGGGGCTGTGTCTCACAACTTGTTTTGGGCAACGAGCTATGAGCACACGGGATGTGTGTGACTTCTAGCCCAATGCACTTAGCAGCCAGAGCCGGAGAGCGACTTTCCAGCTCCCTCTGGCACTGCTGCTGCAATTAGAGAGGATAGAGGGCCTGCGACAAAAGAGCCACAGGACAGGTGCAGCCATGATGACTGAGGCACTGCAGAAAGAAACCTCCTTTGAGTGACGGGACTCCCACCAGACTGAATAAGCTATGACTTAATTGAGTTAACTTGCTCCTGCAGCATAACCAAGTTTATTCTGCTTCATAGGGGGCCAGAAAGTAATCTTTCTGGCAGGACGAATTGCTGAATTTATAACCAGGATCAACATAATTAAAAATAATGTAAAAGATAAGATAAAAATAGCTTCAACAGAGAAAATGCTTTGGATAAACATTGGTAATTTCAACAGCATCACAGAAGAAATCATTGATGCTATATAAGAACACATCTTACAAATGCACCATCTAATTTAAGCTACAACAAAGATGTGGTGATGGAAGATGATTTGACTTTGAGTGGTAGGCACACAATGCTACATACAGATCATGTATTGTAGACATGTACACTTGACACCTAGCTGATCTTGTTAACCAATGCCACGCCAATAAATTTCATGAAAAAATAAATAAAATTTAAAATGAATCACTTAAGCTATGAGATCCATATTTCAGGGTATTAGAAATTTTTATCAGAGCTCATTTTCTCACAGACTTCAGAACCGGAGGTATAAAGATATCTCAAAAGTCATCTAGTTCTAGTATGACCTCTTAATCTTATTGATGAAAAAATATGAGGGTCACATAGTTAACTGAGTTTCCCAGGGCCTCTCAGTGACTCTAGGGCAGAACTGTTCATAAACGACCCATCTGCTATGCCTCATCCTGATGTCCTCCTAACCCTGCACTCAGAAAGCTTTTTCCATTATTATGATTGCCTAATGATCCCCATGCACTCTGAAAGAGTTAATGATCTTCCACAGAGTTATTTTTTTTAAGTTGTGAAGAAAGCCAAACTGAATAATAATAATAAAAAAAACGCATCAGAGTATTTGATCCTTTTTGAGGGTGCTCATCCAGAAAATGTTCGAAGATGGAAGTTATTTAGAGAGGATCTCAGTAAAATACTTAAAATACTTACAGGGGAGAAAAATGAGTTCTAGCTACCTGACTGGAAATTTACATAAGTCTTCATGGAGGATGGATGCCAGGGAAGTCAGCACTTCTCCCAGGAGGATAATGGGATCACCCTTAATTTTCTTCATTTTTTAATTTGGAAGTGCTACCACTAGGTGCATCTGAATGAGTCAGCAGAAAGTGAATCTTGTTAAAGAGCTGATCTGTGAAATGCACAGTGTTTATCACATGGTGATTGCTTAGCTGTTTGGAGCAGTTTTTTAAAGTTTTCTGCAGTGCCTCACTTTTCTCTTCCCTGGTTTTCCCTGCTTCCCTTCCTAAAGAAAACAGTTCTGAGGCCTCTACCTAAAGTGCCAAGAAATTCATATCTTCCTTCAAAATACTCAAGAGATTTTGTTATTCGGAATAGTATGAGCACGTGCCAGTCCCACATTTGTTTTTCTCACCCTTCCACCAGATTCTCAGGGGTTTCTAATTAATTTAGGTTTGGGGGACAGCAAATGTCTTGTGTGCAGAAATAAAAACAAAGCAAAAAATAAAAATAAAATAAAAAGCAGCCTGTGGTTACAAATGTTCTCTCGAGGAAGGCACACTGTGGAGAGGAAGCAGGTCATTACTGACAGAAAGCAGCGGGTTCCAGGGGACTCTGGAGTAACCATTCTATTTTAAGTTTTGTATTTTGTTTCAGCTTTCGGATTTGGTCTATCATGACTTTTATCAATGCAGAAATATCAATTAAGTTAGGGGGAAAGAGAAAAAAATAATCATTATTTCTGGAATTCCAAATCACTACAATTTTAAATCTCTGAGATGTTGACTGAGGCCTTCCCTGTCTCTGAGTCTAATATGGATGTGTATTCATGCCCTTGTGGCAATTCTACTTCCCAGCAAATTTTTGACTATTTGCAATGAAATAGTTGGAAGTATCTCAAGGTTTTAATTTGCATTGCTTTTTAAACTATGTTTTTATTGATTTCAGAGAGAGGAAAGGGGAGGCAGAGAAAGAGATAGAATCATCAATGATGAGAGAGAATCATTGAGCAGCTGCCTCCTGCACACCCTCCACTGAGAATCAAGCCCCAAACCCATGCATGTGTCCTGAATGGGAATTGAACTGTGACCTCCTGATTCATGTGTCAATGCTCAACCACTGAGCAACACTGAGCAGGTTGCACTGTTTTAATTATTAGTACTATTAAGCATCTTTTTATATGGCTTACCGGTCATTGTGTTTTGTCTTCTGTGATTTGCCTTTTCCTAATTTATTTCTTACCTCTTTTGCTTATAATATTTTTTTCTCATTGATTCATAGGATTCCTATAAACATAATTAACCTCTTGTATGTGAAATATATAGCAAATAAATTCCCTCAGGCAGACATTTACATATTACTTGTACATATGGCTTGAAGACTATACAAAGGTTTCTATTTGTCACATAGCCAAATATACCTTTCTTTTCTTTTGTGGATTCTAGGTTTGGTTCATGCTTAGAAAGTCCTTCCCCATTCCAAGATATAAAACTATTCTACTAAATTTTCTTCTGGTGTTTTCCCAGTTCTCTCTGGTGCCAACCCTATGCATCTATCCAGACACCCAGATCACAGGTCATAAATCATATTGGTGAAGAGCACAAACTCCAAAGCCTGTTGCTTTGGTTCACATTCTGGCCTCACTTATTACTAACTGTATAACCTTGAGCATCTGGGAAAAGTAGTAATACTAGTTCCCACATCACCAAGTTGTTGTTAGTGTTAATAAATTCATTCACATAAAATACTTAGAATTGTGTTCCATAAATATTAGCTATGTGACAGCACTGAATGCCATTTATCTCTATGAGTCTAGCCTGAGCACAGTTCCTGGCATATAGCTCACACCCAGCAAATAGAAAGTTAATCAATTCATTCAAAATATGTTTTCCCCATTCTGCTTTTCCATAAATTATTTATTACTGAATCTGTCTGGCCACAGTCCTCATAATCATTTCAGCAACTCTTAGCATAAACAGTTGTTTTGATTCTCGGCCGATCTTGAGGCTCTTAGATACAACATGTGAAATAGCTTTGCAATAAGATGTAAATAAGTCTGTGGTCTTTCCTCACATGCCCCATCACGGCCACAATTCTTTGGAAGGCAACTAACATTTATTAGCCTGAAGGTGTAAATAAAAACCTTGCATCTTTTTCTATCGAATTTTATTGATGCATTTTCATCCCGCAGACTCTACCTAGGAGTTCAATGATGATTTGCATGGTTATTGGAAAGAACTCCCTGTTCTTTGGCACCAATAAATCAGAAAGCTTTATAATAAGAAAGAGAATAAAATGGAAAAGACATAAAGATACAAAACCCCAGAGTTGCTGAAGTTACTCAGGGACCTGAAGCCAGGACCCAAGGCAGCATATCCTTCGATTGATCAGATACCCTCATTCCAACCCAGGTCTATACTGGAGAGAGAGACTCAATTGCTTGCCTCTGCTCCACCTGCTGTTAGTTCCTATGAGCCACTAAAGCTGGAAAAGAGAGGCTTTTCCCCCTTTCACTGCTGTATGTTCTTTCTAACCAGAGCAGCAAACCTAGTGGCCTAGCCATCCCAGGAGACACATCACACCCTTCAGGCTTTGTCCTTACTAATAGATAGGAACTAGAGGAATTTTTGAAATTCCACCTCTCTCGGAAAACCTGGTCACAAGCTATCTCCCTACTGATAATTACTATCGTGACTGTCAGAAGTTGAGCATTACCTGGTTTCTTTTCAATTCTTTCCTGTGGTAACTATTTGATTTCCTCCTGGTGGATGGATGCTTCTGCCTCCTTCAGGAAACATTGATGACCTGAAAATGCAAAGGAGGAAAGCATATTAATATTTTTCCAAAGTATTATCCTGACTAAACATGCAGAGGGGCTTTGAGGCAACCACCGGGCATGTTGTTAGAAGTGGACACTAGGAAGGAAATTGAGAGAGACAAGGAGTGCAGAGTAGTGTGGTAGGAAAAACAATTGGGTGATGTCCTTGAAGACTGTGAGGCGGCATTTGAGTTTAATTTAATGGAGCACCAGAAGCTTTGGTTTGCTTACTTGAAAAGGGGTATTCAGATCAAAATGATACTTTGGAACAGGAGTTATTATACTTCATATAAAAACAAAGTCTGTGTTGTAAGGATGAGAATGGAACATAGTGAGGGGAAATAGGGCAGCTGGGAGTCTGGTGAAATCATTCTGGAAAAAGAAGTTTCTTGGCCTCAACAAGGCTTGCAGATCACACGGAAGAAGGTATGTAGCACACAGTAGCCATCTATGCACCAATGGAAAACAATAATCGATAAAATCTAACATCTAGCTCAAAGCCCATGTCTATGTGATAGTGGCTCAGGCTACACAGAGAACTGAAGCCAGGAGAGCAGTGTGACTTTCAATCCATCTGATACATTCTCTACCTTTGTCTCAAGCCTTTTTCTTTGTGAACTATAAAGGAGGGACAGAAAGATCAAAGGAGCCTGGGACATTGTTGCCCGTACAGAGTTTCTGCACCAGCCCCAGAATGTCTCTTCCATTCTTATCCCATCAGGGAAAGAACACTCTAAATTGTTTAAGCCTCTGTTTTTGTGGACTCTATACAAGCAGCCAATGAAGTTTCCAATGTGGTGGTCCCTTCCCACAGCCTCTGAAATGAAAAGATTAGAAGACAGAAGTGGATGTAGATAAGTTTTAGGTAGGGAGGTAGGACAGTTAAGGGAGATTAAACTCAGTCGCTTCAACTTTAAGGATGAAGTAAGAGGCAATGCCAACTGAGATTGAGTGTGGTAGGGCTTGGAGTAGGGAGACTTTTAATCACTTTAATGGTGTGCTAAAATGAAATACTGTACTAACTGCTGATCTAATGTACCTTGTCTATTTTGTGCTATAACCTGCCTCTGAAAAAAATATTGGACAGCATTTCTCCCTTTCTGGACATAAAGAACATTTGGTTTTTGTAGTTGTGCAGACTAATTCCATTTGGAAACTCATCATGAACCTTTTCAATTTTTCAGTGATAATAATAATGACCTTCAAGCTGGTCCAAAATAAAGAACATTCTTTCTTTTTTTTTCCTTTTTTTAATACTTCAAAAGAGCTACTGGAACCTCACTTGAGCACAGAAAAATCTTCAAAGTCGATCTGGAGGCAGTCAGACAGTGAAACTTTTGGGGTAAACATTAGCACTTATCTGAAAGAGCCTCTTCTCCATCAACTTAAAAGAAAATGATTGAGATAAGAGAATTTCTGGGAAACAATGTAAAGTTTGCTTTTTTCTTTTATTCTTTCTTTTTCTTTTGTTCTTTCTTTTTTAAAAAAAAAATATTTTATTGATTTTTTACAGAGAGGTAGGGAGAGAGATAGAGGGTTAGAAACATCGATGAGAGAGAAACGTCTATCAGCCGCCTCCTGCACACCCCCCTCTGGGATATGCCCACAACCAAGGTGCATGCCCTTGACCAGAATTGAACCTGGGACCTTTCAGTCCACAGGCTGACGCTCTATCCACTGAGCCAAACTGGTTAGGGCTCTTTCTTATCCTTTGTGTTTATTTTTGCCTTTCTGAGGTTTTTAATTTTCAATTTTCTTAAGATAATTTTTCAGTGTACCTGAAATAATCAATATTCTCAGATTTTTATCACTAACTTCTTGTCTATATTCCCTAAGTCCACTGCGTCTTGATTTATGCTCAAGCACAGGTAACTGTGAAGTGAATTTTTATTTTTACCAGGACTGGGTTTAATTGTTGGACCTCATGATGTTTTTGTTATTCCTAGCAGGCATCATATTCTTAGGAACGCATCCTTTTAAGATGAAACGGTTTTATTCTCCAAAGTATCTTGTTAGTGACAATGCAAACTGAGATTTTGCCAGGGTAGGGAGGGGGAAAGAAGAGGATATGAATTACCACAAATCTGCAACATCATAATCAAATAACAAGATGACACATACATATATACATATGCTGAGACTATAAAAGGTAAATGTTGATTAAGATTACTGGGTCCATCTTGACTTTAAGTATTCCATATTATTTATTGACTAGAGGCCGAGTGCACGAATTTGTGCACAGGTTGGGTCCCTCCGGGTGGCCTGTCCCCAGCCTCCCAGCCTCCCAGCCCCACCTGGCACCCTGCTTTGGCATGGCACCACCCCCTCATCTGCTCCACCATCCTGCTTGCGGGAGGATCCATCAGGCTGCCCCCCACCCCTCAGCGCCTGAGAGCCCGACAGCAGCCCCGCCCCACACCTCCTCCACTGGTCTCTGACTGCAGGCAATTGGCGATCAGCCCCCAACTCACACCCACTTTGAACTGGCGCCACCTGCTCACCTTCTCCACCATTCCACTGTGATCCCACTTTTGTCCCTCGCCCCCCACTGCCTCCACTGCCGCCTGCTGCCAGCACTGAGTCACTAATGCCCCCCATGTTCCTCGCTGCCCCCTGGTGGTCAGTGCATGTCATAGTGAGGAGTCGAACAAACGCCCAAGTGGACAATTTGCATATTAGGCTTTTATTATATAGGATGTGTTTGCTCTTCCTAATCCTCTGTAAGCTGCCAGAGAGCAAAGATGGTGTATTGTTCATCATCTTTGTGTCCTTAGTATTAAGCAAGCATAATTCCAAACACATAGCAAGTCATCCATAAATGTGTGTTGGGTGAGTTAATAATTGACTATAAGTAATAGATGTCACACAATTCCTTCAACAAGCATTTCTTTCACACCTCCCAGGGACAGGTATGGTGTTAGCCCTTGGAATGGAATCAATGATTAAGAAGCCATAGGCTCTACTCAGAGCTCACATGTGTGTGAATACTTGCATACAAAATCATGTGATTAGTGTGTCAATACAAATACATACCAAATGCTAAGGAAGGATGTAGAATGAGATAAATGGTGAGGACTTCAGGAAGTATAGGAAGAATAAAGAACCAAGAATGATTCTGAGGTTGGTGACTTAAATAGGGAGTGACTGCCCCTGGTACCAACATTCTACTCTCTGCTTCTAAGAATGCAACTCTTTTAGATTCCACATATACATGAGAAAACATGTAAATACAGCTTTTTTCTTTCTGTTTCAGGCTATTTCACTTTGCATAATGTCCAGGTTCATCCATGTTGCAAATAGAAGGATCTCCTCTTTTAAGGCTGAAGTATTCCATTTTGTATATTATATATTTAATATATCTATAATAATAAAAGTGTGATATGCTAATTAGACCAGACAGCCAAATGACCTTCCAGACATCATTCAGACATCCTTTTGGATGAAGCTGTGATGGTGGGGGCTGAGGCAGAGGCGGTTAGGGGCGATCAGGCAGGCAAGCAGAGGGGTTAGGGGCAATCAGGCAGGCAGGCAGAGGGGTTAGGGGCTATTAGGCAGGCAGGCAGAGTGGTTAGGGGTGATCTGGCAGGTAGGCAGGTGAGCATTTAGGAGCCATCGGTCCTGGATTGCAAGGGGAATGTCTGACTGCTGGTAGATCCCACAGGGATCGGGCCTAAACTGGCAGTAGGACATCCGCCGAGGGGGTCTCAGATTGTGAGAGGGTGCAGGCCAGGCTGAGGGAACCCCCCCTCCCTGCACAAATTTCATGCACTGGGCCTCTAGTATATATATAAAAGCCTAAGCAACCGTTACGATGGAACAACCAGAACAACCAGTCACTATGATGTACACTGACCACCAGGGAGCAGATGCTCAATGCAGGAGCTTCCCCTAGCCCACAGGCCCTGATCTCTGATGGGGCCTGCTGGCCAACCTCCTGGTCCCTCTCCCGGCCGGCAGGTCCCGATCACCCGATCGGGGCCAGGCCCTGGGCTGTGATGGGGAATCGGAGGTGGGTGGCGGCAGGCGTGCCCCCCTTTCAGAGGAGGGCCGAGGGCCAGCTCCCTCCTTGGGGCTGGTGCCCAATCTCCTGGGTCCCTCCTCCCCATCCCTTCCCCGACCAGCAGGTCCTGATCCCCCAAACGGGGCTGGGCCCTGGGCTGGGATGAGGAACCGGGGGTGGGTGGTGGTGGATGTGGGTGGTGAGGGAAAGAGGAGGCGGAAGGCAGGAAGGCAGGGAACCTGGTTGGCTCTGTTCGCTGGCCAGGCCTAGCGACCCCACCCATGCATGAATTTCCTGCAGTAGGCCTCTAGTTTATTACATAAAAGAAAATAATATAGCCGAAACCGGTTTGGCTCAGTGGATAGAGCATCGGCCTGCGGACTGAAGGGTCCCGGGTTCGATTCCGGTTGGGGGCGTGTGCCTGGGTTTCGGGCACATCCCCAGTGGGAGATGTGCAGGAGGCAGCTGATCGATGTTTCTCTCTCATCGATGTTTCTAACTCTATCTCTCTCCCTTCCTCTCTGTAAGAAATCAATAAAATATATATATAAAAAAAGAAAATAATATATAGATAAATATATGTATATATGCCATATATGCAACGCATATATATGTATATATTTATGTTATAATTTCTTAATTCATTTATCCATCGATGGATATTTACATTGTTTCTATATTTTGGCTATTATAAATAATGCTACAGTGAACAATAGAGTGCAGTTGACTCTGAGGTGCTGATTTAATTTCCTTTGGATATACACCCGGAAGAGGGGTTGCTGGATTGCATGCGGGTTCCATTTTTAATTTTTTGAAAGAACCCTCACACTGTTTTCCACAATGGCTATACTGTTAGGGTTCTATAATAGCAATGTGCACCTGCTGGTGTGGTTCAGTGGACTGAACATTGTCCCATGCACCAAGAGGTCACCGGTTCAATTTCCAGTCAGGGTTGTGCGCTCAATCCACAGTGGGGGTCATGAAGGAGGCAGCCGATTGATATTTCTCTCTCATAGATGTTTCTTTCTCTCTGTCCCTCTCCCTTCCTCTCTCTCCAAGAAATCACTAAAAACATATTTTTAAAAGAACTTTAAAAAATAATAGAGATGTGCAATGGGAAGCAGACTGTGAGAAAGGGGACTGAGATGAAAATTTAAAGTTGGGCAACATGAACATATATGAAGAATATTTGAAATTGTAGCAATAAAAAAAGCTAATTCTAGCGGAGCATCTAGAAACTGGAAAGAATAAACAAAGAATGACACAGCACCATTAACTTACCTCTTTTCTACTCTTATATTGAGGGATTATTCATTTTTTTAAGACTCGAATAATATCACAGTTTTTCAATGACATCTACATGACTGTCATCACTCATGCCACTTTCTTCTCTCAACATGTTTGTGCATGTCATGATTTTGTCATCAGATTTCTTAAAGGTAGAGAGCATATTTCTTTGTACCTTTACATCTAAGACAGTGCTTTGCACAAATCAGTATTCAATAAATTTTTGTGTATAAAACTGATGCCGGCCTGTTTTGGCCATTAGATAATTTAAGCTAAAAGAAGACAAGGAGCTTGAGTGGGGAACAAAATCACTGTCATCCTAATCTGTTTATTTAGAAAAATAAAAGCGTATTCAGAGTAATCCATGCTCTGACCTCAGCCACAGCAGCAGAGACTGCATACATGAAACCAGCCACTCATTTATGTGATAAATTTTATTAAAAGTTCCCAGCCAGGAAGCAGGTTTTCCCTTAAGACAGGTTCTATGATACAAATCCAAATGCTGTATGGAAATTCTGCGAGTGAAAATGCTTTCTGGATGTGCTTATTCAACTATCCAAATTTAATTAAAGTCTCAATCATTTTCCCTGGAACTGAGATGATGAGATGAGGTTCAATGATCTGTAATTTCTGGAATCTTCTTTCATTCCCCCTTCTTTTCCTCCCCTGACAGTGCAGCTTGGTAATTTATCCGCCAACCTTTAGGGAGAATTTCTGATTCTAAAGGACATGCTCATCCTTTCTGTCAGTGCCGCTATTTCACAGTTTATTTCCTTCAGAATTCTCAGATGAATACCAGGGAAAACCAGTGATATACTGCACTGAGTTCCTGAAAGTTACTCAAGAACTGAATCCTTAGAGACTGAGACACACTTGAATTTCCCATAAAGAATGTGCTGCAGAAATGGAAAGATTTCAGCCTCTACTCATCACGTTAGAACAAATTACCAACCAAGTTTTGTTGTTGTTGCTGTTTTTTCAAATGTGGTCTCTCCTATGATCTTTGGCCATCATTCATAAAAACGAAATATTAGAAAACGTATTTTCATTTTTTTATGGGATATTTTCCATGCACGGTTCAGACTCTTGCCTGTTGTTCAGATGCTGCCCTTCAAACTGGTGAGGAAAACTCTTCTCTCACATTGGGAGCAATAGCCCCCAGCACACAGTAGGGCTCCTGGACTTTTCCAGCAAAGGCCACCACTCTTTGCTTAAGCTGGATAATGGCGTGGACAGGTGGTTTTGATATTTTTATCTACCCAGCATCCATCTAAACTTCTGGATATAACACTAGCTGCCCTCAGGAGTTAAGTTAACCTGAGACGGGCCATCAAAGCATTGCATTAACCTGGCCTCAGTGACTATTCTAGAAATGGGCACATCGCCCAAGCCAGACAAAAACTCCCAATCCTGGTTCATTTTTGCCACATTCTCTATATAGCCTCCAGAATGATCATTTTAAAAGGTCACATCTTATGTCTTGGCTGTCCTCAGATAACTTTCATTGTAACCAGGATTATATAAAAACTCCCACCATGACTCATGAAGCCGCTGTGATCTAATTCCTACCTACCTTATTTATCCCACCCTATTTCTTTATATTCTCTGTGCCTAGAATGGGCTATGCTGATTCTCATCTTAGAAGCTGGGAACTTGCTATTTTCTCCATTTTCAATATTCTTTCCCTAGATCATCACCTGGTTGCCTTTTTCTCATAATAATTCATGTCTTAAGTCAATTGCCCCTTAAACTGATAAGAAATTTATGAATGATGAGACAAAATAGCCATCATATTGACTTTCTATCCCATTACCCTGTCTTATCTTTTAGTACTAATATCCAGGGTCCAAATTATTTTATTTGGTCTCTTCTGTATTTTCTCTCTCATGTTACCAAAATGTAAGCTCTCTGAGAGCAAGGATATTAATTATCTAGTTCACCGCTGAATATAATTCCCCTATTACATACATACCAGTCTCTTGGTTATTTAGCTCCTGACTAAGGAACTCTCTTTTGCTGGACTTGCTAAGCTGGCAGGATATGAGGCAGGAGTTACTAGTGTCAAACTATCAAAGGAGAGTTGAGAAATAGAGAGAGGCATATTCCCAATAGTATACCACAATCAGAAACCCTGGGATGTTGGTTGCACAAGCCAATAAATTCATCTTCATACATAACGCACTTAGGTTTTTGTCACTTGTAACCAACAGAGTTTTAACAGTGAGGAATGTGAAAGAACTTGGAAAGAATGAAGTGCCTTACTCATGTAAATACTGTCATAAATAATATCTGTCTTTCTATCTTTCTGTCTTTGGCCAGAATTTCAGTTATCTGAAAGGGTTAAAGACCTTATTTGAGAATATTCAGGCAATTCAGTAGTGGAATGTTACTTAAAATCTATCTTCAAAACACAACCTATGTAATTAGCTTGATTGGGTAAATCATTTCACAATATATACATATATCAAAATATCATGAACATGTCATGCATATATAGTGTTTACTTGTCAATCATACCTCAATAAAGCTAGAAAAAATTTTTTTAAAGAAAATAACAAGCTACAGATTAAGGTAGTCAGAATAACTGACTTTACCATATTATGGTCTATGGTGTTTCTATTGTTGTATTTAGTTTAAAAGTTGAATTGTTTGGGTATCTCTTATTCTATTCATGATACAGTACCAATATTAGATTTGCTCTCACAATGAAAATAGCTATAAATTAAAAATACATGATAAATAAAAATAGATAAAACATGTGAGATAATTGTGTTTTTAGAAACTGAAAAATAGGTAGCACAGCAGTGCAATCCTTGAAGGAAAGAAAACATGCAAGGTAGGGACCATGGTTACATCATAATCACCCAACTTTCTTCCTGATGGAGAACAGGGAGAAGATGCCCACCTGGGCAGGGGTCTCACTAAGCTGAGGACACAGAGGTTGGAACTGCCAGTTTCTGAAGTAATACCGGAGAAGAAAGAGCTGCAAGGGAATAGGGGTGGGGATGGAGTGGGTGAGATAAATACCGCATGCAGATTCAATAATTATGTAAAACATAAGTGGACTGAATGCTTCACTGAAAAAGCAGAGATTTTCCAGTAAAGAGATAAGATCTAACTATTTCCATGCACAGAAATCCACTTTAAATATAAAGATAAAAAGTGTTTGGAAATGAAAGAATAGGGGAAAAGTATACCAGGCAAAAAGTAAGTATTAGAAAGCTGGAATGGCCATTTTAATATTAGACAAAACAGACTTGGAGACAAGCAGCGCGGCCAGTGATCTCCCTAAATTTAAAACCATGAATTTATACTGAAATGTTCAATTTCAATCCAAATCCACAGGGTACCTTTTATTCTTCCTCCTTTCCATATTTCTAAGTCCCTTCGAGAGTGAGAAACCTGGCTCCCATTCCCTGCCGTATATTATTCATTGGCACAAACCTACATAGAACATAGTTTCAAAATGATTAATAAATATGAAAAGCAAGCCTACTGGGGCAGGAAACATACAAACTAAACTTGGAGCAACTGGTAATGGCAGGACATAAGAAAGTGCTCAAAAACAAGTAAACAAAGACCATATTAATAGGCTCGTGTCACACGGACAGGGGAGCCAGCTGAAAATTTCCCAAAGCTGGAACAATCTGTGCAACAAAACACATATAGTTGGATTATAAGCCAAAGTGAAAACTAAATATCCACAAGGCCTCGGTGATATAAATAAATAATAAAGTAAAGAGGGCGAGGAGACAAGTCTCCCATAAAAGAATTAGGAATAACTGATGTACGCACTTCACCCTCAAGGGGAAGAAACACTGTGGGCTTTGGGTGGTGACTTCCTTCCAAAGAGTAGAGTATGGAAGGGTTGGGGGATCACCTCACTGTGGAGAAACCTGATAAACACACCTTCTGCAAGGTGACCTAGGGTCAATGTCAACAGTGAAAGCTTATATTGCTAGTGTGTGCTCTTGATGTGATGTGATGAGGATGACCCTTTCCCTCTGTGTTCTTTCTCTAAAAAACACACATTCCCAGTGGATTTATCAGAAAAATATCATACAAAGGAAAATAGAGGAGCCTCCTATAGAATACCTGATCAGTACTCCTCAACACTGTCCAGATCATAAAAAAACAAGGGAAGTTTGAGAAATTGTCAAACTTCAGGCTCACAGTCAAAAGGAGCCTGAAGAGACATGACAACTAAATATAGTGTGGTACCCTGTATGGGACCCTGAAATATAAAAAGGACATTAAGCAGAGCTAAGGAAATCTGAATAAACTACAAACTTCAACCAACGAGAATGTATCTGTTTGGGTTCATTAATTGGAACATGTACAATAGTAATGTAAGAAGTTAATAGCAGGGGGGAAATGGGGAAGGAGTGCAAGAAATCTCTGTGTACTATCTACTCAAATCTTTTCAATTTTTCTGTAAATCTGAAACTGCTCCAAAATATAGTGTCTATTACAAAACAGAGTTAATACTGATTGCTGACTAAAGCTTCTTCAACATGAAAAAAATAGTGGTTCTGATATTTCTGATTATTTCTCCCATCTTTAAAAATTTTTTTTATCTCACATATTTTAACTATTTTTATGCATTATTTATTTCTAAAATAGAAATAAATACCAACCCATTTTCTATAATTAAATAAGCAAACCTACAAAGCTAACTAATATTTTTATTTGTTGAAATAAAGAAAAATATGTGTGTATTTGTATATCCTAGCTGTCTCTGCTAAGAAGTCACAAAGGTAATAATGGACCAGAAGTAATGAGAATACCCAGTGATTGGTTTCTAAATTGCATTCTCCCCTAAGAAGCAACAGGTCTCCTTGAAGAAAAGGTTGATTCCAAGGCTCAAATGCAAGATCAGCCTGGGATATTCTCTTGCACCAAAAAGGAGTAATCTAAGGGGATGTATCAACAGGACATAGAGTAAGCTTGAAAGAACCCCACAGGCCAACTCTGGGTCACCTTGAGTCTCAATATAACTGAAGGTATAAATGATTCATAGTAAACTGAGTAGAATAAAAATCCATGACCCCATATTGGTCTTAATACATCCATATTTCCTTACAATAGAATGCTAACTAACAAACATAGAGAAAATGCTGGAGTTTAAAGAAGCATCACTGAGTGCTAAAGTTAGTTTGATGAGGAACAGCTATTTACATAGATCCACGTAATTCCTTACAAATTACTTACACAGACATTTTGCAGTAGAAAAACCTGGAAAACACCGCTGTAACCAAGTGATCAAAGCTAGTATCACCAACATTAGCACAAGCTGACATCACATGACTTCTGATATGCTGCGTTAAAGAGGACACAGCATTACATGTCTAGTGCTCCTGCCAAAAATATTTAACTTGACTTTAATAAAGAAAAAAATTAGAAAAATCCAAACTGAGGGATCGTTTATAAAAATAAGTGGCCTTTAAAACATGTTGCTGTCAAGAAAGGTAAAGAAAGGCTGAGTAATATTCCAGAATAAAGGAAAGTGAGAGGACATGGGTGATTCTGGATAGCATCCTGGGCTGGAGAAGAAACTGCTATGATAGACCTATTGAAAGAAGTGATGTAATTTGAATATTACTGTGGGTGATGTAATAGTACTGGTCAATACTAAATTCCTGATTCGATAGTTACATTGTGGTTATATAACAGAATGTCCTGGTTCTGAATTCTGCCAACAACCTAAATGAATTTGGAAGTGGATCCTTCCCCAGAGCCTTCAGATAAGAACCTGGTCCATTTGAATACTTTGAATTTCAGTCTTGTGAGATCCTAAACAGAGAACTCAGCTGCGCCTGCCAGGATTTCTGACCTTCACAACTGTGAGATAATAAATGGGTGTTATTTTAAGCCCTTAAGTTTGTGGTAATTTGTTATGGAGCAATAAAAAACAAATACACCCTGCACATAGACTCACAGTCACACACACACATAACCTACTGATGGGTATGAAATATTCCTCTAGCAACGTGTTGACATCAAGAAGTAGTTATGTATGAAAATCAAGCTGGCTTAAATATATAAACACCAGGGAGGTTAAAACATTGTTCCCTTCAAGACAGCTTGTCTCAGATAACCTTCAATTCAAGGTGGCCTTTCTGTGGTGATAAAAGTCGTCCAAAGGAGAAATGCCAAGAGCACATTTCCCTTCTTAACTCTAAACACACAAAACAAGACCTCCTGACCACTCAAAGAGCAGCATTCAAAGCTGTGCTTGGAATCAGAGCCTTTAGGAAAGGGGGGAGAGGGGATGCCAATGGCCATAGAAAGCTTGAATTCAAATGAGAGCCTAGCCCAAATGAGAGCTGTGCTCAAATCAGATAAGGACAAGAGATTCTGATTTATACAGTAGTCTCCCCACTCCCCTTCGTTATGTACAAGTTTTGCTTTTGGGGTTTCAGTAATCAGCAGCCAACCACAATCCAAAAATATTAAATAGAAAATTCTAAAAATAAACAATTTCCAAATTTTCAATTGTGCACCCTTCTGAGCAGTGTGATGAAATCTCGCACCATCATCTCCCATCCTACACTGCGTACACGACCTCCCAGTCACTTAGTACCCGTCTTGGTTGTCAGATCAACTGTCTCAGTGTCACGGTGCCTGTTTGTGTCACCCTTATTTTAGTTAATAATAGCCCCAAGTGCAAGAGTCATTTAAACTTTAAATTAGGTATGCGTGTATAAGAAAAAACATAGTGTGTATAGGGCTCGGTACTATCATGGTGATTATCAGATGACTATGGGGTGGGGCAGAGATGAGGCATTTAGGGAAGAGGGTTCTGGAGTCTAGCCTTTCCTTCCTGTAAAAAAATCTGTCATTTTTTTTTTTTTACATGAATGTTCCTGGTAGCTTTTTGGGCAATCTTTAAGAATTGACAACAACCCAAATGCCCATCAACTGGTGAACGGATGAATTAACTGCGGCATGCCCATTCAACAAAATATTATAACATAAAGGAATGAAATCTTGTTACACACAATTTGTAGTGAATAATAAAGACTGACATAAAAAGAGTAAACATTGCATAATTCCTTGTACATAGAATTCTAGAAGAGGAAAGCTAGTCCATAATGACAGAATGCAGATCAGGGTTGCCTGGGGACAGAGGTGATTGGTGGGTAGGGATTACAACAAATATGAGGAACCATCCAGGGGTAATAGCAATATTCACTATTTTGATTGTGGCTATGGCTTCCAGGGAGCATATATATGTCAAAATTTATTAAATTCTATACTTCAGATATGTAAGGTTTATTGTATGTCAACTATATCTCATCAGAGTTGTTTTTAATTAAATCTTTATTGTTCAGATTATTACATTTGTTCCTCTTTTTTTTCCCCCCATAACTCTCCTCCTCCCAGCTCCCGCCCCACCCTCCGCCCTCACTCCCTACCCACTGTCCTCTTCCATAGGTGCACGATTTTTGTCCAGTCTCTTCCCGCATCTCCCACACCCCTTTCCCCCCCAAGAATAGTCAGTCCATTCCCTTTCTATGTCCCTGATTCTATTATGATCACCAGATTATTTATTCACTTGATTCTTAGATTCACTTGTTGATAGATGCATATTTGTTGTTCATAATTTGTATCTTTACCTTTTTTTTTTCTTCTTCCTCTTCTTAAAGGATACCTTTCAGCATTTCATATAATACTGGTTTGGTGGTGATGAACTCCTTTAGCTTTTCCTTATCTGTGAAGCTCTTTATCTGACCTTCTGTTCTGAATGATAGCTTTGCTGGATAAAGTAATCTTGGTTGTAGGTTCTTGGTATTCATCACTTTGAATATTTCTTGCCATTCCCTTCTGGCCTGCAAAGTTTCTGTTGAGAAATCAGCTGACAGTCGTATGGGTATTCCCTTGTAGGTAACTGGGTTTCTTTCTCTTGCTGCTTTTAAGATTCTCTCTTTGTCTTTTGCTCTTGGCATTTTAATTATGATGTGTCTTGGTGTGGTCCTCTTTGGATTCCTTTTGTTTGGGGTTCTCTGCGCTTCCTGGACCTGTAGGTCTATTTCTTTCACCAGGTGGGGGAAGTTTTCTGTCATTATTTCTTTAAATAGGTTTTCAATATCTTGCTCTCTCTCATCCTCTGGCACCCCTATAATTCTGATGTTGGTGCGCTTGAAGCTGTCCCAGAGGCTCCTTACACTATCTTCATATTTTCGGATTCTTTTTTCATTTTGCTTTTCCAGTTGGGTGTTTTTTGCTTCTTCGCATTTCGAATCTTTGACTTGATTCTTGCGCTCCTCTGGTCTGCTGTTGGGTGTCTGTATAATATTCTTTATTTCAGTCAGTGTATGCTTAATTTCTAGTTGGTTCTTTATCACAACATCGAGGGTCTCATTAGATTTCTTGAGGATCTCACTACATTTATCGGCGGTCTCACCAGTCTTTTCGAGGGCCTTACTAAGTTTATCGGCAGCTTCTAGACAGTTCTTAAGAGACCTTAAAAGTGTGGTTCTGAACTCAATATCCTCCATTGACAGTTTTGTCCTGTTTCTTTGTCTCCGCATTTTTTATGTTTTCTTGGTGTACCCCCTAGTGGTCTTTGTCCGCAGTCTTGTTGCCTTTAAGCCTTGATTGATGTCGGCAATACCGGGGTGATTTGACCTCCAGGCTAACTCTCATCAGAGTTGTTTTTAAAATGATGTTTCTGTTTGGATGGTAAATTATGTGATGTTATTAATAAAGGACCTGGCATCTAGGGAGTGCTTCATTAGTGTTGAGTATTAGTTTTACTGTTAGTGTTAAAATATTAGTATTAGTATAATCCCACCTGCCACAGTCATAAAGGCCCAGGGATGAAGTTAGTTCTCATCTGCAGACAGACCCAGACAGTAGACCTAAGAGTGGAGGGCTGGGAGTCAGTACAGTACAGGCTTAAGAGCTTGAGTTTGGGGTGAAGGAAGAGAGAACTCAGTTAAAATTTACTAGCCCAACTCACCCCTCAGAAGCCTTCCCTGATGCCCACTCAAAATTAATTATCTCCTCCTTTAGCATTTTGTGAACATAATGTATTATTTTCCTTGTCAGAGAACACAACGACCTTATAAAAACAGCTGTTTTATACCAAACTTTGATTAATCTACCTATATAGTAAGGTAAAGCTAGGCAATAGTATAGTAAGGTAAAAAAGAAAACCCTATGAGATATGAAGTGGCGTAGAGTCTTAAGAATGAGTGAAATGATGAAATATCATGCTTACTGTATATCTCTTTATCTGAAGACTATATAATTAAATCTTTCTTTTTTTATAAAAATAATGCCTACTTGTTATAACATGCAGTTATAAATATTATAGAAACATCTAATGTGAAAAAATTAAGTCCCCTTGCTCCTAAACCCCCAGAGTGTGGAGGGAAATCACTGCTCGTGCATTCAGCTATCTTAGTTGTAACACGAAGATCATGTTCCAAATAAAATAGAAATAATTTGGAAAATGGAGGATTTAAATATTTTATGAGTAAGAAAAAGAATGATTGTTTCATATGACAAATAATTTAAGTAAATGTTACATTGAAGTAATTTTGAATAATATATAACACCTTTCTGAGTTAATGACAGTGGAATTAGGAAAGCTTTTTCTAATTAGTGTCATCTTTTAAAAGCTCACTGTTTCAGTTCAATAGAAATCATTAAGATAACGTCATCATTTTCTAAACCTGGAATTAAGCTTTCTAATACTTTTGGACAGGACTTCCTACAAAATTATAGGTGAACCATTCCATTTGGAAATTGCTTTCTTCTGGTAGATATTACGTATCAATTCATTTTATTGATCTATCTATCTCAATGTTCTGAAGTCATTAAAATTATAAAGTTTTAAAGTGTAGAAGAACCATACTTATTATATAGTCCCAATTTTCTATTCTACAGATGACAAAGCTAGGTCCTAGAGAGACAGTGATCTGACCACACTCACATAGCAATTAGTGGCAATACTTGGTCTAGAACTTTACATTTCTAATGCCCAGTTCCACCGCCTCTTCTCCACAAGCTGCTTCTCTCAGCATACAGGTCCCTGAACCTGGAACATGAGTTAAGTGTTTTCTCACGTGGCCATCTTTGATCGGGGAGTTGATTTAAATACAGATGGACCCCTATCAAGCTTTTCTTTTGAAGACTAGTAACTACTGCTATATAACAATCACCCTGTACCATAGCAGCATAAGACAACAATCATTTTATTCTTCTCATGATGTTGCAGTAGAAACATTAAGAAGAGCTTTTCTGAACAGATGGCACCTCATCTCTTACATAGTTGCACTCAAACACAGGCTGGAGCTTCAGTCATCTGGAACTCAATTGGGCAGGATGTCCAAGAGAGTCCCTCACATGGGGGTGGGGGGCAGTTGGTGCTAGTACCTGCTGGAAGCTCAGTGGTTGTGACTGGTGGAGTGGCTACACATGACTTTCTGACATGGTAGTCTTAGATGCTTGTACATAGTGGCTGGCTTTCCACAGAGCAAGTATCCTGAGTCAACCAGGCAGAAATGACAAGGCCGTTTCAGAATTATGTAACGTCACTTCTCAGAGGCTATGCAACATCACGTCTACTGCATTCTGTTCTTTATAAGTGAGTTACTAGGGCCTGCTTAGATATAAGAAAGAAGAGAGAACCCACCTCTTAGTGTGAATAGTTTCAAATAATTTATGGACATAGTTTAAAACTGCCACATGGCTACAGAAAGAAAAATCAGAAGCTAGGAGATATGATATAAAAGTAGGAGAATTGATCAGTCACCTATACACATTGAAGAAAAATAGAATATATATCCCTCTCTTAGTTTATCATCCTAAATCCCTACAATAGAAACTGTAGTTAAGAGTGGTCAAACTCAGATTATCCCAGTTTCCAAGGCAATGGATTGATATTCAAGATACAGTTCTAAAACTGAGATGACCTAGAAGGCAAAATAATGATCTTCAAAGTCAGGAATTTGATTGCAAATCAAGTGTTTCACATCTGAGTTAATAGAGGTCCAAAGAGATTTTTTTTATTGTTCCCCCAATGAGCCTGTTGAATTAAATTTTATGAAACTTTGTGGAGAGCTGTGGCTCTTTCTCACTTGATTTGCATGACACTCCATAGAGCCCAGTGTGGAGATTAGAGCTTAACAAAATTCAGATGATAGATGATGATTTAATTAGAACAGAACAGTCCAAAAATCTCTTAGTCCATAGAAATACCAAGACGACTACAGGGTAGATGTCTATGATTCCAAGAGTTAAGATGAATAAAGTAGTATTTTCAAGCATTTGTGATTTCAAAAAATAAAAATTGCAACAATTTTCAATGGCCCAGTTAGCATAATAAACTATATTTAAAAAAGAGATGAATATTGAAGGACACAATCAGATACTCACTAGGGAATCAATTAGGATGCTGAATTAAAAAATAATCTTCATTTCTGATTTCTTCTTAGCCTTTTCCAGAAAGGAGATGATATTTAGAGGTAGGTTGGAAAACAACAAGTGTGGTACAACCTAAGGACATAAGTTCTCAAACCATGAAGAGAGGACTTCTTTGTGGAGGTCATAAAACTATTTCTCCCCCCTTCCAAACCTCATCCTTACCACTAAAGATGTAAATTTTCCAGATTCCAGTAGGTTGGTTTAAATTCTAGTGAAAATAGTTATTTAAATTAGGGTTTGAAGGTCGAATGGTGAAGGAGAGCAGAATGTGCCATCCCAAATGTGCCACTTCCGTGTGTGGATATTTCTGAGCAGAAGGCAATCAAGACCCAGCAGATGGAGGAAAACTTCTACCTCTCCCTTTAATTGCCTAAAAAGTTTAGATAAAGGGCCTGCTCCAGAAAAAAAAAAAGTGATTATCAGAATAACTTTTTTATCTGAAAGACTTACCTGGATGGCAGGACAAACATTTGATGACCAGACATCTGCTCTTAGCTTCCTATGAATAGCCCTCCTCCCCTTTGAATCCTCAGGCCCCTATCCCATTCCTTAGCTCAGTCTGAAATATAAACCTCAATGGCCTGAATACCTTTGAGTCTCATTGTCTGTATGGGGCTTCCATAGGTAGCATAATGAACTATATTTCCATAGGTAGTTAAATTTGTTTTTTCACATTAATCTGTCACATGTCACTTAATTATAAGACCAGACAAAGAATCTGGAAGAGAGGATGGGAAAATTTCCCACCCCTACAATGGCCCACCACCCAAAAACTCAAAAAGTTAAAAATCAATGACTTATCATTTCTTGTAATTCTACAGGATGGCTGGGTGGTTCTTTCCCTGATTTCAGCTAGGTTCACTGACATGATTGCATTCTGAACTGATCTAGAAGAGGCAAGGCGGCCTCACTCACATATCTGGTACCTTGGTGCTGGCTAGGGACTGGAACTATCTGGTTCTCTTGCTCTTGGCCTTTGTGGTAGATAGACTAATGGCCCCCCAAGACCCCCCAATATCTCATCTTCTATGACAAAATAGACTTTGCTGATGTGATTAAGTTAAAGGTATTAAGATACGAAAATTATCCTGGACTACACAGGTGGGCCAATCTAATCACAAGGATCCTTATAAGAAGACCAGGAGGGTCAGAGAAGATGTAACAACAGAAGCAGTGGTCAAAGCAATACCAGGAAGGATTCTCCCCAGAGCCTCCATCCAGTAGGAACTCAGTGCTGTTGACCCTTTTAGATTTCTGACCCTGAGAATTATGTTAATAATAGATGTTCTGTTCTAAGCCAGTGAGTTTGTGGTAATTTGTTACAGCAGCAATAGGAAACTAATACAGCTTCTTATACTCTGGTAGGCTATACCAGGTCTCAAAGAGTGTCCCCAGAGAGCCAGGCTCATTGCACAAACACTTTTCAAGCTTCTCCTTATGTGAAGCCCCATTTGCTAAAGCATGTTACATGGCCAAGCCCAGAGTCAATGTGAGAGGGACTTTGCCTCCACCACTTGATGGAAAAAATAGCAAAGTCTCATTGCTTGTATATTGCCATGGGAGGAAATTGTGCCTATTAATCTGTCAAAAGGGGTAAACTAGCCCTAACCGGTTTGGCTCAGTGGATAGAGCGTCGGCCTGCGGACTGAAGGGTCCCAGGTTCGATTCCAGCCAAGAGCATGTACCTTGGTTGCAGGTACATCCTCAGTAGGGGGTGTGCAGGAGGCAGCTGATCGATGTTTCTCTCGTATCAATGTTTCTAACTCTCTATCCCTCTCCTTTCCTCTCTGTAAAAAATCAATAAAATATATTTTTTTAAAAAGGGGGTAAACTATGTTTTAAGTGAGTAGCTTGGTTTGTGCTTTGAAAATCTTAATCCTTTGACTCAATCTCTTAGTCTGATGCTTAAAGTTTAGCTCTTCATCTAGCAAACATTCCATAATGCTTAACCCAATAACAAGCCTGTCACAGCTGAAGTTCAGATTGATATGACGCTTTTCCTTTTCTGCCTCAGCTTCCCAATGAACTTCTCAGATTGCTGAGCCATTGGCCTATCCATGTTTTATGGAGCCTACAATGTTTTCAAGTCTTTCCTCCTCTTGGAGTTAGTTTACATGCATTTTATGTGCCAAATAGTTCCTGTGAGTCAATTCTGAGATATTCATTTGCAAGAAATACAATGCCAAGCACCAACTGCATGCATCAATGGTTATTAGGCATTCTTCCGATTTCAACCTGAAGGATGGCACTTGGTGGAGGCATTTAAAAAGGCAGAAACAAACCTCCTTCAATGTTCTTCAAACTTACATTTTCCTTCATCTCTTAAGTGAGAAATAAAATACATTAGAACTCTCACATCATTAACAGAATGTGTGGGTAAACTTAAAATTTGCATCCAAATACATTCAAAAACAAAGATCTCTGCAGAACTTGCAAGTAGATCACAGGAAGGCGCCAGTGAGAAGAAAAAGTACTTTCTTGCCAAAAATCATGAAAACTGAATCCCTGTATTTTTGTCACATTTGTTTATTTTTAAAGCACATATTGGTCCAACGTAGAGCTGTGAGTTTCTTGAACACTTTGTTGTCATCAGTTTTCTGCATGGGTTATATAAATTTTACAAAATAGCTTAGTTAGCTAACTGATGAAACTTCATGTAAGTTTCACCAAAGTCAAAAGAGGGGCACTCTCCAGGTAATGCATATCATCAGGCCAGGCAGACCAACAGGAAACCTTAGGGAGCATAGTTTGGGGATGACTTTACCATAACCAGGGGCCTAATCCCCAGGCTTACAATTCCAGAAACTAAATGTTAGCTGTTCTTAATGATCCCAAACTTCTTATCCACTATCTTGCTTCCTGGTATTGATAAACCTAGCAGCTGAATCAAAAGGCCTCCCTGAGCACCAGATTTGAGCAAAGACAAGTGGATTGTCCAGGGTCCAGATGCCACCATGAAGACTCCTCTAATATGACAGGCCCTCGGCAGAGAGCTGACTGTCAGGGTCTCCCAGACTCAGAAATGAGCATTTCCTACACTAAGCTCCCTCTCTGACCCTCGGGTTTCTAGATGGCACATTTTACCTTCTCTGGGCCTTCTTTCTTAAATATATCAATATTATTGATTCAGCTACGGTGCAGTGAAGGATGTGCAGATATGTGTCATGGGTCACCACCCTCCCTTCCTAAGCAACGCTACTTTGAAAACAGCCTCTTTCCCACTGAATCCTGCTCAGCATGGCACTCCAGGCAGCCACTTCCAGCCAATGTGAACTGATACATGAGATGAAAATGCATGTGCGTGCCTTCTCTGGTGCAAAGGCTCTTTTTTAAGGGCCTAGGAGACACCCCGTCTTTCCTCATTAGATGCTTATTCCATTTGACCATGACTACAGCTGAATTCCAGCTTTGTAATGATGATTAAGGCAATGGATTCAGTTCTTCATTAACCCAGTTAGTTCTTCCCTTTCTCATAAGCATAACTACACCTTTCCTCCACAAATGCATTGTCACCCGGGAGACAGATCTTGGAGGAGTAACCCAGGTTCGTATTATTATGGGGATATCTTACACTTATGTTTCTTATCACCAGATCTGGAGCATCCCCAGAAGGACTGTGCCCTTCTTTGTTAACCATTGTTTCACCAGGGCTGACCCACAGGAGTTTAGTAAATATTTAGTGAGGACATAAATGCTTTTCTAATTGGATGAATAAATAAAACATCTCAAAGTCCCACTCAGCAAACAGTTGGTCTAGTTATATATGTCTTTTCATTAAAGTCTCCTAGATATTAGGAACACAGTCAATAATATATTCAATTCTCACACTGCAGAACCAGTTATTTAACAGTTTTTCTGTGCTGCTTGCTCACTGTGTTTGCATGCAGTGTTATGTGAGAATGTTACCAGAAAAAGGAGTTGAGATGCAACTTAACCTAACTCTTTCTTTCTACCTGTGCGTCTTTTTATGTTCCAATTTTCACAATAGTAGTGATGATAGGAGAGTTCCAAACTATGTATTCAAGGTAGGTTTGGAAATTGTAGTTATATTTCACTTACTTCAACAAAAGCATTTTCAAAATGCTTTTTTTTTTGTGAAACCATCAATATTTTGGTTGCTGACATAACCCTAAGAAGCTTTTAGTCTAGGTGAAGTGAGGAGACTTAACAGCAAAACAGTTTTGAAAATCAATGAATCAATGCACCATGTAGCCAATCTCTAAAATATGTAATGGAAACAATAAACACAACGTTATACACAAGACCTGACATATGGCCTTAAACTAGATGATCCATGAACGTTGTTTGAATAAAATAATTGATGGAGGAATATTACATAATTCTAGTTTCATGATACTTAGGATCGAACAGTTCTTTGCACATCATCAGGGTTCACTATTAACTTTCTGCCCAGTACTACACTTGGGTAATGGCAATAGTCTTTGAAGTTGCCCCAGAAAAAAGGCCAAGGGGTTGTCCTAACTGGTTTGGCTCAGTGGATAGAGCATCAGCCTGCGGACTGAGGGGTCCCAGGTTTGATTCTGGTCAGGGGCATGTACCTTGGCTGCGGGCACATCCCCAGTAGGAGGTGTGCAGGAGGCAGCTGATCGATGTTTCTCTCTCATCGATGTTTCTGGCTCTCTATCCCTCTCCCTTCCTCTTTGCAAAAAATCAATAAAATATATTTTTTAAAAAAAGAAGGCCAAGGGGTGATTCTTGAGTCTACCACACTCTCTTACCCCACATACATAGTAAATCTGCAAATACCTTTTCTACCCTCCTAATAACTCTTTACCTATTCACTCACTTTCCTTCATTCTCTTCCCATTTTCTGCTGTGACAATCAGAAAGGCCCATCTTAACTTGCATCCCTCTTGCCTCCCTCCAATCTATTCTAATTGCCACCAGAATATCCCCTCTCAAGAGGAGATAACAGGACATTGCCTTTTATATAACAATTTACAGCTCCCCACTGATAAAGTAGCTTTAAGCTAAAGTAAACCCCTTGGCATGGGATAGAAGACCCTTCGTAATCTGGTGCTTGCTTACCTTCCCTGCTCTTCCACTGTCATTATCCCACTTCACATTTCAGCCAGACAACTCCTCAAGTCCCCAAGCACTCTCTCCCATCTGGGTCCCATCTAGTTAGATCCTTCTTATCCCTAATTTAGACTCTGGCTCTGCTGACTCTGCTTGGCTCACTCCTCATTGTCCGGAGACCTCCCTTTAGTCTTCACCCATACCAGCAAGCACATCTGTGATGTGTTCATCTTTATCGGAGCAACCATCTCTGGTCTTAATCGCCTATGTATCTCTCATAAGTGATGTGTGGGCACCTCACAGGGCCTGGATATGTCTTAATTAAAGTTGTATCTTGGTGCCTCGTTCATGGTAGGAACAAAGTACACATTTAAGGAAAGAGAAAATGAGTCAACAAGCACGTCTGTGGCAGAGGACTTATTAGATGTGGCCTTGTCGATCTATTGCCTCACTCCCGATAGAAGTTAAGAATCCGAGTCCTAGGCATTTTTAGGGCCTTCTTCAAGCAGTTGCCAGGCCCACGGTGCCGGGGAAAGTGAAAAACGCCTGCCAGGCCACCTTAAACTAGAGCTGCACTGTGTCTTGCAGACCCGCGTGCTGAAGTAGCTCTGAGAGCAGCACCCAGGATTGCAATTACTAGTAGAGTTGGAGGAGAGGAGAAGGAGGCAGGCCAGCGCATCAGTCAGTAATCAGGGCACCTTCCTCCCCACCCCCTCACAGGCTGTATCAGAGATGCTCAGGAGGTTCCGATTTTAGGCAGTGCGCTTCCGCCATCTAGTGGTTCTCTCCCACGGCCCAAAATGCCTTCAGCAGAAAAGGATTTCAACCGCTGATAACCCAGCAAAAGCAGAACCATACCCGGAAGCCGTACTTAAAATAGTGCCCAAGTATAATCGAGAAACCCAAATAGAGACCCTTTCATCCATCTGTGGCCTTTTGAGAAGAGATCATCTTTGAAGGATGTCCCATGAAATAGCCGGTAGAAGGCTGTGTCACCCTGTAAGGCAGCCAAACTGAAAATCACTCCTCAGTGAAAGCTAGTTTCAAATGTAAGAAATGATTTTAGTTTATCCTGGGTTGGATTTTTTTTTTTTTTTTTTTTACTTCTCCCAAATGATTCTAAATGTGTCCCAAACATTGTCTAGAAATCATGCTTACCCAGCAGTGAAGTAGAGAGTTTCAAAACTGAAAGAAAAGCTATGAGTGTCCCTGCTACTCTCAGCACAGCAGTGCCAAACAAGGCAAAGATAACAGTGCTGAGCTTTAACAAGAAAACATTTCAGGGAGCAGGACTGACATGGACGAAAATGGCCTGGCTTCAGAGTCCCAAGGGAAGCTGGCGCTCTGACTGCTTTTCTCTGGGGGGTCCCCAGGTAATTCATTACAATATTAATAGTCTGTTGGCTCCAGGACGGTGATCTGGAACAGATCCAGCCGTACAGAAACCACATCCACACAGAAGATACAGATCTCACCAGCACACACTTCACGCCTGAGAAATTTGGCCCTGAAATGGTTCTGAAAACAACAGAGCAGCAATCAGTAGAAGCAACCAGAGTCTTCGCCACCTGCTTGAGAAAAACAGACTTTCTCAGGCAGGAAACAGATTTATATATGTATCCATAACTTACATCACACCTCCACAAAACAGCCACTACCTAGAGCACGTGATGGGGGCGAGGATGTATGAGCTCCTGAAAGATCCTGCATCTTATTTTCCGATCGTTTTCTTCTTTCTAAATGCCCCAATTTTATGTATATCACAGTGTCCAATATTGTAATGTGACCTTCAGCTGAAGCTTGCTAACAGCTGACTGACATTTACACACACACACACACACACACACACACACACACACACACACACCAGGTTATTCCACAAGCTTCCTGTCTCCTCTGCGGGCTGTGCTCAAACAAGTTTGCTATATTTGTTTAAGTAAACATGCAAAGAGGTAGGTCCTGTCTGAAAGACACAACAATTGATAAGATGAGTTTAAAAAAATAGATGTGTTCCTGGGGAAAAAATCAGCTAATCCAGGTGCTTGATATCATATAAGAACGATCCATTCACTTGTTCATTACAATATTTAAATACTCTGTTTTACCATGTTGGCACAGCCTTATGGCATAAGAACTACCTGTAGGCTGGCAACTGCCTGAGGTATAAGACTTACATTTAGTATATAACCCACTCCTAAGGAGCAAGCTCAATACTTCCTTTCTTGTCATTCGGCTAAGTAAGAATATATGATTGTTGGACAAATCATCTACTTTATCCTTCTGGACAAACAAAAAAAAGATGATTGATGATGTTCAGGTTTAGAAAGCACTCATATACAACAGCTTCTTGAAGAAAGTTTCATTTTTTTAAAAAAATATATTTTATTGATTTTTTACAGAGAGGAAGGGAGAGAAATAGTTAGAAACATCAATGAGAGAGAAACATCGATCAGCTGCCTCCTGCACACCTCCCACTGAGGATGTGTCTGCAACCAAGGTACATGCCCTTGACCGGAATCGAACCTGGGACTCCTCAGTCCGCAGGCCGACGCTCTATCCACTGAGCCAAACCGGTTATGGCGAAAGTTTCATTTTTAAAAAGGTAAATCAAACATTCTTCTCAGGGGGAGGAAATCTTTAAACATCCTTACTCCTAAAGAACTGTATTGCATGCTACTAAGCAGGAATGACAGAAGAACATTCCAGTAAGAACATAAAAATTGGGTTAAGGTTTTCAGGAAAATACAAAAGGAACAAAAGTGCTGCTTAGATAACAAACTCCAAGGATGGGAAAGCTTTAGGCTCCTCTGGTAATTCTACACTAGCAGGTAATTAACAAGAGGCTTAAAATACAGTTTTATTAAGATGCCTTTCTCACCTAAAAGGCTATTGGTCATCATAGCTGAATTGCTTCTGCAGTGATGGGTGTGGTCTTTCCACCACTTTTTTTTTTTTTTGTCTTTGGGCAAATTACTGAGTTTTCTGAGATTGTTTAATTTATTTGTAAAATGAAAGTAATTACTGTTAGAAAATGCTGTCTGTGTAAGTCAGAAACGATCAAATATCAGCCATTTGGCCAGTTCTACTGAGTAAGTCACAACTTTTACGGACCTGGGAAGCCATGGAGACAGTCGACTGTGATCTGGATATTAATGTCCATGTCTTTGACTCGCTGATGGACAAACTGTGGAGAAAGCTTACTCAGGCCAAAAGGTCCCAGCAAGACAGGTTCACAACCAATTTATCCGTCAGGATCTTTGTCAGCTGTGCTAAAGGGCTGTGTAAGTACACAAACACATGGATTTTTAGTGCCCTGCACTGGAAGGGTGAAAAATAATTTTAGAGTATCTAAGAAAGCAGGAATTACTTTGAGAACATAATACAGTAGACAGAGTGCTGGCCTTGAAATAAAAAATATTCAGGTGAGAATCCCTACTCTGTGGTGAACTAGCTACATGACCTTGACATGTGGTATGATGTCTTTGATTTTCTGCTTCCTCATCTCTAAGATGGAAATGACAAGTGGGGCCCTAAGTGCCATACACTAACAATAATAACTAGCATGTTTTCAGTACTTACTGTCTGCCAGGCACCATACTTTATCACATTAACATCAGAACAGCCCTAAGGGGAAAGTATGATTGCTAAAATTGCTCATAAATGAAGAAACGGGAGTTCAAAACCAGTAAGGGCAAAAACACATGGAAATTAAAAGGTAGAACTGAGATCTGAGCCCCAGCAGTTTCATTCTAGAACTTACTTGCCTACCAACATGCTACACTGCTTTTCATCAAAGGGCCTTCCTTCTACTCTACTAGTAGATTCTATCACTCATTTGCTTTACTGGACCTTGATTTCCTCTTTAGCCTAATGAATGGATTGAACTAGACTCAGATTCTAAATGATTGATCTCAAACACCCACCCTGATCATTTTTGTTTGTAGCTCCCAAGAGCATTGTTCTCAGAAAGATTGCAAAAGCCATGTCTCGGTTCAGGGAAAACTAACATTATGATTAACTAGTGATGTTTGCCAAGGGTGGACAGTGAGGTATGGAGGCACTGAGAGCTTATTTGCTAATCCTTGGAGACATAAGGTACCTTCTGACTGCTACATTCATTATTCTATCTGCATCTTCTCTTAGTAGCTGCTGAGAAATCAGCCGAGGTTGGTCTGGTCTAGCAAGGCTTGCCTGATAGGACAGGGCTGTCTTACAGAATTTTCTGCCATGTTCAAAATGTCAAATACAGCAGCCAGTAGGCACATGTGGATATTGAGTGCTTGAAATCTGAGTAGCTCTTTTTAAAATTTAAATGAATAAAAATATAAACTTAAGTAGACCCATGTAGCTAATAGCCACTATATCGATCAGTGCAGTTCTAGAACATATTTAGTTGGTTGTAGATCAGTGGTTCTCAACCTTGGCTGCACATTAGAATCACCTGGGAATCTTTTTAAAATCCTGATTTCTGGGCCCCATCCTCCGGAAATTCTATTTCTTTGTTACTAATGTTGTGGCCCCACCCCATTACAAAGAAACAGAATTTCCGGAGGATGTGGCCCAGAAATCAGGATTTTAAAAAGATTCCCAGGTGATTCTAATGTGCAGTCAAGGTTGAGAATCACTGGGCTACAGGAATGGAAACTACTAGGCTTCTGAAAGAAATGGGGTTTAGTCAGGACTTTCTGTCTTTCATTTCTTTTTTTAAAATCTTTATTTTTGAAAGTATTACATATGTCCCCTTTTTTCTCCCACTGACTCCTATTGCCCGCCCCCACTTGCACCCCTCAGCCCAGGCCTTCACCACCCTGTTGTCTGTGACCATGGGTTATGCATATATGCGTACAAGTTCTTTGGTTGATCTCTTCCCAACCACCCACATACCCTTCCCAGCCTTTTTGTGCCTTCCATTTCAAGCTTTCTCATTCCTTTCTGTATGTTAGCTATCCCTGCTTGGCCATGTCACCCGGGAGGCAGCTTGCCCGGCCAGAACTTCCTCCAGGAAGGAAAGCCAGCCTGGTCTCTCTGTTTCCACATTTTAAAATAGCAAGAAAGGAACCAAGATGGCGGCATAGGTAACCACCTGTACTCACCGCCTCCCACAACCACATCAAAATTACAACGAAAATACAGAACAACCATCATCCAGAGCCACCTGAAAGCTGGCTGAATGGAGGTCCTACAACTAGAGAAGTAAAGAAGAGAGCACGCTGAGACTGGTAGGAGCGGCGGAGGCGAGGAAGAGGTTGGTCCGGCACCCACGTGGGACGCTTTATTAATTGGGAGGAAGACTGTCTCTGTAGAGGGCCCCTGAGGAGCAAGGAGTCCCAGCCCCTCACCAGACCCCCAGCCCAGGGTCCCAGAGCTGGGAAGTGAAGTCCCCATAACTTTGGGCTATAAATACCAGTGAGGATTGTGGCTGAGTAACACAGAGGCTGCTGAAGATCCAGGTGTTCCTCTAAAAGGGCTGGTGCACACACTTACATGGTCCCGAGCTCCAGCGCCGGGGGCCCAGACACACATGGGGAGGAACTGGATTGTCTGGCATCGGGGCAGGAACTCAGGGGCAGCTTTCTCCCGGGGCTGACTAACAGCCATATCAGCATGGCCCACACTGTTTGCTCCTCCCTGGTGATTCCCTGAGACCCCGCCCCATCCAATTTGCAGCTCCACCCAACCTGTGTGCACCAGCTTTTCCATATGAATGGCCTGTCCCTGCTCAGGCTTCAGACTTTGTTAGAATCTCTCAAACAAGCTGCAGCTGGCCTCAGCATTCCCCAAACCTATCAATAAAAGGCCAAGACCCAGCACTAGCACCAGCCTGCTTTGCTTCACAGCTGGGCCTCACCTCCTGTACAGCAGCTCTCCCACTGTAGTTGCAGCTGGTCCTCACAGCCAATTGGCCCGGAGGTCAACTCCTCCCGGAGACACTAACAGCAATCAAGGCTCAACTACAAGACAGCGCACACACAGCCCACACAGGAGCACACCTGGTGAAAGAAATAGACTTACAAGTCCAGGAAGCACAGAGAGTGCAAACAAGAGGGATCCAAAGAGGCCCACACCAAGACACATCGTAATTAAAATGCCAAGGGCTAAAGACAAAGAGAGAATCTTAAAAGCAGCAACAGAAAAGAAATGAGTTACCTACAAGGGAGCACCTATATGACTGTCAGCTGATTTCTCAACAGAAACTTTGCAGGCCTGAAGAGAGTGGCAAGAAATATTCAAAGTGATGAATAGCAAGGACCTACAACCAAGATTACTCTACCAGCAAAGGTCTCATTTAGAATTGAGGGTCAGATAAAGAGATTCACAGTCAAGCTAAAGGAGTTCATCACCACAAACCAGTATTATATGAAATGCTGATGGGTAGTCTTTGAAAGGAAGAAGAGATAAAAAATGTGAACAATAAAATGGCAACAAATACATATCTATCAACAATCTAATCTAAAAATAAAAATAAATGATCAAGAAATGTAATGAACAAAAAAGCCTTTGCGTAAAACAGAATCAGAAGCATGAAAGCCTGGAACAGACTGACAAATCTCAGAGGGAATGGCGGGGGGAGGAGGGTGAGAAGAGATTAACCAAAGATCTTACCTATGGACACAAACAGTAGGGTGGTAAAGGCCTGGGTGGGGCAGGCCCCGGGTGGAAGGCAATGGGGGAAAAACAGGGGAACATCTGTAATACTCTCAACAATAAAGATTAAACAACAACAACAAAATAATAAATAAAATAAAATAGTAAGAAAGGACTCTGGCCCATCCTGGGTCTGGTGCCACACTTGAGCTATCAAGTAAGGAGGAGTGGTGAGCAGAATCATGTCTTAATATGGACATTCCTAGGAGAAGTCACAAAGTTGGAATGGGGCGGGGGGCAGTTCCCACAAAAGAAGGAGGAGGTGTTGTCCCAGGAAGGATGGAAAGAGAAGTCAGGAAAACACAACAGTGCATTTTCATTGCAGGAACAGTGGGGTGACATAACAAAGACAGCACATATTCATGAGCGAAGGCGTTTTTCTTTCTTATAAAGCAGACCAAGCATGATAGGGAACTTTGCCATCTATAGAGGCAGGTGCTTTTCCCCCTTATTGATCATCCAAGGAAAGCAACCCAGATGCTTTAATGACCTGGGCTGTGGAGGTGAAGGAGAGCCTTGCTTTTAAATGCACAGTGTGTTTAGCCATTAATTGTATCAGGAAATTGAAGAGACGCTTTGGTTTTATATTTGATTATCTCAAGACCTATTGAATAAAAAAAGGATTTTTGCCTCATTAGCAGTAAAGCATACCAGCATAATGATGGATCGTTCAAAGTATTATTTCCTTATTTTTGGTTCTAATCAGTAGATTTAATAAGGAAGAGCCAGGTTCAATAAAGGATACGTCTGGCTTCAAATGATTAATCGATTTTTATGGAACTCACATGCTGTCCATTTCTTTGGGAAATGACAAGACAATGGGAACCGCAACTCCCCGCAGCCCTCCCTAACCCTCCCCGCCAGCTTCGCTTTGAGTAAATAGGCTGCAGTGGACTGTCTTGGGGCATTTTGACAAAGGTGCATCCTTTGTCTCTCACATCCTGAATTGATGCTGTAGGTAATTAGCTTTGGGACCGAGGTCTCTTTCATCTGTAAGCAAGTCAACTAAAGGGTTTTTCCTTTGCTGCTTGAAACGTGGATCTCTTGCTTCCATTCCCCCTTTGACTCTCCTCCGGGGCTCCCTTAATTAGGATGTCAAATTGCATCCTACTGCGGGGAGCTGAACTTCCTGAGATTGTTCCAGGGCAAACATCTCTTGAGTTGGGGAGGGAAAGGAGGGGGGGGAGACAATTTTTCTTTGTAATGTCATCTCCAATTCCTCCGGGCAGCAGATGAGCTCTTCTTGTGCATTAACCACGAGGAGTGAGGCTGTGACAAGCTGCAGATGCTGTCGATGCAGATGAAAGCATGGAGTCAGTGGGAGATAAACAGAAGTGCACGCCAAGACGGGCAGAGCTGGCTTGAGTGACTGAGCCTATCTCTTGGAATTGGAATATAAACCAAAAAAAAAAAAATTAAAATCCTGTGAATGCCTCTTGCCAGGGCATTTTAACTACTTAAATACATGAATGTGGCTTATGTCTTGCTTTATCTCCAAAGACTGGGGAGGGACCGCAGATACCTGGTGTGTCTGCTGCCCATTCCTCCCATTCCTTCCTCCGTAGCTGATGTTGCTAACCACTCACGACACTTCCCTGCTGAGCCCACACGTAGACGCACACCGCTAGGCAGTCACCATCAACTGGTCCAAGTTGGCACAAAGGATGGAATCTATCTGCAGCCCCCAGTCCAGAACGCTGTAAGCGTTTGGTAAATACCTGTTGCATGCACAAGTGAATGAGAGCATGCTTCTGGAGACCGGGGGCTTCACTGCTACTCTCCTTTCTTGCATTTAGAGTGCTTTTTTGTTGTTGTTCCTCAGATGCTCCCAAGGGGTCATATCCATTGTTGTTCTTTAATTTAGGTTCGTGATACTACCCTCCAATTTTATCTAAAACAGGAATAAAAATATGTTGCCCTCAAGCTGTGTTTGTCCTGGTATTCGGGCACATCTGGGTGTGTCTAGGGGACTGGTGAAGTGGGTCTCGGAATTGCCTTCCAAAACATAGGATGTGAGTGTCTCAGTTTGGGTCTAAGGCAGCTGAACAGGACGGAAGGGAGGTAAAATCAAGGGATATTGAATCTGTTACTCTGATCATTTGCTAGCCCAGTCCTATGCCAACGTCTAAGGGCAAGTGAGTTACAGTGGAAGGTCCAGGAAAAACCACAAAAGGCCAGTTCAATAACCTAATCATGATATGATACAAGTATCAAGCCCTAGGGGCCCTGGGCAATGGGGAATGCCACCCTTTCAACATGGCTGGCAAGGCTCCTTGGCAGGGTCGGTGTGGAGAGCAACGATTAGGGCAGCTTGTTTTGGCACCTTCCATCATTGTCCCAAACCATTCCCTTAGCTGCTGCTTTTCGGTTGACTCTCCTGGGAGATATCACCATCTGGAGTTGGAGTCAGAGTTGAGGCAAATAAATGGCAGACCCCACGGGGCACACAAGAAGACAGCGTTTATCACTTACAGCAGAAGCATCAGTTGGGGGCGCTCAGAACTACTTGGGAGTGATATTGGCATAGCCGGCAGGAATTCCTGCCCAGCATGTGGGGAGAGATGAGAAGCAATGCTAAAGTGTTGTTGGCATTTACCTTTCCTCGACTGAGAAATTCAAGCTGCAGGTATTTTGAAGACTTTGAGCACAAAGGAAACACATACACCTCAAAACAACAACAACAACAACAACAAAAAAACAACCAAACAAAACCCTTCAAATGAGGTTGGTATTTTCTTCACAGCAGCTTGATCAATAAAATGCATTAATTTAATACCTGCTGGTGACACAGCGTTTGGCTTGCCACAAAGTGAACCCCACAGCATTCAGTCCCCCAGGAGTGCATACAAGCTTAAAGTACTTGTACACACTGTAATGGCCAAATAAGAACCTCAAAGCAATGCACAGATTGTTGGTGCAACATTCTATCACATACGGGTCGTTTTGCTAAGAGGACTGCAAGCTGCTGGAAGCACATAAATATATTATCCAATTTTCTTGACCAAAATAAAAGCTCAGAAATTCAAAATGACAGGAGCCAGGTCTGTATGGCTGTAGGGGAATCTAAGCAGTCTAGAAAATTTGATTAACTCAATTTGCCCCAGTTCCTTAGGGAAGCTTCGGAAATCAAAATTACTATTTAATAGTCCAAGTAGTAAATTTGGATTGAACGGATCTGTCTGACCTTCCTTTACTTCTTTCTGAGACACAATCTTACCTGAAGGGTCAGAGCAAATGGAAGTAAAGACATAATAGCATTATTGAATCTCCAAAGTGCACATAACCCCTGAACCTCTGAACCTCTACCCTGGACAAATAAGAAAAAAATAAAATTAAGGGTTTATGGGGGAAAAACTCCAATGTCCTTGGATCAAACTTAATCCTCCTAGAGTTCTCTGAAGAATGAAATCATGTGAGCCAATGTGGTATAAAGCAGTTCTCAACCTGTAACGTTCACCAAGGTCATTTGGAGACCTTGTCATAACACAGACTGCTGGGCCCTGCCCCCGGAGTTTCTGATTCAGTGGGTTTGGGCTAAGGACCAAAAATGTCCATTTCTAACTAATTCTCAGGCGATGCTCACAGTACTGCTCAGGGGAACACAGATTGAAGGCCAGTTGTGAAATGATTGGTTACCATGGTCTAAACCAGTCATTTCACTGGGCTTGTAAAATGATAACTTTTTAATTGTATCCTTCGGTTTGTATTCATTTGCAGAAGTTGTTCTGTGTAGAACAGTGGTTCTCAACCTTGGCTGCACATTAGAATCACCTGGGAATCTTTTTAAAATTCCGGATGAGGCCCAGAAATCAGGATTTTAAAAAGATTCCCAGGTGATTCTAATGTGCAGCCAAGGTTGAGAACCACTGGGGTAGAAGAACTTTCCTGTAGCTGTGAAGTTATGTGATAACTCCTAAAATACAGATCAAACCAGAAAGGCATATCATTTGCTCTGGCCAAAGAAATATGAGTAAAAGTGATGCTATGCCTATTCCAAGCTGAAGTTTTAAAAAACATAGCACGTTTCTCCCAGCCCTGTTCTGTTCCTGCATTTGGCCATGGGAAGAGCATACCCAAGAGCCTGCCTCTTGACCCTGGGCCCTGGGGGAAAGGTACAACGAACTCACATGAACCTGCCCTTTAACCTGAAGCAGAGCTGACCTGCAGTCCTGTGAGCAAGAAATTAATTTATATATTCACTAATAAGAAAGATTTCCGAGTACTTGCTTTGTTTTTTGTTATAAGCCATTGAGATTTGGGCATTGACTTGTATGCAGTGTTATTGCCATAACTGTTGACTAATACTACAGGTGCGTATGACTTGAAGTTCTCATGTGTCTTTGATGGCCAGCCTCTCAGTGCTCTTGGAGCTCTTCAGCTTCACCAAATCGTTCCCTCTTGAGCAGTGGGGTTATATGGCTGGGAACAGAAGCTTTGATTATTTCGGTCCATAGGTTCCAGACCCTGAGAGGACTCAAGACTAGTGGAAAGCCACAGCCTGGGCCAAAATGCAGGTGGTCATGCTTATATATAAGTAGACGCATCTTAACTTCAATAGCAATACAGGGATTTTTCACTTGATTATAATATGCTGGATGAAATAAAATTAACTTTCTAATAATTAGCCGCAAATTTTCATGTGTTTATCTTTACCATCTGCTATCCAGCTCTGCTAAGCTAGAAGCCTCAAATCCATCAACCAGTAAATAGTTCCTTGGGTTTCACTTCAGGGACCAATTAAAAGTATCAACATATTTTCTTCCATTAGGCGGGGAGTTTTTCCTCCAGCTGTTGGGATCTGGGGTTTTAAAAGTATGAAGCATGATTACCCAGGGAGAAGGCACTTGAGACAGTTGGAGGAAAACAGATTCTGTTGAAAGCTCCTTTATGGGAACTGGTTTATGCAAGTTTGGTTCCGCCCTTCCCACTTGCTTCGGGGGGCACATGCCTTATGGAACTTGTAAACGCTACAGCTGCTGCTGCCACAGGGAAGTGGCTGCTCCCAAACCTGGAGGGAGAGCTCCTGGCAGATAACCCAAGGGCTGCTAATTTATCACACGTGCAGGCACAGCTCCCCTTGAGGAGGACTGTGAATGAAAGAAGACAAAGAAGGAACCTGGGAGCTACCTAGTCATCTAGAGTCAACGTCCTTCTGGGAAAAGGGAGCTTGCTCGACATCAAGACACCAGACCTGGCCATCAGCATGGCTCCTCCAAGTCACAGGCTTTGAATTCTGACTGAGGTTGGAATCTCAGTTCTGTCTCAAATTAACTATATGCATAGAGAGTCAGTTACCTGCCCTTCTGAGCCTTTGTTTCCTTATATGCTAAAAATAAATGCAAACTGTATAGTATTGTTTTAACGACTTAGGTACATAGACATAAAGCACCTAGCGAAGTACCCAGCTCCTCACAGACACACACAAAAAAATTCATTCACATCTGAATAACTGACCCCAATTTTTCACCCCTGTCTGAATCCTTACCGTTGTCACAACTGCTTCCTTGGCAGAGTGTACTTTCCCATCCCTTGCTTTGAGCTTGATCACATGACTTGCTTTGACCAATGAATGTGGGCAGAATTGACAGCATGCCTGTTCTGAGACTAAGCCTTAAGCAGTCTTACATGTTTCTACTTGCCCTTTGCACTTCCACTGTTAACATAGAAACACCCTGGCTGGCCTGCTGGTCCAAGAAGAAGATGAGAGACATATGGAGCAGGGCTGTCCCAGCAGGTCTGCAAAGCTACCATGCCAAGCACAGCCCAGAACATCCAAGTGCCACCAACATAAGACATCTGAGTAATAATAAATAATGGTTGTTTGAAGCCACTGAGTTTTGAGGTAGATTCATTTAGGCTAGAATATCTCACAGCTATGTCACCTCACATTCCTTGCCTGAGTTCCAATTGCATTTCTGCCCTGTATTTATTGAATGGTTATCTTTGGCATTGCTAATATTGCTGAGTAGGCTCAGAAAACAGTATGCTTAAATGCTTCACAGAAACTTCTTCTGAATTAGTGGTTTAGATCTTAATTTCCAAACTCAGGTGTGTTACAAGAAAAGTAACTTGGTTATTACAAATCCCCTATTCTGCTGGGTAACAGAAATGTTTCTAGATCACTTTGGGGGTTCTTCTCCCTCCAGGGTGGCGTTGAAGTTTGGGAGGCTTCTCATAGGGCATGATGCGGAGGTGTAAGGGGTTGGAAGGGACAGATGGATACTGTTGTTCCTGGTTGTTGATCCCTGCCGGCCTCTGCTGGAATGTCTTGGTCTGTATCAGCAAGGATCCAGAGTTTGATTCATTTGGGGCTAAACTCCTCTTGGAAGCCTGTAATTATTTTCAACTCAAGGAAACGTGGGGCTGCTCTCAAACATGCGGAAATTGTCCTGAAGCATCTACGTCTTGTTGGGGTGAAGAGAAAGATAAGACATTGGTGTTGGGCCTGTCTGTCTGGAAGCACCAGGTGGACATTTCCACTCCAGGCTCTTCTTGCCTCTCCAGGTTCTCACAGAGAAGAAGGCATAGGTCCCTTTTGCAAATAGATGCCCAGGCCTTCCTGAGGCCTCTGCCATTCCTCCCTCCTGGACAGAGCATGAGTTATGGCAGGATGTCCAAATGTTTCTCAGGAGTCCACATGCTTTTTCCCTCTAACTCTCCTCATTTCTTCCACTCTGAGGAGCTTTGCTGTTTTCTTTTCCATCATTGAAGAGACCTAGACTTTTGTAACTCAAAAACCGAGAAAAGACTTTTCTCTTTTTTATCTGCATAATTGCTACCTTGAAACACAGAGTATGTAAAATCCTAACTGTGGCCTGCGTTGGTTAAAGAGTCTGGGGCAACAGGCAATTACAAGAAAAACTCCCACAAACTTACATCAGTTGATATTTTAAAACGACTTTCCTTCACAGTTGCATATACTCGTTTTATGGAAGACAACATATAATATGCAAAATGTTGCTTTTCATATGCACCATGATGGATTTCTCTTTTACTCTGTTACTTAACTCCAGGAGATGTTGGGTAAATGAGTTAATAATGGAATTTCTCCATTAACTCTTAGTCCTAGTTGTGTTTGGGTTTGTTTGTTTGTTTGTTTGTTTTTCGTTTTGGATGTTCATTCTTTGATCCAGCTGTACTTATGCCAGGATTAACCAGAGAAGCTGCCAGCTGTGATTTGCAGATGTGTTCCAGTCCCACAATGCCAGAAAAATTCAATTATGCATACTAAGGTCATCTCCATAAAGCATGACCATACTGACATTTCACAGCGAATAGTGGCCATCAAAATGCTTAGCCAGGAGCAAATTGTACCTGCTTATATTACAATGGCCATAATAACAGGTGTAAAACCAGTGTTTTAGCTATATTTACGGCCAAATTGAACCAGGCAATGATCCAAGCAATAGGTTGGCGCTCAGCCTAATTTGAGCTAAGCAAGGGTGATTTCATGCTGCAAAGTGGGAACAAAAATGCAAGCTTTATAGTGTGTATTGAGAGTTCAAACAGAATAGAACCTCCTGGAGAGAGTAGATATTGAAATGAACAAGCTGGCTTTTGAGTATTTATCTCAATTTTCAAGTGGGTATCGGGGACAAGATAGGATTGTCACATGCAGTACCACCCTAGGAGGCATTCTCTAGAGAGCTACTTCCAGCTGTTGTGTTCCTCAAAACATTAATATCTAGGAAGTGTTTAAGGAATTCTATTTTCAGCCATGATTAAGTAGAGGGTGGGGATTTACTCTGTTACCTTAAAAAACAAAACAGATCAAGTAGACAATATAAAGGTTTGCAGACATTGGACAATAGGGCGGGAGAGTGAGTGATGGGAAAAGAGAAACAAAAGAGATGATTTGTTTCTCTTATGATTCCTCCTCTTGGTGACTAAAGAGAGTGTTCAGGTAGGTTTGCAGGGAGGGGAAGCCAAACAATGGCAAGAAGTCTTCCTGAGGCGATCAGACAGAGTTGCAAATGTGGGCAGCCTATGGTGGGGACAACAGCCAGAGCTGTGCCTGCTTCACAGAGAGGGGAGCTCTGCACCAGACAGAGCTCTGGGGATCTAAAGAGGGTTCCCTCGGGGTCTTCAATTGAGTACCATTCAGTGCGTTCATATTAGGAAACAACCTGAGAGCAGAAAAGGAATCAATAGGAAGAACCCCTGGGGCTCATTATAAATAGACTTCAAATATAATAAATATTTAAAAGGTTTTCAGGGAGAAGTAAAATGACTCCAGATGGAAATCTGGATCTCCAAAAAGAAGAGGGAAACCAGAATATATAAAGGCATGAGTAGAGGTAAAGCATTTCTAATTTTATAAATATCTCTATAATTGACTGTTTAATAAGAAAATGTGGGATATATAACATATGTAGAAGTCAAATGCTTATCAACCACAGTACAAAGGTCTTGAGAGGAGAAATGGCAATAAACTGTTGTAAGTTTCTTATACTGTACAGGAAGTGGTAAAATATTACTTGAATATAGACTGTGATAAAGTAAAGTCGTATCCAATAAACCCTAAAACAGCTATTATAAAAGCAAAACAAAGCATTTACCAAATAGCCAATGAAGATAAAATGAGATTTTAAAATATTCAATTATTTCAAAAGGAGGCAAAAAAGGAAAAAGGTTAACTGACTTTTCATAAATGTGCTAAGTTAATTAACAAGGAAAGGATCATCTTAACAATGAAATGATGTTGGAATGATTAGGGAGCCAGATGCAAATAAATAAATCTCAACTCTTACCTCCCATCACGTACCTAAGAGCCACTGACCTACATAAAAGAACTAAAATTATAAAACTTCCAGAAGAAATCATAGGAGGACATCTTAGTTACCTGGGATTTGGTGAAGATTGTTTAATAGGACATGAGAAGCACAAACTATACAAGTCAAACATCAATAAATTGGAATTTATTAAAATTACTTAGTTTGCTCTTAAGGAGTTCATGTTACAAAAATAAAAAGACCATCAGGAAAAAGATATTTGCCAAACACAAATCTGCCAAAAGGACTTGCAACTCTTTAAATAAAGATCCTTATATCTCAATAATAAGAAGGGGAACAACCCGGTAAAAATAGAAAAAAAAAAAATGAACAGGCACCTAACCAATATAAATGGATGGATTGTAAAATAACCCATGAAACTATAGTTAGCACCATTACACATTAGGCAAATATAAATAAAAACTACAATACACCCAGCCGGTGTGGCTCAGCAGTTGAGTGTCCACCTATGAACCAGAAGGTCATGGTTCGATTCCCAGTCAGGACACATGCCCGGATTGCAGGCTCTATCCCCAGTGTGGGACATGCAGAAGCAGCCAATCAATGATTCTCTCCCATCATTGATGTTTCTAACTCTCCCTCTCCCTTCCTTTCTGATAGCAATTAAAATCTATATATATAAGAGGCTAATCTGCAAAGTGTCTCCTCAGGAGTTCATTTGATTACTCACTATAACGTGTGCTGACCACCAGGGGGTGGTGCAGAATGAGGGAAGGCCCTGCTGGCAGCCAGAAGGAAGGCCCCAGCCAGCAGCCAGAAGGCCCTGATAGGCCCTTGATCGCCGGCCAGGCCTAGGGACTCTACCTGTGCATGAATTTTGTACACCAGGCCTCTAGTATATATATAAAAAACCCCACAATACATGTCACACACACTTAGAATAGCTCAAACTCAAAGGACTTATCAGATCAAATGTTGATGAGGATACAGAGCAACTACCTTCTCGTACCTTGCTGATACAAATGTAGAATGGTGAAGAAATATGTAGTCACTTCTTTAGACATTAAACATACACCTTCCCTATGACCCAGTCATTCCAGTCTTGAGTGTTTACTCAAGAGAATGAGAGCATACGTCCACCCAAAAAGTCACATACAAATGTTCACAGCAGCTTTATTTGTTACAGCAGAGAATGAAAAAGTCCCATTCACTAACATGTCTGAATACTTAAATTGTGATATATCTTTGCAATGGAATATTACTCAGCAACCAAAGGAAACAAACCAGATTCATGCAACAACATAAATGAATCTCAAAATAATTATGCTGAATGAAAAAAATGCCAGACAGACAACCGGCATACTCTATATAGAATTCTAGAAAATACAAACCAATCTGTACTGACAGATCAGTGCTGCCTTGGTTATGGGGAATGGGAAAGAACTGGATTACAAAGGGACCCAATGAACATATTAAAGTGATAGTCTGCTCATTTACTTGACTGTGTTGACGGTTTCACAGGTATACTAGTATGTATATGTGTGTGTGTGTGTGTGTGTGTGTATATATATATATATATATATCATAAAATTGTACAGTTTAAATGTATGCAGTTTATTTTATGCCAAGTATGCCTCAATAAAGTTGTTATTTTTTTAAAAAGATACTTCATGAAAAAGAAAGTTTGCTTGGTATAGATTACCATGATCACTAACACATATTTTGTATTCCAACTGGGAGCACAATTAGATGGCGTGTATCCCTCTCTCCCCCCTTACAGCTATCTGAGGTCTGGCCAATGAAATCCATGAAGTGTGGCAGAAGAGATGAGTATCATTTCCAGGCTGAGCCAAAAAACACCCTTTTGGATAATCATGCGCTCCCTCTGTTAGGCAGATTTTGACTAAGTTGTGATTACTCCAAGAACTCTGAACCTGACGGAGCCACAGAATGGAAGGAGCCGGGAATCCTGGATCACCGCTGGGAGCAGAACTGCCTAAGAAACCCACGTGACTAGATCCACCCTCTTTGAACTGTTTTGAGAGTGATAAACATTCCTTTGTTGATAAATTAAGATTTGGATATATTTTTCCTGTAACAGCAGCTAGCCTTATATTAACCATTAGAGAATTCCACTCCTTTATTTGGGATAATAGTATGACCCAAACAACAACAACAAAACAAAAACAGGAACAAAAAAACCCTAAAATTTATGGTATTAACTTAGCAGTCAGGTGAGAAAAAAGACACAACAGACTATATATCTGGGAACTCTGTTAGCTCATTGGGTAAAAATTGGGTAAAATTTTCACCTATGATAACTTGGGAGACACGCTCCTACTGAGCCATTAGCAATCTCTGCCCTATTCTTCACACCCCTTCTCCTCTGTGTGGTGTCAAATCTCCCTCTGCTGCTCTCCTATCAGATCCCTGTGATGGCATCGAGGGTACACCTGGATGGTCCAGGTGCACTATCGCCCCATCTCCAGATCCTTCACTTAAGCACAGCCACAGTGTTCCTTTCTTCGAAACAAGGTAACATTGCCAGGTTTCAGGTATCAGAACCTCATATCTTTGGGTGTCATCACTCAGCCTACTGACAAAGTGATCCATTATTCAACACTGGCAAAGCTTTAAATCTGCTACGGTAAATATGTTCAAATAACTAAAGGAAACTGCTTCTAAAGAAATTTTTTCTTTTTAAAAAAGTATGAGAAGGATGCCTCACTCAACAGAGACTACCAATGAAGAGAGAGAAATTGTGAAGGAGAACAAAATAAAAATATTGGAACTGAAAAATGAAATAAAGAAAGTGAAAAATTCGTTAGATAGGCTCTAGCACATGTGAACAGGCAGAAGAAAGAAGAGCAGGAAGTCTGAGGCCAGCACTTAGAACTTGGTTGGTATATGTCACAAAGAAACTTCCAGCACACGGTTTAAAAAAATGTGTAGCTCCAATAAAAATCACATTTTGGAGGAAGAAGCTTTTTCCTGTGTGGAAAAGAAAGAGCAGAAAGACTAGTTATGGGCTTATTCTAGATGGTACAATTTTTTTTTTTAATCTTTCAAAAAAAGATAAAAGAATGAAGAAATATGAGAGCCTCAAAAGCCTGGCAGATACCATCACATATACTAACAGACACATAATGGAAGGAGAGAGAGAAAAGAGCATTATGTATCTCTTACTGGGGGTTGTGATGTAGAAAGTTGGCAAAGCGCTGATCTAAGAAGATACTATAATTCCTTTTGGAAGACAGCGATGTCCTTATAGAGGAGATAATTTATTGGTTCAAATTCCAAACCTGTGAAGTTGAGGCCAAGTAACTGCCTATAACCTAACCAAACTATAAATGCCATTTGTCTTCTGTGATGGCTCTCACATGGACTAGGGACACCCAAGGCTCCTGTAGGACCAGAGTCTATTGAAGTTGCCTTAGCAACCAAAGGACCCACATCAGCACCTGATGAGAGTTTGTATGTGTCCATCGTATAATAAAGTGCTATGGCTTTGACTTGTGTAATCTCCTTTAATCCTCACAAAAGCTCTCCGTGTTGCTCCAGTTTTACAGACTGAGGTTCAGGACAGGTTTACACTTTGTCCAGATGTATGGAGCTGGACAAGAGCTGAGCTGAGACATGAATGGGTCTCATCTGACTCCAAGTGAGCCAAATGCGGTACAAGTTGTTCACCTCTCCAACACGACATGTGTGCATTCTACCTGTGAACATATTTTAAATGACGATAAAGGCTCTCATTTATCTCATTTTATTTACAGTTACTTTTTATTGGTGTGCTGGCATACCTCAGAGATATTGCAGGTTTGGCGACAGATCACCACAATAAGGAGAGTCATGATCTTTTGCCTTCAATTTTGTACTTAGAACATCTGTCTATAATTGACCTATCACGTTATACTCGTTTCAGGTGTACAATATAACAGTTCGATATCCTATATAATAAAAGCCCAGCAACCGAGCGGTGGAACGACCAGAATGACCGGTCGACCAGTTGCTATGACATGCACTGACCACCAGGGGGCAGATGTTCAATGCAGAAACTTCCCCCTGGTGGTCAGTGTGCTCCCACAGTGGGTGCGCCGCTCGGCTGACCAGGATGAACGGAGCTCCCACAGCGGGCGGATCCTCACAGGCCACGCCCCCTTCCCCCCCCCCCGCCCCCCCAGTGCAGGATTTCCATGCACCGGGCCTCTAGTTTGTATATATTGCAAAATGATACCACAACACGCCCAGTTAACATCTATCACTATACATAGTTATAATTTTTAAAAATTGTGATTATTAAGAAAAATATTGTTTACTATCAAAATTAAGTGTCATGGTATCAAGACCACTCATTTGTAATACAGTAAAAAAAAAGAAACCAGAAAATATGTTACCAACACTTTTCATAAAAAAAGGGTGTGTTCTCCAAAGATTTCTAAATATCTCTTGGTTTCATGGGAAGATAGCCTGTCACAGAAAGCTCCTATAGATGATGACAAATATTTATTGGGCTAGATAAGCAGATTTGAAAAACACAACCTATTAAGAATGACTCGCTGAACCGGTTTGGCTCAGTGGATAGAGCATCGGCCTGCGGACTCAGGGGTCCCAGGTTCGATTCCGGTCAAGGGCATGTACCTTGGTTGTGGGCACATCCCCACTGGGGGGCGTGCAGGAGGCAGGTGATCGATCTCTCTCATCGATGTTTCTGGCTCTCTATCCCTCTCCCTTCTTCTCTGTAAAAAAATCAATAAAATATATTTAAAAAAAAAGAATGACTCTAAGCTATCAATCCATTTAACAAAGAAAAAAGCCAATGGTTCTGTTTTCAGATTAAAAAAAAACACACAACAAAAAATAAGAAAAAGAAAAAATTTCAGAAATAGGCTAAAGAGAGTGGACTGTGAAGCAACAGCTCCCCTTACAGTACCTGAGAAGGTTTTCCTCTTTTCTTGATCAGCTTTCAGGCCTCTGCCCCAATTCAAATATGCTGATTCTCACCCTGGCCAGTGTTGCTCAGTGGTTGGAGTGCCAGCCAGGGGGGGTTCAATTTTCAGCAATTGATGTTTCTGTTTATCTATCTCTCCCTCCCTTCACTCTCTCTAAAAACCAATGAAAAAAATATCCTCGTGTAAGGATTAACAACAAAAAAATATGTTGACTCCCAGGAAACTTCTCCTTTTATCAGAAACTACTGTCCGGACTAGATGACTAGATTTTAAACACTCCCATTAAGTGGAAAGTGGCTTTGAAAAGTCTAATGAGTCCCCTTCATAACACAAGTTCAACTTTTAAAAAGATGGAAAAAACACACAAACTAATCCTCACAAGTGAAAGGCGAGTTGGTGAGAGATGCCCAAGGCTGTCAGTGGGCGGGCCTCACAGTGAGACTGGTAGGAAGGACATAAATTCACCTAATTTTGCCTAAGCGCTTAGAAACCCCAGGCACTTCGCATAGTGTGTCTGGTCGCCCACCTCTTAATTTCTAGTCTTGCCACTAGATGGCACCACTCTCCAACTGTTCATGTTGAACCAAGCTGGGCTGGAAGCTGAAGGAAAAACCATAGGGAGTGTCCCTGTCTCCCCACCCCCCCTCCCCCCTCGCCCCCACCACTGAACGATTTATTAAATCAGCAAACTCTGCTTTCAAAGGAAGTTTCAGACATCAGGAAAAGGAAATGTTCGAATTGCTCTTTTTCATCCTGAAATTTTGTGAATACTTAAACATAAGATACTGGAACACATGTCAATCAGAAACTTGCACTATTGAAAAGTGAATAATTCCACAAGCCATTATCAAGGACGCTATTATTCTTCGTTTTTGGGACGCTGTCTCCTAATCAGTGCAAAAGCAAGCCATGATACGTTTCTCTTGAGAAAGTTCTCATTGCTCGTGGTGAGTTTCATTTTTCTCTGGGGGCTGGAGAGGTGGGCCGGTTGGCAGTTTCTAATACAGACTTTCAGCTGGCCGCAGTTACCGATTCAGCAAACACACATGCACACACATGCACAAACACGTGCGCACACACACAGCCGCACCTCGGAAAACCTGAATGATAACACACTGCGCCCCGTCCTGGTCCCCACGGCAGGGGTCTTGCTGACCCCTCTCCCCTGAACCCTTTTCACTGGAAAAGCCGCCCTCGAAGCCAACGCCAACGCTACTCCCTGGCCTGCCTCCTGTTATGAGCACATCTGGTTAAAGTTACCAGCCAGTGTCACCCACACAGAAGACCTCCAACACACGGCTCAGAAAGACGGGTCCCTTCAATAAAAACCACACTTGGGCGGAGGAAGAAGCTCTAAGAGCAGCGGTTCTCAACCTGTGGGACGCGACCCTTTGGGGGTCCAACGACCCTTTCACAGGGGTCGCCTAAGACCATCGGAAAACACATATATAATTACATATTGGTTTTGTGATTAATCACTGTGCTTTAACTATGTTCAATTTGTAACAATGAAAATACATCCTGCCTATCAGATATTTACATTACGATTCATCACAGTAGCAAAATTACAGTTATGAAGTAGCAATGAAAATAATTCTATGGCTGGGGGTCACCACAACATGAGGACCTGTATGAAAGGGTCGCGGCATTAGGAAGGTTGAGAACCACTGTTTGAGAGCGAGTAGAAAGGAGCAGATGTGGGCTAGTTATGGTTTCCTTCTAGATGGCACACACTCTCTAACTTCCAATAGTTCACCGAAGCAGTGACATTTGAGAGAAGGAGGTGTTTTTTAAACATTCCCTCCCACACCAGGTCTGCATCTCATCTCCCTTCCCTGACACTCCTCCGCGCTTTCCCTCCGCCCTCCCGTCTCCCGCAGGCGGGTGGGCCCGGGAGCTGTGCACGAAGCGCGAGCTCCCCCTACTGGCAGCTGGGGAGAAAGACAGGCTCTCTCACACCCACCTAAGGCTTCCCAAATTAGGGAAATTTTCTCCTGAAGTGAGTCCAAGTTGTAGCATATTGCTTAAACACACACACACACACACACACACACACACAAATATAGATAAAATTACACTTCAAATTTCATGCATTTGGAAGGAGCATTTGGTTTAACCTTCTGCAAAAAGATTTCTTTTCACCAATAGAATGATTATGCAAAAAATATATGCACGGTCAGATCAGCTTTCAGTTCAATGTTAGGTACGTGTCTTCAGGGGGTTGAGAGATGGTCCTGAGACCCAGAGATCTCCTCTGCTGGCTCTGACTAGTGCAGGAAACTTCCTGATCCGCTCTATAAGGAGACAGCAAGCATTTGCTCTGTCTTATGTCCACTGTAATGAACACTGGGAGATTAAAGAAATGAGTCCCCGGGGGCAGTTTGTGAGTGACGGCCACCTGGCGGAGCCACACAGTAGAACAGGTAAAGAATGTGCCGTTTTCCCCTTTCTACATCAAGCTGACCCTGGAACTGCTACCTACTCTCTCTTCTTGCCTTATTACAAATGGATGGTTCTGTTCTAAATTCTCACAATTTGTGAGATCCTGCTCAGAATTATCCCAGCCTTCTCTTGTTGCATGGGACATTCGTTTGACAAATGCTGATATGTCCACTATTGTTTTTAGATGTTCAATTATCAAGATGAGGAAGACACGACTGCCACCTTCAAGGTTTTCACAGCCCATCAGAGGAAACGCAGGCAAATACGGAGTCTGGAGGAGCTAATGTATTGCTGATAATTTAATAATACAATCTTGTGCGTTCAGTGCTTCGGGGCTGCATGCTCTTCTCTTGGGAATCTAGCCAGCCTATTCCTGCCACTCACCCACTTTGAACTTGTCATGGGTATTATCCTTACTGTCAACTCTGGGGATCCAATACATCATGTATAATAAAAATAATATCTTAGTAACTTTTCCACCTTTAGCTCTTCCCTGCTTTCTCAAAAGCAAGTCATGACCTGCTTTCATCATGATTGGCTTAGAGGCCATAATATCTCCCCTCCCCCCCCCCATTCTCCTGTATTTTTCTATTACAGTTTACATTCCATATTATTCTGTATTAATTCTAAGTGTATGGCATAGTGGGTAGACAATCATATCCTTTCCAGCATGTTTCCCCCAACATTCCCTCCTGGAACCATACACAGTTATTACAATATTAGTGACTATATTTCTTATGCGGTATTTTACATCCCGGTGACTATTTTGTAACTAGCAATTTGTACATCTCAATCCCTTCACCTTTTTTACCCAGTCCCTCAACCCTCATACCCTCTGGCAACCATCAGTCTAATCTGTATCTATGAGTCTCTTCCTATTTTGTTTGTTTATTTTGTTCTTTAGATTCCACGTATGAGGAAAATCATACGGTATTTGTCTTTCTCTGACTGACTTACTTCACTTAGCATAATACTCTCCAGGTCCATCCATGCCATCGCAAATGGCAAGATTTCGTTCTTTTTTAGAGGCCATAATATCTTGAGTAATATCACATTGATAGAGTCTACAACCTCAGTAAAACCTGTTGTCCTGCCTTGTCACACCCATTCAAGCTTTGTCTCTTACCCACTTGGGGGAAGGCAGCACTGCACCCCTGAGAATAAGGAAGTCATTTCCTAGGCTTGGGGTTTCAAAATAAGGTTGTAAAGCCTACAGTCAGCCAGTACTCCGACAGCAAGTGTTTTACATTGCAAAGGCAAAGGTTCTGTTGAGTGATCAAAGGATTTTATAATTGCAACAAGCCAGACATTGGCGAACTGACGCTAGAACAGATCACAGAGCCAGGAAGAATTCCGAACATGGCACAAGGGAGCTCACTAACCCTTTGATAGGGGAGGGAGCTATGGACATGGCATCAGGGACCAAGGGCCTCCCTTTCTTCTCCTGCTGTCTCTGAGGCTGGAACCCCAAAGCCGAAAAGTAATTCCCTAGATGGGTTTTGGCTGGTGGGTGATTTGTGTTCCACTTCCCTGAACTTGGGAGGCTATAAAAGTCTTTCAGAACCACGTAAAATCCAGCAATGTACAACACTGACTTGACTCAGAGTCCTAACGGCTAAGGGAAGGCCTGGGGGTGCCACAAACCACTGCAGCGCTGGGTAGAGAAAGCCTCCCCAGCCCCAAGGGTGAACAGAGAGCTGCAGAGAGCAAGGACCTTATAACTGGATTGAGAGCAGAAGGCAGAGGCCTGACCACCAGCATCACAGCCAACAGACAGGCGAACCAGTGGCACTCTGAGGACCCCAACACAGGACACCTGTGGCCAGGAATGGGCCCTCTCAGTGGAGGCCGGGGTGAGCTAGAGGAAGACCCCTGCACTGGAGACCACGGTGCCCTCTGCTCTTTGGAAGGAACTGAACCCATGTTTGTACCCAGATGATGCCTCAGGAGGGAATGGAAGAGAAGCCCCTAAAGGAAGGAGTGAAGAATCGTGTCAGGGAGTTTCAGCTCTAGACTGAAATGTTTATATGTTTATATTTCTACACACACGGTATATGTGCACATGTACACACATACACTTCTATTCGCATACATATATATTTACCCTGGTTACTGAGCCCGTTTACTGAAAGCTGAGTGGAGGCATCTCTTGCCAGCTGTGACTTAGCCACAGTGGGGGGTATGAACACCATAGAAATTGGCAAACTCTGCAAATCAGGAACCTCTACCCTCACAAGCTGAGTGTTAATCATTCATCCGCACATCATACGTCACTAAATGTATGTGTGTACTTTTTTTTATTCAGAGTGTGTTTTAAAACAGGTATGACTAAGTTACCTTTAAATATTCTCCCTCACATCACCCGCCAAACACACACACACACACACACACACACACACACACACACAAGCAAACATGCACACGCACCTGTATTTAAAAGGAAGAGTTATATTTCCCACACACAGGAGACATGAGGAGTAAATCTCAGCCCCGCCGAACCTCATAAGGAGAAACGCATTCTTTGGATTGTTTTTGGAAATGTCAGCCACTCCTGCCTCTGCCGTTGTGGTTGACAGAGCTCATCTGCATTGTCTCTCAGCTCAGACACTTACTATGTGATCCTGCGTAAGGTAGTCACTCACCCTGAGCTTCCACTTCCTCACCTGTAAAAAGAAGATGAACTATCCCCCTCCCTGGTAAGGTAGCTGAGAAACGTAAAGCTTAATAAACAATAACAACTAACACAGGATAATGTTCTCAGTTAATTCAAACAAACACCTTCTCTTGTTCATCTGCTGGTGGGCTGGAGAGAGCCCACCGGGAGTGGGTGAGGCGTGTCCCCCCTGCCCCCCTACACATACACACACACACACACACACACACACACACACACACACACACACACTTACAGAACAGCTTATGCATCTGCAGGTGATTGTGTGTCAAAGTGCTGCTCCGGAGGATGTAGGCACTGAGCCCTAGTACCTGGCAGCAGGGCACACACCACCTGATGACAGGTGCCGCCTTCGCTCCGGGAATAAAATCCTGAGGGTGGGGCAGGGGACTGGGCATCTGGGCAGCTGTCCAGAAACCAAAGCAAAGGGCTGGGCAAGGCCTGAATGTAAAACGCATATGTGGCAAAGGGCTAGCATGGCCAGTCCGCACCCGGGGGATCGCAGGGGCTGGGGGTATAAGACTGAATCCGTCCACACGCTCCCCCAGGAAACAGAAAGGGAGGAGAAAAATTAGAGAGGCGAGCGAGATCCTTTTTGTATTCCCATTTCAACAGGCACGAAAGGATGTGACCCCTGTGGAAGGGAAGAGGGCGGCTGATGCAGACAGGCCAGTGGGCGGGGCTTAGTACCTGCTGTCTGTCCCGCTGGGAAGGAAGATGCTGGGTCAGGGCCCCCATCGCATAACCTCTGATTACCGCCGCCCCCCCCCCCCCCCCACGGACAAATTAAAGAGGATTCCAGCAATGCCTGAAAGCAAGGTTGGTGGTTCTCGAACTGTCGGACAGCCTTTCCCTGGAGCTGCAGGCATTTTCCTTCCTATTTTCACAGCCTGTGGGAAGGAGAGAGGGAGCTGATGGGCCTGCCACCGCCTGTCTGGCCTCCTTCTCAACAATTCCCTCCTCCCCACCCCAGTTCCAAACAAGGGAACATTTCAGGCTGTGAAGTAACTGGCATAACATCTCTTTTAAAAAAGAGAGGGAGAGAGAGGGGGAGCCTCAAGGGCAAGATTCTGACAGTCACACTTACAATCTATTTCAGAGGATCAAAGAGGAGCCCAGTCGCCATGACCCGCTTTCCCACCCTTCACTTCCTTCCTTTGTTCGAAGACTTTGAAGATGTGACAAAGCCCTGCGGGGCCTCCTCGGTCAGGTTTCCAGAGGTGCCTGGGGAAGTGGCAGTGGCAGGGCTGGAGGGCTCACACAGGAATAGGAGCTGGTGGGTAAGACTGAACCTGGGGGGTACCGTGGGGATAATGACACGTATGTAATAACTTAATCAATAAAAAACACGACTGAACCCGAACCTGGGATTGATGGCAGAGGAAGAGTGAGGACAATGGGGAATGTGAGCCCCCGAAGGGGCGGGCGCTACAACCAGAGTGAAGGAAGCGGCCCTTGTCGGCCACGGGTCAGCAGGAGCCAGCAAGCTGCACACCACGGGGCTAACAGTGCCTTCGCGTCTCCTATGAGAGCCCGGGATGCCTTCGTTTGCAGGGAGAATTAGCAAATGGAGTTCGGAAAACTGGTTAGAATGTTCAAAAACGCCAGAGCAGAACTCCCCCTATTAATACATATACAAACGCACGTCTGCTACGGCCATTGTTGTTCAGCCCATCAATCTGCTCACACATATTCCTGGGCACCTTGTTTCATTACTTTGCTGGGAATCAATGTCTCCGGGAGATGGTCCCTGGACTCAAGACACGTGAAGTCCAGTGGGGGAGATGAGCCTAGCATCAACGGCAGAATCCCATGGATGGTGAAATGCTAAGTAAATAAATAAGTTCATGGGCACTACAAAGAATACCAAAATAAGGGAGTCATTTCTTCTTCTCTAAGCTCCTCCAGGACGAGGAAGATGATTCTACTCTTCGGTTCATCTTCCGCACACAGCATACATCGTGCATGAGATAGGAATCCCCTAAGCGTGGGTGGAGTCAGCTGACTGCTCCCATCTGTGGGGGACAAAGGAAAGTGTTGGCCACAGATGGCCTCTTCAGTGGTGTAGGAGGCAGCGCCTGGGGCAGAAAAAGGTTTGGCTTGAAACACTTAGTTCAAGGTCGTCCTACATTATTGCTTATCCTGTATTCTTGAACAAGGTGCTTTAATCCTGTCTCACTTAGTTTTCTAAATGGTAAAATAGGGATAAAGGTACTTTATTTCAGGCTCTGTTGGGCAAATAAAACTAGTGGATGCGAATACAAAAATTGTGCAAGATTAAAAAGTGGATAAACAATGAACTGTAGTGATGATGGTGATGGCAATAAGCTTTCCAACCTCTGGGCTAAGAATTACTTTCTTTAAACTGTAAATTACCTTGAGAAATGGTGGCATGAGATGCTCCCTCACTTCCGTGCCAATGAGGGCAGCAAATTTCTTTTGGGAGTTGAATGACCTTGATCTGGTGGGAGGGAACCTGGGCGCCCAAGGCCTCGAAGTCTTACCTAGGACTTTCCATGCCAGGGATAGATTTATGGGAGAAGTTTGTGAGAAGCAAGTGGAAAGGAAAATCCTAGTAGTGCCTGTTACAAAATTCCATCTTCATATCAAATAGTAGAGAAGGGTCTTTGAGATGCTGCTGCAAACCCACTATGAGGCCAGCAATAACCATGTTGGCAAATTTCTGGCATGTTCCACCTCAGGCTCTTTCCACGGTCTTGGAGGCAGGAATGCACAAGGAGAACTTGAGCCCAAGCTCAAGGAAAGGAAAAAGGAGCAGTTCTTTCTTCAGTGAACACACGTGTGCTCTGTCAACCTTGCCTATAGGGAGGTAGATGGAAGGCCATCCCTTCTCGTTCTTTCTCTCCAGCTCTTTGATTCTAGACCAGGCCAGGTAGGTAACACAATGGAGGTAAGGTTTAAGGAGGCATTCACTCCCTCTCAAGGTCATGCATTTGTAGGGTGAAGCCTGATCAAAAAGGAACATCAAAGGTTGCCTTAAATAAAGAATGAAACGCAGAGGGCAAACAATCAGCCTGAGACCACAGATGAAGAAAAGGAGGGTTAGGGAAGCCAATTTCTCTTGGAAAGGTGTGCATTGTGTGTCAGATGCAGGGAGGTAGCCCTGACTAATAGAGTTGCCACCTCCCTTCCTGCTCTGGTCCCTGATTCCCTGGCCATCTGTCACTGCAGACGCGCAGGATCCCAGAAGCATCAGGGTCACAGCTACTGTTCCACTCTGCTTAGCTCTCGTGTGGAAGTGCTACGGAGGGTTACCCTGTTAGCTGTTCCATCCTCTGTGTCCCCCAAATACTCTGTACCTGTGTCTTATTCACCTTTAACAGTGAGAAGTGACCCCCTTTCTTGGCACAGCAATAGAGTTTAACATGTTGAGTGAAAGACTTGATAAATGCTCAAGTTCACCTCCCAACATGTCCACTGAGGGCATGCTATTATTATTCTTTACTCAGTGGAGGGAAATAGTCTCTTACTCTTATCTTTTAGGTTTATCATCAGCTCATGTTCTTAGAGGAAATTTTTCCAATAAAAAAATAGAATATATTTAACAATGCAAACTAGAATGCCTTCTTATTTAAAATAAATAAATAAATAAATAAGAAAAATGGACAAGCACCAAAGAGCCAACAAAGGTGTGAAAAGGAATTTTTGCAATGCTGCACATGGTCAGACCCAGGAGTTATCCTTATAGCATTTGATTTTTGTAGGGTAGCTAATTTTTAAGGAGTTGGCTGAGGTTGAAACAGCAAACAAAAACATGTTTGCCTTCTTGGGAAGAAATTTTGCTTGGATCTTAAGGTGAGAATGTTGGTAAAGTAGCTCTTTTCACTATTATTTTCAGAAAAATCAATGCTGAGGTATCTGATACACTGTTCTTGCCCTGAAATTATATCTGGATGAGAAGTTGTTAATGAGGGATCCATGAGTGGGTGCCTTGGGGCTCCAGAACTACCTGAAAATAAGTGCAAACTATTGTAAGAAAGCATAACCGTGCTTGTATGCATGTGTGAGCATTTTGTGGAAAAGGACCATCGTTGGGTCAGCTTCCAAAGTTTAAAAAAGACTGTGCCACATTTAGGCTTTTAAAAGATATCTGTTAAATGAATATCATAATTTTATAGTGGAAAGAATACTAGCTGGGAGCCACAGGATCCAGTGACTCTGCCAATACCCACATGCAAGACCAAGAACAAAGTTAATTAGATTCTTTGAAGCTGAGCTTTCCTAAGTATTTTAAGAATTTTTAAGTATTACCATCAGGAGATAGAGTAATATTTCTAAATTTAAGAAGGATGTTGACAACAGTGAACAACTTCTTCCTTAATCTCCAACAAAGAACTAGTTAATGTATAGTTCAATTCCAGGGTCCAAAGGGGCCTGGTCTCTTCCCAGTTGAAGCACAGAGAAGGAGATGGGCATTCCTTGGTATAAATCCTTAAGAATGTTCTGTCTACGGCTGCCAACGCTGACACTTCTCCAAGGAGCCTTTGAAATAGTGCAAGAATTTGACAAGAGAGGTATCTGGAGACTCACACTTTCTTAGAAATAAAATTCAAAGTCTAGGTAAAAAGAGTTAAGGGTCAAGGTTTAGAATATGCAACTCAAGAATTTCAACCCCACCCTCTACAATATACTCAGGTCAAGAATGTGTCCAAAAAGACAGGCATACTCCCTTTTTGGTTTTTGGATAAAACCTAGGATTAGTCAACTTTAGAGAATTTTACCCGGGGATAATGACATCAACTTCTTTTACTGACAATGAGTGACCAAACACTAGCAGAATTTGAGGTGCTAACACTAACAGTTTAAATTTCACAATGCATCAAACATTAAAGGACAGGAGGATTATAAGGATAAGAAAAAAAACGTGACTAATGGTTTTGAAGAAATATCTTTTTCTAATGCCTTCTCTCATTTTGAAAGCATTAGAAAAAGATACCCAGCTTAAATATGTGATCTGGGAGAAGGTAAATTAAAAAATATTCAAATTTCCTGCTGATTCTTTGTACTCTTGGGGGTGAAAAGATGAGGTACATGGTGATTTGTTTTTTTAATGAAAACACCTAAAAGGTCTTTTTCAGTTGAGAAAAATAAAACATGGGTAGAATCTCCAATAGTGGCTCTCAACTGACTACACTTCACAGTCACCAGAGAATCTTTAAAAACAGAAACAAAGATACCCAATATTCAGCAGGGAATTCTGATATGGTTGGATTGGGTAAGGCCTAGAAAGCAGAATTTATAAAAGTTCCTCTTTGGTGATTCTAATGAGCAGTCAGAATTAAAAGCCACTTTTCTAGAAAGAGAAGACTAAGGAGGAAGAGCTAAATTACTCTGTTTAATCAAATTATAAGTTTAGCGTTGATAGCTTGAGAGAGGTTAGGAATTATGGACTGAGATAAAGAAAGGATATAGGCAAAGGAATTAGAAAAGGAGAATAATCTCAAAGAATGGTTCAGATGGGAGCCTCTTTAGGACAGATAAACAGTAAGACATTCCCTGCCATGGCTAGCCAAGTATCTTCAAGACTGTTGATGTCAAATATTCTACTCCAAGTATCTACTTATCCTCTGTTGTAATGTCATGTTGCTATTAAACAATACTCTATAATATACTGTCACACAATATCTTGTCTTGGATATCTTTTGGGAAATGAAAAAAATTCCCGATGTTAAGAAGGATCTCAGCATTCCTCTAGAGCAAGCATGTCAAACTCAAAGGTTAACACGGACCAAATAAACGAGGCATGCAGCCTGTGGGCCACGAGTTTGACAAGCTTGTTCTAGAGTACAGGTACATGGGCAAGGGATCAAAAAAATAAGTAGCATCCCTGGAAAACTTTGGAAATTGGGGGAAAGTGTAAAAGTCCCCTACATCATGAAATGGAGACTCGAGCTACTTTGCTCAACATTATACTGAGTACTTTTATTTCTGACTATGATGAAAACCTGGTACTGAATCACCCATTCCACCATCATAATGGACAAAACTGGATAAAACTTCAGAAAAAAACAATATTCAGACACTAGACACAGAAAAGCACAGCAATGTAATTCCTAAAGAAAGGAAAACAAATAAGGTGAACCCTGGATGTGAACCAAACCACTAATCTGATTTGTACAGGGTTGAGAAAATTGTAAGTGTTAACCAACAGGAGTTGGGAGACCTCACTGAACTCAGGGCATTTAATAGAAACACCATAATAGCCACACATGAACATAGTTACACTAGACAAAGAGGTAACACATCTCCAAACAAAACCTAACAAAGCTTTAAAAACATGTCTTGAAAGGATCAAGGTGATCTAGAAGCAAAGTCACTGATTCTCAGAACAAAATATGATATTCTTTTTAGGAAGAAAGTAAAATCCAGGTACGCAACCAAGTAACAATCACAATACCCAGTGCTGAATATGAAATTATTAGGCATGTAAAGAAGTGGGATATTAGGATCCATCTTAGAAAACCCAAAACCATTTTTTAAAAAGTAAGAACAAGTAGGAGAACTTATATTTTCTAATTTCAAGATTCATTATAAAGCTAAGTAGTTAAAAGGCTGTTCTAAGGGCATAAGCATAGCAATACATATCAATGGAAAAGAATATTGATTTTGGAGAAAGTTTATGAGAGAATCCAATGGAAAAACAATACTCTTTTCAACAAGTTGTGTTGGAACAACTAAAAAGCAATATAAAATAATGAACCACACTCCTTATCTCAAACCACAAAAAAATTAAAATTGATTAAATCTGGGTTTAAAAACTGCAACTATATAATTTCTGGGAAAAAACATAGTAGAAAATCTTTGTGACCTTCCAGTAGGCAAGATTTTTTTTTTTATTACAGTAAGTAGTCATCATAGAAGAAAAAGATTGATAAATTATAACATCATAAAAATTAAAACCTTCTCTTTGAAAGACATCATTTGAAAAATGAAAAGGCAAACTGAAGACTGAGAGAAGATATTTACCACATCTATTTCATTATCTAACACAGTGGTTCTCAACCTTGGCTGCACATTAGAATCACTTGGGAATCTTTTTTTTTTTAAATATATTTTATTGATTTTTTTTTTACAGAGAGGAAGGGAGAGGGATAGAGAGTTAGAAACATCGATGAGAGAGAAACATCAATCAGCTGCTTCCTGCACACTCCCCACTGCGGATGTGCCCGCAACCAAGGTACATGCCCTTGACCGGAATCAAACCTGGGACCTTTCAGTCCACAGGCTGACGCTCTATCCATTGAGCCAAATCGGCTAGGGCTGGGAATCTTTTTAAAATCTTGATTTCTGGGCCTCATCCTCCGGAAATTCTGTTTCTTGGTTATGGGGTGGGGCCACAACATTAGTAACAAAGAAACAGAATTTCTGGAGGAGGGAGCCCAGAAATCAGGATTTTAAAAAAAAATTCTCAGGTGATTCTAATGTGCAGCCAAGGTTGAGAACCACTGATTTAACAAGAAACCATTTTCAAAATATGTTATGGAAGTTTACATCTCAGTAATTAGATGAACAAGCCAATAAAAAGTTGGCAAAAGTTGGAACAGACACCTCAGAAAAGATATTCAGATGACCAGTAAGCACAAGGAAAAATGTCCATCATCATTATTCATCAAGGAATGCAAATGAAAACACAATGATGTACCAACAGAATGACTAAAATTTAAAAAGACTGACAATAGCACGTACAGGCAAGGATGTGGGGCAACTTGAACGTCATACATTGTCAGTGAAAGTGAGAAATGGTACAACTACATTGTAAACAACTTGGCAGTTTCTCCTATAGTTAAATATCCACTTACTATATGACCCAGAAATTCCACTCTACGAGACATGCCAATAGCCCTGCCAGTATGGCTCAGAGGTTGAGCGTCAACCCACAAACCAAGAGGTCATAGATTTGAATCCTAGTCAGGGCACATGCCTGGATTGCGGGCTTGATCCCCAGTAGGGAGCGTGCAGAAGGCAGTCCATCAATGTTTCTCATCGATGTTTCTATCTCTCTATCTCTCTCCCTTCTTCTCTCTCTAAAATCAATAAAAACATATTTTTAAAAAAGAGACATACAAACACAAGTCCACATAAAGATTTGTTCAAAAATGTTCACAGTGGTTATATTCATAATAGCCACAGACTGGGAGCAACACACATATGCATCAAGAAGTGGTATATTCACTCAAAAAGCTATTATTCAGCAATTAAAAGAAAAAATATATTAATATGGATGAATCTTAAAAAGATTGAGACAGGTACAACAACACTGTGAGATTGTATTTATATAAAATAAATCCTTAGATACAGAAAACAGTTCAGTTGGTTGTCTGGCTTGGGTTTTTAGAAGGGAGTTGACTGCAAAAAGGCATGAGGGAAACATTAAGGGTAATGAAAATATTTTTCATTTTTATTGTGCTGGAATAACCAAACACATTTCTCAAACCTCATTAAACTGTACAAGTAAATTTGGATCATTTTATTGTGTATAAAATTTACCTCAATAAAATTGATAAAAACAAACAATTACATGGAGAGACTGTCTATAAAAAGTAAAGCAACAGGCAACCTAGTAGCTACATATTTTAGAAATTCATTCACTGAGATATTTTGCATTAGGAAAAGAAACAGATATTTATTAACTTGTCAGTACCTTTGTTTTCTCATTGTAAAACAGAGATTTTCTAAGTAATCCTTACATAGTAGTGCTCTGAGATCAAATTAGTCAATATAGATAAAACACTTAGAATAAATCCTGAAAAACTAAGAATTCAATGAAGGTTAGCTTTAGTTATTGTTACTACTGAGAGTTGGAACCTATACCAGGCATAGGGAGGGTTACAATGATAAGCAATGTAGATGTCCCCACCTTTGGGGAATTTGGGTTCAATGAGAAACAAGACCAGACAATTCTCAATCCATATGGGCCTCTTCTGGGAGACTGGTGGACAAATTCTCTTTTACAGACATGGAAGTCCCTGACATTTGTCACAAGAATATTTATTTTTTGCCTTTCTCTTGGAAAATCAATGGGTGGAATTGGCCCATTGTGAGTGTTGCCTATTATTGTTACACTAGAGGCCCAGTGAACAAAATTTGTGTACTGGTAGGATCCTTAGCAGCTGCTGGCTGACAGCCGGGGCCTCCCTCCCTTCCCCTGGCTGGCCCCACCCCCTGGTCGAACTCCCAGATGAACTCCTGGTCGAGGGGACAATTTGCATGCTATACTTTTGTTGTATAGGATAATTTATACATATTGAACAAAAAGAATATGTATTTCTTAATAACGTTAATGTTTTACTTGCTTGCTATTTTTATCTTGCTCTTAGAGAAAAGCAAGGGGAATTCCTTAAAAGGAGGTAACAAAATGATGACTAGATGTTACTACGGCTCATCATGTCAACCTCAAGAGATATGTTAAAGGGGTCAGGACTCTAGCTTTGAAGAAGTCACCTGGACATGCTCATTGGTCTTGGGTTGAAGGCAAACATTTCTGTATCTATCTTCTATGACCAAAGTGCCATGCTGGGTGTCAGAAAACATCCAGAAATCCTAAATCCAGATGGAAGCAGAGCCACTCTCTCTGGAGGCTCTGGGAAGAGAATCCATTTCACATTTCTCTTCTAGCTCCTGCTGGCTTCTGGGAACCACTAGAATTCTGGATTATAATTGCATCACTGTAATCTCCATCTTCATCTTCACAATACCTTCTCTGCTGTCATCTTTTTTATCTCTTCTAAGGACATTTGTCATTGGATTTAAGGTTTACCTGGGTAATCCAGGATGATCTCATCTCAAGATCCTCAACTTGGATTTTATCTGCAAAGACGCTTTTTCCAAGTAAGGTACCATTCACAGGTTCCAGAGATTTGAACGTTGACATATCTTTTGGGGAGTCACCATTCAACCATCCTCCTACATGCCATCTTTCTACAGTGCCGGGGTTTTTGAGATAATGCCCACGTTCATTACAAGACACAAGTATAATTCTACTTAGCATTGCAAGAATGAGAGGGTGGGGGAGAAAACAAGGAATACTTAAAGACCCATGAGGCATGTACTGTGTTATACCCTCTCATTCCCCAGCGCTTGTAACAGTGCCTGGCATATAGGAGATTTTGATAGGCTTTATTAACTCCAAGAATTAATAGTTAACTCGTGAACTGGTCTTTGTATCTTAGTGCCATAAAGGAATCAAATTTGGCCTCACTTAATCATGGAAATTTGTGTAAAGTCCCCAAGTAAAGAGACTATAACCAGAAAAACCTTATGTTGAGTCCTGGAGGCGTGGACTGGCAGAAATGCTCCTGATAACCCAAGTTGGGCTGGGCTTGGTGGGAGGGAGAATCCCGTCTCGGGGGTACAGCTGAACGTGCAGGAAACAGGACAGGCTTCGTACTGGGTTCGGGGGCATAGGTCTCCCATTTTCAGCTGCCATAAACGTATCTCCTTGCCGTGCTCTCCTTTATACAATAAAGCAGCGGTTGAGGATGAGAGGTGATGTCCTTTCTGAAGTTCCCAACTACAGGAAACCATAAATTTTAAAAAGCAAAACAACAAAAGCTAATTTTTCATGGGATTGCCTGTAAAGGGAGAGGATAAAGGACTTTTAGGAGCATCCATTCTTCAAATTCTCATCCTCTGGGTTTGCCCAGAGACTCTAATTAGCAGGCTTTCACCCAGAAATTATGAGCTGCAGGGAAAACCAGTGATGGGGGCACACAGGTAACAGTCAAGAAATTCTCTGAGTGGCAGGCTTTAGGACCTTGGAGAGACACTCGACCACTCTGTATCTCAATTATTGGCAAACCAGGGACAGTGGTAACAACACTTGCTTACCCTACAGGGATGCGGTAAGAGCCAATTAACCATGGCCAATGTCACTGGAGATTGAAGGGGGAGCGCCATTGTGTAGTGACAAAGCATTGTTACTGTAGTGTGAGTGGTGAATGGAAAGTGAAGGCATAACAAGGAAATACCTGGCAGCAGCTTCCTGATAAATTGCCAATAAAGGCTTCCTGATTTATCTCATTCTGCTTGGGTCGTGATTTGTACGGAGCAGGCTGCAGATGACAGAGAGAAAGAACGAGGACGCCTAGTCCGGTACAGCACCTCGACAACAGGAAATCAGGCACCGCAGAGGAGACCTGTTCTGAAGCTGAATTTTAAACATCCTTTTACATGACATCCAGAATGTGGACTGAGCAAGGGCCAAGGGAGGAGTTTGACATGAAGTTGGCGAAGAAGGGATATATTTTAAAGATGCATTTCATCTGGAATCACTAGGAAGTGACCTTCAGGATTTAAAGTGGAGTTCATCAGCTTGACTTTAGATCCCCTGCCATGGTCGGCAAACCGTGGCTCGCGAGCCACATGCGGCTCTTTGGCCCCTTGAGTGTGGCTCTTCCACAAAATACCATGTGCGGGCGCGCACGTACAGTGCGATTGAAACTTTGTGGCCCATGTGCAGAAGTCGGTATTTGTGGAAGAGCCGGTGTTTTGTGGAAAAGCCAAGCTCAAGGGGCCAAAGAGCCGCGTGTGGCTCGCGAGCTGCGATTTGCTGAGCTGCCGTTTGCCCACCACTGGGAGCAATGGGACGCAAATCAAGCTGCACGACCAGACAATGAAGGCTGATGGCTGTGTATGAGCATTTTAATGATAAAGGAAGCCCATTTGGGCCATACCAAAGGTTGCCTTAAGAATTAAAATACAAATACATACGCAGTTACGGAGCTGCAGGGTCAGTAGTTTCAGAGAGGGCCTGGAAAAATTCAAGATTGTCTTCAAATCTCAGAGAATAAGCCAAGTCCCACCTGGGAACATTGGCCCAATGCCCACTCTGATGTGTTTATTACTAGCTCTTTGCAGTGCACAAAAGAGGGGAAAAAATCGACTTCCTTGAGAAAATAAAGAGAGGTTTTTAATTGCCAAAGAACCTAGACTACTGGGACAAAAAACAACAGCTGCTCAACAGAAATCTCATTCTGCCAGTCGACCAAAGAAATTTAGGGATTTAGGAGAAAATCCAAAAATCTGGGATACCTCAGGGTGCTAAAAAAAATGTTGAAGATTATTAGAGATCGAGAAACTATTTGGGACTGGGAGGTGGTAATTCTCACCATTGTTTGAATACCATTAAATCCTTCTACCATTATTGTTATAGTTACTGAACTCTTATATTAGACACTGTGAGGAATAGTTTAGATGTTTATCCATATTCAATTGTTGTAACAGCTCTGTACGTTAGAGATTAAAATTATTCCCTTTTTAGACATGAACCATGAGGCTCTGAGAGGTTATGAATTTTTCTCATAACCCCACACAGCTAATGAGTGGTAAATGTGGGACTCAAACCTGGAGATTTTGACTCCAAAGCTCTTAACTGCTACTATAGTTCTCTCTCTGAAACACCTTTCTGGGCAAGAAAACAACTCCTACCCAGGCTTATGGCTCAGATTAAATGGGATGAGTGCCCTAAACATGCTATGAAAGAGCTGCTGGGGTTTTGTTGAAAGAAGAGATAAACTCTGTTGGGCTGAGGAAAGGATGACGCAAACTGAGAGAGGAAAGGCACAGATGTCGAGGGTGAACTCCTCATCGGCCTCTTTGGCATTAGCGCATCGTCATCTGATACAATCTTCATAAGTCCTATGAAGTACGTAGTATTTTGCCTATTTCACACACAGGAAATTGAAGCAGAGAAATGTAAAATAAATGATTCCTAGTCATGTATACAATGGGAACAGTGAGATCCAAGTCAGGTGTTGAAGTCCTGATGTCTGAAGACCTCATGCTTTCCATTTCACATCGCTTTAAGGAGGAGCCATCAGCCACACTGGGACCTGTATCATGTCTAGGGTTTCCACAGAAAGAATAGGCAAGATCTTCTACATTAAAGAGATGGTTGGCGTGAAGACGCATAGGGGGGAAAGTGCAGTGAATTTCTGAAAAATTATAAATTTGTCTGAAGTTTAAATGAATGTGAAGGGTCAGAAGAAGCTGGAAATGAATGTCCTACAAAGTCATGACTTTTACCTTGTTCGAGACGTATGGGCCTTTATTCTGAAGACAGTGAGCGTTATTGAAGGTTAATTAAACTTACTGTGGCAACCATTACACAAGATATGTAAGTCAAACCATTATGATCTGCCCCTTAAACTTACGCAGTGCTGTATGTCAATTATATCTCAATAAAATGAAAAAATTAAAAAATGAAAATAATTTTAAAAAGAAAAGTCTTTCAGCAGAAAACAAGGTGGGTCAGAGTGGTACAATAACATTAGTTGCATGTGGTATATAAAATGGAAAAGTCGCTGTTGGTTTCTTCCCATGAATCCAGCCCTGGAGATACCACATATGCAAAGGAAAGATTGAGGAATCTATCAAAAACAAAACAAAACAAATACATACACACACAACCCCCCCCCCTCAAATCTCAGAATCAAATGAGAAAACAATGGATTAGATCCTCACATATGTTTTTTTGGGGGGCGGGTGTAGGGTGGGGTAATTAACCCAGAACCCAGGATGCAGAGCAAGGAAGCAATTTCCCATGTGCTATTTTCTCTCTCCAATATAGCATTTAGATTATTGAACTACATAGCAGAACAAGAGCAAGCAGACCGCCCCCCCTGCAATGAGCGCAAGGAAACTTCGGGTGATGCTGAAGCCTTCTGGAGTGGAGAGCAGCTAACCACAGGTGCAGCAGGCCTGGTGACCTTTCCTTGTGTCCTCCTCCCTGAACATCCCTTCTCCACGCCAATTGCTACGCAACTACCACTAAGCTGAACAGCTCTGATCAAGACCAGTGCCAAGGTCAATATAAAATAACTCATTTCATCGCATGTTTTTGCTGCATCCAAGTGTCCATCAATGGACAAATGGATAAAGAAGCTGTATATATAAACAACTGAACACTACTTAGCCATAAAAGGGTGAAATCCTGCCATCTGTGACAACATAGATGAACCCTGAGCATATTATGCTGAGTGAAATAAGTCAGATGGAAAAAGACAAATACTGTATGATTTCACTTACATGTTGAATATAAAAACAAAAATAAATCAACAACAAAACAAAAACAAACTCATAGAGGCAGACAACAGATAGGTGGTTACCAGAGGGGAAAGGGTATGCAGGAAATGCAAAATGGGTAATAGGGGTCCATTTTTGGGCGATGGATGGAAACTAGACTTTTGGTGGTGAGCATGGTATGGTATATACAGATGTCCAAATATGAGGTTGCACACTTGAAGCTTGTATGATGTTATAAATCGAAATTATTTCAATAAAAATTTAAATTGTCAGAGATTTTCTCCTTTATTCTATTAATGTGGTGAATTAAATTGACTGATTTTCAGATGTTATACCAACCTTGCATTCCTAAGCTAAACTTCACTTCATGATGATATACAATCCTTTTTATGCATGGCAAATTTGACTTGCTGATATTTTGCTGAGGATTTTAACATCTATGTTCAATATATTTCTATCATAAAACTGATAAGAGAATGTTATAATTTTTGCTTTCAATAGTCAAATTACTTTAAAGAAGATAATAAAACTATATTTATACAATATTTATCATTTCTAATGTGTATCCTTCAGGTAGCATTTTCTTACAGCCTGAAGAATTTTTTTTTTAGCATTCTTTGTAGTCTATGTCTGCTGGTAATGAATACTCTTAGTCTTATTTCATCTTAAAATGTCTTGATTTTGCCTTTATTTTTATAGGTTATTTTCATGGGGTGTAGATTTCTGCGTTGACAATTTTGTTTTACTTTTAGCTTTAAAGATGTTTTCCCACTGTCTTATGGCCTTGAGAATTCAGGAGTCTTTTGAATTGTTGCTTCTCTGTATGTTGTTGTTTTGTTTTTTTCTAGCTCCTTTTTAGATTTCTTTTCATCTTTGGTTTTCAGTAGTTTGAATGCTTCCTAGGCATAATTCACTTATTAATTATTCTGCTAGGAATTCCCTGAACTTCTTGAATTGCTGTATTTATGTCTTTGACCAAATTTGGAAGAATGTCCACCATCTATTCTTCAAATTTATATCAATGTAAAATTCACATAACATAAAATTAACTAGAAAGCATACAATTTGATGGCATTTAGTATATTCTCAGTGCCATGCAACCATCACCTCCAACTATTTCCAAAATATTTTTATCATCCCTAAAGGTGACCCTGTACCCATTAAGCAACTACTCTCAGCCTCCTCTTCGCCCAGCCCCTGACAACCACTAATCTACTTCTTCTGTCTATTTGGATTAACCTTTCTGGATATTTTTTGTAAATGAAATTATACAGTATCTTACCTTTTGTGTCTGGCTTCTTTCACTTAGCATGTTTTCAAGATTCACTCAGATTGTAGCATGTATTAGTAGTTCATTTATTTTTATGATGATAATATTCTGTTATATGGCTTTACCACATTTTTTTATCCATTCTTCCATTGGTGCACATTTCAGTTGTTTTGGCCTTGTGACTAGTGTTTCTGTGAGCATTCTCGTGCAGGTATTTGTTGGAATACCTCTTTTTAATTCGTTTCTTCTGTGGCTGCACAATTGGACCCTCCCACCAGCAATATACATCATTACACACAACTGCTATGAAATCCATGTGTTCTGATTCCAGTTGGTCTTTCTCATCCTCTGCAATTCCACCTGAAGTTCACCTTTCAATATTGTTCAGAGTTGACCTGACCCTGATCTGGAATCCATATCACCTTTTTCATCTCTGCCAACATGCAGGCATGCAATGAGATAGACAAATTAGTGGATAGCCTTATTGTTCAATTTACTCGCCTTCAGTTATAAGAATAGAGCGGTGATACGCATATTTGTTTCTTTATTTTTTATCGCTTGCTCCTAAGTGTCCCATTTCAAATAGCAAGCAGCTTGGCAGCGTTCAATGCCCTCTTTCCTAGGATCTTCACCTTGGCCTGCTCTGCTCTCTCTGTCAGACCTGTGAGAAGATGGCTGCTGTTGGGTGACATACTGCTCAGAGTGGGCAGCCTCCCTCACAGGGTCTGCCTCCAGTAACATTTACAACACAAGAAGCACCATAGCCAGCTGAGTTTGTGAAAGCTCTTTTCGTTCGTCTTGCCAAGAACTCAATCTGTTTCTGGTTCCTGTAGACTAACAAATGCTGTTGCTATGTTATCACTCTAAAAGATGAAGCTACAGAGTCATATGTAAGCTTCCCTTTATATGGTAAAATGTCACCAACTGACAGACCAGGAGCTTAGAAAACTATGTCAGAATGGTTACCAGGCCTGTCAGTCTTCGGCACAAGTTGAATACCTGGTTGGTGATCCCTAACCTATTCTGTATCCATTCAGTGATATCAGCAATAGCTTCCTGAGACATTGCAACTGTTTTTGATTGATCCAAAACTCAAATCCAATAGCAGAAACTTCAGAAATACAACTTTAAGATAAATAAAATTTGGGGATGAAATTGCAGCTGTGGTATGATGGAGATGTGTCTCAAATACATAGAACTCATAAAAATTATTATGAACAATCCACCAAGGATCTCTAAAGGATAAGGAGAAAAGAGATAAATGGAATCTACATGAAAAATGTTCAACTTAATAATAATAGTAGTATAAATTAGGAGATACAATTTATCTATCCATCATTTTAGCAAATATGAAAAAAAATTTATCAATGGGATTAGCGTGAATTTTTTTTTTTTTTTATCCCAACAAACATGGAACCTTTCTGGAAAAAAAACGGCCAACTTTTTTGTATTTTGCATATTTATACATTAATTTTTTTCCAGAAAAAAATTTCAAGTTGATAAAAATATCCACAAATGCCCTATAAAAATAAGAGGAGAAAGAGAAGGAGGAGGGAGAGCAGGGGGAGGAGACAAGGGAGGAGGAGAAAAACAAGAGGGAGCAGGTTGCAGGGCAGGGCAGGGGGGCAGGGAGAAGAGAGAGAGAGAGAAGAAGACAGTGTTAAAGACATCATGAAGCTGAACATAAGTTTGAAAACGAGCAGCCTGAAGGGCTTTGCCAAGCTTTTAAGCTTATCTACTGGCCAATGGACAAGGAAAATTACCGTGAAAAAAGTTCCTTCCCATCATTGTTCACTGGATCCTTTGAAATTTTGTACAGGTGCCTGGGCACAACCCCGTGGCATTACCTTGCTTGCTTTTCAGAACCTCAGAGACAGCTACTATGACTGTCTCTCAGAGAGGCACACCCTAACTGTGGGGACTTTGCATCTCCTCACTTTGTTGAGAGGGCGAGGTTTGTGTATATAGAGAGAAATAAGACCATCCTCTTCAGTGGAAGCATAAAGCTGTTTTATTGTTGTATTAAATTTAATTATGTGTAGACAGGTTAATAACCAAAGGGGTAGAGTGTGCTGACTCTTAAAATGTTCTCTCTGTTTCTGGTGCAGGTGTTGGGTCTCTGGGACCATGTTTCTCCCTTGCCAGCTGGATCTCAGTTAGTCTCTGCTCACAGGGATGCTAGAGGGGAGACTCAGAGGCCAGAGGGCAAAGCACCTGCTCCTGCCTGTTGTGCTCCCCATTCCCGCCGTGTCAGCGGCAGTTGTGCCAGCAGCACTGCGTGCCTTCTGCAGTCCTCCGGCTCCGAGTCAACCTCGCTGCACGTTGTCAGGATGCAAACACAACCAGGGCAGCATCCCCCCACGGAGGTCTGAGACTCACATCCGCAGGGTCCTTCCTTCAAGCGCTTACGTTTTTATAATTCCAACCTCCTCCTTTCCCTCTTCAAAGCCCAGAGTGCACTTACTACCTCTGTGATACTTCAGTGTCAACTTTTTGTTATTAAATTTTCTCTTGTCAAAATAAATAAGTCTCCTGACTGAACCTAGACTGATACAATGCTAGCAATAATAAAACCTGTTCCCCAGAATTGTTAATGTGTATGTGTATTTAGAATACGTAATATGCTCTAAATCTCTAAACAATTCTACGTATTCTATACATAATTATGTTATTCTAGAGGCCCCATGCACGAAATTCATGCAAGGGGCTCAGCCCTCACAGCCGCAGCAGCTTGCCTGGGCCCCTTGCAGCCCCAGCTTCGTCTGGAAGGTCGTCAGAAAGGACATCTGGTCTAATTAGCATATTATGCTTTTATTATTATACATACCTCATGTATATAAATATATTTTGTATAATAGAACTGTATATGGCACATAGTATATGCTCAATTAATATTGGCAATTTTTCTTAGTAGTAATACTATAACATTAATAGTGCTGCCTTGAGAATTAGCGTTCTGATGTAGAAAACATTTGGCTAACTTTGGCTAATAGAGTAGATCTTAACTGCAAACTTCACGGCACCAACAAATCGAGAACTACATATAAAGGAGGTAGGTAAGTCTATGTAAATGTTCTGAAATGAGAAATATCAAAGTCATTTTTATTAGCTAAAAAAGGCTATGTAATCATCCTCTTTAGATCCGATGGTATAGGGAAGTCCAGAATCTCTGAAAGGCTTTCAAACAAAGAGGAAACTACTATGCATTGACCTCTGGCTACACACCCGTTAGTTTCCAATGTCATCCCATCCACACGTCTCATCAATCTAGTGAGTTAGGTACAATTATTCCCACTGTATAAATGGAACAATAAAGACTCAGAGATCAGCTCTAGCTGGTTTGGCTCAGTGGATAGAGCATCAGCCTGCAGACTGAAGGGTCCCAGGTTTGATTCCAGTCAAGGACACATGCCCCCTACAATCCCCAGTAAGGGGCATGCAGGAGACAGAATGATGAGAATGATGATGTTTCTATCTCTCTCTCCCTCTCCCTTCCTCTCTGAAATCAATAAAAATATATATATATATTTTTAAAAGAATAAAACTTGATCAGTCACCTAGCAAGACCATGCTAGGTCCAGGCCTAGAACTTGACACTGAGAAGCAGACCAGTGCTCTCCCCCCACTAAATCACACTTTGTCACGGATTTACGTTCTATACTGCCCACTTGAAAGAGTGACCCGATGTCAGTCATGAAATCCATTGGCTTATGTGAATTGTACCACTTGTATTCTCCATATAATGAGGAGAAAAAACTTTAAAGGAAAAGAAGATACTGTGAGCCTGTCTTTGGTGCAGCAAAGATGACAGTTTCTAGGGAGATGACACTACCTCTTGGTGAAGTAAGAACCCCAAAGGGTGTTGACAGGATTGAAGAAGAAAAGGCAGTAGACAGTGAGCCCGGTGTATGCTCCCTGGACTGAGAGATGCACCTGAACTACAGCAAGGCTCTGCACCTGGCCCATCCATGTCAGGGTTTGGCTTTGTTTTCTGAGGATTGAAATGGGAGGGGAGGTATCTGCTGCTCTCTCAGGACCTGTGTGACCTATTTGCCAAGACACCAGCTGGGGTCTTTAGCATCAACTCAACAGTCATTGGGTACCCATTCTGTTGAAGGCACAGCACTGGCTTAAAAGAATGTATAACCCTGTAAAGCAGATAAGGAAGGAGCTCAAGTAAGGGTAAACCACTGATTCAAGAGAGGTCCAAGCAAAGTGAAATGAGAGAAACTGATTTAATCGGGAAAGACAGACCCAGAAGGGTTCATGGAAACATTTGTACTTAAAGAGTGGGCTTAGAGATAAGGGTAGGAGTTGTACTGACTGAGAATAAAAAAAGCCAGCGCATAGGAAATAGAGCAAAAAGCAATGAAAAAATGAATGGATATGAAAAGGCCTGGGATGCATTTGAGAAAAAGTCAGTAACCCACTTTGGATAAAGCATCCAATTCATAAAAGACTTATAAAAAGATTAGTTTGAAAAGCTATGTTGGGACTAACTCATAGTGGTCTCTGATATCGTTTCCTCAGAGAAGCTGACCCCTCGAGCTTTAGCACAATAATTCCTAGACCCCCGTGGTGCAAAATACACAGAATATTTGGTGTTGCCAAAGGAAAAAAAAGTTAGGCTGTGAAGTCAGATTACCTGGGTTTAAATTACAACTCTACCACTTAATCACTATATGGCTGTGAGAAAATTATTTAAATGATCTGTCCTTCATTTTCTTACCTCTGAAATGAGGGTGCTGTTAATTAGGGATTGTGGGGGACTCGGTTATATAAGACATGTAAAGAGCTGGAAACGATACCTAAAACATGTCTTTAGATTTGGTCTCTACTCTAGAAAACACATGCATGGACACACGTGTGTGAACAGACACAGGTGTGTGCACGCGCGCGCGCACGCACACACACACACACACACACACACACAGTCTCATGCTCCTTTCTATTATGAGCCAGAGGCTAGGAAGATCATTTTTTCCTGGGTGTGTTTCCTAACACTTTTCTAGGCCCTCTGTGACTCCGATGTAGGGGGATGCATAAAAAATGACCTAACTGACTTGATTGCAGGGTTCAGAAAATACATTTTATTATTGCTGTTGCGTAGAAAAAAAGATAGTTTGCTCTGTTTTCCCAAATGCTCCGACTTTCGCCAGCACTAATTAATTTCCTTCCAAGGTGGCCACCTGTGCAGTTTATCTTATTTCAATTTTGGCTACCAAGAGCTGAGTCATCACAAAAATTAAAAACTTGTCTTAATTTTTTTTTTATTATGCAATTTAACAGCGAGTAGGAAAAGGTGGTTCAGGATAGAACCGAATAGGAAGAGTTATGGAGATCTGGAAGAACATTAGAGGGGAATTATATGGTTTAAAGGAAGGCTGGGGGTTGACATAGTAAACATCCAAGTCTTTTTTTCTTTTTATGAGAGAAGAGACGTAGCATTTATTGAGTTTCTAATACATTTTCTGTACGGTGCTCTGGGCTTTATGTAAACACTTTCATGTTATCATCATAAGAACCATATTTAATAGACAAGGGAACTGAGGTTTGGAGAAGTGGCATTGTTTACCTGAGACTAATTACTTAGAAGATGGCAAAGATAGAATGCAGTTGATTAAACAGGTTATTATCGGAGAAAACATATTTGATGAAAAACTTACATTACTTCATAATATTGGTTGCTCCTTGGTATTTATTATGATAGCACTTGACATTTACGAAACCAAACACAACAGAAATGTCTTTTATCATGACATTTAAATTAGCCACACATATATCATGAGGTAATATGAAGTCTGGAAAATAGTTTTAAATATTAATTATTTCATGATATAAAACTGCATATGTGGGACAAGAATCCAAAGCCCTGAAATAACATGGGGGTTGGGGGGGGGGTTTGAAGGAGGTTTGTTCTGTTCTTAAGGTCATTCCTAACATGATACTGAAAGAATTGTTTAAATTGAAATTTCAAAATCACTGTGGTTTGGCTCCCTCTCCTGAATCTTTTCAATTCTGTACTCACTCGCCAAATATATCATGTCAAACAAGAGTAGTAAAAATCTATTTTCCATGTTTGCATGGAATTTCATGTCTTCTCTTCTACCACCACATTCCCCAATGCCTGAACCACAGAACAGAGGAAGTGCCTCCAGTCAGTAAATGGCACGAGACAATGAAGCCACGCATAGACATATGGCTTAAGCGCGAGTGTAGGCCCCTAGTTGTCAAGTTTTAGAATTGGAAGTGATCTCAAAGAGTATCGAGTCAAGGAGCCTGAACTGAACCCAGAGCAACTTCATGGTTTGGGGCTTTTTCCATGATCTTTGCTCCTTGTCCTCCTCCGCCTCCTAGTTTGCACCTTCAGAAAACAGTCCAGCTCTGTCCCATCGAAAGGAAGGCCTTGAGGCACACACATAATTACAAAGCTGAACTTGAATCCCTGCAGAAATGTGGCTGCTTCTCGTAGCTAAAGAGAATTAATGAGTTCACTGATGGGTCCAGCCACGGGCAAGAGAGAGGGGATCCTGTTGCGGGCCAAATGGTCTTGGAGAATTTATTACTATTTATTTGGAAGCTGGTACTTGAGAAGAAGGAGAGGATGTATCCACCAGGTTTGCTCTCTGCTGTAAGGTCCATCTGGTATTTCAGGTATGCATGCCAAATTACGTGATTGAAATAACACATACAAAGGGCTGTTCCTTTTATAATTTGAAAATCTGTCTGATTTTCACACTCTCGCAAATCAATGTCTAGAGAAGAATTGTATAAACTAAAAAATATGTTCTCTGTTGCTGCTTCAAGTTCTGATTAAATTAGTCCTAAATCTCATTTGCAAGATTTGAAACTTTCCCAGATAGGATTCCACAGACAATAAGAGCAGAATCTCCCCTAAAAGGTAGCCATTAACAGCTTTCCATGTGCAGACCAATTAGTCCCTCCCTCTGCTGTTAATCCCATAATCTACCTTTTGCTTTTATGATTTCTCAGTCTCAAAACCACCTCCCACAAACCCAGCTTTACTCCTTTCTCTGGATTACTTTCTATTGTTTTACATGTCACAGGGTATGATCATTGCTACTTCTCAGGGACTGGGAGTTCTTTAAGAAGAGGGTCTGCTTCTTGTTCATCTCTCTGTTCTGAGTGTCTAGCACAGTGCCTGGCACACAGAAGGTCCTCCACCTTTTGTTGAACTGAAATAAATCTTGGACACAGTTTGCCTCCCTGATCAGAAAGAACATAATAACATGTGAATGAACAATGGTTGTGGCCATCAGTCAGAATTAAGAATTAATCTTAGGAACCACATAAGAAAGAAAGAGCAACGGCGCTAATGTCAAGGAATTGTCAACTTGGTTTAGCTGAATTCCATTTATATATGCTAAAACTGGCAAAAAAAAAACCCCGACAAAAACCAACAACAAACCTTCGTTACAATCTTTGTACATTAACGCAGGGCACCAGGCTATTCATTGAAGATAGAGTTTACATATGTACATTTGCAAAGGTAAAAATATTCCTAGAATATTTTGCTTATGCAAAACTACAGAATCAAGGCTGTAAAATCTGAAGTGATCTTAAAGAGCACCAAGTGCAATGTCTTAATTTATAGTCTGGAAAGGTAAAGTCCAGAAAGAGCGAATAAGTTTTAAGGATACAAAGCCAGTTAATGAGCTGCAGGACATCACAAGCCCTCTAATGTGCAGCTGAGTGGCCTTCTGCGGCCCCTCAACTAGTACCAGCATCCCTAGAGGAAACAAGACCATGGAAGGGCAGAACTGTGTTTCTGAGGTTAAGGCCCACAGTAGAAACTGCTGGACACTGTCAAGGTTGGGGCTGGTCTACTGTCCGCTTACCCCAGTGGTCATGGTATAACTGTGAGTCAGAGTGGGTAGGCATGATGACCCAAATCTGAGCACATTGATTAGTCCAAAACCACAGAACCCATTCAGAACCAATTAAATTTGGGACAGACAGCCTCTCTTTTCTCAGTAACACCAGCAACAATGATGCACATCTTCTTGGGGGCTGCCTACAGCTAATGTTTTCATCACACAGAGAGAACCTCTCTGTAGCAGGAGAGAAGGAAGCCAATAGGTTTGGAGGGAAACAAAATGAGAAGCACTGGAAGATGCTGACACTGTATCCGATAACACAGTTTGGGCACCTAGATCTCACCATGCTGGAAGTCCATGTGACCTTGAACTTCCCAGCCACATGAGCCAATACTTTCTTTTTTAGCTTAAATGGGTCTATGATAGGTTTCCAACAGATAGGGTCCTAATGCAAATGCTAAGGGGTCTGTTTCATAACAATACATGTAAATATCTGAACCCAACACAGAATTACAAATGTCTTCATGTCAAAACGGTGAATTTTACATCGGAAAGGCTCACATCAGAGACAAGTAGAACCCGTAGTCAGAGACTTGTAAAAAGCATTTGAAAGAAGAAATTTTTTAATGATACATTTTATAAATGTTTAAATGTACATTCATTTGTCCATCCTTTCATATACAAGGCCGTATTTCTGAGAACAGGTCTAAAGATTGGCTGTTCTTGCATAAACAACACCCAAGATGCATCTCCTATGAATTCCAGTCGCCATTTCTTTAAAAATAAAGCAAAAACTGAAAAGCAATTATGAACCAACCTAAATACAAAATTCTTCTGAATGTTCTAAGTTTTTTCCTTATTTTTTCTTCCCTGCCCCAATTTTTAAATGTTGACTTGCACCTACTTGATTTGCCAGCATTTTTAGTGACACATTTATTTAGTTTTTTCAATGTTTTTTCTTTTTCTTTTCTTTTTTTTTCTTTTTTTTTTTTTAGATCTGGATCCTGTTTCTATGGGATTTTTTGTTTCATTGCTTTTTTTTTTAGAGAAAGAGAAACATAGATGTGAGGGAGAAACATTGATCAGCTGCTTCCTGCACACTCCCTACTGGGGATCAAGCCCACAACCCAGTCATGCACTCTGACTGGTAATCAAATCTGGGACCTTTTGGTGCATGGGATGATGTTCAACCAACTGAGCCACACTGGCCAGGGCTCAGCTTAGTTTTTAAACACATAATATGTTTCTTTGCACACTCACATTTTGTCAGTTATATAAGAACTAGAGGCCCCGTGCATGGATTCGTGCAGCTGTAGGGGTCCCTTGGCCTTGTCTGTGCCCTCTCAGAATCCAGGACCCCTTGGGGGATGTTGGAGAACCAGTTTCAGCCTGATCCCTGCAGGCCAGAAAGAGATTAACCAAAGATCTTATAGGCATACTAGAGGCTTGGTGCACAGATTTGTGCACCGGTGGGGTCCCTTGGCTTGACCTGTGGGAATCTGACCAAAACCTCCTTCCCTCTAAGATTCATCAGTCTGTTCCATGTTTCCATGCCTGTGCATTGAGCGTCTTCCCCCGATGGCCAGGGCACTTCATAGCTATTGGTTGAATGGTCAAACAGCTGCTTAGGCTTTCATATATATAGATTGAATAATTTCAATAACAAGTAATGTTCACATAGTTAGGCTTGGGTACAAACAAAGCTACCTCTTTGGAAGCATAGACCTCAACCTGTTAGGGTGGAAGTTCACGGTTACACTAGAGAATGGTCTATGGCTTAGGAGACATGGAATGCCAAGGGCAGCTGACATCTATGCTTTACAAAGGACAAGGAGAGTGCTGGTTAAGCAGAGGCTGGGTAAGAGAGCTTTCCATGCATATCCTTTTATTCCTCTCTCTTAGCACAGTACCAGGCACATACCAGGTGCTCACTAATGTATATTTAATGAATAAAATAATCAATTCTAAAAATATTTTTAGAGCTCTTCTTCTGAGCAAAGCTCTGTCCTAATCGTGGAGAGGGAAACGAAACAGTATAAATTGACTTTCCTGCCTTCACTGAGCTTATATGTAGCAAGGAACAGAGAGCAGAAATTACAACGCTCAGACAAATCAGGTGTTTATTCTGGTACATAGTTTGGAGCCCCAGAGTTCAGCAGTCCCGGACTAGCATGGCAAATCTATGAAATCGTCAGAAGCCAAACTTTCCTTATCTTTCACTTTAGTGTCCTAATGTGGGATTTCCACCTTCAACACTGCCTCATGAATCATATGGGCTGCTAGAGCTCCAACCATCAGAACCAAACCCCAGGCTGCAGGGAGAAGAAAGGTGAATTAAATCTGCACATTTGCAATGAGTTAATGCCTTTTCCAAATTTTACCTTCATGCAACTTCTTGTTTTCATGTCATTGGCACAATTTAGTTTCACAGCCACCCACACTTAGCTAGAAAAATATCTGGAGAATGTCTTCTTTTAACCAGAATCATTGCCCCAAAAATAAAACTTGGAGTCTGTTATGAATGAAAAGGAGCAAATAGATATTGAGGGGCCACCAGCCCCTTGCTTACACTGCACAAGACTAGCTGAAGTTTGTGAAATTCTAAATTCCTCATGAGGAGACCACACTTACAGACAGGGTGTCGTCTTAAAAATAACTCAATGCTAAGGCAGAGCAAAGAAAATTGAATAGGGAAGAACACTGACCCTTAACTTGAAGCAGAGAATTGAAAGGGCAGAGAATAATGAAAGATTCCTGAGGACCTCATGACTGCCTTAACTATTTCAGAAACATTTTGGTTGGGATAGAGCTTTTAGGGGTGTTTCAATTAAAAATTTAAGTTGAACCTTAGACGGTTTGGCTCAGTGGATAGAGTGTCAGCCCACGGACGGAAGGGTCCTGGGTTCAATTCCAGTCAAGGGCACATATCTCAGTTGCAGGCTTCATCTCCTGGTCGGGGCTCCTGTGAAAGGCAACCAATCGATGTGTCTCTCTCACATGGATGTTTCTCTCTGTCTCTTCCCCTCCCTTCCACTCTCACTACAAATCAATAAAAAAATATCCTCAGGTGAGGATTTTTTTTAAAAAATTAAGCTGAGAAGCCACCTTCATTGGAAAGGCAGGCATGTGGTTTGGAATGAAGAGGGCTCATGTCATGACATGTTTCTCGAGTCTGATGGCATTGGCATTGCCCAAGTGTGAATTTCTGGCTCTAGCCTCACCGCATGTGTGGCCCAGAGAATGGAATTCTGGAGCCCCTAGCAGCAACAAGCACCTGGCATCTGGCTGCCTCCCTCCCTCTGACAGCCCTTCTCATGTCAATATGCATTTTTTGATTCTTAACCTCACGACAAGCCATGTTGCTCAGATCACTATCACCCACTCTCTGCAGTGACATGCTCAACAAACAGCTCCTTTTGGATCCCGAAAAACTTGTGAAAATGAAACAACACCAGCTTTTCTCACTGACATCATCCTGCTCCCAGTGAGAGATCTGAGGGGCCTGCGCATGTGAAATCTGGTGTTAAAAACCCTCTTGCTGGTGTTCCAACTGTCAGAAGTACTGTGGAGGCCCTGGCTTGGGAGAAGATGTGGTCTTTCATTTCAACAATTCTGGTTTCTCCTCCTTCTAAGTCCTGCAGCGTTTTAAAAAAAACATGATGATGTGCGAGTGAAAGACTTTTCATCTGCCCTTTGGAGCAACAATTCCCACCCTGTGGGGCACTCTCCTTCTGATGTATTCTGAGACACACCTTCCCTTTCACCTTCCCGGGCAGGAGTTTATTGTCTCAATTTCAATTAATTTTGTTTTGACAATCTCCTCACAATGCTTGCTGGCTGAGGACACTCTGGGGTATGGCCAAATGGGGGTTGCAAATTACTATGCTCCGAGTTCAAAGAAAACGGAGCCGCTCCTTGATGAGAAAACCCAGAAAGGAAAGAGCAAAGGGTGGTATTTTAAAACAACAAATTCTTCAAAGAGACCCCAACTTGGTGATCAACTCTGCCTTCCTAACTGGGGAATTCAGAAGAGCCTGTTGTAGTTGATGGAGAATGATGTACAGCCTGGAAAACTCTAAGGAATTCCTAATTATTTTTTTTCACTTTTAAGAAATACCTTATTGCCTTTTTCATGACAAAAATAAGATAATGGAAGAAAGTTCCCTATATTTTTTATGAGGGTGGCGGGGGCGAGGGTATTTATAACTATAATCTTGAGCGTGAATGGTGCAGTTCAGTGGTTTTGAACTGACCCTTGGGACCATGTAGCCAAGCAGAATGTTAGGGGCTTTAAGGGAGAGGCTACCATCTTGGCTTGAAACAAGAATATAAAGATACTTTGACTGCACGATTAAAACCAACCTGCCATTATTAACCAGCTCTATAATTATGGGCAAGTCAGCATTTGTCTGTCATGTGAGAAGACCAACCGATCACAAGGTCCCTTTGAGTCCTAAGTTCTATGCTGCAATGCCTCTCATGGTTTCAGGTCGCTCTAGAGAGGAGAAAAGGAACCAGCTTTTGAATTCCAAGAATGAGAATGATCTCGGACAAAAACAGGCAGTCCCGCGCTATTAAATACTCTTCTGATCAAAAGAGGGACGGCGGAACTTTAAGGACAGACCTGCTCTTCCTATTTTGCTTCATCTAGAGAAGGGATATGTATTCGTGTGTCCTGAATAAAACCTGGCTGGAGATAAGAACAGGAAGGAGATCGCCTGAGAGCTCACTCCACCAAATGCTCCATGCCTCTAGGCCGTGGTCAATACTTATGTCCAAGTCACTCTACAGCCAGGGACACAAGCACAGGGAACTGTTCTGTGGAGGTCAGTGACCTCCATCCATCACAAATAAAAGTACTGAAAGGTTGACCTTTTCCCCTCGGCTGGGACTATGCAGAGTGCAGGCACTTCTAGAACAGTTTCGTTCGCTTCTTTATCCACCAGTGTTCACTGAGCATTTACAGTGAACAGGCTCTCTAGGAGACCCTGGCGAAATGCAGATGCGGGAGAAATCGTGAAGCATCCACCCTTTACCGGTGGAGGCACACTCACCAGCAGGTCTCATGTCCAGTTCAGTGATGGGGATGCGTATGGTTTGCTCTAGCTCAGTGATGGCGAACCTTTTGAGCTCGGCGTGTCAGCATTTTGAAAAACCCTAACTTAACTCTGGCGCCATGTCACAATTAGAAATGTTTTGATATTTGCAACCATAGTAAAACAAAGACTTATATTTTTGATATTTATTTTATATATTTAAATGCCATTTAACAAAGAAAAATCAACCAAAAAAAATGAGTTCGCGTGTCACCTCTGACACGCGTGTCATAGGTTCACCATCACTGCTCTAGCTGCACAGAAGAAAGACCCATAATCCAGCTTCAGCAAGTCACAGAAGGCTTCCTGGCAGAGGTGGTACTTAGCAGGGTGAGATACGTAAATTATGAGTGAAAGGAACTGAGAAAACTGGGGGCAGTTTTATCCTGGGGAGAGAAAAGGGGTTCAGGTGAGAAACTGCACAGACCGGCGTGAGGACAATGGAAGTGCTGTTACTCATGAAAACCCATCAGTGGTTCATTCTCTGCCTCACCCCCTGTGAGCCAGGGTGAGGCAGAGATGGATGTGGTGAGTGCGGGGGGTGTCCCCGAGGATTGCTTGGACCTGAGCAAAAAAGAAACCAGCTCATCCTTTCCCCTTATCTAAGGTGCGCAAATGGGGAGTCAGACACGTTTCTGAGCTGTCACACCTCATCTTTCCGAATCCTACTTCTGACACTCTTTTGCTTGAAATCCAATCATCTGGCCTTTCTGGTTTGATAGGGAACAAGGGTAGCCCCCTAAATCGGATTCTCTTCACACGTGCCCCAGACCTCATCTGGATAGATAAGAACAGTAAGTTAAAGCACCCATAATATGCATATCTCAGGAATAGAAAATATGATACCACAAGCTTAAAACATTGGGAAGTAGAAAATATTTTTTAATTCAGTTTTGAAGAAAGTCGGGCATATATATTTTAAGAGATGAAAGGCAAGTGAAAAAGAGGCACAGGGACCGAGTCCAAGTGGAATTGGTGTAAAGCAGCCCCCACCACGAAAGCCCCATCGTGAATTTGAGAACAAGTTTAAAATCTGGTAGATCAGACTTCTAGCTACAAAATAACCGAAAGGAAGGGATTTGAATGCTAGCAGGACCCAGAGCAGCAGGCGTGGAAAGCGGATTTCTGCATGAGAATGGGCAACTGGAGAAGGGGTCATGCCTCCTGTGTACTTAGTGATGAAGGGAAGTAAGAGCAGGAAACACACTTCTGGTGTGTGTGTGCAGGTGTGTGTGTGTGTGTGGTGTCGGGGGGGGGGGAGAGAGAGAGAGAGAGAGAGAGAGAGAGAGAGAGAGAGAGAGAGAGAGAGAGAGAGAATAGGAATAGGAACTCTGTGATGGATATGTTTATTACCTTGTGGGTGGTGAGAGTATGCATATGGGTATATGCATATGTCTAAGTTCATCAAAATGTACATATTAAATATGTGCAACTTTTTGTATAAGTCTACCTTGATAAAGCTTTAAAAGTAAAGAATGAAGGAAACATCTTATTTGTCTTTACTTATTTGTCTTTAAATCCAGAGGCAAGCCTAGTTCCCACGCTGTCACGCTGAGTAGGTTAGTACAAAATCATGATGTGATATACTCCTGCCTTAGACTCCCTGAATTCAGATTCTGCCACATACTGGCTGGGTGGTCTTGGGCAACTTACTTTTCTTGCCTCTTTTCATTGTCCTCAAATGGGAACAAAATACCACCTGCCCCAAAGATTGTTGTAAGACTTAAAAAGAGTCAATATTCATCAAGCCATTCAAACAGAACGTGGTGCATAAATGTCCAATAGTTTACATTGTACATAGTTGGTTACATATTTGCCTTCCTATCTCCTCCCACAGTTTATGCCTTCTCTCTAGAGGTCAACGACTTGGCCTAGAACTGTTCTATGTGAGGTATCCTGGAAGGAGCAGGTATTTGGAGTCACACAGACCTGGGTGTGAATCTAAATTTTGTTACTAATTAGAAGTTACTTAAGGATTCTTAACCTTAGTGTCTATGTTCCCTTATCCATTCATCAGTTATTTATTTCCTCTACTAGAGTATAAGCTAATAAAGGCAGTAATCATGCCCACCTTGCACTTGGCTTTGTCCCCAGGGGCCAAGATAGTGCCTGGGTCATGGTAGGCTAGTGATGACATTTTGATAAACACATGTATGAGCAAGTGAGCACCTAGTATTTGCCAGGCACTGGGTGTATCCATCTAGGATAGGACGAGGAACGAGGCATGCTCCTACCCTTGCCAGAGTCTGCAATAAGGAAATAAAGCTTAATAATGACTTCTCATAAGGTTATTGTGGAAATCAAGGGGATCCTATAAGAAAAGCTGAGCAGAGTACTTGGCACAGGGTAAGAGGCTCATGGTTGGGATCCCAACAACGGCCCAATAAAAGGCACATATATTTCATATTTTAATAAAACACATTCCTAGCCTGCTGTCTGAAAAATATGTAAAAGGCACAAATGCATTATTTAATTTGTGCACCCAGGGTTAAGCAAAATGCTAACCCAAGTAGCATTTGGTTAAGGTAAGAAATAAAATATCCTGGAGTTGTCTCATGTTGCACTCTGATGGAAATTATAAAAGATGAATGAAAGAAGGTATGGATGAATGAATGAATGAATGCCAAGCTGCAATGGCTGGACACAATAGCGACGACAGAGGTGATGCTGCAGTTTGAGCAGCGAAAGCTCCATCATTTTCACGACTTGCACAGCCTGCACCTCAGCCAGAAACAGCTTTCCCTGGAGGGTTCGCAGCCTCTGAGAGCAGATATTCTCAGATGAAGTAAGATGATTCATGAGATGACTCAAAGGGAGACTGTCAGAAATAAAATCTCCCAGAAAAAAAAGAGAAAGAGAGAGAGTGAGAGAGAGACCAACAAAGAGAAAGAGATCAACATGATTCATCAAATTTATTTGCTATTGATCAGTCATTTGGTGCTAATTCAAGGTAATATATAGTTGAAAGAGAGGTAAAGTGATGTTGAAACGAGTTTACAAAGATGGTTAGCTGAGCAAACTGAAGGGAGTTGTCTCAAGGTGATCCAAGGGAAGAAAGCTTGTCCTCAGCAATCCCCAAGTTTCTGTGTTTGGGACCTTCTAGAAACCTCTTCTTGGCAAAATTGCTGCACAACTTGAAGAGTTCTGAGCTATCTCCTTTTGAACCAATAGATAATTTGACAGCATCACAATTTTCTCCTGAATGAGTAAGATGGCCTCTCATATCCTAATAAAATTTTATCTGGTGGAAGGGATCACAGAATCACAGTTTCAGGGTTGGGAGGGTCCCACCAGTCACATTGTCTTCATTCTGTACTGAGCATTGAGAGGAGTGAGGAATTTTATGAGTTTTTGAATCTGTGGGGCAACACTTCGGACAAAGAAGTCGTTTACTAGCCAGGTGATTAATTGATTAAATTAAATATTAAGGGCATTATAATGAGCAAGCCATGGGCTGACTTTAGTGGTTGTCTCCCAGAGTTATTGGCACTTTCCCTGCTGCTGTTTTTCCAATTTCAAGAAGAAGCACTTACTAAGAGTGGGTCCAAGATCCTGTCTGTATTTCCAAGGCAAGCATTTTAGCAAAACATGTTAGCAATTTTAAAACTTTGATTTTAGCATTGAACACTGAGCTCTCTTCCCATCCATACAAAGCCCAGAGAACAAACAGAACTGGTCCAGGCATGGAGGGTGAAGGCTTTTCTGTGTGCTTCTGGCTCCTGTTAAGACAGTAATTTCTCTAACAATTTAGAGCTTCAGAAATCTCACTTTGCAATAAGCTGCTGCTAAATTCAGGTGAGGTCAAGGGTAATGTGCAGAGGGCATGCATTCATTCAATCAGGATTGAATAACGCTCATGGGTTAGTCCCTCTAACAAAGACATGAATAACAGTGTCATCAGTAGTATAGAAATATGAACAATGGTGTCACAGTATAGAGGGTGACTAAGGCCATTTATGGGGGAAGCAGAGCAAAACAATTTTGAACAGTTTTGAAGAATGAAAGGAAGGTTTCCTGGTGGAGAAATAGAGAGAAGTACTCCTAGCAGATTGCCATTGTTATCAATAACAGCACACATTTATCGAGTGCTTTCTATGGCCACATGCTGGGCTAAGGGTTTTCTGTGCATTTGTTCAGTTCACACAACCTCATGAAGGAGATACTATTTTTACTCTGTTCTTTTAATAGATGATGGAACTGAAAATTGAAGAGGCTAAGTCCCATATTCAAGTTTGTATAGCTAATGAGTGGCAGTCTGGATTGAAACTCTTGACCTTTTGACCCTGAATGAAATAGTCCCCCCAAATGATAACTATAGCATTCCCTTTTTCCAAATTAGCATTTACTCAACAATCCAATGGTCATTTAACTTCCTAAGCTTATCATTAATGGGACAAGGGTCTCCTTGAATGTGACTCTCCCGATTCCAGTCACGACGTGGTTACGACACATTTAAAAGGTGTATCTATTTATCAGGACAAACTGCATGTCTATTCTATGAAACCGAGCACCAGGGCTGGACTGAGATTTCAGCGAGATTATGAGGCTTGGGGTGACTCCTCATTGAAGACTTTTGTAGGGGATTTCATGAGTCATAGAGGCAGGTTCTAAAGCAAGCCAAAGCAAGAATTAAAGAGAAAAACCAATAAAGAAGGCTAAAAAGACTGGTAATTTCCAGCAAGAAATGTCAAAGGAGGTGGTTTTTAAAAGTAAGACACTGAAGAACCTGAACCTCTCAGCAGGCAATTCAGTTCTGTATCTTCTTTGGCCAAGGACAGTGAGGTCACCTGCTAATGGACAACACCATTGCAACTCTTTCTCAGAGGAAGGAACAGATCAGAGTTGCTATGCATTTCTGAAAGGCTGCAGTCTGTTATTAAGTTTCTGAACTTCTGTCTGTACTGTTGGTAATATTACCATTGGTCCAATTGCTTAATATCTTGTCATATTTAGATAGAAGTGCGGGTAGTAGAGGGTGACGTCTGTTCTGCGTTTTGTGCAGTGTGCTGGGGATCCTGGCCCTGGCCCACCGATGCTAGCATGTCTCATGGTCTCTAAGTGATTTGGTAATTTTTGGAAGGCCATACACAGACATCAGGCAAACAAACAAATTGTTTATTTAAGAGATTTCATTCATTTTGCCAGCACATATTTCTGGAGTGTCTCCTGTGTGCTTGGCACAATTTAAGAACAAAAGACACCATGGTAAACAGAATAGACCAAGAGCCTGTTCTCGGGTATTTGTATTCTAGTGATGGAGTCAAACAATAAGCTTATAAACAAACTAGAGGTCTGGTGCACGAGATTTGTGCACTCGGTGGGGGGGAGGTCCCTTAGCCAGGTCTGAGCCCTCTCAGAGGCCAGGAGCCCTCGGGGGATGTCCGACTGACAGCTTAGGCCCGCTCCCTGCCATCAGTCAGACATACTTAGTGCTCCCGCAGAGGCAGGAGAGGCTCCTGCCACCGCTGCTGTGCTCACCAGCTGTGAGCCTGGCTTCTGGGCTTCTGACTGCGAGGCACTCCACCTCTGGGAGTGCACTGACCACCAGGGGGAAGATGCTCAACACAGGAGCTGCCCCAGTGGTCAGTGCACTGGGGCAGCTCCTGTGTTGAGCATCTTCCCCCTGGTGGTCAGTGCACATCATAGTGGCTGGTCGTTCTGCCGTTTGGTCGATTTGCATACTAGCCTTTTATTATATAGGATACCACATAGCCGACGCCTGTGCTGGTGCTCTGAAGAACAAGATCAGAGCAATGGTGTGGAGGGGAATAGAGAAGCAGGGTGAAATGAGGTAGTCGGGACAGCCTCTCTGGGGAGATGGTGCTTGAGCTAATCCTTGCGGGACAAGAAGGAGTTCACTGTGCGAAGGGACACAAGAAGAGAGTTGCTGGCAGAATTAATCGCTAAAGCAGACTCTGGAGTGGTGGCAAGCTCAGGGTAAAGAATACATCCTTATGCTTGCTTAGGGAAGGCCACAAAGACCATAAAGCTCCTCAGCGAATTTGCCACATTCGATAAGTGCTGATCAGGCTTCAAATTTCTAGAAAGCACTGAGACTGGATCAGCAGCTTCCTGGGCAACTACATTCTTGGAAGCTAAAGGTGAAGCATGCACAGATGGCTGCTGGGCTAAGCTCTGCCCTCCTACTTGAATATCAAAATGCGTGTTGTCTAATTTACCCAGAAAAAGTAACATGGTGTCTGGATTCAGAGGGGCTAGCTTTTAATTTCAACTCTCTCCCAGGTACTAGATGTAGAGTCCTTCCTCCCCCTCTCCCCCTTCTTCCTATGCAGTCCAGACATCTCTGTGCATTGTCTTACATTCTTTTTGTCTCTTTTCGGATTCAAACTATAGTTACAGCAAATAGTTCTTATGGTCTTTGGCAACTTCTCACCTTAGGCACAGACCTCCCATTTTTCATGTGCTGGCCCAGGCCTTGTCTGACACAGTGTCATGGTGAATTGAAGGAAGCATGCTCTGCACTCATGCAGAGTCTGGAAGGGAAGGAAAAATCAATGTTCCCAGGGCATCCCTCAACCAGTAAATGAAGGAAATTCAGAATTTTAAACCTCTAGGTTCTCCTAAACACACTATGCTGGCAGAAAGAACTTCCCATTATTAGAGGAGAGCAACTTCCCATTGCCTAAACACCTTGAAAGGCCTTACCTGAGAAAGATGCCTTGCCAGGTGTTGCTCTTTCTCCTCAAGGTCCACTACCACTCAGCTCTTTTTGCCAAGACCAATAACTTGTGTCTTAGCACAACTTGAACAAGGATTCAGGATTTACTGTCCTGGCACAGAGACCTAGAACCAGTACTAAGGTTGGATTCCTTGAAGGTTGTACACATGCACAGTGCTGGAGCACCATAAACGAGGTGGCAATTCTAGGACTACCTAGACAGGAAACTGAAGGAGCCAAGAGGCTAAGGGAGGTGATAATGTTAGAGTAGGCATATTATGTGTGACCAGAAAGCCCCACTATCTGACTATTCACCGAAGGACCCATGGATATGTCATTTCCAAGGCTACAATGGAGGTTCTACCAAAGAGAAGATTTTAGAAGCTCAGCAGAGACTGGCGTTGGTTGGTATGATGGTAGAACATGCTATCTTGGCCCTGGGCTGCTTTGTATCAGTGGGTTATGAAATGATCTCAGGAGAGCAAAGGCCAAGTTGCAGCACTTAACCTTTATAGGCAAAGTAGATGTGATTATCATAATGGGAAGGGCTGGGATAGCAATAAAGTGCCTTGACCTGAGGGTTCTATGGTAAGGGCTCATAAGTTAGAATGTTTCAGGGAATAAGATAGATGGATATCCCACAAAGATATTATTCATTTTAAATTAATGTAACCCTACTGCCCCCAACACAAAGAAAATAAAGAGCTGGCTGATGTCAGCCAACACAATGAAAAACTGTAGCCCTTCACCCAAGTTCCAGACCGAAATTAGTTCACAAGCCCAGAGGTTATTAATTGAAGGGAAGGCTTGTTTTCTCTTGAGGAAGACCCTATAATGCCATCATATGTATATACAATAAACATTCTCCAAAATGGATTTACTAGATTAATTGTGCAAAAAGAAAATGGAATACCTAGACCTTCTGAGAACAGTTGAATACAGGGTCTAAGCAGAATGGATACTCAGGACCCAAAAAACCATCCAAGAGCTCCAGTTGGGGGCTAATGGAGCCAGGTGGTAAAGGAAGTTCTGACCTATTCAATGAACTGTATAATATCCAATGTATTCCATTCGGGGTTCCTTGAGTCTACAGAGCCATTTTCAATTCCCAAGTCTATAACTGGAGTAGATTTACTTAACAGTTGGCACACTAATTATTCCCTGACCTGTGGAGTATGAGTAAAAAAAATGTAGGAAACTCCTGAGATCACCTCCACCCCCTTTCCAAGAAACTTAAGCATACATAATACTGCATTGCAGGAGGAAATTTGGAGGTTAGCCCTATCACCAGACTTAAAGGATACAGGGAGAGGGGGCCCTACATATCCCTATTAAATTTCCCTGTACTAGTATAGACCCCGAAACAGTAAAGCCTGAGTCGTGTGGAAGCCAGTGGACTCATAAACTTCGCTAACTGGTATTATGGTGGCCCCAGCTCACTTGCTAAGCTGGACATGAATCTTAATGAAATAGAGAAACACAGATTTTGGCACTGGGAATGAGGCTACTGATCTTGTGAATGTGTTCTCTAATTCCATCAGGAAGGAGGATCAAAGGCAGTCTCCTTTTATGTGGGAAGGACATTCTACATTCACTTTCTTTTCCTGCAGCTATATTACATCTTCCGCTCCCTGTCACACCGTAGCCAGCAGGAACCCTGATCATACTGACAGTGCTCAGGAATCACACTAATCCCCGATATTGATGGTATCATGCAAATAAGACTTGGTGAACAGAAAGCATTAAGTCCTCTGGATCCCTAGCAAAAAAAAAAGAAAGAAAGAAAAAGAAAAGATACATGCCAGAGGGTTGGAGGTACATTGCATGAAACATTTAGCTGCTTCCCATATTGGCAATGTTTTGAGGGGCCTGATGGTCTAAGGCAGTGGTTGGCAAACTCATTAGTCAACAGAGCCAAATATCAACAGTACAATGATTAAAATTTCTTCTGAAAGCCAAATTTTTTAAACTTAAACTATATAGGTAGGTACATTGTTATTAACTTAATTAGGGTACTCCTAAGGCTTAGGAAGAGCCACACTCAAGGGGCCCAAGAGCCACATGTGGCTTGCAAGCCGCAGTTTGCCGACCACGGGTCTAAGGCAGTGGTTCTCAACCTTCCTAATGCCGCAACCCTTTAATATAGTTCCTCATGTTGTGGTGACCCCCAACCATAAAATTATTTTCATTGCTACTTCATAACTGTAATTTTGCTACTGTTATGAATCATAATGTAAATATCTGATATGCAGGATGTATTTTCATTGTTACAAATTGAACATAATTAAAGCATAGTGATTAATCACAAAAATAATATGTAATTATATATGTGTTTTCTGATGGTCTTGGGCGACCCCAATGGGGTCGCGACCCACAGATTGAGAACCGCTGGTCTAAGGCATGGTGGAACATCCCTTCTAGGATGAGGGAAATTTTTGCATTTTGTACCTTCCCCTGCTAAGCAGGAGGCACGGCATACAGTGGCCTCTTTGGATTTTGGATTTCTGACAGCATTTCAGAATAGTTTTCCAATGCATTTATCTGGTGACTTGAAAGGCTGGCAGTTTTGAGTGGGGCCAGAGCAAGAGAAAGGTTTGTGACGGGTCTAAGCTGTGGTGCTAGCTGCGCTGCTACCTGAACCACATAATCTGGTAGAACTGATGGTTTTAAAACTACCTATGATAGATAAGGATGCTATCTGGACCCCCCCGTCCAACTCTAATATCAGAGATACAATGCAGACCCCTTCCACAAGAGAGAACTAGTTACCATGTAGAAAGCTCCTCCTGCAGTGCTGCTGGGCCCTGGGAAAGACTGAGTCCCTAACACTAGGTTACCAGGTAAGTGAAGATGACAAACACGATGTTATCAGATGCTCCAGATAACCATGTTGGGTGGGCACGGTGGCAAGCTACTGGACGCTGAATAATAGAAACTCTATATTCAGGATAAGCCCAGACAGGTCTAGAGATATAAGTAAATTACATGAAGACGGGTCTCCCCTTATGAGCGATGCTTCTCCCACAGTTTACATCTATGACCTCACATAATGGGGGGTTTCCTGTGATTAAATGATGGAGGCAGAAAACAAATAAAACCTGGTGCAAGGGTCTTTTTTCTCCTACTATGTTGGTCTCAGCTGAAAATGGACTGCTACTTCAGCACAGCCCCATGCAGGCCCGGCACACTCCAGGACAGTAGTGAGGTGAGTGCCCCAAATGGACAGAGGTGTTGGAAGGGCCCTGGGTCATTCACTTTGGTCACTGAGAAGCGACCTGGGATAAGAGTGAACACAGATCACTAAGCAGTGGTAAGAGGCTAGTCTACTTAGTCAGAAGCCTGGAAGGAACAACATTACGTGGAGAGAAGGGGGTCTGGGAAAGAAACATGTAGCAGTACCAATAGAAGTGGGCAAAAATCATGTGGCTCTTTTTTAAAAAAATACTTTTGTAATTCTTCTTTTAAATATATTCTATTGACTTTTTACAGAGAGGGAGGGAGAGGGATAGAGAACTAGACACATCGATGAGAGAGAAGCATCGATCAGCCGCCTCCTGCATATCCCCCACTGGGGATGTGCCCGCAACCAAGGCACATGCACCTGACTGGAATCGAACCCGGGACCCCTCAGTCCGCAGGCTGACGCTCTATCCACTGAGTCAAACCAGCCAGGGTTCATGTGGCTCTTTTTATTTCATGTGAATGTCCACCAAGACCCTCCATGGCAGAGGAGGTGCTTAACTGGGTGGCTAAATGAAGCATCATCCTGCGTTGTCAGCCAGCCTCTGTCCTTGGCCACCCCTGGGATGGTGCAATGGGCCCATGGACTGAGTAGACGTGGTGGCAGAGATAAAGGATATAAATGAGCCTGAAGAATGGGGTCCCTCCTATCTAGGCTGACCTGCTCAATGACCAAAATGCCAGCAAAATACCAACTCTGCTTCCCATGACATGACATGACACCATCTCCCCGAAATACCTGCCAATCACTTCGTGGCAATTTGATCACATCAAACCTCTTTCAGCCTCAAAGGGGTAGCAGTTCATCCTAAATGGATGGACAATTATTCCAGATATATCTTAAACTTCCTTGCCTCACTGTGCTTCCCCCAGCACCACCATCATCCCAGGACTTGCAGAATGCCTGATCAATGGATCTGCATGGGGTCCATACAGCATTACCCATCAAAGGGATGCACTTTATACCACAGAAGTTACAACAGTGGACCATTAAGCACGAAATCTATGAAATCTTACCATATTCTATATCACTCAGGGGCAACCAGATTAGTTGAATGATTGAAAGACCTATTAAAGTCTCAGTTAAACCACTGGTTTAGAGACAATACTTTCTGGTATTGGCCTCAAGTAAAAGGTAATTGCTTTAACCCATGGCTGTCAAGTTCCTGCTCTTCAAAACTCAAAACACAACCATGTTAACTTTGTTTTCATGTGTGGCAAAAAAAAATTAACCAGGAGAAGGTATCATGGCTTAGCAGAAAGTACCCAGACTTTTGAGTACTCTGGAAGCGTATTCAATGAGTATTAGATGACCCATAAGGGTAATGACTCTGTTTTCTATTTTATGTATTCACTGTTGAATCTGTAGTATCTAAAACAGGGCCTGGCAATTAGAAGAAACTTAAAAAAAGATTGCTGATGCAATATGTATGAAACATTTAATAGATTTGGTGCTTAATAAAGGCTATCATTATTGCTGTTCATGCATATTGGAGACCTCCAGAGACTGACTGTCACTGGTCTAACCTGTGATGCCACCTCAGAACCTCCTCAGTCACACTTCTCTTCAAAGTGAACTAGCCTGGGGAGGATGGCTGGCCTTGTCGTTGCTGCTGCTACCCTTCCCAGCCACTCACAGCTGCACTGATCGGTACGGAATGGGGCTTGACTGTGTCATTATGGGGCCTCCGCCACGCTACCTTGCTTGTGACCTCGGCACTTGGATTCACCATTCAGCCCTTGCCTGGCACCCTGCTGACACCCAACTGCAAGAACATTGTCGGCATGCGTGAACACCATCATTATGCAGATTTAGACTTCTCCCTCTGAGATAATTACAGAAATAAACTATGTCTCGCAAACCAATCAGATTGTGCATTCTGGGGAAGGGTGTCTTGGTGGGCATAAGGGATTTCAGACTTATTCTAGCTGCATGCCCCAAATCACTGCTATGAGGAGCCTTTTGCCTGGGCAGAGAGAAGCTTCTGTCAGAATCCTTGTGAGAAATGTGTACAAGCAATTCCTATCCTCATAAACAGAAGTCTTGCTGGCGATTTGTTCTGTAAGGAAACCAGAAAGAGTGCTGACATAGCTTCATCAGGACTGATATCCTGGGCTTCGTCAAGGAAAGAAGTAATTGAAACAATTCCTGATTTGTGGCCTGAAGGGCTTTGCTGTTTTCTCACTCTGTCTGGCATAGAAGTTCTGAGCTCAGAAAAAAATAAGGAAAATATATCTAATGAATAAAATATTGAAGGAATTGTGATTCCAGAAAGCCAAAGACAGCAAAAATGATTTCCCTGCTCATATGGGTTTGAGGTGCCAGGATTCAACTCATAAACATGTTTGAGTTAGAGCCTTATGACCCCTCTCTATCCTGACCCTGCCCCCTGTACTTGGAGATCAGTCCATTTGCAGCTCAATCTGGGAAATTAGTGTTGTCCCAGACAAGCTGGGGTCAGATGCAAGTTGGGCCACTGACACATCTTTTATGGTGAGGTGAGAAGCCAGATTTCAGTAGCATCGATGTCACCAGAATACAGTGTGGTGGGAGCATAGTCTCAGACTTAGAAACTCCAAAAGGCATTGGAAACAGGTGATTTAAGGGATTTTCAGCACCTATGGGGCCAGTAGCATGTGGTGAATGCCATCTAAGAGAGGTGAACATCATTGGTCTCTAGGTTTGCCCATGTAGATGTCTCACCATTAGGTAGAACTATGAGAGGAACAGAATTCAGCTTTGGGAAAGGCTTCCAAGAGCCAGGCAGGATGCTGGCTGGAATTCAGAGAAATACCATAAGCTGAACGGGGGTACTAAACAGTCAAGCTAAGCAGAAGCCATGAAGGAGGAAATAAAAAGAAAGAACCCGTGGCAAGGATTCATAAAATAGAGAAAGAGAAGAGACTACAGGAAAGGGCTCTCCAGATGCTCAGAGCTCACTCCCAGAACACGGGTCCAGCATCAGATGGGCATTAAGGTGAATGAGAGGGCATGTGACACCCATCAGTCATGGCTCAGACACTGGAATTTGGGTCTGAGAAATGAGACTCAGTTCCTAGGGCCATTGGATAGGGGGGGGGGGGGGGGGGGGCGGGGCTGCCCTCCTCTGGATTAGCTCAGGATCTGAGATGAGTGTGGGTCCAGCAAATGGGGCTTAATACTCAGATTACTGAGAATATACTACTATATATTAGGCAACTGAATACTTTACAACCATTTTTTTTAGGAAATACAAGTGAAAAGCTGTAGAAGACTATAGTATTTCTGGGAGTCAAGATTTGGAAAGTTACCTATTAAGGAGTTATAGTATGTGTAAGGTAATACTATGGCAGGATAATTTTCACCTAATTAAGAGAACAGAAAGTTTGTTTATGTGACCAAATACAGGCCTACTTCTTTTTATTGTGCTTCTCTGATGCTTTTTACAAATTGAAGGCACAGCCTTCCACCAGCAAAAAGATTACCAATTGCTTTATTGCAGTAATTACTTTATGCGGTGGTCTCGAACTGAACCTGCCATATACCCAAGGGGTGCCTATAAACAGTCACTGTATAGAGCATACATTTCCTGAATCAAACAGAAAGAGGACAGTAGCATCGAGAGGTATAGTAATGCCCTTATAATGACAGACCTGTCATGTGTAATTATGTGTTATTTCTTAAGTCCACTCCTTCTGAATAAACAATGAAAGTATCTTGGAAAAGAATAATTTCTTCTCTGATCATGATATTTCTCTGGGACCTCTTATTGCTCTCAGACATGCTGCTTGTGATTTTCAGTTAAACTTGACACATTGGCTTTGCTAGTACTTTACATCTACTAAATTTTTCATGTCCCTTTTGCTGAGTACCCTTCCTCTCTTTTACCCTCGACTGTACAACAAAAGAGTCTTTTCAGAAAAAAAGCAGGGCATGCAGTCCTTGGAGGCAGATCGCCACAGTACTAAAGAGTGGATCACCTTCCATGGTAGCAGCCTTGTATTTATGATACGGATTGTGCAGAGATGGTTCAACCAAATGAGAATGCTGGTGTTACCCAGAATATACAGGCACCTCCATCTTCCATTGGATGTGATGTTCTGCTTTGGGTTTTTGTTGATATAGTTTTGATGTCAGAGTAGAAAAGAATGTTTCCTGAGAAACAAGACTCCTTGGTGTTTTTTCTTATTATAGCTGTGTTCAGACTAGGACAATGAGATGTAATCTGGTAGATGCGGTGCGTTTATCTTCCACTAACTGAATGTGTCTTTTTGATGGGCCCTGTAAAAAGCTCCCAGTCTCATCTCTGAGCCAAATTTTGCTAAGGTTCTCTGATGCTACTATGGTACCCTGACAAAGTAATGTACATGTGTATGTAGCCTGCAAACTAGGATGTCACCTCTTGCTGAGTCTCTAAAAGAGGAGATGTTTACTCTCTGGTACCTATATTAATATTCTCAGAAATGAGTAAAATTTTACAAGAAAATATCCCTCAGATTTTTGTCCTAGATGATAAATGCTTGATTCTAGGCCATTGCATGTGTCTTTAGATGGGAAGGGCAGGGGGGCAGAAATACTGCTGATATAAATGTTGATCATACCCTTTTCATTATTTTTTAGGACCATGTATTATTGAATGATGCAGCCTTTGACCTTGATTCATGTTTCCATAAAGAGCGACATCAATCAGTGTAACATTCTTGACTGCTTAACTTTCTCTGTACCCTCACTAACTTTCCCTGATGGGAGTAGGATTAAATTATCTGGTTCATAAATTTAGGAGCAGAAACTGATCATGTATGTCTGAGTCCCTTCTCTTCTCCTTCTCTTCTTTGTATGTACCTGATTTCAGGAACATACACTCTACTCTGCTCTTGGTCATTCAATGAGTTTCACGGTAGCAGTCCTGACCTTCGGTGTGGAAGGCTTGTGGTTGACCAACACTATATGACATTGAGTGACTAAGTCTATATATTGATGGGCTTAAGTATTAGGAAGCCCATTGTTGCCTAATGCCTAAACTTCCCTTTCCAATAACTCCATTAGTAATAACCCAGGCAATTTTACTAATATCTCCATCTGCTTGATCCCTTATCTCTTTCAGCATAGAACTCAGGCAAGAAACAAACAAACAAAAAACATACTCGATCAGGCTGCCTAAAACCCCAACATATGCCATTAACAATTTTCACATTGTATAGATTTACCAAGTTCTCTCTTTTAGTGAACACCCACGTAGCACCATAAACACTGCTTTGAAGGGTGATAATTACATTTCTTTTGGTGGGGAGAGGAACGGAATGGCTAGCTTTATTTTTTTAATTTAAATTTTGTGTATGTGTCTCTATTTCCTTTTTAAAAAAATTAAAACAATTTTAATTATAGTTTATATTCAATATTATTTTGTATTCATTTCAGGTGTACAGCATAGTGGTTAGACAATCATATATTTTACAAAGTGACCCCCCCCCCCTGATATTTCCAATACTCAACTGGCACCATACATAGTTATTACAATATTATTGGCTACATTTCCTAGGCTCTACTTTACATCCCCATGACTGTTTTGTAACTACCAATCTGTACTTCTCAATCTTTTCACTTTTACCCAGACCCCTAAACCACTCTCCTCTGGCAACCATCAGTCTGTTCTTTGTATCTATGAATCTGTTTTAATTGTGTTTGTTTATTTTGTTCTTTAGATTCCACATAGAAGTAAAATCATATGGTATTTGTCTTTCTCTAACTGACTTACTTTCCTTTGCATAATACCCTCTAAGTCCATCCATGCTGTCACAGTTGTAAAAATTTGTTCTTTTTTTCCAAGTAATATTCCATTGTATATATGTACCACAGCTTTTTTTAAAAATCAATTTGTCTATTGATCGGCACTTAGATTGGTTCTATAGCTTGGCTATTGTAAATAACACTGCAATGAACATAAGGGTGCATACATTCTTTTCAATTATTGTTTTGAGTTTCTTCAGATATGTACCTGAAAGTGGAATCGCTGGGTCATCAGGCAGTTCCATTTTTAATTTTTTTATAACACTCCACACTCTTTTCTACAGTGGCTGCACCAATCTGCATTCCCACCAACAGTGCACATGAATTCCCCTTTTCTCCACATCCTCACCAACAGTTGTTGTTTGTTGATTTATTGATGATGGCCATTCTAACAGCTGTGAGCTGATATCTCAGTGTGGTTTTAATCTGCATTTCACTGATGATTAGTGGAGCATCTTTTCATATATCTATTGGCTATCTATATACCCTCTTTGAAAAAGTGTCTATTCAGATCCAGTGCCCATTTTTTAATTAGATTATTTGTTATTTTGGTGTTGAGTTATATGAGTTTTTTATAAATTTGGGGTATTAACCCCTTATCAGATGTATCACTAGAGAATATGTTCTCCCATCCGGTGGGTTACCTTTTCATTTTGTTGATGGCTTCCTTTGCTGTGCAAAAATGTTTTTAGTTTAATGTGGTCCAATTTGCTTATTTTTTGTTCCCTTTGCCCAAGGAGATATCCCAGGAAAAAACATAACAAAGAGAAATGTCCAAGATTTTACTGCCTATGTTTTCTTCTAGGATTTTTATGGTATTGAGTCTTACATTTAAGTCTTTAATCCATTTCAAGTTTATTCTTGTATATGGTGGAATAAAGTGGTCTAGGTTCATTTTTTTTGCACTTATATGTCCAGTTTTCCCAACACCATTATTGAATAGACTGTCTTTACCCCATGTTCTTACCTCCTTTGTTAAATATTAATTTACCTTATTGGTGTGGGTTTATTTCTTGACTCTATTCTATTCCATTGATCTATGTCTGTTTTGATGCTAGTACCATGCTAGCATCAAAACAGTTTTTTTTTTTTTTTTTAATAACTGTGGCTTTGATATCAGGTAGCATGATTTCTCTAACTTTGTTCTTCTCTTACAAGATCGCTGTAGCTAGTCAAAGCCTTTGTGGTTCCATATAAACTTTTGGAATATTTGTTCTAGCACCGTGAAACGTGCCATTGGTGTTTTCATAGGAATTGTGTTGAATCTATAGATTGCTTTGGGTAGTATGGACATTTTAACTATCTTAATTATTCCTATCCATGAGCACCATATATGTCCCCATATATTTGAATCTTCTTTAATTTCTTTCTTCACTATCTCATTGTTTTCTGAGTACAGGTCTTTTATCTCCTTGATTATATTTATTCCTAGGTGTTTTTTTATACAATTGTAAATGGGGTTGCTTTCTTAGTTTCTCTGTCTGATAGTTTGTTGTTGGTGCATAAATGCAACCAATTTCTGGAGATATATTTTGCACCCTGATACTTTACTAATTTATGTATCAGTTCCAATAGTTTTTTGGTAGAATCTTTAGTGTTCTTTATATACAGTATCATGTCAGCTACAAATAATGGCAGTTTTACTTTTTCCTTCCAATTTGGTAAAGGGTGATAACTACATTTCTAATAAAGTAGTTCTATTATGGCCTGTCCCCTCATAATATCCCCTTATTTCTGTTAGTCATAAGCATCTCGTGTCCTGGAAGTGTTAATATTAGACACCTCTGAGACATGTCTGATGTGTGATCAAGGAGTATCTCTAATTATTCTCTAAATTGGAGAATTTGGCCAGAGGTAAATTATAGAAAAAAATCAACTGTTCCACTTCTTTACTAGATAAAATTCAGATTTTTAAAGCTCTCATATTTTACAAAATGCAAGGTAAACTCTTAAGTAGAAATTAAATATTTATTCCAGAAACTACAAACCCATGGGCAGGGGTAGGGAGGAATACTGAAATACAAGGAAGCGTTCTGGAGTCAAAGTCATCCCATATCTAATTTCATGAGGCTGGAGAATGCACACTTTGGCATCCAGTATGGAAACCACAGTGTAGATGGGCAAAAAGCAACACCAGTAGGCTTTAACCCAGCTTTGAGGTGATAAAGCAGCAAGTAGTACAGAAACCTGAAAGTTGACCACCAAGTTTTCAGAGACTTAATTTTGCTCAGCAACATTCTGAATGGCCCCTTTCTTTTCACGTCTTCTTGAGAGGAAACAGAAGTTATATAACCCAAATGGCATTGGTTTCAATGGTCTGTTTCAAAGCAAGTCTTCAGCTCTCTGTCTGTACACTTAAGAAATATTATGAAAATTGATGCGAAATTACATCCCTTTAGGATGGAAATCAAAATTTTTATGAGTAAGTTCTTAATGAGGTTTTCTCAAATGTGATGCACTTTTTAAAAATAAAAAGTTTATCATTAAATAACTAGTCTTCCATGTTTGACTCCAAACCATGTTCCCAAAATGTCTATCTTGATAGGATATCCCTAAAAATATTTCAAGCTATGAAAAGTCAAACGGTTACCATTTACTGTTACATTAGTGAGCTGAGACTGGAGAAAATTATGGGAAGATTAGAATGTTTTTCTTTTAGTTAAAAGACACATAGAAACATATTTTTCAAAGCTGCGCATACGGGGATAATGTTTGTGAAGCAATTCAGTTTCCCATCCTACAGTGCTTTTACTGTAGGGTGGATAGGAGGAATCAGTTAATCCCTATGTTACCATTCCACAACTCTAAATTATATAGGTGTACAATCTGAAATTCTGAGACAATTGCATTTCAGAATTTGGAAATTTTAGACTAGAAACATGCTACATAGATGAGATGACCTCACCAGGGCTTGAATGCCACCTTGTAATTAAACAAATATTTCTCCAGTGAAAACATGAAGTTCATATGAAGATAAAGCCAAAAATTAGCATTCATATTATGTGTGATATATAAACACTCCGAATAACCTCAGATGAGGTTATTGCTACCAAATGAGATACAAAACCACTTGGAGTTTTCAGTGATTTTTAAACTTCAGAATTCCAAATAAGACACTGATTGTCCTATAATAATATTGGTGAGCACTGACAATATTTATGCTAAGCATATATTATTTAATTTAATCCTTTCAACAGCCTTGTGAGACAACTACCATAGTCCTCATTTAAAAGTGAGACAAGCTAGCTAGTAAGGGCAAAGAAAACCAGGATTTGAATCCAGGCATTTTGGCTCCTGGACCATGGTTTTAACTACTATACATTATTTTTTTTCTTAAAGGGGCATTTTTGGCCTCAACAAAGAAGGAACCCAACCCAATATATCGTTGGTGTTGCCAGCAGGAATAGCCACAGTCGATGGCTGTGTCCTTACAGAATCATCGCTCCCAATTCCTCCCCTGAGAACTAGTTGTTTGTCCCCAATTATGCCCCTCTCTCCCCCTGGTGCTCAGGACAGGGTATAGCATCCAGTACGTCCTGAATATTTACTTGTTGATCCACTGACCATACTATCTTTGGAGCCTTCACACGGGGGGGGGGGGGGGGGGGGGGGGACAGAGAAGGGCAGAATCTGTTTATGATTGGTGGCAGGGCTGCCTCCTTCTCTCCCACTCACATTACAGTTCAATATTCCCTCGTGGACGTAGGATGTGGACTCTGGCTCTAGATCACAAAATGAGAAGGAGGCTTATTTACCTACACAGGTATGGTCTGAATACGGGTGCAGTGCCTTACGACTATGGTTTTCAAGATGAAAGCACTTCCATTTAAAATCCATGTGCTGCTTAGAAATGGACACTACTGACGGTCATTTTGTCTTCTCGGGCAAAACACATGATCTATCCAACCTCCCTGATGCAGGAAGATGACTCATAGTGGGGGGTGGAGAAGGGCCTGTTAAAGGAGTCCATTGGCCCATTCTAAAGGTCTGGACTATAGAACAGCAGTTTGATCCTTTCTGCCAAGACTTTTTTTTTTACTCACAAAGAGTCCTACTTCCAAATCCTCAATTTACATACCCCTCCGGGTTAAGTTCCCCCCTAAAAAACACCTTGGTCATCTCATCTCCTCCTGGAATACCTTCCATTGTTTCCCACCTGCTAATAAAGTAATTACATGGGCCCCACCCAACAACTAATGTCTTCCATAAGGCATGCCCACTTTTCTGGCCTCCTCTCCATTAGTTCCCTGCCCACTATTCCCAGCAAGCCATGCAACGCTCCCTACATCGGACTCAGTTTGCATGTCACCACAAATCTGCCCACTTGCTTTCTGGCTGGAGCAGCCCTGGGAAGGTTTCACACTGTCTCCAAGGTCGTGGAGCCAGGTCCCTGCCGCTGCCACTACCCATACAAACTGAGATGCTCTGCCTGTGGCACGAACTGGCAAGGACAGACAGACCTCAGGCACCCTGGCCAGAATGAGCACATGGAGGGGAATGACTTCCCAGTAGCTGTCAAGGTGGGGCTTGGGTGACACAATGAGAAATGCAGGCCGCGTACTGCCCCCATGAATGAACTGGCCAATCCATGAGGGAGAGAGGGAGATTATGGATCAATTCTTCCCTCGTGGTTCCCTCTGCTCTACCATGGGGCTGTTCTGAGACATGGAAACTCATCCAGCCCCACAAGTTGCAGCCGCCAGCTGTGCCTGTCGCGCAGCTGTGGCAGCCTGGGAGATGCTCCCTTCTGTGGTTCTGCCTCCATCTCTGCCTCCATCCCTGCCTCCTGCTTCCCTGAGAACGCCCACTAAAGCAGCGGTTGGGCACACTTGGTCTAGAAGGTCTGAAAGTTTGGCGACCGCTGGTTTAAGGAAATCTTTGGACTAAAGTATTAGCACAAGGCTTTGACCTCAGATTCTGTTTTCTAGGGAATCTGGGCTAAGACACCCCCAAATGTCTTAACATTTCTTTTTGCCCATATCTCTTTATGCTGTTTCACCTGCCTGTGCCCACCTGTCCCAGTGCCACCCTCACCAAAATTACAGCCATCCTTCAAGGTACATTATTAACATTAACAAAAATTAAATTATCTGATCTCTCCAATCATATGTGATCTTTTCTCTTACTGCAAAGGAAATCTCCATTGTATTTTGTTGGGACTTTTCCAAAGTATGTATCCCATCCTGCCATGTGCTTCATTTAATGTCATACGCATTGGAGGTTGAGCTTTCTGAGGACAGAGATTGTGTGCAATTCATTTGGGGTGTCTTGCCAGGTTTAGTGTGTGCATGTGAAGTCCTCCATATGAGGCCCTCCCTCATATGAATTGGATCCTGCCAGCCCCTCTGGCCTCAAACTCCCATTCTCAGTCACCCACCCTAACCTATGCTTCAGCCAGAACAAACAAACAAAGTGGGCAGATTCCTAAAGTTGACAAGTCATTTCAAAAGTACTATCTTTGTCACTGCTGTTCCTATTTCTTCATGCCCGGAAACTCCTACTGTGTCTTTCAACTGAAATCAAATGTCACACATCAACTTCTCACTGAAGCTCTCGCCAGCATCCCTGGCTCCTTCCCCTGTAACTTATTCAACTCCACACCAACTCCATTGTTAACAAATGTATTTACCCAGCAGTCAGCAAACGTTTTCTGTAAAGAGCAAGATAATAAACATGTTTTACTCTCGCAGGCTAGAGTCCCTGTCCTGATTACTCAGCCCTGCCACTGTAACACAAAAGGAACTGTAGACAATATGGAAATGAATGGGCCACGACACTTTACAAAAGCAGGCAGTGGGTACAGTGGTCCACAGGTCATAGTTTGCCGACCCCTGAATTAACCCACTGTGATCCCTTAAAGGATCAATGAGTTCCTCATTCTTAGAAGCTAGTACAGTGCTTGACACTTATTAGGTGTTCAATAAGTAGTCATTGCATGAGTGAATTAAATAACAAATAAGAATAAGAGTTTCAATCATGGCTCTCAGATGTCTCCCTCTGTTTCCAGTGTGAATGCTCCCTCCTGCATAAGCAGTGGTTTCTTGCCTCTCTTTATGAGCATGGAATTCGCCTGGCAAAATATGATAGACAGAGGGAGCCGCGAAAGTGGCAGAGCTTCATGCCAAGACCAGAGAACTGCTACTGCTTTGCCAGACTAGTTTCTGCCAAATTCTGGAATCAATCTTTTCATTAAAGGAGCCATGCCACTATTGGAATCGTAGCATTTATCTAGTCAGCAAAAACAATTTCAGTCCTGACTCGCATCCCCTCTGTCTAATCCGGTTTCCTGGCTGTGAGAGTTAGTGTCAAGCAGAGGGGAGGGAGTTCAGAGGCTGGAGAGGTGCCTGGCCTCTTCTTTCAATTCCATATTTTTATTCTTCTGTTGATGATTTTTCATTCTGGTGTTGGCCTTCATCTTCGCCAACAGTAGCACCATCTTTGCTTCTTTCTATCCGCTTTTCTGAACCTTTCCCTCACTTCGGGGCCTCTTTTGGGCTTTTGTCCTCAGCCCTTCACCTCCTTTGGTGCCTTTATGTCTGCATTTCTGTTATGTTAAAGTTGCCATAAACCCAAAGGTTCCCTAGCTTCAAATTTTCCTCCTCCCTTTTTATCGTTTAAAAACCTCTAGCCCACTTCTGTATCCCCACCAACCTCTGCGCTCTAAGATTTCTGCATTAAACATTAGTATTCGTTAAGTGCAGATTTCAAATGGCAAGTTGGCAAGTTCTAGTGACAGTGAAATAGAAAAATATTATAAAATCAAATGTACCCACAAATTGAATGGCAAATGGAATATTTGTGTTTGTGGTTTAAAGACATATGCACTTGATTTATTAGGGCTATTAATATGCCAAAGAATGTTTAACTATAAAAGCTGTGTTGATACCAAGAGGAAAAAAAAAACACATATGGTCATCTGTGTGATGCAGACTACGCTAAAAACGATATTCACATGAAATGCAATGCAAGCTGATGGGGGAACCAGATACACTGGCCTAATTTGGGGCCTGGGATATGCAACCGGAGCAAGCCTTCATTACCTGACAGTTACATTTTCAGCCACAGGAAATTCAGTAACTTTGGGTTGATCAAAGGTACTAGCAATCAAGGTATTAGTAGACTGCCAGTTAATTACAAGCTCCCTAAAGCACTCTCATGGCAAAAGAATCCTACAGGATTCTAGGAGCTTTAAGTTGGAACTATGGCGAAACATTTTTATGGAAAAATATGGGAAAAATCAATGAACCTCGATCTTTCTTTCAAAATATCATGATGACTGAAACCACAAACACCCACCTCGAGGGGAGCCTGGGAATGGGACAGCCCTTTGTCCCAGGGGAGTTCTGATTGCTGCCAGCAGACCACTCCACAAAGCCCAGAGAATGGTGGCAAGTGCCCAGATTCTTAAACTGTGTTTAAGGTGAGCAGGGAATAAGAAAGAAGTATGAGGAATAAGTGACATTAAGATTATTAAAGATTCATTAAAGGAATTACATGATGAATTGCTAAATTAGATAAAAACCTGCCGTTACAGTATGTATTATTCAGAATCAATCCTTCAGGGGAATCTGGAAGGGGAGAGCTCAGCATTGGAAGGAGAATGGTAAGGGCAAAGGCTTCCTAGGAAGTAATATCTGAGATTGGCTGGGAGGGTTGGGAATCAGGGTGTGGAGAGGAAGCGGTGGGAGGGCACACAGGATGATGAGGGGGGCCAGCATTCCTAGAGCTAAAGCTCCATATTAAGGAAGCATGGGGATTGAAAGGGAAAGTGAAGGACATTTATTTGTGACCAGCAAATAAATTTATTTATTTGAGACTACACATCATGGTGCTTTCGTTGACAAAAGCCATATTGAGAATCTACTATGTATATGGTATTGTGAATTAAAAGACAAATGAGACTCGGTTTTGCTCTCCAAGCTTTCACAGTATAGCAAGACAGACTAAAATATAAATAAGCACATATTCTGTGATAGATGCTCTAGTTAGGGTAGTTAGGATAAAAGGATTAACAGTGGGCATCATGTCTTTCTCAGGGAAAGGGGGTAGGCTTGGATACTGCATCATTGAGTATAAATCATTATAATCTTTTTGAAAAACAATTTGACAATAGGAAGTTTCTTCATACCTTCTGATTTAGTAATTCCATTGTTTTTTTCATTAGAAAGTACTAAACATGTGAATAAAGTATTCTGCATTAGGAGAATTTACCATGATTGTATTCATAGTGTTTAGCACAGGCTCTTGAGCCAGACCACCTGCATTAGAAATCTGGATTTATCACTTACCAGCTCTGTGATCTCAGATGAGGAATCCAACCTCAATAGTCATTAGTTTGATCACCTAAAAAATGGGTATAATAAAAGTACCTTGCACAAAAGGTTATTATGAATCTTTAATGTGTCACTGAATAGAAAAGACATAACAGACTATCTGGCACATAGGCATGCTCAATAATTCTTACCTCACTAATTTGTACCAGTGAAAAACTAGAAATACCTAAATGTTCCATAATAGGTGATTAAAGAGATTATGAAACATCTCATGTAATGGAATATTATGCAGCCATAAGAAACATTTTATTGACTATTAAATGGTAAAAATAATAATGATATAATACTAATTGTGAAAAGCAAGATACAAAACTGTATGTGCTGGTTGTTGCAGATTGTCTTAAAATTATATATAAGTGCATAACCTTCAGGGTGAAAGGAGAAAAACTGAATACCCTCAGAAGTTATCTCTGCATGCTGGAATTAGAAATTATCTTAATTTTCCCCAGGTACTTTACAAAAATTTTACAATGAACACATATTACTTTCATTATGGGAAAATTGTTAAAAATCCTGCATTTTTTTTGAAATACCAAAGTCATTTGCCAGGATATGGTACTAATTTTTGACAAATTATCATTGCAATCCTTGCAATCATTTCCATATGGAAGACTTTACACTTACTTAATGCCTCTACCCAATAGTCATTTGCTTACACAGTACATTACTGAATTCTATTAGGTTCTCAGTACCATGGTGGATTTTGTGTGGAAGACAGGGCAAATGAATATCACAGCCTTTATCTCTAGAGTACCTGGGAGAAGAGTGAGGCATGTGAATTATTTATACATCAATATAATGTAAGTAATACAGGAATGAAGAGAAAAGAGGGAACTATTTGCAGGAATAGTTGACTCAGACTTTAAGGAGAGGAGGAAATTGAACTGGAGTAGGGTGTGAAAAGCTAAAGTGCATGGGGCAGGATATCCCAGATAAGAATAATAAAAATGAAGCAAAGGTAAAAACTAAGTATTATCTATAAACCATTAATCACCATTTGCAGGGAACCACATGTGTCTGGCCTACAAACAGCCCAAGTTTCATATCAAGGATAAAAATAGGTTCTACCTCGCTTGCCAATTTGACTCTTTGTAGAACAGTGTGAGAAAAATCCTTGGTTGTACTCACAATTCTGAGGATGCATCTTAGAAGAAAAGAGTGCCCCTGTAGAATAAATAGCCTTACCTCTCATGAGCAAGAGAAAGGGGAATTGGGCTCTGCCATAACAGAGCTGATATAATAGGTAATGCTTTACATCCCAGAAGAGTGCTTCTGGGTGGGCCAAGATGGAAGAGAGAAGTCTAGAATTTATCTGGTCTCTGAAGGTTTCTTAGGCATGCCATGATAAATGGGGAAAAACAAAGTAGTCTGTTTGGGCTGCTGCTTAACCAAATGGCAGAGACTGGGGAGCTTATAAAGGCAGGGGTAAGGGGCACAGAGAAGAAGCCAATGGTGACTCCAGGAATTCTAACCTGGTAGGTATCAAGAAAAATGGCTCACGAGACAGAGATGAATAGAGGGCACAAACCATCAACCATCATTTTGTAATGTGGGGCGGGGAGGCAGGGAGGAAATCACTAAATTCTTCAATTCTATTGCTGCTTCCACAAAAGGAGGGAGGCAAACTTGAGGATGTCTGATTTTTCTTCTAATTCTATGATCCATGACTCTAAGATGCCTAACATGTTTAATGTACAATCAGATAATTAAAAAGCAAATATTCTTCCATGGACCACAATTCCAAATGGCAGCTGATGTCTGTCTTACTGGTAGTCTGGTTGGGCTGCTATAACCAAATGACACAGACTGGGGAGCTTATAAATAACAGAAATTCTGTTCTCATAGTTGTGGAGGCTGGGAAGTTCAATATCAAAGTGCCAGAATGGACATGTTCTGGTGATGGACCTCTTCCAGGTTCATAGCCAGCACCTTCTTGCTGTGCCCTCACTTGGTGGAAGGGCTAGGGCTCTCGCTGCAGCCTCTCTCATACAGCACTAAGCCCGTTCATAAAGGTTCCACCCTTATATCCTAAGCATCTTCCAAAGTCCCTACCTCCTACTACCATCATCTTTGGAGGTTATGATTTCAACATATGAACTTTGGGGGGACACAAACATTCAGTCCATAGCAACCCCCTTTCAGGGACTTGTGTGTGTGTGTGATTTAAAAAAATCATTAATATTAAGTGTATAAATTTCATTATCTTCAGCAGTGAGTGTTGGAAACAAATAAAATATGTACTAAAAGGAGAATGCCTGAATAATATAGATAAATAAAATGTGGTGTATTTGGATGATGAAATACCATGCATTAATTAAAAGAACTGATTGGATCTGTGTCTCAATATGGATATATAATAAAATTGTATTATTGAGTGAAAAAGAGCAAACTGTAAAACCATATGTATAGTATGATCTCATTTACCTAATAAAAACCTACAAGCAATTTTCTGTGTGTCCTATGAAAAGTATATACAAACATGAATATGTATATATTAAAAACCATGGATACTCAACACATAAGAGTGGTCATTTCTGAGGGCAAGGGTATAAAACTAAAATTAGAAGTGCATGGACTTTGCAATGTAATGTTTAAAAATGGTAAATTCATGTATCACTTAGGTAATTAAAATATCAGAAAGAAAGAATCAAATAGAAGAGCAAGCATAACATGAAGAAAACAACAGTGGAATGAGAATCATAAGACTAAAACTCCAAGCATGACCTTGTCAGTAGTTAACCATTTAGCATGGAAAACTCACTTTTTCTCTCTGGGCACTAGTTTTAGCATAAAAGCATTGGCCAAGAGGATCCTGAAAGTTCTAAGGTTTAAGACATTAAGATGTTTTTGAATGTTGATATTTCATAAAGCAGTGAGCAAATAACCAATGATATTTAGCACAAATGTCAGAATTTTTGTGGGTGATAAGACACAGCGACCTAAACCATCAGCACACCTCTCTTCTGCTTAGTGATTTGGAAAGGTTAAGCTCCATGGTTAATACATCTGATCAGAATTCCATCGGGGAGCTGCCTACCTGGGTTTTCCCTTTGGCACAATTGAACCTGGTCTCTAATATATATAGTCTAACTACCCCAGTAGCACCCATGGTGGGTGCTTAACTCAGGACTTTCACAAAGACGACAAAACGATTTGTTGAGAATGACTAAATCTATACTCCAGACAGTTTAATCTATAAATGATATAATGGACAAGGAAACATTCCCAGAAGAAAAAGCAAGGGGCTGAGGGAGGAGTGAGAGAGATGAGGGTGAAGAGAGTGAGGAATTGATCTCAGGTGCAAAATTTAAGGGGCTGAAAATATAGTCAGTAATCAAGATGAATAATAGTGTATACAATAGTTTGAATGTTCAAAATGAGTGCAAAAATTCCCTGGTGAGTAAAATATCAACATTTTTAATGGTGACAGGATCAGTAACAGGTGCCATAGGAAGCCACTTTGGAACCTGGGAGAAAAGGAAAAATCTGTGATATCGATCCTTTCTTTATTACAAATTGATACTTTGATTTTTTTAGATCTTTTGCATTCATTTTGTTTGTTTAAAATATATTTTTTTTTTTTTGGTATCAAATATCAGATTTAGTTTTTATGTTTAAAATATTTTTATTTGATTATTGATTTTTACTGTGCCCCCTTAAATTTCGTGCTTAAGGCAAATGCCTGCCTTGCCTTCCTCTAATCCAGGCCCTGGGGGAAATACAGAGGAAATTAACCCAGAAAGTTCTGCCCTGAGACCAGAACCAGTGATTCCAGGTGATCTTCAGAAGGAATTTACTCCACTTTCAGGGAAGGAGTTGTGGGCTAAATTTGGGGCCCTCAAAATTCCTATGTTGAAGTCCTAAACCTTAGCATGCAGAATGTCACTGTATTGGGAGATACAGCTTTTCAAGAAGTAATTTAAATGCCTCATGTCATGAGGCCCTTAGGGTGTTGGGACATTGTCCAATCTGACTGGTGTCCTTATAAGAAGAGGACATTCGGATGCCAAAAAAGGGACACTAGGCATACGCACACAGAAGGAAGGCCATGTGAGGTCACAGGGAGAAGTTGGCCATCTGCAAGCCAAGGTCTGAGGCCTAAGAAGATCCAAAGTTGCTCATACCTTGATCTTGGACTTTCAGCTCCTAGAGCTCTGAAAAAATAAATATCTGTTGTTTAAGGCACCCAGTCTAAGATGTCATATTATGGCAGCTCTCATGAACTAATAATTTAGGATACTTTGGTATTTCTTCACAGCAGTATTTGTTCATTGTTATTGAGTGCTATATTATTCCCATTCTTTTCTTAAATGGGAAGTTTGGTAGTTGCATTTCTTTATTTTAATTGCAGCCATTCAGCTCCTAATTGGCTGCTTTATAATTGTGAGGGATCAAATAAGGGCTCTTTTAACTCAGAGTTCACTGGGCCCCGAGCAGCCACACCTGGTCATCACTGCAGATATTGGGCTTTGGGCTGATGTAATAGCTGATGTGTGACCCTCACGAAGGAGTGAGTGTGTTCTAGGAGCAGCAAGAAGGATGCATGAAATGTTAGAGTGTCCAGAGAAACACAATGGGACTGAAATGACTACGTATCCCCAACAACTACTTTCTCTTTTATCCTTTAGTAAAAGAACCCTGAAATCTCAGCTGCATACATGGCCATCGGTTTTAAAATCTCCTCATAGATAAAAAGTAGATGGGACCATATACTTAATTATGAGCAAAGGGATAGGGGAGGAAGAGATGTGTGCAACTTCAAGGTCATGTCCTATAGAGGAAGTGGCATCCCCACCCTCTCTTTCTTCATCAGGCTGCTCCAAATGTCACCAGTGTAATGAGCCATTTCCCACTGTGCAGAAAAGGCTACAGCCACCCTCCACTAAAACCACAGTTGCCTCTGTCTGCCCCCTTTGCACTGGCAAGTGTAGACAAGAACATATGTTCAGGAACTATTCATAGCTATATCCCTGAACCCATGACAAAATAAGCTAGATTCTACTGTTCTCTGGATTTACTATGGACAGTTTGAGCAGATCAAATTGTGTTGAGTAAGACATGATTGAACAATTTAGGAGATTAGTTAAGATATCTGTTCAAATACCTTAAGACTCCAAATAATAATGGTCTCAACAAGAGAGAAACACCCTTTCTTCTCGCATAACATTTCAAGAATAAGAATTTGGGGTTGACATGGAGGCAGCATCATATCTTAGACAAAAGTCCTTTCTATTTTGCAGCTTTGCTACCCCAAATTTATATTTCCAGCCCTGACCTATCTCCTGAGCTTCAGGCTGATTTATCCAGTAGCCTAACAAACATTTCTGCTTGGATATCTGAAAGGGATCTCAAACATAAAGTTCTAAAACAACTCTGACTTTCTCCCCTAAATCACATCTTCCCATATCCGTAAGTGGCACCCCTACTCACCCGGTTGTTCAGACTCAATGACTCAGACCAAAATCCCGGGAATTATTCAAAGCAATCTCTGTCAGTTTGTTAGTATATCTCAAATCTGATGACTCCTCACCACCCCCATCATGGTCTCTCTAGTCTAAGCCATGAATTTTCTCTAGGCTATAAAATCACAATTGCAGAATTTATTAAAATTCAATTGTTGCTGTAACCGATTACAGCAACAAACGTAGTGGTTTAAATAATACAGACTTATCATACTACTCTTCTGTAGATCCAACATTATTCTCCCTGGGCTAAAATCAAGGTGTTATACATTTGCATTCCCTTTTGGAGGCTCCAGTGGAAAATTCATTTCCTTCCCTTGTCAAGCTTCTGCAGGCTTCCCACACTCTGGGGCTTGTGACCCCATCTCTCCATCTTCAAAGCCAGTAGTAATGGATTGAGTACTTCTCGCAGCACATCACTCTGACCTCATCTCCTACCTTATTCTCCCAATTTTAAGGACCCTTCTGATTACATTGGGACTTGGTCCCATCTGAATAAACCAAAATCATCTGTCTATGTAAAGATTAGCTGTTTAGCAACCTTAATTCCATCTGAAACTTTAATTCCCATTCGTCATGTAAGGCGACATATTTACAGTTTCTAAGATTTAGGATACCGGCATCTTCAGAAGGGCAATATAGTATGCCTACCACACAGTATAATCAGTAAACATGAAAAATCAGATTTTCTTTCTCCATTTTTTATTTCCTGCTCCATTGCCTCTTCTTCACACTTAGAACAAAACTCAAAACTATACCCCAGCCAACATGCTTTTTTTGGTGAGATATTCATTTCTACTTTCTTATTCTATCTCCCATTACTCTCTCCCACTAAATTCAATGCAGTCTCACCAATCTTCTTGGTGTCTCTAGAATGCCAAGTTTATTCCCACCTAGAGCCTTTGATTATTCTTTTTTTCTGCCAGGAATCTCTTCCCTGTATATCTACATCACGCCCCCCCCCCCCAAACACACACACACACACACTCACACACACTCATTTCATTCATATCTCTGCCCAAAAAAGCACTTCCTTGGAAAAGCCAATCCTGCCCATTATCTATCACTGTCATCATAAGATCTGGTACCAGACATTATGGTACCACCATATCAGCTACTCAGACTTACTGTTATTCGTTGATGACATTAGGTGATAAATTTATTTGTTCATTTCCACCAGGAGGTAAGCTCCCTGAGGATAGCAGATATTTGTCTTATTCTCTGCTTCATCTATAGTAATAATAGGTATCCAATATATATTTGACAAATGAGTGAATGAACAGTTGAATGTAAGAATAAAGTAGCTGATATGCTTGATTTTTCTACCTGGCCTTAAACATCAAAATCTCTTAATCACTCTCCTGTAAGAGATGAACCATTTAGATTCAGAACAACCCAAGCAGAATTCTGCACTTAAGCCTCACTCAATTCCATTTGCAATGCAATAGGAAGAAGGAATTTGCTCCATTTCCTTCTTTGTGTGTCTTGGTTTTTAAATAAGGTGTTTAATTCCAGCCAGCATGCTAAGCATGTGCAGACTCTGTGTTGAGCCTCCTGTCCTACCTTGGGGATCCTGACACAAAGCCAGACAGAGCTATTAATCTGCTCTGCACAGATGCTGCAGTCACACCTTGCAGATTGTCAAAGAGAAGTGACAGGTATGCAATGCCCGGCAGCCCTGAGAGCTGCTCTATGGGGTTCTGGACTAAAGGCTTTCAGAAAAGTCATTATTGATCAAGTAAAGTTTCCAACTCAGGGAAAGTGATGGTTTAAGGAAAACATTGTTTGATAACAGAAATGGCTTGATCTGATTTGCTCTTAATAATTTTTGGTGAACAAAAATAGATCTAAAGACTTAGAAGCATTGAACAGACCTTCTAACCTAAGAAGGAAGGTGGGGGTGGGTATAGGAGATCAACCAAAGGACTTGTACGCATGCATATAAGCATAACCAATGGACACAGATAGAAGCGGGGTGAGGGCATGTGCTGGGGGGGAGGGTAGGGCCAGTGAGAGGTCAATGGGGGGAAGTGGAGACATATGTAATACTTTAAACAACAAAGAATTTAAATTAAAACAAAACAAAACATAACATTCTGAACCTAATCATCTCAATTCAGAAAAACATGTACAAAATCTCTGCCATGAGCCTGGGCCAATGGGTCTTTGCCAGGGGCCACAGCATTCAAAGGAGAAGGAAACGCCACCTCTGTTCTCGGGACTTTCTCACTCATTATAGTGAGATAATGATTTACACTAAAGTTCACGGATGTGTCAAAGATGTCTCTTTGAAACATAAAAATGTCCATTTTTGTTTTCGGCTGACCATTTAAAATACTGCGGGTTATATTTGCTGTAGAAACAAACAGAAAAATAGCCATTACCAGGAGCTTCCAACTATTTTGTGCTGTGATTATGGAATTGAGTTAAATTCCTTAATCATGAGAGCAAGAAAGGAAATAATGGCAAAGATGGCTGTCAGATGGCAGATTAAAGCAGCTTCCGTCCATACTGTATTCAGACTCTGTACTCAGGCCATCTGGTATCTTGACTTAACACATCTAAAACACAACTCCTACTCCATTTTGACCTCCTCCTCTTAGATCTATCTGGCCCCTCTCCCCTTAATCCTTAATGCCCCTTTCTACTCTTGACCACTTTTATGTTTCTGGTAACTATCCCAAACCTTGAACAAGCAGTTTCCTAATCCACTCAATTGGCAGGCCTGGGGCACCCCACCTGCCTGACACTTTACCTAAATCCTGCTGAGAGAACTCTGCTGTGCTGCCCCCAGAATCACAGTGTCCGTGATGCAGACAGTGAAGTGGAATGCGGCTCCCTTGAGTTAGACTTGGCTTTGGATGCCTTCTGCTGGACAGCTTGGCATTTGCTGAATAACTGAAGTTTCAGCTCTGAGAATGGAACCATTTTCTTTGGGTCTCTCCAAAAGAAATCATATGCCATTGCACATGGTAGGAATCCATTTCATTAAACTAAATTTAAGGAAGATGCTCTGAAAGATAACTGAACAAAAGGGCCACAGTAATTTGTCTTCTTTTTATTTCTGAAAACCTGTTTATGAGCATTCTCTACAGATCCAAATAAAAATAATAATATTTGACATTACTGTTAGGTATAGTCATAGGTAGGTAGGTAGGTAGGTTGATGATTGATAGATAGATAGATAGATAGATAGATAGATAGATAGATAGATATGATAGATAGATGATAGATAAAACAGGAACTGAGCTATCAAAGATAGTCTAGAGAAAGCCAGGAACATTAACTGTAAGGACCAATATCTAGTCTACTTAAGGGAATCTTTATCTTGGTCTCTCTAAAAGAAGCGAAATAGTGTAACATTAAGAAAATCTTTTAAAAGGCAGATGTGATCCCCTGCATTGTCTCCAGTAACAAACACCAAGCTTTCTGAGATTAGCAAGAGAGCCAAGCAATTGCCTGAAGTTCAAGGTCACTAAAAAGATGCTGAGTTCAATGTAACTATATTAGTGCTTTGCTCAGGGGCTTCCTAGTGGATGCACATAAAACTGAAGACAGTCTCACGATTTGTGTTTTTAAGTAAGCACCGCATAAAAATAGGTATCTTAGCTCATTCAGTTAATACTGTACTGTTTTCTCTTAACCATTTGCATCTCTGTTTTCCAATTGAAGAGAATGTGGTAGCTCTATGACAAATGCTTTATATCTTTTGTGTTTGGAGAAGGTGGAAGGAAACAGCAGGAACTGATGCTTACTGATTTTCTCCTGTATACCAAATAGTTCACATATACAGTAGTTCCCCCACCCACCATGGGTTTCACTTTCTAGGGTTTCAGTTACCTGTGGTCAACCACAATTCAAAAATGTTAAATGGAAAATTCCAGAAGTAAGCAATTCATACTTTTAAAATTGTGTCTGATTAGAAGGATGAAATCTCATGCCATTCCATTCTGTCCTGCCCAGCACATGAATCATCCTGTAGTCCAGTGCATCCACTCTGTATAGGCCATCTGCCCATTAGTAAAAAAACATCAACTACTGAGGATCTCAACTATTGAAAACCTGATATCCAACCATGGACATCATCATGGCTCAATGATCCATGACCACCCAAGATCATCCAGATAAACCTCCTCTGGCAGTAGCCTAATGCTGTCACAATGCCTACATCTTTCACCTCACTTCATCTCATCACATAGATGTTTTATCATCTCACATTATCATAAAAAGAAAAAGGTTTTGGTTGATTTTTCTTTGTTAAATGGCATTTAAATATATAAAATAAATATCAAAAATATAAGTCTTTATTTTGCTATGGTTGCAAATATCAAAAAAATTCTATATGTGACACGGCACCAAAGTTAGGGTTTTTCAAAATGCTGACACGCCGAGCTCAAAAGGTTCACCATCACTGGTCCAAAGAAAGCCAGGAATATTAACTGTAAGGACCAATATCTTTGAGTACAGGACAAAAAGATATTCTGAGAGAAAGTGGAAGAGAGTGAGAAAGACCATATTCACATCACTTTTATTATAGTACATTGCTATAATTATTCTATTTTATTATTAGTTACTGTTGTTAAACTTTTACTGAGCCTAAGTTATAAGTTAGATTTTATCATAGGTATGCATGCATAGGAAAAGCATAGTGTATACAGAGTTTAATACTTTCCACAGTTTCTGGCATCAACTGTGAGTCTTGGAACTGTATCTCCCATGGATTGGGGGGGAGGGGGGAGGGAGTGTGCTACTGTATTTACAAATTTAATCCATAATAGTAGTCAGTATTTGCCCAATATTCCAATTTTAAGATAAGAAGCTGAAACTCAGAGAGTTTTCTAATATCACAGGGCTGGGATTTGACCTGATGTATGTCTAACTCTAGAAGCCACATTCTTGCCTAAATACTGGCTGCTAGATAACGTGAGGCTTAAAGAAAGGGATAAGGAGAATTACAGGGAAAAGGAAAGCAGAGAGCTGCAGTCACACTCCTCTTCTGTCAGATCTTAGCGTTCAAATTCATGCAGCACAGGATAGCTGGCCTGGCCTGAAGCGGATTCCAGGTGGTAGGCAGATATGTGGAGTCTTAACAAGGAAAGGGCTTCAGTGATAGATTAGTTCAGAATGTTTATCTTAAAGTTAAGAAAACCAAGATTCAGAATGACAACGGTCCCTGCCCGAGGTCGGACTTAATTTTTTGACAATGCATCAACCTAGAACCCATAAATGGGTTGAGCTGAAATGCCTAGGCTTGAAGTTTAGCGCCTCCACTACCAGCTGTATGACTCAGGGCAGGTAACTTAACTTTTGGGGCTCAACCTAGAACCCATAAATCTTGATTCTCAGTGGAAAACTCTCCATTATTTCATTCAATCTTCTCAAGAAGGTTCTATCGGACATGGGATCATTACATTACCTATGGAGGCCAAAATCAACGTGGAAGATAAGGTGTGATTATGGAACCTTCGACTACTCAGAAATCCTAACACCTACACAAAGTGATGGGTCCTGTGAAGAGACCTATTACAATAAAGCATGAATCCAAATTGCTACTAACCAAGAGGGAATAGATTTACTCAGCCCCAATTTTATTGGCTCCTTTGTATAAGGAGCAAGGACAAGGGGAGAGTGTTTACTTGCTATGTCACTAAACTTCTCTGTGCTGCATTGTAATCACTTTTAAAACAAATATAGTAATAACACAGAAGCTCCTTATCTCAATTTTACTAGCCAACTCTGCACAATAATGAGCAGTACAGGAAAGCAGAAGCCATCATAATATAAAAATATTCTCTAATGGTCTAATGAGCTGATCATTTTTAAAATTAGACAGCTCTCCGCATCCCTTCCCTCTAAAGATTTGTATCTATCTCGAACCATTAAATCAATGTCTTTGATCATTAGCCTATAAATAGAAAGCAAACCCTTTGCCAAGCAAAACCGTGAATCTCCGAAAAGTTTCCGCATGCCAGGCAATGAATGAGCGTGGTGCTGCCGAACTGACATGGAAGGATCTGGCCTCGTTAGGCAGCTCGCAATTGTAGAAGAGAGAAAAGGCGAAGCTGATGACAAGGCAGGCGTTGTGAAGGAGAAACACTCGAATACCAAAATATTAATAACGGTCCTTGGGGAAAGAGATAAAACCTTGACTGACCTTCTTTTTGATCATGCCTAGAAAGTTAATTAAACATGAAAGGATGTTACATTGTGCTCTCATACAGTTTTGCCAGAAACCTTTTTTAAAAAAAACAAAACTTCACTATTTTCAATAATAATCCCTAGTTGTCATTATAACGAAAATTATTATGTTTGTTAGAAAAGCATTATTTTCATTACTTTAATTCCATCTTTTGAAGATAAAGTCTCAATTGAAACTTCCTCCCTTACACACTGTGAAATTTTATTGCAGCTTTAAGTGGATTCCTTTGTAATAAATAATTATCCTTGCACAGTAAGACTTTCTTTTACCTGCACCACTTCATATTGTTATAGGGAACAAATGAGATAAGACTTGCAAATTCATTTTGGGAATTCTAAAGTTCTATATTAAGGTTAGAATTTACTTTGTTCCCCCAAATAATGTTTCATTTAATATGTGCAAGTTCTTTCCAAATATGTTTTATTCCTATACTAACCCTTGGAAGTATGTATATATCATCTCCAAACTATAAATTAGAAAAATGAAGACGCCTGAGCAAGGTCACAAAGCTATTATGTGGCACAGCTATATTGAAAGCCAAAATTGACTTTCCCCAAGTCCATGGCGTTCATTCTATTTATTTGAACCACAAAACCACTATTTTGTAGTTCAATAATGGCTGAACATCTGCATTTCATATGGTGCTACCTAACTCATTCATTCAAGTAGGTTTTGACCATATACTTACTCTCCAACAGATGTTAGTCTAAATTCTTGGGATATAGTGGTGATTAAAACAAACTCTCTGCTCTCCTAGAGGTTCCATCTAGTGGAATACATCAAATAGGCAACAATTAAAGCAAGCACTTTAAACCAACAGGATAAATATCTTGCTGTGTTATGTGCTATGCAGAGAATTAATAATGAGTAACATATAGAAAGTGTTTGCTATGAACCAGATAATTCAGCACGTTGCATAAATTAACTCATTTAATTCTCATAACAACTCTAAGAAATGGGGAATGCCATTGTCCTCATTTTTTAGATGAGAGCACTGAGGCACAGAGAAGTTAAGTTACTTGCCCTGAGTCATACAGCTGGTAATGGAGGAGCTAAACTTCAAGCCTAGGCATTTCAGCTCTCAGAGGTACTTGTATGCACTATGCTTCATGTGATAGAAAGTAACCAGATAGCTAAGAGATAACTGGAATTATCAACATTACGTTATTAGTACTAATACCATGTTCAGAGTCTTCCTACACATATTTAAAATATAATGGATGATCTCAAATAACAAGTTCTTCCCTCTAATTCTTTTGCTACATAGGGAGAATTTTCTGGGACTTGGAGTACATCAGCCAAGAACAATTTTACCCAAAGTCTAAACAACTGCTTTGCCCTTTGCAAGATTCAACTAACATGCCCAAGGTACTCATAGTCTTTAGGACAATAGTTTACTGCTCCATAAACTGGAACTGCACTAATAAACACTACTACTATTACTACTACTACTACTACTACTACTACTACTACCACCACCACCACCACCAATGCTGCCCTGTGGCTTCTGCTTCCAGGAAAGTGTGAAATTAGAAAGAAGTTCAGACAAAACTGATAATAGCCGACTTTAGGATGATTTCACCTCTCTCCAGTTGCCTCTTAACTTACTGTTAACTGTGATCCTTGCTCATCCCCAGATCCGAAGATCAGAGGAAACGATGATCGTATTTCCAATTAGAACAAATAGTAGCTATCTTGAGCGCTATCATTAATCCTTTCAGGGACATTTGTATTGTGTTACTTGTTCTGTAGCCTAATGAGGCATAAAAGAAGAATCTCTTTCCTGTTCCTGTCTCTAAATGCAGGTCCAAATAATTGCTCCCGCTGCTAGAGGCTGAGGTTAATTTGAAGCCAAGACCTGGCGGGGGAAATCTGCACTTGTGTAAGCAATAGAGTCAAGTGTGTGGAGCCGCCATCATAACACCGTCACCTTGTGACTTTCCTGTTTGCTGTTTGAGCCTCATATTTGTAATCCCTTCACTTGGTGTGTGCTTGCTGTTTAGGAATGTACGCCAAGAATATTTCGTCTTATGCACCAATGTTTTCTTTATAACTATTTAACATAGCCACGTTAGTGTGTATTAAGTCATTCATTTATTCAATAATAAATGTACCAAACCTGGTGTTAGGGGTGGTGATGAAAAGATAACTAGGGAACTACCTTTTAAAGAGTTTAGTGACTAATGGGGGGTGGTGGAGTAAGGGGGGAGCAAAGAAGAAATGCTAAATTAAACAGTGATCTTTCAAAATCTTTCAATCAGAATAAAAATTTGGAAGATCATTTTCCTCACTAGTCTCTAGTGTTTTTTCAGCTCTTTCTAATACTGATCTTATTCAGGAGAGGCTGATATCCTAGATTTAGCTCCCAACACACAGGAGGGATATGACCTATGCAATTAGTGATAGTGGTTTGCTTGGGTGTGGGGGAATATGCATTAGTCTCTTGGTTTGAGGGGTAGTCTGCTTAGGGGGGAGACACACCCAAGAGATTCTTATGCATCTTTCACCCTTACAGTATATTAAAATTTCACTTTATGATAAGAATTAGCTGGAATGCTTGTTCAACACACAGGTTCCTGGGCCCTTTCACTGGAGAGTCAGATTTGGGAGGTTTGGGGTAGAACCCAAAATCTGAATATTTAATAAACATTCGGGTGATTTTTAGCATTATGCCTCCTTGGGAAAGCTTTGGGAAAAGTTTTTAAACCAGTCTTGAATTTTAAGCATGTTACTTATTAATTAGTTCCAGTTTGAGGGGTTTTTAACTCCTCAAAATTTGGTAGAAAATTATTAGTTTTCTTTTCAGAAAATCATTGATTAGTTAAGCATTTCCAAAGCTCTTTGTTTTTCTCATCTAATCTCTATATATACTGAAAACAAAAAAATGTAACCAACCAACTGGAAAGCTAAAAGTTACCCAAGTATGTTATAAATTCGCTGATCTTTTTCTTCATTCAAAAGGAAACATTTTTTTCCATTCTGTTTAGGATGGCATTAGAAAAGCCCTCTCACCAGCACTCTCAGACAGAAAGTGTTTTCTGGGCAGGTGCTGGGCACTTTAGGAAATTACTCTGCCCATCTTCTCAGGAATGCTCTCAGTGAGGGGTTTGCTATGTCTGCATCCAAATTATTGATTTTGGATCAAACTGGAAAATGCAAAAATGAAAGAACATGTTTATCAAAAGTAACTGAGTAAAACTATAACCCAGATTTACGTTTGAAAACTTTATCAGAAGTCAATGAACTAGAGTTAAACCTACCCATAAATGCTACTAAATAGGATAAAGGCAGCCTCTGAACAGAGTGTATGGTAGGAGAATTCTGGCTGATCTTGTCTAACTTCTTCCTTAACTCACTTCTTACTCAATGGCACCCTTTCCTTCCGAGTTCTTGTAGTCTTCGCACCTATTTCTTGATCAAAACCTACTCTTGGAAAGAGATCATGCAACTTATTTACCTTGGAGATGTCTGTCTGAAAACCACTTCCATGTAAAATAAATAATTCTGGTTGTAGTTGTAGAAATGTCAAGAATCATAAAGCAGGTCCCTGAAGTATTGTTTATCCCATAAGGACAAAGCATCCTGATACACTAAAATCATACAATGCAGTCTAGGACTACAATTACAACCAGATAAGTAATTACATATATTCCTATGAAGACTTTAGGGATTTGTGATTGAATTTATGAAATTATAGAGCTATTGCTAATTCTGTGCAAGTGGAAATTATAATCCTTTTATAATGGGTACATAGATAAAGCCATAGATATCCAATTTATATATAATAAAGTTATAAATAATTCATAATTAAACTAATACAGATGGAATCTGCTTCTACCACCTTATGGTATAGCTCATCACTGGGAAAAGAAATCTTGATGTGGTCCCTCTGCTCCCATAAAATGAAAATAATTTTGAGAGGGTTAGAGTTTATTCTTCAGGGAAAGGACAGTGGGAAGAGAGAAAGGGGAAAAGAAGAGAGGAGAAAATAAAGTAACAGTGTTTATAATCAAAAGTTTTATAAAAGAAAGAGAATACTCAATTTTAGTTTATTTTTGATTATATAAGCCATCTTCATCTTCACGAACTTACAGTAAAGCAACTATGACTGAGTCCACAAAAATATCTCATGAGCATGTTTTTATGTTCATAGTTTTCGTGAAAATCAGAGAAAGAGGTTGCCTTCAATGTGTATAGCTTGAAATTGGGACAGCACCCTTGGTAGAACTGAACTGGTTAATCAGAAGCAAGTCTCAGCACCAGAGGAGACCTGGATGATGCAGACATCACTCCTGCACATCACCACCCAATCATATAGACACACAGGCAGAATTTTTGCCCCTGATCATCAGATGGGGTTTGAGCCAACTTCACTCAAGATAAGCTCAGATCTGGGTTTTATACTTAATAAGTAGTGTATCTAAGAGGGCTTTAGAAATATAGTGTATATTTGAAGCTATCCACATATGGAATGCAATATATAGGGTTTCTCAAAAAATGTATACACACATTCAATAATTATAAAGGCAGTGTTTATTTCATTTTCAAAATTGAGTTACAGCATGTATACATTTTGGGGACACCTGTAGACATTAGTATTTGTGTATTTTGATGATGCCATTTGCTTATCAATTTATTTTAAGTTCTCTTAGGTGTTTGAATTTATTAGGCAGTAGAGTGGACAGATCTATGGGAAGTAGGAAGATGGACAAGGAAATATAGTACTCTGTCCTAAAAAAAAACAAACCCAAAATTTATGTCTTATCCTAAGTATTATAAAGTATTGTCCTCACAGCCCAACTTCCTACTTTGACCCTAAAGTATAACTATTATATTATTATATTATATTAATTATATTATACTATACTAGAGGCCTGGCGCATGAAATTCGTGTGTGGGTATGGTCGCTAGGCCTGACCTGCGATCAGGACCATCTTCCCTGGGTGACTGCAGCTGGCCCTGACCCCCGCCACTATCCATCCCTGGTTCCCTGTTCACCATTGGGTGATTGGTGCCTGATGGCCGGGGGAAGGGACTGAGAGGTCGGCTGTTCCTGCTTGCTCGCCAGCCCCACCCCCGCCGTGGGTCGCCCTCTGTGTGTGGGGTGACTGCTGAGGCAGGGGCCTTTGCCTGGCGCCGCCCATGTCCCCCGCCACCCACCTCCAGTTCCCCATTTGCCATCAGGTGATCAGAGCCTGCTGGCCGGGGAAAGGAACTGAGAGGTGGTCAAGTAGCCTCACAGTGACTGGTCATTCTGGTCATTTCACTGTTAGGGTCAATTTGCATATTACCCTTTTATTATATAGGATTATATTATATTATTTGATAAAAAAAACAAAAAGGTATGACTCAAGTGCCACTTTATTCCCTTTATTCATGCTCTTGCCCATAAGGCATGAACTGTGCTCTGCTCCTGAATCCTTGAGATAAATACACATAAGTCAAGACCAAGAAATTTCTTCTAGATGCACTCTGTAGGTCTCTCTCTCTCTCTCTCTCTCTGTCTCAGTCACCACTAATGGGACTCAATAGATGTAGGACAACAATTCTGGGTAAGTGAACCTACTTGGCAGATGCAAATTGCCCTTCAACTATGTTGTTCCAATTGGAGTAACAGCAGAAAGCACAGTAGATCCAAGTAACTTTTCCCAATCTATGTTTACTTGTACTGGGAGCAAGAGATGCATGATTAATTTTCACCCTAAACCCTAACTATATAATCTATTTCCAGTGAGAATTATACTATAACTAAAACAGAAGCAATCAGGTAATTAATGGTGATTGCCTTGCAGCTATGTCTTGGATGCCATTTCTAAAAAGGAAGCCAATTTTCTAAAAATGCATGTTAAGTGCCGCACACAATTGATTCTGTATGTCATTAAGCCAAGGAGGATATCGCTAGGGGGTTATCCCTTTTTATTTTACTTTAATGAATGTTAAAAACCTCTAAATCACTTACAACAATTAATACAATTAGCTTTGTGTAGAACTGTGAATTTGGACCTTACTGCACTCATTCAGTTTCAGATATTTTCTTCCTTTACTAGCAGAATTCACTTTGATAAACCACAAATCAGAACAGCATGTATTTGGCTCCCTTTTTTTCACACATTGTGTATGTTCCTGTTGGATTTTAGTTCCCCTTTCTGGGAAGAGAAGATATAGTACCCCTTCAAAATATTTCATAAGGTTAAAATATTGTTATGGATTCTGATACCCAAAAACTTCTATTGCTCTATATTTGACATGAAGTTTGGAGCTGGACTTCTCTTTTATTGAATGGTCTGATGGGTTCTTTAAAAGCTGGATCTTGGAGTATTTTAATAGCAGCAATAATTAGAATGTGTGTTAAGTCTAATCTCTGAGTAGCTTCAAAATATTTCATAAATTGGCACATCTATTAAAAATATTTTTCTAAAATGTATGGGATGAAAGATGGTAAAATGAAAACTAGCATTTATAAAACACTTGTATTTTAGGTGCTTCACAAAATGAGACCTATTTAGTCTTCACACTGGCCTTATTACAGTGTTCTCAAGCTCTAGTCTACAGAAGAACCATCCATACAGCTTAATAAAAAGGCAAATTTCCAGGGTCCAGGTGGCCAAGATTCTGTTTTAGAAGATCTGGAAGGATCCTCTCCAGAGATCTCTGAGGAAGGCGATACGTGGAACACATTGTGAGAAACTGAGAAACATGGCCCATTACGCCCGTCATTTTAGAGGACTAGAGTAAGAGTCATGAAGGTTAAATAACTTGTCTTAGGTCACTTAATCAAATGAAAGGTAGACAGAATACTTTTGCTCTTGAGAGAAAGCAATTAAATCTTATGAAAAGTGAGTGTGATGTCACAGAAATGACAGCATGAGAAATCCCCTTGGTCTCACCCCTTGAAATTTCCACAATTTGAACAGCTATAATTCAACAAAGGATTCCCTGCTCAACATACATACACACCTGAGAGATCTACACATTGAAACATCTAAAGATGGGCAAGTGGGAGCAAACCAGAAAGACAAGGAGGGAGATCAGCTCAAAGGAGCCACAGACATAGCCCTGCAGCCTGGAGTGCATGACCAGGCTCAGCCCAGAGAGGGAAGGAATCGGGTTGTGGCTGGTGCTCCCTTCAGCCAGGAAGAGCAAAGGGATCTAGTGAGCATTCCTACAGAAGTGAGCAGTGTAGCTGCAGCTGAGCCCAGCGACCTGGGCAGAGAGGAAGCACAAAGGTGTGGCCATGGTTGTCTGGCAATCAGCGTTCTGACAGAGAAACAAAGCCTGGAGGCTGGCCACCTTCCCTTAACCTCCCAGAGCTTGCCTCCCCTCACTCTTCCTGTCCGGTTGAAAGGCACATAATCTGCAAAACCAGGAACTGGTACCACGAAAACACTTTTTCCCTGAGCAAAGGTGCACTCGACCACTAATCCCAGGGTTGGGAAAAGGCACAGGGGGACACGGCAGAAGTCCACAGGTTACTATTGCTGGGAGGGCAAAGCAATGAAGGAGGCAGCTGGGTTCCCCAGCTCAGCCCACCCCCACACATTGTGGTTGTACTACCAGTGGCATCTGGCTGCAGGGATAGCACTGGGATTTCATGGATTTGGAGTCACACTGCCCACTGCATTCCCCTATGGGGTTGGTCCCCTGAGACTGGAGCAACCAGATCATAGGAGAGGCACCCACCTTTCCATTTTCCATCACTCCCCAGAGACCTGAAAGGCCAGAGAAGTGCAAGAGAGTTAAACACACACACACACACACACACACACACACACACACACACACGAAAAACAAACTTGTGATTCAACACCACCTACTGGAAAATAATAGAAAAACCTCTTTGTATCAATCTGTTAGAGAAATGCCACTCATACATAGATGCCCAGACATAGAAGGGATCCATCAAGTACCATGAATAACAAAGGTGTCTTTGTAGCTCAGTGATAAAATAAAAACATTTCCAGAAAAACAAACATGAAGACATGGTAATATGTAATTTAAATGACAGAGAGTTCAAGATTGCAGCCCGAAAACACTCAATAAGATGCAAGAAAATACAGATGGGCAGTTTAACGAGCCCAGAAAACAAATCAACAAAAATGAGTATTTTACCAAAAAAATGGAAACTTTAGAAAAGAACAAAATTGGAATTCTGGAGATGAAGAACTCAATAAGAGATCAAGAATGAACTAGAAAGCACAGGAAACAGAGCTGACCAAACGGAGGAAAGGTTTCGTCCTACTGAGGGTAGGATCAAGAAATGATGCAAAGGGAAGAGGAGAGAGACTTGAGCATAAAAAAATGAAAGGACTCTATGAGAATTAACTGACTCCATCAGAAAGAGTCACAAGAATAATAGGCATCCCAGAAAAAAAAGAGAGGAAGAAAGGGATGGAGAGCCTTTTCAAACAAATGGTTGATGAATACTCCTCAAACCTATGGAGAGAGCTAGATCCTTGAATCCCAGAAGCAAACAGGATACCTAATTACCTGAACTCAAAATGGCCTTCTTCAAGGCACATTGTATTAAAACTGTCAAAAATAAATGACAAAGAAAGAATTCTCAAGGCAGCCAGAGAAGAGAAAAAAGTAACCTATAAAGCAGAGCCCATTAGGTTACCATCAGACTTCTCAGCAGAAACTCTACAAGCAAGAAGAGAGTGAAATTGCCAGTCATGAGTAATATTTCCACAATTATCCTTTAGATTCAAAGGAGAAATAAGGACTTTTCCGGACATACAGAGCTGAGAAACTTTATCACAAGAAGACCTCTATTGCAGGGAATTCTCAGTGGAGTTATTCTACCTGAAACAAAGAGCAAAATTTCAAGAAAAGTCACCAACAAACTTACAGCATAAACAAGGACAATTTGTGACAACAGAAACTTAAAAGGGAAGGAGTTAAAGGTCTGAACTTATGGACCAAAGTCATAGAAAACATTTTATGAATTTCACCCCCTAGGCAAGGGAAATAAAGGCAAAAATAAATGAATGGGACCATATCAAGCTAAAAAGCTTCTGCACAGCAAAGGAAACTGACAACAAAACAAAAAGGCAATCAACCAAACTGGAGATGATAGTTGCAATCAACAGCTCCAAAAAGGGTTAACATTCAAAACATATAAAGAACTCATAAAATTCAACACCAAACAAACAATCCAATTAAAAAATGGGCAGAGAACCTGAAATGACACTTCTCCCAAGAAGACATAAAATACCAACAGATATATTAAAAGATGCTCAACTTCACGAGCTATTAGAGAAATGCAAATCAAACCTCCAATGAGTTACCACCTCACATCTGCTAGAATGGCTATTATCAACAAGGCAGGTAATCGCAAGTGTTAGAGAGGTTGTGGGAGAAAAGGAACCCTCATTTACTGCTGGTGAGAACATAAACTGGTACAGTCACTATGGAAAACAGTATGGAGGGTCCTCAAAAAACTAGGAATATAATTACCCTATGACCCAACAACCCCTCTTCTGAGTTTGTACCCAAAAGACTTGAAAACCTTTATTCACAAAAAATATATGCACCCCTATGTTCATTGCAGCACTATTCACAGTAGCCAAGACATAGAGACAACCAAAGTGCCTTTTGATGGAGGATTAGATAAAGAAGATGTGGGACATATATTCTACGGACTACTACTCGGCCATGAGGAAAGATGAAATATTACCATTTGTAACAATATGAATGGACCACAAGAATATTATGCTGAGCAAAATAAGTCAGTCAGAAAAAGCCAAGAAACATGATTTCATTCATATGCGGGATATAAAACTGAAACTCATAGACACAGACAACAGTATGGTGGTTACCAGAGGGTAAGGGGTGGGGAACAGTAAAGGGGGCCAAATATATGGTGAAGGAAGATGTTTGGCTTTGGGTGGTGGATACACAATGCACTATACTGATCATGTATCATTAAAGTATACACTTGAAACCTATATGATCTTATTAACCAATGTCACTCTAGTAAATGTAATAAAAAATAGCTACAACAACAAAAAAAGAAGAAACAATTCTTCAACAGAAAAATATCTAAACAGAAAAATAAATTGAAGAACTGAGCCAGAAGAATGCAAAAAGCGCATGTGAGACATACATAAGAATGCAAGAAGCTGTAACACAAGTGTAATGGGATTTCTAGAAGGAGAAAATGCTACACATTCAAATAAATAAAAGCTGAAACATTTCAAAATCTGATCAAAGATAACAATGTACCAATTCAAGATATTCAGAAAACTCCATGCAGGATCTTTAAAAAAAAATAAATGGGTAAAATACTAGGCACAGTACAGTCAAATTACTTTGGTTCACCAACAAAAGAACAGTTATTAAAATCCGTAGGAAAAAAGCACATTACCTTCAAAGGAACAACAATAAAAGTTAGAGTAGACTTTTGAAAGTTCAAAGAGCTAAAAGCAAAAGTGGTGCCAACCTAGAACTCTATATCATAAAACACCCTTCAAAAAAGGGAAAATACAAAAAAAAAAAGCAAAAATGAACAAAAGCTGAAAGACAAACAACAAAGCCTGAATTTATTGCCAGCAGACTTGCATATAAGAAATTACCTCAGATGGAAGCACAGACCCGCAGGAATAAATGGAAACAATAGAAAAGGGCAAAGATTTGAGTGATTCTTCAAGTTTATTAAATGCAGAAGCATTCAATAAAGGGCTCTATTTTTTCAAACATGTTTTTCATTGCACCAAAACATGGGAAATATTATGGAAACATATCCAGAAATTTTAATTTAAGTCTTTCTATAAACTTTAAAATGTGCTGTCTTCATTATGACCATTCGTTAGTAACAAGATGAAATATAGCAATGAAATTGACCCAATCCAACATCTTGATCATAGGTTATATATGTCAGAATCTGGTTTGCTGATTTCCAGTATTCATTTTTGTTACGTCAGTGACTCCTATTTAAATCAGAATATTCTTACAATAAACATTTTGTGATGTGTAGCCTGAGATTAACAGAGAAAGGAATGCAGAGTGCAACTGTAGTTTCATTCTGTAAACCATGAACATTGATTGTGTGCCCACTGAGGACAGAGTATCAGAAGTAGATTCTTCCGAATATAAACAGGGCAGAAGACACCAGTCCAGCCTTAATCGGTTCTTAACTTCCTGAAAGGGAATGCAAATCAAAGAAGGAGAACAACTGAGGATTACTATAAAATTCTATTTGCCAAACTTCCTATTCCTGCGTCCTTCAGTGATGACTTACATTGAAATTGACGCTAAGTGCTACAGAAACAAATAGTTATTCTTAAAAGCTCACAGTCTAATAGGAAAAGAGAGACACACAATGACAAATAAATGCCACAAAGTGTTGTAGGTGACATAATAGAAATCTGGAAGGTTGCAGCGTGACACAAAGGAGAAAATGAGCAATTCATCTTGGGATGTGTCAGGAAAGTGTTCCTAGGGAAGGTGACACGAGCTCTAAATTTTGAAAGATGAGAGGCCATTTGCCAGTGGCCATAAAGGAGAAAGGTATGTTGGACAGAAGAAGCAAAGAGAAGGGCATAGGTTAGAAAAACAGTGTTAATAATTTGGGAGTGAAGGTGGCACTGTATGTGAAGTGAAGCGTGGTTAGGAGGGATGCTGGGGAAGGCACAGAGGACAGAGGACTGGGGCTATTCTAGGCCATGGATAAGATATGAGCTCTTGTTTTGGTGGGAAAAACTGACATTACACAGTCCAAGCCGCCATCAAATGGAAAAGCAAATATGGCCAAGCTCTCCCAAAAGCCCACTTTCAAATATGGTAGTCATGAGTCGCAGATGGCCATTGAAATTTAAATGAAATAAAGTTTAAAATTCACCTCCTTGGTTGCACTAGTCATGTCTGAAGTAATTATATGACCTATGTCACCAGTGGCTACTGGACTCCACAACACACTCAGTGGCGTACCAAATCCTGCTTCCATTCAAGTAAAGGACAAAACAGGAGTTCCAGATCAGAGGCAACAGAAGTCACCAACATTCAAACTCCTGGCTGACAGAATCTCTGCCATCTTCACAACACAGCTTCCCAAATCGCTCTAAGCATCAATGCTTATTTGGCCAGTAGACTGGGGAAGAGGATGAAGGGTCACTTGTGAAACAGTTTATGGGCCAGAACAACCGGAAGTCTACATCCTCTTTGCTAATATTTCATTGACAACACCTCAGTCTCATGGACATACGAAGGCTGGAAGGGCAGTGTAGGAAAAAGCCCAGGAAAAAGGGAAACACACCTCAAGCTTAGCCTGCAATCTGTTCCTCCTCCATAACTCAAGGTCCTCATTGCTAACTTCAATGATCATCCCAGGCCTTGATGCTCTCTGGGGCCATCCTCACTTAGGATTGTTTGTTGTATTAAATGCCCTGAGGCTCAGGGTTTTAATAGCGTGATTCTCAACCTCCTACTTCAGTGTCAATTATGTTGCTGCCTTGGTCTCCTCACTCTTGTGTTGCAGCCCAGATCAAACCAAAAATTCCTGGGAGAAAAAAGATAGAGACTTGCTATAGAAGTAACCTAAATTTTTCACCCTTCCAAACCAATGGTGTAATATATGCTTCTTTCTTAGAATAAATGCATTGGATTTATGTCTTCTCTTTTTCTCTCCACTCACGGACTACTTCATGAATTTATGGCAGCCTTGAGATTGCTGGAAATATGATTCCTGGTTAAGTTAGGTATTGTTCTTTATATTTCTGACTGTTATAAAAGACTGGTTTTTAGAGAGTATCTATTTTTCTGGATATTAACTAGTAACATTTGCTCTACTGCACAGGAATATTTATGTAATAAGTGCCATCTGTGACCAAGAGCGGAGGGCCATTGTTTATGAACTAACTTTTGGCCTTTCAGCAATGCTAGTTAATATATGTATTATATCCAGAAGCCTTTACCAAACTTATAATCTAAAAATACTGCACAGTTTTTAAATGCCCTTCTCTAGGCTGTGAGGGTATGAAATACTGACAACATCTAATCAATATTTTTAAATATTTATTTTATCATTAACTTATTCAACAAGCATTATTGACCATCCACTATGTGCAGTAAACTGTTCTAGGCCTCGAGGAATAGTTATATACAATTCAGACATGGTCCCAGCTCACAAAACTACAATTATCTGGCAAAGATTATAAGACTTGGTTCAAAGGAGTTTACTGAAAAACTGAAAAAAAATTTGCTATGCAAGTATTAAAATGGATAGAAGAGTTAAGTAAACTAATATTTCTACCTTAACATAGATTTTACAGACTTACTGCTATGTTGTAGAAATAGATTTGGAGGAAGGAAAACAATCAGTAAGAACATAAGTATGATATTGATAAACCAAGTGTACTTAAAATTAAAATCATTGACTTCGGCAGGTAAACACCTACATTTAAGTGAACAAAACTGATAAATATCTTCATCTAACAACTTGAAATGTTCAAATGCTGGAACATATTTCATGGCAAACTCATCCTGTGCTTTACAAAATCACAGCCCTAGATACAAGGCCCAAAATCTATGGTTGATGGAAACAGTTGGTAACATTAGTTCTAAAATGTTGGTGAGGAGCCACAAAGTGTGGGATATTCCTTAGCCCAAAGGTTTGTGCAATTGCAAGCCACCGCTTGACCCCAACCACATCCAGCATCAGAAATGCCTGCCCCTCAGGCAAAGTCCATGTCAGGGCATCCTCTCACTTGCATATCCAATAAGGTAAGCAGGTAAGCTGATTTGTTTCTTTGTATTATGAAAAATTGTATACACACAGAAACGTTCAAACATTTTTACAGTGAGCACCCTCATTCTCACCCAGTTCTACATTAACATTTTACTATGCCTGCTTTATCACAGGTGCATTCTTCTATCCCTTTACCAATCTTATTTCTTGATAAATTTCAAAGCAAATTGAGGACATCTGAATTGTATGCATATAAATAACAAGAGTTTATAGTTTTTCTTTTTATAAGTGTACATATAATAAAATGCACAAATTTTAAATATATAGTTAGTGAATTTTGACACAGGAATACATCTGTATAACCCAAACCCCATTAAGATATAGCCAGAGCATTATCATCATGCAAGGAAATTACCTCATGCTCTTTGCCAAAGGACCCTTAAATTCAACCACCAGAGGCAAACATCGTTCTGATATTATTCTATCATAAGTTAAATTTCCCAACTTGGAGGGCTAATATGAATAAAGCTGCTGTGAACATTTTCATTTCAGTTTTTGTTTTCATATTTTTTTCTGCTTGTTGGGTAAATATCTAGAAGTGGAATTGCTAAGTTATAGACTATATGTATGATTAGTTTTATAAGCAACTGCCAGGCCATTTTCTGAAGTGATGGTAAAATTTTAGAATCCCACCAGCAACATATAAGAATTCCATCTGTTCCACATTCTCACCAATATTTGGTGTTTACAGTTTTTTTAAATTGTAACCATTCTGATAGGTATGCAGTGGTATCTTTTTACAATTTCAATTTTAATCAGATGATGAATGATGCTGTACATAGTTTCATATAATTAATTATAGGCCATTAATACATCCTCTTTTATAAAATGTCTTTTTAAATGTTTGGTCCATTTTACATTGGGCTAGTTGTATATTTTATTTTTTAGTTCTATGAGTTCTATGTACACATTGATTTCCAGCCTTTAGTCAAAGATACTTTGTTAGATTTTTCTCCAACTCTGTCACTTGCCCATTCATATTCTTAATGGTATCTTTTGATGGGTAAGCATTTTCATTTTGATGAAGTCTAATTTATTGAAATTTCTTTTTAAGGTTGTTTTATTCTGTGACTGAATAAGAAGCCATTACCTACACCTGAATCATGAAGGTATTTTTTTTTTCACTCAGAGCTTTATGGTGTTAGGTTTTATGTTTAGGGCTCTCTCTAATTAATTTTTGTATAGTATGTGAAGTAAGGAGCATAGTGCATTTTTCAATAGTTATTCTAGCACCATTTTGTTGAAATGACTTTTCTTTCTCTCCTGGATTGTACTGGCAACGTTTTCAAAATTCAAGTAACATTTTGCCCTAGATAACAATACTGTATTGAGCCCTTAAAAATTTAAGAGTGCAATCTCATGTTAAGTGTTATTACCACAATAAATAAAAAAAAAACACCAAGAAAAATCACATAACCATATAAGTGTGGGTCTATTCCTGAGTTATCCCTTCTCAACTACTGATTATTTAGGATCTTTATGTCTGTACTACAATTTCTTTTTTAAAATATATTTTTATTGATTTCAGAGAGGAAGGGAAAGGGAGAGAGAGATAGAAATATCAATGATGAGAGAAAATTATTGACTGGCTGCCTCCTGCACACCCTGCAACCCAGGCATGTGCCCTAACTGGGACTTGAACCGTGACCTCCTGGCTCATAGGTCGGTGCTCAAACACTGAGCCACACCGGCCAGGCAACCATCTCTCGATTAATGCAGTTTTGTGGTTACGCTGGCCCCCAATTCCTTAAGTTAGTTAACTTCATCCTTTTTTCCTAGCTCCTATTGGTGGAAATTTAGATAACTAATTTTGGATATAAGTATTAAACATTACAAATTTCACTATAAATGCTACTTAGCTGTATTCCTCAAATTTTGATATGTGATATTTTCATTGCCAATTAGTTCAAAGTATTTTCCATGAATTACTTAAGAGCATGTTATTTAATTTAAACATATATGTGTTTTCATACATATCTTACATATATTGCTTTCTAGTTTAATTCATTATGTTCAGAGAGCACACTCCATATGATTTCAATCTTTTAAAGTTTTGAGATATTTTTATGTCCCCAAATAGATCTCTTTAAACATAGCATATGAACTTTAAAATAATGTGTATTTTTTTTTAAGATTGTAATAAAGTATTCTATGAATAGCAGTTAGGTCAAACTGAGTAGTAGTGTTGTTGAGATCATATATGTCTTTCTTTGTTCTTTACTTCTATCAATTGTTGAGAGTAAAATGGAATAATCTCCTAGTCAGATTTGTGAAATTATCTACTTCTCCCTTTAACTCTTTTAATTTTGCTTCATGTTCTTTGAAGTTGTTTATGATTTTTATGTCTTCCTAATGAATTGATCTTTATATAATTAAGATATTTCCCTTTTTTTAATCTCTGGTGATATTAGTGGTGTCAAACTCCAATATTTCTAATATTAGTAAGCTACTCTGATATCCTTTTACTTAAAATTATCTGTGTCTGTAGTTAAAGTGTATCTTTCAAAAAGCATTTTATTGGTTTGTGTTTGTTTTAATCTATTCTAATGGTCTCTGCCTCTTTAACTGGGGTATTAGTTCATTAATCTTTAATATAATTATTGATGCTATTGTTTTCTACTTGTGCCCTTTTTTTTTCTTTGTTCCCTACCTGCTTAGTTTTAGCTAATTTAAATATTTTTTTGAATTCCATTTTTATTTACCTCTTGTTTTTTTTTGTTTGTTTGTTTTATATCCTCACCAGAAGACATGTTTTAGAGAGAAGTAGGGAGAGAAGCGGGGGGGGGGGGGGGGGGGGGGGGGGGGGGGGGGGAGGCCCGGGGAGAAACACAGAGAGAGAAATAGAGATGATAGAGATAGAGATAGAGATAGAGATAGAGATAGAGATAGAGAAAGAAATATTGATGTGAGAGAGAAACATCAGTTAGTTGGTTACTTCCCCTACATGCCACAATCAGGGAAACAACCCACAACCTGGGTATGTGCCCTGACCAGGAATCAAACCTGCTTACCTTTTGGTGTTTGGGACGATGCTGCAACGAACTGAGCCACTGGGCCAGGGCTTATCTCTTGTTTCTTTGGCTAGACTTCTTTGTTTACTGACTTGTTCCTCTGTTGTCTTCATTCCACTGTTAAGTGCATCCAATAAAATTTTTATGTGAGATATAGTAGTTTTTATTTCTGAAATTTAAATTTGTTTTTTATAGTCTCAAATTCTCTCCTGAGATTTGCAATCTTTCCATTCATTAGGAGGGTATATCTGTTGTCCTGCTGAACACAGTTACAATAACTGCTTTAGAGTACTTGCCTGGTAATTCCAATATGTAGGGCATTCTCTAGTTGTCTTTTCTCTTAAAAATAGGTAAATTTTCCTGCTCATTTTATGCTGAGAAACATTTTAATTGTATCCTGGACACTGTGAGTATTATGTTGAGGAGTCCCTAGATTCCATCAGGTTCCTCTAAATAGTGTGGATATTTTTATTTAGCAGGCGACTAATTCATGTGATTAGACTCAAACTAACAACTCTGCCTTTTGGGTGGCATTCAAATCTCAGTTCCATTCTTTTTATTTTAGCTGGGCTGACTGCATTCTGCCCACTCCCAAAACACATGGTTCATTAGTGACCAGAAATTTTGGAACAGTTATATAGAGAATTTCAGCTGACCCCTACCCCTGACCCATCCCAGCTTATTCTTTTTTGAGATTCCCATCTTATTTTCCAACAGTCATGACTGCCTCAAACTTTTCCTTGGTTCTTCAAGATGGCAAAACTATAAGTTTTCTATTGGAATTTTAGCCACTGCTGGGGTTGCCCACAGGCTAAGAAGAAACAAACATAAAAATGAGAAATACATTATACTGATTCCTTCTTGCAAGCATCCATGTCCCTTCTGAATTGGCCTGCATTCATTCTCTCTTTAGAGTCTTCAAGTAGTTGTTTTTTTCCCTCTTATCCAGACTTTATAGTTATCTGCAGAAGGGTCATTCCAATAGGAGCTTGCTTGGGCACATCAAATAAGAAACTGCAGGTAGACTGATTTTTAATAATTGATTTAGCATCTCAGCATTTCGGGTATATACACACTGTGAACTGACTCCCAGTCCCAATTTAGCTAAAGGCTATCATGAGCATCTGACACTTGGGAGAAAGAGCTTCAGAGACACTTCTATTGTATCTTTAAGTTCTGTATCTGTAGTAAGTCCAATCACAAACAAGAACTCGTCTGGATTATCTTCGTTCTATGAACAAGGTCTTCACTGACTTAATGTTTAATTAAGGAAGATATCGACCTTTGATGTTCATGAAGCGCGTCTCTGTAGTTTTCTACCTCAGCAGTAGAGATCTATATCAGGAGGTTCAGGGTGGGTCCAAACATGCTGTATGTTTTAAAAAATTCACAGTGAATTCTGAGATACTCCAACTAGTAGAATCACTGATTTAATGGTCTAGCTTCAGCTTTTTCAAAGAAGCAGGTGGAATTGGGGTAAGAGTCAGAAGACTCTTATAGAGAGTTTTGAGTACTAATGCAGAGTTTCAGTACACTGTTTATCAATTTTACCAAGAGTGCTCTGTTTGTAAGATTTTAAATTTTGTCTAGAAAATGATCATTGTAGGTGCCTTATATAAGTCATAGGGTTACTAGTGAAGGTCAAGTGAAATAATTAAATTCTGATAAACTATAAACCATTATAAAAACTCAAATACTTTTATAAGAGCTTTTCATTCTTTCTTTCAAACCATAATGAAAACATTTCCCTTTATTTATCTGCTACATAAGTAATTACATTACAGCACCAGAAAAAGAAGTGTTAATGTTCTGATAAAATTTTAGGCTGCTTAGAACTTTTGTTATTGTTGCTCTTATCATTTTAACCCAACATTACTAGATCACTTCTCCCTTTGCTTTATAATACAAGAATCCAAAGATAAATATAGTTCCATAATAGGAAGCTCACCCAAATGCCATTTCTTACTTCTGTTTATTCTTGAATCTTTTATTTTTTTATTTGCCCATTTTAGGTCTGTTTTCAATTATTTACTTTATTGTACCTCATTCTAGAAAGGATTAAGTAGTTCATATTTAGAGACAGACTACAAGCATATCATAAATACAGTGTAGTTATTCTATACACACTCTTAGTTGGTCCCTACCCGATATTATCCCGGGGCTTTCTATGGTCCTAGTCTCTTACAGTCTTACCTGTTTAAGAAGCACCCCTCTAATTGTGTTCCCTCTAATTGTGTCTCATTCTCTTGGGCTTTCTCTTCCCCTTTCCCTTCGTTCATTTCCTTTTCATCTACTCTATCTTCTTCTTTCCATCTCTGTGTCTATTTTCAAAGTCACTGGGGTATCTTAGTGGAGGAGAAATAACTTTCTAAAATTGTAAAATGTCACCAAACCTGTTCATTTACAACCCAGGTCAGTTCATTACTTGTTTAGTGAACATCTCAATGTCAGGATATTGATGCTAGGAATGTGGGTTTGTGTGCAGCGTAGAACTATCTGAGTTCTGGCCTGATAAATTGTATTTTGGCTTTATTTTGATTTGTTACTTTTAATGTCATTAGACAATATCTATGATCATACTTTAGATTAAAAGTGACTGTGCCCTAGGTAAGTTTACATAATGCCCATTTATCATCTGGGAGTTCTGAAGATTTGATCATGACAAAAGACTAGGGAGGATTCTTGCTTCAAACACTTGTGATAATGCAATTCCTCCCTACCAGCTGCTCTGTTTCTTGACCCCCAAAATACAGTCCATCAGACTAGTGAAAAATTTACAGCTGGTTCCCTCTCCTTCAATTTCTTGCTTCTGGCCAAGGACCCGCCTCTCATAATTTCAGCCCAAGCAGAATTTCTGGCAGCTAGAACTTGCCAACTAGACAGACTATCATTATTTGTACAGAAAGCATTAGTTGCTAAGATGGTACCCTCTCAAAGTAACTCCGCTTTCTAAGAGAAAGAAGGTGTCATTAAAGTAGGTTCAGAGCAAAGGCTTAGGTGACAAATTGGATGTAAAATGAACTGAGAAGTATTCAGTGTTTCCTTTAGATTCTGCACACCACCTAGCACATTGCCAGAGCTCTTAATACAATGCCCTTATTGTTTATGCAAAGGTGGGGAGCTGGGAGCGTGACTTGTCAGACCAGAAACCCCTCAATAGAGAAGCACAGTGTATTGTCGCCTCCCTAAGAGGGATTATGAAGAGTGAAAACAGGAGAATTGAACCACTTATAAAAACTGTTAATAGCAAACATGGTTGTCAAGGGAAGGAGCAACTCCAACTTCTTTTTCGTTTATTCTTTTGCTAAGTTTAATGGTCTTTCCAAACTTCCCTTTTTGGTGATAGATCCCTGATGATGTGAATGTTTAACGTCCATGGAAAAACCTGCAAACACCTCCAATAAAGCTGAAACATAAGTAGCTTATAAATGAGAGCTCAGCGGGAGTGGAAGCTGTTGCCCAGACTGAGAGCAAGAAAAATGAGCGACTCGGGGCCTGAGTGTAAAGAAATGTCAAATGATTATACCTGCTCGTGCTTTGTGTCACAGCTATGATGTCACCCCATGTGATGTTGACATTCCTTAGAAGAAATGTGAGGAACAAAACAGGCCAAATGAAGCAAAGGGGACATAAAAATGCAAGTATCAGGCTCTTCCCTTACAGGGGTATCCTGAAGATGCAAAATTGCAACCAGCACAAAAATCACAGATTGATGTTATTATGCGGGCATGTGTTGCATAATATCGTTTTGGTCAGTGATGGACCGCATATACAATGGTGGTCCCATCAGATTGGCTGGAAAACTCCTATTGCCTAGTGACGTTGTGGTCTTTGTAACATCATAGCACAACACATCATTCACGCGTTTGTGGTGACGCTGGTGTAGACAAACCTCCTGCGCTGTCAATCATATAAAAGTATAGCACACACAGTTATGCATAGTACAGAACACTTGCTAATGATAATGAACACCTATATTTCTGGTTTGTATATTTACTATACTATATTTTTTATTATTTTTAGAGTGTACTCTTTCTACTTATCAAAAAAAAAGTTTGCTGTAAAATAGTATGCCACGTTAACCAGCAGCAGCCTCATATGTCTTGTGTTTTACATGTTTCTTGATTGCATTGCTTCCTCTGGTGCTTGACTTAATTCCGTGTTGTTTCATACAGTAGCAGGCTTGTAGCCCAGCAGCAATGGGCTGCACCAGATCACCCTGGTGTGTAGTAAGCTGTCCTTTGTAACTGAGCTGCAGTAGGTTTGTGTGAGTGCACTCTATGCTGTCCACACAATGATGAAATCTTCCAACGAGGAGTTTCACAGAACACACCCCTGTCGTTAAGCTGCACATGACTTTACTGTAATCACAGACGTATTTTCACAATGCAAATCTGATCATATCCTATATCTCCTGGTCGGAAACATTTCAATGATTCCCTTTTCTCTGGGATTAAAGATGAAAATCTTGATCCCAGCCCAGGTCAGCCAGGCCCTTGCATGATCTGGCTTGGAATCCACCCCTGAACTCTTGTCTTCCAACCGCCCTGCCCCTCCTTCAGTGCCTCATGCGCACTGTGGTCCCCAGGGCTGCACAGTCACAGCACAAGCAATCCCCTAGGGGGTAGGCTCTTTCCTCCTAACCCACTCATTTTCCCGAGTTCCTTTCCTCGGGGAGGCCGAGATGATGTATTTGACTTGGGTGTACTGCCCCTCTGACGTGCTTGTATAGCTCCTCTTCTTGGTAGTACTTATCACCTGTTCATTTACATTTATTTGCGTAATTGTGTGCTTAATGCCTGTTTCCCCACAAAACTCTAAGCTTGTTTTTGTTCATCATTTCATCTCCACAACCCAGCAGTGTTCCCAGAATATGGCAGATATTTAATGTGCAGCAAATAAAGGGGGAGAAAAAGACAGATAAAGAATATTAGTGAGCCGAAACCGGTTTGGCTCAGTGGATAGAGCATCGGCCTGCGGACTGAAAGGTCCCAGGTTCGATTCCGGTCAAGGGCATGTACCTGGGTTGAGGGCATATCCCCAGTAGGAGATGTGCAGGAGGCAGCTGATCGATGTTTCTCTCTCATCGATGTTTCTAACTCTCTATCTCTCTCCCTTCCTCTCTGTAAAAAATCAATAAAACATATTTAAAAAAAATATTAGTGAAATAAAAAAAAATGAAGGAGAGACAGCAAGGCAAGAAAGAAAAAAGGAAAGAAGGAAGAAACATCAAACTGGATAAGAAACATTGAGGTAAATGATCATCTGATGTAAAGCACACCTACCAGCACAGTTAAAACTGCTCGTTAGGTTTATAGAGAAAGTTTTTGTTTTCTTTTTTTTCTTTCCCAGGTTATCACCTCACCCTTTTAAAGCCCACCTCCACCATGCAGGCCTCCTCTGCACTTCTAGTCTACAAGCAGTATCTTGTTTGCTGTATTGTTATTGTAAAACTCTGGCGTGGAGTAAGGTGAAACAGGCCCTGAATATAGTCAATGAGGCAGTTTTATACAAAGTAACCCAACATTCATTACATGACGTTGGAACCTCACACATCACAATGTATTAGGAGAATCTGTTCTATAAAACAGCCAATTCGTTGATGCAAATTACTCCGCATATGACTGATCAGTAGGAATGATGTTCTAATACCTCAGAAGTAATGTTGGTTATTACATGTTGCTTACTAGTAGCTTAATGTTTGCAAGATATCCAGAGCAGGCTTTGTCACAATTAAAGAAAAAGCATATATGAAGAGCTTTAGAAAAAAGTTTAAAATCTATAAAAGCACTTTCCTTGAATGCTTCAAGAATACTTCGACATGTAGGGACTATGGTAAGCTTGCTGGTGAAGCTGCTAACGGAGATTAAGAAGCTTCAAAGACATTAACCCCTGTATTAACACAATGGGTTCATGGAATAGGCTACACATTAGACCAGATTTTTCGTTTGAGTAAAAATTGTTCATATTGAAAAACCTATATCTCAAAGGAACAAGTAGGAGCTCTGGGACTTAAGGCTGCTAATGATCTTTGAAGCCAGGTGCAAATGCCATTAGCGAATTAACGATGCCGGTATATATGTATTTTTTGATAGTAATTGTTTTGTTTTATTTAGTGCTCTGCTCTCCAAATTCCACAGTTCTGAGTGGTCTCCCCTTGTTTTATTTTCCCCATAGGCCCTGTTATTTTTAGTGCTCAATTTTGCAGAATATAAGGTTTTTCAATAGTGCAAACATCGGCTTTGTAACAGAAACAGCCATATCTCTATTTTATGTCACTGTCTCTGACTAAAATAGAACTAATATTTTGTCTGCCCACATGATTATGTTGGGAAAATTTGAAGGCAAGGAAATTATGTGTTGATTCAATATTTGAACTGACTTCTATAAAGTCTAATCAGGTGGGAATTTAAGACTTCTTCTGGCTTTAAATGAACATATAATTTTCTCTGGCAGAAAATATTCTCCAACCACCTCCATACATCTTTTAGGCGTCAGTATTGCCCGTCTTCGAGATTTTATATTGGAGTCTGTCGTAATTACACATCTTTTCTTGATACTGTGTAATCCCTTTTCTGTTTTAGAGTTATAATCCTAATATCCCCCAGGCCCTAGACATCGGCTCTCCTGGGACCTGTCTCTATTTCTCCATGGTGTCCTGTGTCCTAGGGGATTTTACATACAAATTTTTTCTGTTGAATATGTATGTGTGTGTGTGTGTGTGTGTGTGCATGTGTGTGTGTGTGTCACACAGAGATATGCATATTAGACCCTACCATGACCTTGGTTCACAGTGATATCTGTTCACTTAAAGAAGTGTGTTGTTTTTTCTCCCACTATTGAGCCAAATTATCCAAGTGTGGATTTACACCAGCTTATGTACATGTGGCATAAAAACCATTAGCCTTAGGTTTCCTCTTAGAGAATATGATCTCCTTCACAACTAACACACACACACACACACACACACACACACACACACACACACGTTAATATAATAAGATGTGTGGTTTTCATTCAGTAGTAAAATAAAAGAAGGAAACTTCTAGAAAACCAGCTTCAAATTCTGGTTTTCTCTTTCTGTGTGACCTTGAGCAAATTTCTGAGCCTCTTTGAGCCTTAGGTGCTCCATCTCTAAAGGGGGGTAATATTAAAAACATAACAGAGGGTTATTGTGAAAATTAAAGTAAATAACATGGTAAAAGCAAATCCTTTACAGTGCCTGGCACATAATAGGTATTTATATTTGTATGATAAAAAAATGTTTGATATTTGTATGATCAGCAAACACTGGTGAAACAATTACTATATACCAATTATTAGACTGTGTTCCAGGAATAAAGAGATGAACGTTGAAATTCCTGCACTGGAATTTCAAATCCTAATAGTGGATATTGGTAAGTAAATAAACAATGTCAAGCTAGTATGATTAAAGGATGTCTATAGAGACTAGGGGCACTCAAGGTGGATCATCCAAAGGAGACTCATAAATTCAAAGACTTCCCTAAGAGGTAATGCTTGACCTGTACCTTACAGACGCTGTAGACATTAGCTAGGTGAAGAATAGGGTGACTCTTATTCTGGGGAGTGGACCATGTCCAAAGACATGGAAACAATGGGGAATGCATGACAAATTCAAAGAAATATAAATAATCAGCAATTTCCCTAAAATAGTAATAGAGGTGACCTCACATGATCTGGAACTTATGCTTCCACTGGTATCATCTAATCACTGTTTTGTAATTCCCTAGCTATTTATCTTTCTCTTCTACTATACGGTATATCCCACAAAGGCAGGGACATTGCCTTGTTCAATGTTGTATGTCAGACAAAAAGCAGAGTATCCAGAACATAGAAGGAATACAATCAATATTTGAAGAAATAAAGGAATGTTGGTTTCCCCAAACTATTCATTTTAAAATATGAAAAGAACAGACTCAGAGAGTTGTGTTCACTTGTCTAAAGACATACGATAAACCTGATATCAGGCTCAGGACTGCTATGGCCCTTCTGCCAGGCCTCCTTGGTGACTGCTTCCCCTGCAAGTGGGCCAGAACCACCATCGCATCACATCAGCGATGAGGGAGAATACGCTGAATGATAACATTCACTGCAGCTCTAGGCATTCAACAACCTACACTCTCTGAATAAAAAATGCAATGTAGTCTTCTCTCAGATACTTTGGTAATTGAGGACTGGCGCACAGGAGCATACAGATTTGTAAATTCTAGCCTGGCAGCTAGACTTAAAAGTAAGCAGTATTTTGGTCAAAGGGTATAACTTTCAGTTGCAAGACGAATAAGTTCTGGGGATCTAATGTACAGCATGGTGACAGTTAATAATGCTGCATTATATACTTGAAATTTGCTAAAAGAGTAGATCTTAAGTGTTCTCACCACACAAACACAAAATAAAACAAACAAGAAAACCTATCTGAAGCAATGAATGCATTAATTAACTTGATGATGGTAATTATTTCAAAATGTGTGTGAAAATCCCTTCTCTTCTTGTTTCCCCACCTCCATTTCTCTTATAGAAACCATGCTCTGTGACATGAGGTGGCTGAGCCTCTCCAGAAGTTATTACAAAGATTGCTTGGACTCTACTTTTCCTTGAAATACAGATCAACCTAGGAGAAAAAAAGTCCTTTTACCTTCACCAATAGAATCTTGATAGAAGCAGCCACATCAACTAAAACAAGCATGTGTAAAAAAAATTGTCCTACATTAATGTTTTCCTTGATGTTTGTCTATGTGTCTGATGAGACACATTCTGTTTGTCTCCAAATAAATATTGTGATAGCTGAATCATTCACTGGATGCCAATTTCTGCCCTTTGAAGCTGACTGCTGGTCAGAACCACCACCCTATTCTTACCCTTAAGTGCCTCTCAAAATCTGCACAGTCACCCAGATGTTCGAGGTTCAGCAGGGTAGAATATTTACCTATTTACTCGATGTTTAGGAACAAAAAGTATCCAGTTTACAAACAAGTCTTTATATCACCTTATTTAAGGACATGTTTCTGTTGTAGAAAACACACTTAAAAATCAGTTTCTTCAGAGTGGTAAACCTTTGACATAATTTATGCTCCATGATAGCTCTTCCCAATGGGCCAGGTAAATTTCAATGATCCTGGGTTGGGACCACTTCAGAAGTGATATGATGTATATTAAGTCAGTCATTGTTGTCTTATAGCCTTTGTTGTCATATTGGGATTATGTCACGGTGTAATAGGAAGAAAAAGTAACTGGTGTCAAGATGACTTGTTTGTGCAAACTCCATCCCAAACAACTCCCAGACCAACAGGCACAGAATCTATTCTAGAACATCATGAATTAACACAACAGAGGCACACTACTGCATTGTGTGCCTGCACACCACACAGACACACGTGCTCACAAACATTCAAATAGTCACTCATCACAGCACAGATTCATGGGCACGCTCACTATACACTGAGTGGCCAGATTATTATGACCAGCCAGATTATTATGACCACCCCATCAGTACTTCATTGACACTTCCAAAAATACTGAATATTGAAAACTTCCTAAGCAAATACTCTCAAGGTTTTATTATTATTATTATTATTTGCATAACTAATTCACTTCATTGTACTGATGGGGTGGTCATAATAATCTGGCCACTCAGTGTATTAGATAATGGCAATATGACTATTAATAAGAAATGGTTTTATTTCATAGCAGGTGTCACCATATTTAGAAACAAATTATTGGGCAATGAGCAGGTGGCTCTCTAATGAGGCATAAGAGAAAATTAAAGAAAGCTCCATATGAAATGGTGGGTGGAAGTGTAAGGCAAAGGCAAGGTGAATAAAGTCCAAAGTTAAGGACAGACTGACGAATGAATAAGAGAGTACTAGAATGAGCAGTAACCACAAGGAAACATACTTACTTCACAAGATATCTGGGTGAAGTGCTTAAACAATAGGAAGGAAAGCTCCACCTTGTACATTCAGTTTAATTTTATATAATGTTGGGGAGTCCTAATAGTAAGCATTTGTAACCTAATGGTTATCTTCACAGAGTCTGAGTATAATTGACATTTTTATAACCCGAGTGTAAGGACCCCGATGTGTGTGTTGATATTGTTGTCTTTAGGCTTAGGATGGAAGTGCCCACTGCACTTACTCCCTGAGCTTGGGAAAAACGAATATTAGTCATGCACATGTAGTAAGTCAATGAGAGGAAACTGTAAGGTTACACAGGAATAGGACTTCACATGGGAAAGCAGTCATAAAACCCTTTCTGAAAACCAACACAGTATGGGTACCTGTTAAACTGCCTCTAGAATATAAAGGCCTACAGAGTGGAATAGGGGAGTTTATCATTTAAGCAGAGACAAGAGTCTTAAGTCAACAGGTAAGAAGCATGTACAGACAAAATTACCATTAAGAAATCTCCTATCTAATGAACAAAATAGACTGATGAACAAAATAGATCCAGAGACATAGAAGCGTGGAACAGACTGATGAATCTCAGGGGGAAGGCGGGGTGGGTGGGGAGAGATTAACCAAATAATTTATATGCATACTAGATGTGCGATGCATGAAAATTCGTGCACTGGGGGGTGGGGGGGCCCTCAGCCTGGCCTGCCCCCTCTCACAGTCCAGGAGCCCTCAGGGGATGTCCTCCTCTGCGGGAGGCAACCAGGCTGATCAGGGGAAGGTGACGCCCCCATCACCCCTCTGCTGCTGCCACTGCTGGCCACGGCGGCTGCAAGGCCTGAGCCCCAGGCTTCACAGCCTCTGGAGCTCATGGCTGCCTGAGCCCTGGGTCTCGCAGCCGCTGTGGCTTTGTCCAGATGGACGTCCGGATGGACATCCGGATGGACATCTGGAAGACATCTGCCCTAATTAGCGTATTACTCTTTTATTAGTATAGATATGCATAATCCATGGATGCAGACAAGAGTGTGGTGAAGGCCTGGACAGGTGCAGGGTAGAGCAGATCAATGGGGGAAAAGAAGGGGATATCTGTAACATTTTCAACAATAAAGATAAATTTTTAAAAAGAAAGAAAAATCTTATAGATATCAACGTTTGACAATGATCTACACTAAAGAAAGAAAGGAGAACTCTACTTCAGATAGTAAGGCATGGAAGCCATTCCACCTTTAAGGTAATTGTGAGATCCATAGTAGTAAATGAAGGATCTGTAGAGAATTTTAAAATATTCCACTTTGCTAAGTGGTTTGCCCCACTCTGTTCTAAAATTAAATCTAAACCCTTAATAAATAACAGCGGACTTGTAGATTTGTTGTTGCCATGAGGACTTAGGTGGAGTGGGGGTTGGACATTAAGGGACTCCACTGGAAGGAGGAAGATGCTGAGGTTGACTTCATATCTTTATCTTATATCTCCAATGGACACAACAGTGGTCCACAAAGGCCTCTAAGGGGAAATTTTCAGTTCCCCTTACTGCTGCATGATTTCTTACTCTGTATTGCTTGAGTGAAAAAGAACTCCCAAAATAAACAAATTGAAGTCAGTAGTCTTATTTCCAGAGAAAAAGCTCCTACCTCCAGCAGCTCTATTTAGCTATTTCCTCAATGGGGAGGATATCCAGGGTCATATAGAATGACTTTAGTGCTTTCTCTTCTCCCATCTGCCTCTGGGATGCCATGATAAGTACACACACACACACACACACACACACCATAGATGATGAGAGCGCAAGGGTCAATTTCATGCTTCTAAGGAGCAGATTATGTCTCTTTTTCTTTGTATGTATCCAAGATTAACCACCTATCCACAATTGGAAATTAGAGTTGAATAAATGTTATGTGATGATGGTGGTGATTATGTTCTCACTTGGAAGAATCCATTTAGAACACCATTCCCCCATAAAACTCAAGGAGGGATATCAAGTCCAGATGTTAAGTCATAATCAGGGGCTTCTTTATCATGACACATCACAAATTGAGTTTTTGTCATCGCTGAATTTGTCTTTTAATAAGAGGTAAACATTCCAAATAGCTAACTTTCAGTAAGGAAAGAAACGTTTATATAAACAGTTGTTCCTCTCTATCATTAATTTAATGGAAATAGTGCAATTACTGCAAGAGAAGAAATTGTAATCACCAGCTCTTCTCCTTCTCTGCTGCTCACTCTTCCTGGGTTTAAAAATAAAAATTATCCCTCCAACAATGTCCTTTACCAAGATATAGTTACAGGGTAGGGTTATTTCATGACCTCAAGTAAGTTTCCTTATTCCAAGAAAAGACTTCCCAAAGTTTCCTAAAGTTAACCAAGCTATAAGATATATAAGCAGTTTATATATAACCAAGACAGTACCTTCCCCTCCCAGCTAACCTTTTATTATAAACCATGCACTTTATTTCAACATTCTGAGCAGATCCTAGACAATTCTGTGCATACAAGTCCCAGAGCAGACATAAAAACCAGATGGGAAAGAGATTTACAAGGACCAATCTCAAAAGAATATTCGCAAGCAGAATGTCAACTCGACACTGATCTCAGCAATGTATTTTGATTTACAATACAAATGTCTTTTCAGAATTTTTTTTTCTCCTTATGTATGAACAAAGTGCAAAGAGGATATAGTCCCAGCTGCTCACTTCAAATGTGCCAGCCCTAAACAACAACAAAAATTATCATTTACTTTGATCCCCTCAGATGCTCTTAGTAGACGTTACAGGCAAATTGTTCAATCAAACCAGCAGTTGTGCCTATAGTTAAGAATATTTTCCTGAGGATACCACCTTGTCATATTTCAAGAATCTTCACAACGCAGAGAAAGAATGAAAGTATTTTCTTTCTCCTCTCTTATTAAACAGTATACTGAGATTCTTTATGGTGGTGACACCCAGCATTGCACTAGGTACGAAAGATAAAAACAACAACAACAACAACAAAAAAACACCTTCAAGGTGTTCAGATTCCTTGAAGTCCTTGAAAGAAGTAAAGAAAAAAGAAAGCACTATATTTTGGAATATACAGAGAACTATTTGAACACTGGGAAGGAAGCACATAACTCTACCAGAAAAGACAAGGTAAGAAGGAAAAACAGGAGTAATGAGATGCAACTGTCATAAGTATCATAAGTACATACGTATAATTAAATTTGAATTGCTAAGGATAAATTGTTCCTCATCTTCTTTGGTTACAGGAATCAAAATTAATTTGGAAATAATTCAATATCAAAATCATCAGCAAACACTGATAGAACCAAGTACATAGTTGATAAGGAGTAATCACGCCACGGAAAAATGTCTGAAGTATACAGTACTTTGGTGGGTCACGTGCAAGGTGCCCCTGATTTTTTTTCAAAGTTTGAAAAATTATGATATTTAATTTCAAGATTCTTGCAGGGAACTTGATATTTTTACTGTAGGTAAGTATAATGACTAGCTTCAACCAAAATTGATTGGGCTCCTATTCATGTAATTGGATTTGTGACATGGGGAAAGGAGATATGTGATCAGGAGTATATACTGGTGAAACTGAACCTAGTAAGATTGCCCACACATTCATGCAGCTCTGTGGTCACACAATCTAATGCATTTTAGAGGACTGCATGCATCAGTTGATTGATGTTGATTTTGACAGTGCAATTTATGAAAATACTAGGCCCAATGCATGAAATCTGTGCATGGGGGGGGGGTACCCTCAGCCCAGCCTGTACCCTCTTGCAATCCGGCACCCCTCATTCCTAACCAACTGCCTGGTCACCCCTTACCGCCCTCCTGCTCACTCCTTACTGCTTGTCTTGCCGCTCCTTACTGCCCGCCTGCTCGTCCTTACCACTTGGCTCACCGCCCCTTAGCACTGCCGCGGAGACAGGAGAAGCTCCCACCACCACCACTGTGCTTGCCAGCCATGAGCCCTGCTTCTGGCTGAGCGGCGCTCCCCCTGTAGGAATGCACTGACCCCCAAGGGGCAGCTCCTGTGTTGAGCGTCTGCCCCCTTGTGGTCAGTGAGCGTCATAGTGACCGGTCATTCTGGTCATTCTGGTTGTTCCGCCATAATGGCCGCTGGGATTTTATATATATATATATATAGGTAACCAAATTTCACTACCCTATTACTACTACGGAAAATTAGAAATATTTGCTCACTCAAAACAGAAACCCACAATAAGTCCTCCAAGATGAAATTTTACTTTTCCGTTTCTTTTCTAATGGAAAAGAACTGGATTTAGAAAAATAGCATAAGGAAAAAAATCATCAGTGTTTCTATTGTGTGAAGAGATAATGCTCTCTATTGGACCAAAGGTTATTTGGTTAGCAGTTCTCTCTATTAATCAGTCTTGTACATTCTATGAAATGTAATGATATTAATTCCACATAGGATACTCAGTCACAGATTTTATTATAAAGTTCAGCCAGCCACTCTGAAAAAAAATCTATCTCATTTCTTCATAGCCATATCTCCTATAACAGGTTTCACGGTTTGCAGAGCCCTTTCACATTCATTACTTCATCTAACGTTTGTGACAAACCTTTGAGGTAGGTAAAATGTTAATAGCCTAATTTTTAGATAAAGAAATGTTTGCAAAAGGCTTATATAATTTAATAAAGATTGCACAGGTAGTAATGAATATTCATCATGGTGCACCTAGACCTCACAAGAATGGTTGAACATGACCTATAGAGTTTGTGTTAATTATCTGGTCTCATTTTATTCTAATTCGTTGAAAATATGCAACCCAAGTTTGACAAAAGGGGTCATTCAAGATTAATTAGAATATTTTATTAATCCAAATGCCCAGGAACAATATTAAATGTCCTTTTTCATTTTAGAAATACAGCCAAAATTTGTAAACTATACTGAAGAGAACAGAGTGACCCTGGGGTAGGGCTTTGGGGATGTAAACCCCCAGCTTTTCCTAAAAGCAATAATTCATGAAAAGGTGCATTTGATGAAAAACTGGGCCGAGACCTTGAAGGCATTTCATTACAGTCAGTTTATGCTCTAAGCTTCCAAGAACGCATTCTGTGTAGTCAATGTGATTCAAGAATGACAGGAGTGGCTATACGAGTTCTTCTCCCAGTTCGGCCTCCTCGGATTGATAAATGGGCATACTTGCGGCTCTCCTGAATGACAATATTCAGTGTTCTGTTGGTTTAATCTGCAAGCACTAGGTGGATGCAGGAAGGGGAGCTTCTTAAAGGAAGTTTTCAGGAGTTTTAAAGCTCAGACTCCAGTGGAGGGAGCTCTTACTTAAGTGCTAAATGGCCTTAAACAGAATAAATGCACTGAGACCTGTAGAGAAATTCCTGCCTCTTAATTACCTACACTTATGAAAAATACAAGCAGCACCAAGCTATACCTCTAGGCCTATGTTTATATATTCTTCAATACAGCATACGATTTTCACTAGAAGAAGGAAGAGTTAGGAGAGGCAAGTGTAATCTCTCTCTCTCTCTCTCTCTCTCTCTCTCTCTCTCTTTCCAATTAAGGCATATTTGGCAAACTGCGCCAGTGTTTTCTAGTATGAATTATATGACTAATATATTAACTCCACAAATATTTATTATTGCAAGTGAACTAAAGAATTTAACTCAATTATCCTGCTCAGGAAGCAAAATTTTGTATTACAACATTTCATTTGCTTTGATCATCTTGATTATTACATGTGTTTCTTTTTTTAATGTCCAGAAACAGTTTCACTACATTTCCTCTTAGAAAACACATCTGCTGGAAGTCAAATACTTTGAAGAGGTTCTAAAAGCTGCAAAATAAATAAGTAACATTATTCTCCCAAGGAACTCAAGAGCCAGTCTAGTTCTTACAGAATACAGGTAAAAGCTGGTTGTAAAGAATTCCCCAAGACATGCAATTTGATGGTGGTGGGTCTCTGTAGTAAAGAAGGCTTTGATAGGGATGACTTTCCCAGGCTTCTGGAGCAGACAATGAAATGGCCACTCTGTAGTTGGCTAACAAGTAAGGAAAATTAGCTCTGAGTCAAGCAGGGACAAAATGGAATGTGTCCTGCACACATTTTGAAGGGACAGAACGGAACTTGAAAGAACTAAGCAGAACTAAGCAGAAATGCACCCTCCTCCCTCTTCAAGGACGAGGCAGAGACATGCTCTTCTCCCTCTCCTCTATCTTGTCTTGCAAGGCTGGGCCCTCAGCCCAAGCCCCCCCACCCCCCCGAGGGTGACCACAAGAATGCTGGTATTGTCCTAACTCTCCCAACCACCCACCTGAGTGGACCAATGAAGCTCCAGAAATGTAGCTAAGGTCCTAATAAGGCTATAGTGGAGGACGGCTCCAACCTTCAGAATGTGATGGTCACTTCCTGAACCTTATGCTGTAAAACCCTGACCAATCTCTGTAACTCACGTCACCCCTAAAGCCCACCCCAAATAGCTAGCCCTATATAACCTTTGTTCTCCTGGGACACGCTCTCTCGCCTCACCGCTGCGCCGGATAGAGGCTGGGGGCCAATTCTAGAATTGATCAATAAAGACTCGTTGCTTTTGCATCGGAGGAGGCTCCCTGGTGGTGGATTATTGGGGACCCCGAACTCTGGGCATAACAATTTCACTCTTTCCTCTTCTCCCAAGACCTCGTTCAGATAGTTTTGAATGAGCCTGTTTGAGGTGAGATGGGAAAGGAACAAGAAAATGTAAAAGGCTAAATTACCTCTTCATAGCACCAGCATCCTAGTTTGGTCCATTGTGTACTGGGGACTTTATCAACATTCTATTGCTAAGCAACTCTTTTATAAACAAACAAAAAAAGAACAGGTGGCTCCCGACTGTCTACTGGAGAACAAATAGATTCCTTCAAAAAGCACTGGAAGCGCTCTGCCCCTGACTTCAGCCCATTCACCTGCCTCTCCTGCTCCCAGGTGCTCTCTGCCCCAACCAAAGGGTCTGCTACCCAAAAGGCTGCAACCTGGACCTGCTACAGAGCCCTTTCTACACCAGGCCTCATTCAATGTGGGCAGCCTCTCCTGTCTCTCACGTAAGGGTCAGAGCAGGACTCCTAGGTGCAGAATGTGTTGCCTCCCGACCCTGAGTGGCAGCCTAGGCACTGTGCTTACTTTGTGATGGGTGATGCATGCAAATTGCAACAATTTACTTGAAGGAGATGACCTACCACACTCTTAGCCCCTGGACCCCTAAAATCGTCAGTGAATGGCATGCACTCCTTAGCCTGCGTACAGGCTAATATCCCCATCTCCTGTGTCTGAGATGGGAGACCTGTTGTATCTTCTGGCTTGAGAGGGGCTTGGGGAGGCAGGTGCTACCTCCTAAGGAGAGGAGTGGGCAACTTTTTCAAACCCAGAAAATCTGAGAAGTCTGGGAAGTCAAATCTTCAGGCCAAATATCCCCATCCCTCGTGTCACTATCACTACAAGTCAATGTATTTATGATATTGTCAATAATTTTCATTTCATAAATAACATTTATTAAAATCTACTGGCAACTTTTACTTCAATTAAATCTACTAAGTGTACGTTTAGATAAATTAAACCCACTTTTTGGCTTAAGTCGGTTAACAGAAATTTATCTATGTCTTATAAGTTTGAAAAAATGTTTAAAGAGAAATAAAAGAATAATATATTTTTAAGTAAGCTAAACTTAACTGTCTGATTTCTTTTTAAGTTTGGCTAAAAAGACTTTTTCATTTTAAATAGGGACTAAAACCCCGCTTGTTTATGTTATGTCACCCACCCCATGCCATAGCTCCTTAGCAACTGTGTGGTAGAAATTTATGACAAGACTGTCAAGCCTACTTGGATGAGGTTTAAAAAATATCAATCAGGAATTTAAAAAACAAAGAACTTATGTTCCCTTCACCTCCGCTACTGACTAGTATTAGAGTGTGAGAAGGGAGAACATACAAAAATAACATTTCAAAAGTTGGCCAAATAAGTTGATCCACAGACAAATATTTTTCTACACTTAGAGCATTGAGCATTATTATTGAATTATTATATCTACAGCCTACTGATCACACTAATATATAAAGGGCTGTAGATATACAGGAATTCCCTGAGACCTGAAAATTATTTCAAGGGTTTTCTGGGGTAAAGGTCTAAGAAAGGGTCTGTGAGTTACTCCTCTTCCCTGCCATGAACAACTTCCAAATCAGGGTGAACATTTCTAAAGACCAGTAACTGAAGGTTTTTAAAAAGACATGGGAACTATATATATAACCTTGATTGGTGAACTAACAAACATTGTTCCTTCTTAACTATATTGAGGCTTAGTCTGAGACACAAACTACTAACTCAAATACTGGGGAAACAGAAAGTATGAATGGTTAATGGTTAAAATGGACAGTTCTCTAGTGAAAGAGACCAAAATATACCCAGGAGAAGGATCTTGGAATAAAATTAAAGTCTAAACTTGAAAAAATAAATTTGGAGGGATGCCATGGCTGATTTAGAGGCAAGCAAATTAAACTGAGTGAATTTCAAATTAATTTCACAGATGGTATCTGATTCTGGTATGACTGGCAGGGTTCCAGGTTATATTGGAAACATAAAGGAAAAGCAAAAATATTACTTCTATTTTCTTTGTGGATGTGACATCCTGATCTTTATGTGTTTATATGTATGTTTGTGAGTGTTTGAACATATAAGTGTGTTTTTGTGTATATCTAGCCAATATGATACAAAAATTAACAGAGGGAAAAAGTAACCAGTCTGCTAGGAAATAAATTCTCAGACACTTGTCAAGGGAAATATCAAATAAATATTTATTGGTTCTGGTTTTAAGATCTTCCAGATACATTTGTTATGACATTGAAAATAAACTTGATCCTTACTCATGGGGCAAGAATTATATATTAGTTATGTACATATGATAGCTGAACTCTTGATTCCATACTTCTTATATAGAAATTAAAAAAAAACAGCTGCCATAAATATACAAATGTACATATAAGGTCTGATATTTCATATCCAACATTATATGTGTATGCATTTTTACCACTCCAGAGAACTACAGGATATTATTTACTGTTAGTTATATACAGGGAGATTATTCACCTTTTGATTCATTGCTGTCCCCTGAGATACTCTGCTCTTTTGAGATCTGAGCAAGCAGGCCCAGGGCTGCTATGAGACCTGGTTACTCCCCCAGCATTCTAACGTTTGGAAACTCCCACCCCGTATCATTCCAAACATATGAAAATATACCCATGTCGTGTGTTAAATGTAACCTCTCTAAAACTGTTTTAAAGGTTTTTATAAATTTGAGTTTTCTTACAGAAATTTCTTATTTTGTTCTGATAGCTTAAACTTGTGCTTATAATGAAGTAAAGTTGGATTGCATTATGCTTAACTATTTGACATTAATATTACATTCTGCAGACATTTAACCATACCTTTATTGATCCTGATATTCCAGATTTTTTCATTTTTAAGCCTATGAATTCTTTCCAGATCTTAAAAAAGCCATTGACAAGCTCAGAGACTGTCTAGACAGTAAGCCTATGGTGACTAATGGATAAAACTGCTGTGTAGTTACCACTAATGATGCTGCCTTCTCACTGTATTTGGTATAAAACCAAGTCCTGCATCGTGACCTAGAATCTCTATATGAATTGTCCTATGCCTTCTCCTCTGGTCCCATCCCATGCACTCTTCTCTTTTTAAAGAAAATATATTTTTTATTGATTTCAGAGAAGAAGGGAGAGAGAGAGAGATAGAAACATTAACGATGAGAGAGAATTATCGATCAGCTGCTTCCTGCACACACACACACACACACACACACACTGGGGTCCGACCCTGTAACCCAGGCATGTGCCCTAACCAGGAATTGAACCATGACCTCCTGATTCATAGGTTGATGCCCAACCACTGGACCACACCGGCCATGCTCATCTCCTTTTCAGTCTATCCAAGCCATATTGGAGGTCTTTTTGTTCTAAGGACCCATCCTGCCTTGAAAAGAGCTAAGATAATAGTTTGAGACAGTACTGAAGGTGAGGGAAGGGTTTTTAGGGTTTTCATGTTTATTTGTATGGGATAGGGAAGACCTCAGCATCTTATAGGCTGACAGGAGAAAAAGACAGGAAAAGGACAAAAGACCTCTGTGTTTTTTATTATTGAACTACTGCCTCCCTTAGCGCCTGGGTAGACCATGGTAGGAATCCTGAAATAAACCTTTCTCGAAGGACTGTTGTTGGTTGCTGATAGGATTCAGGTCCTCACAGGCTACTGGCCTGAAGGCCTCAGTCCCTCCCTGGCTGCTTGCCAGGGGTCACCCTCAGCTCTTTGTCATGTGGGCCTCCTCACAGGGCAACTCACAAGAAGGCAAGCAAGTGAGAGGAGCAAGAGAGGATGAGCAACCAAGACGGAATCCAAGGTCTTTGTGTAATTGGATCTTGGAAGTGACCTGCCATTACTCCTGCCACACTGTATCCATGGGGAGTCTGACCCACACTCAAGGAGAGTAATTACACAGGGCGTGGAAATCTGGATGGGGGAATCACTGGTCGCCTTCTCAGAGACTCAGAAACTATCTAGTAGGAGATTCACACATCTAAACCAATAACTACTGAATATTGAATAAAAATTTTAAAAGCAGAAATTTTTATCCCTAGAATATTTATCCCTACCTGGATCAGAGAAGAAAATCTTCAGAGATGGTAATGTTTGAAACAAAAATAGAAATTCCCCAGGCAGAGAACACATTATGAGCAAAAGAACGGACGCATAGATGCTTATGGCATGTTTCTGGGGGCTGCGAGAACTTCTTCAAGAAGGGAGCCCAATGGAAGTGTTGGGAAAGTGGCTGCAGGTGGGAGTGAAATGTGTTGACTATTGCAGACCATGGAGTTTCCCATTTGTCATGCTGAGGAGTTCTAGACTCCATCTTGTACTTGAGAAAATTTCCAAAGGGGAGGAATAAAACCATATCTTAGAAAAATAACTCCCATAACAGGGTGTAGAATGACTGAGAATGGAAGAAAAAGAAGCCAAGTAGGCGATTCAGAAATATATCGTGCCAGTCTAAACAAAGATAAGGTGCACTAAGTTAAGGCAGTGGCCATGGGTCTGAAGTAGTGGGAACAAATTTGGCATATTTAGGCAGGGGTTGAAAGAGCAGAGGAAGAATGACTTCAAGATTCCTGCCTTATATAACTAGACAGATGGTGAGGACATGAACCATAGATGGATGGATGAAAGAGAATGAATTCTTTGGGGGGGATATGTTGAGTTTTGGTTATTCCACAGGACATCATAGATATAATATAAATAGGCCTTACTTCATAGAAATATAGAACAATCATCACTTGGATAGAGAGAAGCAAGACCAAGTTTAAGTTCACAAGTATTTATTGAATCCCAACTATACCCTAAATGAGGTTTGGTAATGAGTTATGTCCAAGTATTGATATATGGATTACATTATTCTGGACTTCCAAAATAAACACAGAAATCAAGGTGAGCATGAAGAAAGAAAATACATGATCAAAATGCATACCACGAAGCCATATGTGAATCACGTACTCTGTTTCCCAGAGTTTGTGTTTTATTCATATTTCTTTTTCCTTGGTTCAATTAGGAGTGCAGCCTATAATTTTGAAGCAATTCTACATTTATGTGGCTGAGTTTCACACAAACCATTAATAAAATGTAGAAGAGAACAATACTCAATGAATCTCTTATGTATTAACTTGATGATTAGAATTAAGTTGGCTGGTTCCATTCTGAAGCCGTGTTTAACACATAATGCTTCTGCAGTTTGGGACATTTTGCATTTCTCAGCTTAATTAAAGTTTGTAGTTACTTGTTAAAATTGCAATTGCACAGTGCCATGACTGGGGTCCTTTAAAAACAAATTATTATTTACCCAAGTGGCACTGAGAGTGTGTGCGTGTGTGCGTGTGTGTGTGTGTGTGTGTGTGTGCGCGCGCGCGCGCGCTTGCACATGTTTTAACAACAGTATTAAAGATTTTTCACCCCTCATTAATCTGTTCTTGGGGAAAAAAGAAAAGTGCTACAGCTGCTTAGTTTTGATGGCAGGTTTGTGTATTCTGTCCCCAAATACCCACCTGCTTGCTTTTTCTCACAATCAGAAGCACGACTTGAGGGCTTTTGCCTACCCTCTCAGGATCCTAAACATCACACATTTTACATAAAGTTATGCAAATGCTGTTGATTTCAATGGCATCTAGCCACTTCAACCTCATGGCTGGCACTAAAGATGTTTAATTCCTAAAAAGCCCCTAACACATGGCTCCCTCCTGATGTCTGTGTCCAGGCAGACACTGTCGCAAACCTACCATGGTTCCAGCAATGATAATAATCAGGGCATGGGGAACTGTGATATTTTAAATTGTCCTCAGCATACACAGCATTTCTCTTCCCAGCAAATGAGAAAAGAAGGCAAACATAGGTATGTTTTCAAGCATATGAAAAGTTACACCCTAAAAAACAAGAAAACACCTTAAATTGTGCAAAATGGGAAAAACCACTGGATGGTAAATGGAAGTTGAGTTCAAGCCGTTCTCTGTTTTAGACTCTGTCCAAAGCAGATATGCCAATAGCAGTTTATATGTAGATCTCATATACTTAGATCTCAAAAATAATATGAGGCTCAAATATACATTTAACTAGCTTTACCTTTCCCTTCAATTCTTGTTTAGTTCTTTCATATAAATATCTTTGTAATTGAATTTTACTCCTTAAGATTCTCTGTTAATATTTTAAATACAGTGGTATATATTTTCCTTTAGATGCAACCTGATTGAACCTCCATAGAATTACCTAGCAAGCACTCAAACATTTTTTGTTGATTTAAATAAATGAAGCGTTGACTAAATGAATGAATGAATGAATGATCGAGCTGCATTAATGAAACATGATCCTGTATTTAAAATAAGAGCGTCAAGGAAGGGAGAGTAGATAGACACTGGAACCAGAGCTACCCAATAAAGTCTGGCTTTGGACATCCATCCAGAAGGGAGGGCAAAATGAAGTGATTGACGTGTTGAGATGTACCAGTGTGGAGAATCCAACCTAATAATCCAAGCGAGATTGGGATCCGTTGGAAGAAACTCCAAGATGTGATAGGTAAATGTAAGATAGGGTTGCAGTGCCCAGGGATTGGAAGGAATGAAGGAGGCCAGAACCAAGGGCAAAGCTCAGTGGGTGCACTCTGAGTGAGCTGGAGCATGCAGTCAGGGAAACTAACCATGTTTTCCATTTGAAGCAGAAAAAGGATAAGAACAGGATGTTGCTGTTCATGTCACTCTGAATTATCTAACTACTCTCAGGAAAAAGGAAAGAGAACCATGTCAGATATTAGTAGAACCCAAGTCATTTGGCTTTTGACTTCTGTCTAGCTTCCGTTTTTATTGAAGTACTGACTACAATACCAAGATGAGTTTGATGTATCCACTCAATCTAAGAACAGTACTCCTCCACTTGTTGGTAGGGCCTTACAAGTGAAGCTCAACCCTTTCTAGGTGCATCTTCAAAATGCTGGTTTTCATAAAAAATTGTATTTCTGTAGACAATAGAGATGTCTAGATAGGAGGCTGTAGAGATTTCTTAACTTCTTGTTACCTCTCCCTTTCTCCCTAAGGCCTCTCTCGCAAAAACAAGACAAATCGAAGCCTTTCCCTTCAACCATGAAAGAATCAATCCCCAGAGAGTCATGAAATGTTCACTAGCTGTAAGGCCCTGGGCAAGTTCCTTAACTTCTCTTTATCTCAAACACTTTTAAAGTGTTTTGCACAATGACTACTACCTGGTTAATTCCCCATACATTGTCATTACTGTTATTGCTTCTTGAGAAAATTATTTCACCGCAGTAAAAGTCTGTAAGGAAAATTATTTCACCGCAGTAAAAGTCTCTACATTAAGACAAGAAAGTAGATAAGAGGTACATTCCTACCAAGGAGAGGATAAATCCACAATTTCAATGAGAGAGATAACTGATTGACCAAGAAGACAATAGTCTAGCATCCAAACTAAGATAAATTGGCCCAGAGATAATAAGATGTGTCCCAAGGTTAACTTGGAGGAGGTAGGGCAATGTTGTCCCATCACCTTTCTACTTCTGCAGTCCTGAGCAAGCAAGCTTCAAGATAGCTTTTGCTCATATTAGTTGGTTCACAGATATCAGACAGGAAATTAATGCAAAAATTTTGATTCTAAATTGCAAGTTACATAAGTCAGGATTGTCTCTTAAATCACGCTTCTCACATATTAGCTTTCCTTCTCACCAATGATCTCAAGGTCTTACAAATATAAAAAAAACTTTTTCATACCTGAAAGGATCAGTGACTCTTAAATTAGCTTGTCTGAGTTTTTAAGTTGAATTCATCCCAGAAAGTTTTATTTTCATTAGTTGCCTTCTAAACATCACTTCTCTGTTGTGTTTTGACATCTCATTTATCATTGGGAATAAGGAGTTCTGGATGAGTGATATTTTCAGGCAACTGAAACTTATTGTCTACAATGTTAAAACATTTATATTAATTGCATTTGACTTATAAATGTTTCTCTACATTAAAACAAGATACTGAAAATAAATGTAACCTTTTGGCTAACTCGGGAGCATGATTTGAGATTTCATTAATAGAAGTAACAAAATATAGGGTGTCCCACAAAATGTATACATACACTTTGGATAATTATGAAGGCAGTGTTTATTAAAATACAGTTCATTTTCAAAATTGAGCTATCAGCTGTTACAGTGTGTATACATTTTTGGGGAGGACACCCTGTCTATTGAGAATATATTAGATTTGAGTAAAAATAACTTGGATTTCAGATCTGGTTCTGTCACCCTAACACTGTGGAACTTAAAATAAGTTAACTATTTTGAGATGCCAATTTTCTTATCTGCAAAACTGATATCAATAATGCATAACTCCTGGTTGTTGTGATGGTTGAATGAAAGACTGAGATTTATTATTTCCTATTACTATATGCTTACCTGGTATATACTATTTATTGATACAAATGTTTTTCACAGAGAGATATGCCATGTAAAATATTATGTATCTTAGTAGGGATGGTAACTTTTTAAATAACCAAGTAGCACAATGCAGTGAGCTAAACATGGATTATGCGATGGAGTGGATTCTGCCAACAACTAGCTGTTAACTTCTTGGCCTTGGTTTCCTCATCTGGAAAAACAAGAGACTGAACAAACTGACATTTTCCAACTTTGATTTTCCCCCAGTAAAATCAATATTATGCCTTTATATTATACTAGAGGCCCAGTGCACAAATTCGTGCATCCAGTGGGGTACCTCGGCCTGGCCTGCAGAATCGGGCTGAAACCTGCTCTCCAACATACCCCGAGGGGTCCTGGATTGTGAGGGGCACAGGCCAGGCCGAGTGACCCCACTGTTGCACGATTGGGGCCAGGGAGGGACGCAGAAGGTTGACCAGCTGGGGAGGAACTGCGGGAGGGCTCCAGGGTGTGTCCAGCCCGTCTAGCTCAGTCCTGATCAGCCAGACCCCAGCAGCAAGCTAACCTACCAGTTGGAGTGTCTGCCCCCTGGTGGTCAGTGCATGTTATAGTGGCTGGTCGACCAGTCGACTATCTGTCAGTGCATGTCATAGCGAGCGGTTGAGCGGCCTTAGCATATCATTAGCCTATTACACTTTGATTGTTTGAACGGCCGACCAGACTATCGGACTCTTAGCATATTAGGCTTTTATTATATAGGACTAGAGGCCCAATGCCTGAAATTCGGGCAAAGGCCTTGCCCCAGCCCCCTCCCTCCACCACCTCCACAGCCAGAGGCCTCTGCCACCTCTGCCTCAGCCCCTGCCCACTGCGGCTTTGTCCAGAAGTATATTACGCTTTTATTACTATAGATGCCAACATCGTTTCAAATTTTTAATCTTCTTTTTACCAACTAAAACGTTTGGTAATCTGAACGAAAATGTCATGTGCACCCGTAACTCTGACAAGATACTCAGTCTTCCCTCTTCTTGCTCCGGATAAAGTGTCCAACCTCATATCTAATGTCAACCCCTCCACCTGGGCACCAAGCTCCACCCCCTCACCTAGTGTCAGTGAATCTCGCCCAATTGCTCCTGCATTGTCATTCCTCCTTCTTCTTTAGATCCTTTCCAGGAAAATGCAAACATGTGATTTTTCCATCTTATTAAGTGAAAGGAAAATTCTCTTGGCCCTACATCTGCTTCCAGCTACCCCCTATTTCTCTGTCCCTTTTTGAGAGGAAAATTCCTGAAAGGCATTCTCAATATATTCAGTGTCTGCAATTCCTCTCTTCCAATTATCTCTAAAGTATTTCGCAACCAGTCTTTTGGCTTCTTCATGCTAATAAAACATTTTAATGTGATCATGATCTCCAGTGACCTCCACATTTTTGTTCCTCACCTTTTCATATTTTTAATCTCTTAGCAGCATTTGGAATGTTGATTGCTAATTTTCTTGACATGCTTTCTTAATTCAGGTTCCAGGACATTCCCCTCTCCTTGTGTGCTTCCTACCTCATTAGCCCTACCTTCTCAGTGTACTGTTCTCATTGTTCCTCATCTCCTGGATCTCTCTTTTTTGTTCTTTTTTTAATGCTCACCAAGGATATGCTTACCGATTTGAGAGAAAGAGAGAGACAGAGAAGAGAAAGGAGAGAGAGAGAGAAACATTGATGTACAAGAGAACATCAATTTGTTGCCTTCCATATGTGCCCTAACTGGCGATCAAACCAGCAATCTAGGCATGTGCCCAAACAAGAAATCAAACCCACAAATGCTTCAACCAACTGAGCCACCCAGCTAGGACCTTTTTTTAAATTTTTTTTTTTATTTCTTTCCTCCTTTTCTTTTTTAAATTTTGTTTTTAAAAATCACAACTGACTTTATATTTCAATTATAGTTTACTTTCAAAATTATTTTATATTGGTTTCAGGCATATAGCATAGTGGTTAGACCAGCCGTGGGCAAACTATGGCCTGCAGGCCGGATCTGGCCCGTTTGAAACGAATAAAACTATTGAAAAAAAATACCGTACCCTTTTATGTAATGATGTTTACTTTGAATTTATATTAGTTCACACAAACACTCCATCCATGCTTTTGTTCCGGCCCTCTGGTCCAGTTTAAGAACCCATTGTGGCCCTCAAGTCAAAAAGTTTGCCCACCCCTGGGTTAGACAATCATATATTTTACAAAGCGTTCCTCCTGATATTCCCAGGATCCAGTGGCACCATACATAATTATCACAATATTATCAACTATTTTCTATGCTGAACTTTATCCCAGTGATTATTTTGTGACTACCAATTTGCACTTCTTAACAGGATCTCTTAATTTTATAGTGTTTCAGGGATCAGGTCATCTTAACTCATGGTGTTAAATATCCTCTATCTTCTGATATTCACAATTCTATCTCTAGCCCAGCGATTTTCAACCAGTGTGCTGCAAGAATTTTTAAAACATGCAATACCTGACTGTTTAGTCAGGGACACTGACCTCTTTTCCCTTAGATTGTCAAAAAAAAGAATGACAACAATCCAATACAACAATAGCTGTCCTGTGTGAATAAATCGAAATTATACCTATGTTTTTGTCAGATCAGTAAAAATGTACTTTTTTGGTGTGCTGCAGAATTTTAGTAGTTTACATGTGCCATGTGATGGAAAAGTTGAAGACGGCTGCTCTAGCCCAACTCCTCTCCTCAACTCTAGATTCTTGTGTCCAACTACCTACCCCTTGGGTGTCTGATGGGCACTGCACAGATCACATGTAAAAACATATACTTATTCTTTCATCACATACTCCTCTCTTGGTCTTCTCTATCACAATTAGTGACGACCCCATTTTTCCTGGTGCACAGACCACAGTTCTGACTCATCCCTGACTCCTCTTTTTCTCTCACTCCACTCAGCAAATCCTTGGGGCTCTCCCTTCAAAATATGTCCCAAGAGTGGCCCCTTCTCACCTCTTCCCCTGGCACTCTGCTGCTCCAATTCTTCAGGATCCTGCCTCAGTTATTTTATTTGCCTCCACTAGTTTTGTCCCTCTGACCTTGGTCTCCTACCGTCCATTCTATTCAGAGAAATCCTAGTAAAGTCAAGGACCATTTCTCTCCTCTGCTCAAACCAACCCTCCACCCATGTTGTATTTAGAATAAGCACTTTGCATGATGAGATTGCTACCTCACTCACCCTGCCCCTCCCACCCCCTTGCCTGCTATGTGATAGCCCCACTAGCCTACTTGCTGTGCCTTGAATGTGTCAGGCAGCTCCTTCCTCCGGGCCCCCTACTCAGGGCCCACAACCACTGGCCATGTAACAGAGATAAGCTGTTCGTAAGTTTCAAACACCTGGAATGCTCTTTACTCAGGTACCCCAGGGCCTGACCCCTCATCTCCCTTAGGTCCTGGCTCAAAGATGATCTATCATGGAATGTCTTCTCCGACTTTCATATTTAAACCACACAATCTCCTTTCTCTGATTTCTTTTTCTCCATAGCCCATGTTACCACTAGCACTGTATTACCATTTAGTTTATTATTTGATTAATCTACTAGAGGCCCAGTGCACAAGATTCGTGCACTCGGAGGCGGGGGGGGCGGGGGGGGGGCGGGTTGTCCCTCAGCCTAGCCTGCGCCCTCTGGCAGCCCGGGAGCCCTTGAGGGATGTCTACCTGCCGGCTTACGCCTGCTCCCCAGGAGATAGGACCTAAGCTGGCAGTCAGACATCTCTCTGGCATCCCTGGATCCCTCGGAGAGCGAACCTAAGCTGTTAGTCGGACATCCTAGTGCTGCTGCAGAGGCAGGGGAGGCTCCCAGCACTGCCACTGTGCTGGCCAGCCATGAGCTGGCTTCTGGCTGAGCGGCATTCCTCCTGTGGAAGCGCACTTACCACCAGGGAGCAGCTCCTGCATTGAGCGTCTGCCCCCTGGTGGTCAGTGCACATCATAGCAACCGGTTGTTCGCGGTTGTTTGCCATTAGGGTCAATTTGCATATTACCCTTTTATTATATAGGATGTGTCTATTGTTTGTCTTACCCACGATAAGCTCATACAGATAGCAGTGTTTCCTTTCTTCAACAATTTAGCCCCAGGGCCTAGAACAGTGTCTGGCACATATTAGGTGTTAAATAAATCAACATCATATGGGTCATAGAAAGAAAAAAGGTCCTAGCCTTATACAGAATGACCAGGTTCACAGACACAAACAGAACTTACTATGTTATGGATAGAAAATAACTCATGGATAAAACCCCCATGTTTTTCACTGGGAAAGACTGTCTTCTTAAGAATATATAAACCTTCCCCGATTTTTGGTATGTTTATCCATTAGTCTTCGTCTCTTCTTTTGTGAAACAGCAAGAAAAAAGTCTTGTTAAGTGAAAGCAAACCATTGATCATACAGGACAAGAACAAGCTGTTAATGAGTTTCAAGTTGTTACCATTTATTTTTATGTGCTAAGGCACAATTGAAGGTGCTAATAGATCTCTTAAATTCTATATGATTTTGAACTGCCATGGTTGTTTCAATGATTCACTTGATCTTACTAAACATTTTCCCAGGGACTCAATTCATTTCAACGAGCATTTATTGAAGGCTTTTGTGAGCAAATACCTGGAGTGTATTTTGTGATAAAAGAGAACTACCTGGGGAAAATGAGAGTAGGCTTCCCTTTGTAATGCAAATAAAATTCTGCTTCAGATCTCAATTTTTGTGCAGATCTGGAAATATATTGCATAGATGTAACCCCTTTATGAGGGACCAACAGCTCCCTAAGTCTGAAAAAAGTAAATGATACCCACGTCAAAATAATATGGAAGGAAAGAGAGACATTGTGCAGAATTGGAGCCTGAAAGGTAGGGTGACGAAGCAGGGAGAGGACGGGGCTTTGAGACAGAAAGAAAAGGATCAGTGTCCTGGCTCCACTCCTTATAAACTATGAGACATTGCACATGTGTTTAGCCTTACTTTCCCTTCCCAACATAGGGAAAGAGACTGAAAAAATCTTTAGCCCTTGTGGACATACTGATTAAAGATAATATATGCAAAACACCGACTACAATGTCTAACACATAGAGGTTCAATAATTGTAGGTATTATAAACAAGCAGGAAAATAGATATAGTTCATTTATTAACAACCCACTTAAGACCCAACATGTTATTCTGTGATGCTTAGGAAAACTTTGACACTTTTGGTCTCTTTCCCAACCACATCCCCAACCTCCCAACTTTTGTCTCCTGTGTGTCCTTTCCCGCGCCTTGATCGCATACATTCGTGAAGAAGCTGGAAAAGAAAAAGGATTACCTGATCTCTAAAAGTTGATTTCATGTGGTTTAAGGTAGGAGGAGTGTAGTCAATATTGGCATTTTTGAACAAGTGTTTGATTGTTCTAATGTACTACAAAACCTGAAGATGACTCTTTAGGCTATTAACAATAATACAGATGGTATTTCCATGCAGTACTCTATTAAAAAGTTTAAAAACAAAACACACAAGAGAAGTTGTAGCAGAGTAGTGTGCTAGAAATTCTGGCAGTTAAATCATATGCTTTATTCTGCTTCACGGCTTACCTAGAAGTATCAGTAATTAAAAAGGCCTTATAATAAGTTTGTACTAGTTTGATGACTATACATCTTAAAAAGGAGTGAAATATATTTACTTCTAACGTGACAAAAGAAAGTCCATCAACTGGGATGTATGGTATAAAACAACTACAAACAACAGACATGTTCATATACAGCTTGACTCCTTTCATCCCAAACCTCATGCTCTCATTAATGGTATTTACAAATATTTGTCTAATTAAAGCCTCATGCCCTCATTAATGATATTTACAAATATCTCCTGATCCTGGCGAATACTGGACTTTTGTTTGCCAATAACGGTGACACATGAAAAGGAAACACTAGATGCTTAAATAGTCAAAAAATAGTTGACTGAGGCAAACAAATTCTCTCAGTCTGGGGGAAGAACCGTTTTTGAGTGTGAAGTTGTGCTTAATTCTGCATTTCTTAAGTATGGAATTCTAAGTATGAGCATTTGTGAAGCAAATGAAACCTTTACTAATGACTCTTGAGGGACCAATTAGCACAGTTTGTTAAATTGGAATACTAATTAGGTGGGCAATAGTCTAAATCAACCTAAATGCTTGTTAGTTTGACCAATTATAGGTGCCCAATAAGTGTTTGTTTAAATTCAATAATTCTGTGTCTAGAGGGACTATGCCTGACATGAGTGGCTGAATTGAAAAATATAGGCTATTAGTCATGAATAAATTATGCTTAAACTGGGGCATCTCAACACAACTACTGGAAGGCCAAGGTCACCGCAGTGAGGGCTTATGCATATCTTCCCCCTTTGCTAGATCCTATGCAGTGATATTTCCAAATGTACCTAGACTGCTTTGAACCTTTTCCATGACATGCACAATATAATGAAAAGTATAAGAATCTAATAGTGAAATGCCTATGTTGCAAGGCAGTTTGGGACTCCCACACTATATATTTAAAGACAAAGCAAGCCTGGTCCCACTGTGCTCGCTAGAGGAGAGCCTTCCTCCCATTATATCTTTCTGTAACCCGAATGTCTTCCTTTCCCACTCAGAAAGCCCACTGCTCTACACTCAGTGTATTCTCAAATATTGATTTCTAGGTTCACACTAACAACTATGCTGTAGCCTTTGATTCAACCACCACACAGTCCTGACTCCACAAAACCAGCCCAGAATTGGTCACATCTCCCAGGTGCTAGAAAATGCAGAGGCCAGTATTTTCCAAGAGGACATAAACAAAGCAGCTCCAATCTACAATTATGTAAGAGCCTGGGCAATTATATAAGAGCCTGGGGTGGTGCTAGGGGAAACAGGGAAGGAGGGGGTGGGGGGGGGGTAGGGCGGGGAACCAGCTGGAGAGGGATTCCAGCTTGCCTTTTGGGTCACTGAAAGCAGAGGCGGTGAATCCTTGTGTTAGGAGAACCTACTCTGGTATCAGAAAGAACCACATGTAGCTGGGGGCAAATTCCAAATTTGCCACTTCAGCAGTTAGTATTCACTTCAGCCGCAGGTGACAGAAAACCCCCAAATAAGAGCTTATTTGAGCCACAGCCATGATATCTGCATCCCAGCTAGTTGGAAGAAGAAACTGCAGGGCCTCCTTTGTTTCGCTTTGTTTTTTTCTTTTCTTTCCCCCCAAGTTTATTGCAGTGTAAATAGTATCCAACAAAACTGCATGTAATGAATACATACAAGTTGTGCGTTTGGACACTGTACCATCACCACAATCAAGGAAGTAAAAATATCCATCACCTCCAAGTTTCCTTTTGTCCCTTTGGAGTGCGTGTTTGTGTGTTAAGAACACTGAACCTGAGATCAATCCTCTTAACAAATGTTTAAAGACACCAAATCTGACTGTTAAACATAGGCACTGTGTTGTACAGCAGATCTCTGGAACTTACTGATCTTGTATAATTAACTTTTACCCACTGAACAACACTCCCGATATCACCCTCCCCCCTCCCCTGGCCCTTCTATTGTCTACTTCTGTACATTTGACTATTTTAGATGCCTCATTTACAAGGAACCATGAATTATTTGTCCTTTTGTAACTGACTTATTTCACTTTGCATGTCTTCCAGATCCATCCATGTTGCAAATGGTAGGATCTCCTTTTTTTAAGCCTGAATAATATGCCATTGTGTGTATGTGTTCATGTGTGTACAGTAGAGCCCCCTTATCAGCAGTTTCACTTTCCATGGTTTCAGTTATGGCTATCAACCAGTGGTCCAAAAATATTAAATGGAAAATTCCAGAAATAAACAACTTACACGTTTTAAGTTATGCGCCTTTCTGAGTAGCATAATGAAATCTTGTGCTACCAACTCTGTCCCACCCAGGGCGTAAAGCATCCCTTTGTTCAGTGTAATCACACTTTACATACTAGCCCCCATTAGTCACTTAGCAGCCTTCCCAGTTATCGGATCAACTGTCACAGTATTGAAGAGCTTGTATTCAAGTCACCCTCATTTTACTTAGTAATGGCCCCTAAACGCAAGCGGAGTGATGCTGACAATTCCCACATGCCAAACACTCAAGTGCTTCCTTTAAGTGAAATGTGAAAGTTCTTAACATAATACAGAAAGAAAAAAATCATGCTGAGGTTTCTAAGATTTATAGTTAGAACAAATCTATCCATGAAATTGTCTAATTTATAAATTATACTTTACCATACATATGTACTAGTATGTGTGTATGGGAAAAAAACATAGTATTTATAAGGTTCAGTATTACCCATGGTTTCAAAAATCCACTGAGTATCTTGGAATATACTCCATGGGTAAGGGGGGGGGAGACCACTGTATATGTATGTATGAATGTGTATATATATATATATATATATATATATATATATGTGTGTGTGTGTGTGTGTGTGTGTGTGTGTGTGTACTATACTGTATATCTATGCCACATTTTCGTTATCCACTCCTCTGCTGATGGATATTTGGATTGTTCCCATATCTTGATTAATGTGAAGAATGCTGCAATGAACATGGGAGTGTAGCTATCTCTTTGAAATCCTGTTTGCAATTCTTTTGAATGTATACTCAGAAATGGAATTGCTGGATCCTATGGTGGTTTTAATTTTAATTTTTTGAGGACTCTCCATACTCTTTTCCATAGCAGCTGTACTGTTTTACATTCCCACCAACAGTGCACAAGGGTTTCCATATTGCCATATCGTTGTCAACATTTGTTATCTCTTGTCTTTTTCATAATAATCATTCTAACAGTTGTGAGGTGATATCTCATTGTGGTTTTGATTTGTATTTCCCTGATGACTAGTGATGTTGAGCATTTTTTTTTTCAGATACCTATTGTCTATTCTTGAAATTAAAACAACTCCTCCTTTGTGTTGATTATTTTGCTTTACCTCTCTGACACTGTGCACCATGAGCTTCTTCCTGAATCTATCTATGCTTCCTGTGACTTCCACGGCATGAACTGTCAGCCCCTCTAGCCGTTATCAATGTTTATTGCTATTGTTACCTGCTCTTCCTCTTTCTGCCCCTTAGTGTTTCTATGAGTTCTGTCCTGGAGCAACTTCATTCCTCAATTTAACAATTCTTCTCGCTGTCATACATGGTAAAAGGAGGTACAGCACACATATACTGAATATTTACTATATGCTAAGAACTATAAGCACTTTATACACAGAACTTCACTTAATCCCATCAACAACCACAAAGGTAGGTGCCATGGGTATTCCCACTTTACATGGAGGTTGATTTAATTTGTCCATAGTTGGGCAGTGCCAGGTTTGAATTTTATTTCCAGACATCCATGTTTTTGAGTTACCATTATACCACTTCTAAACCCCCTCTGCCTCCCTCCCACACAAAAACAAACAAACATCAGGTCCCATACATATATTCAACTGCTTACTAAATAGGTCTGTTTGACTATCTCATAGCATTTCAAACTCAAAATGACCCAGATAAACTCATAGTTCTTTCAACAATTACTTGTTGAGTACTTACTGTATGCTAGGCACTGCTTGTAGGTGCTGAATCTACCAAAGTGACATAAAAGGACAATCTCTGACTTCAAGAAATTTATTGTCTAGTTAGGAAGACAAACAGTAAAATAAATAGAATCAGTTTGTGATCAGCACTATAAAGAAAAATAAAGAAATTAAGCTGGATAAGTAGATACAGATGGAGAGAGCCATGTGGTGGAGAGAATAGAAGTCCAAAAAGATGTTGACCTGACCCACTAATTCCTAGAATCTGTAAATATATTGTATTTCATGGGGGGAGCCGGGGGAGTTGAAGATGTGATTAAGCTTAAGGACCTTGAGATGTGGAAATGACCCAGGATTATGTGGAAGGACCAAATCATATCACATAGGCCCTTAAAAGTAAAAGAGGGAAGCAGAAGGGTGAGTTGGAGAGATGCTACAAGGATAACAGAAGAGGAAAGAGAGATTCAATGCACGGGAGGGACCCCATCTACCATTGCTAACTTTCAAGATGGAGGAAGAGGTCACGAGTCAAGAAATATAGGAAACTATGGAAGCTAGGAAGGGCTCTCAGTTTACAGCTAGCAAGAAAATGGGGATGTCAGTCCTACAACCACAAGAAACTAAATTCTGCCAACCACCTGAAAGAGCAGAAAACAGATCCTCCCCTAGAGTCTCCAGAAAGCACAGCCTTGCCATCAACTCGATACTAGCTCTCAAGATCTGTGCCAGATTTCTAACCTACAAAACTATAAGTTAATAGATTTGGGTTGTTTTAAGCTACTAAATTCAGGTAAAATACCACAAATCAAGCTATTTTAAGTAGGGTGGCTGGGGGAAACCATGCTAACCAGAGACCTGGAGAAATATCTGAGGGAAGAGCTTCCCGAGCTAAAAGGAATGAACCTGAAGTGACAGGAGCTTGGAGTGTATGTGGAACAGCAGTAGAGGCTGAGATGGCAGGATGGGCCAGGGGCCAGTGCATGGGAAGCTCTGCAGATCACGGAGCTTTGGATTTTATTCTAAGCATGATGGGAAGACATTTTGGTTTGACTTATATTTTTAGAAGTTGAGAATAGACTGAATGGGGAAAGGGTAGAAGCAAGGAAATCCACGTAGGAGGCATTATTTTATTGCCATCCGGCAATCTAAATAAGAGAAGAAGACAGCTTGGAACAGGGTGGAAGAGGTAAAGAAAAGTTGTCCCACAGAGGATATATTTGAGTGTTAGAGTCCACGATAATTTCTGATGGCTTGAAAGTATGGTGGGAAAAATAGAAGGCAGATGAGCAACTGAATACATGGTGGTACCAGTTACTGAGATGAGAAAAATCAGTAAAAGAAGGTTGGGGGAGTGGAGCAGGGATCAGGAGTTTGTTTTTGGACACGTAAAGCTTTAGATGCCAATTAACCATCCCAGTCAAGATGTCAGAGAGGCTGTTAGGTATGTGCATCTGAAATTCAGGAATAGTTTGAGCTAGAAGTATGTGGTAGACAGAATAATGTACTCCTCCCCAAAGATGTCGATATCCTAATCCCCAGAATCTGTGAGTATGTTATGTTACATGGCAGGAGGGGATTCAAGTAGGAAACCAGCTGACCTTAAAATAGATATCCTGGATTATCTGGCTGGGCCCAATGCAATCAAAAGTGTTCTTAAATGGGGAATAGGGAGGCAGAGGACTCGGAACCAGAGAGATGGCATCATGAAATGGATTCAACCAGCTGTGCTGGTTTTGAAGATAGTAGAAGAGACCACAAGACAAGATATGGGAGCAACCTCAAGAAGCTGGAAAAGATAAGGAAACAGATTCCTTCAAATAGTCTCCAGAAAGGAAGAGAGCCCTGTCAACACCTTGATTTTAGCTCAGTGAGACTTACTTAAGACTTTTGACCTACAGAGCTGTAAGATAATAAACCTGTGTTAAGTCACTAAGTTTGTGATAATTTGTTAGAGTGGAAACGAATACAAGTCATAATGTTACTGAAACATCTTTTTTTCCACTGGAACCCATCTTGGTAAATGGCATAAACACCACCTATTTGTTCAAGGCAGAAAAACATGCCATCCTTAATTTCTTCTTCTCTTTTTTGTTCCCAATCCAGTCAACATCAAATCCTCCAGATCCTACTTATTAAATGTATTCAGGTAGCCACTGTGCTATTTCTCTAATATAGATCCACCATCATCATCATTATCTCCCTTTGGGATGGCAAAAGACAGTACACATCCAACATTCTCTATTTAGCAGCCAGAATAAGCCTTCTGAATTGAAAATTTCTGGTAATTATTCTTCTCTCCTCCTCAAAGTCTTCAATGAGCTGTTATTTCACTCAGAATAAAGTCTAAACTGCTTGATCTGTCTTGGAAGGTCCTTCAAGGTTTGCCTCTGTCTTCATCGTTGTTTCCCAACACTTCTCAGCCTAAACTTTAGATGCTGGAAAGCATTTGGAGGCATCCTCACTTCTGGTGTGGGCACTGAACTTCCTCCCATGGCGTTTTCTATGAAAAAACACTCCAGATGGACCCCATTCACCAACAGCTTCCAACTTATTCCCTTCAGGTTGTCCCTGATCTCCTAAATTGTTAGCAGATTAATATTCGGACCTTGAACTTTTCCTTCAAGATACTCCCCACAATAATTCGTTCTGCCTGACTCATGAGAGCAGAGCTTTTGCCTGACTTGTTCATTATTCTATCTCCATTTCTAGCAGGGAGCACACAGTAGGTGCTCAGGGAATATTTGCCACATGGTAACTGCTCACTAAGGAGCAGTAAAAGCACTCTTTAAAATTTCTATAATGGTTCCTATGTCATTTTTAGTTACCATTTCCTATAAAGTCTTACTAATGGAGTGTTCAAAAACTTTTTAAAATGCAATAATTTTGTGTTTATCACCCCTTTCCACATTCTTGAAATTTTTTTTTGTTATTTTTGAAAATGGGCAGGAAGAGGTAGGTGGGAGAAAAGACTTTAGCTTGTCTTAAGTTTATGTCACTCAACGTGTATTAAGTGAGCACCTTCTATGCGCCAATCACTAAGTTTGAAGAATACAGTAAGTAAATAAAATAGGCACAGTATCTGTTTTATGGAGTTTGCATGCTAGTGCGTGTGTAAGAAAATGAGAGGAAGTCAGAAAGTAACAAACCGAATAGTCTATAGCACATAGTAATAACAGCCAAATTGAGGAAGGGGAGTGAGTGTTAATTTTACACTTAGGGTGAGAAGAAAAGCTTCTCGAATAAACAGACATTTGAGTCGGGATCAATAGTAATTCGAGCGTCTGTATCAGGTCCCAGGGAAGCATGCCAGATCTGGAATTTCGTTTTCTAAATTCAAATCGCAGGTTACCAGTTGCAAGAGTCTGCGACTAAACAAGTCAAACTAGTCCCTCGGGGCCTTCCCCCTACTTGTGAAAGGAAAATAATACTACAAACCTCATAGGCTCCGTAAGAGAAAATGCTCCGCAAGGAAACTAACACAGAAGAGTCCTAACAGGACTTCTAAGGAAGGGCTGAGCACCTGGGAAACCAACTCGGGGAAAGCCTGCTAGCCTCCCGCCACTAGCACCACCCCCTCTGGCGGGAGTGCAGCTTGCGATTGGCTACTCAACCCGTCCGTCCGGCCCGCCAGGCATCCGGGCCAATCCCGGCCGGTGTTACGCCGAGTGGGCGGTACCCATGACGTCTGATGACGCGTTACGTCAGCATTGACGGAAGTCACGGCCGCTGTTTTGAAATCCAGCCGCCGGAGTCTCACCAGCTCCTTCCCACGCCAAGGCCGCCGACATCCCCCGCCAAGGGGACCCCCAGACGCTTTTCCTGAGGCCCCGCGGGCCTGAGGCCGCAGCCGCGCCATGTCCACTCCTCCCTTGGCTGCATCGGGGATGGCGCCCAGGCCCTTCACCGGGCCCTAGGCTCTGCAGGCCACGCAGGAGGTCAGCACGGCCTCCCTGTGCCAGATCGGGCAGGAGATGGTCCAGGACATTGTGTACCGCACGATGGAGACCTTCCAGCTGCTGCGGAAAATGCAGGTAAGCAGCTGGGAGGCGCCGCCCCCGGCGCGGGGAGGAGGCGGATGCTTCTGCGAGGTCGCGGGGCGCTGGGCTGGACGTTCCGTGGGGCCCCTGGGCGTCAGCGGGGCTGCCCTGGGCAAACCCCGAGGATCGGGTCGCCCGGTTTACATGCCGAAGTGTCCTCGGTGACTGTCCGACCCAGGAGTCTGCCGTGCGAAGGCGATGTTTCCAGAGCGGGTTTCTGGGCGATTGGAGCCCGGTGTCCTGGATTCGAACAGGTTCCCTTGTTACCAGGCAAACTCGCTCCTTTCAGGGTTCGAGTCCGGCCTCACTCCGCTACCCTGTTTCGATTGCTTTAACCATCATCTCATCTTCTTCCAGCAGAATCTTTTCTGAGGGTCTGAGGAGTTGAATTCAGATTCTGCTCATCATTTTTGTTCAACGGCTCTATTTTTGGTGTAAGAGGCACACAATAAAATGCATTTTTTGAAAGTGTTGGCGGACGTAACTGCGTCCTTGTGAAACCATCACCCATGCCGCGAAAGGTCTCTCCGTGCGCCTTTGAAAGCTTTACTTCTGGCCTTCTGGCCGCGGGCAACCTCTCTGATTTGCTTTCTGTTACCCATCCATTTCTAGAATTCTGTGTCAATGGAATCATTTTTGTAGTAGTCACCTTTGGCGCCTTCCACTCATCGTGTGTCAATAGTTCGTTCCTTTTGATTGCTGAATAGTGTTCCGTCGTGTGAATGAACACATCACAGTTCGTGTGTATGTTCATCTGTTGGCGGACTTTCGGGTTGTTTCCATGTTGGAGTCATTATAAAAATACTTCTATGAATGTTCGTTTCCAAATGTTCTGTGAACATGTGTTTCATTTCTCCTGAGTAGGCAGGTGTCCCGCAGTGGAATTTGCTGGATCATAAAATAAATGTTTAGCATGGTAAGAAACTTTTTCAAAGTTCTGCACAACTTTAATTCCCATCAGCAGTGTGTGAGGGTTCTAGTTAGGCCTCATCCTCACCAGCACTTGTTATCGTGTGTCTTTTGCTTTGCAAATACTTTCTCGCAGTCTGTGACCGTCTTTTCATTCTATTCACATTGCCTTTTGAAGAACAAACATTTTAAACTTTGATGGAATCCAACTTAATTTGTTCACAGATTTTGATTGGATGTTGTACCTAAGAAATGTTTGTCTAATTGACAGAGATTTTCTTCTATGTTTTCTTCTGCGAGTTTTATAGTTTTAGGTTTTACATTTAGGTCTATGATCCATATTGAGTTAATTTTTTAATATAATGATAGGTGTAGATCCAAGTGCACTTTTTTTTTGCATTTGGATAGTCAAGGATTCCAACCTCATTTTCTAGCCTATTTTTTTTAATTGAATTTATTGGGGTGACATTAATAAAATGATATGGATTTCAGGTGTACAATTCTATAATACATCATCTGTATATTGTATAATGTGTTCACCAACCCAGGTCAAGTCTCCTTCCATCACCATTTATCCCCCTTTAACCTCTTCTACCAGCCCCATCCCCCCTTTCCCTCTGGTAATCACCATACTTGCTAACCCATTTTTAATGCTTGCTCATCTTACTATTATGTGATGTGGATATCATTCTGGTTTTATGGGTGAGGATTCTGTGACTCAGAGAGGTAAGGTAACTTGCCCAAAGTTGGTCAATGACAAGGTAAATTTGAAATCAGGTCGTCAGACTCTTATAATTCCTATTCCTACAGGTGCACTAAAGAATGGCTTATTGCCTTTTTTTAAGTTCTTGAGATTTTTTTTCTCATTTTAAAAGGAATAGAGTTGTTTAGAAATCTTTGAAGACCATGTCAATAAGCCAGGGTGAAACAATACAAAGGCAATCTAAGACAAGATAAGACATCTTTGGCAATTACTTAAAATTGATATATTAATCCTAAAATGACTTAAGTATGTATTAAATGATCTCTCGGAATTTAGGAAATACAGTTGACCCTTAAATAATGCAGAGTTAATGGGTGCCAACTACCCATGCAATCGAAAATCTCCATATAACTTTAAAAAATATATACAGCACTTTATTTTTGATGGTCACATTTTATACCATGTTGTTATATACATAGAAAAGTGCATAATAGACCAAATTCTGGACTAAATATTCTTCAGATAAAATCCATTTTATATCAGTGTACACCCCATATAACATTTAAGTCAGCCCTCCATATTTGTGGATTCCCAACCATGAATCGAAAATGCACTTATTTTTAGCATGCTGTATGCAAAGCACTGAATTAGGACTGGAAAACTAATAGCTAAAATTTATCAAGTACTTTGTTAGGTACACTGTTATAAGAGCAATTCTAAGCAGTATTTTTATCTGTATTTCACAGTTAAGGAAACAGAGGCTTAAAGAGAGAAGAATTTACCTGACATCACACATGACTAGTAGCGTTTCCTGTTAACCTCTTTATAGTTCTAACTTGCTGTCAAACAATTATTAGCATTAAAAGAGATATGATACACATCTGTGATCCACACAGAAAAAAAACTAAACACTTTCAAAAAATTATGACTAACTAGATTACATGTGGTGTTTGATAACCCTCAAAAACCAATTTGTAAGGGCCTGAGAGTTAACTACTCTGTGGCCCTGTAAGTGTGAGTTCTGTGGTTTAACTCATCTGAGCCCCTTTGGAGCATATTACAATTCGCTGTAAAAGAAACAACAGGGTGCCCCTTCATTTCCAGGAAGCTAGAAGTAGTAGTGGTACAGACAGGACTACATATAACTTATTTACTGATACATTTTTTAGAGTATTCACATTTTAAAAATGATCTTCTACATTGCTAATCAAGAAGGACAAAGTGGCATAAATACAGACTGCTGAGATTATTTCTAAGTGTTCTAGAGAAATGGTTCTTTATTATGTGTCCTTCGGCTTTTTGAGAATGGGATGAAAAGTATGGACTCTCTTCTAAGAAAAATACACATATATACATTTTGAATAAAATTTCAGGCGGGTTAAGAGATGTTTCCCCAAGGATCCCTTCTTGATCCCAGTTGAGAATCCTTCCGTAAGGAAGTATTGCTTTGGTTCTGTTTATTATCCTTTACCTCTTTAAAACAACTTCTTTGAATATGTAATACATTCAAAATTCAGAAGTAAAAAAGGACATTACAGTGAACATTCTGCCTTCCTCCCCTCTCTGCTAGCTACCTACCCCTTTCTCTGCAGGCAATGATTGTTAATGATTTTTATTACTATTCTTGCATATCCTTCCCGATATTCTGTGCTTGTTTAAGCAAATGTATATTCTTTTATTTTCATCACACATTTTGCACCTTGCTTTTTTTGATTTGGTATATTTTGGGGTTTATTCATATTCATACAGGAAATAACTCCTTTTCTTTTTAAAGAGTACAGTAATTCACTGCAGGGGAATACTGTAATTTATTTAACCAGTTCTCCAGTGAAGGGCATTTAAGTAGCTTTTCATCTCTGACTGTTAGGCTGCAGTGAATAACCTTCTGCATAAATGCACAAGTGTACCTGTAGGATAAATTCTTAGAAATGGCTATGTGCTTCTATAATTAGATATATTTTGAACAATTGCCCTCCATGGGGTTGTACCAGTTTATGCTGCCATATCCAAGATCAATAACTGGGCTCTAACAGAGTGAGTTATATTTTTGGATCTTTGATCACTGGATGGGTAAAAATCTATGTTTTTTCCTATTTGGAATGAATTTGATCATCTCTCTTCATAGAACATTTGCTTCAATTTTTATATTTAAAACTTTGACCCAGATGGAATTTAGCCTAGAATAAAGTGTGAGGCATGGCCCTGGCCTTACTCTTTCCAAAAGGTTGGTTGAATAATTTATTTCCTTCCTCATTGATTTCAAATGCTACTTTATACAAATAAGTCTATTTCTGGATGTTCTATTCTGTTCTATTCACTTAGCTGCCTGTCTCTTATGCAATACCAAGCTTCTATTTATTGAGGCTCTATAATGTGTTTATACTTATTTTTCAGAATTGCCTGGCTATTCTTGCTTATTTTTCCACATGTACTTTACAGTCTGCTTGTTTAGTTCTGAGAACCTGTTCATGTTTTTAATAGGCTCATTTAACCTGGAGACATCACTATTATGTTGAGTCTTAATAACCAAGAACATGGAATATCCTTTGTGTCCCTATGAAGTATTCTAAGTTTTCATTTTTATCTAGGAATTTAAAAAATTTATTGTCTTTATTGTTGCTATTGTAAATAGGGTCTTTTTAATGTTTTAACTTTTTTTTTCTTTTTTTCCCTCTCTAATTGCATTGGCCAGTTCCTCCAGAATAGTGTTCACTAGTAATATTAGTGGTCTTAGTAGACATCCTGTTCTGTTTCTGACTTCATTGAGAATGCTTTTAATGTTTCCATATTAATCATGGTGCTGTGCTCACTTTTTAACTGGGATAAATGTATTTTATCACACTGGGGAATGTTTAGTATGACTTTTATATTTATTTTAAGAATGGATATTGAATTTAATTGAATTCCTTTTTGGTATCTGGGGTATAATCATATATTTATGGGCCTTCATTAGCATTCATGAGGGAGATGATTATTGATGAGCTTTCCAGCTAAATATGTACACTACACTGTATAACAAGGGCTCTTAGGCACTATAATAACTTATACTCTGCAGTATCAGAACGTCTCTAACCCAGTTTCTAGGACAGCGCCTGACACATGTAGAATGTGCAGTACTTTTTTTTGACTGAATTAATTATTCCTTTCTTTGAGAAGCTGATGTTGTATATGGAAACTGATACCCAAACTTACTAAAGTAGCTGAATTTAAGGAGGGTGATTATTTGCATTTCAAAATGATTTTGTTTTCCTTTGTGAAAAAATCTATTGGGAGTTCTTTTTACATGACACACACTTCTAAGTGAATTTTAAGTATAGATTTATTGGGAAAATAACATTAAAGTAAAATAAGTTAGACTGTACTTTAAAACCTTCTGTTTGTCAGTACTGTACTAAATACAGTGATACAAAAGTGAATAAGTTCCAGTCTTCACTAAGTAGAAAATATGGGCAAAGTAGTAAGCCTCGTCAATGCTACAGGAAAGGTACATGGTGCTTCCGTATGTAAGATACAATCATTATACTCCTCACTAGCACCCAAACTGGAAAGCGGGGATCCTTTGAAACATTTCTTTGATTGTTAGTGTTTGTGAAAGTTCATAAATTGGAAAGCTTAAGAGGGAAAGTCCTCCATTGTACTGGATGATGAACTTTTAATGCCTTTCTCCTTTAAACTATTTTTACTAATTCATCCTTTGGTATTTTTTATCATATTTCTTTGAGACACTGTCCTCAGAGAGTTTCAATGCTTAAGAATTTCTGAAAATCCTAACAATATCTCATTCAAATAATTTCAGAAGATCCATCTCTTTATCTTATAAACCATAACATTATAGAAAATTTGAAAGTAAAAAAAGAATAAAATAAATTATACAAGACTATCTCCTTAATATATCTTTCATCAGCTATGTAAGCCTTTCCAGTCTTTTTTTCATGTTTATGGTTTTACCTTACTTGTAACAATAGTGTGTCCTATTTTCTTTTTTCTCCAAACACTGTATCAGGAACTTTGTTTTTCATTTTTATTTCATCTATTTAAAGAAAAAGAAAAATGAACTGAGGTTTAGAAGAACTGGACTGATCTAGCTATTAGACAGTAAGTAGTTAGTTTTATCATTTTAACCCCAAGGTAAGTATAAGGGCAAGTGCTTATAATGAAAGCACCTTGTATATTAGAAAATAGGATGTAAATGTTTTTAATGCTTATGTTAGGATGACTTCACAGATAAGACTGTGGGAATAAAATGTAAAGTTGTATAGAGAAAGGAAGATTTTGTTCATGAGTTTCAGGAAGGCAGAAAAGGCACGTATTTAGTTATTAGTTCTAAATAAATAATGATTGATTTCCATTTTTCTGTGATTTTATCATTTCATTACATACATACATTTGGCTTCTTTTGATAAAATTACTGAATTAAAAACGCATAAGCATCAGGACAGTTGATCAGAGCAGTTACTTATAATAATTTATTAATGATGTTCAAGTTCAGATCAATGTGCATTATATCTCCTGCTATATGTTATTTTTAGAGAAAACTTTTGGTGACAACTTTATATTTCATTGTGTGCCTTGAGTATCTTAATTATCAGAGTTAAGGTACCTTGAGATTATTTTGCAACAGGAGCAGCATATTACTACTTTTATTCTGTTAAAAAGTCCTGTCTTCATTTATTTCTTTTCTTCTTTTTTTAAAATTTTATTTTACTTTTCACTTCCTAGTTGAGTCCAGCTACTTGCTGCCTTTATGTAATAGTAAATAATATTAAAATTGTACGTTTTTAAAGTAATACTTTAAAAATTAGAGGGGGAAAGTATTTCACCTGGTCAGAGGGGCTTGCTTATCACAAAGTTTTTTTCTGGGTGTGTTTTACAGCACAAACAGTATGCCAAGGAGCTGAGAAATGAGCACGGATACTCTTAAATTCTTAAACTTGCACTTGATTAACTGAGGAACTGTTTGCTTTTATGCAGTACTTAAGATTATTTGTTTGCTCTCTTTACTTACAGAAAGTCTTGATTTTCATTACTTTTTATTTTTGTTGTTTTGTTTTGCCTGATAAGCTCCCAAATGGTGTCACATACCATACTGGAACATACCAAGATCGGCTAGCAAAGCTCCAGGATCACCTTCGCCAGCTTTCTATTCTCTTCTGGAAGCTGAGACTGGTCTATGACCAATGCAATGAAAACTGCGGAGGGATGGATCCCATTCCAGTAGAGGCAAGTCCCAGTGGTAAAGGGCGGGCGAATGTAAGACAAGATGGCCTCAGGTGTTGTCACTGTCGCCCTTCTCGCTTTCTCTTATTTCTGCAGTATCTCCCGATTTTGAATTATATCAGTTTTACTTTTGACTAGAGAAGATGAAAATATGATATACATATATGTATAGAATTAATGCCATATTTTCATGTTAATAATTTTTTGTACACTAATATATAGGCTTATTAGTGAATTTTGGTTGTTAGAATGTGAGGGTTGTCTGGCAATTTTTATTGTTGTCAGTGTCTCCTATTAATTAAATCACTGCATGGTGGTTTTGGGGTTTTCTTTAGTAGGAGTTGAAATAGTAATATCAAATACTTTTTAAATAGTTTTCATGTGAGTTCTTTATGGATAAAAGTTATGTTTTCATCATTAATAATTTAAGTTAGCTTAGTGAATCACTTGTTTTAAAATGTATTCTGGCCCTGACCGGTTTGGCTCAGTGGATAGAGCGTCGACCTGCGGACTGAGGGGTCCGGGGTTCGATTCCAGTCGGGGGCATGTGCCTTGGTTGCGGGCACATCCCCAGTGGGGGGGTGTACAGGAGGCAGCTGATTGGTGTTTCTCTCTCATTGATGTTTCTAACTCTCTATCCCTCTCCCTTCCTCTCTGTGGAGGGCCAGTGAAATATATTTAAAAAAAAATGTATTCTGTAAATTTAACTTTGGATCCTAAATATAGTTTAGTTAATTAGGTATATACATAGCCCTTTCCTGTTGACAAGTTATATCTCTGCCCCAAAGGTAGCTAGCTGGGAAGAGTTGGATGTTCTCTCATTACATATAAAGAGCAGTTTCATGTGATCAGTGCTCCTTTTTTGAGTGATCAGCAGGAAGGGATGGACAGAGAAAGAGTAAACGCAAAACAGCCTGAAAAGAAGTGATCAAAGGTGTTGTTGAAAGATCAGAAATATGGTTGACAAATTGTCAGAGGCTGCAGAGAAGTCAAGGAAAATAAGGACTGAAAACTGTCCAGGAGATTTTGCTAGAGAAGTGTTAGTATATCTGAGCAGCGCTTCAGTGAAATGGTAGCAACAAGAAGTCAGATCAAGGTGGGTTGAAGAAAATAAGGAACTGGAGCCAACAAGTGGCTATGCATCTTTCAAGAAGCTGAGATAGAAATCAAGAGAGGAATGTAGTAGATGGAAAGAAGGATAGAGTCAAAGGTTTTTGGCATTTTTCCTCCACATGGGAGAGATCAGAACATGTTTAGATGATAAAGGAAGAAACCGTAGGGAAAGGTTGGGAAGCGGATAGGTAATAAAGGCAGAAGGAAAAGCACAGGAATGGAGACTAACCGTGTTCAGGAGGAAGGACAAGTGTGCATTGGGAGAGAAGAAAGGAGGAAAGTGGTGTGGGTGTGGGTAAGTCTTTATTGTCTCTGTGAAGGAATTTGAAGAAGTTTAGCCAGATGACTCCTGGTCGTACCACCTATTTACCTGGATTGGTAATAATATAAGACAGTTGAGACTATATGATTCCTGAAGTCTATCGCGTCTATGAGGAGTTTCATCAAATAAACTTCATCACAAACCATACATATTCAATTATAATTCTGCTAGAAGTTTCATTGCTATATACATTTTTTTCTCCTACAAAATTAAAAACAAACAACTTTCTCCTAATCAAAGAAGTTACAACATCTAGGAATTTGCATAGTTACTTACGTTCTAAATAGCAAGTAAATGAGATTTATATCATGCACATCCCTAAAGTTCTTTCTAGTATGAATGAAAGAAAGCCTATCTCAATGGTCCATGAATTTCTTAGGTGTGGGAATCACAACTTATGTGTCACAATTTTTGCAGTGTGTCACCCAGTGGCTGGCAACTAAATATTTGCTGGTTGAATGAGTAGGGTATTACTTAACTATATGTAACAACTAGTGTTATAACAGCTATTTCTCAAAAGAAACCCAAAAAACTAATGTACAGAGTGCATTGAAATGATAAACTTAGCACACTGTTATTTTAGACTATCATCTAGGTTAAAATTTCTTTTTATATTATTAAAAGTATAAAAATTGACCTTAATCTGACTCATTTCTATACCAGTGTAATTGGAAATTTTATGTCATATTTTTTACTTTTAATTTGTTTATAACTTCCAGCAACTAATTCCATATGTGGAAGAAGATGGCTCAAAGAATGATGATCGGGCTGGCCCACCTCGTTTTGCTAGCGAAGAGAGGCGAGAAATTGCTGAAGTAAATAAAGTGAGTGATTAGTCTGTATATTTGACATTTCAGAATTATTGATAACAATTACAGGGGAGTCTAATGTGACTGGAAAACATAATTTGAATTATAGAATTACATGAAATGTTTGTGTGGTGAATTTAACTCACTCGGAGTACAACCAAGAACTAAAAGGTAAGTAGAAATCTCAGCTGAAGAGTCAGAAGAGAGACTGCAAAATTGGTGCCATAAAGCTTTTGGAAGATCTTCATAGGCACTCAGTCACAGCCCATTTACTCATTGTAGGCAGAACTCTAGCTTTCTAGTATACAGCATATTTGGAGTGACAAAAGATAAAAATTTATAAATAGGAAATGTGAATGTCTCAACACCTGAATAATAAATCAAGAGAGTCGCCCAGCCAGCATGGCTCAGTGGTTGAGCATCAGCCTATGAACCAGGAGACCACGGTTCAATCCCCAGTCAGGGCACATGCCCAGGTGGAGGGTTCAATCCCCAGTGTGGGGCATGTAAGAGGCAGCCAATCAATGATTCTCTCTCATCATTGGTGTTTCTATCTATCTCTCCCTCTTCTTTCCTCTCTGAATTCAATAAAAATATATTTTTAAAAAAAGAAATCAAGAGAATTATCACAGCATTACCTTACCCAACTCCCCCACCCCCACTCAACAAAAAAAGATCCAAACTTGAACGTATTTATTGCTGATATTTTCAAAAGTTCAGAAGATGATCAGATAGTTTACATGAGAAATAGAGAAACAGGGACAGTTATTAGGTCTTTCTTGTAGGAACATGGCCCAAGCTTACTTACCAAAACCTAACCAATAACACAATAAATAAAACTACCAGTTTTACACTTTCATGTACAAATCCTCCATCCTGCTCCTGAAAGTTTAATTCCAGTTAATAGAATTCAACAGGGCATTAATAATTAATATACCACAAAGAGGATTTTCTGAGTATAATCAGTAGATTAAATTGGAAAATTTTTTCTCAAATGTAAAAGACATTTGATAAAATTCAAATATTGCTGATTTAAAGACTTAAAACTATTAACAAGATAGTATCTATTTTTCTTTTTAGTCTTTATTTCTGAGAAATAACCAACATTTTTTCACACTTTTTCAAGCATAAAATGTCTCACACAACTATCTTTAATATTATTTTAGAAGTTATAGACAGAACAAAAAGAAACAAACTTGAGGAAGCAGGAATTATAAAATGTACAAGCTTATTAAGTTTATTAAATTTGTACATATATTATAGCTCAAGCTTGTTAAGTGTAAAGAAATTCAGTTGATAACTACAGTCAATAAGTTCAATAAAAAGGCTTAATATAAGATCATACCATTCTCTTATAATGATTAAGCCAATTAGATTTTAAGATCTTATTCACAATTGCAACAACACATATTAAGTACTTAGGATTTATCTCAATGATATATGTGACTAAAATTATTAAGATTTATGAAAGAAATTTTGACTAATTAAAAGAACATATAAAGTTCTTATGTGGCCAATAAATACTCTAAAAATGCCAGTCTTGATTATTTCATAGTTATAATATAGTAACGATCCAAATCCAAATAGGCATTCTCTTAAAAGTACATAAAAATAAGACTTTAGTGCAATACCAATCAAAAAACAAATCTAAATAAAAATCCAGATGGGAATTTTTCCTTCAGAGTATACTATTAAAGAAAATACTGATAAGAGTAATAAATCAGCATTCTTTGTATTAAAAATTAAAACAAGATGAAGCATAGTATAAAAATGATAAGTGAAATATCGACACAAGAACAGACAGATTAGTTAAATCATACCTACAAAAGTAGTCTTTCTGTTGTAGATGAGAATTTAATATGACAGAAGAGGGATTATATGGAAAATTAGTCTTTAAAAATAGAAACTTTGGGGGGGATTAAGTTAGCTTTTATATTACACCATATGTCAAAGTGAATTTCAGAGTTAAAAATAAGACCTGTAAAACAAAAACTGGAAAATTAAAAGAAAAATGTATATCAAAACTAAGGAGAAAGGAAAAAGATGGATAGATTTTATAAAATAAAACTTTTTTTTAAAGGGGTAAGTAAAAATTTAGACTGTTTTCAGCAGGTTTGACAGTAATGAATGAGCATAAAAAACTAAAGAACAGAATTGGTAGGAGATGAGGAGGGGATTGAGAAATTAATTTAGATCATGAAGTATAAATTGTGTTTGGTAGTCCAGAGATGAGGCATTCATTTAAGAAATTTTATGTTTCTATTGATAATCTATGTATTAATTCACAATAGATGTTTTGTTTATTTTTCTTCTCTGCAAAAAGGATTTTTTTTATAAAATGCATTGACATATATATAAGTAAAATACCTTTGTAATGTTAACTATAATTTCAGAGTACCACATGTGACATATAGTTCGTTCTCTAGCATAGACGATTTTATAATATTAAAAATAAACATGTAAATTCAGAAAGATATAATTTTTTCTAAATGTTTCATTTCTCTTTTCATTTAATTTCTCTTTTTATCTGATTTGATGGCTTAGAAATAACTTCATTCTTGACTATTTTTTAAAAGAACTTTCATATAGCCGAAACCGGCTTGGCTCAGTGGATGGAGCGTCGGCCTGCAGACTGAAGGGTCCCGGGTTCGATTCCGGTTGAGGGCATGTACCTGGGTTGCAGGCATATCCCCAGTGGGAGATGTGCAGGAGGCAGCTGATCGATGTTTCTCTCTCATTGATGTTTCTGACTCTCTATCTCTCTCCCTTCCTCTCTGTAAAAAATCAATAAAATATTAAAAAAAAAAAGAACTTTCATATAATCTAAATATGACAATACTTTGTATAATAAAAAATATCTTACTACCAAGAACTATAAATATAGTAATATATAAACAGTAAATATAGTTAAGTTGCAGGACATAAAATCAATATACAAAAATCTTGCATTTCTGTATACATTTAAAATAGCAACAAAAAAGAATAAAATACTTAGGAATAAACTTAAGGAGGTTAAGGACTATATACACTGAAAACTATAAAACATTGTTGCAAGAAACTGAAGAAGACACAAAGAAATGGGAAAATATTCTCTGTTCATGGATTGGAAGAATTGTTAAAGTGTCCGTATTACCTAAAGCAATCTACATATTTAATGCAAACCCTATACATATCCCAATGGCATTTTTCACAGAAATAGAACCAAAACGTCCTCAAATTTGTATGGAACCACAAAAAAAACCCAGATTGCCAAAGCAATGCTAAGAAAAAAGAGGTATTGCACTCTGTGACTTCAAACTATACTACAAGCACAGCAAAACAGTATGGTTTTAGCAGAAAAATAGACACACAGACCAGTGGAACAGAACTGAGAGCCTAGCAATAAGCCCACATTTATTTGGACAACTAATTTTTGACAAAGGAGCCAAGAGTACATAATGGAAAAAGGAATGTCTCTTCAATAAATGGTGCTGGGAAATAATATTGGACAGCCACATGCAAAAAAATGAAAGTAGTACACTGTATACAAAAATTAACTCAAAATGGATTTAAAAAAAACTTGAATATATTCAAGACCTGAAACAATAAAATAAACAGAAGAAAACCTAGACACCAAATTTATGGGTCTTAGTCTTGGGAATTTTTGTGAACTTGACCCCAAAGGCAAGGGAAGTAAATAAGCCACATAAAGTAAGTAGCTTTATAAATCCCTCAGTTGACCCTCATTCAGTCATTTTCAAAATATTACTGTATCATTATGAACTTGAAATTGTATAGAACAACACTGAATGGGGTGTGTTTACTATTTAATCTACATGATATGCCTGGTTTCTGACTACCTGTGTGACTATGACTACCATAATGCCATGAAGCTTTGGAGCACAAAGTTTATAATCAGTATTTGATGTAAATCATCAGAAGACAGGATGGCTTAGTTTCAGTCATCAGATTTTTGGCTCATATAAATACTTCTCATTTTCTTCATATTCTGGAATCCATAAGCCCTAATACCCAAACAAGTGGTCAAAACTGTATGTTTTGACTATCGGAATGGGTTCAATTTTGCTTAAAACTATTCTGTTGATGGTAAAATGAAATTGAAAGATAATGCAGATAGTTTTTTCAGAGTTGACATATAACTCCATGTATTTAGAAATTAAAACATTTTTGACCAATTGTCACAGCCTTTGTATGAATATTGAATTACATGGCATGACAGCATTTACTTACACATTCACCTGTTAATGTAGCAAATTAGGCAAAGTTGATGGATTTTGTTAATAGCAGCTGTCAATCTCTGTTAAAATCAATCAGTGGCAAGATTGTATATATTAAATTCTGTATCACGTCATGAAAATTGATTTACAATTTAACCACTAATAAGCAGAACTGTCAGCTTTGCTGTTGATAGTTTTAGACATGTTTTGGCTCTAGGTAGTTTACATGTATGCTAATTTTTGTAATTTTTAACTTTGTGGCATCTTTGAGAAAAACTATCCAGTGCCTTATAATGCAGGTGGAGCAAAAGTAGTTTATAGTTGTGAGCATGTGAAACACAGAGTTTATTCTTATGTTATTTTTTAATTATTATTTTTCATACGAACAACTATAAACCTACTTTTGTCACCCTATCGTACTTAAAATTTTTTTTACTATTGTTTTTTCATTTACCCCCCTATACTCTCTTTCACCTCTCCCTGCAATCACCACACTGTTGGCCATGTAATTTTTTTTACTATTGCCTATAGTTGAATATTACCATGAAAATATACTACAATTTTTAGTTTTCTGACACTATTTTTTAAGAATTAATGAGGCTAATTTTTTAAAAACAAGTATATCAGAATTTATATTTCTAAACTAGAGACCCAGGGTCCCTAGCGGCTGCTGGCTGCCATCTAGGACCTCCCTTCCCCAGCTGCCTGCTGCCACCACTGGCTGCGGCTCCCTTCCCCTGGTGGCTGTCTGCCACTGGCTGGGGCCTCCCTTCTGAAGGTTGGCCAGCCAGCCTCACTCTCTGGTCAAACTCCCGATTGAGGGGACAATTTGCATATTAGGCTTTTATTATATAGGGTAACTCGCTTCACACAGCCCTTCATTGCTGGTACATAGTCAGTTTCTTGGTCTCTGGGGTGAAAAAGGCTTCCTAGCCTTGGTGTTGGTCATCCAGTCATTCGTGACCTCATCCAGTTATCTAGGTCTGTTTGGTTAGATGAAACACACCGTTGCCTAAATAACTACCACATACTTATGACAACAGAACTTAGAAAGTGGGCCATCTGAAAACTGAACAAGGAGACTAACTAGAATACTGACAGTCTTTTTCCAAAACTGTTGGCGTAAGCTTTATGGTGCTGTCTACTATACACCATGCCCTGTGTACTGCATGGTCATAAGTTGTATCTGACTGTTTTGTGATAATTTCTCTTTTCAAATATGAATTGAATTAATATTAAACATTAAAGTCTCTGTAAATTGCTTTTCTGTTTCCAATAAGAATTTCTTGGTCCCCCTTTTTAGTTACTTTCTCCCTGTTACTTTAACTCTAGATTAGAATTAAATGAGCAGTTTACGTAATCTTGGTTTGCTCTTTAATTATGTAAAAATTAATGATTTTAGGCCTCTTTATACTGAACATGTACTACTTTATGTGGAGGTATTTTAATATAGTTTCTTTAAAATTATTTAAGTAAATATATTATTTCCAAATGTAATGTTCCCAAAAGGTTATTGAACAGTAATGCTTCTTATTATAATAGCTAGTAAACACTCACCAGAAGTTCTCTATTTTTATCTTGTTTTACCCAAGCAGACATTTGCCTCATAGGATTTGAGGAAAGGATCCTTAAAAAGAAGTTTATAAACTGTAGTCTGGTAGAAACCCACACACAGAAAAACAGACACGTGCCTTGTGCATGTAGGGCAGCCAGCAAATCCCCGATGTAGGGATTACATCGGGGACTGTATCATTTGGTCCTCAGTTTTCAGAACTAGAAGTAGATTGCTTCACGTTTGGGCAAGCAGTGACTTCCGCCATGTTTTTGAAAGACCCGTCCCATCAGGCATTGTACTTGTATTATAGTTTACTTCCTGCATTGACAGTTCAAATACTTTACATGAATCAGATCATTGAATCCTCATATCAACTCTTCCAAAGTGGGTTCAGTTATTATCCCCATCTTTCTGATGTGGAAACTGAGGCAGAGAGAGGTTCAGTAATTTGGCCACTGTCATATGTTTAGTGCAGGAGCCGTAGAAGCCCACAGATTCTGGCTCTTGACCATTATGTTACACTGCCTCTTGGCAAACCTATATGCTTAGGTTTTAGAACAATTAAATATTTAGTCTATTTTCTTTGAAGGTGGAAGTAGATGAATAAAGGAAGGTGGAAGCTAGATCCAGGCCTCTGTGGGCTGGGTTAGAACTCAGTTTGCTTTTCAGTGAATATTTGTGGACAGAAGAGGGCTGAGGTCTTCTGCTTGAAGGAAATACTTAGCTTAATTGTCTGGAGTCCAAACTTACGACATTTAGTCTTTTAACTTCATGGTCTATATTTCATTTTTGATAAATTCTTTTGTTTCTCCAGAAACTCAAACAGAAGAATCAACAGCTGAAGCAAATTATGGATAAATTACAAAATATCATCTGAGATATAAATGCCATGTTGGCAATGAGGAACTAAACTGATATTTACATGTCCTGCTTTACACATATCATTTTTTTCCCCTCAAGTATTTTTTCCCTTTGAAGAAGATTATTTATCTGTTTGTATTCCAGTCACTAAAACTAAAGTTCTATTTTTACATTGTGGTTTTACATTAAAGTAGTCATTGACAAAAAATAAAATAAAATAAAAACAATGCAGTCTTTTGTTTAAGCTATTGATTTTGTGAAAGATTATAATAATAAACTTTGACAGGGTTTGTGTTTTGGTTAATCTTTGTGAAGTGAATAATTGTGTTTTAAAAGCAAAGTAATTAAGTTTTATAGAAAGATTTTTAAATTTGATCAGTGGTTGTTTTGGTCATTTCATTATGCTTTTAGGAGAAAAAAGTTTAGACATTTTTGCAGATGAAAATATCAATCTGGTACAAATTAATTAAAGTTAAATATGTAATTTACCATTTCAAATCAATTTTTTAAAATTCCCTTTGAGTCCTAAACAAGTTAAAATGAGGAAAACAGTTAATTCGTATATTGCTGTAAATAGATGAAAATTCCCTTTACCATGTTTTTCCAGTGTTTGGTCTTAATTGGAATGATCTGTCTCCAAAATGAAACAAACATTTGGGGATGGCGCCAACTGAAACCACGACTGTGTGCTTGTTACCTGCTTTAGGCCAAGGAGCAGGTCCCTCTCTGAGTTTTCAGGTGCACCCTAATATCGACTGCATTTTGGAAACGGTACATTTTTAAGAGTTTCAAATGAGATCAATAGCTCTATATAACAAGTGCCTTTGTAGACTAGTAATTGGTCAACAGTAAGTTATTTATAGGTATGCCTACAGGCTGGTCGCTCAGATTATAAATATCCTCAAGTAAGAGAATCAGATCTTCCCAAGAAGGGCTTTTCCAGCCTGATCCAGAAGCCTCTATGCCCAGCCCTGGGTTCCGACTCCAGGAAATACTGCTATTTTGACTTCCCTTGTGTATGGATCAAGTTTCTCTGGAAGGTTACACAGGAAATGGCTCCCTTCGGGGAAGGGACCCAGGTGGTTGTATACCCTTTGGTACCTTTGGAATTCTACTGTATGTGAAAATATTGCGTATTCAAAAAATAGGTAAAATTTCATTTTAACCTGTGCAGATTCCCACCTGTAGCGGTAGCAGAATCACAAGAAGAGAAGCCAAACCATGTGGGCATCGTTTTACCCTCTAACTACATTCGTCAAAGCAAGCTCTCCAAGTAAGCCATGTTAGTCGGCTGGGAGCTGATTGCCCAGGGTGGTAAGCACTGTAGTCACAGGGCAGAAGGTAAAAAGTATATGAAGCTATGACAGCACGAATTAGGACCAATAACCCACTATACCCCTGTAGTCTGTAGTATGTAAGGATATTATAGTTTATTTAGCTATCACCAGTTGGATAACTGGGGTTTTATAGGTGTTAACTAATATGTTCTTTGTACAGTGGATTACTGTTACTATCACAAATTGAGTGGGTTTTGACAACTTCTAAAGCAGTTATAAGAAATGTCAACCTATTTTTTAGTTGTTTCAATTATCGCACTCAACTCCTGAGATCATTCAGTGTGGAAATTTCACCATTTGGGCCTTGGTTCAATAAAGAGTATCTCTACTGTGGAGCACTCATCAATGCAGCTTCACTCAGCTAACAGAGCTGTAGCCCCAAATTCTGGGAGGTGTGTTTTCAGCCCTCGGAACTGACGACGGTTTACCCACTCACTCACAAGTCTGCTTGGGACCAGCTATGAACGCGTTGGGGGTTATTAAAAACACACACCCCCCACTAACTCAAAGTTTCAGTTTTTTCTTGAAGCAGAGCATGCCAGTAGATTGAAGAGAAAAGAAGTAATTCAGTCGTGATGTGTGTGTGGCCTTGGGCAAGTTAATCTCCGTTTTCTTGTCTGTAAAATGATAGGTGGAATTTATGGATTTGATGATGTATGTTGGAATTCTAGTTACAAATGTTAGAAACCCATTCAAGATGGCTTAAGCCAAAAAGGGGGATTTATTAGTTCCTGGAGCAAGAAAGGAGGCTTGAGAAGAGCTCACAGAATCAAAAGCTGCAGGCACCACGGCTTCAGGAATTGGAACCCAGATGTAACGCCCCAGGTTTTCTATGCCCACCCCAAATTTCTGCTTATTTCCCTTTGCTCCATTCTCTCTCACTGCAAACAGGCTTCCTTCTCCCCAGGCTTCCCTTCATCCCTTTTCTGCAGGTGCCCCAAAGGCTGGGTTACGCCCCCACTGTAAACTGAGAACTCAGATGGATCCTGATCAGCACAGCTTGAACCAAATAACCAAAACTTTGGAACAATTGTGTAAATGGGTACTATGGTTAGACTGTCCCAGTCCTACGTTATAAGCCCATCTCTGTGGCCAGGAAGTGGGTGTGGGAGTCATGGAAAAGCTCCTGACCAGGGAACACGTTATTAGAAAGAAAGGGCACTAACCAGGAAAATTCTTAAGAAAAACAAACAATGGCAACCATACTCCACTGATGTTCTTCTTGGTTATACACTGAGTGGCCAGATTATTATGACCACCCCATCAGTACTTCGTTGGGCCACCTTTTGCCTTCAATACTGCGGCGATTCTTCTTGGCATTGACTCCATGAGATGTTGAAAGGTGATGCGAGGAATCTGACACCATGCCTGATTAATAGCACTGTCCAGTTCTGTGAGATGTGATGGTTGTGGAATCAGCTGCCCGATGGCTCTTTTAACTTCGTCCCACAAATGCTCAATTGGATTGAGATCTGGTGATTGTGGGGACCACCTAAGCAAGGTGAAGTCTCACTCATGTTCTTGAAACCACTCCTGCACAATACGAGCACCCTGGCATGGCGCACTGTCTTGTTGGAAGAAGCCATCTCCATTGGGATACGCCATCAACATGATAGGATGAACTTGATCAGCAATGATACTTAGGTATGTTGTGCTATTGAGACGTTCTGCATGAATTAAAGGGCCTAAATCATGCCAGGAAAACATGTCCCAAACCATAACACTGCCCTCACCAGCTTGAAGGGTTGTACTCATGCATGTGGGTGCATGCTTTCATGCTGTTTCCTCCAAATTCTCACTCTGCCATCTTCATGATGCAACTGAAAACATGATTCATCAGACCACATGACTTTTTTCCATGCTTGACTGTCCAATCCTTGTGTTCCTGTGCAAATTGGAGGCATTTTATCTTGGTAACTGCAGACAGAAAAGGTGTTCGAACAGGCCTTTGGCTTTCATATCCCATATGATGCAGTGTACGGCTAATTTGCCTACAAACATCAGGTGGTCATAATAATCTGGCCACTCAGTGTACAATACTATGTCAGATATGAGGTATTCAAGTCTCAAAAACAAACGACAACAAGAAAAGATTACCAAAAAACAAATGCATCATTGACTATTATGAGAAAACTAGAGGCCCAGTGCACAAAAATTCATGTACTCGGGGGCATCCCTCAGCCCAGCCTGCGCCCTCTTGCAGTCCAGGACTCCTCAGGGGATGTCCACCTGCTGGCTTAGGCCCACTCCCTGGGGGATTGGGCCTAAGCTGGCAGACATCCCTCTGGCAGCCCAGGAGCCCTCGGGGAGCAGGCCTAAGCCGTTGGTCAGACATCCTTAGCACTGCAGAGGAGGCAGGAGAGGCTCCCAGCACCGCCACTGCTCTGGCCAGCCATAAGCTTGCTTCTGGCATAACTGCGCTTCCCCTGTGGAAGTGCACTGACCACCGGGGGCAGCTCCTGCATTGAGCATCTGCCCCCTAGTGGTGAGTGTGCATGATAGAGACTGGTCGTTCCACCATCAGGGTCAATTTGCATATTACCCTTTTATTATATAGGATATTCATTTTAATTTTTATGGATTTGTGAACCGTGTTGACATTTTTTCTTTGCAGCTATTTTGTTTGTTTTTCGCTATTTCCATTCATTGCAATGTGATCTTGTCAGGTCTTAGCACAGATAGGAAAGAGCTGGGAAAAAAATAAAATGAAAGCACCAGCATCCTGGTAATGACATTACCTTTAACATGATTTGGAAACTGAAGGCCCTGATCATTGAGACATTAGATCCCTTGGCACCATTACAAGCCAAGATGTGTTAACTTGACATTTTGATGTAGCTCCAGTTTAAGTAATTCATTTTCTTAAATTCCCAAAGAAATTTAAGCTAGATAGAGGAATCTTTCAACCTTAAAATAAAATGTGTGCTTGTCCTAAAGCTCAAAGAGTTTGTTATCCTGGGTGTTCTTAAATTTGTCCAACAAACTAGTTGCCTTAAATTTTTTCTGTTCCTTTAAAACATGAATGGACAAAGGACTGATTTTTTTTTTAAAGCCTAATTTAAAGGTATTCTAGATGTTTGTGTATATATGTATTTTTTAAGATGGTAGGAGTCTTGAATGCTTTCATATTTTTGTAACTTAAAGAATTAGAGTTAATAGATTTATTTAAGTTAATATTGTTTATATTTTTACATGAAGTTGACATTGTGCACTAAGACATCTACATCAATAAATGTTAGACTGATGATTCATACTTATTTTCCAAAAATTCTACTGCCATCAGTATGTAATTTGCATTCCAAAAACTGGTAGAAAATTTAAATCTATATTTTCTCTGTCCTTTGAGGTCTTACTCTACTATGACTCCTGTATTAACTTTTCCAGACATCTTTTTGAGGCAATACCCTTCAACTTCAGTGTGCACAAGAATCACTTGGGAGCACTTTGGAAAATACAGAAGTTTGGATTTACTGCTAATGTACTAAATCTGATCTCTAAGGTGGAGTCTAAAATCTACACATTTAATAAGTTTTCCACGTGATCTGTCACTGATGCAGGAAAATATTACACTGTGCAGTTTAGTGATAGTCATGAGTGTATTAATATAAAAAACTTCAAAAATAGCAATACTGATATATAATGTAATATGCTCTACGTAGAGTTATAGCCTTTTGAGTATTTACAAATAATACTCTATGTCAGCAGTTGTCAAACTTGGCTACACATTGGAGTGGACGGGGGAAAGGTTAAATTTCCCTATGCCAAAGCCACACCCCAGATGAATTAAATCAGAATTCTGGGGTGGAATCCAGACATCAATGTCTTTGGGAAGGGGATGTTTTATTCTCTTGCCTTTTTAAAGTATTCTTTTTGGAAAGAATGCTTAAGTTCTATTCTCTTGGCAAATTCCAATTATTCAATACAGCAACGGTTCTCAACCTGTGGGTCACGACCCCTTTGGCGGTCAAACAACCCTTTCACAGGGGTCGCCTAAGGCCATCCTGCTTATCAGATATTTACTTATGATTCATAACAGTAGCAACATTACAGTTATGAAGTAGCAACGAAAATATTTTCTGGTTGGGTCACAACATGAAGAACTGTATTTAAAGGGCCAGAAGGTTGAGAACCACTGCAATACAGTATTATCATAGTCACCATCCTCAAAGTGTATTTATCTTATACCTGAAAGTTTATACCCTTTTACCAAACTCTCCTTTCCCACTCCCACCCTTCCCCTATCCCCTGGCAAACACTATTATACATTCTGTTTCTATGACTTTGAATTTTTTTTTTTTTTAGATTCCACATATAAGTGATATAGAGCATTTGTCTTTCTCTGCCTTATTTCACTTAGCATAATGCCCTCAAGGTCCATCCATACTGTCGCAAATGATGGGATTTCTTTTCTTTTTGTAAGGCTGAATAACAGTCCATTGTGTACTTATATATACCACATTTTCTTTCCCATTCATCCATCCATGGCCTCAAGAAACCAAAAATAGACCCCCCATTTGACCCAGAAATCCCACCCGGGATGACATCCAAAACAAGTGACATCACTTTCTCAAAGAGACAGCTGCACTCCCATGGTCCCTGCAGCACGGTCTGCAAAGGCTAAGATAGGGCCTGATTTTTATGTCATAGATTTCAACTGAGTTATTGATTCTGAGCTTGTGTGGCCTTGAGTGTGTGATGCTGTCAATGCGTGGAAAGCCTAACATTTCCCCAAAGAAATGACAACGTGGTGAAGCCCCCACCTCTAAACTCTGTCTCCTTTAAAACTGTTTTCAAGCCACCATTTCAGACTTTGTTACGGTGGAGCTACTACAGAACTTAGTCCCTGGCATGTTTCATAATCCAAAATGCAGCCCACTTGGGCCTAAGCTGGAGGCCTTCAGTACTGAAGTGTTAATGTGGACGCTCCTTTCCGCTGGGGTCAGATCTCCAACTTCCTCCAACATTGCTCAGCATTGCTTTTCTCCTCTCACCTCACCCACTGACAAGCTTCAGGGAGGCTCTGCGGGACACGAGCAGCCGAGCTCATTCAGGGACCCTGAGGGGACCCCTGGCTCCCCCTCTGCACAGTTTCTTTTTTCAGTGGCAACGTTCCACTGCTCCCCTTCTCCTGAACACGTTCTGCTCCCTGGGCTCACTGTTTGGATCCCCCCGCCCCCGCCACTCCTTGCTGTGCCACAGTCGGGGAATTGTCCCCAGTCAGAGAGGTCAGCCTAATACGGGCTCACCTTGTGAGCATCCAACATCTATATACATTCCCTTACCTTATATATTTGCCTAGTTTTACATAGATTTTCAATATGAGCACTTCTCTTATATCAGGTATATAAGTGGGAGCAGATTTTCTTTTTTGGGGGGTGGGGGCGGGGGGGAGGAAACAAACAGTATGTAAAATATAGTTTTACCTTGCCAGAGAGAATTCAATTTTATTTGTAGCAGATTACCTTTACCAATTGAGAATATACCATTTTCCCATCTGGGTTTCTCTTTTTATGGGTAATGAGAGGTATTCTATTCCAGGCTCAACTTGTTTGCCGATTTTCATGGGTGCCAACAGAAGTCCGGGTTGTTCATACAAACCTCTAACCTGTCCACACCTAAACTCTGATTTTGCCTCCAAGTCTTCCTAAGAATTGGGGAATCCTTCTTGAGTTCCCTGGGTCTTCGCCACCATTTAAGGTAGGGACCCATCACAGCAACAAAAAGTGGAGCTGATTGAACTGAGATTCACTCTGTGCCAAGGCTGGTGGATTTCTGCCTCACCTTGAGCCACAGATGGATGGATCCTCTCAGAGACCCCAAGCTTGATTTTTAATTTCTAATGGCATTTTTTTTTTATCATACCACAGTTTTTACACAGTTGAATATATCTTTTACTTAGAGACTTGTACACTGTATGCACTGCCAAGACACTAAAAAGAAGCATTCGTATTTTGTTCTAGAATGTATACAGCTTTATTTTAGGTTTAGATCTTTCATTCATCTGTAATTTATTTGGAGGTGAGAAATGAAGTAGAAATCAGCTTCTTATTAACTCCAAATGGCAAGCCAGTTGTTATAATACCATGTGGGGAATAATCCTTTTCTTCCTGACTAAAACTAATTCCCAAATATTTGGGGCTCTAATTGAGGGTTCTTTGACTCCTATTAATTAAAAACGTTCAACAAATAGTAATACATGTTTAATAAAAACATAAACCTTGGGTGTTTACTGGTTTACCCACACCTTGTGAGGACCTGAGGTCCATTTTGATTATTCTGACATGCGTAAGATTGAACATGTGGCCTCAGCGTCTCCTGGCAGTATTCAAATCAGCCAATGGCCCAAGCATAAATGCAGCACAAAAGCTCAGGCTCACACCTTAGGCTGAGATACTGACCCCTCAAAATTTAGTTGCCTTGGTAACTCTTCAATGCCTTCAAACATATTTTTAATATATATTTGATTTGATTTTCCTAGTTGTTTTCAGTCGGTTGAGTGGCCTGTTTTAAGCTAATTTAACATAGCCCCAAGCATATGTTGGGACTGCTAACCCCTCATTATAAAGTCCTAAGGATTTAAAGTACATTCCCTTAGTTGTCCTAAGAGAAATTCTAGGTAAGCCAGGATTTTTAAAAATTCCCCTTCAATCTTTCAGATTCCTTTTTAAATTGAACTAATGTTTCAGAGTTAATTTGAATATTTCTGAACTTGCTGGTGTAATTTACTAGCTTTATAGATATAGAAAGTATAGTGCAGTAAATCAATACAGGATTTGAACACTGTTTTTGAACAAACACCAAGATTGGGTCTTAAAAGACCTCTTTCACCCATCTTCTTCTGGGTTTTAGGACATTAGTCAAATGGGCAAGTATCTGAGATGCAGGTGTTTGGTTTTTTAAAGAAGACTGCATTTTCTTTTTTTATGTATTAATTGATTTCAGAGAAGGGAAGGGAGAGGGAGAGAAAGATGAAAACATGGATGAGAGACTTTAGCTGCCTCCTGCATGTCCTATCCTGGGGATTTATCCTGCAACCAGGGCATTGAACCGATGACCTCTTGGTTCATGGGTCAATGCTCAACCACTGAGCCACACCAGCCAGGCCAGAGATGCAAGTTTTGATAGGGAAATCCGGCAGCAATGGGAATAACTCTAAATCATTTCTCACAAATGGTTTTAAAATGGATCATATGCACCTCTTTCTTTCCCTCTTCTGATTTTTCTGTAAAACATTCTGGAGGCTAGATGTCCAAGCGAAGTGTCAGCAGGTTTGGTCTCTTCTGCAATTTCTCTCCTTGGCTTGCCCATGCATCACAGTGTTTTACAGCTCCCCAGGTGATTGCAATGTGCAGCCAAGATAAGAACCATTGGCCTTGATAGATTTATAGGCATGGAAAGAGTATTGAGAGATTGATTTTTCCAGTATAGTTAAATATTTGGAGCAAAGAATTTCAAGAGGACAAAAGTCTAAAACTTGCCTATACACAAATGTATTTTTTAAAAGATACTTACTGCCCTAACCAGTTTGGTTCAGTGGATAGAGCGTCTGCCTGTGGACTGGAGGGTCCCAGGTTCGATTCCGGTCAAGGGCATGTACCTTGGTTGTGGGCACATCCCCGGTGGGGAGTGTGCAGGAGGCAGCTGATCGATGTTTCTCTCTCATTAATGTTTCTAACTCTCTATCCCTCTCCCTTCCTCTCTGTAAAAAAATCAATAATATATATATATTTTTTTAAAAAGATACTTGACTAACTCTACACTCTTGGCTATCAGAGGCAAAGGACCCTCCCTCTCATCATCCACAGTCATAACACTTAAGGGAAAAATTAAAGAGATGATGCCATAGAAAAATTTATAGGCAAAGGTAAAGAGGAAGATTGGTCAATGGTCTTCCATTCTGAGAGGTCACGATACACCCAAGACATTAAAGATGTTGAATGAATTCAAAAGAAAGAGGACTTTTCTCTGTGCTCCCTGTTCCATGGGGAACATGGCCACATCTTGTTTTAGATTGGTAACTAACTAACCTGGATTTATAATTTCCTCATCTAACAGCCATTTATTGATCACCTACAGACTCCAGGCACCAGGCTAGGAGCAATGTATACCAAGATGGAAAGAACCTTTTGTTCAAAAATGATGGGATGTAAGCTGGAGAACTGTTCACATACACGAACTCTAGGCTGGTTAGGGGGCTCCTGCACATTCACAACCTGGATGCTCTCCAACCAACCCAAAGAGCCAAGGAACTGCTTTTACTCCAGTGAGACTTGGATTTTTTTTTGTGAAGCAGATCACAGGGCTCAAGTTAGAGGTCTCCTTCCCATGAGATACCACACAAATAGATTATCTCTGCAGTTTAAGAGTTATGGCTGTGTATGCCCAGACGGTAACAATCTAACTTCGGATAAAGATACAGGAAGGCAATGCTATAAAAATGTTCAACTCCGGAAGACGAGAATGTAGCACAGCTTTCATTGCAATAAGGTGAGGGAAATAGTCTTCCAAACAACTTCGGGAAGGGGGAAGAAAAGTCATTTGCGAAAGCTCGGTACTTAAAATCTACAGATGGCCTAGCTAACAAATAAATCAATTAAAGGATGCGAAGTGTGAACAGAAACACAAATGTGAATTAAAACTATGTGAATGTGTTATGTGTGAAGTAAGTATTTTAACCGCTGGCACTAAAAGTTCAAATTGAATTCTCTGATGATACGGAAAACAGGTATAATTGCCTGAGTAAAGGGTGGTTTGAGAATCACAGCTGGTGGGTGGGAAAATAAATGTGTTTCTGTGTTGTGAATAGACAGTAAAAGCGTGACAGATGAACAGAAAGCACTTGCCAAGACGCCAACAATAGTCCAGGTGAGAAAAAGCGAAAGCTTAAAACCGAGCTGTCGCAGGGGAACTTGAATTAAGTAGTCACAGCTCTGTTTCCTACGATGCTCATGTTGATGGATTCCATGTGCCTTGTTTTGGCCAGTCCGGGCGAGGTTGCAGCAATCAGTCTGTTGGCCTGTTGAGGTCAGAGAGTTTGGGGCACTTGCTGGAGCTGCTGGCCTCTGTTCTGAGCATCTATGTTTTTCCTGGACTTTTGAAGGATTTCTGCACAAGTGTTGGCTTATTGTTTACTTGTTGATAACTCTCTGTATTTGGGTTCGGGGGGAGAGGATGGAAATGGATTGAGATGGGTCTTCGCTTTTATTCTACTACTTTGCTTGTTTATTATTGTTATTATTACTCAGATGGTAAGAGTAGTATCGTCTTGGCTCTTAGAGAATTCTCACCCTCTCCATGACCAAGTCCTGAATAGTGGGTAGAAGTGTGGCTCCGAGAGACAAACTGCCTACGTCCCAGCTCCACTGCTCGCCAGCGGTTCCCCTGGGCACATTGTTCTACTTCCTATGATTTGGTTTTTCCCCCGTGAAAGGGATACACAGTACGTTCTTATATGGGTTTGGTTTTTAAATAGTTCTAAAACCATAAAAGCTTGCATTTACACAAGCAAAATGCTTGAAATCTACCCAGGCCTTACCTAACAAACAAGTCAATTACGCACAGGATGAAAGGAGATAAGGGCTTAGTATTAGGCCTCCACTGAGAAGGGAAAGATGTAGAAATGTCAGATATCGTTATCTCTGCTTGGAGTTCAAGCCAAAATAAAGATTGAAAAATAAATTCATCACCATTTATTCCCCCCTCTCCACAAGCCAGCTCTTCCTCCAACTGTCACACTCACAGGGGAATTTCAAAAACTCAGTTAAGCTGCAATGCCACTGCCATTCTGTCTGTCAGCAAAGCCCTAACTTCTCGCGCTACCCGGAGCTTTTGGGATCCCATCTGTTTCATTCTGTCACTCTTGTCCTATCAGTCTCCAAGCCCTGGCTATCTTTGATTCTGGATGTGATTTCTGAATGCTGACCTCCGTGGACGCACCCCCTCACTACAATGGGCGCCCTTCAGAATGCTCTACTCCTAGCCTATTGATCTCAGAAGCTGGCAAGTCCAGCTTTGGCACAGCCTCCTCCTCAACTTGGGTGCCCTGTCCTCTGTTCCTTCCATCTGGTTAAATCCTTAACCATCCCTCAAGGCTCACTGGAAACCCCACTGCCACCCTGACATCTTCTCACACTGACCTCCACCAACTCTGAACTCTGGGGACCTGTGGCTTTATCGACCTTGCCTTCAGCTCACGCCCCAGCCTCAAGTGTGTGTTGTCTGCCTAGGGAGATGGGAAGCACCATGGACTGGGAGTAAGTCTGCCTCCTCCCCGCCCAGCACAATACTAGAACCATCACAGAGATTCAGTCAATAGTGGTTGAGCTTGCTTGAATCAAAATTCATTTAGCTTATACGTTCCAACTAATCCGAAAGTGATCTTTTTAATTTGCACATTTCCTTAAGCAGTCATGTCTTTTTAAAATTACACTTGAGGTAAGAAATAATACTTTTAAGGTCAAAACAATGTATACATTAATGAATATATATGAATGAATGCATTCTATTTGGCTACCATAAAATTGAAGATAAACCAAAATCTTAGAATGAACTTCTAATTTATGATATCAAGAGAAGGTCAAACTCATTTATGGAGGGTGTACTCTGAACACAATATGTAAGGTAATACTTCACATACATTAAGTTATTAAACCATTAACACAATCATATGAAAGCAATATTATTCCCTTTTTATATACTAGGAAAGATGTGATTGCTGAAAGCAAAGAATACATTTTTCATTGGAGAAGAAATCATAGAGAATCAATAAAAATGTGCCTGCTTTATGTGCCAGGCCCTGTCCTACATGCAATAACTAGTTTAGTTTGCATAACTTCACGACACAGGAATCATTATTGCTCCCACTTTACAGACCAGAGTGGTTAAGTCACTTGCCCAAGGCCACTCAGCTAGACAGTAGCTGAAGTGGGTTCAAACCTCAGTCAGTCTGGCTTCAGAGCCCTCATTCTCCACTGACTAGAGGGGTCAAAAACATGGGTAAAACACCGACAGATGTGTGTGGTTTTAAACCTTAATACTTTTGGAAGATCTGCAATCAACTGAATCCTTTCCCTTGGGGAAAAACCAAACACATTAAATGTGATCATGTTTATCCTGCACTTAGCGTGGGCCTGGCTGGTACAAGCGCTTGGTACATGCCAAGCACCCATGTCCCCGCCATCACTATTTCCCTCTGGCGCAGTGGGATGCCCAGCACCGCTGAGGAATACGGCTCCTAGAACCTGCAAATTGTATTTTGCTCGCTTTCCTGGTTTTCCCCTCTCACAGACAGGGATGTAGAACGTTTCATCTTATTTTCTCCTTCTATTGTGTTGTAAAGAACTTTTTCAAGGTCATGAAAAGGAGAAAGAATACAGTATCTGGAAAATAATAGAGCCAACATTGTCTCCCTTTATGCTTCCTGCCCCCAGACAGCCTTTGCCCTTCCTTTCATCTGTTTCCCTCCTCTCTGGTTACACAGGTGCCCAGAAGCCACCAGTCAAACTCAAGGCACTTCACCGTGAGGGGGTCCAATGCATCCAGCAAATCAAAGGGATGCTTTGGCTGAGCATGGCTTCTGCACCTGAGGCCTGTTAGGTAAACACCAGCAGGACCTGTGCCCCAGGACTCTCTCACAAGCCAGGTTTGGGGGCGGAGCACAAATGCTGAGCGAGAAGGGGTTTGACTCCCTGTAGGGGACTAGGGAACTAGGGGACGGGCTGCCTTCTTCAGCCAGGGCAGTGCTTTCCATAGGAAAATGCAGAGGAAAGAGAGCTGACTAGCAATGTGGCTTGCAGGCCACACATCTGTCAAGGTGATGGCGATATTGTGACCACCAGCAAGAAGGGAATATTTCCTGGTATAAGAATAGTTCCTGGCACTTAACAGGCACTCACACATTTCTGGAATGAGCGACTCACAAGGAGATTATGAAGAATTTACACAAATAATGCAGAACATGAATGAGGTCTGTGCCATGTAAGTTGTGTCCACTACCTCCTCTGATCTTAAGGGACGCTACTAGGAGGTGAGTTTCACTAAAACCCTCATTTTAGAAATGAGGACACTGGGTGAAATAACCAAGGGGCATATAATAGTAAGGGATAGCAGCAAGATTCAAATTCAGACGATCTTCTTGTAGAACCATACTTCACTGCTGCTCTCCAGTGAGTCGCTTCGCTTGACCAGGTATGTTCCAGAATGTTCTAGGAAGTATGGAGCCTCTGCCTCCAAGGGTTCACACCATTTGTGAAAGCTGTATTTTTTTTAAAATATATGTTATTAATTTTTTACAGAGAGGAAGGGAGAGGGATAGAGAGTTAGAAACATCAATGAGAGAGAACCATCAATCAGCTGCCTCCTGCACACCCCCTATTGGGGATGTGCCCACAACCAAGGTACATGCCCTTGACCGGAATCGAACCTGGGACCCTTCAGTCTGAAGGCCGACGCTCTATCCACTGAACCAAACCGGCTAGGGTGAAAGCTGTATTTTGAGCAATATTTGAGTTCTGAATTGAGTGAGATGTTAGGATCGTATGACCTCAGCCTGCCTGGCAAGTGCGGGTCTGTGTTCCTTTCCCCAGCAGCATGCCCCGGGCAGGATCAGCCTCCACCCGACCAGCCACCATGCCCCCTTACCAAAGCAGTGGGCCTCTGCATCTCCAAGTGCAGGGCACTGCGAAAACCCAGATAAGAGGAACACACAAGAAGCTGTGGATTGCACCCCTCCGGGAAATTTCCGGGGCAGGAAGGGCCATTTAGCAAACTTTCTTGAGAAGGAAGGAAGACGCAGTAGCACTTAGCTCGGACACTTTAGGAGCAAAGCCCCGCTGCTTTCTGCCCCTTTGGGATTGGGAGAGCCCAGTGCTTTTTCAATGGCCCTCGACGACAGAGAGGAGACTGCAGGAGCCACTGTCGGCCTGACAACGGAGGACGGTTTTCAGAGACAAGTGGATTGCTTTCTAAGAGGCCGAAAAATAAAGCCAATTTCAGCAAGTATCTAGGAGTCTGTGAGAGCAGCCACTTCCGAAGGGACAAAGAGAAGGGACACAAAAGAGAAACAGCTTTTACCAGCGAGCGCATGTCCCCCCCCCCCCCCCATCCGGGAGGAAAATGGGTTTCACGATATTTTCACATTTGGTCGGGGAGCATCTTGTCCAAGGCTCTGGTTAAGCCTGTGGCCTGCTGAAGCATGTACAGCCCGGGAAATGTTACCAGGACAACCTGATATGAGGGGGCTTCACTCAGCAGAGACAGCTGTGGAGGGATTTCTTACACAGAGAGCTACTGTAAGTGAACGGACTGTTTTCGGAGCCTTTAAACTCTACCTTGATAAATCTCCCTCCCCAGAGAAAGGGGGGGCTAGCCTGCTCCCTAACAAACAAAAAGAAAAAGATCTTAGGAGAAAAGAATACGCAAATGTAGGTTATGTATAAAAATGTATAAGTGCATTTTTATACACACATGATACTTATACAGAAAGTAATAATAAACAATCCATTAGAAAGTTCGTCAATATTTCTGTGGCAATATTCACAGTCCCGATGTTTTTTTTTTTTGGTGTTTTTTTTTTTTGTCACATTAACTAAAATATACTGAGCACCTACTTTGAGGCAGCATTAGGTCAGGTGACTCCCATATATCATGTTATTTCATTATTCCTAACTCTCCTACGTGGTGTTAGCTTCACTTTTTAGATGACAAAGTTACAAAATTGGTGTATCAGTTAGGATTCTTTAAAGGGCAGGTAACAGAATACTTAACAATGACTTAAAAAATACACTCTAAGAGTCATCACCCAGCATAAAAACTCAGGAAGTCTGGGTCCCAGGGTTGGGCCACGAGCTGCATGATAAGATGAAGGACACTGGCTCTAGCTCTCCTTCCTCACCTCCATCCTTGACTTGCTGGTTTCTAATCTTCAGGCTTCTTGCGGTGGCCAGATGGCTCCTGTGGGTCCACATATCACTTATTTACCCTGCCAAGACCACAGCAAGACAGAGGGGGGTTGAGAATTCTCTTGCTGCAGCCGCCCTTTCCATTGGGAAAGGAAACTGTACTCAGAGCCTCTTTATAGTTTTCTCTTTAAACTTAATTTGACAGAAATGGATCACGTGGCCACCTGTAGCCATAAGGGATACTGGACAAGTGGCTGTCTAGCACTTTAGCCATTGTCATGGGAGACTGGCTTTGCCAGGAAGGAAGAAGAGAAGACTAGTCATTGAACTAACACCAACAGCGTCTGGCACGCTTACACAGGTTAGAGCTTGGCAGAGCTCCTCTCATTTCAGATAGCATGTCCCTTTCCCTGCAGTACACAGAAGCAGGGATGCCCTTCCTTGCAGCCCACAACGTTTTAATACCAGTGCCATGTTCTTAAAGGAGCAGGTGAAAGGTTGCCAGAAAGACTGTTGGTGGCTGTGGAACTGAGATTCTCCCTTGGGAGATCTGGGAGATCTGACTCCCTTTCCTGAGTGTCACTTGAGTTTGAGGTCTCTAGGGAGCCAAGGAGACTTCCCCATGGGCCACAGGCCTTGACTGAGCTGAACACACATGCTTGGGGTCCAAAGAGAGGTATGGATCTGAGAGGGCATCTCATACTTGGCTTGATTCAGATTTGTCACCAGGTCAAGGTGCTTGCCAGACTTTTAAACGTCCTTTTGTCCTGTGCCCATTGCAATGTACAAAACTTCCCCAACTCCATTCTGCTGTTCTGCCTGTTGGTTTCTCCCTGAGTAGTCCAGATGTGTTCTCATGCCATACCACTTACATAAACATTTTCTTGGATATCATTAGTGGGTCCTATCAGTTGCATATTGAAAATTATATGCAATAAACATAAAATTGTATTGGAATTATTTGTCACACATTGGCTTGTAGGAACATAAATATATGAATAATGTGAATTTAAACTTTATATATATTTCATTGATTTTAGAATGGAAGGGAGGGAGGAAGAGAGAGAGAGAGAGAGAGAGAGAGAGAGAGAGACACATCAATGATGAAAATCACTAATCGGCTTCCTGCCTCTTGCCTCCTGCATGCCCCACACTGGGGATTGAGCCCAAAACTGGGGCATATGCTCCAAGCAGTAATTGAACTGTGACCTCCTGATTCATAGGTTGGGTGCTCAATCACGAGCCATGCCAGCTGGGCTATTTTTTCATTTGCACAATTATCAATCCCCAAGAGCTCTAAGAAACAAAGTGTTGCATGTAGACATTTTCTGTGATAAACACATGCACACTGTTATGCCCAGATTTCAGGATCCCCAAGAAACCACACCAGGGAGCCAGCCGTGTCCGATGCAAAAGCAAAGAGTCTTTATTCGAGCTAGCTCGGCTCCCCGACCACACTCACAGACGCAACGGCAAGCCAAGTGGCAGAGAGAGCTAGCCCTGTGGGAAGAGGGGTTTTATAGGGGGCTGGAGTAAGGGGAGGAGAAAGGACTGTGGGCCCTGCCGATTGGCCAGGCGCAAGTCAGTGTCTTGTTACACAGGATGTGGTCATATCTATGGTGCGCACTTCCCTTGATTGTCATTGGTTAGTTTAAAGAAGTCCTGGGTGTGGCTAGCAGAGGCTTGGGCTTCCGGGAAGAAGCCTTGCCGAGCACATGGCTGCCCAAAAATGGAGGATGCAGGGTAAGATGGAGGGCGTAGCCCTTACCCTGGGGCAAGATGGAGGGCGTAGTCCTCGCCCTTTCACACACCTACCTAAGTATGTACTAGTATGATGACTTCAAGAAAAAGGAGAAGGCATAACCCTTACTCTCAAAAGTTTACAGATAAGAAACAAAAATGACACTAGCAGAACATGCAGAAATAGACTTCTGAATTTCGACATTTTGACTTTTTGAAGTTTGACTCTACTACTTACTTGCACTTGGACATTGGGTGTGCTATATCATCTCAGAAAGTCTCAATTTCTCAGGTGAGAATGAGAATAGTAATACCCACTCTGCATGACTGGTGTGGGGTTTAGGGGAAAAGCAGATGAAGCATATAGTACAATGCTTAACAACAGCCAAACACTCAGAAACACTCTGTCATTGTTCAGACAATGGGAGGAGAGATTTCTTGTTTCACTACCAATATTGGCTTTCTTGGCCTCAAGAATCATCCCTAACCCTTGAATGATGTTTTAGGGATATTAAATTGATACATCTAAAAGACAGACATCTGGTAGAACCCCTAGTTTCAATGGATGTCCCTGGTTCTCCCAAGTCCCATATGGTCTCTATAAGCAATCAATTTATGCTGTCTGTGATGGGCAATTAATTCATCATTTCTATAATCATCTTTAGAAAAGCAGAATTCGGGGTCAGCTTTTGCTAATGACCCCCATTTTCAGCCACCCACACAGGTAGGGAATTGCCCTTTGATTCGGGTTTCTAGGCAAAAGAACCCATTCCAGTTGCTCCAACCCTGAGGAAGAGCACTGTGGAAATGCTTGGCCAAATACCAGAACAAGTCTCCTTATGTTAAGAGTTCTCCAGTTCCATTTCCTCTGGTGCTAGTTAAGGTGTGGCTTTTCTGCCTTTTTGAATAGTTTTGAGGCTTTGGCTTGTGTTCATGTTTAAGGGGCAAAATGAGTCGACTTGCTCTGACTCTAGGCTGAGGTCCTCAAAGTGTGGTCTATGGAGCAGCACCAAAGCCTCACCTAGGAGTTTGTTAGAAACAGAATCTCTGGCTACTACGCCCCGGAACCTACTGAAACCAAATCTGCATTTGAACAGGATCCACGGGTGATTCAGGTGGACATGTTGAGAAGCCCAGGTCTATCAGCTGACTTCATTTAGGTCAAGGAGCCTTCAACCTAGTCCAGCGTAGCGATCTGAACACTACGCTGGGATTTGGTATAAATTTCTATGTGCTTACAAATATATATATAATATTCATTTATGTAGCATTACCATCCTTCTCTGCATTTACAACTCCCTCCAGGGTGACTTCCTAAGGGGCTGTCTGGGTGAGCTGGGGCCAGCTGACACAGGCTCCAGAGACACAATTTTTCACATCCCTTCCCTTCATATCCCTTGATATGTTGGTGGCAAGAAACTGGTCACGGTGGGAGTATTTACACCCCAGAAATCGGAATCGGAAAATGCTACAAATCAGAACATCCTCCCTCCTCTTGCCCCGCCCCAAACTATATTACAGCACACCATATATACCTGGTATAATTCAAGGATGTCTCTCCCTGGCATAATACAGTCATCCAAGCACCTCAATCCATTGTCACTTTCAGCACAGTCTAATTCTCTGTGCAGCAGACTAGGTGCATTTCTTTTTACTCTCTCTTCAGTAGAAATGGAGAACCACAGGTTAGGAGGACATTCTCTCATTGAAATGTGATAGCTCAACAATTTTAATCAACATAAAAATGATCTGGGGTACCTGATAAATGTGCTTTGTCATGGCCTTACTCCCTGCATTTTTATTTAGATTTGTAATCGCACCTGGGATTCTGCATTTTAACAAGGCACGCCAAGTAATTTTAAAGCAGGTAGACTTTAGACCACACCTTGAAAATCATTCAGTCCAGAGGCACATCCTCAGGGAAGCCACTCCCTGCATTCACCAGAGGTTCTGAGCACTCCCATCATATCACTGCTCATCCCCATTGCCCTGTATCACCCTCAAACAAATGAAGCTCTATTAATCAAATACCTCAACTCTGAATTTGGTTGTGTATCACCAGATTGCAAAGCTTACAGTGGCCACCTGATCAGACAGCAATGAGTGGTTAAGTAATGTTTTCCAAACACCTGGATTCACCTTGGAAAAAGCAGAAAGCCACAGGTGGCAAGCTTTCCAAGGATGCCATCTCCAGCTGAAATCAGCACTGTGTTCTCTGGGCCTTCGGCTCAGGTCTCCCAGGCACAGCATTATTCTAATGGATTTTGGAAATTACATGTTCCCTAATAATAGCCCACGAAAAGCACACACAAATAGATTAACAGAGAGAAGAAGTGACTTGCCACGGTCCCTTAGAAGGAGTTGGTGACTGAGTAAGCTCAGCTGTTATTAGCTGATAGAATTAGATTTAGTCTACTGAGCCTCCCTGAATAAAAATCAGAGAATTTTCCACTAAAATGCATATTCCTGGCTTCTGAAAATGTCAGTTGGTCTGACAATGCTGGGCCTACTTTCTTTCCTATGTGGCAGCCATCCAGAGCTGAGTGGTGGAGGCTGTTCCTGAAAGAGGTATGAGGCATTTGTTTCCCTTACCGGCCTGTCCGCACTCCCACAGTCTCAGAGTCTGCAAGCTCTACAAGGCTTCACTTACCTCCCTGCATCTCAGCCCGCCTCCTTCCAGTACCTGGAAGGACCACCACAGTGTCATGCCCTTAGAAACCCTCCCTGCTCTCTGTCGCAAACTGGCCTAGGCCAATCTCTGCTTCACAATTATTGGATTCTTTTTAGGATCGTTAACTATATAAAGTAGAGATAAATGGACTCTGTAACAGAACTCAAGCTTTCACATGAGCTTGAATTGCCTGGGTTCCTGTTAAAATATTGATTTTCATTCAGTGGGTCTGGAGTGGACACGATTCTGTATTTCTACAAAATCGCAGGTAATGCCTGTGATGTTAGTTGCAAGTGCATCACGCATCCCTTTGAGTAGCAAAGGTCTACGTTTCTGCCCTAACCTTTGCTCCTGGGTTCTTTGGAAAGAGGCCTCAAGCCAAAGTCTGCCACTCACAAATGTTTCCTAACAGAGCAGAAGAACAAAATAGTCACACAACTTGCTCTATAAACTGGATGCAGTTCCAGATCTTTGCCCTCTTAACTGTTGTGACCATACCTTTGCACAAACCCAAGTGACAGTGCCCTGAAGCAGAGATTCTGTTCATCTCAGAGGATGTGTCAGGCAACCGCAACATCAGTTGCCAGACAAAGCACCATTTCAGAATTACACTGTGGGCACCACCGTGAGGAGGACCGACTGCCGGGTTCCCTGGATTGTGATGCTCTTTGCAAGTACAGGAAAGGTTTCCATAATAGTTACAATATTTCTAGAGTCCACATATTTTGAATGCCAGCAATTTCATCAATGTAAACTCACCTGTAACACTACGCCACAATCTGAACCTCTGGTATCAATTGGAGGCAAAGATAGCTGGATGCTGGTAGTAACCGTCCCTGCAGTGAACAGTCCTGAGGTGTGTATCTCCATTAGGGCAATTAGCAACACTGACTGTTATCATACCATCTTTGGTGATACATCTTAAGTTAAATTACAGACTCTATAACACGCTCGTAACAAGAAATGGATGTGCAAACTGGACTTTGGCCCTAATCTGAAGGAAGAAGGATTAATTAATTCTGCATTTGAGAGAGATGGATGTGAAGGGGGTAGGTGGGTCATCTCAGCCAAAGCCTTTGCATCCTTGGCACACTCGTTTCTCCAGCTTAACTCTATCTGGACCCTTCTTCTCATTATGTGTTCACCATAAAAAACCTCTCATATCACCCCCTTGAGAACACACACAGAAAAAAAGCACAGGCAGTCTAGAGGCCACTAAAGCCAGTGGGTTTCCAACCTTAGCCATGATGGCCCTTTGCAGACTTAATATCACTCTACAGTGCACACACGCAATTCATGTGAGAAAGATGAAGCTGACACACCACCTCCTCCCACTCTCCCTGTCCCTTCATACCTTTGTCCTCAGATATGCTTCCAAAGGATTCTGATCAATAACACTAACCTGATCCGAAGACATTCTTCCGCCAGCCACTTTGCAGACCAGGAATTTTAGTCGTTGAAGGAATGAGCAATTTTGCCCAAGTTCACATAGTCAGATGGGGCAGAACTCAAACTCTCCATCCACTGTGGGTCAAGTCACAGACACAGGCTTGAAGGGAGTGAGGTGAAGGCGCACACCTTCTCCAGAGGCCGATGAAGCTCATCAGAGCCCAGTGGGATAACAGGAGTCAGAGTCCCATCCTGGCGGTCCATCTCCACACCCCACCCAGCCAGCTGGCTTGGTCCTTTATCTCCAGGTAAGGGCCCAGTTTGTTTTCTTTTCTGGGTTTCAGATCTCTCTCCTCAGTTCCAGATGAAAACTTCTCGCTGCAGTCCCTGGTGTCACCTGAAAACCAAAATAAGGACTTTTCACTCTTAGTGATGCCATCCAGCACTTTAAAACATACTGCCAGTGTGTGGTATCACTTATGTGTGGAATCTTAAGAAAAAGTCAAAGTCACAGAAACAGGAGTTGGGGAAAAGGGAGAGAGGCTGGTAAAAGCGTACAAGCTTTCAGTTTTAAGCTGAATAAGGTCTTATAGCAAAAAGAGCAGTGGTTGCCAGGGGTTGGTGTAGGAAAGGAATGAATAGGGGAAGCACGGAGGATTTTTAAAAAAGTGATAATACTCTGAATGATACTCTAATGGTGATACATGTCATACATTTGTCCAATCCCATAGAATGTGTAACACTGAGAGTGAAAACTAATGTAGACTATGGACTTGGGGTATAATGAGATGTCAATGTAGGTTATTAGTTATAACAAATGGTGGGGGGGGTGTTGATAATGCGGAAGGCTATGCATGTATGGAGGCAGGGTAGAGGGTATATGAGAAATCTCTGTACCTTCACCTCAGTTTTGCTGTGAACCTAAAACTGCTCTAAAACCTTAATTCAAAAAAAATGCATAAAGTCTTAGGATCTAATGTATAAACACAGTGGCTATAGTTGATAATATTACATCATATTACTGAAATTTCCTAAAAAAGTAGAACTAAAGTGTTCCTACTCCCACCCCCCAAAAAAACCCTAAAAGGTAAATATGTGAAGTGATGGATATGTTATTAAACTAAATGATGGGAATCTTTTCACAGAGGTTTTGGGTGACCAAATGCATTGTTAACAAGCAGTAACATTTTTTTTAAGCAGTAACGTTTTGAAAGGACATTTTTTTTTTTCTGGGGAGTAGGTCGCAGCATCAGGCCTAAACTATTCAGCAAACATGCTGCTAACAGAGCCAGTTCCAATCTTTTTCCTGTCTCTCTTCCTGCCTCTGTTCTGCTTTGTACAGCAGTTGCCCACAGTGCAGTACAGTTTCGGAGCAGGCTTTGGAGTCTGAGGGGCCTGTGTTCAAATACCAGTTCTGACAATACTATTTGCATTCCTCAAAAACTGGTCTGAATCTCTCTTAGGAGCTAACATTGAATGAGCAGTAACTTTGGTTCTAGGTCAAGAACATATAGGCTTCAAGTCTCTCCATCCTTACAATTCTATGAGGTAAGTGCAATAATTAACTGAGGCTTTACATGCTTAAGGAAATTGAGGCTTAGAGAGTATAGGTAACGTGCCTAAGAATAAATATCCAAGCAAGGATTTGAACCAGAGCCCCAGCTCTTAACCAGTTCACTGTGCCATCACCCTCATCAGTACTATGATTATAATTATCAATTGTGATGCAACATGAAGGCCCTGGTCATAGCATCCTGGCTACCCTTCCCTCCTCCACGGCTACCCGTGCCTCTCTGGGACTCAGCGGCTCTACCTTTGTTAAAAGAAGCCAGGCTGTGTCCCACTTGTATAACTAGGAAGGATCAAACCTGTCACAAGCCAAGGATGAATGGGCCTTCATTCTGTAACCTTTTCTTCATAAGAGAACATGGTGTGCTATAATGACAAAGACTTTCTCGGGGACTCCTATTGTCTCAGGGCCATGTTCTTAGGAAAAGTCGATCTAACCTGACCCCTCAATGTCTCAAGTATTAAAGAAGGCTTTGTGGGCCAACGTCTGAAAAATATTTATAAATTAATAACATGTATGCTCCTACATCCAGTAGATTCTGTAATCACTATCCATCTTCTGATGGATTTGGTTTTCGTAACCTCTCTGAGTTTCGTTTGCAGGGCTCTGTGGACCCGTTCCCTCCAGCAGAGAAGTCCTCATTAACAACTGTGACACCTGCTTCACTCGGGTGATATACAGTAGTCCGGTCCTTGCAGCGTTATTTATCATAGCCAAGATACAGAAGCAATCCAAGTGCCCATCAATAGGTAAGTGGATAAAAAAAGCTGTTGTACATTATTACTCAGCCATAAAAAAAAGAATGAAACCTTATCATTTGCAACATCATGGCTGGACATAAAGGGTATTATGCTAAGTGAAATTAGTCAGTCAGAGAAAGACAAATAGCATATGATCTCACTTATATGTAGAGTCTAAAGAACAAAATAAGTGAATAAACAAAATTGAAACAGACTCCTGCATACAGAGAACAGACTGATGGTTGCCAGAAGAGAGGAAGGTTTGGGGACTGGGTGAAAAGGTAAAGGGATTAAGAAGTACAGTTTGGTTGTTACAAAATAGTCACAGGGCTGTAAAATACAGCATAGCGAATATAGTCAATAATATTTTAATAACTATATATGGTACCAGGTGGCTGCTGGATATATCGGGGGAACACTTTGTAAAGTATATGATTGTCTAACCACTATGCTGTATACCCGAAACTAATACAAAATAATATCAAATGCCAACTGTAATTGAAAAATAAAATTTAACTTAAAAAAAAGTAGTCCGGTCACCCAACTGCCTCCTGGGTAATTTCATCTCCTACATTCTTGCTGATCTGTCAAATACCATGATTACTACTGCTAACGATGGCTAACGCTCATTGAGGCACACATTCTTCTGACCATCTGCCATTTAATGAACAACTCCTTTCATCCTCACAACAGCCCCATGAAGCAGTCCAAGGAGAAGGAATTGTCATCCCAAATCATTTGAGTTCTTCTCTTGCTGAGGTTCCTCAGCAACCTTTGGCTGCTTGTCTTGGCATTTGCCAGGATCTTGGAAATTCCTAAGGGGCGTGGGGGGGGCTGGCCAGGTTTCAGCAGCAGAAAAATGCAGAAGCCATCTTCCCATGTTCCCTGCGAGAAGAGGCTGCCCAGCTGCTGCGCGGGGCCCACGTGTCGCTTCGGCACTGACAGCGGCAGCAGCTGTCTCTCACCAGACCTGCATAAATCTGGCTGCGGCAGAAGGTTGCTGGCCTCCCTCCTATTGCACTGGAACCTTCTCTCCCTGGTGAGATGCCCTGGAGACTGAAATGCCCTTCTGCTCTGGAATACCAGTCAACAAAGGGGCTGCTGCTTCGACTTCCTGTCCTCTTCCCCAAAGGCTCTGTGAGAACCAGATGCATCTGGCCCGGGCTCAGAGAGGATGCCCCAAGCAGCCCTTAGGATGTGCTGGAGGTACTGATGGGGAGGGGGGGTGGCTTTGTAGAAGTCAACAGAGATGAGAAAATGCACCAAAAAAGAGCTGTTCTCAGTCTTGCTCTTTAACCAGCTCTGTCATTTTATAACTTGGGGATGAATTTGCAGGCTCAAGGGATAGAGAAGGGCTGTGTATCACCATCCATTCAAACAGCCCTGAGGATGTAGTCTCAGGGCGCTTTGCCTAATGAGGCTGCCAGATGACCCGTCCTTCATGTTTACTCCCTCAAGACTTAGCACATGGCGCTGCCTTCCTGTCAGTAAAGGCAACGCTCACAGTTACATTATTTTTGCAACAGGAAGGGTCAAACATTTTTCAAAAGCGACATAAATTCACCTTTAACTTTGTTCAAGGGGATTGATTTTTCTTGCCTTAAATAAAAATGCTTTCAGTGATTTGGAAGTTTCTTAATCACAGCAGTCTTCCAAGTCAAGCTGAGAGAGTTCACATGTTTGGTCACTGCATTCATAAGGCAGGGGCCGCTCCTCCCAAGTGGCAGAGATGTCAGACTTTGGCGAAGGGAGTCTAATCCTGCTAACTCGTCCTGCAGAGCCAGGGCGGCTTTGTGCTATCTGAGAATCTAGGAGCAGCCGCCAATCCCAGCTCCTTACATTTAGGTATCGCTTCTTTTGATCTTCCCCAGGCTCTTTGCTAGAGGTTGATATCTACAAACACTTCAATGTACCAGGGGAAGCTGCTAATCAAAGGAATCCTCCCGAACACTTGAATACACTGAGAAATTTTTTCATGCCAGAAATCTCTCCATAATATATTTGCTTTGTTAGTTTGAATTTAGTTCAATAAATCTTTGACATTTATAAGTATAGAATCAAAGAATTTCTAAATACAAAAAGATCATTGCCGAAACCGGTTTGGCTCAGTGGATAGAGCGTCGGCCTGCGGACTGAGGGGTCCCAGGTTCGATTCCGGTCAAGGGCATGTACCTGGGTTGCGGGCATATCCCCAGTAGGAGATGTGCAGGAGGCAGCTGATCGATGTTTCTCTCTCATCGATGTTTCTAACTCTCTATCTCTCTCCCTTCCTCTCTGTAAAAAATCAATAAAATATATTTAAAAAAAAAAAAAAAAAAAAAAAAAAAAAAAAAAAGATCATTATAACATACCCTTTGCACTGCCCCAATTCAATTCAGCATATTAAAATTGAGTACGTTCAGTGACACTTGCGGAAGCATTTTTTAATACAGCATATCCCACTTTTAATTTATCCCAAATTTTCATATTCTGGATAAGAACTGCTCATCAATTGCATAGACCTACTCAATACCTTTTAAAAAATTTTATCAGTCATCTTTATTTTTAATTAATTTTTATTTTTATCAAAGCAATACATAAACATTATTGAAAAAAAGGAAATAGCAGTACTGTTTTCCAGTAGGAAACACTTTTTACTCCCTTGGCTATTTCTTCTAAAATATACCGCTACAGCCCTGGCTAGTTTGGCTCAGTGGATAGAGCATCAAATCGCAGCCTAAAGGGTCCCAGGTTGGATTCTGGTCGAGGGCACATGCCCAGGTTGCGGGCTCAATCCCCAGTGAGGAGCATGCAGGAGGCAGCCAATCAATGACTCTCTCTCATCATTGATGTTTCTGTCTCTCTCTCCCTCTTCCTTCCTCTCTGAAATTAATAAAAGTATATTTGAAAAATAATAAAATATACCTTTATAATTTCATAATGTACTGATTCAAATTTTTCATATATGAGTTTGAGACACTGCCTACCTATATTCGGGTAGATAAAGATTAGCTTACTCCTCATAGACACTGACACTCATGCCTGTCCTTTCTTTCTGTCCACATTTTTTTGGTTAAGTCATATTGTGTGTTTATATTTTATGACTACATAAATATTGTTCTCTGATAAGCAAAGTGTCCTTGCTTATATAACTTTTGATTTTTCTTGGAGTTTATACTTGTCTTTATTATTATATTTTAATTTATTGATTTTTTTTAGAGAGAGAGAGGAAGGGAGAGAAGAAGAGAGGGGGAGAGAGAAACATTGATTTGTTGTTGCACTTATTTACGCATTCATTGGTTCGTTCCTGTATATGCTCTGGGGACGAATCTGCAACCTTGGCATATCGGGACGACGCTCTAACCAAAAGAGCTACCCGGTGAGCGCTTGCTAATTTTCTACGTGTCAAGCACTAATTCTTCCCTACTGTTCTGGCAGGTCTATGCTGACCCACCCCTCCCCCCAATACACACACACACACACACACACACACACACACACACGGTCAAATGCATCCAATTATCTATCAGCTCAGACTTTCCCAGAGGCCTCATCTTCTGCTCGGACCTGGGCGACTGCCTCTAGGCCAGCTCTTCAGCTGTCTGGGGCCTCCCTGCGCCTCTTCCTATACTTAATGGCCTATTTCTTGATTTCATGTCTTGCACTTTCTTGGTTTACTACCTTGTTCATTTAGCAAGAGTATATCATCCAGCACTTCCCTAAGAAATAAGGCCTGGGAGGTAGAATATTTGAGTTCTTGAATATCTGAAAAATTTTGTATGCTATTTTTAATGCTACTCTCCCACTTGGTCAAGATCTGGCAGGATTTGGGATTTGAAGTTGAAAATGTGTTTCCTCAGAATTTTTATAATGTTCTTTTGTTGTTGCCTTTACATTGGCTGCTGGTGTTTTTCCCTAAGAAACCCAATTTCATTCTGATTTTAGGATCTTCTCTGTGCCCCTAGTATCTGAAATTTTATCATAACATATTTGGTGTGGGTTTTCTTTTATTCATTGCGTTGAGCATTCCATGAACGATTTCAATCTGGAAACGCATGCTATTCAGTTCTGGGCAATTTTTTTTATTAGTTCTTCAATAATTTCACCCTGTCCACTTTTTCTCTTTCTTCTGGAATTTCTACATGTTGAATTTTTTAAATGCTATATTGGAAGTTTAATTTTCTTGTACTTTTCTTGAATTTTCTTCTGCTTTTTGATTTTGTCTTCTATAGCGTTTCCTCAACTTTATTTTCAATTGAGTTTTAAATTTTAGTAATCATGTCTGCTACTCCCAAGAGCTCATTCTTCTCTTTCATTGTGTCTGTTTCCAAAGAAAGAGGAAAGTGTGTGAGTGTTGCACATGTGTGTGCGCATACATGTATGTGTGTGTGCACGTGTGTGTGTGTGTGTGTGTGTGTGTGTGTGTGTGCATTTTCTTAGGCTCTTTGCATTACTTTTCCCCATCAGATTCCTCTCATCCTAGCTCCTTTTTTCTGTTCATTATTTTGGTCTCAGTCTCTCATGTTAAAGATTTTTCTCAAATGTCAGACAATATTTGAATGACAGGTACTGGAAATTGAATTCTGTGTGGGTAGGCGGTGCTTGCTGACTGGCAGGCCTTCCCACAGGGGGACTGAGCAGGGCTTTTTCATCGCCGCCTCCATGTATCAGTATCTGCCTTCTCCTCGGTGCTGTTCGGTTTCCTCACTGGCCTTCCTTGCATCTCCTTCATGTGGCTGTATGCTTGTCCCTGGAGACCCTAAGATGGGAGGGAAGGAAGCTAAGGTGCCTCCGTGCTGCAGACTTTCTCGCAGCTCCCTCTCCCCCATTTTCAGCTTCCCCTTCATCCACTTTTTCTGCTGCATCTGGTCCAGTTTTGTGGTTCAATTCCGGTTTGCTTGGTTCTGCTCCTGTGGTTAAGTTTCTTTGAAGAATAAACTTTTGTGTGTGTGTGTGTGTGTGTGTGTGTGTGTGTGTGTGTGTGTGTGAGAGAGAGAGAGAGAGAGGGGGAGAGAGAGAGTGTGTGTGTGTGTGTGTGTGTGAGAGAGAGAGAGAGAGAGAGAGAGAGAGAGAGAGAGAGAGAGAGAGAGAGAGTTGAGGGCAGGTGCGGGAGCAAACACCTAGCTGGAAGGGTTGGAGTAAAGGACCTGGGAATCCAGATACACACGGCAACATTTTCTATGCACGCACCTGTTGCTAGTCCTGTGCCTGTATTCCACCTCCCAAGGTACCAGGTATCTACATCATGCAGAACCTGCCCCTGCAGGCGCTCAGCACCCAACTCCTCAGCTTTGCTAAGTCAGTCACTATCCTGAATCCACTGCCCATTTTTCAAAAGTCTGTTACCAGCCTCTCCTCCTCTTGTTTCTTCTTTTGTTCTCACTTACTAGGTTCCACCTTATAAATTCCTCTACTCAGTTTTAGACATTTTTTTTTTAACAGGAGAATGTGAAATCTTCCCCATTTAACCCAAAGTTCTCTTGATTTTCTTTACATTGTCATTCCCAGCCCAGCAAATGGCATTTACTGCAGGCCTTTTTGCTTTTAACAAAGAAATCAAGTTATTTTTCTTTTTAAAGAGCTGCTGTTCTTCAACAACACTGCATTGTGATGTGCTTGGTGAGATGGCAGTTAGGTCCACGCGGGAGATAAAGAACTCAAACCTTGTAGAAACCAATTCCAATGTGCACCTCAGCAAAAGGGCAGATCATCACATCAGGAATTTTTAGGGGTCTGGTGAGTGGTGAACACCTCCAAGGCCAATCCCCAAATGCCATTCTATAGGCCTAGTCCAGATGTGAAGGCAGGTAGGGGAGCGGGAACACACTGATACTTGTCCTTCTATATCAAGACAGATCCCACCTGAGGATATGTGTGAAGTACACTGGGCCTCTGAAACACAGTGGTGTGTGGAGGTTAGCCAAGATGGTTAAGGATTTGCAATACATGTTCACACCACACTCACCCTCCCACCCCTAACCCCGCCCCCCAAACACAGAATGCACACATTTGCCCTAGGTCCTAATAAGTAAAGGCTACCTGGGTACAAGCTGTGTTTGGTTCTCACAGCTTCTGAAAGGGAGGATCCCATTAAAAGACAAGGCACTTATCTATCCTGGGCCTGTCAGCTGTATCTCCATGGCTTAACCTAGTCTCTAGGCGTCTTTCCTGACTGCTCACCTGGAATGTGTCCTTGTCAAATGAGACTGCATTTGCTTTCTACACCCTTCTTCCTCTGCCAACGAGGATGCAGCTGCGGTCAATACCAGACTGCTCCCAACTTCTGATGCAGCGCAGGCTTCCCGAGGACCAGGGGTTTCAAAACCAAGTCCCAGGAAGAAGACTAACAGCCCTTACTTGAGGATAAAACCCTTGTGCTTTATAACCACCAGAGACCCCTGCCTCTCCCGATTCTTTCTCTGGTTTCATTCCATAATAGTGGACACACCTGGAGCCAAGGGCAACTGGGGAACAGTATCGGGGAAATGCATACAGGAGCCCACATCTGTCAATAGGGTGTTTAAAAAGTCACATTGACCATCGGATTCCTGTTGTCATGAATCTTACCTATTTATTGTAATGAATAGTCTTTCCTCTTTTAGAAAAAAAAAATGGAATAGTTATTTTTATTTGCACTTATCAAAGTGGGAGGCAGTGGGTGTGGTCAGTGGTGATGTTGAGGGAAGCCTTCAACTGAACACGAGAGCTGAGACAGAATCTTCTGGAAGCAGTGAGGGTGGGGAGGAGAGGAAGCTTGTCACCCACTTAAATGGCCAAAGTTAGGTGTGTTTTTACAGAACAAACATCATAAAAGGCTTCACTGCTAAGGTTCTTCTCTCTGATGCAGCTGGAGATTTGGGTCTCAGGTCCATGTCTCCAGTCTTGGTGAAAGATGTCTTTTTTCTTTTCTTTTTAAAAAATATATCTTTATTGATTTCAGAGAGTAAGTGAGAAGGAGAGAGAGACAGAAACATCACTGGTGAGAGAGAATCATTCACTGGTCAGCCACCTCCTGCATGCGATCGAGCCTGCAACCCAGGCAGGTGCCCTGACCAGGAATCCAACCATGACCTCCTGTTTCATAGGTCGCTGCTCAACCACTGAACCATACCGACTGGGCAAACGATGTCTTTTTCCTGTAACAGTTTTAGTTGCAGGCCATTCGGATGTGGATGGTGCATTATTACACCATTACATTAGCAATGCAGACTGAGTCAACAACAGCTTGGCGAGGCACCTGATTTTGCATAGGGAACAGGGCGCATTGAACTCTGTTCCTGGGACAAGCAGAGGAATCTGTTTATCAGCATCAGGTCATTCTGAGGTGCAATACCAAGGGCCCCATTCTACACTGTGTTCAGCAGCTCCTGAGACAGCCTGGAAATTAACTGGTCAATTATACATACAGTGTGGATGGACATCTAATTGACAATGAATACATTTTTGACACTGTATCTACTTAGGAGATGATCTACAAATTGCTTTATGCATTGGATGGCTCCAAACTGCTACGTGGACATCTGTTTTTCTTGGCCACAAAGATGCTATTTACAATGACGATTTTATCATTAACTGAAATCATGACTTCACCCACCTTATTATTCTGTAAATGTCTAACGTTCTCATAAATATCTGGTGTGTGTGTGTGTGTGTGTGTGTGTGTGTGTGTGTGTTTGGAGTGAAGGATTTCTCCTGAAATATGTCCTTCTATTTATTCACCCAAAAGAATGCAGCTGTCTTTGCTGTACACATGCACACTTTTCCTAAATGGCTCATTTAAAACGGACCAGGGAGTAGCAATGAAGAAGTGTTGTCCTCATCTGAGTGCCTAGGCTCTGACAGTATTCAACGTATTCACCAAATTCCCTGATGAAGCTACTGTGCATTGTTGAAGAGTCCAAGGAGATCCCAGAGAAAAATCATCACACAAACCCATATTAGGGGACATTCTACAAAATAGCTCATCAATTCTCCTCAAACAACTGTCAAGGTCATCAAAAACAAAGAAAGCCTGAGAACATCAGGAAGAGCCTCAGGAGACATGATAAATAATGGAATGTGGTATTCTGGGTGGGATTGTGAGACAGAAAAAGGACCTTAGACAAAAAATGAAGACGTACCAATAAATTATGGCAACTTCGTGAAAAATGAGGCAGCAGCAGTGTTTCCTTAGCTGTGATAAAGGTATCAGACTCATGTAAGATTTTAAGAGGGGAAACTGGGTTCAGGGTATATGAGAACTCTCTGCACTGTCTTGGCAACTTTTCCTTAAATCTAAAACTATTCTAAAATTTAAAATCATTAAAAGACAAACAAATAATATGTGGAGTTGAATGAACAAAATAAACTAACAAACAAAATAGATCCAGAGACATGGAAGCATGCAACAGACTGAGGATTCTCAGAGGGAAGAGGGCGGGGGAGAAGATATTAATTAAAGAACTTATATTCATATATGCATAACCCCTGGGAACAGGCAGTAGTGAAGGCCTGGGAGGGACCAAGAGCAGGGAGGATGGGAAAAAAGAGGACATCTATAATACTTTCAACAATAAATATAAATTAAAATACATAAATAAAAAATAATAACCCTAGCTGGTTTGGCTCAGTGGATAGAGCGTCGGCCTGTGGACTGAAGGGTCCCAGGTTCAATTCTGGTCAAGGGCACATGCCCAGGTTGCTGGCTTGATCCCCAGTAGGGGGCATCCAGGAGGCAGCCAATCAATGATTCTCTCTCATCATTGATATTTCTCTCTCTCCCTCTCTCTTCCTCTCTGAAATCAATAAAAATATATTTTAAAAATATAACAAATGAAAAGAAACCTCATCAAGAGGGACTTTCTAACTTTCATCTGAGAGGGACATTGAACTCAGGGCGAAAACTGGGGGTCTCTAATTTCATTTCTGTGCTATGGCTATGAGTACAGACCTGGTCTAAAATCACTTTGGACAAGTTACTAATTTGTCAGAAGCTCTGCCCTTATTTGTAAAATGGGAGTGATGATGTCTACTGCACCAATACCTCCTAAGAATCTTGTGAGACAAGGTTTAAAAAGGCTACAACAGTGCCTGCAGATTGGAAGTATTCACAGAGACATTAGCTGTTATTATTAACTAGAGGCCTGGTGCACGAAATTCGTACATGGGTATGGTCCCTAGGCCTGGCTGGCTAATAAGGACCGATTTGTAGGGTGACTGGCAGGGTGATTGGGGAGCCCCTGCTGGCACCTGCCTTGGCTGGCCTGGGGTCTGCAGGCTAGGGGCAGCTCCTGCATTGAGTGTCTGCTCCCTGGTGGTCAGTGCCTGTCATAGCGACTGGTCATTCCACGGGTTGTTCTGCTGTTTGGTCAATTTGCATATTAGGTTTTTATTATATAGGATAATATAATAATAATAATAAATTTATATTTTCCTATCGTGCAGTCACAGGAAGAACTTAAAGAATAGTGTTCAGTTTTCTTGCCAGCATAGCTTCGGGGTCACAAGAAGCTGTTGGAGGGATGAGTATACAAGGCATGCTCTATGCAAATGAGGGTGGCTGGAGTGGGTCTCTGCAAAGCCCAGGCAGTCTGAATGCAGGAGCCTCTGCTAAAGGGAAATGGAGCAAATGGCTTAGGAGCTGCGTATAGATTAGTCACAGATTATTACTTGACTTAAATTCGCAGACGCATTTTAATGGCTGATCGGGGTGGTCAGAGCAGAAGGCAGAGAGAAGTGGGTAAATAAAGCTGCCCTTGTCTGTTCTTCGAGCATGTCCTTCTCTGCAATGCCCCACTCACCACGGCATGGCCATCTACATGCTTGTAACGACAATGGGTCATTGATTTTCACATTCAGTTTGATGCTTGCCTGGTGGTTTGTGATTTGAAAATCTATTCTACTCAGAAGTAAGCTACAAATGACGGTCAAACATAACAAATCTTGAACTCTAACTACCCAGAAAACGACAGCCTCTGAAACTGATGGCCTGATGGTCAAGGGCATGTTGTGTTCTCTTCTCAACACTCTGAGAAGTAACAACTCTTTTAAAGGAAGAGAGGACATGCACTCCACTTTTTTAATCAATTGACAAATATAAGTTCTTCCTGAAAACCTTTTATCTGACTCTTGTAAGAGCCTTCTGGAGCTATTCCATGGCAATTACTCACTTGGATTAGTATCTTACATTTGGCAACTGGCTTATTGCACATCTAAATAGTCTGCTGTATCAATAACATATGAAAATCGGTCATTAGAATCCATATTTCAAAGAGTATGTCAATGCCAGTGGGCACCTAACAATTACTTCTTCTCATTTTCCTATTGTTAACTAGTGGAAAGCCTCAGTTTCTGGTCACTTCAAGATAATGTTGTCATCTGGGTCCACAGAATCTAGTCTTCAGTTCAATTCACTCTAATAAAAGCATCACAAGAATATAAGTGACCTTCGCAGATAAGCTAGGGAAAAACTGGTATGTTTCCTAGCTGATTAAAAAATCAACAAAAAATAACGGTGCAAAGCAATATTATTATTCACTTCGACTAAATTAAAGGGCAGACAATTCTATAAGAACATAAGCACCATAGTGATAAAAGATGGAATCATCGTACCAACTAGGATGAGCTAGATGACTTAACAGGTGAGAACCCATTCTGTAACAAGCACTCACTCACTGGAGTAAAAACCACCATCAAAAAAAGAAACCCCCAAGCAGTGTCCGCTTCTTTTAAGTCGCTGTCCGTTCAATAAAATTCGGTTACAGCGAAGGAGCCTATGACATTCACTGGGCATTTTATCAAAGACGGCAAAGGGAAAAGAGGAATTGATTTATTAATAAAAATGCTTCAGAAATATACCTGTTACAGAAAGTAAAAGACACCTTCTGGGGTTGCTGTTTAGAAGGGATGGCCTCCTTTTCCCCTTAAACTCTCCAGGTCACCTTCTCCCCATGCTATGGGAAGGGAATCAGGTGGCAGGAAAGAAGTACATGTAATCACAGCCAGGTTCTTTTCAATAAGTCCCAGATACACAGTTCTCGACAGCCTGGGCACTATGGCACTGTTACCCACCTCCCTGTCCTTCAGTTTATTCATCCTTAAGATGGACATCATAAAGCATATGTAACCAATGGGGTGTGATAAGGATTACATGGGTTAATGTATGCGAAGCCATGTGATAAACACTTATAATCATTATTATTATCATTATTGGCTAAACTGGAGAAGATAGTTATGTTGCCCCAAAAAGCTTTTATGATGAAGAGAGAAATAAAAAGTGCCACCGAGAGAGTGGGATCTTGGGGGCAAAAGAGCACTCTCCTCCAATGTCTCTGCTTGGCTGGATGGCAGTGGGGGGGCCATCCAGGCTCAGGCTGGCTATACAGCTTTCCTCAATCCCCTGGACAAAGCAATTGATTCAAGTTTACACACACCATGTAATTACTCCAGTGAGGTGCCAACCGGGAAAGTCAGAGGCTTCACCTGTCTTGCCCACTGTGTGTCTCCTGCCACTTGTTTGAGGAACGGCAAATGAATCATAGGACGTAAGAAGAAACACTCCCTTTCTATCGGGTTTGCTAACTATCAGCCCTGAGCTACTTGTAGCCATTTTTACTCCCACGAAAGGAGGACCTGCTTGAGAATGAAGCCAAAAGAGCCAAGAGAAAAGTGATAGGTTCCTGAAGACATTTTAGCACCTGGATACAGCTGTGCCTGAAGGATACTTTTTAGTTATTAAGGGCAATAAAATCAGTCTCTTTCTCTCCTTCTTCTTGCTGTTATTACTGGTCTTTTAAATCGGTTTGAGCAGGGTTTCTGTAACCTGCGACTCACACAGTCCTGACTTTTACACTCTGTGCTTGGGTCCACTCAGCACTGTGGACTAGACAAAACTGAAAAGCAGAGCAGAGGGAAGATAAGACAGGATGGAGAAGAGACTGGGGCAGGTCTTCAGAGCCCTGCTCAGATGGAGTTGTGATGCCCCACCTTTCCCTGGTCTCCATAGGAGCCACAGGAAGAGGGAGAGCTCCTCTCTCCCTACAATTTCCATCAGAGTCCTGGTGCCCAGGATGCTTTCTAGGTAACCCAAACCTACTTGTGATTCTTACAGAGAAAGAAGGGCCCAGAATAGTCTTGCCAACTTCACCTGGCTAGAGAGTCTTTGCACCACGACATTTTCATTCCAAGCCCTGCAGAGTTGACATATTTCAGAGCAGCAACTACGTCTGTTTCAAAATAATGCCTTTTAAATATATATATATATATATATATATATATATATAATATTATTGATTTTTTTTTTTACCGAGAGGAAGGGAGAGGGATAGAGAGTTAGAAACATTAATGAGAGAGAAACATCAATCAGCTGCCTCCTGCACACCCTCTACTGGGGATGTGCCCACAACCAAGGTACATGCCCTTGACCGGAATCGAACCTGGGACCCTTCAGTCCACAGGCCGACACTCTATCCGCTGAGCCAAACTGGTTAGGGCAAAATAACACCTTTTTAAAAAACTTCTGAAGTGGCCTCAGTCACTTCCACTTAAGTGGGAGGACAGCTCTCAGTTGCAATCACTAAAGCTAAGGACAACATCTTGTTTGCATCTTAATTCCTGCTCAGCAGAGAACCAAGAAGCTAGCAAGAGCCTCCTTTAATCAATTCCTGCAGTGGCCCAGCCAGACATATTTCACCGTCTGATTGGGTCCTCAGGGCTGAATTTGTAAAGAATGCATCCTAAGCATTAAGCCAATAGATGAGCCTCTTTTCAAAAGGACCATGTAAGCAGTTAGTTCAATTACTTACAGGGAATTGAAAGGTGTGAAATCACTGGTTTAGGAAGGAAGGGGCTGCAGATCAGAGCTCATTGTCCTTTTATACTGAGTTGTCACGACTCTACCGACAGCCACTCAGAACTTGCCACTGGAGATGCACAAAAATGATGCCCATGTGGTATCTGTCTTAGTAGCAAAGTACCTAAGTGAAGTTGCATATTCTAGAACTGTCATCACATGGCATTTCAAAGGAAAGTGAGTGGCAGTTAAACAATCTCTACAAGAAAGATGAGAATTAGGTTTGCACCCATCCTGAAAATGTAAAAACAGTGCAAATGTCTTCTTTCTCGGGATCAAATTTGTCTCCATGCTTATTGTAATTAACTCCCTGTAAATTATGATTCAATTAATGAAATGAACCCGATGTCCTGTCTTGTCTCTCGCATCCTAAGGAAAGCCAGGACCCCTTCCCAATTAGCCTCCGAAGAATCTTGCCTTTGAGTTTTCACGCATGGATTCAGCCCCAGCCAAGAGTCATGTTTCATGCTCATGTCTCTCACACAGAAATCATCAACAATACTTCTCACAGGGCCTCCAAAATGTTGTATAGAAAGATATACAGATACCCTTGAAGAAAAGGGGTATGGGGACCCTACGGTCAAATAACTTTGGAAAAGAGTACGTGCTATGCTCTCCCCTCCAAGATTCACCATGCCTGGCATAGCATGCTAATGGCTCGGAGAAGTCTTGCAGGAAAACAACGTCCACCAAAAAACAAAAATGTTCTTATTGTTCATTTCATATGCCATCTAGGCAGGATCTTGGTGGGCTGCTCTGTAGCCTCAATCTAACGCGCTCCCCACATTTCAGATCAACCAGCACCCCCATCCTTATCCTCTAGCCCAGGGGTGGGCAAACTTTTTGACTCGAGGGCCACCATGGGTTCTTAAACTGGACCGGAGGGCCGGAACAAAAGCATGGATGGAGTGTTTGTGTGAACTAATATAAATTCAAAGTAAACATCATTACATAAAAGGGCACGGTCTTTTTTTTTTTTTTTAGTTTTATTCATTTCAAATGGGCCGGATCCGTAGTTTGCCCACGGCTGCTCTAGCCCTACCAGATGGTGATTCAGGCTCTAAGGGGGAAGTAAGGAGGCAACAGGCTAAAGATGGGAAGGCAAGGACAAGGAGGCACTGGAGGAGAAGTGGGAGGAATTTGGGAGCAAGTGGATGGAATTAAAGTGATAGGTCACTAAACTCATTCACTGTTTGATTAAAGCTGCCAAGCAATGCTGCCAAGGGGGGAAATGAAATTTGAATTCTTACAGTATTTTTGATATTAAAAACTTAGTGTTGTCAAAAATGTGATATAGGCCATTATTTATATTTAAATGCTCTTCTATTTTAAAAAGATGCCCTTGTCATTTGGGTGTGGATGGTAGTGTCCTCATTTGGTCACTGAGATCACAAGGCTTCCTCAATGAGTTGATGACCAAAATTACAAAGGAAGCCACCAGACGAGCCTCCCGGTTCCTTCTTCTGTATCTGTTTTAAATATGTCCTCCCTTTCTCCTGTTCCTCATCCCCACCCCAAACTATTAAGTGATTACATATTTCTGAAAGAATTAAGAGATTAATGACTGTAGAGCAGCTTAGGGCATTTTATATAACAGGAAAAAAAAAACCCAACACCACAGAAAGCAGAGGAAATTCAATCTACTTGTTTTGTCGACAAATGTCAAACAACCAAATACCTAGTTTGATTGATTTTCTAAATCGTGCTGACTGAGTGGATTGCTGATTTTTAATCCTTCTTTTTTTCTAAATGGTGCTTCATGTTCAGCATCACACTCTGTTTTCATGGAATATTGGGATGTCCGTGTTAGGAAATTTTCCCCACTCTGAAATACGCCCCTCATTGTGTTGGGCGGTATCTGTGTGTTTGTTGGATGTTTTGGGGAGAGTGTCCAAGAGGCATATGGAAAATACAAAGTCAAACCGAAGTGGCCTCCGCCCTAAGAACCAGGGAAGAGAGATGATCCAATGTGCAGCTACCAGGAACAACGGAAGTCTGGTCATCAGAGGGCTTCATGCACATGTGGCGTTCCCCACATGAGCCGAGAAGTAGAGAAAGGGTTGAACAGGTTGAGGAGGAAGGAAGCAGTGTAAGCAAAATCTCAGAAGTGGCAACATCATGGTCTGTTTGGCTGGAGCTCAGGCTGAGGGAGGGTGCTATCTTTGGAAAGACGTTGGGGCCAGCCTGAGTAGTCCTGGATGTTTGTGGAAGCTGAGCCTCGTTAGGAACACATGGAGGATTCCACACAGCTCTCTCAGAGAGACAGAGAACAGTGGCTAAGAGCAGGGCCTCAAATCCCAGCGTCATTGCTTCTTGGGCCAATGACTTAACCTCTCCACGTTTAAATTGCTGCACCTGAAAAATGAAGATAACAATGGCTCCTTCCTCCTCGGGCTGATGTGAGAGTTGAGTTTATTCATTTATGCACGAATATTTATTGAGCACCTACTAGATGCAGACACTCTTCCAAGTGCTGTTAATACAGCTGTGATCAAAAAAGAAGATGATCTCCATCCTTCAGGGGCTTTACATTCTAACAGGAGAATGGACAGTACACCAGCTAGATTATGCGTGCAGAGCATGTTGAGCGCTATCGGGAAAGGAAGGTCTGAAGGCAGGTTGGTAGATTGTCCAAAGAAGACCTCACAGGGAAGTTGACTTCTGAGTGAAGACCAGAAATGGGTATGTAACTAGAGATATTGGTAGTCAAACATTCGGGGGAGGGGTGTACAAAAGTGAAGGTCCCCAGGCAGCAGTGTGCCTGGATGTCTGAGGAAAAGCGAGGAGGTCCAGTGTGGCTGGGACAGAGGAAGAGATGAATTCGTGTAGGTTGCAATGGGGTGGGTGGGAGGGCAAGTGGGGGGGGACCATGTAGGGCACTTGAAGTTCAGGGTTTTTGGCTTTTATATGGGAAGCTACTGAAGAGTTTCAAAAAGGAATCACATAATCTTACATTTTATTTTTATTTTTTTTTATTGCTTAAAGTATTACAAAGGGTATTACATATGTGTCCTTTTTTTCCCCCCGCCCTTGACAGTCCCCTAGCCTCCCCTATCCCCCACTGTCTTATGTCCATTGGTTATGCTTATATGCATGCATACAAGTCCTTTGGTTGATCTCTTAACCCCCTCCCTCCTGCCCCCCAACCCTCCCCGGCCTTCCCGCTGCAGTTTGACAATCTGTTTGAGGCAGCTCTGCCTCTGTATCTATTATTGTTCAAAAATTTATAATGGCCTCTATTATCCATGAATGAGTGAGATCATGTGGTATTTTTCCTTCATTGACTGGCTTATTTCACTTAGCATAATGCTCTCCAGTTCCATCCATGCTGTTGCAAATGGTAAGAGTTCCTTCCTTTTTACAGCAGCATAGTATTCCATTGTGTAGATGTACCACAGTTTTCTAATCCATTCATCTACTGATGGGCACTTAGGCTGTTTCCAGATCTTAGCTATGGTGAATTGTGCTGCTATGAACATAGGGGTGCATATATCCTTTCTGATTGGTGTTTCTGATTTCTTGGGATATATTCACATAATCTTACATTTTAATGGGATCCTTCATGCTGCTAGATAACGCATATAGAGCTGTTAGCACGGGGCTTGAGATGGAGTATGGCCTCACTAAACGTTAGCTACTACGAGTATTTTCTTCATGTTGGCAATATGGGCCTGGGGAATGCCAAGATCTGCAGGGTACCAGAGTGTGTACCATCCTTTTCCCAGTCCTTGTGTGAGCAGGACTTGCATGACTGTGAGAACCGGGCTGCCCACCTCAGTAACAGGATCAGACAGGCCTGGCTGCTGGTGGCCTTCCTCGGTGACAGCCTTCTGGATTTGCAGGGTGAGGTGATCACACTTATAAATATCAAGCTATTGTCAAGCTGCCATATGTACACCCAGTGGAAGTGTGTAGGAAGGAATTGGCCAGGAAAACACATTCTGGAAGTTCCAGAAGCTCTTGGATGCTGCACTGGGCTGTTCCCAAGACAGCTGATGACAGCTTGCCATCGCCAAGCTGCCCTACAGGGCTGAAAGCCCCAGTTACTGGGGGCTGGGAGGTGGCAGCCTCTAGGGTGTTCTATTTACCCATTAGCCTCTATGTATTCCTCCCTAGTCTTCGAAACTAATGGTCACATGGTGAGTTAAGAATAATAACTACACAGCCCAGCCAGTGAGGCTCAGTGGTTGAGCATCAACCTATGAACCAGGAGGTCATGGATCGATTCCCAGTCAGGGCACATGCTCAGGTTGTGGACTCGATCCCCAGTGGGGGACTTGCAGGAGGCAGTCAATGATTCTCTCTCATTATTGATGTTTCTATCCTTCCTCTTCCTTCCTCTCCAAAATCATGTCCAGTGGAAATGTACACGGGTAAACCTTTTCTGAAAGGTCATTTGGGTCATAAGTAACATAAGTCTTCACAAAATTTACACCCCTGTCCCTAGTAATCTTACACATAGACAAAAATGATCTAGGCATGTAAAAAAATAACAAGCTATCCACTCTGGTTCTTTAGCACTTCAAACCTGAAGGCTAGATTTGCTGTTTTTCAAAGTGGCTTCAAACGCTTCCTTGTCATGATTACAGGATTCAGTGTAGTGGAGCCCACTAGCTGATGAGTGGTAAAAGCAGAAAACAGAAGCAACTCTGGAATGGGGTCACCAGAGAAGATACCCCAGGCCGGAAGGACCAGAGCTGAGACGTGCAGAGTAAGCACACAGCTTCTAAACCGCCAACCATTCCCTCACTTGCTCGTAAGGCCCCTGGCCTGCACTTCTCACAATCAGAGCTGCTGGGTCATGTTTGGGGAGCCATGTTTCAGGGAATGAGAGCCTTTTCCCCATGTGATTATTTTCCAAAAATGCATCATATACAGTGTTAATAGGTGTTAAAGGATACAGATAGATGTCATTGGGAAATATTCCAAAATCAATTACTTGGGGTGATGTGGCTGAAGTTATACAAGCATCTTGGCTGTAGAACTTCTCAGAAATTTTATTATCGAACCAGGAGGTCATGGTTCGATTCCTGGTCAGGGAACATGCCTGGGTTGTTGGCTTGATCCCCAGTACAGTGCGTGCAGGAGACAGACAATCAATGATTCTCTCTCATCATTGATGTTTCTATCCCTCTCTCCCTCCACCTTCCTCTCTGAAATCAATAAAAATATATTTAATCTAAAAAAAACCTCCAAGAGTGAAACACTGTGAGCAGAAAGAGTTTGACTACATTTATTTGACTACAGAGTTCTTCCTCCCCCTCCTCCTCCTCCTCCTTCTCCTTCTTCTACCTATTAACATTCTGCAAAACACATGTCCTAAGGAATGCAATGTTGGAAACTTCTAGATTGGCCAGGATACTGGACTTTGCCAAGATAGGAAAAACCCATCTCTCAGACCAGCCTTTGTTACCATGACTTCAGGAATGTGACTTCTAATTGGTGCCCTTCTCATGTCAGAGTATCCATTGGTCAAAGAAGAACCCAAACCTACAAAGAATTGCAACGGCACAAGGAACCAACAGCTGTGAAGAGCCATCAAACTCGAGATCTCAAACCCCTTTTGTAAGCAACGCGTGTGCCAGCTGCCCGAAGGATTTACATGTTCAGACGACAGCGCTTCTGGCGCTGGCTGTCAGTCAAGAGAAGCCTGGAGAATTCTCAAGAGGATTTCTAAAAAAAAGCCCAGGCCGATATGCCTCTGGAACAAAATCCCATATTCCATTCTCACCCTGAGCCTTGTCTGGAGGCAGAGAGCCACACGCCTAAGGGGCCTGCAGGATTCACCTTGTATTGTCAACAGTCAGTGTGTCAGTCACATTCAGAGAGTGCCTGGCAGACTGGAGTCGCATTTAAAGTATCAAACCCAAAAATAGCTGCCTGCAGCTGCCTCTGGATAAGTGTCCGTCCCAGGGCCCACCAAGCGCAGTCTCTCCCAACCACACCGTCACTTCCTCCTGATTTAACTTCTTGGGGAGAGTGCGCTTGACAGCCACAACTTTGGAGACTTTGGTCCTGCTTCCCGTATCACAGCATCGTGTGGCAGGACACTGCACCCCAAGGAAATGACAGAACAAGACTAATATAAGCCAGCCAACCTGCCCCATCCCAAGCTTTGCACAAGCAAAGCCACACAGATGGGCTGTGCCCGCTGCTGGCATGCCGACGGGTTTCTGTGCAGGCGACACCCATAAACCTTGCTGAGTAGCCGGGGCCACCAAGAAGATTAGAAATCACAGCTAGAGCAACACCAGTCTTTCAAGAAAAATAAACAAATAAACTTCCATAAGAAGGTGAGCCCAGTGACACAGGTACACAATAAGTGCTCAGCACATTGTTAGCCATTGTTATGATCAGTGATTCTCCTTTATTAGGGCTCAGGTCAATATGGAAAATACTATTTTGTTCCTATTTGAAAGGATGGGAAGTCAGGGCACTGGCTACTTTCTGCAAAGCTAAGAAATTCTATTTCTGAGCCATGAGTCAAATGAAGGATACTTGCATTTTTCCTTTCAAATATTTTCTTGACTTCTCTGCTTCTCCCTCTTTAAAAAAAATATGATTCTCATGTGTATATGACTACATCCAAACACATCATATTATATACATTAAATATGTGCCATTTTTGTACATGCATAAAAAAATTAGATAAAATAAAATAAAATTGACTCATTAAAAATGTGCTTCTGTTATAAAATAATTGACTCAACTCACAAAAAATAAACAATTATACTTATATATCCCTTGATGTGTCCAAAATGTGTTTATAATCCATAAGAAGTGAATAAGAGTGGATTATAAGTGTGAAGGGTTTCAGGCCAGGGCTCTCTCTAACCTAACTGGATCCTTTGGTTCTTGTTAACCTTTCACAGGGAGTCATTGTAAGGACTCTCATGAGCATCTCAAGGTAAAGTATTTACCTTGGGGGACAAATGGACACCACAGAGACAGCCTTCGTGCCAAGCAGGACCTCAGGGAAGGTTAGAAAATACGCACCGTGCAATGGGGTCAAGCCCAGCATCGCAAGGCAGAGGGGAGGGAAGTGAGGAGGCCCGCGGAACCAAAGCAGGAGGCAGAACTGAGCCACACCAGGTCGTGCACGGGGTGTGCAGGGTCTGGAGAGGCAGAGGCTCAGGTAAGGCAGTGACAGAGGAGGAAAGAGCACAGACAAAAGGAAAGAGACCATCTTTGAGCACTTAGAGCAGTGGTTCTTAACCTTCTGGTCCTTTAAATACAGTTTATACAGTAAATACATGTTGTGACCCAACCATAAAATTATTTTTGTTGCTACTTCATAACTGTAATGTTGCTACTGTTATGAATCGTAATGTAAATATCTGATATGCAGGATGATCTTAGGCAACCCGTGTGAAAGGGGTCGCGACCCACAGGTTGAGAACCGCTGACTTAGAGCAAAACCTATGAATTGGGTAAATGCAGAGGGAGGTGAGAAGGTTCCTGTAACACACATGTGAAACCAAGAAAAAAGAAAAGCAACTCAAGATCAAGTGGGCACAGGAACCGAGCTAAGACCCTGACCTTGGAAGATGGGACTGGCAGCCCAACCCAGGATTACTCTCAGGTTCTATGCTTGTAATAGTCATAAGGCTTCATTTAACTATTCAGTATTTTGGGTAATATTTAATTTATAGGATAGAGTCAATTATTCACAAAGAAATACCTTTTTAAATATATATTTTTATTAATTTCAGAGAGGAAGGGAGAGGTAGAAACATCAATAATGAGAGAGAATTATCGATCAGCTGCCTCCTGCACACCCCATGCTGGGGATCGTGCCCGCAACCCAGGCATGTGCCCTGAACGGGAAGCGAACCATGACCTCCTAGTTCATAGGTCAATGCTCAACCACTGAGCCACACCGGCCAAGCACAAAGGAATATTTGAAAGTAGGTTTTTAGTCCCTCTTGGAAGTTTCCAATTCAAGGGACTGAAACCAGGCAAATAAGCAAGGAGCCTATCATTGCTACTCACATGCGGGGCCAGCATGTCACCTACTCTGAGATCCAGGTCGCCCTGCACCTCTGCCTCTCTAGAGGGAAGAAACAGAGGCTGGACCAGGACCCTGAAACAGATGGATGCATCTTCATGTCCACTGTGCTTTGGATCTCACAGGGAGGTAAGCTGTTTTGTCTCCATTTTGAGGAAATTGAGGCCAATAAAGGTTAACTACACAGTTTAAGGATATTGGAGATGCTGAGAAAACCAAACCAGAATCCAGAGAGCTTAATCCTTTTGTCAAAAGCCAATGTTCAAACCAGTGCAGAACTTAACAGCCCATTTTGCATAGACTTTGGCACTGGGAAAGGAAGAAATACCAGTGGATATGGTTCTAACAGTACTTTGGGGACTGACATCTCCCCAGCTTCACTGGAGAGCCTTTTGGTAATGGGAAAACTTGTGCAAGCATAATTATGACGCTAACAGCAATAGCTACCATTTAATGAGAACTTATTTCAGGCCAGGCATCGTTCTAAGCATTTGGTCTAAATCCATTTAATTTTCACAACAATGTTATGAAGTCATGTTATTATTATCTCCATTTCACAGACAAAGATATTGAGACATAGAAAGGTCACATAACATACCCAAGGTCACACAACCGTGAAGGTCAGAGTCAAGCCTAGTGCCCACACAGTCTGCCTGCAGAGCCCATGACCTTGACAATTATGCCGTGTCTATATTGCATCCTTGGGCAAGATCTGCAAACTATACTAAATGTATTCCTTCACACTCATAATTCAAGCTTCTAGATTAGAACATTTGCATTCATAGATTCATAGGTTACTTGTGCCATGTAACTGAGACTCATCTAAACTGTGGCGGGGGGGCGGGGGAGAGACCCTGAACTTCTGGAAGTCGAGGCACTTGTTCTATTTGTCTTGTGTTCTTATGGTTTAACAAACTGTCTAGCATAAAGCGGCTGCCCGTTATGCATTGGGTAGATGGACGTAGCAGCTACTGGTGAAAATCTGGCGCGCACCATCCACCTCATCCGCACAGGAAGAGGCAGATTCTGCAGGCAGCTCAGTGAATTGCTTTCTCCTTGTCCGTCCCTCCCACTGGGCTCCCAGGCTCTGTGAGCACAGACACTGCGTTTTACTATTCTTTTTAATCCCATGTGAAAGACAAAGTGCATGGGACATAGCTGTACTCAATAACTTTCTGGGGAATAGGTGAAATCGATTTATAGAACCTCATGCCTCCCTGCAGAGAAATCTAGATTTATCATCGCTAGTAATCAGATGAGTGTTGCTTGGGTCCTCGCAAGCCACTGTGATCTCCTCCTGACTGTAGGGCGGGGTTTGTTGAGTCAAGTCAACCAGCCCCCACTGAAACGACAAAAGACACAGTTTCCTGAGCACTGAGCAGTGCCCGTGGCAGAGGAGGGGCGAGCGACAAAAGATGCTGAAGTGGGGGACAGCCATATGGGAGGGGCTTCGACCCTAATGGAACCACCAGGTGCCCTTCACAGGGAAACTTCTGCCCTGAACAAAGGCATGTAGCTCAGAATGTTCCCTGGATGTGCTGAGAAGTGGTGAGAATGAGTGTGAAAAGAAATGATGGGCTTCATCTCTAAAGGGCAGACGTGGTGGGTGATCAGGAGCCTTGATTGACAAGGGGAGTGATGGAGGGAGGTGGCAGAATTTCAGGAACAGTACACAGAGATTTTTATGGACAGAGTGGACATTCAAGTAGGGGACCCTGTGGATGAAATTCTGGGGTAGGGTTATCTTTCTAACTGGTGGAATGTCTGGCAGCTTGGCTAAGTAAAAAGAAGATAATTTTGAACAACGAAAGGTCTTCTCAGTGCCACAATTCACCCCTCCCTACTAATGACGTCACCCCTAATACACAGCAGGAGATCTGAGAAGGATCTGCCAGTTTCTCATAAAGACAGGACATGGTCCCAGGGTGGCCCATGATTTTCAGGGGTTCACTTTCCTGCAAGAGCTCTAGTTCCACAGGTTGTCCTATCAGTGGTTCTCAACCTTCTGGCCCTTTAAATACAGTTCCTCATGTTGTGACCCAACCATAAAATGATTTTCGTTGCTACTTCATAACTGTAATGTTACTACTGTTATGAATTGTAATGTAAATATCTGATAAGCAGGATGGTCTTAGGCGACCCCTGTGAAAGGGTCGTTCGACCACCAAAGGGGTCGCGACCCACAGGTTGAGAACTGCTGTAGTGCATTATAAGGACAACAATTGGCATTAGAAGAAAGATGGTTCCATGATCAAATACGATTAGAGAACAGAGCTGCAGTGGGCAGAGCTCTGGATTAAGGGATCAGGAAATCTGAGTTCCAGCCCCTGCTTTGCCACTTCTTGTCCATCTGAGCTGGAACAGTCACTTTTATCTCTTAATTCTCAGTGATTTGAAACAGGAAATATATAACCACCAATCATTAATCAAATGAGATAACATATGCGAATGCTTTGGAAATATATAATGAAGTAAAAGCACATAAAGAATGTGATGAGAATTCATTGGGAAACTTTAAATATTTATCCAATGTATGGACTGAACTGTGCCCGCCCCCCCCAAATCCATAGGTTGAAGCCCCAAATAAAATGTTGCTGTATTAGGACATAGGGGTTTTAGGAGGTAATTCAGGTTAACTGGGGTCACAAGAGTGGAGTCCTAATCTGATGGTACTGGCGGCCTTATAAGAAGAGAGACAGATACCTCCCTCCTTCTCCCTTACCACAAACATGCACTGAGGAGAAGCCACGTGAGGTCATGGCAAGAAGTAAGCCAGGAAGAGAGTCCTTACCAGAACCCTGCCATGCCAGCACCCCAATTTTGGACTTCCAGCCCCTGAAACTGTGAGAAAATAAATGTCTGTTGTTAAGCCACCCCATCATTTGTTCGTCAGCCTGAGCTAGCTAAGACATCCATATATGTTAATATTATTACCCACGCTTCTATTTTTATTTTTACAGTTGATGTAGAGCATTCAGAAATGAAAGCCAGCATGAACATGAGAAGGAAACAACTCTTGTCACAAAGATCCTCTGTGGGAGACAAACTGGATGTTCCAGACTTGGGATGGATGATAAATGTGTAGAACGTTTTTAAAAAGAAGAAGAAAGAAAAGGTCTTCAGGGACACAGGGGACCCTTGTGTAGAACTCAGTACATGGGATTTAGTAAGCAATCTTTTTTATAAAGGTGCCAACTCAGGAATCATTAAAATTGATACGCTGTATAGTTTCTCATTCAAAATAAAAACAATTCTAATGAGACTCACGGTAAAAGATTATATTCCCACATCTAAGATTATCTGTTTTACTAAGTAGGAAATTATAAGTGAGATATTAGTCTATTTAACTCATTTTTGAGAACTAGGCCCGGAGCTCAGAAACCAGAGAAGGTGCTTATAATGTTAGACTCCATTTTTCTTTTCTTAATTCTTCCTTAAAGTGTTAGGTTCAGTAGGACCACGATGATGGCGAGGTAAACACCTGTACTCACCACCACCCACAACCACATCAAAATTACAACCAAATACAGAACAACCATCATCGAAAACTGCCGCAAGCTGGCTGAATGGAAATCCTACAACTAGAGCAGTAAAGAAGCAAGCACACTGAGACTGGTAGGAGGTGCAGAGGCACAGAATGGGCTGGGCTGGCACCCACGAGGGCCGCTTTTTTAATTGGGAGGGAGAGCGTCTCTGCAGAGGCTGCCCGTGAACAGCAAGGGGTCCCAGCCCCATACCAGACCCCCAGCCCAAGGTCCCAGAGCTGGGAAGAGAAGTCCCTATGGGCAGTAAGAACTACGGGCTATAAAAAGCAGTGTGAATTGGGCCTAGAGCAGCCGTGGGCAGACTACGGCCCGCGGGCCAGATCCAGCCTGTTTGAAATGAACTATTGAAAAAAAAGACCGTACCCTTTTATGTAATGATGTTTACTTTGAATTTATATTAGTTCACACAAACACTCCATCCATGCTTTTGTTCCGGCCCTCCGGTCCAGTTTAAGAACCCATTGTGGCCCTCGAGTCAAAAAGTTTGCCCACCCCTGGCCTAGAGACCCAGAGGCTGCTGGAGACCCAGCTGTTCTTAAAAGGCCGGCACCACGAACTGAACTTACAAGGTCCTGCTTCCTCTGAGCTCCAGCACCAGGGGGACACACTTGTCTGGCATTGGGGCAGGAACTTGGGGCGGCTTTCTCCCAGATGGAGGTGCTCACGGGGATCATTGTTCCTGTGCTGGGACCTCCCTGGTTGCAGAGCTGACTGGCATTCATTTCTGTTTGCTGCACCCTGGTAAGTCCCTAAGACCCCGCCTCATCCAATGTACAACCCCACCCAAGCTGCCTGCAGTGGCTTTTGCATATGAATGGCCTGACCTCGCTCAGACTAAAATCTCTCAATAAGCTGCAGCTGGGTCAGGGAGCCCCAAACTTATCAATAAAAGGCCCAAGACATGGTACCAGCACCAGCCTGCCTTGCTTCACAGCTGGGCCTCATCTGGGCACTTCTAAACAAAGAGAAGGAATCTGCAGATCTCTCTGGAACTCCTGCTGGGTGGCCCCAGGCAGTGCCTGACTTTGCACCTCCCTGAAGATCCAAGAGCCAGTGTACCCAGTGGTCAGTGTCAGACTATACCAGAGTACAACTCTACACATCCATAAGTGACACACTCAAGGCGCAGACTCAATGAGCACAAAAGCCCCACTGAAGCAAATCCTGCTCCATAGGGGTGTCTCTTGCATAGTAGCTCTCCCACTGTAGTCGCAGCTGGTCCTCACAGCCAACTGGCCTGGAGGTCAATTCCTCCCAGTGACACCAACAGCCATCAAGTCTCAACTATAATAAGACTGTGCTCACAGCTCACAAAGGGGTGCACCTAGAATTGCCAGCTCAGGTGACTGGGGAGGCTGAGCCACTGGGCCCTATAGGACACTTACTACACAAGGCCACTCTACCAACACATAGAAACAAACACAGGGAAGCAGCCAAAATGCGGAGACAAAGAAACATGTTACAAATGAAAGAAAGCAAACTACTGGATATAGAGTTCAAAACCACGGTTATGCCCTAACTGGTTTGGCTCAGTGGATAGAGCATAGGCCTGTGGACTGAAAGGTCCCAGGTTCGATTCTGGTGAAGGGCATGTACCTTGGTTGAGGGCACATCCCCAGGAGTGGGTGTGCAGGAGGCAGCTGATCAATGTTTCTCTCTCATCAATGTTTCTAATTCTCTATCCCTCTCCCTTCCTCTCTGTAAAAAGTCAATAAAATATATTAAACAAACAGACAAAAAAAAGAACCACGGTTATAAGGTTGCTCAAGAATCTTCTAGAAACTTCCAAGGTACTTAGTGAGACTTTTAAGGATCTTAGTGAGAATGCCAAAAAAAAAAAAAAAAAAATGGGAAAGGATCAGTCAGAAATTAAGCATACACTGAATGAAATAAATAATAATATACAGGGATTCAACAGTATAGTAGAGGATTCTGAGAATCAAATCAGTGATTTGAAATATGAGGAATCAAAAAACACCCAACCAGAAGAGAAAAAAAAGGAGAAGAATAATAAAAAACATGAAGATAGTGTAAGGAGCTTCTGGGACAACTTCAAGCGTACCAGTATTCACATTATGGGGGTGCCAGAAGAAGAGAGAGAGCAAGATATTGAAAACCTAGTTGAAGAAATAATGACAGAAAACCTTCCCTATCTGGTGAAAGAAATAGACTTACAAGTCCAGGAAGCACAGAGAGTCCCAAACAAGAGGAACCCAAAGAGGACCACAGCAAGACACATCATAATTAAAATGCCAAGGGATAAAGACAAAGAGAGACTCTTAAAAGCAGCAAGAGAAAAACAGTTAGTTACCTACAGGGGAGCACCCATACGACTGTCAGCTGATTTCTCAACAGAAACTTTGCAGACTAGAAGAGAGTGGCAAGAAATATTCAAAGTGATAAACAGCAAGGACCTACAACCAAGATTACTCTACCCAGCAAAGCTCTCATTTAGAATTGAGGGTCAGATAAAGAGCTTCACAGACAAGAACAAGCTAGGAGTTCATCACCACCAAACCAGTATTATATGAAATGCTGAAGGGTATTCTTTAAGAAGAGGAAGAAGGAAAAGAAAAAGATCAAAAATATGAACAACAAAATGGCAACAAATACATACCTATCAACAACTGAATCTAAAAATCAAAATAAATGAATAAGAAATCTAATAAACAGAATAAACTGGTGAATAAAATAGAATCAGAGGCATGGAAATGGAACAGACTAACAATTCTCAGAGGGAAGGGGGTGGGAGTGGGAAGAGATTAAACAAAGATCTTTTATGCATATAAGCATTACCTATGGGCACAGACAATAGGGTGGTGAAGGCCTGGGGAAGGGTGGGAATGAGTGGAGGGGGGCAGAGGGGGGAAAAGAGGGACATCTGTAATAATCTCAACAATAAAGATTTTTAAAAAATGTGTTAGGTTAACTCCATTTCCATATATACAATATCATGAAGCAACTACTGTTTCATTGGCCATTTTTACTAGAAAAAAGATTATGGGGGAGCATTTATTATAATTATTTATTGACGTAAAATTCACATAACATAAAAGTAACCATTTTTAAATGCACAATTCATGGCATTTGGTATATTCACAACGTTGTGCAACAATCACCTCTATTTCCAGAACCTTTTCACCATCCCCAAAGAAGGCCCCTAGCCATTAACAGCACTCTCCACTCCCCCACCCCAGCCTCTGGGGTAACCACCATTTGGCTTTTTTTTTTTTTTTTTAAAGAAGACTTTATTTTTTTTAGAGAAGTTTTAGATTCACAGCAAAATTGAGGGGAAGGTACAGAGATTTCCCATATACCCTCCACTCCCATATGTGTATAGCCTCCCCATTATCAACAAACCCCACCAAAATGGTACATTTGTTATATCAACACACCAAAATCACCAAAAGTCCATAGTTTACCATTCACTCCTGGTGCTGTGTACCACCACAGGGGTTTGGACAAATATATAATGGCATGTATCCATCATTAGGATATCATGGAGGAGTTTCACTGTCCTAAAAACCCCCTGCGACCTGCCTATTCACCCCTCCCCCTCCTCCAGCCTCTGGCAACCTCTGATCTTTTCATTGTTCAATCAATACGTAGCCTTTTCAGACTGGCTTCTTTCATGTGGTAATATACATTTTAGTTTCCTCTCTGTCATTTCAAGACTGAATAGCTCATTTCTTTTTAGTACAGAGTAATATTCCGTCATCTGGATGTACCGAGTTTATTTATCTATTTACTGTGGAAGCATTTTAACTTCTCTACAGGTAGCAGACTCAGCAGCTTAAAGAGATGTGTGAAATGTTACTCTGGACGTCATCACCACCCCCCTCCCTTTCTTAACCCATGATATTAATTCATTGGTTCATTCATTGATTGATTCATTTTCTGAACAAATACTTACTGTTTGCACTAGTGTCACAGAATTCATGGAGCTTATAGTATAGAAAAGAAGGCAGATGATGAACAGCTAATTGTGTCATTAATTTTGTTTAAATACAATATGATAATGGATACAAAAAATATTAAGTACTCTGAAAGTATAAAATAGTATATGCTAATCTAGCACAGGATGGGTCAGAGAAGTCTTTCCTGAAAGCTTACCGTTATAGCAGGGGATGTGAAATTGGGAAGGTTATAAAGAGGGAAGGAAAGGAAGTAGATTGTCTCAGGGAAAAGGGCTCAGATGTGGGAGGGGTCAAGGTGAAATGTGGGAAGTCAGAAAAGACCAATGTGACCGGGAAAACACCTGGGAGCTGTACAGGAAAAACCTGGTGCGGGAGGCAAAGACCAGGTAACCGATGGCCTTGTGCGTTTTGGTAAGACACATACACCAGGAGGAAAAGGAGGGGGTTAAGCTGGCAGCAGGATGACCATGGGTCACCTTTCTCTGCTTCCTATGGCATCTCCCGTCCTATCAGGGCTTTGCTCTCCAAAGCAACATCATCCTGGTGAGAGAGAAATGGAAAGTGCTGTCTGCCATTTGATGATGTCATGTGCTTACCTGGCTGACTTGGGGTTTTGCTTTTCTGTTCTGGATGTATATTTAAAGGCAAAGCACTGGACAGCTATTGACTATGATCAAGGAAGAGGAATTAGTTAATGGCTGTAAAGTGTTTTGTGGATGCAAAGCAAAATGGGGAGTGTTATTAAAATGATCTGGCATGAGTAGTAGCAGGTGATGGAGTCTCAGAATGAGCCTTTCTTCTTTGGGGCTCCCCACATCTGTCAGCTCGTCCTGCTGCACAGGTATACCCAGTGCATTGTGGGGGAAGAGTCCAAAAGCCTACCATGTAAGGCATTATTCACTTCACTTTAATCTCAGATAAATGTTGTCCCATGAAGAATAGTGAGGATGGGCACTCATTCCAGTACAATACGTAGTCATTAGACCTCATGTCACTGACCTGCCTTCCTAACATTGTCTTTTCCTGGACCGTGTAATGTGGTAGAGCCAGGAAGCCCCCAAACCACCACTAGCTGTGTGACCTTAAAGAAGTGGCCTTAACTAACTTTAGTTAATTATGTCATTAATTTAGCCAAGCCTTAGATTCTTCATAAAGGGAGAGTCATTCATTTATTCAAGTGCTCACTCAATAATTTGATAATATAGGGTGTCCCCCAAAAATGTATACACACGCTTTGAATAATTATAAAGGCAGTGTTTATTAAAATGAATTCAATTTTCAAAATTGAGCTACCAGCTGTTAAAGTGTGCGTACATTTTGGAGGGACACCCTTTACTTGCTGAATTCCAGGCTAGACATAATAGTAAACAAGACTGGGTTCCTGTTTTTAAGAGGGAAAAATACGCAAACAGTAGATTAAGTTATACTGAAGAGGTAACAACAGTTTCTATAAGAGCACACAGATAACTTTAAAAAACAACTTCCATTCTGAATTCATTATAGACTCACAGGCGGTTTCAAAAACAGTTCAGAGAAGTCTGGTGTACCCTTCACCCAGCTCTGCCAATGGTGGCATCTTGCATGACTATGGTACAATATCCAAGCCAGGACACTGACATTAGTACAATCTATTGATTTATTCAGATTGTGCTCATTTTTGCATGCTTTAATTTGTATATGTGTGTCTTTTCACATATATGTGTATAGTTCTGTGCAGTTTTCTTACATGTTCACATTGTGTAACAACCACCACCATCAAGATACAGAATTGTTCTATCACTAGAAAAAGACTTTTTCATGCTACCCATTAGAATAATACACTTTAAATAGACACACTTTGAATAATTACACAGGCAGAATACATTTCAATTTCAAAAAGTAATAGAATCCACAGCTATGAGCTATTAAAGTGTGTATACTTTTTTGGGGAAAAACATATATGTATATAGCAGACTTCAAAGACACACAGAAGCGGAATGGAAGTTTTTGTCCTCAAAGAACTCACATTCCATTATTTGAGTGACTGGGTACTTTTAAATTTGTAATTAGTTATATTGGGACTAAAGTATATACTTCTGAATCTCTGCCAAGCCGCTACTGGAAAGAGGGAGAGAGCTAGCATTTGAGGGCCTAGTATATACTAGGCACCTTGTCGGGAGCTTTATCCTATTATCTCATGTTTCTCCAGCAAATCTCCTCTTCAATTTCTATGGCCATTGCCAAACCCACGAGCTGGCTTGGCCAGTTCTCAGTGCGGGGCATTTTGTCCTCTAGACAATCACGTTCTCCCCGAATGTCATGGAAAAGTCAGTGAACAAAGATGGGACACTGAACTCCTTAGCCAGAGGCTCAAAGTTCTCAATCTCACTCCTAAGCACGACCAAATTATAAATTCCTCACTGACAAGGGCCATGCCATAGACATATTCATATCCCCAATGATGAATAAATACAGTCGTGCCAATAGGGAGATACCCAATATAGATTTGCTGCTCTCTCCAACCTTGGCAGTGATTCCCAGCATTTCTTATCGAGCCACAGACACAGAGACACATGGGATGGGGTAATGGAGGAATTAACTTGGCGGTGAATCTACTTTTTGTCAGGCAGAGCAAAGAGTCCATGACATCACATCGTTGAATTTCATATTAACTTCTGAAGTACATTTTATTTTTCCTACTTCATTGGTGAAGATACAATGGCTCAAAAAGGTCAAAGAACTTGCCAAAACCCAAGTATCAACTGAGCAGTTTAGCTCCATCAGAACCTAGATCTCTGACAACAGAGCCCTATGCTTGCACAGCAAGGCAATTCCAAGACAAGGACACTTCCTGCCCAGCGCCAACTTATTGTCCAATGTCTAAGGCTATGCACCTGCACTCCATTCCTTTTGGTTCACTTCCTTTTGGTAGCCCTCAATGCATTTCACCTTTATCCATTATTTTTACCCCAGTGGTAAAAAATTTGTAAGCTTCTTTCCAAAACACTGCTGAAAAGCAGATGTGAAAGTGGAAAATAACTAAAGGATGGCTCTAAGACAGGTGAGCAGGCTACTGAAGCCAAGCTCTGCCTGTGTCAGAGGGCAGCCAGTCTGCAGATTTGGTTCAGGAAGAACTGACACAGGGTATTGAGTCCTCTCACAAAGGTCTAATCTGACTGTGACTGACTGATGATGAACCACTCGGCAATAAATTTTCCTTGCACCTGGAACTTTTATGCACAATTGGATATGGTAAATTGGTCCAAAAATGGCTCAAATTCTTCATCTCTTCCTGCATGCATGCCCTTCACTTGGGGTTCTGAAGCTCTCCCCATCCCCCTTGAATCTGGGTTATCCTTGTGGTTTGCTACAGCCCAGAGAATGCAGAGAAAGGAAGGCCTGCCAGTGCCAACCCTATGCCACTACAGGACTTGAGTGCTTCCCTTTGCTTTCCTGGACCTTGCCTCACCTGGCAAACAATCTGGGATTAGTCTGATGGAGCACAAGATGCCAGCAGAGCAAATCCAAGGCCATCCCAGACATCTAACCCCCAGACACCCTGCTAGCTGAGTACAAATACATGAGAGAGCCCAGCTGAGGTCAGCCAAGTTTAACCCTCATGAGCAATCCCACCTCACCAACCCACATATGCATGAGCAAAACTAAATGTTTACTAATGCAGGCCACTGATGTTGACGGTGTTTCTATGCAGCATTATCGTGGCACCAGATAAGTGATGTAGCAGGGACTGGAATCCCTTGCCTAGGCTGGGAATCTAATTCTCTCTGCCTAGATGCAGTGGTCTAGGCTTCATCTGAGTTATGCTAGATTTCTGCCCTTGAAAGTAAGCAGCACCCCTCCGGTAGAAAGACAGTGAAATGTTTTGCTCCTGTGTACAATAGAGCTCACAAATCTCTGGTAGGCTGCTCTCAGGCAGGGCTAGAAGCAGGCTGCTGGCATCATCCGTCAAGCTGAAGGAAGTTAAATCGAACGCTAGCTCCTGGGCCTGACCACTTCCCATCCAACCCCAGCAAGAGTAAGAGCTGACTAGGGAACTTCGGCACCAGGTTTCTAGTTTCATAGGGCAGAGCTGCAATATTTCCACATGCAGATATCTGTGGCGAGTATTTATAGGTGGGGGAGAGCATCTCTCAGCAGAGCCTGACTTGTGATACCCCCCACCGTCAGTAGATGTCATGTAACTCCATAGTTTCTCTGACCCTGATAGATTATTTTTGAAAATATGGCTTCAAATAGACTATTGATCTTTTTAAATTCCTTTTTCAAAGGCTGAAATTTTCTCCCATAGACAAGGAAAGAATGCATTATGATGATCTATTAACAAGCCTTTCACCAATTAATTCTCATTCATACTTTATGGCTAAATCTAGCAAATCAACTAGCTCTGTGTACCCTAGTTACTGATTCCAAACACGAAGTCATCAATAACTTCGATGACTACTTGCTTTCATTACCCATCCTCACAATAACCCAATAAAAAGCCTTCATTTCTAGACGAGCCACAAATACAGCTCAACAACTCAATACTGCATTGCTACACATCAACTGACTCAAACTTGCCTGTAGCCAATCAATATAAAGACCTGAGCTCTCTCTCCTTCCAGTGGGAGACAGAGGCCGAGGACCCAGAATCAGCACATCAGTCTGGGCTTGCGCAAACCTAAGAGTGCTGGTTTGTATACTGTCTCTTACAGAAACCAGCACTTCCCCTACCCAAAGTCTGCCCATTCCAGGGCTCAAATGGCTCCCTGTAGGCTGCGCTTCAAGAAAAAAGCAGGTCAAAGCAATATTGTTCTGCAGCTAGCAGGCACCTGTGAAAATTGGTAGGCTAGATTATAGATACCTAGACCCAGGTTAAAGTTTACATCCAGCTACATGCATTGGACCTACTCAGAAGCTTCCAGAATGGGGTACCCCCTCCACTCACAATCTGCGTTCTCATTTTTTTAAACAGTAGTTGGAACGAGCTATCCTCACAAAATTAACAGAAAATATTACATATGAATTCAGTAGAATAAAATCCAACACCAGCAGGCTAGGTTCTGATTGAGAAAACAGCTATCCCACATCTCTTCCCTCCTACTAAGTGTAGGGAATACATTCATTGAGTTGATGTTGGGCAAAGAGCCCACTGCATTTAAATGGTTCAATCTTTTGCTTTCTGGCGGCATCTAGTTTGATGGGTGATGGTTAATGCACACACAGTGCAACTCCACTGTAATGTTGGTGCAATTACTTCCCTCTCTAGGCTGCAAGCGCCTTCAGGTCAGGGACCACATTTTCCTACTTACCTGTTGCATATTCAGTGCCAAGAAGGGTAGCCTCTTGCCACATAATAGGCATGCAAATACATATTTGCTGATTGAATACATAAATGAATGCATGAATGAATTAATGCTTCATCAAACTAGCACATCAAGGATCATGGTCATAACACTTCCCCTTCTTAGACACAGAGCTGAAGGCTCTCCATAGTTATGGAAGCTTTCTTGACCACTCAGCCTGCAGAGACCTCTCTCACTATAATAGCTTCATTGACACTTTGCCCAGATCAGCTCCTTTTACAAGGCTGGTGCACCCATCCTCCAGATTCTGTGAGTGTCAACCTCTAAGGACACATAGATGCACCATTCTCTGGAAAATTGTCCCCAGCTAATAAGAACTGCCTCACCTGTCGATGTCCAAGAGGTTACATAACCCCTCCCTGGGAGTGGCCAATGGACAATGACAGAATGATTCAAGAATACAAGGAGGTGAAGAGCTGGACCCTTTGCCTCAGGTGGAGCAGTTCTGTGTTGTCATTCAGTCACCAGAGCTCCAGGTGGGAACAGGGTTAGACTAGATGTTAGCTGAACCCTTATCTTTGCTTGGCTTCCTCCTGTCATATCCTGCATCCTCACTTCTTTTACAGCTTTCTCCCAAGAGCATGCCCTTAATAAATTAATTGTATAAGAATCCCATTTTCAGCTCTGGATGGTAATAAAAGTCCCATTCCCAGAGGTAGATGAGTTATCGAGAGTCCCTGACGGGCACTTGCATTTTTCACTACCAGGAACTGGGTTGTGATGCAGGTAGGAGGGGATGCACTGGCTTCTGTGTAACATCCCTGGCATTTTGCAGGTATTGAGGAAGTCATAATTATAAGGACTGCAGAATTGGGTAGCTGCTTCTTAAAGGGAGGAAATGCAGACTGAGGTAGATTCATCATCAGTTTAAAGCAAGATCTGAATGTCAAAAAGCCTCCTTCCTGGTGTTTAAAAAGACCCCCATCTCCTGTAGCTGGAGGGCCAAGTCTGCTGAAACTGAGCCCAGAACCTAATTGTAAGCGCTGGAAAACTTCAGAGGGGATTAAATTCTTAGCCTGGCAAGTCTCCTAAAGCCAAGACATTGATAGGGGGAAAGTTAGACCTTGATACTGAGAGTAAGCCTGGCAGAGGATCCTGAGGGGGTTGTCAAGGGAGATGAAATATAAAGCTGGATACGGATAATTTATCAATCCACGGACACCTCACATGACACGGGACTTATCTTGGTAAGAACCTAAACACTAATCCTGCCACAGAGCAGGGATGGCTCTCGGAAGCCTGGAAAAAGGCAATGGCCATATGAAATACAGCAGAGATTCCAGAATTGCAGTACCCAAGTCTAAAGGAAAGGATCAAAAAGCTCAGAGAAGTGAGCGTGGAAGAATAGATCTACTCTCTCTGTCCTGCACCCACCAGCTAACTGTGTTCCTCTGGAGGGCTCCAGGGATAACCTGCTTTCCCCAGGCTCAGGCGATGGGGACAGAGCACCGCTGAGAAGCTCATTAGTGTGTGTCCTCTGTAGATCAAAACTGACAGTGGGCCATGCTGCCATAGAACTGGGGTCCCCGGTAGCAATGAGGATGATGAGGGTCCAGAATGACAGAGGCCAGTGACAGCACTTAACCATCAGAAGGAAGGTAGGATAATTACCTTAATTGGCATGCAGGTTGGAATTGTTGCCAGGAGGCCTTGAACCACAGGGATCTACAGACATGGCTAAAAGAACACAGTGTTACTAAGGGCAAAAGAGACGGACAACCAGCAAGGATATTGCTTAATATGGATAATAAAAATAAATCAAGGATGGATAAACAGAAGACTGAGGTCTGCTGCCCCAAAGAAAAGTCACCACCTTCTCCACGTTTCCAGACCTGAGCCAATTCTCAAACCTACACTCCATCAACTGCAGGAGGAGAATTCTATAAAACCACAGCAAATGTACACAGACCTATAGTTATTTACTTGAGTAACAACATACTGGGGATAGAGAAATATTCAGATCTTTTGAGAGCTGTTAGATGCTGGGTTCAAGTTGATACTGGTAGCCCCAAAGTGCTCCCATGGCCCACATGGCGGTGTAAGGTTTCATGGGGACCCAAGGATAAGTGAACTCCTGCTACAGAGCAATCTCACAGTGTGTCCACTGGAAACATGGAACCACCTAGAGCTATTTACCTGGTTCTCAAATGTATAATCAGAATAGACATATTTAACTGTTGGCAGAAACCTCTCAGCCAAGATAGTCATTTTAAAGCAATATCAAGCCAGGCCAATGTGGATCAGTGGTTGAGCATCAACCGATGAACCAGGAGGTCACAGTTCGATTCCAGGTCAGGGCATATGATAGGGTTGCAGGCTTGATCCCCAGGAAGGGGCATGCAAGAGGCAGCTGAACAATGGTTCTCTCTCATCATTGATGTTTCTATCTCTCTAACCATCTCCCTTCCTCTTTGAAATAATATATATATATATTTTTTTTTTTTTAAAAACACACAATATCAAATCCCAGAGCAAAGGCAGAGAGAGGTATGATACTGTGTGCCAACCACTAGGATACACATGGGTTCAGGAACAAGGGATAAAGCACCAATGGTTCTTTTCTCCATCACTCCCAGTGACCTAAGTGAGGAATTTGTGCCTCTCATTCCTGTGACTTCAGTCTGTGTAGTTACAGAGGTCCTGGTTCACAGATAGAGGATGTTTCCTTAAAGGTTACATTTAAGAGTCTCACTAAACTTAAAATTATTGTTCCAGCCCAACCACTTTGGGCCCCTTGTACCAGTAGAGCAACAGGAATAGGAAGGATTTGCCATGTGGGCAGAGGTAATTGACCCTAATTATCATGAAGAGCTAGAGCTGCTACTATATAACAAGGGTGGGTAAGATTATGTTTAAAATTCAGAGGATAAACTGGGTACCTCTTGGTCCTACCATGCTGTTTTGGTTATAAACTGGCAAGGACAGCAATCATAGCTAGATAAGGGCCTGGGAACCAAGGGCTTAGACTGCCCCTCCCCCACAACCAAAGATTTAGATCTGGGTCACCCTACCAGACAAGCCATCTTAACCAGCAGAGATGTTAGGTGAGAGGGAGGAGATTCTAGAACAGCTAGTGGAGGAGGGATGATATGTACCAATTATGACCTTGAAAATGACCTTCATTAACCCCCAGTTTTATGTTTCCCTAGAAACTATGATCCATCAGAATCTGGAGGAGCTTTGCATGAATGGAATAAATATAACTTAAGAATTAAGTGGGTCTGAGCATGTAAGCAGGGTACAGGAGTAGATGATGGGGTTCCCATCCATATCCCCTTCATGGAGGCAGTGCACCCATCTCCCAGAAACTGTGAGCACTGACTACTCATAATTCTCAGCTACAGCCTTCTCTGGAGAACTGCCATTGGTCAATGGGGGCCACCTTGTCCAGGAATGCCTGGGACCTCACCTTGGGCAATGGTTCATGCAAATGACTGAGTGATGTCTCAGGTGGAGTAACTCTGTGATATCATTCATGCCTTGTAGCTCTCTCTGAGATCAAGATGAAGCTAGACCTCGCCTTGAAACCACATCTTAGCTTAGCTTCTTCCTCTGCTTTATCTTTCTCCTCCCATTTCTTTACAGGTTTCCTGGAGAGAACAGCCTCCATAACTCACTTGCACAAGAACTCCCACCTGAGGCTCAGCTTCCAGGCAATCTGACCCATGATTCTCACCTCTGAGTTCCTGTGGTTCTTATTACCACTCTCCAAGAACAACCATTGCTAAGGCTTGCACAGTTGCCCTTCCTCCCTCTGTAAGCCAGCTCAGTCTGTTTCTTCCAAGGCTCCCTGAACGCCTCTTTCCCCTCTGCCTTAAGGCTAATCCTTTCACATTGAAATGAAAGGCTTCTCTTTACCAGTATTCTTCCTATCCTTAAATCTTCTATCCAATACAACTTGTTATTTTACACAGAAGCAAGTATGAAATGATAAGAGGACATTTTGAGGACAAACAATACCTCTCACACTAAATATTAGGACTGACTAGCCTATAACCCAATACTGGAAAATGTGTATATTTTAATCAAACATATTTTGGCATCACACACACACACACACACACACACACACACACACACACACACACAGCCATAGGTGAGTTGTCCCTTTTCGCTCACCTAGGCTACAGTTTTCTGTTTGTAAATACAAGCTGGGCCGTCCTGCAACGTGTTCTTGTGTTCGACGCAATGAAGCACGTCCTTGGAACCATCAGATACTTTGGAAAAATACTTGATTTCAGACCTTGTCTTGTGGAACAATAGCTGTATTAGTCAGGGAAGGCTAACCGCTGTCACACAAACCCCCAAATCTCCGTGGCTTGGCACAATAGCAGTCTGTTTCTCATGCACATCACAGCCAGAGGACTGTGTGTGGAAGATTTCATGGGCCAGCGCAGGAAGTGGCACCCTCCTGTCTGCCCACACAGTGGCACATGGCTGCATCTGCATGAGGAGGGTCTGGGAAATAGCCTTTAGTTCTGCGGCCAGGAAGAACGGGAGAAACAAAGATAATGGTGAGTACCAGCTCTCTCTGCCAGTGTGAAATTTCCACTCAAGTCTCGTGTTCCTTAGCACCTCTGGAGACATTTGAATAGACCCTTGTTGGGAGGGCCGCTAAAGAAGCTGATTTCCCCCCAAAATACACAACCGCCTTTCCCAGTGGCAATGCTAAGTGGCTACTTCACCACCTCTTCTGAGACAAATAGGTCTGAGCAGTAGGTGTTCCTAACACCCCGGTCTGGAAACAAAATGCTACCGGTTAACTATTTAGGCTCTCCGCTTTACAGTACAGCACATATTTTTTGTGTGCCACTGATCCTAACAGTTGTTAATGGATCGACAAACGCAATTCACAACTGTCAACACTGGAAAGTACCTCTGATATTCTCAACCTCTGTTCCAACACAGTTTCACACAAGATAAGTTTCTCCTACTTGAGAACAGTCTGATTTAATACAACTCTCATTTCTTTGTCCGCAGCCACGTCTTGTCACGCACCCATCACAATCATGTCTGCCATCATGGGGAGCTAAGGGTGGCACCCTGTGTTTTGGCTCAGGACCCACACTGCCAATGTCTGCCGAGCCCCCTCTTTCACTGGTTCCCTTCTGTGTGTTTCTCACTGGGGTTTATACCTTCTTTCCATCTCATTGCCTATCCACACTAGTAGAGACAACTCAGTTGTAGATTACTGCCTGGCCCCGATTGCATGTTAAAAGCATGGAAACTATATGAAACTCTCAAAACTGTATTCAATTCGTTTACTGAATGTCTAACATATGCCAAAATACAATGATGAACAAGAAAGGGAGAGGCCTACCATCAGAGTTCATGGCCTAGGAGGAAAAAACCCCTCTCCCACTAAGCAAGCACTCAAGTAGAAGCACTGTGAGTTGGGATAAAGGCTATGAGGGAAACCCAAAAGAATGTCACATGGAAATGCCCAGAGGCTAGAAAAAGCTTGTGTGCCTGAAGAACTAAACCCAGAGTAGTGTGCATGGAGCATGACGTGCAGGGGTGAAGGGAAGGGGCATGTGATGAAGAGATAAGCAGGGGCCAGTTCTTACAGGGCAATTCAAGCACAATTGGGGGGTTATAACTTCTAAGTACCGAGTTATGTCCCACCTATTATGACCTGGGATGGTGGATTATGCCTGACATGAGGCATGCATGTGCACACCACACTTAAACATACATTTATCATCATTGCCACCCTAATTCTGGCTCCTCACCCAACAAGTCTCTTCCACCACTAGCATTCAGCACTTACAGACTGAAGACCCACTCCACAGCCCTACTAAGAGCACTATCTAGATCAGCCGTGGGCAAACTACGGCCCGCAGGCCAGATACGGCCAGTTTGAAATGAATAAAACTAAAAAAAAAAAAAGACCGTACCCTTTTATGTAATGATGTTTACTTTGAATTTATATTAGTTCACACAAACACTCCATCCATGCTTTTGTTCCGGCCCTCCGGTCCAGTTTAAGAACCCATTGTGGCCCTCGAGTCAAAAAGTTTGCCCACCCCTGATCTAGATCCAGTGTTTTGGGCAGCACTCATTTCTGGAGACACTCACTAACCATTCCTCAGTGCCCCATACTCCAGAGCAGGCTGTTCAGAGTTAGTTAAGCTAACAGGTCACTGAGGCTATCACATTGTTCATCTGGCATCTTGTGGGATAAAGAGTTGGACAATCTTGCCCAGGGAGCAGACATCTTGCAAGCCTAGGCTTTGACAACCCAAATACTCTATCAGCAGCCCATAGGTGCAGCACATAACAACCAGGGGCCCACCAAGCCTAGCAGTGGCAAGAGAGCCCTATTCCAATCCTCAGCCTAATTTTAGTTCTGGCCACAGCAAATGGTGTTTTATGTCTCAGCAGGATCTAGAGTAGAAGCTCTTGCCTCTAGAACTCTAGGGCTTCAGAGGTTTCTCAGCTGGTTGAAGTAGAGAACGGGCATGTCCTCTGCTGGGGAGGCCAGTCCCCAGGAGAACAATCCCAGCAAATTAAGCATGGAAATACACTGCTTGTTGGTTATCCTCACCCTGCTTCTAGCCGCCCCAACCTGCGAAGGCATAATTGGGCACATCCTGAAATAAACATCCACCCTACTTACCCTTCTTATCAGGGCCTTTACTACATTTGCAAGGGATCTTTGACATTTGCTTATGAAGTTGCTTATGAGTTTACCAATGTTCCTCTCAGTACAGTCATTGACACTGTTATTGCTATGGAGGCTTGCTAATTTTTACAGACTAAAAAAAAATCTGCCTCAGTTATTAACTTCAGAAAGGTTATTCACTGCTAGAGCTCTACCGGTATTCCTCCCGCACGATCCCCGTGCACATTCCATCATTTCCTCATGTTGTGTCTAAAAGAAAGCTATTTTTAGAAGTCCTTATGGGAGACAACCCAGGAGATGGCTGCTGCTGATCCCCACCTCCTGCTGTTCAGGCCCTTGTGTGACCCCTCGCCTTAAGTGTTATTGGCTTGGCTTTTTGACTCACTTCTAATGAAGAGACTACAGCATGGCCGAAATAATGGGGTATCATCTCCAAGTTTAGATTCTAAAAGTTCTGTGACTGAACTTTTTGCCCACTCTCTTTCTCGCTTGCTTTAAGAAAAGTCAGCTGCCATGTTCTGAGCTGACTTATGAAGAATGAACTGAGGGAGAACACCAACCAACAACCACTGAGTAACTGAGTCCTTCCAGCACCACATGAATATACTTAGAAGCAGATTGTCCTCTATCGAGCCTTCAGATGACCCCTCAGCTCCAGCCCACAGGCTCAAGGCCCGTGAGAGACCTTGAGTCAGACAGAGCCACCATTGTGATTAATGGGGACTATCAGGTAATAACTGTTTATGGTTTTTTTATATCTCTTAAAACTGTTTATTTAGAAATAATTATAGACTCATAGGAAATTGCAGGGGTAATAGAAAGGTCTCATGTATACCTCACCCAGTTCCCCCCACTGGTTACATATTACATAGCTATATAGTACAATATCAAAACCAAACTCAAAACCAGGTACCAAATGTGTGTAGAGTTCAATTCCATCTTACCCACTTTGTACATTCATATAACAACCACAGCCATCAAGATGCAGAATTGCTCTATCACCACAAAGAATTCCTCCTGCTCTGCCATAATGGTCATATCCATCCTGCACACCATGGCTAACCCTTGGCAACCACTAATCTGTCCTCCATCTTATAATTTTATTATTTCCATAGTGTTATATGATTTTAATCATACAATATGTGACCTTTTGAGGTTATATATTTCTGAGGATTTTTATGCAGCACAGTGTCCTTGATATCTGCCTGGTTTTTGGCTTAAGCTATAATGTGTTGTAGTGATTTGTTACATAGCAATATGTAACTAATACATCTCTTGTGGGAAAAATTACTTCCTGATTAGAGTGTGAGCTGAAAACAGATTTCCCACTGGGTACAGAAACACAAACACTTACTGAATGCCTCTTGTAAATGTCCATCATACCACAGAAATTTACAGTAACCTCAAAATCATGTTCCTAAGTCTACTCTAGTCACATGATGGGCGAGTCAGAGAAGTTTATAATTGCATAAATATAAACCGACTTTTCTTAAAAACGTGTTCCACCAAACACTAGTGCCAGGAGAGGTATCTCCTTGAAGAGTATTTCCACCAAATTGAGCATAGAGAACAAATTAAGACATAGAGATGGTTAGGGTTGATGTGCATGAGAATGTGCATGAGAATCACTAAATGTGCATGAGAATCACTTTAGTTCTTGGGGGGAAATCAATATCCTAACGTCCCTTAGCCCCACATGCAAAGATGCTGATGCCATAGTCTAAAATGGCAAGACCTGGGATTTTTCCTTTTTCACAGTTTTTGGAGTGAGTCTGAGGCCAATGACCCAAGACCATACTTGGAGAGAGAACATTGTTCAGCATTTCCCCCTTCCTGTAGATTTTGCCAGTCTCAGAACACTTCCCATTTCATTCCAGCTTTGATAGCTTAACTTATCTCAGTACTGTTTATTGCATAGTAGAGAACAAATGGAACTGAGAATCAAACACACACACACACACACACACACACACACACACACACACACACACATGACAGAATTCTAGTTCTGCTACCTCCTACCTGTGCAACTTTGAGGTAGTTACTTAAGCCATCTTACCCTCAGTTGCCCACTCATTCATCTCACACAGTTGGTGCATTAGTTATATACTGCTATGTAACAAATCAAAAATACACCATAAATTATGCTGCTGCATGAGAGAAACACTATACATCCCGGCTGGGTTTTGGTACCACTTCCTTCCTTCCTCCCATTTCATTATTTGGAAGCCCAGCTGCTCTACCTTTTGGTTCCCCAGCAAAGCTGTCTCTCTTTTCAGCCGCTGATAGCCTCATGCTCTGGACACCGCTACCAGAACGCACTCTGCTACTGCTTTGACCACCCTGTGCGTGCAGCAGTGCCACGGCATGACGTTCCTCTGTATAAACCATTATCTGTGGGTCCACTGCCAGTAAAAATAACCACAGAAAGTGTCTGGAGTCTGACTTGATTTTCTCACACATTTCCCCCTTTGTAAAAGACACCATTATTAAGACATTTTTAACAATTTCTGGGACCAGTCACCTCTTTACAAGATCTCTGGTTGGTAATGAAAGAATGAACATTAAATGCTTTTACATAAGTGGCTGGGGGCGGGGGGGGGGGGCATTGGAATAGCTGCATTAAGCAAAGCAGTTATTTAATTATGAGCATTTTATGGTGCTCTGAAGGTATCAGAACCCCACAGCTTGCTTTACTAACACTGCATTTCTAAGTCGAGCTGGTCTGGTTTCCTTCCATTTTCAACATTTCGTTTCCTGGGCAATTTGAAAACAGCAGGCCAGTTTGGGGATAAACATTAAAATACAAATACTTTGGCTCTAGTGATTTTGCAAAGCAGCCATACAAAGCACTTGCCGTTTTAAGTATATTTTTAAAAAAACACGCACAGCTTGGAGACTGCTGCGCCACAAAATCTTACCGTGAATAGGTTGCTGATTTGTGGCAACACATTTAATGCCAGTGCTTTTATTATTTAACACAACATTCAGCAATGGGCCTGGCCCAGACTCAGAGGGAGGGAAAGCTGACCAGCTCCTGTCCTGTCGATGTTCTGGTTCCCGTTAACAGAGAGCCTGGTTGGTGAAACACACGCAGTTGCCACTCATGGGGCTTCCATGGGACTTCTTCTAGGAAAGGCAGTTGTTAAGAGCTATTCATATCGTCCTAAGCGGTTTGGCTCAGCGGATAGAGCGTCGGCCTGTGGACTGAAGGGTCCCAGGTTCGATTCCGGTCGGGGGCGTGTACCTGGGTTGCGGGCACATCCCCAGTAGGGGGTGTGCAAGAGGCAGCTGAATCGATGTTTCTCTCTCATCGATGTTTCTAACTCTGTATTCCTCTTCCTCTCCCTTCCTCTCTGTAAAAAAGTCAATAAAGTGTATTAAAAAAAAAAAAAGAGCTATTCATATCATTGTGGTCATTACTTTTGCAAATACAGCTGTGGCCAAGTATACTAATAAGCAGGGCTCATATACGTTTGCAATGTACAAAAGGTTTCTCCCTCTGTACTGGCTCAGTCCTCACAACAGCTCAGTGGGGACGAATGTTGCTGCTTTCATCACATAGATGTGGAAACTGAGGCTCAGATGCGGTAAGCCGTGTGTGCAGAGCTCCAAACTGGCAGAAACAGAACTTGAACCCAGATGCCTGACCCGGTTAGAGCATGACCTTCCACTTTCATTCGTTCAACACACAGTGCTTTTGTGCTTGGCACTGTGCTAAGCTTTGGGGAGCTGTCAGTGAGAAGGGCAGGCATGGTTTGGGGTTTCAGGAAGATATTGCCAAGTGGGCTGGGGCAGGTCTTAAACTTAAAATTGCAAAAATACTTTTTTTAGACTATAATGATGATAAAGGCTACAAAGTATAAGAACACAGAGTTTTGAGGATGTGCAATAGGATTCCTAAGCTGGGTGGAGAGAGAGGAGAGAGGACAGAGCCTGTGGGGGGATGTAGTTAAAAAGCCAAAGTGGGTTTCTCTGAGAAAATAGCTAGTGGTTTGGGGTTCTTTCCCCCCTTATTCTATAGAAGCAATGATGACAGGGACCAGATTTTATCTATATTTCTTTCATCTCTCAGTTTATAGCAGAGGCTCAATAATATCTGCAGTTGTTTTGCTGTGCCCACTGAACCAGGGAGTCAACTACCTTCTCTCTAACCCCAAGGCAAAAGCTAGATGATACCAAGTTTACTGGCATCCTAAGGAGATTAAATAATCCCAAAATTTCTTGTTAGCATTTCCTCAATTCCTGCTTTTAGTAACATTACTATCACCATAAATAATCTATGTCATATTTATATATTGTTATATATGTGTTTAAAGTATATATCATGTTCATCCATCATTTCCTTTGTCATTTAAATAACATTAATCATCTAAACAGCATTAATTACTATATTAGATTATTAATATTTATAGAGCACTTATTTTGTGCTGCACCCTCTTCTAACCCCTTCATAAATATTTCCTAATTTAATCTTTACAAAAATTCTGAGGAGAGAATGATTATTCCTATACTTTACAGATGAGGAAACTGACATAGCAAAAGGTTAAAGACCCAACAAACGATGGTGGCATTATGTAAACTAGAGAGTCCGCATGTGAAGCCTGAAATCTTCGGCACTATTCTAAAGTGCATTTTCCCATGATTTGTCTAGTCTGGAGCCTACCTGGTTCAGTTGTCTTCCTTATTCAATACTGGATTGCTGCCAAATTTTACCACTTCATCTAAAAAAAAGTCCCTCTGTAGATATACAGTGTGACTCAGTCCATCCCAGCAACATCACCTCAAAGTACTATTTATCCAATAGGAGAAGTTGGCATTTCCTGGAATCTATAGACGAGGAGACACAATAGCTATATTCATCATATCCCACCAGATAACCATTTTGACTGAACTGACCCATTAACAGAATGGTTGGCCAGTGGGCTGTTTGACTGAATAGGCTTCATAGACAACCAGAGGACTTGAGATGCTTCAATTGGTCCGCCTGTCCCAGGGAGGCAATTCAGAGCTTCTCATATAACTAAAACCTTCAGCAGTTCTTGATAAGCACAAAGTGAAATTTCCAATTTCTTTTCAGTGCCATTGATTTCCCCCCCTTGACAGTAGAGAAGTCCTATGCAGTTAGACCAGAATCTTTGGATGCAGCTCAGCTTCTTCCCACAATGGTGCCTGTCTCTGTTTTCTGATGGATTCAAGCCCATGCAGATGGGAGGGCACACAGACCCTCACTGCCCTCCTTCTCTTTTATATACCTGACCAGTTCAGTAGTACATTTTCCAGGACAAGGAATATGAAAACGACACCCCCCCCCCAAAAAAAAAATCTGGTCCATTCATTCCTTCATCTCCTTGAAGGGCTATCAGTGCTCCCTCCTTTTAATATCATTTAAAATTAACAGAGTCATTTAATTTTCACTTTCTTCACATGCATACCAAATTCTTTGGCTTTAGAATTGCACGTTATCTGCAAATCTCTCTGGCGCAGACATTCTCTTTGTAGGCTTCTCCTAGTTTCCTTCTTCTCAGCTACTCAACTCATCTCTTCCAGAGCACCCTGCTTCTCAAGCTACGAACGCTAGAAAATACTTGTCTGGTTGTCACAAGTTTGGGCCTCTAGTTTGGGTTCTAATAATAAGCCGGTTATATGATTGCATCCCCTCCCACGTCCTCACCTTTTTCATCGGTAACATGAGGTGTGGGTGGGTGGCTGGATCATCCAGAAGGACCTTGTTAGATGTAATTTTTTTTTTTCTGTTCACATCTTTCTGATTTTAGTTAAGTACTAGAGTTCCTTGAGGTCAGAATAAGTGGAGGGAGACCTAGGGATTACATGGCTGGATATTTCCTTTTGTGACTTCACAAAATTGCCGTAAAAGGCAGGGGGAGGAAGGGGGGGGGGGAGAGAGAGAGAGAGAGAGAGAGAGAGAGAGAGAGAGAGAGAGAGAGAGAGAGAATGAATCATTTCTAGGTCACAAAGACTATGTCTGAAAAAACATCGCCCTTCCCTCTGGGATCCCTTAAACAAAAGAGCCCTGGTGGCAAGGATAAACTTGGAACTCAACTTCTGTCTTTTTCAAGTGACTGTGCCTTACCCAAGTGGATGTCAACCAAGGACAGACGGAGGCAGAGTTATGTATGTGTCTGGATTTGGGGTGGTTCTCCCTGGTATTAATCACTTGTCATTACATTTGTCCCTGAGCCCAGAGCTGGCTGGCTTTGGAGATAGTATGAGAAACTAAAAGGACAGGTTGCATTTACTTAATAGTTTTAAATATTTATCTCCTGGCACAGCTATAATTCCTGTTGAATTAAAGGCTATCCCTTCACACACACCCCCAGAGACTCCTGGGCTGTTAGCTCTGACAGGCTTCTCCTTTCCTTCCATTTCTGACTCTTCAGAAGACGCCCCCTAGAGCTCACTTAGGGACAGCACATCAAACTGGACACTGATATCTACACTTTCTGCTGCAGCCACAGGCATCTATTAGAGCAGCTGGATCCATTCTGCCCAACCCTTCCCAGTACTCAGAACCAGGACAGAAAGTCTGGCTTCAGAGGTGACAGCCGAAGTCCTCCAACAACTGGTCTACATCCCCAATTAATGTTCTTGACAAGTCCTGAACTTTAAGTTGTTGAAGTTTTTAATTAAACATAGAAGAATTTTTATGACACAACATGACAGCCCGTTGCCAGATAATTTACAGTCTCATCGTATATTATTTTAAGCACTTTTCCTAGTATGCAAAATCCTTCCAAGACATGCCACCAACCAAAGAAGTAGGTTTTTCCATAAATTAAATTTTAAGAAAAGATACTTGTAATTTTAGATAGCATTTCTTCTTGTAAAGAATTCCAGAGAAAAATCTTCCCTTGGCCTATTTATTAACAGTTCAGCATATTTGAGGAATTTATTTCTTTATATAAACATTTACCAAGCTATTAAACACATTTTAATGCACTATCTTATTTAATCTTTATGAAAATTCCATAGCACAGTCATTTCCTATTTTCTTTGAAGGAGTGAGAAAACTGAGGCCCAATTAGTGTAGCAATTTGTACAAGGTCATAGACAGAGAAATTGGCAAAGCCAGGATTCTCAAAACCCTAGTCCTTTACTTCTTTCTACACTGATTAACACTTTTAAATGTTACATCTTTGAGGCTCCTTGTTTGGTTGGTTGGTTTTGCTCTATACTCAGATTTTTTTCTTGAGGTTTAAGGGAAGGACCAATGAATTCACAATTTTCCTTCCAGTCCTATGATCCTATGAGACTTACCCACTCTCTCTCCCCGTTCCCTTCCTCCTTCCTTCCCTTCCTTCCACATTTATTGAATACCTATTATGTGCTACCTGACAAGTATTAAAAAAATGAAGACTCTGCATGTACATTACAATATTCTCTTCCAGGGCTATGACAATCTCTGACATTTATCATGTATACATTCATTCATAAACTAAGCAAATATTTATTGAGCATCTATTAATGCATCATGCTAAACCCTGAAGATTCAGCAAATAATCTGTGTTCCCGAACTCATGGAGCTTATGTTCTGATGTCTCCATCTGGGTCTCTCTTTATTTTCCCTTTCTTTTCCACATGCTTATTCTATAAGGGTTTTGCTGAGTCATGAGGGATTGGTAGGCTCACGAGTTTAGGGAGCATATTTTTAAGTGGCAATTGAAGTTTTTGAGATTCTCATTCAGCCACTCATTTCCGGTAGTACCTACAGAAACATGGGACCTGAAGGTATTTTCCTCTATTCTGTTCCTTTTCATGTCCATTTTATTTTTATTTCACCTTTCATATGGGGCAGTTCACACCTCTCCCAACTTGGTCATAAGCTCCTTGAGTCACTTCATGGTGACTTTACACACAGTATAGGCTGTAAAAATATTCATGGAATAAATTCCAAATCCATTTCTCTGTCCCTTGTTGTTCCTATGTGTCCATAAGCATGGGGTAGCAACTCTAAAGTCTTGTTGTAACAGGCTGGCTAGTAAATATGAATAATACACACATCCCAAGCAAGTTCCCAGCCCAGGCAGCAGAGAGGGCTAACCTCCTATAGACAAGTGAAGACGCTTCCCCTGTGGGTTTCCATGCCCAGTACACCCCCCCCCCCCCCCCCCGCACACACACACTGTGCATTTATCTTCACATGCGGTAATCAGCCCTTTGTCTGCCTGTCCGCCATAGTCACTCCTTAAAGCTGGGATGTACCTACTCAGCTCCATGTCACTGGTATCTGGTCTGCTGCCTGAAACAGGTGGGAAGATTCACACAAGCCCCTCAACTCTTAGAGGGGATAGAAGAAAGCTGATTTTATATTAATTCAAACTACATCTAAACCAGAATCACTGACAAGTTCATTTCCACAATTTGAAGAATTCTAAACATATAATTCTGGAAAGCATTAAACATTCAATTTTCTTTTGTGGTTTTCCAAATCAGGAAACTACCTGGGAAGCGTATGATAGGATTTAAAAACTAAGTAATGAAAATCCATCACCCATTTTTTATGATCAGTACGCTGTCACGTGCAACCGGAATGAGGAGTGTGTGTTTCCTATGTCTCTCCTTTTCTCACGCTCCTGCTCACAAAGGGAGTCTTTCCCAGCCCAGGTCCTAGAACATCTGTGATGCAGAATCTAGAATATGGGTAGAGAGGGGCAGGCCCAGAAAGAGAAGACAGGAGGAAGGACTAAGCCAAAGCTACTAGGTTGATGTACATAATAAAGAGGAAGGCCACGGGGAAGAGGCCAGAGGGAGGAAGATAGGCAGCCTGTACTGGGCTGGAGGGCGCCCTGCGAAGGGCTCTGGAGCAGCTGTGGGAACGAGAGGCCGGAATGTGCGATGGAAGCGATGAGAAATAAGATATGACATGGATATTCTTTCATTTTTATGAGAGATCTGAGTGAAAACAATTTTTTAAAATTTGTGGTTATTCAGCTGTAGTCCTTTAAATATGACTCCTTGAAGAAAAGGCCACTTTGGTCTCCAGGATGCTTAGCAGTTACATGTATCATTTAATTCCAGAATTTGGGCTATGCCCACAAGGGTGCTTTACAAAATATGCTCAAACGATCAATCAAAAAAAAAATTCTGTTTTTAATTTCGCTCAAGGGCAATGTCCAGGAGAAAGATGAATTTACAGTTTTCAACTTAATCCGGTCATGTTTTAGCATTCCGTATAGAAGGCAGTCCAGGAAAATGACTCTGTTCTACTCTTTAACCAACTCTGCCTAAGGCAGAAGGAATCCTGGAGTTAGGGTGATTTGCGCTATTCACTACAAAACCGTATTTCCAAAATTCCCCGAGTCCCAAATCCCTTCCTCAGAAAAATAAACGCTCATAAGAAAATGCACACAAAATTTTGTTTGCATTTTGAATAGACTCACGAATATCCTGAAGGTGTTTCATGGACCTTCCATGTATCTATCCATGGACCTGAGTTTCCATGGTGACTATATGGACCCAAGGAGGGGCCGTTATAACCTGCTGTCCCTAGAGTGGCCTCCCAAGTTTCACCATGTGAGAACAGTTCATCTTACTTCCTGTCTCAAATAAGCACCATCTATAGCCCAAGTAACTCTGGGAAAATCTGGAGCTTTGCGTAACCCCAATGTGATTCTGGCATCTAGAAATCCCAAATTTGATCCTTCACTTGTGACTGGAGACCACAGAGTAGCCCAGTGGGTTAACAAAGACAAATGTCTGTATCCTTTCTGAGATGACTGGAAGTCACTGTCCTGCCGTGGGCATTGTTTAATAATTCATCTCCAGTTTGCAGTGGCAGGTTTGCGATAAACAGTTGAGGTCTTTAGGTAAGAAGGGTCACAGTGAAGGAAGAGGTGGTTAGAGGAGGTCAGAGGGAGATTACAGGTTTCTTCGAATTTCCTGGACAAAAGCTCTCGAGGGTCCTCGTGCTACCCTACCAAGGCATCTCTGTAATTGATGAGTGGTTTTTAAAGCCATCCCCAGCTAAAGCATTTTGCAGTAACCTACTCAGGCGGTACTTACTTGCTGCCAATAACTCCCATAATTTAGACTGCCCACCTGAACCATCCCACAAGGACTGTAAGTAAAGACTTCTTCTCCCCTGCACCTCCCTCCCCTCAGTCAGCTCCCTCAGGAACAGGCCAGCCCTTCTGAAGGCCAGCCAAATTCATCTCCAGTCTGATGGCCTCAGGAACCGTTAAAATTGCCTCCACCCCTCCGAAGAAACTTTTGACAATCAAATAACATAACGATTCCAACCAGATGTCAAATACTTTTAGAGTACAATTTCTCACATCTTTCTATCTTCCTCTAATCATTTTTATGGGGAACATTTATAAAAATAAAATGATGTGCACTTGAGAATTACAGGACAATGACTGTTTTTCCTTCACTGAAATATGTCTTTCTTTTCCAAAAAAAATATGGAGAAAAATAAAATTATTCTTAAGGCTTAATGCACAAACAGCACTCAATACAATATTAGGCCAGAGTAAGACCTCAATATTACATGTTATATAATTATAGTTATAATACTGTGCATATAATAATAAAAGGTCTGAGTAAGAAACAAAAGCATGTTTAGTCTCTGTTATGCACAGCATACTGGACCACAGCTGAGAGATGGGTTTTCTTGTTAAGAGACAGAAACTGGGAGCAAAAATATCAACCTCAAGTAAAACATCTTGATCATTTTTACAAAAACAGAGGATCAAAATACTTTAAAGAGTGTGTGAGAGAGAACAAGAAAAGATAGCGCTCTCCAGAATAGAGAATATGCAGAATACAATCCATGCAACTGAAAACAAAGGGTAGAGTCAGAAGGTGCTTAAATGTCATTGAGGATAATTTCTTCCATCTTAACCCCACCCTGAGTATACTTGAGAGTTAAGACCCAACATCTGGGAATACTTTACTCCTCTCAAGTTGAGAGAAACACATTCTCCTTGCTCCTACCTTCAAGGGAACACACCCTAGGATGTGTTTTGACAACCTAAGAAGGGAACTGCAAACAGTGGACACTGTGCATTGTACAGTGTCTGACACCCACTCTTTGGAGAATCCCTCCCTCTGGGGTAAAGCAAAACTTGCATGTCACTCTAGAGACTGCAATTTCCTGACCCTCATTTTACAAGCCTGACTTGTCTCTAGGTCCAAGTCCACGATGTGGGCTTTATCCCTTGATGCCTGCACCCTGGACTCTGAATTTTTTATTGTTATTCCTCACCTGAGGATATTTTTCCATTGATTTTCAGTGAGAGTGGAAGGGAGGGGAAGAGAGAGAGAGAGGGAAACATTGATGTGAGAGAGACACATTATTTGGTTGCCTCCTGTATATGCCCTGACTGGGACCGGGGTTCAACCTGCAACCTGTGCCCTTGACTGGAATTGAACCCGTCTGCCAGCTGAAGCTCAACCCACTGAGCCAAACTGGCTAGGGCTGAACTCTGAATTTAATGTGGCAAAAACCCTGGCAGTGGAAGCCGTGGTAAAGGATTATCTGGGAGCAGCAGCAGCTATGCTGAGGGTGGTACAGGGTGTAGAGTGCCAGCCATGGTAGCGATGCAAACCACGATGCCCAGCACACCGTGGAGGTGGCGGCTCTGTCCACAGGGGTGGAGCTCCACGGGGCGATCTGGAGCTCTGATCTGGTTCTGCAGCCTTCCAGCCGGGTCTCCTGCAATCTAGGCTCCTCTGGGGCTCTGCTCTGTCTTCCTTGTTGTGCAATGGTTCTCAACCTTCTGGCCCTTTAAGTACACTTCCTCATGTTGTGACCCAACCATAAAATGATTTTCGTTGCTACTTCATAACTGTAATGTTGCTACTGTTATGAATCATAATGTAAATATTTGATATGCAGGATGGTCTTAGGCGAACCCTGTGAAAGGGTCGTTCGACCACCAAAGGGGTCTCGACCCACAGGTTGAGAACTGCTGGTTTAGAGATTTATTAAATCAAGTTGTTGGAACTGATACAGTACTGTGACCTTACCTTGCATCTCTTTGCATCATTAAAAAATCATTTTTAATTGAATATAATTTTAAAATTACTCAAAATTACAAGAGTAGTTCAATGAATTCCTGGATCCCCTGCGGCCACTTTCCCAGTGTTAATATAATAGTCTAGATTGCTTTATTCATCTCTCGGTGTAACTTTTCTAAACTGTTTAACAGTACATTGTAAACATGGTCTCTTTTCCCTAAACTATCATTTATATTTACTAAAAATAAATTCTCAGACATAATCACAGCACAATTTTCAAAATTTTAAACAGATACAATACTATTATTTAATCTGCAGACTTTATTCAAAATTTGCCAATTGTCCCACTAATGTCCTTATAGCAAAAGAAAATTCAGGATCATTCTGGAATGATTCAGTACATTTTAAATAAATTCATTCCCTCCCTAAGTCAACTACAGTTGTGTTCTGTTGCTTTTGACAGATAAGCCAAATTTATTTAAAAACAAAACAAAACAAAACAAAAAACAAACTGGGGGCAGAGGGAAGCAAGGGCCCTGGTATGCTGGGCTGGCAAATTGTTGAACTCTTTTTGTTGTTATTGTTAATCCTCACCGGAGGATATTTTTTCTATCTACCTAGTTATTTGTTTATTTATTTATTTTAGAGAGACTGGAAGAGAAGGAGGAAAAGGGGGGGGGGGAGAAAGAGAAACATCAATGTGAGAGAGACACATTGATTGTCGCCTCCCGCATTCGCCCTGATGGACAGGACCAGGATCGAACCTACAACCCAGATATGTGTCCTTGATTGGTAATCGAATCCGAGGCCCTTTGGTCCTCAGACCAACACGATAACCACTGAGCAACACCAGACAGGGATGTTGAACTATTTTATGCTGAACTCTTGAGACCATCTGTAACAGTGATGGTGAACCTATGACACGCGTGTCAGAGGTGACACGCGAACTCATTTTTTTGGTTGATTTTTCTTTGTTAAATGGCATTTAAATATATAAAATAAATATCAAAAATATAAGTCTTTGTTTTACTATGGTTGCAAATATCAAAAACTTTCTATATGTGACACGGCACCAGAGTTAAGTTAGGGTTTTTCAAAATGCTGACATGTCGAGCTCAAAAGGTTCGCCATCACTGATCTATAAGATGGAAATCATGATATTGTTTAGAAGATTGCAAATGCTAGCACTTTCTTATAGTCATCTGTAGGATCCTAGAAAAAAGAGACACAAGGAAGATGGTCTTTTTCTACCTCTGGACATGGCATGGTCTGCAGGTGATGCCTGGGATGCTAACGGCCACTTATGACCAGAGAGGGACAAGTCTGAAGGCCTTTGAGGGTGGCATGGCATAGATGTAAAAATGATGGATCCTTCAGAACATGGCCGAGCCATCCTACCTCTGGACTTTTAGCTTTGTGAGATACATTTTCTCACTATTGAAGCCAGTTTCTGTCACAGTTTTCTCTCGAGTGCAGCTGAAAACACCCTAAAGATAAATATACCCGGTTAAATGACTCCAGCTCTGTGTTGACATTTTGTTTGATGGGTTAGATGTTCTCATAAATATAAAACTAGAGGAGGTGGCATTATCCTCTACTATATCATCAAGCTGGTTTCCTAGATGGCATTTTCTTTTTTAAAGTATCAGAGAGGATGAAATAAAATATTTAAACCACCAACAATATGTAAAACACTGCTCGCGAAAATAACAACATGGAGAAGGCTCTTAAAATGAGCATCTCCACATCCTTGTATAAAATCAATAAAATATCCCATCAGCATTTATTCAAGAGATGATAGTACTAGGTTAATAATGCTAAGTAAGTCCTTCATGTGGATTAATTTATTGACCTACACAACAGGCTATGCCTCATTATAAAGTGGTCCCATTTTACAGACGGGGAAAGCAGACTGGAGACCTTTACCCATTGCATCAAGGACATGGAGATCTTAAATGTGGGAGCAAGATTCAAACCCAGGTAGTGCCTCTCCACAGCGGTGTACTACTTTTTAGTTAATTTGGCCAGAGTGATGACTCATCTCAAGGGAAAACTAATTTAACAAGTCAATTTGAATGGAAAAAAAGGTCCGTGTGCTGAGAAAGGAGGGGGGGGTAAGAATATTAGTTCCAAACTTGAGATAAAATCCCCTCAAAGAGACTTGGGCGGGGAGGAGGGGGTATTTAGGAGGAAGGGGTTTGATATTTCTCCACCTGCACTGATTCCTGCCCTATTCCAGGCAGCCATTGCCACCCAATCACCTCCTCCCATGAAAATGGCCAGCACACAGGGACCATCAGGGGAATTGCTGTTTTCAGAGGGATTGTTATATTAACAAAAACCTCTCACAGAGCAGCTGGGGCTCATTTTCAGATGCTCAATTAGATCTCTGACCCTCTCTCTCTTGTGCTTCAGAGGACAAGATAGGCTTGTGAGCTGCCCAAAGGTGGGAAATGCCTGCTTATCTTAATAGTTTATGAGCCTCTCTCAGCTCCGCAGAGACTCCTGGCCCCATGCTATCTACTCACGAGCAGCCTGATGCAGTCTCAGGGCCAGGCCTGGATAACTCTTCACAGAGGAGCGCAGAGGTATGTTTCTACCACGGATGCCCCATCCCTTAGAACAGCGGTTCTCAACCTGTGGGTCGCGACCCCTTTGGCAGTCAAACGACCCTTTCACAGGGGTCGCCTAAGACCATCCTGCATATCAGATATATACATTGTGATTCATAACAGTAGCAACATTACAGTTATGAAGTAGCAACAAAAATAATTTTTTGGTTGGGTCACAACATGAGGAACTGTATTTAAAGGGCCAGAAGGTTGAGAACCACTGCCTTAGAACATTGCTTCTCTGAGTTTTATGCATCCTGACTCTGAAAAGGATGAGTGTATGGTAGTGAGGGTTGGGGTACAAGGAACATTTATAGGTTAAACATCTGGCTTCTATCCTATAGCTATACTAGATAGACATTATCTCTCCAAGTTAGTTCTAAATTGTTAACCAACTTAACTTCCCAGAATTACTTGATAGTGACTCCTTTCCACAGTTAGCCAATCAGTGTCTGGGAAGAAATAATAAAAGCTCCCTTTGTGATACGCTTACCCTCTGCCAGGCACAGAGCATAGTGCTTTGCATATTTCATATTTTATATAAATTAATCCCCCAACAAAACTCTAATATGCGAATTGTCATCCTCAGATAACAATTGAGGAAACCAAGGCGCTGAGAGGTAAAGTTACCTTCTCACATTCCCACAGCTAGTGAGAATTTAGCACCAGTAATATCAACGTGGGTCCAAGACCCTCCTGCTCCATCAAGATGCCACTTCATCCACTGAACATCACTGACCAAAAGAGAAGAATAATACAAACAGTCACTACTCTGTGATTAACCTCCTTCCCAGTAGGATCAGACGCTAGGGAAAGAAGCATGGTACTGTGGGTGTTCAGGAGAAATATAAAGCAGGAGACGGGGTTAGGCATTAATCAACTTTCAGCATTTGACTTTCTTTTTCTGGAAATATCTCCACTTGGTTTTCAGAACACTCTCACCCCTGATTTGCCTCCAACCTCAACCTTGCTTCCTTTCAATTTCCATTCCTGGTTCTTCCTCCTCTGCTAACCCTGAACCCTGGAGTCCACCCTCTGTTCTCTCGAAATTCTCGAGGTGATCTCATCCTCTTCTCCAGCCTAAAATAACAGTTTTTGTACTGATGACTCATAAATCTCTATCTCCAGCTCTTAACACTCCCCTGGGCTCTAGATTTATATAGCCAACTGCCTACTTGACATTGCCTCTTAGCTGTCTAATAGACATCTCAAGTTTAGATGTCCAAAATAAAATTCTGGATTTACCCCAGCTGTCTTCCTTATCACAATTAATGGTACTACCGCTGAGTTTCTTTAGCCAAAAAAGCATTTTCTCACTTTTCCTTGCTTCTCCCAAACAATCTATCTGCAAATCTTGCCAACTCTTACTTCCAAAATATTTTCAAGATCCCATCACTTCTTGCCATCTCTATTGCTATAGCCTCAATCCAAGGGACTGACATCTCACACATGGGCTGCGATAGGCTGTTTCCACCCTTCCTCTGCCAGAGTTCATTCTCCACACAGCAGCCAGCCAGAGGGATCTTTCTTTTTTAAAGTATTGATTTGAGCAAGAGAGAGGGAGGAAGGGAGGGACAGGGAGAAGGAGGGAGAAGAGGGAGAGGAAGATCGATGTGTTGTTCCACTATTTATGCATTCATTGGTTGATTCTTATATGTGCCCTGACCAAGGATCAAATCCACAACCTTGGTGTATCAGGATGATGCTCTAACCAACTGAGCTCCTCGGCCAGGACTTAGAGGGATCTTTCTAAACCAGTGGTTTTCAACCTTCCGAATGCCCGCGACCCTTTAATACAGTTCCTCATGTTGTGGTGACCCCCAGCCATAAAATTATTTTCGTTGCTACTTCATAACTGTAATGTTGCTACTGTTATGAATCGTAATGTAAATATCTGATATGCAGGTTGTATTTAGGCGACCCCTGTGAAAGGGTCGTTCGACCGCCAAAGGGGTCGCGACCCACAGGTTGAGAACCGCTGTTCTAAACCATAAAACAAATGAGATCCATCCAGTGTTTAAAAGCCTCCAGTGGTTACACTGGAGGGCTTAGAGTGAATACAAACGCCTCAACATGACCAACAAGCTGTACCTGGGCCAGCTTCTCAGACGGACCACAGGCCTGTCTCCTCATCATGGCTCTGCTTCCCTGGCTTTCCTTCTATCCTTCCAACACACTCATTCGTGTCATTGGCCTATGAACCTGCGTTCCGTCCGCATAGCATTTTATTTCTGCAGATATTCTCCTCATTTGAGTCTCAGCTCCAATGTTACCACCTGAGCATGACTTTCACTGGCCATTCTAGCTAAACTGTCTTCCTCCATTCCCTCCTCCAAGTTCAGCTATTTCCTATCACCCAGTTTTGTCATTTTAAAGCACTTATATTATGTGATAAAGCGTTATTTTGTACTCAGCATTTGTTGTCGGTCTCTGCCCCCTAGATTATAAGCTATAAGAAGAGAACCCTGTCCAAAAGAAAGTGTCTCAGTCAATAAACAGCTGAGCTGTACAGTGCGAGAAGGGAGATCAAAGTACTACAGAGATTGACAAATTATCCCACAATGATATCACCTCATGACTGAACAATCCATTAACTCTTAGTAACCAACAAACACTCAGATTAACTACTGGTTTCTAGAATCCCTTGACTCGGGGAATAGCATGTTCTGGTTAGAAAATACAGATAATCTAGCCACTTAAGTAGACTTCAAATTTTAAATTAAGAAGTTAGCACTTTTATCCATAATCTCTTATGAGTCTGAATGTGTATTCAAGTTGCCTAGGAAGAAATCATTTGATGACAATAAGATTTCAGGGACCTACAAAACTGGTGACTAAATCTCTCACATCTTAGCCAATACAAAAATAAATATGTGGAATTGGAGTCATGCTATATCGGAAACCTAAAGTATATGTTGTTGGCTCAGTGTTCAGATGGTGGGGAGCAAGGAATCTTTGGTTGCAGCTGGAAAGATCACAATCTATACACAGATGACCTATTTTGTAAAAGTGTCACATGTGATAACTTAAAATGGAGGTAATGTGCTTTGTGAATTAATAGCTTTACTAGAAGTGATTGGGAAACAACTGTTCTAGCAAGTCATGACTACGTTGGCTGCATTTAGTACTACCATAAAAAGAATGTACTTACAATAAAATGAATGAGCTACAAACACAACTAACTGATTTGTAAGCAAATGTGGAAGGTAACTAATATGGTCCAGACAATTTGGAGACTTGCAGAATTGGAAGAGGCTATTATTTCTTATACCAATTGGTGAAAGACCGAAAGATTAGAACTCAGACTTGTGTGAAGGAATAAATCAAGGCTATGATTCTAACACCCACTGTTATCTTCGGAAGGGCTATGAGAGCACTTAGTTAGCCTTTCATTTGGACAGAGCAACCCAAATAAAAAAGACTGAAGTTGTAGCTCTCCCATGAAACGTGGTTGGCTTAAGATACCTGCAGTTAGGATGAAAGAGAGAGAGGGATATCTCGATAAAGAACTGTGTAACTGGAAATATTGGTGAGAATACTTTATACAGTATATGATTATCTAACCACTAGCTGTACACTTGAAACCAATACAAAATAATGTTGAAAGTAAATTGTAACGAAAAAAGAACTATGTATGTGTTTATTGATACCAGAAGCTGATCAAAATCAACTATAAAAAGCTGATTCAATTTTTGAGAAAGTTGTGCAGCCACAGAAATGGTGAACCTCTACGAAGGTTTGTGAGGTTTGTGTACATGGAACAACGGGCTGGAGAACCCCTTCCCACCAGTCCAATCAGAACCTGATCCAGAACCTGCCTTCTGCCAGGGGACTGGGACTTGCAGTCAGATTTCAGAACTGATATGAACCAAATGGGAATGTTACAGATGCCCCTGTTCTACATTCTGTGCTAGGTATCGGGGGAATAAATGATATCCCTATCATCACACACTGCCTAGAAATCATGGGCTTGGAGCTGGATGCCCTGGATGCATGTAGGACTCGCAGTTGTCTCCCCTGGTAGAGACTGAGTGACTTGAATATTGATAACCATGAGTGGTCTCCTTAGTGCTGTTCACCAAGTATTTCTAATTCTCTCATCCCCAATTACATGGGAGGATTATAATCCCTTGCCCCCTTTTGGGTGGGTGGGACATCTAACTAGTTCTGCCCAGTGAGCTACGAACAGAAGTTCTAGTGTGAACCCCTCTGGAGATCTTTTCAATATGGCATAGTGATCGGTACTGGTGAGGATACTTGCTTCATCTTAGACCCTGAGCAATATAATTAGAAGAGCTTCCCTGCTGCCTCACAATAGCCACATAGCTATATATTATTTTAAGTCATTAAGATTTTGGAGGTTTTTCTATTAGTAGAGACATGCCTGAGCCTCTGGTAAACTCCCTTCTTTAACAACCTTTTAAAGCTTATTTTTATCATCTCATTGCATTGGATCCATACTCTATGCACTGTTTTACGACCGACTTATAAAACAGTCTTTTGCATTTTCCTGTAACATTTATATATTTCTCTAAAACATCATCATGAGTGACTACCTAATAGTCCATAGTAGAGATGTAATGCAATTTTACTCAACCCCATATTGATAAACCTAAATGAGCCGGTTTTAGCGTTTAGTATTACAAATATTATAATGTACATTCATATAGCTAAAATCTTAATAGTAGGTTCATATGATTTCTAATTCTTATTAAAATTTGTGGATCAAAGCACATGCAAAATTTTAAATATTTTAGCATTTATTTAAGTTTAATTTTGAGCTTTGGGGACTCAATAGTCATCAAGATGCATGAAGCCTTCACAAAACTTATTACCAAATTGCTTCCAGGGAGAGTCTACTGCTGTCTTCTGACACACCCTGCTACCCACAAAGTACGGGTGACCACCTTCCCACACCCTTAGCCACACTGTGTATGAGCACAGCAAGATCTTCTCGCCACCCTTCCATCATCTATTCAGAACATCATGCCCAAATTTGAAGATGAGAATGATAGTGACCCCACACCACAGTCCAAGTAGAAAATACATGTTTATTTTCAGAAGTTGCACCTGAAACTAAAATAAGTAGTAAACTTTCTCTCTCAGCTTGGGGGGGGGGGGGCAAATGCCAATGTTCATGGTGCTCTGTTTAGTCTACTTTATGGCATTTCTCCCACTGTGCAAGTTATTTGTTCCCTTGATAGATTATCAGCTTCTTGAAAAAGAACGAGGACGAATGTTTAAGGAAGAGTTAAGGTAGCCAATTACTCAAGCCAAGCCTTCAAGAGATAAGGGTCAATCACATCCCTACTTAAATGCTACAGGTTCACTTTCTCAGAACAACAGACAATGCATGTCCATGTTTTCCCTCTGTTCACATCATCCCACATCTCTTGTAGGAATATATATATATATATATATATTTTGGTTAAAGGTGACCAGTTATTGTCACCCCTACTCTCTCAACGGCAAAACATTTGCTGCCCTTATTTGCATAATTAATCTGCCTTCCAGTGAAGTGGGATGATGTATACATAACACATAGACACAATTAACAGTGTGGTGATAGCCAGAGGGAAAGGGGGTGGGAGTAGGTGGAGGGGGGGAAAGGAGCAGGAACATAGGGATGGAAAGGGACTTTGCTTGGGGCAATGGGCACACGATGCAGTGTGCAGATGATGCTTTATTGAGTGCAAACCAATGTCACACCAATCTTATATAATAAAAGCCTAATATGCAAATTGACCAAACGGTGAACCGGTTGGCAGGGGGCGGGGCCAGCGAGCGGGCAGCGCCAGGCCAGCCAAAAAGGGTGCCAGCGGGCAGAGGGAGGGGACGGTAATTGGGGGGGGGGTGGAAACCAGCGGCAGAGGGGTGATCAGGGGCCAGCACCGTCCCCTGATTGGCCCGCAGGTCACGTCCCACAGAGGGAGGCCAGATTGCAGCTTAGGCCCGCTCCCAGACTGTGAGAGGGTACAGGCCAGGCTGAGGGACCCCCCACCCCCAGTGAACGAATTTTCGTGCACCAGGACTCTAGTAAATTTAATAAAAAAGAGAAATAACTGAAGGTTTGCATTATTTATGTAGATATAGATTTTCTCCTTACATTATAAGAAACTAGAAATAAAAAAGGTAAAAAGATATAGGTGCTTTATTCCATACCAATTCTACAAGTACATGCAATGTCAATACAGTAATGATATCAAACAGAATTTAGTACGTCAAATCGATGAACATTAAAATCCAAACCAAGAACTCCTGCCCTGAAAATTCACTGGCAAATATGTATAATGAAGCTTTAGGCAAAGTTATTTTTTAAAGCTCTCCAGGGAGACTTTGGGGAAGAGCCTAAAAGGAATATGATTCCAATACTTTATAAGGAAAATATTTTTAATAAGATATAAAATGTTTACTACCTGCCACTGATGGTGTTCTGAGTGATTTGTGGATACTACTATGATATCATAGTGTTTAAGGATGCATTTCATCCTACATTTACAATAATTAGAGCACTATATCAAAATATTTTTTTTTAAAAATCCAACCCCAGTGGAGTAGAAATGGACTATTTCTGAAAACAAGTGTCTGAATACCCTTAATATTATTAGTTTTCTGTGTGTGTTTTTTCAAATATTCTCATTTTATTTTCCTACCAAACTAGTAAATTTTGATCAAACTTCAGAAAGTGGTGCGCAATGTAAAGATATAGACACTTACTGTCATATTTATTTCATTTGCCAGAATGATTTTCTTTTCCTTGTGGTTCCTTGCTGGGTTTTTGAGGAATACTCTGTCTTTCTCTAGAGTGGGAATGCAGTGTATAAAGTTTCCCCAAACCGAGCTTATACCTTAATCTCTTACTAATAGAAAACCATTTCTCCAGCAGCATTCAACCTTCTACATCAATGGCTCTCACCTCACTGACCAGCAGAACCTCATGCTGGAGAAACCCCATGCAGAACCTCTGCTCCACTCACAGACACCTCCACCACTTGTGTGGATCCTTGCCAAAGCGAATTGCCTCTCTTTCTTTTCTCTCTGCCTAGATCCCCTCCCCTTGCATTTACTTATTTCATTTGGCACACCTAGAATATTTTCTCTCTACCATTTATGATCACAAACTCTGTACTTCCTTTAAATCCTGCTCATGTCCACCCTTCCACCTTCCCTTATCTTGCTGAATGATAGACATTCTTCAAAGTCCCATAGACCAGACATGTCTGATGGTCCCACATTTGCTTACATGATGCCTTGGGATTATTTATTCTGTAATGTTTTAGGTAGATAAATATGTCTGACTTACCCAACTGGTATCAGTAGAAAAATTATTGGACTAGGAACTAGGATCCGGTGGCCCAGCATATAATTCTCTGAGTATTATATTACACAAACTACCTAACAACTGTTTATCTCAATAACATCATCTTCGAGGTACCTTCACATCTAACATTCTATAAATCTTCAAGTAAGAATTGCCTTTTGTTTTTCTTGTACTTTCCCTAACATCTACTACAGAGCTGGACAAATAGTAATTCAATAAATGTAATGTAATAAATTTAGTAAGTGACTGTTGGTAGATGGATAAATAGATGAGTGGGCGGGTGGGTGGGTGGAAGGATGAACAGATATAGCTCTGTGATCTTATCAACTTTATAATCCCTCATTTCTCTGAACCAGCTAAAGTAAAAATCGTCAAATATTTAATTTTCTCTTTCTGTACTGATCACATATGTTACTAATGAATAATATTACTCTCTTTATTCTGTTGTTTGCTTCTTAAATCTGCTCTAATAAAAGAAACTCTGGCTCCCTTCAGAAAAGCTCTTGTAATCCATGTGCTCCAGTGACTATATCTACAGCAGTTGCTTTTACAACTTTAATTACTAAAAAAGAAAAAATCCAATTCAACACTGAGAAATGTTATGATTTTTAAAAATGACTGCTTCTTATGAGATGAGATAATGTTACATAACCAAGACCTGAAATTTGATTCTCATCTATGGTAACTCTGGCTGTTTCAATTTTGTGAGATCATTTTCATCAACAATTTGACAGAGAAAAGCAAAAGAAAATGATTTCGTGTCTTCTAACAGCTGCAGCTTTGTGAGCAGAGAGTAAATGACAGGAGTATATTTGGATCAAAGTGTGAAGCTGCACTTCATTCTCTTCCAACACTTATCCTCAGCCCCATTTTGAAGGTATAAGAATTCATACCCATGCAGACCAACCAGACTCAAATTTCCATGTGATTTACTCCTTTAAATTCCCAGGCAACACTGCCTGTAGGTGAACCTACACAAAAGCTAGATCCAGGAATCCTTTTTGGAAGATCAGGATCCGCTGCAAAAGGACTGGAATATTGCTTTCTCGGGAGTCTCTCTCTTGTTGGTCTTTAAGTGTGCATCACCATGCCTGCCCTGGTTTCCGATTCCATTCTACACCACCAACAGCACACAGCTCCTTTCCTGGGTGACCAGTCACATAGGACAGCAAACCCTTAGTTATTATGCCCTAAACCCTTAATCCAAATACCCAACCTCTGAGATAACACTTATACAACACTCCACCCTATATTGGGCACAACTGAGATTAACACAAGAACTTATATGCATAACCCTTGGACAAAGACAAGAATATGGTGAAGGCCGGGGCAGGTGGTGGAGGGGATCAATGAGGGGGAAAAGGGGGACATCTGAAATACTTTCAACAATAAGGATAAATAAATAAGATATTCCATGATGGGTTTTGCAAGGAAAGCATTCCAATTTTAAATGTTGTGTATGACTATTACCCAAGTACCTACCTAGTTATCAGGTCATATTTCAATTTGTAGTACCAGTCATATGGTGACTACATCTGTGGGTCATAAACTAATTTTAGTGATGACCTTGACAATAAAATTCTCAAACTTTTATTCACTAAACAAACATCGATTAGATAGACATTTATTTACTCAGCAAACATTTATTCACTCAACAAACCTTTATTATGTGCCAGGTATTGTGCTATGATTGGAGATACAATGATGAATAAAATACAATATCAGCCCTTTAGGATGGAGGTCAGTAAATTTATTCTGTGAAGGGCTAAGTAGTAAACACTTTAGGCTTGTGGGCCATGTGGTCTCTAGCATAACTGCTCAATGCTGCTGCTATAGTGGGGAAAAAGCCATAGATAATATGTAAGTGAATGAGCCTGGCTGTGTTCCAATAAACCTTTATTTACAAAAACAGAGGGCAGACTAGATTTGACCCTCTGGCCATAGCTTGCTGACCCCCTGCTCTAGTTGTATAGAGTCTAGACCAGTACCATGTGACAGAAGTATGATGTGAGGTACAAATGTGAACCATATATATGTACTCTGAAATTTTCTAGTAAGGCACACTTTAAAAAGTAAAAAATCAACAGGTGGGCTAGAAGGGGTCAATGGGGAAAAAGGAGACATCTTAATACTTTCAACAATAAAGATAAATTTTAAAAACCTGAAAAATATCAGCAGGTGAATTTCATTTTCATAATATATTTTATTTGACTTGATATGTCCAAAATATTATGATTTCCACATGTAATGAGCATTTAAAAAGTACTACTTGTTTGCACTGTCTTTGAAATATGGTATTTTATACTTACAACACATCTTAATTCATCCTAGCCACATTTCAAGTTCTTGATAGCTACCACAGGTAGTTATTGACAGACCAGGTCTAGACAGATGAATAAACATGTAATCAATAGGGATAAGCATGAGGTATTTAGAGTGAACACAGAGGAGGAAAAGTCACCCTCGTCTCTATGGTGGTTGTGGCTCATGGTCAGGGAGGGTTTCTTGAAGGAGAGGCATCCTGAGGGATGAACAGGAGTACTTTAATGGAGGATGGATGAGGAGTTCTGGGCAGAAGGAGACATGTGCATAGAAATCTGCAGATGGAGAAAGGGCAGCTTCCTAATACAATTTGAGTAGCTCTGTGCACAGAGCGGGGGTGGAGTGTGTTGACCCTGAGCTAAGGCAGTGGCCGTGGGAATGGAGTGAAGTAATTAAATGTAAGAGATATTAATGAGGCAGAATTGACGAAACTTGGAGATTGATTGGACAGAGGGGATGAGGAAAAAGAATGAGGAAAGGATGATGTTGAGGGTTTTGGCTTAAACAAAATGCAAACACAGAGCTGTCTTTGGTCAAGGTGGACTGCTCAGAAGCAGAGGCAGCTATGGGAAAAGATCAAGGGTTTAGCCTTGGATACCCTGGGCCTTGAGGCCTCAAGGAGAAAGGCACAAAAATCATGGGAGACACACAAGCAGCACCCACCCACAGAGCCTGCCTTCACATTCAGGAAAGCATTTCATGTCAGTAGCTGCCTCAGCCTAAGATCAGAAGTCTCTTTCTCCCCTCCCTCCAACCAAAATATTTTTCGTGTGGTTCTGCCACCACATGTAGGGCCTAAACCCCTGATTCTGTCTGCCAAGAATGCTGGCTCTCTCCACTCCTCTTTACCTAATTAGCTCCTGTCCATTTTCAGGTCAAAGTCAATGTCACCTCTCAGAGAGATTTCTCAGCTACCCCCAGATGAGGTCAGATCCCCTTGCTATATACTCCAGATATGTTTCACTGGTTGCAATTTTCACACTTATAATTTCACATCTATTTGATTAATGACTTTCTGCCTTAAAGATACAAATTATTCAGCAAGAACTGTGTCTATTCTTGCTCCACACTGTAATGCTGGCGTCTACCACCTATTTGGCACATGGTAGATGCTCAGTAAGTATTTGTTGAATGAGTAAATATATTAAAAGTCCCTGCTGAAATCCAAAATTATCTGAAAAGAATTGTAAACCTCAGCATCAATCAGTGCAATGAAGTCCAATATCATCCACCAACACAGTCAGGCAAGAAAGTATTAACTTTCTTTATGTTTCTATAATTCAACTGAAATTTTTTTCAACTCCTCATTCACAGCTCAGCTGGCAGAAATGTAATCTCAGTCATTTCCCAACATTACTAGAGGCATTATCTGCCAAGGAGGCCTTTCCCTACTGGGGTGGGTTATGCTGAGTCTTATCCCTTCCTTTGAGGGCATGGACTTTTAAAAACTACAGCCAGAAAGACTAACGTTTTTCCACCAATTTTTTTGTTCTATAATATTAGACAATGTGTGTACAAAAGTGCTTCTGCATGAATGGAAATAGGGGGTAGAAGAGATAAAGACAAATGATGGGGATTGGAGGGAAATGGATCTATAATTGTAAAAGTTATCCCATCAATGGCTTTATTTAAAAATCAAGAGATCACAAATGACTTCAGATGACTAGATTGCAGATCAGAGACATTTCAACTTCAACAAGGATACACAAAGCACCAAGAAACATGAAGAGACATAAAGTATGTCCTGGGAAAGGCCTAACTACTGAACAGAACAGAGCCATCCCTTACTCATTTCTGCGTCCCCCGGAGGAATGTAGCACAGCCTGGTACAGAGTAAGCCCTCCGTTCGCCATTCCTAAATTAAGCAGCTCCTTCAGAACTGCTCATAAAGTGATTGCTGTCTCCACCTCTGGACCCTAAGGTCCATGAAGGCCTGGGCACTGAATCAGGGACACTGTGCCCTTCTTACGCACTGCTGCATGGCCAGCACTGGCCGCAGAGTTATTGAGTAAATAAATATGTCGAATAGGAAAAGGGTGGGTGAGACTGTGCAGAGCCAAAATCACCCTACCCTGCTAGTCCCAGCTCAAATTGTAAGCCTTTATATTAGCAGTTCCTCCTAGAGAGGAACTCTCTAGCCCAGTGATGGCGAACCTTTTGAGCTCGGCGTGTCAGCATTTTGAAAAACCCTAACTTAACTCTGGTGCCGTGTCACATGTAGAAATTTTTGATATTTGCAACCATAGTAAAACAAAGACTTATATTTTTGATATTTATTTTATATATTTAAATGCCATTTAACAAAGAAAAATCAACTAAAAAAATAAGTTCGCGTGTCACCTCTGACACGCGTGTCATAGGTTCACCATCACTACTCTAGCCCCTACCCAAATGCCATGTTTATCTCTCTCAGGGCATTTGTTGAGAAGCAGTAATCACAGTAGTTAAGGGTGCAAGCCTTGGAGCCAGGATACTGTTGTTTCAATACCAGCAAAGTCATTTACAAGCCACAGTCCCCTGGGCAAATTACCTAAAGTCCCTGAGCTCTGCTTCTCATCTACAAGATGAGGAAAAGTATACTATCGACTTCATAAGGGCTGTTGTGAGGACTAACAAGGCTAACGCATGAAAAATTTTTAATTCAATAGCCAACAAATTGTAAGCACCCAAAATTATCTATCATAACCCTAACAGGTTTGGCCCAGTGGATAGTGTGTTGGCCTGCAGACTCAAGGGTCCCAGGTTCGATTCTGGTTAAGGGCATGTACCTTGGTTGCGGGCACATACCCAGTAGGGAGTTTGCAGGAGGCAGCTGATGGATGTTTCTCTCTCATCGATGTTTCTAACTCTCTATCCCTCTCCTTTCCTCTCTGTAAAAAAATCAATAAAATATATTTTTAAAAAATTATCTATCATAGTCACCACTCTCTGCTTTTATGATAGTTTAAACACTGCTACATTTATTGAACACATACTCCATTCAGGGGAACGCACTGTGTATGGGTTTTCACAATGAAGCCACAGTTGATCCTCAGGGTTATTATTTTACTATCTACGGCTATGAATTTGATGCTCAAAGGGGGGGGTCACATAAGTTGTCCAAGGTCACATAACTAGTAACTAGACTTACTCTCATTTGAGCGTAGCCCACAATGCAGCAGCCCTGCTCACTGTCTCATGGATGTACGTCCACATCTCACAACTTACAGCAGGTGATAAATTCCACTGTGGGCAAGGATTTGATCTGATTGATCTTTGTATCCCCCAGAGCATCTAGGGCAAAGCCTTCTAGGCCAACGATGGGTAAATATTTATTAAACAGAGTGAAGAAACTCCAAAGTCAAATTTCATCATTGTCATCGTCTTGTCCTATCATTGACTCTGTAGAAGTTGCTCACACACATTCTAAATAGAGGAAATCTTTGCCAGGTTTAAACAGCACCTGCGCTGACATACACATTAACAAGAGCTGTGTTCACCTAAAAGAAATGTCGGGTAAATAGGTCCTTTATAGAACCAAATTCATCTACATATTGGCTGCGTTCATCACATAGGCAGGATCTAAAAAGTCTGCATTTATACCATTTCAGCAGCATGGCTACACAATTCCTTAGTGCCCTCTCCACATTTGAAATGCTAAAAAGCACTGATGATGCGTGCAGTAGTTAGTCTTCCTCGGAAAACACCAACAGCAACCACTGCACAGAAAAATGCACTGAGACTCTGTGGAGCTTCAGACACAAACCCGGAGCAGCTAGGCAGTGACCGGCTCTGGAGAAGAAATACCATAAATGGGAAAGTCTAGGAGTTTACAGGACCACAAGGATGCTGGAGCAGCAGGTCTCAAAGTTTGGTCAATGGACCATCAGCATCGGTATCACCTGGGAACTTCACAGTAATGCAAATTCTCAGGCCCCAGCCAGACTGAACTGCAGAATCAAAAACTGATGAGGGGGCTCAACAATCTGTGTTTTAACAAGTCCTCATGATGACTCAAGTCTGAGAACCACTGATCTAGAGCCCAGATCATCACAACGCATGCCCTTATTTCACAGATGGGGATTCTGAGGTGCATAATGTTTCCAAGACCGCACAGTTAGTTGGGAAAGACCAGAACATCTATCTCCTGGGAGAGGTGAAGGCAGATGCAGAGGGATGTTTTGCCCCTGGAGCTGAAGTCCCATTTATATTTAAAGATTGTGAAACCATTTAGCAGTTGTTCCCGGGTGAATTCTATGGGGACAGGCTCTGATGGCCATTAGATCAATGGTTGGAAGCGCTGAAGTACACAGAGTGAAGGTAATGTTCTTTACTGGAGAACATTTAACATGACGATGTGTAATATTAATCTTCCAGAGGGTAATCGAGTATGCAGCCAATCCCAGAATTTTTAACCACAAATTTTGTAGTAGGTTATAAAAAAGTGTGGGAAATGGTGATCTACAGTATGTCAAAATGGTAAACAATTTTTGTCATATAACGGGTTGGTTTATTTTTAAAATACCAATCAAATCAGACTCGAAGGTGCTTAAATTGTAATGCATATGTTCCTAAATGTTCCCTGGTTCTCAGAGATCTATAAACTCTATAAAATTATAAGCAACATTTTATGAGTATGTGCAAATGTGATATTTTTCTGGACAGTTTCCAGAGATTTTTATTAAATTTTCTAAGAGATCTATGACATATTCCATCACTAGATATGCTGGCTTCGTGAAGTTGCAGCCAATAAAATCTGGGCTTTTCCTCTAGCTCTCATTCTCCCCATTGCTTACTTACACGACTACAAAATTCTCCTGGTTGCTAATTCCACTTCTCTTCCAGCCTTTCCAGCCCACACGCTAATTTCTTGAAACTCCAAACCTATTAACATTCGTGATTAAACACCACTGCCTACAGATTCAAGTATGAATGTTTCAGACCTCCACAATAAGGCTCTTCTCTCCTTGTTTCAACGCTCGCCCTTTCATGTACCCACAGTCAGACAGACAACTTGTTTTTTTCCAAAGACACACTCACCTTCAGCACCTCTATATTTGGAACTGCTGACCTCTACTTCTTTTTTAGACATTCCCAGTGGTTCTCAACCTTCCTAATGCCGTGACCCTTTAATACAGTTCCTCATGTTGTGGTGACCCCCAATTTCATCGTTACAAATTGAACATAATTAAAGCATAGTGATTAATCACAAAAACAATACGTAATTATATATGTGTTTTCTGATGGTCTTAGGCGACACCTGTGAAAGGGTCGTTTGACCCCTAAATGGGTCGCAACCCACAGGTTGAGAACCACTGCTTTAGACCCTCCTCTAAAGCCTTCTCTTCTACAAAGTCCTCTTGCTTCCCCAAATACTTTATTCTCCAATCATGTCTCCAAGGCAAATATGTGTCAATTCTTATTATAGCATTTATATTTGTAATATATATAATAAAATATATACTTGTAATATATACACTCACTATTGGTGTGTTTATTACCCCTTGTGTTCTTGAGCACAGAAACTGTTATAAACTCTTGTTTTTAATTTGTCACTGGATCTTTTTTGCTTGGTCACCCCATTCGGGACTGTCACTAGGAAAGCAATATTGACCTATCACATGTTTTATCCTGAAATTATCAGGTTTTGTTAGAAAAAAAAAATCTTAACCACTTAGGAACCCAAAGACCTGTAGCTGTTTGTATGATGTTGTATGAACTGTAACAGGCTGCCTTTGATGAGGGCTGGAATGGCCAAAGCAACAGGAGTGGCATGGATACAGAAGCATCCATCCACCCAGCACCCACAGGCAGCATCTTCAGCACAAGCGCATTTCTGAGATGAAAGAATACAATTAAGACAGATCAATAAAACAACAAAGATTTCCTTCTCTGTGTTCACCTTTTTCCTCATGTTGAAGAACCATCATAGATAATTTTTCAGAAGTCATGAATCAAAAATAATCATTTTTGCTTTAATACATGGATCAATCTCCAGTATTCATCATTCCCCAATCCCTTTCTTTTCTCCTTCAGGAGAAATGCCTTTATTTGAAATAAAGGAAAAAAGATAAAAACGAGCAATTGGGGGTAAGGTACAGGAGGCCCAAAAGACTTACTACATTGATGAAAATTCTTAAACTCCACCCAAACTTGGAGTTTCCCAAGAAGAAGCACAGAGGATTAGAATCCTATTTATAGACTTTCAAGGATGACTCTCTTCCTAGAGATTGACAGGGTCCAGCCTGAAGAAAGAGAGACACATGCCCCCTCTGCACACACAAACATCCACCTGGGGCCTAAGCCAACTGCTTCAGCCAGGGACGTGCTGGCAGTCACACTAGTGTTTGGGTTAGAGCGGAGTAGTGAGCAGCCACGATGGAAACAGTATGGAAAAAGCTCAGATTTAGCTCTGTCTGTGTATGTTTGGGGAGAAGGGGGCCCAAAAACTGGGCAGCTAAAATCCTCTGGGCATCTAGGGTCCCCCTCTGATTCATTCTAATCAAACAAAAGGATTTTAAATAAACCCACTGGCTCTGGGTTGATTGACGCAACCAAAATATTTTTTGAAATACAACTAGGCACAGAACCTTCAGTTTCCACACTGAAAAATATCTACCATGCCCATCAATTTACACACTTATAAAACTAATCTAGGTTCACTATTTCCCTTTCCTGTCCCTCCCTTCTCTCCTTGGCTAGTGACTGACACCAATTGGCAGAGACCCATTAACAAATGCAAACAGAATGATGGCTAAATACATAGAGGAGTATTTTGCTTAAGCATCCCGAATACCATCCCAGAGTCCAAAGATTAACTCCTCTTTTTCTCAATACATTTTATTTCTTGATGAGATATATTTTTCCAACAGACTCAGCTTTTATCCAAGAAAAAAGAGCAATCTACTAAGGATAACCTAACTGAGTCCTAATCTCCTCTCCAAATTTTCTGTCCAACTTTGGGCTAGCCTTTCCCCTACCTGCCTGCGTTGGTTGTTCGCTCTCAAAAATGGGAATAATGTCTTGCTTTGCTCATTAAGTCTGCTAAGTCTTGTGATGCTATAATTCAATAAATGTTAAATGATGCTAACAATTTGCATCATATCCTTCAAAAGCACCTTGAGTGCTTAGGATGAATCCAATAAATAAACTAAAATCAGTTCGATCTCTCCGAGAACTGCTTAATGGAAGAGTCACCAAGGTGCTCCCAAGTTAATTACCACATATCAGGGGGGTGTGGGAGATGACTTGCTTTTCTTCTATTCCAATTTGAGGGACTGATTTTATGGCTTCTCAGGTCTCTTTCACTGATAAAATAAATGAATAATCAATAAAAGAGATATATGCTGTTGCTTTAGCCTGGGTTACTATGCCATCTTTTCCCCCCTCCTAAATCAGTGTAAACACCCCTCACATTCTGCTCTGACTACGAATCTAGATGCACAGTTTTCCTTTTGCAATACAGATCTGCGTGGGTAATGGTTTTCATTGTCATGGCCTTCACATGTGCTGTGCACTAGCCCAGAGCACTGGAAAACTTCACATTCCAATACTAAAACGGAAGACCTACAGGAACCATGTACTTATTTTCATTTGAGCTTATCTATTTAATAATTTCATCTAGATTCTCCTTGTGTCACTGTGCCAGAAATGTGACAAATCTGCTGCCTTAGGAACCACTGTAAAAGTTCCAATATTGCAAAAATCATATTTTATTATAATTTTATAACAATACAGAAAATATGTTCTGCACAGCACCCTGGCATACTCAGTGGTATAGAGTAACGCCTCATTTATCCAGGAGGGCTGGGTAATGAGGTGGTCCACTGTGATTTGTTCTGATAACAGGCCTATTCCCTTCTCGTGCCAAAACGTTTTATTTGAACTAATTTTGATGGAAAGATTTCTCAAATGTATTACATAATTTCCAGCTTAATTAAATATATACAAAAGCTATTAACACATTCTTAATGATAAAGTCAGCACATGGCTCTCAGCCATTGCACTGCCTTACTCCTTTGGTAACTGTTCTTGGCTGCTTCTCCTCTCAGAGTTGTGTAAACAAAAGCCTTTCTACTTCTTTTCTCACTATTAGTTGCCTGTTTATCAGTTTTCAATGCTCTTGCTCCAAGCAATTTTTATTCCTTTAAATTTCTGTTTTTAATTTGTAGAAATGTCAATTTAAAAAAACAAACAAACTCTTTTAGTCCAGTCGATGTGGCTCAGTGGTTGAGCATTGGCCTATGAACTAGGAGGTCACGGTTCGATTCCTGGTCAGGTTATAAGCCTGGTTGTGGGCTCAATTCCAAGTGTGGGAGTGTGCAGGAGGCAGCCGATCAATGATTCTCTCTCACCTTGATGTTTCTATTTCCTTTCTCTCTCCCTTCCTTTCTGAAATTAATAAAAATACATATATTTATTATATTTTTCTTTATTGACTAAGGTATTACATATGTGTCCTTATCCCCCCATTGAACCCTGGCCCCCTCACTCATGCCCTCACACCCCTGGTGTCTGTGTGCATTGGTTAGGCTTATATGCTTGCATACAAGTCCTTTGGTTGATCTTTAAAAAGACCCTTTTAGGAGTCACTGTAATTTTGCATCTAAGCTCAAAGAGGGGCACAGTCAAAACTCTGTAAGACCGAATGAGGGTCTCTGTGCAAGCGATTGGCCGATGCTCCAGGTGCCTGCTTTTTCACCAGGACCCAGAGTGAGTTTGCTGAGAGCTTCCATAAGAGCACGTGCCCTTATTCTGCCTCATATTTTTATCTCATTATTTCACCCTGATGATATGTCCTTAACTAGATTATAAAGTGAGGGCAGGAAACATATATATTATTCATCTGATTGGCACACTACTTAATATAGTGCTGAGTACGTAAAAAGTTATCGGGTAATTTGACTATGCAGTGCCTTCCCTCAGAAACCTGGAGAAATCCACATTTAAAGGTTAATGCAATAGGATACTTAAAATTTCTGCCATTTAGCATTATTTGTAGCAAACTTTCCCTCCAACAAAGTTGAGTGACTTGCCCTAGGCATTGCTATAAATAAATATAAAGATTTCTCATTTAATTTGTGACAATGTAATTGGAAACCAACCTCTGTCTTACTCTCTTTTCTTGATGCAATGGCTTTTCTAGAGAATTATTTTCTGGCCTATGTAACTCATGAGCAAAATTCCAGCTCTGTGATGAGGCCCAACTGTAGCATTTATCTGTCACTCCTTGCACACCCAGTAAGTACCTCATTAATATTTCTGAAGCTGTGCCTCAGTCAAACTTTTTTGGCTTGTCAAATAATCTCTTTGATCATGGCAGTCAAAAGCATTTTGAGTGGAGACGGCTCTTTATATTCATTTACATGTCTTTGGTCCATTTAGATATTTATTCTGAAATTTTCATTTAATGTCCAATGTTATCTCAATTCTTTTCACCCTGCAAAAGCCACTTCAGGAAACCATCTTTCCTTATGACGTCAATTTTCTCAACATCAGGTTCTTGACTTGCCCGGGATGTGAAAGTGCATGCTCCTTTGGCTGCACTATGAACATTTTTTGCTTCTGTCTGTAAAGTTTCGGCTGCTTCTGAAAACATCCGCTAAACCTGTAATGTGTCCATCTATTTGTCGACACTTGGAAAGTGGGGTCACCGGTCTAAGTACAGCATGCTAACATCAAGCACTGGTTATCTTTGCACCTGCAGAGGGATTTGTGGAGTGACACAGCCTGAGACCAGATCCTCCTGGGGACAGGAGGTCTGCTCAGCTTCTTATCCTACCGCAATAATTCACTGGGGATCTCCTTTAATACGCCTTTCTTTTCTCAAACCTAACTTTTTAAAACAGCATCTCATTCAGCTGTGGGAAAACAAGTGCGCAAGTCACTTTTGTGCTCATTGCAAACATTTTTCTCTGTGACATTCTTGAATATCAAAAAGACTAATCCTTAAACCATATTCTCTATAAGCAGAACATGGGAATAAACCAAAAGTAGCAGAGGAACTGAATAATAATAATAATAAATGAAATAGAGAATAAAAAATAGAGAAAAATCAATAAAACCAAAAGTTGGATCTTTAAAATTACCAATAAAACTGACAAAGTTTCAGTTAGACTGACTAAAGAAAAACCAGAGAAGACTAAAACTACTCAAATCAGGAATGAAAGACAGGACATTACAACCAACTAAAAATTAAAAAGGATTATAAGGAAATTTTGAGAATAACTGTGTGCTAACAAATTAGATAAAAATAGGCAAACTCCTAGAAAAGACACAAACTAACATAATTAATTCAAAGAAATAGAAAACCTAATAGATCTATAATAAGTGAAATAATTGAATTAGTAATCAAAAATTTCCCACAAAGCCCAGGGCCAGATGATTTTGCTGATGAATACTACCAAATGTTTACAGAATTAACACCAATTCTTTTAAAAAACAGTAGGGAGGAACATATCACAACTCATTCTATGAGGTCAGTATCATCCTGATGCCAAAACCAAAGAAATTACACAAAACAGAAAATTACAGACCAATACAACTTAAGATCATAAATGTAAAAATTCTAATATAATAGTAGCAAATTGAATCTGGCAACATATAGAAAGAATTATACATCACAACTAAGTGGGATTTACCCCAGGAATTCAAAGTTGGTTCAACATACAAAAATCAGTCAATGTAATACACCAAATTAATAAAGGACAAAAAAATCATATCCATACATGCAGGAAAGCATTTTACAAAAATCCAGTATTATCATCCAGGACAGAAACAATAGCAATAGAAGAGAACTTCTTCAATATAATAAAAGGCATATGAAAAACCCATCGCTAACATTACATCTAACAGTGAAAGATTTCAGGCTTTCCCCCTGAAATCAGGAATAAGACAATGAGGCCTATTCAGCACACCACTAGAGGTTCTAGCCAGGAAAAGTAAGCAAAAAAAAATAAATAAATAAAATAAATAAATAAAATTAAACATCCATATTGAAAAGAAAATACTAAAACTATATACTTACAGAATTCACTGACAAAAAACAACCATTAGAATTAATAAATGTAGTTCAACATGATTGCAGGAAAACAAGGTCAATACACAAAAATCAATTCTATTTCTACTAGCAATAACAAGCCAAATATAAAATTAAGAATGCAATTTCCTTTAAATTATATTAAAAATAATAAAATTCTTAGAAATAAATTTAGCAAAATAAGTACAGGACTTATACATTAAAACATCATTGAAATAATTTAAAGACCTAAATAAATGGAAAGACATCTCTGTATTTGTGAAAAACTAAGTATTTTTTAAAATGGCAATTTCCCCCCAAATTATCTATAGATTTCATGGAATCTCTATCACAGTACCAGCTATCTTTTCTTGCAGAAATCAATAAACTCACCCTAAAATTCATATGGAAATGACTCAGCAAAACAATCTTGAAAACGGAGAATAAAGTTAAAGGACTCTCACGTCCAATTTCAACACTGACACAAAGCCATAGTAATCAAGATCGTATGGTGCTGGCATAGGGCAAACAGATCAAATGGAATAGAATCAACCCTCCAAAAATAGAGCCCTACATTTCTGATCAATTTCCGTACAACAATGTTGCCAAGACAATTCAGGGAGGGGAAATACTCTTTTCAACAAATGGTGCTAAGACAACTGCAGTTCCAAATGTAAAAGAATGAAGTGGGACCACTATGTCATAGCATACACAAAAATTAACTAAAGGGATTGAAATTCCAAAGTACAAAGCTGAAGCTATCAAGCTCTTAGAAAAAAGGCAGGTATAAACCTTCGAGATTTTGGATTAGGCAACGGTTCTTAGATATGACACAAAAAGCACAAGCAACAAAAGAAATAATACGCAAGCATGTCAACTCATGGCCGGCAGGCCACATGCCTCATTTTGGCCCGTCTGGCTCAATATTCTCAGGTGAGGATTAAAAAAACAGAACTAAGAAATAATGCATAATACATAAATTGAGCTTTGGAGAGAGTGAGGGTCCAGTGTATCTTTAAGCTGAAGGCCCACTCACCCCCCCACCTCCCAACCCCCCTTTTCGGTGGTTCCTCCAGGATTCAAAGGTCCTTGCCAACCCTCTGGCTCCTGTGGCAGTGCCCCTGCGACCTTCCCTTCTGTTTCCTTCCCGGGGCGGCTGTGGCCATGGCCTAGGCAGTGATGGCGAACCTATGACGCACGTGTCAGAGGTGACACGCGAACTCATTTTTTTGGTTGATTTTTCTTTGTTAAATGGCATTTAAATATATAAAATAAATATCAAAAATATAAGTCTTTGTTTTACTATGGTTGCAAATATCAAAAAATTTCTATATGTGACACGGCACTAGAGTTAAGTTAGGGTTTTTCAAAATGCTGACACGCCGAGCTCAAAAGGTTCGCCATCACTGGTAGAGAGCACTGGCCCGCCCCAGATGGGGCAGGGGGGCCACTGTTACACGCACACCAGGCTCCTGGCCATCTTGCAGCGCTTCCAACAGAACCCAACACGAGGCCAAGATCACGGGTGTATGACTAGGGGCACCCGGCCTGGCCCTGAATTCCCAGTTGGACAACCTGACCAGCAACGCCATCTTCAACTACCGCCACAAGACACTGCTGAGAGGCTGCTCACCTGGCTGCTCCTGGCGCCAGCGCTGGGAGTCCTTCCTGCACTTGGAGGCCATTAGGCTGCCCTTCGCCCCCCTGGGCTACCATGGAGGAGGGGATCCAGCTGGTGCATGGGCTGGGCAGGCTCCACTCGTCTGCTGCGAGCTACCCTCGCTGCACCTGCGCCACGCACGGGAATCTGTAGCAGGTGCCTGTGCAAGAGGACTTGCCCAAGGACCTGCCCTTTATGCACAGCCTGCAGCGCACCTGCTGCGGCCACGCCCTGGGAGGGGGAGGAGAGAGGGGAGGGGAGGGGGAGGTGCTCTCACAGGCCAGCCTGCTGGTAGCAGTCTTGGTGGTGTTGGAGGCGGTGATGGGTATCCAGACCGTAGCCGCTGGCTTGCGGCAAGCCTATGTTGGAGTCCATTTAGGCGCACCAGGTGCACAAGGACCTCCTGGGTGGCTCCTGAGCCTTGCCGTCCCCACGGACAGGGTGGACCAGCAGTCCGCCATGGTCTCCCAAGTCTCAGCTGCTGCCAGGGCCCTATGGCTGGGGAGGAACAAACCTCCTCACAACTCCCACCAAGCCCATATGCCCCAAGGCTAGGCCTCCAGGCTGGGACTTCCTATTGGACCTGGGGTGGGGAGAGGCTAAATTCCTGGGGAGACCAGAGGGCAGAGAACTGGGGATGTTGTGCAGCATGAGCACCCCCAGGATGGCCTGAGGGATGGCCTGTCTGCTCTCCCGCCTCCAGTGGGTAGACCAGCCCAGACAGCACGTTTGAGGAGCCCAGAAGAAAGAGGCCTGGTTTGGCCCGGTGGGAGGGGCCAACAGCGTGTCCACCCTCTGCCAGGAAGGCCCCAAAGCACCACAGGCCAAGTGACCAAGCGGGGCGACCCCAGGACCCAGGACTTAGAAGCATCTTGAAGTTTAAACCCTTTCCTTAAGGTTTTAAAATGTCATATTTTCACTTAATACTTTAAGGATATACAGTGCTTTGGTTTTTAGGGACACTTCATTTCCATTTGTATTGCTTTTTCTCTTAAGACCTTTTCTTTCTTTTTGTTGTGTTTTTTTAAACACACACACACATATTTCCATTTTAAAGCAACTTTTGCTGTTTGCTCCCTGAGGAAGGGGTGGCCACCCCCTCCTGGTTTCTCTAGTTGTGTGAGTGGCTTCCAGCCAGGGTCTGTGTGTCACATCTCCTTTAAGGGTGACGGGGCCAAGAATCACAGCGTTGTGACGTGGGACAGAGCTCTGGCAGTCAGGGCTGGGTGCACAGGCATTCATTAAATAGTGTGTGCATTTAAAAAAAAAAGATAAATTTCATCAAAATTAAGAACTTTGTCCAGCAAATGATATCATCAATAAAATAAAATGGAAACCTACAGAATGGGAGAAATTATTTTTAATCATATATTTTTATAGGTCTAGTATTCAGAATATATAAAGAACTCTTACAACTCCATAATAAAAATAGACAACCCAGTGTTATGGAATTGTACGCCTGAAACCTGCATAATTTTGTTAATGAGTGTCACCCTAATAAATTCAATAAAAAGGAAAAAAAGACAGCCCAGTTTAAAAGTGTATATCTTTACAAAAAATGATATACAAATGGCCCAATAAGCACATGAAAAGATGCTCAACATAATTAGTCATTAGAGAAATGCAAAACCAAAATGAGATACCACTTAAAACTCAGGCTGGCTATATAATGAAAAAGAAAGGAAGTAGCAGGTGTTGGTGAGACTATGGAGAAATTGGAACCCTCAGATATTGCTGGTGGGAATGTAAAATGGTACAGCTGCTATGAAAGCAGTTTGGCAGTTCCTCAAAAAGCTAATCATATTCTACTCCACTAATCCTACTCCTAGGTATATACCCAAAATAACTGGGCATATGTAAGAATAAATATATACACCCTTTGTACCCATAATACACTCTTGGATATACAGGGTATCCCCAAAAATCTATACGTACTTTAACAGCCAGTACCGCAGTTTGAAAATGAAATGTATTTTATTTCTAATTATCCAAAACACGTGTAAATGTTTTTGGGACACCCTAATATAAATATAAACATATGCCCACACAAAAACTTGTGTAAGAATGTTCATTAAAGCATTAGTCATAGTAGCCAAAAGGAGGAAACAACTCAAATATCCATCAGCTGATGAATGAATTGACAAATGTGCTATATCCACACAATGGAATATTACATGACCATAAAAAAGATGGAGTGATACATGCTACAACATAGATGAAGCTTGAAAACATTATGCAAAATTTGAGACAAATCTCAAAAGGCCACATATTCTGTGATTCCGTTTATATAGGCAAACCCTGACTGACAGAAAGTAGGCTGACGAGGGCTGAGGGGAGGGGCAAATAGGGAGTGGCTGCCAATAGCTACAGGGTTTCTTTGTGAGGTAATGAACATGTTCTGGAATTGAATAGTGATGATGGCTGTGTATGTTTACTAGTACACTAAAAAACACTTTAGTACAGTGATTTTCAACCTTTTGTTTTTTTAATCTCATAGCACACTTAAAAAAATTACTAAAATTCCATGGCACACCAATTCTGTGGCCGATGTGACAAAAACGAAAAGGTATAATTTTGATTCATTCACACCTGATGGCTATTTTTGTTTTGGCTGTTGTCATTTTTAAAGGGAAAAAGAGGTCAGTGTTGCTGACTAAATAGTCAAGTATTGCATGTTTTAAAAATTCTTACAGCACACCGCTGTAAATCAGTTGAAAATTGCTGCTTGAATGAATTGTCCCACTTAAAAATGGTGAGCATTATGGTATGTGAATTTCAACTTTAAAAAATCAACCTTTGGCTGACTGATCCTGTCTATGATATGTTTGTTTTCTGTTTCATTAATTTCTGTTCTGATCTTCATACTGCCATTATTTTCCTAATTCCTTAAGTTAGAAATCTAACATTATTTTTGAGGCCTCATTATTTTTAATGACAATGTTTAAGGCCATATATTTTCTTATTAATGAGGTTTAAGCTATTCCCTACACATCTCAATAATTAGTATTTTAATTATTACAGTTTCGGGTACATTTTAATATTTACTATTTATTCTTTCACCTGAGTTATTTAAAACTGTGATTTTAAACTTCCAAGCATGCAGATTATTTATTATTATTATTATTATTTATGCTGGATTTATCACTCTTATTGCAATTTGTCAATACAATTATCATTTTAGTCAGCTACTTGATATGAGGAGCAGTTCTAAATTCCCAATGGCTTGACATACACACACAAGTTTATTTCTCACATAAAGCAACTGGCTGATGGGCTTTCCTGAGTGGCTTAGAGCAACAGCTCAGGGCTGAAGGCAACGTGTATCTAGTAGCTTTGCCCTCTAGGGCCTCACTGGACACTCGGCTTCAAAGGCTGGCTGATGAGTGAAGAAAGTGCATAGACATCCTGTAGGATGTGTTCAGAAGCCAGGCTTGGAGGTGGCATAATCACTTTTACTATATTCCTTTGAATTAAACTTATCCCATGTTCCCATCAAGGTACAAGGAGACTGTAAAATGTAGTTCAGCTGTGGGCCCAGGAAAAGAATGCACGGTTAGTGGACACCCAGCTGGCCTCTGCCACAGGTGCCCAGCCTTTAAAATCTGCAGAGACTAATTTTGTGGCTTAACCGAGATAAAGTTTCATCCATCTTTTATGTTTACTTCAAAATAATATGTATCCTACAGTTGTTGGATGCAGTGTTTCACAGATGTCTATCAGATTTCGTTTAAATCTTCAACATGAACTGATTTCTTTTAATGTGCTTGAGCTGTCAACTTAGAGAAAAATATTAAAATTTCCCACTTTGATATTAAATTGTCACTTTATCCTGGAGATCTTATTAAATTTTGTTGTATAGGCTTGAGGCTATTGGGTGCATACAAGTATTAGAATTATTACATCTTTCTGTTAAATTGAATACTTTATCTTTTTTATTGATTTTTAGAGAGGAGAGGAAGAGAGAGGGAGAAACATCAATTTGTTGTTCCACTTATTTATGCATTCATTGGTTGCTTCTTGTGTGTGCCCTCTCTGGGGATTGAACCCACAACCTTGGCATAGCGAGATGATGCTCTAACCAATGGAGCTACCCATCCAGGGCCTGAATACTTTAATGGCCATCTTTATTTCTAGTCATGCTTTTTTCCATAAAATACATTTTGTCATATGTTGATATAATTACACTAGCTAGCTGAACTCAGATATATTTTCAACCAATACTGTGTTTAATTTTTTTCATTTTATATTCCATTAATTTCTTGTATTAATAATAATAATTTGGAGAATTTAAGTTTTATAAGGTATGTTTACATGTGACTTTTTCATTAAAATATTTTATTCAAGAGCATCTGATATTTCTATCAGTTTCTCAAAACATCTAAAAGTTATGAATTGCTAACAAACATGCAATCATGTCCATGTCTTAAATTATCTCAAATGATATCTAAGTATGGTGACTTAATATCACATAAACAACCTTAACTGTCAGCTGATATAATAAATAATTCTACTATTTTAAAGATTAGAATCACAGTTACAAAACTGGGCTTAAATGTAGTCTCTGTTCTGTAATATTTAAAATATTCTTAGACAATAGTGGGGGTAAGGCCTGGGGAGGGGAAGGGTATAGAGGAGTGAGGACCAATGGGAGGGGATATCAATAATACTTTCAACAATAAAGATAACATTTTAAAAAATAATTATAAAATAACAAAATAAAATGTTCTTTGACCTAGACATCAAAGTGAGCCATTGATTTTTCACCAATACTTCCTTTGGACATACATTTATTCTGCAAAATATGAACCTTCTTGATCAATACTTTAATCCATCAGTTTATTATTTTATCACTTTTCCCTTCATTGCCTGCTCTTGTTGACCTGTGTTGTCTTTGCAAGTTCAAGTATAATATTTTCCACCTCATATAGTTTATTGAAGTACGCAAAGCACTTTTAGTGGGTGTTCCGTACTATTTGTGTAATTGAAGTATCCTGCTTGGTCATGATTATCAAATAGGAGTTTAACCATGACACAATCAAGTATTTTCTCTGTGTGGCACTGAATGCCCTGAAAGCTGAATTTGTCCCCAATTTCTATCTTACATGTCCTCAGCCCCATGCACTTGAAATGTCTGCTGCAATCTCATCCTTTATTGTATGCAAAGACTGCAACCAAGAAAGACTGCTCACTTCTCTGAAGTACATCTAAGCCAAGGTCATTAAATTCCATCTTTATCATCGAATACAGATTTCTATGAAAAGGCCAATCCATTTTTAAAAGTTGAATGGATAACCTGAAAGTAATTTACAGCTGATTAATATTTAGAGGCCAAAAAAAAAAAAAAATCCAACACCAGAATATATTCCAGATTTATTGAACCTTACTTTGATTAGGATTTGATTGAATTTTTCATTCACTCGGTTCTCACCTTTTTTGGGTTCTGAACTAGTCAATGGCATGTCACTGGCCATGTTGAGCTCTGTAGTCCTGCCACCGTATAGAAATGATCTATTTCTCTGGCAAGACTGCCAGCTTGAGATAGTCTTTGCCTGCTGGGCCATTTGCAGTGATGGATGACATAAGGAACAGTAACACTTTCCAATTTGGCATCTTTTAGGCATTAACTGGGTCTTTTATTCCACATCCTTTCAGCCCTTCCCTTATTTTTCTTTGAGCTCATTGACTTTTAGACAAGAAAACGACACATTTCCTTAAGGAATGGGCCCTTAGCTAGGAGTTGATGTCATTTTTTAAAAGAACTTTTTAGGAGAGACAAAATTGACTCTTAAACCTGATGTTCTCCCGCTGGAAACAAGGTGGAAATATTGTTAAAATTTTGTTAAAATATGTGAACAAGGAGTTGTTTACCTAATAACAGATGTATTGAGTAGAGGGAAGTACCTGAAGCTTGAAATGGGGCATTTTATGAAAATTAAGAGAGAATAATACATTACAACATCTGGACCAACTTTATGTGTAGCAGCGATTACTTGCCCAATAGTTTAATTTCTCTCCTTCCACACACGATAGAATTGTCCTCGCTGGCCCTTTGTGCGTGGGGAAGGCCGTGTAGCTAGTCCTGCCCAGTGAATCTCTGGGGAGGTGAGTGTGTCACTACTGAGCTCCTCAAGGGCTCTCGTCACTGACAGTGATTATCTTGTTCATCTGATTCTGAGTTACCTCCCTGGGGAGGCAACCTTTGCTTATTTGCAAAGGACAGGTAGCATGACCAAGAAACAGTTCTTTGTTGCCTAAAACTACTGAGATTTGGGGGTTATTTGTAGGTAGCCGATAGCATAAGCTAGTTTTATGATTTATGGCTAAGACATTATGGAACTTCCTTTCGCCCGTGAGTAAAAATGACAAATAGGCTCAAAATATTTTTTTAGATAAATTTAGAGATGAACTATCCCTTACAGGCATTTAAGGGTTTCTAACCTTTTGAGGTTAATAAAAGAGGACAACCCTATCTTTTCATAAAATCTTACTCAGTATTGCTGAACAGAATCAGATATGGGACACTCCAGATGCAGCTCCACTATGGACATTTTTAACTTCTGAGAAGTAACGTAGCCAGAGATTAAACACACACACACACACACACACACACACACACGGACGTAGGGCTGTAGGTTTTATTTCTGATGCATTCCTTGTGAGCCCCTGTTCTCTAACCTCGTGAAGCCTCAGTCATTTATAAAATGGAGATAACAGTACTGCCCATCAGCAGTTATACAGAAAAGCACCAGTGAGGATGGTATTCTAGCCCCTTTATAAAAACAAGTAAATATTTGTTCCGGGGCTGGACTTAGAGGAAATGCTTAATCATGGTTCTCCTCCTGCTTTGAAGGAACAATGACACAACTTTAGGCCATCTTACCAAGACTGCAGGGATGTTACTCCACTTTACCACCTACATTCTTCCTTCCCTTTTCTGTTTGCCCTGATTCTTCCTGATCCTGCTTCCTTTTTTATGAGAAAAATCAGCCTGAGTGGCAATTATCCCAAGGCACTTGTGCACAGTAAGTCACTGGTAAGAGGAGCGTGATGATAACCCTAGCAGCTGTCTCAGGCGGTGAGTGGGCAGTTGTTTTGTCTACGTGGTCCTTACTCGAGGCACTTTTCATATATTTTGCTCCTAACAGCAGCTCAGTGAGGCAAACATTTTTGACCTCATTTTGCAAATGAGAAGGTTGAGGGCATTTACCTACAGTCATGCAGCTATTAATGAATACTGAACATTGGGCTCTTAATAGCCAAGTAGGGGATGCATATATCCAGGTTGCCCAGAACAGTCTGTATTTATGTCTAGTATCCTGGCATTCCATCTGCTTTAGCATGTGTCTCAGATTTTTCATTCTGATAAAAGTGTTATTATTAACAGTTGTATTAAAACAGGCCGTTTTTTAAACTCACTTTCACTTCCAGCTTCTGCCATGGCTTCATCTAGTGTGTATGTGAAATACATGTGCCATAGAGATCTCAATTTAATACTTGGTTATATTTGAAAAACAACCAGAGATGGCCTTTCTTTTCCTGGCCCTTTCTAGATGACATGTGATAGTACCTTTCCTGAAAGCAAACAGAATGATCTGATACACTCAGGTCTGGGAAGAAGCGAACTCCTGTCTTTAGTGGTGTCCATGGCAGAAGCGCTCAACACCTCTGCCCCTTCCAAGTAAGCAGAGCATATGTGCAAATGGTGCCATGGGCGGTGCTACAGCCTGCGAGATGCACGAAGCCCCCAGAGTACCAGGCCACAGAAGCACGGAAGCTTGGCAAAGTGTAGAGCAGGAGCATGTGAAATGTGTGGAAAGCTGAGACTGAGAGTCATCTGGTAGAGTGTGTAAGAGTAGTTCCTACTATAGTGGTTTTATCATTCAGTAGACGCTCTAAATCTACAACTGTTTATTTGCTGTTTGTTACTGCTTGGTAATTTTTAAATATATATGTGATTTTATTAACTTTGAGAGAAACTGGTGTGTGTGTGTGTGGAGAGAGAGAGAGAGAGAGAGAGAGAGAGAGAGAGAGAGAGAGAGAGAGAGAGAGAGAGAGAGACACCAGGGATCGAACCTGAAAGCTGGGGTGTGTACCCTGACTGGGAATGGAACCAGTGACCCATGGGTCACGCAACCAACAGAGCCACGCTGGCCAGGGCATGTTTGTAACTTTTAAAAATCTTTAAAATAAGTCAGCAGCAGCAGTGAGTTCTAAAGGGAAAAACATATGTTGAATAAAAATTAAAGTACGGAATTTCTATTTCTTCAGAAAGTTGACAAGTACATAACTTGTGCATAATGTCTGCTGATATTTGAGATCTCTCTTCAGGCCAAGATATTCATGACCCAATGGAAATTTAGGGTGCAAAGCTACTGAAAAAGTATCAGCATGTATTTATAAAGCTAATGGTTACTTTGCGCACATTTCCTGAAAGTAATGATTTAATGAAAGGCAACACCAAACTTATTAAAATATCAAAGAAATAAGTGAACAAATAAAAGGATGAAGCCCCTTGCTGTGCATAATATTTAAATCTGCACTACCATAATGCAGTTTGGAAAACCTCAACTTGTCATGAGGCTTTCGATGAAACTCTGATTTTTAATTGGGTAAGTTTATATTCAGTACCAAAATGGAGTGAAAATAAGAAGCCCTATGATTTGCAGCATCTGAATTTGGAGAAACATTCAAAAAATCATGGAGACAACTGAATTGAAGAGCTTTGATTAAAATATTTTTCAAAGAAAGATATTCTGGAGGCAAAAAGAGTATGTGAATATATTTGGGCTGGCATGTTTACACATTTTGATTTAAAAAACAGAATTGAGAGTATACTCCGTGAGCAGTACTTCCTCTTAGCTTACCAAGCACTCTGTGTCTGAAAAGACAGTATTTTCTCAACTAAAAATATTCTGGTCCCCAGATGAGTCAATTAAGTGTGCCAATATACAAAATTTATTAGCCATAAACTACACTTAGAAGAATACTGCAGGCAATTTTATTAAATTTTTTTAAATGAGACCATGTTGGAAAAAATACATTTTTGAGAACACCAGAAAAAAAATGGTATTAGAAACAGACAATACCAAAAAGTTGATTAAAGTGTGTAAAATGTGTCAAGCGTATTCTGTTTACATTATTTTTAATGTTTCATATAATCAACATAATAATATTTTGCTTCTATGTAAATGGATATGTGCTATTTTTACTATTCGAATTTTATTCTTGAAAATGGGTTTTCAGTAGAAATATTTTGCAAGTGCACTTTATGAAAGCAAGTGCATTGATCAATAAGTAAATATTCCAAACAGCATCATGTTAATGTTCTTGGCAGTCTCTTTCAGGCTAGCAATTATGTCCCAAAAAGGAAGTCCATCTGCCACTGACAGGAGTGCAGCCTGTGGGGTGTGGTGACCTTCTCTGCTGCCTTCCCAGAGCTCAGGATATGGCAGGTCAGCTTCATCTAAGGCAGCGGTTCTCAACCTGTGGGTCGCGACCCCTTTGGCGGTCGAACGACCCTTTCACAGGAGTGACCTAAGACCATCCTGCATGTCAGATATTTGCATTACGGTTCATAACAGTAGCAACATTACAGTTATGAAGTAGCAACGAAAATAATTTTATGGTTGGGTCACAACACGAGGAACTATATTCAAAGGGCCAGAAGGTTGAGAACCACTGATCTAAGGCATCAGGGTGTGTTGGTTGAAGTGAAAAATTGAACATAATCTTACTACCCCTCCTTCTCTCAAAAGGAAGTGCCTTCCCTCTGGGTTCTTTCTGATTCGATGGTGTCAGGGATTCCAGGGCACACACTCACCTGAGAGTTAAGGCTGATAAATGTCTTCATCGCCTCAAGTAAATGTTCCAGGACTGTGGTGCTCTCCAGTGTCACCTGGATTCCAAACAGAACTCCATGCCTTTGTGACTCTGGAGATTAATCTCTGTCACTCACAGCTTGTTGGCTTCCCCCTGCTCATTTCTGCAATGTCTGCAGATGGTGTGAAGCTCGGTGCCAGAGTTATTTATCCACGCGTTTACTTCACACATAGCGCTCTCTTTGAGCCATTCCAGAGAGAGTTAAATACTGAACAATTATGCAACTCCCTGCAGCCCATGGGTCTTTGCAGTTTCCATCCAAAACAACGTCTCTCTGTCTCTCCGGTAATACCTTGTATTCCTGGAGGCGGCGGCCGCTATCTCTCAACTGAATGCAACAGGCCCACTGCCTTCAAGAAGTCTCTCAAGATGCAAATCAAAACAACAATGAGGTACCATCTCACACCTGTCAGACTGGCTATCATCAACAAATCAACAAACGACAAGTGCTGGAGAGGATGTGGAGAAAAAGGAACACTTGTGCACTGCTGGTGGGAATGCAGACTGGTGCAGCCACTATGGAAGACAGTATGGAGTTTCCTTAAAAAACTGAAAATGGAACTCCCATTTGACCCTGTGATCCCACTTCTAGGAATATATCCCAAGAAACCAGAAACACCAATCAGAAAGGATATGTGCACCCCTATGTTCATAGCAGCACAATTCACCATAGCTAAGATCTGGAAACAGCCTAAGTGCCCATCAGTAGATGAATGGATTAGAAAACTGTGGTACATCTACACGATGGAATACTATGCTGCTCTAAAAAGGAAGGAACTCTTACCATTTGCAACGGCATGGATGGAACTGGAGAGCATTATGCTAAGTGAAATAAGCCAGTCAATGAAGGAAAAATACCACATGATCTCACTCATTCATGGATAATAGAGACCATTATAAACTTTTGAACAATAATAGAAACAGAGGCAGAGCTGCCTCAAACAGATTGTCAAACTGCAGCGGGAAGGCCAGGGAGGGGTGGGGGGCAGGAGGGAGGGGGGTAAGAGATCAACCAAAGGACTTGTATGCATGCATATAAGCATAACCAATGGACATAAGACACTGAGGGATAGGGGAGGCTAGGGGACTGTCAAGGGCGGGGGGAAAAAATGGACACATATGTAATACCCTTTGTAATACTTTAAGCAATAAAAAAAAAAAAGAAATGAAAAAAAAACAACAGTAAAAAAAAAAAGAAGTCTCTCAAACCACAAAAACTAACTTTTCTAAAATACACATGAAAAACAAACTTTTCATTTGTAAGTGTTCCTTACCACACTCCCAATGCTGCCTGCTGCTTCCCTGAATCTTTCTTCTAGAACCCAAGCTGTGGAATTCACCTCTGCCTCTTTGTTAATCTGCAAGTCAGCAAACATTCTGACACTGAGGACCATAGCTTTGGAAGAAAGATGCAAGGAAAGTTGGCAAAAGGAGGGGACAAGGTACAATCTTTGTGGTGGTAAGTCCTTTACATTCATTATTAATTTTTCTATCAGTACTAGGAGTGGTTTTTTTTCTTTATTGCTTAAGGTATTACATGTGTCCTTATTCCCCCATTGCTCCCCCACACCCACCACCCACCACCCCCACTCATGTACTCACCCCTCCCCCGCTCATGTATGTGTCCATTAGTTATGCTTATATGCATGCATGCAAGCCCTTTGGTTGATCTTTCCCCCTTTCCCCCACCCTCCCCTGCCTTCCCTCTAAGGTTTGACAAATCTACAGCCAACATCATACTCAATGGGAAAAAACTAAATAAAACCATTCCACCTAAGAAAAGGAACAAGACAGGGATGCCCACTTTCACCACTCCTGTTCGACATCGTATTGGAAGTGCTAGTCTTAGCATTACAAGAAGACAATAAGAAGAAATCTTCTTATCCAAATTGGAGAAAAAGATGTAAAAGTGTCATTATTCGCAGAGGACATGAAACTGTACATAGGAGTGTTCTTATTATCCTATTTTACATGTGAGGAAACGTAGATTCAAAGAGATTAAATAACTTATGCAAAGTTCCATTTCTAATAATGACAGAAGTGGATTTTGATCCTGCAGTCATGAGTAGGAGCAGCAGGAGAAGAAGAAAACAAATAAACCAAAAAAAAAAATATGTGGAAAAGAGAGAAGACAAGTGAGAAGGAGAAAAATGGGAGATGGTAGGAAGAGAACTGAGGAGGGATAAAGGGAAAAACATAGAAGAGAACTGGAGAAAGAGAGATGGCCCCACAACCTTCTATGATTCATAGCTTAGGTAAATCTCAGATAAATTTAATAATTATTAAAATAGCTACAAAGTTTTTGTCAACAGTCATCTTTTCTTCCTCGAACTGCAAGAGTCAGCTACCACTAATTTGCCAGCAAAAATTTCCAGTTTTCGAAGAATACTGGCTTTCAAATCAGTAATATTCAATTTCCAAATCTGGAAATTAGGAATGACTATCCACCCACCTTGCAGCTCATTATCAATAAGATTCTACAACTAAAGCATTGGAAATTGCAAGTTAACTTCCTTTGCACTAAGTGCTATTGTTACCGGACTAAAGGGGTCTGTTTGCCTGCACACATCAAAGTCCAATAAGACATGAACAGGAGTTTGCAGCAAAGAAAGTAAGGCTTATTTTCAGGAAATGGCCCACGTCTGGATACACAGGTGAGCTAACGCTCAAAGACCTGGCTCCCCTATGGCTTCCTGGGGTGGGTTGTATAGGGGGAAACCCATTAATTATGGTGACTAAGGTGGTTGGGGTCATGGTCAGGGTTGTGGTCTCTACTGATTGGTCAACACTAGGGTAGAGGGTAGTCGGCCATTGCAGCTGGTCCTGATGTTAGCCATGGCATCGTTTCATCTGGTTCCACTACTTTTCTGGGCCTGAAGCTGAAACACAGCTGAGGTCCAGATGTTATTTGTAGTTTAACTGAAACTCTGTGTCCGTGATCAATAGGCCCAAGGCTTTGTTACCAAGATTAACTGATGCCAACCAGAACCAACATTGTCCTGAGGGCCAAATGATTAAGGCAGTGGTCCTGCAAGGGAGAAGGAGGCAGGTGAGTCAGGGTGCCAGATGAGGACAGTTTCAATCAATAGGAAAGAAAGGAAATAAGATTGTATTAAAGAAATGCAGTTTCACCTGCTGGTGTGGCTCAGTGGTTGAGCATCAACCTATAAATCAGGAGGTCATGGTTCGATCCCTGGTCAGGGCACATGCCTAGCTTGCAGGTTCAATCCCCAGTAGGGGGCATCCAGGAAGCAGCTAATCAATGATTCTCTCTAATCATTAATGTTTCCATCCTTCTCTCCCTCTTCCTTCCTCTCTGAAATCAATAAAAATATATTTAAAAAATAAATGAAGTTTCTACATGGTTATACCATCACTTCGGCCAAGAAACTAAGGCACATAAGGGAGAATTGGACAAGGGAAGAGCAAAGGAAGAGGGAGAAATAATAACAAATAAGATTCACTGAACATTTGTTATATGCCAAGGACAATGTGTACTACCTTGGTGGGCACAGGAAAATGAAATTCTCTTTCTTTCTCTCTCTGGAGTGAAAGCAAGCACTGGCTATTACTTCTAGACCTACACCTTCTAAACCCCAGGCAAGGGGTGGAATATAAAGTAGTAGTTGTGAAATGGGCTCAGAGCAATACTGGGTTTAACTGCCACTCCACCATCAAGCTCATTATTCCCATTGCCCATCAGATGCACTCTCTGATTTGTGCTGATCACTATGGACAGCTCCTCTGGGCTCCTTCACCTCTGTCTTGGGGGGCACAGGCTCTCCCTTCTCTCGTATCCCTCTCAGCCAGCCAAGACATGGCTGTTTTGGGCAGTAAAGGACTTCCTCTCCTTAAGGCAGCAGCTCGCATTCAGGGATCTCAGCTGTTTCGGTAACACTGTGTGCTAAAAGATTCCATCCACTGCTCATCTTTGGAACAATTGCTTACCCTTAATCCTACCCTCACTTCAGTAAATTGTTCCTTCATTAAAATGTCTTCAATTATCTTTTAAAATTTGCCATCTGACTCCATCAAGATTCCCTTCAACACAGACATGTACTGGCTGTGTGATCTTACATAAGTTTCCTCATCTATAAAATGGGGATGCTGTACTTCAGAGGGATGTTATGAAGATTAAATATAAGTACCTGTTGGTGTGGCTCAGTGGTTGAGCTTCAACCTATGAACCAAGAGGTCACAGGTTCAATTCCCGGTCAGGGCACATGGCCGGGTTGCAAGCTCGATCCCCAGTGTGGGGCGTGCAGGAGGTAGCCAATCAATGATTCTCTCTCTGCATTGATGTTTCTATCTCTCTCTCCCTCTCCCCTCCTCTCTGAAATCAATAAAATATATATATATATATATATTTTTTTTTAAAAGATTAAATGTAAGTGAATATCCTTTGGTGCTTAACACCTTTCAGGTACATAAACAGTAGCTATTATTTTTTTTACAGCCTATGTAAGAAATATGAGTGCATGAGATCAGACCTTAAATATAAGTACCTGTCAACATACATGCGCACACTGCTACGCCAAGGTGTTCTCTGCAGTATTTAAGTGATTGTCTTAGTTTTAAGGTCTCTAGTAGTTCCCACTTATTCTATTTCAAATGGGTCTAGTCCTTGGTGTTTTCACTGAGCTTGTGAAACTCAGAGTATGAAGGAAGAAGAGACATGGGTATATACTGAACCAGTCTGCCTGAAAGACAGAAAACTAGCCCTTTATACAACTAGTCCTAGGGGAGTCTTCCAAACCCAAGGGACCCCCTAAAGCCATCCTTTTAATTTAAGGAATAAATCCCAACAGCGTCCAATGGTCTAGTACTCCCAATTACCACATCTGTTAGATACATCCAATATAGAAACACCCCACTGCTCTATCATTGTTCTGTGTCTGGAGATTGCAAATAGGTTTCTTTTAAAGTGCCAACTTGGATCAATTGGTGGTGGTTGCCTGGAGTGCTGGGTGCAGAAAAATTCTCAGGCCAAGTGCAGGCTCAGCAGGAAAATTAAGTGCTGTGATTGATTAACAATGTCTGCTACGGACATGGGGTGAGGGGGAGTCCTCCCACACTTGCCTGTTTGCTGACTGTGTGTTAAAGCATTAAGGAACTTTCTGGAAGACAGTTGAAATGGGCTGGTGGCATTCCAGAGGCTTTTACTGCTTCATGCAGAGATACTCTAACAATATTCTTTGCATCCTTCTCCTATGCAACCTATTTCAAATAAAAGGTAATGACTGAGATTACAGATACATTGTCCCATTTGCATCTTTCATTTATATGTGCATTTGCATTTAGCGGTGAAATAATAACACGTATTGGGTATCTGTTGTAAGCATCTGGGAATGGTTTGTATTAAATAGATTCAAGAAATAGAGTTCTACTGGACAGTGATTCAGTCAACGATGTTCAGCATAGCTCACTGAGCTCATCTCATCAATGATATGTTCACGCAGCTAAAGGCAAATGTTTAAACATTTAGTTAATGCACCATATGTCTTAAATGTTTTAGTTCCAGCTGATATTTTTTTTAAATCCATTTTAGTGGAAACCTGCCAAGTAAATTTACTTCTCTGGGACATGATTATTCCATTCATCTTAAACTCAATGCTCCCAGACCTTTCGAACACAATGAACTCTTAATTTGTAGGCTTTCAAGTCCAAAGACAGTGCTATCTTCATGCTCTGCCTTCTGAGGGATGGGAAGATGCCAGGCTAGGTGGCTCCATGTGATACAGTCTATATCCTGAAAGCCACAAGTGTGGTGTAGGCAAAGTAAGCTCTAGGAGGAACCACTTATCAACCCTGGGGGCTCAATGAAGTGATAAGAGAAGGACAAAATTGAGGACTAATAAAAAAGGAAAAAAGTCACAGAGATTAAAGAAGTTGAGAAAAAAAAAAGAACAAAGGACAAAGGCAAATAAGAAACACAACAGGATATAGTTAATAAAGCTTACTTTTCAGGCCACACCCTCCTATGGATTAAAAACAATACAGAAGATAAAAGTGGTTAGCAACACAGACTAGATTAACTCTTGGCTCTACTGGTTGCTCACCTGAGCAAATTATTCCATCTCTCTGAGCCTAATTTCCTTACACAGTTGATTAAAATATTAAAGGATGATGGGTAAATATAAAAACCCAAATTTGAAAATAAAGGAGACGAATTTTTTTGTAAGTGAATTCAACTGAATATATAAATTCCCAGTCTGCCTATAACAGAAAATATATTTTATCACATTTCAGCATACTTGATTCTTATTCAATGATTTTTTTATAAAGCAAAATTAAAATATAACTTTCTAAACCTTTACTCCATTCAAATCTCAGATATTTTAGGGTAAGTCTGTGCAGAGGACTGTTATATAATGTCCTATCTTCCAACCTTTGCTGGATGCAGTGGAGACAACTCGGTCATCTTGGCCTTCAGTGGCTGGCCTCTTTCCTTTCTCAGTTGTTCAGCTAGGTAATGTTGGGTCCACCAAATCCTGGGCATCCTAAGTAGGCATCCATTCAGGTAAAGTTTGTCCTGCCTGATCTTTATAATGTCTTCCTGGCACCCCGAGCCAATGCTGCTAGTCGAAAGATCCTTTTTTTCCCTTTAGCTCCCTTCTCCTGATCTCAGACCTTTTCCCATGCACCAGTCCTTTCCTCAATCCTGTAATTCCCCTTGGGAGTCTAGGAACACACATCTACTTCCTTCACACCATTCTGGAGTGCATAAGACCCTGGGAGGCTACGTGCAGCTCACCACCCATGCCCAGCCCTTGATCATAACTATTCCACATTTACTATACCACACTGGACATTGAATATAGCCAATATTGGGATTTCTCTGGAAGGTTGTCTGTCTCCCCAATTTCTCCTCAGTGAAGTAGGAACTCTAGGCTAGCCATAAACTCTCTGCTCACTTTACCTACTGAGGAACAGTGTGGAGAGACAAATGAAAGAAGAAAATGAGGAGCAGGGAAACTAACATAAAAGCCCATTTTTTTGAAATCTTAATCTTTGGAAGAACCACAACGGTTCCTGGAAAAGGAAGGGCAATTCTAGCAGCTGTAAGCCACATCAACAATTCAGTGATTTGGACAGACTGTGTGTTCAGGAAAAAAACAAACAAACAAACAAAAAAACTAGATTCTGAAGTCAGGCTAGAAGGCCAACCCATAACGTGGATTACAAAGACGTAAGCTTGAGGTCATGGCATAGAGGCTGCTCTTGCTCTCTGGTGGCCTCTGTTTAGCCAGTGCCCCTCTTTGGCTTTCTGAGACCAGAGCCAAAATGGTCACTCAGGCTGGGAGGTGATGGGGAATGGGTCAGAGTGGCAGCCTGTGCTTCCTCTAGATTTAAAAAAAAAAGCTGCTTAACAGCCACTAGTAATTCCAGGTCATTTCAAGGCTTATCTCTGCCCAACCCCCCCAAAAAAATGCTCTGTCTACTGTCATTGATTGAACTCTGTGGAGAAGAAGGTGGGGGGGAGGGGGAGGATCAAAACAGAATATAGACAACCTGCGCTCCCACTTTCTTTGAAAGGAAGAGGAAGCCAAGATAAAGGTAAAGATATTTGGTGGAGGAGGTGAGCGTGGAAAGATTTACTAAGAGGGGAGTATAGCAGGGAGAATATATTTGAAAATATTTAGTTGATGTATTTCCTTTCCTCTTATAAACCCTTAATTATTGCTCGGGTCCCTATCACCCTTGAAACACTCAGTGCCTCGGGAGGAACATAGAACATTCTGGATCAACTACATCATTGCTTGGCTTTGATTTTTAAAATAGAGATTTGCCATTGCTGTTTACTTTAAGACAGTTGGGTAAAGACAAGCACTTTTAACTTTCAGAATCCAGGAGTTTGATGAGGTTTTTCTTTGAACTCCAAATCCTGAACTTTATAAATTAAGAGCCAAAGCAAGAAGAATTGGAGCACAGTGTTTTAGCGTGAGCCTTGAGGTGGGGAAGGGGGAGGATTGGACTGAAGGGCAGGTTCTGTCACTAGAGTTGAAGTGGAAAATGAGCAGATGGCACCTGATAATGGGAGGAGAAGAAAAGTTGGGGTGGGGGACAGACATAGTAAACTCCCTGTCACTTAGAGGTCAATCTAGAAACCTCTAATTAGAGCCAAGGATTAAAATAGGGTGCTTATTCCTTGCTTCTCCGGAGCTCATGCCTTTCACAGATGACCTGAGGCTTCTTGGTGTCTAGATGTTGGAGTAGAAATGACCCACGAAAGTGCCAGGTGGAAGAGCCTAAGAGAGCATTCTCCTACCCTCTACCCTCAACCCTGCCCTACCCCATTCCTGAGTTTCATGGGACATTTGAAGTTCCCTAGAGTCCAAAGATGCAACAGAAGTCACAGCCGGCTCCAAAGAGCAGCAGCCTCAGGTATAGAGAAGGTGAGTCCCAAGTCCACCACAGGACATGACACCAGGCTCCACATGTGACATGCAAACAAACTATCCCACAGCAGACACTTCGGCAATGGATACAGCACAAGCCCCTCCCAGGAAAAGACCAGAAGGACTTCATGCCCCAAGATCTCAAGCAGAAGTAAGTGTTCCTCTGCTTGGGAAAGCAGAGAAGAGGGGAAACTATCCAAATAGTTCATTTAAAACCAGAAAGCTAAGAAATTTTTAATTGGCAAGACCAAGTGTTCTCACTATTAGTAGGGTAGGAGAGCAAGAAGTCAAGTCATAGGGAAAAAAGAGTGAATTAAGGAAAGGATTTGAGAGAAAGGGTTGGTTTTTCTTCTTGTTTTTAGTATGTGTATTACTCTGCTCAGGCTGCCAAAACAGAATTCCACAGACTGGGGGTATCGTTACTTACATGGGGTCTGTTAATCAACAGAAATTTATTTTCTCACAGTTCTGGAGGCTGGCGCCAAGAACAAGGTGCCAGCAGGATCGGCTTCTGGTGCGATCTCTTTCTTTGGCTTATAGAGGGCACCTCCTCACTGTGCCCGCATATGGCCTTTTCTCTGGGCTCGCAGAGGGAGAGAGAACTCTTGTGTCTTTTTATAATGCACCAGTTCTATTGGATTAGGACTCTTCCCTTATGACCTCATTTAGCCTTCATTACCTCCTTGAAGACCTCATCTCCAAAGACAGTCCCACTGGGAGGGGGGAGCGGGTAAGAGCTTAAACATATGAATTTGGGGGAGACACAATTTAGGTTGTAACTGTTACTAAAGTTGTCACATAAAATATTTTGCCTATATTATTCAAGTAACGACTTTAATCCAGTCCCTGGACTAATAAGTATTTAACAAGAGGGAGCTGTAATAATATTACTATATTATATTAATAACATTAGCTAATTTGCAATATGCCCCAAGCATTGTTTTATGTTTTAAGCCTGCTACTGCATTTAAAACCACAATCTTACAAGATACATGGTATTATTCTCTGACTTTGCTTCTATCAGCTTTACTGGAAAGATAGCTTCCCCACTCCATAGCTTTCCCATCTCAGCCACAGATCATTCATAATGGGTACCCTCCTTGGAACACTAGTTTAATTGGGGATGACACTGTGTCCGCTCTTTTCCTCTCCACTTTCTCTAATTGCTGTGGCGATATATTCAGTCACTCATGACACCAAACATGTCAATCATGCCACTGTTTCCCACTGAAGACGCAATGACAAATGCTTTTGTCTGATGAAGATTTTGCTGCTGATGCTGCTACCACTGAGGATATACATGAAGCAACAAGGTCACTGAAGCAGCCACCATCAATGACCAGACCCAGCCATGTTCCTGTCACCACCAATGTAATTATAGAGATGCCAAACCTGCTGTTTGTCCAACCAATGCCACATTGTCATCACCCAAGCTAATGACCCTTCAGACCAGACCACTGCGGGGGATTCATTCATAGAATCCCACTGTGCAATGCCCAGAACCGCCTGTCCCTTCCAAACTTCTGCATCTTTCCTGCTCTCAGACCTATGCATCCCCAATACTTATATTGCTATTTCTGAATTACATGATAAATACAGCTTGGGTTCAAGATACAGTTAAGAAAGCAAATGGAGACACAAAGAATAGGATAATAAGAAGAACAATATGCAAAATGGACTAGCAGCCAGAAATAAGGTTGGAGGTGCAAAAGATAAAGAACAATGATACGTGTAGGTGATATCACCCAGCACCATGAATGTTTCTCTTGGAACTTAATCTCAATGCACACCATCCCTTTCATCTCTAGTAGTAGGTTGGAAAGCAGTTCATACCTACAGAGATTTTCCCTGCCATTCAAGAAAAAATTTGTTTTAATATTAAGTAAAAATAACCCTATGCACAGATTCTAATACCTTTCTCCTTTTTTCTTTAGCCTTATTTGCACGAAGCTGCTATCTTTCTCTGAACACACCACAACCTTGAATTTACAGAGATAAATAAATCTAAAGTTCATCTCCCCACAGATATTATTATGGAGCAACTCCATTTGATGCCTCCTTGATAAAGCAATCAAACCAGAAAGGAATGAGATCCCATATACTAAAAAGTGACATATAATTATTACCACACCTATTAAGTGAACAAACCAGCCAGAGCCCAATTACATCTTTGCAACATACAATGAAATACCTCTTAAACAGTTCTTCAACAAAGAAATAAACCTGTCATGGAAGAAAAATGTGCTGTACATCAAGGGTATGTATTGAGGAAGTAATGTTGGTGTCAGGGTCATGCTGGCCGTAACTCAATGGGCAATTAAGGAAAATTAGAGGCAACCCTCATTACATACATTTTACACTTTGTTTATTGTGCTACAAATTCTGTAGTGGAACCACTGACTTGTAGCAACAATAGCTCATTTAGTGGAAAATGAGAATGTTAACAAAGGATGTTTGATGGCTCAGGAGCAGAGTATGGCAATTTACATTTCTTGCCATGTATCCCTTCTATAAAACCGGATCTTTGGATTGAGTTGAGCATGAAATAGCCACAGGCAGAACCAATAGGACATATCTGAAAGTCTACTTGAGAGTCAAAAGAATATTAAAAAAATTAAAACAGAAAGCAAAAGTATGTTGATGATTTTTAGTTCTAAGAACACATTTCCAATCAATCATTTCACAAAGAATCAGAAAGGGAGGGTACAAAAATGGCCCTGAGGCAGCCATGTTGGACTGCAGCTCATCAAAAAGAAAATGCTGGCCTAGAGTGATTATATTCCAAGGCTAACAGTCCCCTCAGGAAACACTCACTGAAAATTCAGTAAATCTTACATTCTGACATACTTAGTCCCAAAACTCCACAATTTCTTCCAAGCACTATTTCTACAAACTTACCAGTATACCACTCAATCAGAGGCAAATAATAAAAAGTAGAGCTATAAAAAAAATGAATCATAGGGCAATGGTGTGGTATTTAGATGAGTACCCTGCTGGGAACCTTGGGCCTAGGGAAAAGGAGAGGGAATTGGCCATAGGGAATGTTGGTTTGTCAACCTGCCCTGTACACAAAGGGCAAGGAGAGACCAAAGAAAGAGGCAGTCCATTCCAGATTAGTAGATGACAGCTTTAATAAGCAAGGACACATATATTTGGTTTGTCTTGAGCTGTCGCAGGAAAAGTAGATTTTCACACCCACCGGCAGAATTTGAAAACTTTATGGAGGCCTTAACAGGGTTCAGTTACCAATTCAGTCCAGGTGGTCTCAACAATACCTTAGTCTCTCAAGGAGGCATCCTTGAAACAGCTCCCATTGTGGGAATGGTGGGCAGAACGTACATCCCAAGAAGTGGGTGAAGATCTTCTGATTGCCTGGGTCCAGCTTTCAGGTCAACCTGCAATAATGACCTCATCCATCATAGAGTCAGGTAAGCATTTGAACCTGCCTCTTGGGTACTGGATAACTTTGTAGACCTGACAGAAAGTGACCGTTGGGTTCCCAAAGTTGGAAATAATTCCCTACTTCCTATAACCTCACATAGACTTTGAGGGCGAGTTCAGGTCTGTGGCAGGAGTGGTAGTAGTATTGGCAGCAGAAACTTGGGACCACGTGACTGTGGAAAGCCTCTTACAGGGACAAATTCCAGGGTGACATCTCTGCATCTGAGACGTTTGAGTTTTTGCCACTCCGGAGCATCTGCAATCCCTGACATCTTGAGTACTAACTCCTTCCAAACAAACCAGCCATTTGCATAGTTGATGCTAACTACACATGTAACTACTAGTAGACAACAGTTAACATTCCTTTCATTTAAGGATAGCCCAATGACATTGGAACATTCCCTGCCCATTCACCTTAGAAACCCTTCCAAAGTAGGTTGCCTAGGGTCTGAGGTCAGACAAACCCACACTCTTGTTTAGCAATTGCACAGATGTGTATTGGGTGGGAGGATGGTGGGGAGGACAGGAAAAGCTGCAAAAATAAAATAAAATAAAATAGAATAAAATAAAAAATAAAATGCCTATATCATCTGCCGGGATTCTTAAGGGGAGAAGGTTGTGCTTCTGAGTAATTAGAGGAATCCTCTGAAGTCAGAACACTGCCAAGATGGGGAAGAGGAGCTATTTAAAATTCTGCTCCTCTTCCATGGGGAGAAATGAGAAGATCCCATCCTTAACCCTTCCCAGACTAATTTAAAATAATAATTTTAAAACTGTGCATTCATAGGCTTCTCTGATGCTCTTGTTCTAAAAGTAGGTTTGCATCACTAGAAAATGTTTCCTGTTAGAACTTCCATGTCAGATCTTAACTGATTTTTTTATTCATTAGACTGAGCTGACCAAGGTTTCAGGGGTTTGTTTCCACCCTCTACTTATACTCTTTGGGTGAATGATTCAGTAAATATTTTCTATAAACATCATTCTGAAGTCTCTCCTTCACAGTGGGTGTGGCATTCTGCCTCCACCACTTTTAAGACGTACGCCCTTAGCCACGGTATTTAATCCTTCTGTGCCTTAGTGTCTTTCTTTGTAAAATAAAAATAATAAGTGTTCTTTACCTTGTACGCTTGCTGTGAAGAATAAATTAAAACATGTAAACTAGCCCTAACGGGTTTGGCTCAGTGGATAGAGCGTCGGCCTGCAGACTCAAGGGTCCCAGGTTTGATTCCAGTCAAGGGCATGTACCTTGGCTGCGGGCACATCCCCAGTGGGGAGTGTGCAGGAGGCAGCTGATCGACGTTTCTCTGTCATCGATGTTTCTAACTCTCTATCTCTCTCCCTTCCTCTCTGTAAAAAATCAATAAAATATATTTAAAAACAAAGCAAAACATGTAAACTACCTGGAACTATGGTACACAGAAAAGTGCTCATTATATATTAGCTACTATTTGGGGCACAGAGAAATGTATGATTAATTCTGAGTTCATCAGAGAAGATTTTACCAGTTATGTGCCAATAGAATTACATCTGAAACTTTAAATCAAAGTGTATCTAACAAAGAAGACAGAGAGGGGCATTCATGGCAGAATCGAATGCAGGGCATTCAGAAAGTCAGAAGAATTTCCAAAGAAAAAATATCTTCTAGTGTCCCCAACCCTCCCTAAATGCTAACCTTTTATTAAACTTTAACTTGGGAAAATGCAGCAGACAGTTTTTGTCACACACAACGGCAACAATACCGACCACCTCTCCACCACCACAATACCACCACCCTACATGTTCATCTTTACAGTGTTACTTTAACACTCACCCAGCACCTGATGAGGACTATATCTCCACCCCTTTGAGCCTGAATAGAACTTTCTGATTGCCTCAACCAACAAAGTAGGGCAGAACTGATCTCCAAGAATATATATTAAAATGCCATGCCTTCGTGTTGTTCTGGAACACACAGTCTTGGAAACCAGCCACCATGTTGTAAGGAAGCCCAAATTAGTCCATGCAGAGAGACCATGTGTAAGTACAGATGCCTCCAGATGATGCCAGTCACAGTGTTCATTCTTCCCAACATGAGGCACCAGACAGAATGGAGCAAAGATAAGCCACGCCTGCTTTGCCCTGTCCTCATTCTTGACAAATAGAATCTGTAAGCAAAATAAAATGGTTGTTTTCTGCCACTAAGTATTAGGGTACATTGTGACTCAGCATGGTAGCTAGGATAGGATATATTCCTTTTTCTCTTTCTGTGGGGACTCAGGTTGCTTGCCATGTCACCGTTTATGGTTACCAGTCCCATTCTATCCAGAGCCACAGGAGAAACCAGCAAAGGCAGGCATCATAAGCATCACTAGAATAAGAGCCTTATCCAGGTAATAGTACCAGGAGAGCAAGCCTAAGGTGAAGGTAAGGAAAGGAGGAAGGGATGGGATACACAGTCAATCCTTGATGTCCTTTCCTTTGCCTTCCTCTCTCTGTGTTTCCCTGTCTTACATTTGTACTGCTTCTTCTAACATCTTATTATAAGTTTTAATCATTATCAATATGTTCTTTTTTAATGTTTAAAATGCATCTTTTTGTAGAATGTGCTTCTACCTAGAAACACACCACCCTGTGTACTTCTCAAGGATGCTTTAACAGCCTTACCAGTGATGAGAAGAGTAACAAAAGTCACAGATAAAACTTATTATGTGCCCAGGGCCGCAGAGAACACACAACTGAGAGTAGGTGCTCAATACATATTTGTTGACTGAATAAATGATCAACGACCTGTTCTTTTTGAATTAATGTTTTCTTTCTGCCCCTTCTCACCCAGGCCTCCAACTGGCCCAGAACACAAGCTCTAGAGCAGTGGTTCTCAACCTTCTGGCCCTTTAAATACAGTTCCTCATGTGGTGACCCAACCATAAAATTATTTTCGCTGCTACTTCATAACTGTAATGTTGCTACGGTTATGAATTGTAATGTAAATATCTGATATGCAGGATGGTCTTAGGCGACCCCTGTGAAAGGGTCATTCCACTCCCAAAGGGGTCGCGACCCACAGGTTGAGAACCGCTGCTCTAGAGGAAAGAACAGAGAAGAGAGAAAGACTCCGGGGAGGTCAGGGCTTCGCCAAGCCACAGCTCGGAGAGCATCCCTACTTGCTGTAAGGTGATGCTCCAGAGAAAACATCAGTGCTCCGGAGAAGACTGAGCAGTTGCGGGCAGGGACCTGGTGGGTCTCAGCTGTCTTCTGGGAGAGCCCTTTGTGTTCCAGCCCAGCTGGACCACAGCTGCCAGCGAGAGAGCTGATTTCCTGGTGGAGTCTGGATGTGAAAATCCCTGTATCACAGCTGTGCCCACCAGCTGGCCTTGCCCTTTGGGACAAGGCAGTTGGACTTTCTCATAGAAACCTGCGGACTTGACCACAAGAAGAACTTGTCTGTCTAGCTCTAGTGTATACTAGTAAACATTACTTGGGGGACTGTTTGAGGTGTGTTTGTATAAGGGTCCTTGACAATTAGCCAGACTAACAACCTTGAAACCCTTCTCTCTCTCTCTCTCTCTCTCTCTCTCTCTCTCTCTCTCTCTCTCTCTCTCTCTCTCTCTCTCATCACAGCTATTGGCATGAAAAGGCTCTAATAAGAAAATAGCATTGGTTCAGCCCTGTTCCTGTCACTATAAATACAGCCATAGTCCCTTCCCTCCAAGTACTTAATCTCATAAATTCCTCACGTTGACTGACAACCTTTTGTGGACACACAGCAGGAAGGGATGGGAGATTATAATCAATTTCTTTTATCTGTCCATTAAGGAGACATGTGAGCTATAAGTGAAAACTCAATGATCTCCTGAGAGGTAGGAGAAAGATATTGGCAATAACATATTAATTGTGGTATCCTTTCTGAACTCTATGAGAAGAGAATGGTACAATTTACCTTGATGTGTATATAAGAAGCAGTGGTAGTTCTTCTATAACTAATCTAAAAGTAGAGAGTCTAGCCTTCACAATTTGTCAGGATTATCTGAATATTAGCACTGAAAGTCCCACATTCCTGGGAATTCCTCAATTCAAGCCAAATGAAGATATTTGGTCACCCTATGAATTAAAGGCTCCTCTGGGGGAGAGGGGTGATTCCTTACCAGCCTGCTAATGGAAGAAGCTAAAATTCCTGCCATTTTCTATTAAAGGGCAAAAATTCCTAAAAGTCAAGATGTTAACATCTGAGTACAGATTACTTTATCAAATCAGCTCACTTTTCCCCCCAATTCAACAAATATTTATTGAGTACTTATTATATACACTCCAGAATGAGCTACTAGGGATATGGTGATAAATAAGCCAGGGTGCCTGACCTTAAACAGCTTAATAGGTGAGAAAACAAATAAATGGGCACTGACTGAAGAATAGACAGTTTCCCATTTCTGTTATATATACATGATAGTACTGGAACACACAGGAGGCAGCCACCTGACCTAGGGACAAAGCAGGTGTCTGGATGATGTGACAACTAAGTCATGAGGTGACCAGGAATTAATGAGGAGAAAGGCAGAGGTGAGAGAGGATGAGGGAGGGATAGTCCATGGCCTCAAGGGAAAAGAGATCTTTGTTTTTCCAGGAAATGAATCACAAAGAAACAGCACAAAGGGAAGACTGGTTTTCTTGACCTAGGATAGAACAAGGAAAGGACTACTCAGTTTTGCATGGCATCAACATGCAAATAATGTTAAACATACTGTGAATATGATTCCTTGCTTTCACAGGGGAAAAAGTCAGTTCTGTCAGGAAGAGAGAGTGTGAGCTTTACCACTGCTTTCACACTTCTTAGTATTTGTCTTTGTCTTAGTCATGAGGGTGTGGTTTATAAGGTCCTCACCCTTTCATGGGCCTGGGCCTGAAACACAACACCAACCCAGGCAGCAACTCTTCACAGCCACCTCCCACTTCTCTTCTCCTCCTACCTTCTCAGATTCTGGGACTAATCTCTGAGTTATGTCTCAAGTTATGTGTCTATGGAAAGGATGCAGAGTTCATTTGTTTTATTTATTGGAGACTAGGCATTTCCTGTGGATTTTTTCCCCCACCAGAACTCACAGTACTTTAAAGGTATTGTGACAATAAAATCAATAATCAAAATGAGAACAAATAGCAGATACTAAAAATAAAAACCCTTGTTAATATTTATATCATTAAAATAACCCTTTTTGGTAAAAAAAAAAAAAAAAAGTTCTAACAGTAAAAAATAGAAATTAAATTACCAATTCCTCTTCCTTCTATCCCTCCAGCCCCTAACCACTCCAGAGATGCCTACTGTTGATGATGTTACCAGACTTAAAGGGTTCATCCCATTCACCAAGTACATCAAAGCCCAATCAAATGTGAACAGGAGTTTGCAGCAAAGAAAGTAGAGGTTTATGAATTGAGGAAATGGCACCAAGCCTGGAGACACAGAGTTAAAAGACCTGGCTCCCCGATTGCTTCTAGGGGGTAGGTTACATGGGGGGGTGGGGGGGTAATAATTTAAAAACTCATGGTGGCTAAAAGAGTTGGGGTTGTGGGCTCAACTGACTGGATGGGGCCAGGGTAGGATCATTGTGTCAGGCCCTGACATGAGCCAAGGCACTGTTCTCTCTGGTCTCATGAGGGTGTGGTTTGTAAGGTCTTTCCACTTTCATGGGCCTGGGGCTGAAACACAGCTAAAGTCAAGATGTTATTTTTATCCTGACTGAATGTTTCTGAGGTCAACAGACCTGAGGCTTTGTTCTTAAGAGAGTTGGATACTGACCAGAGTCTGATGTCCTGAGGGCTTAGGGATTAAGGAAGGAGAGGATAGACAGAAAGCAGAAAGGGTCATGGTAAAGAAATGGAGTCTCTGAGTGGTTACAATAGTTCTTTATATATATTTTCAGATATGCTCTGTATATATGTAAGCAAAGATGGGTGTATGTGTCAATGTAATAAACATCCAATCCTGCAGAAAATTTGTATTAATTTAGTTGAGCCAAACTGACAACATATGCTAGGAAGCAAAAGCTCAACAACTTGAGACAATTCTTCAGAGAATGGCAGTTTTGCAGCTTATTTTAATACACTAGTGGCTCAGTGCATGAAATTCATGCACAGGGGAGGGGTGTCCCTCAGCCCAGCCTGCACCCTCTCCAATCTGGGACCCCTCGGACATCTCTCTCGCAATCTGGGACAGCTGGCTCCTAACCGCTCACCTGCCTGCCTGCCTGATCGCCCCTAACCACTCTGCCTGACGGCCTTCTTGCCCCCGCCAGCCTGATCACCCCCAACTGCCCCCCCATCAGCCTGCTCACCCCCAGCTGCCCCAACTCCCGCCAGACTTCTCGCCCCCAATTGCCCCCCTTGCCGGCCTACTCGCCCCCAACTGCCCCCCTCTGCCGGCCTGATCACCCCCCAACTGCCTTCCCCTCCTAACCTGATTGCCCTTCACCGCCTCTGCCTTAGCCTCGCCACCATGGCTTTGTCTAGAACAGGGGTGGGCAAACTTTTTGACTCGAGGGCCACCATGGGTTCTTAAACTGGACCGGAGGGCCGGAACAAAAGCATGGATGGAGTGTTTGTGTGAACTAATATAAATTCAAAGTAAACATCATTACATAAAAGGGTACGGTCTATTTTTTTTTTTAGTTTTATTCATTTCAAACGGGCCAGATCCGGCCCGCAGGCTGTAGTTTGCCCACGGCTGGTCTAGAAGGACATCTGGAAGGACGCCTGGGAGGTCTCCCGGTCTAATTAGCATATTATCCTTTTATTAGTATAGACTAGAGGCCCAGTGCACAAAAATTTGTGCACTCGGGGGGAAGGGGGCGTCCCTCAGCCCGGCCTGTGCCCTCTCGCAGTCTGGGACCCCTCAGGAGATAACGACCTGCTGGCTTAGGCCTGCTCCCGGGTGGCAGAGGGCAGGCCCAACCCTAGGTGCAGCCCCTGGTCGGGCTCAGAGCAGGGCCGATTGGGGGGTTGGGGCACCACCCCCTGTCACACTCAAGGCAGGGTCAATGGGGAGGTTGTGGCGCGACCCCCTGTCACGCACAGAACAGGGCCAATCCGGGGGTTGGAGCACTGCCCCCTGTCACACACAGAGCAGGGCCCATCAGGGGGTTGGGGCTCCATACCCTGTCATGCACAGAGCAGGCCCATCAGGGGATTGGGGAGCTCCCCCCTGTCACTCACAGAGTAGGTCCGATAGGGGAGTTGGGGCACCGTCCCCTGTCACACACAGAGCAGGGCGGATCAGGGGGTTGGGGCACTGCCACTGTCACACTCAGGGCAGGGCTGATGGGGAGGTTATGGCTCTACCCCATCACCCAGAGAGCAGGACCCGTGGGGGGGAGGGGGGGGGGTTTGGGGCACCGCCCCCTATCACCCACAGAGCAGGGCTGATCAGGGGGTTGGGGCGCCACCACTGTCACACTCAGGGCAGGGCTGATGGGGAGGTTATGGCTCTACCCCATCACACACAGAGCAGGGCCCGTGGGGGGGCGGTGCCCCTATCACCCACAGAGCAGGGCCGATCAGGGGGTTGGGGCGCCGCCACTGTCACACTCAGGGCAGGGCTGATGGGGAGGTTATGGCTCTACCCCGTCACACACAGAGCAGGGCCCGGGGGTGGGGGGTTGGGGTGCCGCACGCTGTCACACACAGAGAGCAGGGTCGATCAGGGTGTTTGGGCACTGCCCCCTGTCATGCTGATCCCAGTGCCAGGAGGCATATTACCCTTTTACTATATAGGATAGAGGCCTGGTGCATGGGTGGGGCTGGCTGGTTTGCCCTGAAGGGTGTCCTGGATCAGGGTGGGGGTCCCCACTGGGGTGCCTGGCCAGTCTGAGTGAGGGGCAGAGGGCTGTTTTCAGGCTGGGGGTGACTGAACTCCCAAACTCTCCTTTTTTCCTTTTTTTTTTATTTTTATTCTGGCCAGCTTTAGCTTGAGGCTTGGCTCCAGCTCTTAGGCCTCCGCTCCTGAAAGTAGGTTTCTGGCCTTTGCATACAATGTTGCGAATCCGCTGGCTGAAGTCCGGCGGTATTTGTCACAATGTTTGAAACTGCAGGCTCAGAGGCGAGGCCTGCAGCCGCAGGTGGGGAACGTTGGTTTCCTCCGTCACTGAGGCAAGCAAGCCTCATGTTAGTTTCAAGCTGCCTGGCTGCCGGCCGCCATCTTGGCTGACAGTTAATTTGCATATCTCACTGATTAGCCAATGAAAAGGGTAGTGGTCGTACGCCAATTACCATGTTTCTCTTTTATTAGTGTAGATTAGCATCAAAGGAGAAGATGTAAGGGGGGGTGTGTTTGGAGGGGTCTGGAAAAAAGAGATTACTCTGACATTCTAAGGATATGTTATGGTAGATACAAAAAGACAATAGACAGTCTCCCTTAAGATAAAGATTGACCTTTGTCAAGGAAGCTATATAACTACCCACCATGACTCTTACTTAGTTAGGAATTTTTATGCTCAGACCATCACATGTGGTTACTCTCAATCTCTGAGTTTATAGGGCCTTCCATGTGGCCTCCCCTGAGCTTGTGAGGTTTAGTATATGGCCATTTTTTCATTCATGGCTAGACGGATGGATAGATAGACAGGTTAATAGATAGATGATAGATAGATAGATAGATAGATAGATAGATAGATAGATAGATAGAAAGAAAGAACAACATAAATGGAGCCACTTTAAGATGGAACTGGAGCTGCCAGCCTGGAGGAACTGCCTTGTGTGTCTTACTCCTCAAACTTTTGGAATGTTAAAACAGGGCAAAAAATACTTCAGACTGGGCCTTCAGCAGCATTGTATCCCAAACAACTGTTTGCAAAGATAAGAAGAAAGCAAATATTATGACTATTGGACTGAAAGTTAAAAACATTCTTTAGAATTATACTCACTCTGTGAGCTTATCTGTACCAATAGAAATGCCTTCCTACTACTGATGTAATTGCCCCCCTTCCCTTTCTCATATACACCTTTTGCCTTCACCCCCTAATCAAAACACTCTTTGGGTTTCTGCCTGAATCTGTGCTTCCAGAAGAGCTATTCTTTTGGACCCCAACTAAATGATTGTTACCTCTCTTTTTTTTGGCTTTTATTTGTAGGTTAAAAATGGATGGCTGGCCATAGTTGGTTTTGCTCAGTGGATAGAGCGGCAGCCTGAAGGGCCTTGGATTCGATACCAGTCAAGGGCACATGCCCAGGTTGTGGGCTTGATCCCCAGTAGGGGGCATGCAGGAGGCAGCTGATCAATGATATTCTCTCATCACTGATGTTTCTATCTTTTTCTCCTTTTCCCTTCCTCTCTGAAATCAATAAAAAATATTTTTCAAAAAATGGATGGATGTTTTTTTTAAATGTCAATCATAATGATTATGTTGTTATGTAATTTGCTCTTTTCAAATTTGCTCTTTTCACTGCACATATTTCTGACATTTTTTCTAAATTAGATATATCAGTCAGGTTTTGCTACAGTAATGCTATATAACAAACAACCTCAAAATCTCAGGGGCCTACAACAAATATTTATTTATTACTTATGCTACATAAGTGTTGCAAATCAGCTATAGTTCTGTGGGTTTGGCTTGACTAAGCTGGCTCTGCCCAAAAAAACTCTAATCATCTCATTTGCTCAGTTTTAAATCCAAGGTGATAAAGTAGCTACTAGGTGACATTATACTCATGTAATAGAGAGTTGGAGCTAAAGGGCTCCAGCCAAGCTAGGCAATCACACTGTAGAATGTGGCAAATATACCCATTCATACCCCATGGGCATGGCATGTTACATGGCCAACCATAAAGTCAATGGAGCAATGAGGCATAGCTAGGATATGGAGGAATTAAATAATTTTTTAATGCCATTTACCACATTTGTACCCATCCCATTCTTCTGAATAACTGCAGAATATTCTACTGAGACATATACACATTGTATCCTTTATTTTGTTTTTGCAAGCAATGCTGCAATATATATATATCCTTAAAATACAGATCTTTAAATACTTGTGGAAACCTATCTTAAATGTGGAATTACTGGGACAAACGGTATCTGCATTTCATTTTTTTTCTTTTGAATACTACTAAATTACCCTCCAAAATTATTGTACCAATTTACACTTCCCAAGGTGAATGAGACTACAGTGTTCCACAATCCTTCCTCAAACTCTTTGTATTATTAAACTTCTAATTCAAAAGATAAAACATTGGTATTTTAAATTACATTTCTTTCATTAATGATGCAATATTTTTAAGTCTCCTAAATTTGGAGAAAATTCTATTATAGCCCCAGACTTCTTGAAAAATCAGCTCAGATTACTTGAGAAATACCTTAATTATATTCATAACAACTCACCCTGCCTACCAAGCACACTGTTTCTCTGTACCTTTGGTTTTATTCTGGGGCAGCAATTTTCAACCTTTTTCATCTCATGGCAGATAAATTAGTTTATCTATTTACTAAAATTCTGCGGCACACCAAAAAATACTATATTTTTGGCTGATCTGACAAAAAATAGGTATAATTTTGAGTAATTCACACTGGATAGCTATTGTCATGTTGGCTGTTGTCATATTTTTATTTGACAATCTAAGGGAAAAGAGTTCAGTGCCCTTGACTAAGTAGCCAGGAATTGTGCACACTGGTTGAAAATCACAGTTCTAGAGGAAAACATGTCAGCTTGTTCTAAAACACTATGGTAAACAGTTTTCAACTAGAGAACCAAGTCCTATAATTTGACGGTGGCAGTGTGTAGTGTCATGATGGAAAAGACTGTGAACTGGTACCAGGCTCAGCCGGGAAGAATGCTGTGATCCATTAGCGATGTCTGCCATGAACTTGGGAATGGCAGGTGGCAGCATGAAGAGCATTTCTTTGCCGCCCCTTCCCTCGAGACTGGTAGAACTCTGCCAGCATTTTAATCTTCTCTAACATTTCATTTGTCTCAAGTCACCGAAGATAAGTATGGCGCAAATATACTTTGTAAAAAGATGGCTTGGGCTCTGTCCTGTGTATTACTTGTTTGGATCACATGAAGCTTTTAAGAAAACATCACGGACGATGATTTTGAAAGATGGCCAGGAAATATTTTTGGAAATGTTTCGATGTGGATTTTTTTGGGGCGGGGGATGAGGGAGAAGGCTTTTTTTTTTTTTTTTTTTTTTTTTTTTGCTGATCTAAGTGGCTTAGGCTTTTAAAGATACTTTTACCATCAGAGTAATATTATTTTGATAACCCACTTCCTGGTGATGTTCGAAAGATGGTTAATTATTGTGGGGGATTTAAATACAGTGTCAAAGTAAATTATAACAGGATTCTTTGGTCAGGCTCAAGGTTAAAGGCAACCACATTTCCCAACAACAGAGCAACATAATCATTCCTTTTCCCACAGATACGCTTGGTCTTCCTGTCAGCCTACAGGAATCCCATTCCCCTTGCCCCAGTGTAACCAGACTCCTTGCCACAGAGAAACAACACCCTCCTGCCCTCCCCACAGGGCAATCAGTCCCTGCTCCACGGGGCAGATCCAGGGCTGCAGTAACCGCAGAAGCCACAGAGAGCCTGGACGGAGCATGTGTGGTTAGGGACACAATCAGCATTTTTAACACACTCAATCTCTGATGAAAAGAAAATTTGGAAACACAACATTGGAAACAAATGCTCTTCCTCCCAATGGGGAAATGTGTGCTGTAAAGACAAGGCTGTAAAGTAAGAAAAGGGAAGACCAATGGGGCAGATGCCTGCAGAATCCTTAAAATCGGAAGAGCCCAGGTCTCAGAGACGGTCAGGGGGAGTGACACTGCAGGGGTGACGGAAATTGTCATGGACAGGGCAATTCTTCATGTTCTCCCAGAAGAGAGACGGATTGCATCACCTCAGTCGCTGAAAGGGTGGGAACCCCAAAGAAGAGCAATCATGAATTCAAAGGCACTGATAAGTAGCTAAGCAGAGAAAAGCCGGGCTTTAAAGTGGCAATTTTATTTTCCTGGTCAAGGAGAGCAGTGCGAGCCCCTTCCCAGCAGACTTAAGCTTCTGCTGTGAAAAGGCTATTCTTGGCTCACAAGTCTGCTGACGTACCCTCACCTTGAGGCAGCTTGGTGACCTTGCTTTCTACCTCAGCTTCCCAGTCAGCCGAGTGGGACATCCGCCTTGCAATCTGCTTCATTTGCTAGGATGTCATGAAGATTAATTAACAACATTAATTCACTAAACGTTCCTTGGGATGGTCAGGGGAAAAGTGTGATTATGATCATTATTGCTATGGATTACTAGGTGTAATATTATCAGAACAGTTCAAAATGTGATGGTTGCTGAGACTATCTTTGCAAGCAGAAAAACAGGCCAAACTATGCTCTTTGAAGGGTTTCACATGCCTCTGGCACCCAAATAATTCTTCGGTATTCTTGCCCAGGGACTGAAAATTTCCACAAATACGCTACCGGAGTGGGAAGTGCCATGCACTTGGAGTAAGAAAGCCTGCATTCCATTCTATCCTTGCCACTCAATAGCCATGTGATCTTGTGCAACCTACTTAATTATCCTGAGTCTCGGCTTCTTTATCTGTCACACAGACATGCTGACACCTCCAATATGTATGTGCCTCACAGTGTTCCTGAGAAGTCTAAATTAAATATTTCTGAAAATTGGGCAGACTATACAAAGATAAAATATTATCGCCTCTGAGGAAAAAAAAAAAATGCTTTAGACATTATAGGCTACAAATCAGTTTGGGAGCTGCAATCCACCGGCATCAGTACATAAGTACATCTGAGGACAGGCGGGCTCCGACTCTGGAGAGGGACCAGAAGGTTTATGTGCTTGCGAAACGCAGGGCCTAGGCGAGGCAGGGACCAGTGTGGGTGCCAGGGTGCCTGTGAGAAGTCACGGAGATACCAAATAGCAGCACTGCCCTCTTTCCCGATGTGAAGCCTCTCTTCAGGGAATGAAGGGCAAACTTGCAATGTCTTCTAAAATCTTCCTTTCTTAAAATGTTAGGCCTCAAAAGGAATTGGAGATCATTCTAGTTCAATTTCTTTATTTTACAAAATAGAAAACTAAGCCTGTACATTGCCCTGCAAGCCTCATTTTTCCTGATGCTGAGACCAGGGTTATTTCCATTACAAACTATCTCCAATGTGAAACCAGTTATTAAGTGACGTGGCTGCAGTCGCACTGAATTATTACTCATGCTCACGTCTCCATTCCAATCCCACCACCACTACCCAGGTCCAAACCCCCAGTATTATAGGTTTAGACTAGGACAACAAGTCTCATGGTCTATCTTTCCCTAATTTCTTTTCTGACTTCCAGTCTTCTTTAAACACTGCTCTGAGAGGAACCTTCTAAAGATGTCCCTTGAATAATCCCTCCTCTGCTCAAAGCCCATGGTTGGCTACTATGCCCAGGAGACGAGCAACAGCAACATCTGCCTACCCTATCTGAGTTACACAATGCTCTCTGTCCCCAAGGGTGGCGGGGGGTCACCGTGTGCCATCACCCCTAGTGTCCAGGTTCTAGAAAAGGATTGACAAAAATGATAAATACAGCACTTCCCCAGGTTTGCAGTTCATCTTAAAAAGAAATCCAATTACAGTTTGCAATTGCATTTTGGGGAAACATAATGAGCTCTTTTTGGAGTTGCCTTATTCTGATCAAATTACTTCTTGGTAATTTAAAGTACATTACATTTCCCAGATACCGCTCAACGCACCCACAGCGTTCAAGGCCCTGTGTAACCATTACACAAACATTGGGCAGTCAACTCTGGGTGAGTTCATAACCAAAGGATCATTTTTGTGGTTACCCACAGACAAGTCACCCTTCATTTCCCTCATGTAGAGAGGTCAAAGGTCATGTAACTCTTAAGGAGCAAGTCACTTCTCAGGGGCTGAAAATGAGGAATTAGGGAGAGCTTTCTACTGAAACACATATGGCAGAGAGGTCTAGACCCTTATGTATGAATGATCAACATTATAAGCCAATGAAAGTTCTTGGTCAATTACACTGATATATATTAACATAAATGATACAGAGCCATCTGATGACTAACAAAAGTTATAAACCCTGAAAATATCGACCAAAAATCTCAAGGATGACATTTTCTAAAGCATTTCATTCCTTAAAAAAAAAAATATGTCTGATCAAAAGTTATGACATTAAGAGAGAAGAAGTAGAACTGAAACTTTATAATGGCATATTGTCCCCTGATTTCTCCAAGAAAGTTCAGTGCATAAAATGTCAATAGATGTGACTATCATTAAAATTTTTCCCACTAATTTTGACAGGCCAGAAAGGTCATCTTAGAGTTTTAGAAGAGCAGTGTGACCGGATTTTTCTGCAGTATTATTGAGCCAGGAGTTTCATAAAGACATGTTTCCCACCTTCCATACAATTAGAACAATAGCCTTTATGATATTTTGTCCTTGACATTTTTATCTTCTTTTCAGAGACTGCGTGCCATTGGACTATATCAACTCTTATGTTTATCTCCTGATGACATCTCTACTCGTTTTAAATAAGAATCTAAGGTTTGAAAGATCTTTAGGAAATAGAGGCCATTTCCCCTCAACTGCTAGAATCACATTTGTAAGTAATTTGTAATTACTTACAAATTATCCAAAAACAACGCTTGAATATTGTCAGTGCTGGGCAATATTCACTGTTGGACGGTGGTCCTTTATATAGATGATCAACCTGATTCCAAATTAAATGTGTGTTCTTCTCTGTCTACTGAAAAGCAAACAATAAGTTAGAGATACAACAATGTGGAAAGCCACAATAATAAGGTGGCTCCAGCAACAAAATAAGTAGATTGGCTGAGAGTCAAATTGCAAAATAAGAACTACTGGTCAGTACACACATATGTAGAGACCCCTGATGGAGCCTGGATGGCTTCCAGGCCAAAATTTTTAAAGGAACCTATTCAAATGTACTATTATAACTTTGTGATTATGTCAATCTTGGGATCAGGATGGAGAAAGGGGGAAAGTTGTTCAGTTATGAAAAGAAATATATAAGGAAGTCATGGAGGCCAATATTAGCAGTGTCCAGACAAGCCCATGGGTAACAGAGCCTTGACTGTTAGTGTATTTTAGTTCATAGGGTAACATAATTCCAATATGTAGCTGGATAGAGTCAGCATTTTTCAAGTGGAACTTGGTTTCAATTTATTTATGATAAAATAGAGCCCCAAATTTAATATAGCTTGATGGTCTATGACCTCTATATTCCCTTTTACCCTCAGGACTACCATGCTGACCCATCCCCATCTTACTTTTGACTAGCTAATGACTTCTTTACCTTCAGATTTTATGTTGGAAGTCGTTATCTCCTGGAAGGCCTTCTCCAACACACCTAATCTAGATTTCATGAGTTCCCTGTATGTTTGTATAGCATTCTGTATGTCCTTTATCATAGCCTTTCTTATCCAGTATATTATTATCTGCTCCTTAGCATTTAAATATCTGCTTACGATTCCTAGTATGAGGGGCCAAGTGTTCTTTTTTCTTTTTCTTTCTTTTTTTTTTTTGTCTCCTAGAGCCTCAGAACCCAGCACAGTGTCTAGCACAGTGGTAGTGTTAAATTAAAAAGTGTTGAATTAATGAACACAGTTTGACCACAGGAAGGAAAAGTGTTATTCCACTGGTGTGAGTTTTCTTAGGCGTGGTCATCCCAGGGCACTGACCAGAGTCAGACTCTCCCTGACCTTTTAAGCAGATCAGATTCAACTGGCCTCTCCCTAACAGGGCACCATTTTTCTGTAGCTTAGATCTCCTTCTAACCCCTGTTACTGATTTCTACATATACCAGAAGCCCAGTCCATACTTGCATCTCTCAACTTTATAATCTCTATAATAAACAACTTGATTCTTTTAATTGCTACTTGCAAGTTTTACAGGAAGAGCTCCTGGTTTGGTGGGAGGGAGTGTGTGTGTATTGGGGGGAGGGGGGAGTTAGTTAATCTGAGCATCAAAACTATGAATACCAGACAAACTGTTTTCAGGACCTTAAAAGTTTATGTTGAAGATTTAACAGCATTTGCTGTTTATGTAACCTGTTAGAAGAGAGCATGAATGAAAAGGTTGAAGAACACCTTCCACACTACCCTCATAGGAGACGATGATCTATATATATAAAAGCCCAGTGACCGAACAGCACAATGACCAGAACGACCAGTTGATCAGTTGCTATGACACACACTGACCACCAGGGGGCAGATGCTCAATGCAGGAGCTGCCCCCTGGTGGTCAGTGTGCCCCCACAGTGGGCGTGCCACTTGGCTGACCGGGATGAGCTGTGCCCCCACAGCAGACCAATCCCTGCAGGCCACGCCCCCCCACCAATACACGAATCTGTGCACCAGGCCTCTAGTAGATGGATAAAATGGAATGATAGAAAGACTGCAAACTGGTAAAAAATATAGAAATGAATTGTAAGAATTAGGAAGGTAGAGGAATATCAGACAGAGGAAAGATAAGTTGGGAAAGCCCAACAGAGTTTCCTCTTTTAGAGGTTAACTACCACCCTCCTGATGAAGTATGACCATCCTGGACTGACTGCTAAGAATTTAAAGGTTCATACCTTTGGGAAGAACACAGCTAGTTCCTCAAAGGGAAGAGACTCATCAAGGCTAAGTCCCGTCTGGGGAGCTCAGACCTGATCAAGCAATTGCGTAGGTTTGTGGTCTTGGAACATATATCCCAGATGGGGCAGAGGGTCCGACAAGGCTCATCGAGTCCACAAATTGCTACTTACTTTTGATGATTAACTGTGGAATAAATGACAAAATTGAGAAAAATAACTGAAATGTGTCTCTAAAAATTCTACTGTTCTAGTTAGAAATCTGAAGGCTAAAAAATACTGCAGTAGTATTTCTCTCTTTTATTTGTCTTTATCCCCTTTTCTACTCATTTTTGGCACTGAGGAAAGAAAAGAGGTCAAAGTTGAAGCTACATAAGAACTCAAAAATGTCTTTTGTGGTCTCTGCTGTAACCCCAGAGCCTAGCACAAAACCCGGGAAATGTCCTTCTTTGAACGCAGAAAGTGAATGGATGGCTATGTGGGTTATATAAAAGAGAAACGAGTTAGTTTTCAGATTTAATTTTGGTTAAAGTTTTTAAAATAGAAGGATGGAATGAATACGAGTGGAAATTACAATTTAAGGTATCAATTAAGACAGTTTATAACGCACTTCATTTAATACTTTCAAATACAAAGAGAATTACATTCCAGGATACTAAAAAACTCATGGGTGCAATCTCAGAGCTACTCTTATTAATATGCAAGCAATGATGAACAGTGAAAGAGGCTTCAGAAGTTCAGAGGTGGGAAAACAGTCAGCTTTAGAAATGGGGAGAGGTAGATGCTGGGAATGAAAAACATAGGTTTGATGCCAATCCACAACCAAATTAACATTAGGCATTTAGAGAAGATGATAGTAATTATGAGGAGCCATCAGTAACAACCCCCCAAATGATTCGGAAATTGACTTGAAACAATCTGACTACCATTATTAAATATAATTTTTAAAAGAAAAACTAGGAGGGGAAATTAAACTTATGAGTTCTATTTTAAAACTCATTCTAAGCAATAATGATGAAACCCAAATGGAAATATTTCAAAATTAGGAAAGTTAATCCATGGAATGTAATACATTTAATATATGATTTTAAAATATCACAAAAAGTGTGGAGGAAGGGAATATCATATAATATGTGGGGCTTGAGATAATATTATGAAGGGAAAGCAACATAGTTATGTTCCAGGAAAATTAAAGAAACTTAAATGTTTTCATTTAATCAAATAATCTAAGAAAAGCAGTTTAAACAGAAGAGATGGTCACTTTGGAAGGTTTGAAGCAACCAAAAAAAAAAAAATTATATATATATATATATATATATAGGTTTTTTTATCTTTATTGTTGATACTATTACAGATGTCCCCTTTGTTGTTTTCCCATTGACCCCCTCCACTTGGCACCCACCCCTCCCAGGCCTTCACTACACTATTGTCTGTGTCCTTGGGCTATGCATATATGCATATGTTTCCCAGTTAATGTCCCCTCACCCACCTCCCCACTCCCACCTTCCTTCTGAAATTCAACTGTCTGTTCCATGGCTCTTTGTCTCTGTATCTATTTTGTTGATTAGATTCCACATATGAGTGAGATCATATGATACTTATTTTTCTCTGACTGGCTTATTTCGCTTAGCATAATGCTCTCCAGGCCCATCCATGCTGTTGCAAATGGTAAGACTTCCTTCTCCATGTATGTTTTTATATAATTAATATTTATTAAGCAATGACTCTAAACCAGGCACTATTCTAGGTACTGGAAAGTCAGGGTTCAATGGGCCAGCCAGGGCCCATGCCCTCAAGGAGCCTGCATTCTGGGGAGAAGAGGCAGATACTAAACAGGTAAACGGATTAGGAAAGAAAACAATTCTGGAGACTGATCATATGATAGAAAAGCCATTAGAAAATGTTCAGAACACAAAAAAAGAAACATGACTGAAAATCAAATATCTGCATCAAAAATGAAAGAGAGGAACAATTCCTTAATGATCTCAAAATGCATACATATATTTTTAGAAACTCCCTGTAGGACTCCAATTGCTCAATGATCAAGTCTCAAACAAACACAATTTGTACAGGAGAAAATACAAATAGGAAACAAATGTCTGGGAGAATGTTCAAACTAACTTGTAATCAAGAAATGCAAATTTAAGCAACTTTTTAACATCTGCTAAGTTTTAAAAAAAGTGCTTGAAAAAATAAAAGGCAGACTTACAGGAAGGATGACAACATAAACACAGGCTCCATTCCCCTCCAGGAAAATCACTGAGATGACCAAAAAGAAGGGGGATGGAGCAAGGGCAGGAAGACAGTCACCAGCAGGAAACCAGGGGATGGTGCCAACCACATATGAGTCACAACGTGGGGGAATTTCTGCCAGTTTCAGTACCAACTATGAAAAGAAATAACTAACTTTCCTCAAAGGCAGCTGAAGGAGGGAAGGGAAGGAAATTGTATCAAAGCCCAGGATCAGGTCAAGAGCAGATGGAAGAAAATTTCTCTTGGCGTTAATTTCTCTACAGCAGGGCAGGTCTGCAGACCTGCTAGCAAGAAAGGGAAGAGAAAGCATCATGCCACTCCCAGCCATTCTCATAGTGGCACTGGTCAGGTGAATATGGGCTTGAGGGGGAACATTCTCTTGATTTGAAGGGGTAAAACTCTAGAACATCCATGGGCAAACTACGGCCCGCGGGCCGGATCTGGCCTGTTTGAAATGAATAAAACTAAAAAAAAAAAAAAAAAAAAGACCGTACCCTTTTATGTAATGATGTTTACTTTGAATTTATATTAGTTCACACAAACACTCCATCCATGCTTTTGTTCCGGCCCTCCGGTCCAGTTTAAGAACCCATGGTGGCCCCTCGAGTCAAAAAGTTTGCCCACCCCTGCTCTAGAAGCAAAGATGTACTGTGGGAGAAATGTGGATTAATCAAATATGAATAACAAGGAAAGACAGCAGTTGGGGAGAATGTATTTGGAGCCACATCAAGCAAAAAGCCTGCAGGTCAGAGGTTTTTTTCCCAACTGAATTATTTCCAGCAGTGTTCCTTTGCCCTAAGCCTAACGCTCAACACAGAACTGGAAAGACCTCTCACCAAGGGACCGGATATTTCTCCAGCTCAGCGAAGCCACCACTTTTGCAGTAGTTTCAACAGAGAAAACCTGTACTAAGTACCCAGCGTTTTGAGCAGCGGTTCTCAACCTGTGGGTCGCGACCCCTTTGGTGGTCAACCGACCCTTTCACAGGGGTCGCCTAAGACCATCCTGCATATCAGATATTTACATTACGATTCATAACAGTAGCAACATTACAGTTATGAAGTAGCAACGAAAATAATTTTATGGTTGGGGTAAAAACATGAGGAACTGTTTTAAAGGGTCAGAAGGTTGAGAACCACTAGTTTTGAGGTTCATGGCTCCTGGGGCCTATCTACCTTTGTTGGGTCACAAAGATTTACCTGCTCCTATGTTGTTACCTCATCCAGCCCTCCACTTATTTTTTATGAGGAGAAGCCAAACAGCATCCAAATAACTATAGAAGGCAGGTGATCTATACATTACTTAGGGACAGCAGGTCTGGAGAGAACTTCTCCCATTCAAAGATGAGTAGAGAGAAAACCACCTGTATGAATCTAAAAAACAGGAAGTAATGTAGGAAGCATATAGGTTCTAGATCTAGAACCAGAATCCCAGTTTTACCATTAACTAGCCATGCAACCTGGGGCAAGATGCTTACCCTTTCTATGCCTCATGTATAAAATGAGGGTAGGGTGCTCATCGTGAAGAAAATGAAGAACGTGAAGATTAAATGAGCATCTAAAAAATTACTAAAATTTTTGGCACATGATAACTGTTAGGTATTGTTAATATCATCACCATTTTCATATGCCTTTGCAACAATCTGCAACTAATAAAAGAGAACTAAATGTTGGGTGCATTTTCAGTGTTTTTTACCAAGTATTTCTAGTTGTTCTCCGAAGCACATGTATGTCCCACCTCCTTCAGAATTAGGGAGGATGGTGTGAATTGATTTGATCATTGAATGTGAGTAGAAGTCATGCGTATCACTCCTGGGAGGCAACCTAAGAATTAGTACGTGAACTTGCCAAGTTTATTCTCCTTTTATCACAGGAAACTTCCAGATAGTGGCTACTCCATCAGCTTGTATCCTAAAGTGAGGATAACTTGAAACAGAGCTCCAACCACCTGCTATAGCATAAGTGAAAAATAAAAGCTTGTACTAAGCCACTAAAACATTCAGGTTTTTTGTTACTGTAGCATAACCTAGCCTATACTTGCTTATAACAGAAGTAATAAGTAAATGAGGAGAATGTTTTTAAAAACTTATCTCCAGGAAAGAGTAGAAAACAAAGTAGACAATAATTGTTTTATACACCCAGAGACAGTAAAGTAAAATAGTTCTATGAAACAATAGTAAAAACATAAGATGACAAGGTATCTGCCATAGATTGAGTGTTTGTGTGTCTCTCCCCCCACCCCTTTTGTATACTAAAATCCTAATCTCCAATGTGATGGTATTTGGAGGTGGGGCCTTTGGGAGTTGAACAGGTCATGAGGGTGCAGCCCTCATAAATGGATCAGTGCCTTATAAAAGAGTCCCCGGAGAGCTCCCTCACCCCTTTCCAACATGTGAGGGCCCAGCAAGAAAATTGCTGTCTATGAACTAGGAAGAGTAGCCTGACCAGACACCAACCTTGCTAGAGCCTTAATATTGGTTCTCCCAGTCTCCAGAACTGGGAGAAATAAATACTTGCTGTGTCAGTACAGTATTTTGGTTACAGCAGTCTGAAAGGACTAAGACAGAAGTCTGACATGATTAGCAGTGAGGCAGCAAAATCAAAGAAAGAAAATCAGGAGTAAGTGTGGCAAGAGCTGGGTCAGAACTGACACTGGCGTGTGTGTCCATTGGAGTTGGGGCCCAGCTCAGAGTTTAGAAAGATCACGGATCTGCCCTAAGATTACCACAAAAATGTTTTCTGAAGTATTGTTTAGAATGGAGAAAAGAATATGCTAGGAATCACCTACCACCAAGAATAGAGAATTTGTTCAATCAATTTATGCAAACCCTTATACATTGTATAACAGGCTTTTCAGCACCAATGGAAATGTTCCATCTCTGTGCTATACAATACAGTAGTCACGAGTCACTTGTGGCTGGTGTGACAGGAAACTGAACTGTCAACATTACTTACTTTGATTCCACTTTAATTAATTTTAAAAGCCACATTGGCTAGTGGCTGCCAAAAAGGGCAGCTCATATTTAAAAGGATAACATAGATCTGTATTTGGTGACATAAAAATGTTCATAATAGATTGCTAAGGTTGGTCATATAGAGAACATTTGCAACTAACCTTCTTGTGTGTGTGCATGAGTGTGTGTGTTCACACCCAGGTAACTGCGGACTCCACATCAAGATGTCATCGTGGGTACTGAATAGGCACAATATGGATTTCTTCTCCTGTATTGTCTGAAATTCCAAAAGGATATTGCAATATTTTTGTAAAGTAAAACTATTTCCATTTGGAATATTTTCCCAAGGTACAATTATTTCCATTTAAAAAAAATACAATTTTAAAAGCTACAGCTTGTAATAGTGCAGGAAAACTGCTGATGGCATTGCAATTTGATATACTTATTTGAAATAAATACGTCTGTACCTCAAAAATGTATCCTAAAATAACTCTCAAAAGTAGGAAAAAAGATTCCTTCAAAAATCTTGTCACGGGGGAATAATTATTTCATATTATTTTGCAACAAGATAATTATGACTCTCTTGAAAAGTGTCTACGGACTAAAATGGAAAGTGAAAAGGGAAAAATGTTAAAAGCTGAATTAGGATAGAACACTGTTTTATTTTCCTTTAATGTTGTAATATTATTCTCTCAATGAGTAAATCTTTGTAAAAGAGCTAGTGCATCAAAAGGATAAACAACTAATGGCTAAAAAATAATATCCTGGTCCTCAGTGACAACACAAGTGAGGTTTATCAGTCATTTACATCACAGTCTGATGGAGGTGGGTCAACTGCCTGAAAAGCTGTCTCCTGTCATCTCTTGGCCTCCGGTGTCACTAAGAAAAGGAGGAGAGAGCATAGAGGAGCATAGACTGCCATGCAGGGAGTTTGATGGCCAGATCTTCATTCTCTAGACCAGAATCCAGTGGCGTAGCTCATATCCAACTGCAAGGGACATTGGTAAATGTAATCTTCTTTTGTCAGAAGAAGAATGGGATCAGGAAGTATCTAGCCAGTTGCTGCTAAACTTGTCAAGTCAAACCAAATTCATTTGCTTTCTTGATAAGTTTATGAGGTAGGTCAATTACAAAGATGGATACGGCTACTGGAATGCCAAAGATTATATTTTAGAAAGTGTTTTAAATATTTTTTAAAAATCACAAGTCTATTCAGGTTGCTCTAACAAGATAACATAGACTGGATGGCTTAGACAGCAAACCTTTATATCTCACAGTGCTGGAGACTGGGAAGTCCAAGATCAAGGTACCAGCAGATTTGGTGGATGATGAGAGTCCATTTCCTGGTTCTTGACGGAGGCCTTTTTGCTATAACTTCACAAGTCAAAAGAGGTGCGAGAGCTCTCTGGGGTCTCTTTTATAAGGGCATTAATGCCATTCTTGAGGACCCTGCCCTCATGAATTAATTACTCCCCAAAGGCCCCACGTCCTGATACCATCACGGAGGGGTTTAGGATTTAACATATGGACTCTGAGGAGACACAAACATTCGGTCTATAGCAATAATAATTACCCATGTTTCTACCACTCATAATTGTCCAATTTTAACCTTTTGTAATATAACCTTTTGTTATGATATCATATTGTACTGTACATGTCAGTCTGCACATTGCCTTTGTCATTAATATGTTTAACAACAGTCAGTGTTCATACTTAGCATTCTAATTCATTTTTTAATTGCAGTAATGTACTTCATTGTATAAATATACCAGGTGCTATTTATCTATTTATCAATTATTAGATATTACGGTTATTCCTATTTTTTTCTATAACAATTCTGCAAGGGACATCCACCAACACCATGTCTTTTTAGGCATATGTGAGAGGATATATGCCTAGAAAGAAAATTGTAAGCTCAAAAACACTCATTTTTTTCCAATAATTTAACATGTATAACTTGTACATATGTATGAAGATAGAAAACACACATATATCAAATTTGCAGATGACACAAATTCAGAAGGGAGAGGTTAGAATACTGGGTCATAACCACTAAGATGGAATTTAAGGAAAAGGTAAAATTGGGTATTTAGCTGAAAGGATTAAATGCCCATTGCATAAGGCAGAGATGTAACTAGATAGTAGTTTATGTGAAAAATGTCTATGGATGTTAGCTAACCCATACTATGCTATGAACCAACAGTGACACTGTTTAGACATCAAAAATGTATAGTGGTACAGCTATACTAGCAGGAAAATACACTTTACAGAGGCTCAACTCCAAATATAATTAAACTTTCCCAAGTCAGAACTCTATGGCATTCAAATGAAACCAATTCATATTAATACTAGAGTCCCGGTGCACAAATTTGTGCACAGGTGGTGTTCAGCCAGACTGACCACCCCAATCAGGGCCAATCAGGCCGGGCCAGCTGTGGGGAGGGACTGCAGGCAGTTGGCCAGGCGGCCTCACCCCCTGGTCAAACTCCTGTTCAAGGGGACAATTTGCCTATTAGCCTTTTATTGAATAGGATAAGCAAAAAAGAGAAAGCAGTCACATTACATACTGCACTGCAGTGAGGATGAGGTTGGACTAAGGCTAAAACAAGGGCTTCGCATGCTGCTATGACTCCCTTTCACTTTCTCTCGTCAGTGCATCTCTCTGTCTGCTGGTTTATTCTCTAAGCTATCAACTGCATGAGGCTGGCCATGGTGAAAGCAAATCTAGATGATTCTTATCTGTCATTTCAATTCAGGAACTCCCAGTGAAGGTCTCTACTTGGCCAATGCAGTGCACTGAATATTTATGTCTCACACAAAATTCACATGTTGTAATCCTATCCCTCATGAATAGGATGAGCACCCTTATAATGGTACCCCAGAGAGCTCCCTCACCTTTTTTTTTTCCCTGCCATGAGAGAATATAAGAAGTCAACCATCTGCAACTTGGCACAAAGCTTTCACCAAAACCCAGCTATGCTAGCACCCTGGACTTCAACTTTCCACCTCTAGAATAATGATAATTAAAATCCTATTGTTTATAAGCCACCAAATATTTGGTAATTTGTTATAGCAGACCAGGCTTACTAAGAGATAACCAGTGTGTCTTATACCCACACCTTGGGGAAATCAGGATGGCAGCCTGAATCAACGATTACAGCAGGAGAGGAACAACTGCTTCACAGCCTTAGGAGGATTGTGGTTGAACAGGAAGCCAATCTGCATCTTCTAAAGATATTGCCCTTCACGCTGAAGTCATTGGCATAGAGTTACTTGCAAGTATCTTTAATCACTTGCCTTGCTTTTCTTAGAAATCCCTCCTGATTCTGCTGGATGGCTGTGTGGTCAACATTACGTAGACAGTGAGTCGCAGATATAGAAGGGACAAGTCAACAAAAATATGTGATATTCTATTCACTATGTGATTTTTCTTCCATTGGTTTTATATTTTTAAGATTTATAAATGTAGAATAGTTACTTATTTATCATGGCTGATATCAAAAAAAGTACTCCATCAGTTGAATAAAGCCCCTGTAAATTATCGTGGCAAAAATAATCAGAACACCTGCTTGAACTAGTGTCTGGATCATTACCAAACTTGATATTTATTGAGCTCCGACTGTGTGCAAGCCCATAGGTGCAGGTCTATACCGAGGGATTTATAACCTCACAGGGCCAACCAAACCACGCAAATAAGAACCAGGGAAGATGGATCACATGCAGGGGAGAGACTTAATGTCCTGATCAACAGTTCACCTTAGGAGGAGGGCTCAGAATCCAGGCAAGAAAAAGACGCCTGGAAGAAGTGGGATTTTAAACAGAGCACAAAGGAATAAAAGCAATTGGTGAGAAAGAGAGAGAAAAATAAATCTAGGACACAGACTCACATTTAAGAATATTCACTGGACACGCTATATCATTGGGTTTAAAACAAGACCCAGAAGCAGAATCACTTGGAAAACCTAAAAAAATAAGGATCCTGGGCCCCAACTCCCAACATTCTCATTCAGCCCATCTCAGCAGAGTTTCATGATTTATACTTTTAATAATAACTGATAATCTACAGTACTATGTGGCAGACACTTCTAAGTATTTTATGTATAATATTAACTCTCTAAATCCTCATCGTAACCATATGAATTAGGCACTGCTAATATCTTTTATGATAAGAAAACCTTAACCCAGAGAGGCTTAGTAATGGGACTAAGATGATATACTGTTAGGCTTTGAACCCAGGCAGTTAGTATTCAGTGTCTGCCTTTAAACACTGTGCTCTACTGGGGGGGGGGGGGGGGGAGAGAAAGAGAGAGAGAGAGAGAGAGAGAAAGAGAAAATATGAGAATGATGTTGTGAAGCTCCTAGATAATTCCGATGAATTCAGTTGTTGGACCAGCATTTGGAAAGCATGCCACTGTAAAACATGAGAAAATTGTCATTAAGTTCTACTTAAGGGACGGACTCTATTATTCAGTGCCTGGCACATAGGAGACACAAAATGTTATTGAGCATATTCCAGGTGGAAGGAGTCTACAGAAGCCAGGCTTTGCAAGGGGGAATCTGCTGAGCCACTAAGGCAAAAAGAAAGTGGGACAAACAGACTGACTTATACCACGTTTCCTGCCCCCATTAAAGGAATGTGCCAAGAATCAGAGAATAAGAGAGGCATTATTCTGATCCTATGTCTAATGCCCTGCCCAGCCCCTTAACCTTTTACCTATTGATGCCATTTGGTATCTTAATTATTTGGAGAAATAAGGCTCTTGACTTTTTTTCTCTCAGCACTTTCTTCCATCTTTTTCAGAATCATCACAGGTTATTAAGGGGATGTAAAACTCCTAGTAGTTAATTTTCCTACTTGTTTAGAAAGCCAATAGATTATTTTTATATAATAGATACTTTTTGGATAGATGGATGGATGGATGGATGGACGGATGGATGGACGGACGAATGGACATGAGGATGAACAAAGACATGCATAGATGTCTAATAGCTAACCATCACTCATGTCTCCTATGCTTTTGGCAGGACTGTGTCTTCCTCTAATGACATGCGATGTGGTGTTAGTATTAAGTGCACAGTCTTTGGAATCAGGCACTTAGGTTCAAACCTGCCTCCACCATTTTACTAACTGTGTGTCCTTGGGCAAGTGACATAACAACCTCAGTTTGTTCTTTTCTAAAGTGGACATAGTAGTATCACTTAAACTGGTGGTAATAATACTTCCAAAATGTGTTGTGAGATAATGTATGTGCTAAGCACAATGTCTGACACATTACAAAAAATGCTCAATTATTGATAATGATGTTACAAGAAATGGCACCAAATTTGTTTGTTTGAAATTGCCCTTCTAATATTTCAGGGGAAAACTTTGCAAGTGTTATTTCTTCTGAGAGGCAAGACTTTTTTGAGGACAAGAAAGGCAAATGGCAGACTTTATTCAGATCGACATAGAAGGAAAGAAGGAAGGAATGGAATGAGGGAGGGAGAGATGATAAAAATCAAAAACTTTCCTCCTCTGAAAATCACATCAACATTTCTTCTTACTCACGCAATTCAAAAGATTTAGCTCCCAGTGATGAAGTCATTCCAATTATCATTCTTAGCAAGGAAAGGAAACAGTCAATTCCTGAGGAAATGGTTTCAATCTTTACAAAGTCTCCAGGGTTGATATAGTTGGTGTTCAGAAGACAGAATATTTCAAGGTTATGAGCTAAGAGGTCACCCCAACCAGAGAGTCCAGTTAATGTCCTCAGGGTTACGTTTGTTCTAGATATGCATCTTGTTTATTTATTTAAGTATTCATGTTAGTGCATCAGAATCAGTCTAGTACTTTGGATTTAGACAAACCTCAATTTGAATTCCAGCTCCAACATTTCATAGTTGCATGGCCTTGGGAAAGTCGCTAACAAGAACACTTTCAGCCTCTTCATGTAGAAAGGGAAAAGTGTGATACTACCTTTGCATTCGTACATTGGGATGATTAAATAAGGTCACACGTGTAAAATACATAACCCATATGGTAAGCGCTCAGTAAATATTGGCTATACTTCTGTTCACTGTTAGTATTATTGCCATAACACTTCCTGTGTCCTTCCTCTACAAAGTACCTAATACCCTTGGACATCATTGCAAACACAACACGGCCTACAGTGTGGGATCTGCTGACTTTTGCTTTGCTCAGAGCATGCCCATAGCCCACCAGCCAAATAAAAATTCACCACTTCTTTCTCTCCCATCTTAGTTTTTCTCTGCCACACTCTGTAACTGGAATATTTTCTCTTTGCCAAAATGCCATCAGACCTCCTCCCCTCCCTTCATACAAAGTCCTTAACACCCCTACTTTTTCCAGAAATCATTTACTCCAACCTAACTGGAATGAAGAAAGATTCCCTTCCTTCACCTAGCACTGTTTTTTTGACTTGTAATTCCATTTCAACAAAACCACTAGCACTGATGCGTATATCCAATAAATAATTCATTAGAAATGTATATTTGTTTGATGTTTATAAACTTGCAGTATGCCTGCAGAGTCTACTATATCAATCAAGGAAATAAGAGAACTCACAGTTACCAAGGGTGAATAGAAAATTCTCCTTCTTAAACAGGTAAAAATTGAAGGAGTGTGCAGATCAATCTTGGAAATATAGAATGCTGGCACAGCAAGGGGCTTTAGAATGTATATATTTTAACACTCTCAGTTTATAAAAGTGGAAATTAAGTTCCAGAGCATTATAACATGGCTATAAAAGTCTGAAATTCGAGGGAAGACAAATGCTGAGAAGGAAAATAAATGATAGGAATGGCAAAGCCTGGTACACAATGGTGGTGGCTAAAACCAGGATGTTATTTAGGATATTATTTAGCAATCATCACCATCATCACCATAACAACAATCAGTAATCATGGCTACAATTTGCCAATGATGATCTTATTTGGCGCTGAATGAAGTGCTTTACATTTATGTAGAGAGATAACCATGGGTGAGACTGAATAACTCAGGCTTTGAGAACTGGACCCATGATTGTATGACATCTTGTCTGACCATGGGCTTAAATGATACTGCTGTAAGCTAAGATGGTATTTGTTCAGAAGATGGCATTTGGTCTATTGACACTGTGGATCATCCTAGGAAGTGTTTCACCTGGGGCAGGAAATAGCAGGACTTCGGTGGTAGGTTCTAGAGCACAGTAAAGGAACATCTTCCTGCCCCCCGCCCCCCCCCCCCCAATACCAAGAGGAAATTTGGTCTGTATTCCAAGAATTGGAGATTCTAATCTCTCCCTGCACTTGGTCACCTGGGATCAGGGTAAGAATAAGGCTCATTTAGGGACCTCACAGTAGTAAAAGCTCGTGCCACATCCAAGTGTATTTCTGTGCTGCACTGCAAGGGCCCCTGGGCCTTCATCTTGCCTGTTTCGATTGTGCTGGAAAAATTCAGGAAACAACATGGGCAGATGAAGTCTTCTTATCCAAGACCAGAGTGGTGGGAGCAGAAGATACATTTCACAGTGGGACAGCCATCTCAGGAGAGACCCTCAGCTGTATAGCACCTGCTGCTCCTCGGAAACCTTTGTTCTTTAAAGCCTGCTACACACAAATGCCTCACGTTCCAGAAAAGCCTGGGAAAACAAAGTAAAGGGGAAGGAGCTAGACTATGAAGTGGAGTGTGGACGAAGAGAAAAGACTAACTAAATGAGTTGAGAACTAAGCAAAACAGAACACTTGGCATGCGCAGGAAATGGAGCACGTGGTAACCAGGAGGCGCGTATGTGCTATGTGAATCCCTGCAGGTAGAGGAGGCAGGAAGATTCTGGATTACCAACCTTACATGCAATAACAGCTTGGGACATTTTTTTTTTTTTAAATTCTGATTCTTCCTCCCTCAGAACTTGGGGTTGGCATTTTGGGCCATCTCTTATAAGAAAGGTACCAGGATGCTTCTCACCGTTCCCCAAAATCCCCGTTGTCTTCAAACAGCTAGAGCAGAGTCACCGCCTCCTCACTGCTTTTTCCACCAAGACCCAAACTGAAGCACAAATTGGGAACTAGATTTTAGTATTTCCTGATACCAGGGAAGGATAGCGTGATAGGTTCTCTGCTGAGTTTCTCTATTGAGCAAGGTTGCTGGTAGCCCTGGGTTTCCTGGGCCCAGATCTCAAACTCAGGTGAGTTGTGGCTGTACCCAGAGCTATAGGGCACAGCTCCGGCCCGGGCAGCAGCCTTCCATTGCCACTTCCATGCCTGGTTGTAGAACCCTCAGGACAGCAGCAGTGAGAGGGCTGTGGGAATCCAGGGCAGAAATTCTACCAGATTCCTATAATATGCTTTACAGAGCTCTGGCCACCACAGTTATCTGACTGGAACTCACCTTGGCGGGTTTTGTTTTGTTTTTTGTTGTTGTTTTTAAGAGACAACCTCCTATCTAGAAGAACAGTCTAGTTCATAGTCCTATCATCAAAAATCCCCAGCAGGCCTGACCGGTTTGGCTCAGTGGATAGAGCATCGGCCTGCGGACTGAAAGGTCCCAGGTTCGATTCCAGTCAAGGGCATGTACCTTGGTTGCGGGCACATCCCCAATAAGAGGTATGCAGGAGGCAGCTGAACAACGTTTCTCATCAATGTTTCTAACTCTCTATCTCTCTCCCTTCCTCTCTGTAAAATATCAATAAAATATATTTTTTTAAAAAATCCCCAGCAGAAGGCACTACGAAAGAGCAGCGACTGCCCCCTCTGGTCTCACCTCCAATTCTTCATGTAATATTAATAGTGAACATGGAGGACACCCCTCCCATGACCTAGTCTTGGCACAAAGGGACAGTGGTCGAAGCAGGATAATCTCTGCCATATCGATTTCCTATGCCTGTTCCTCATGCCTCCAGGGAGACACCTCTGCTTTCAATGCCTATTAGCAGTTGTGTCTCTTAACGCCCCCCCCCGCCCCCCCCCCCCCCCCCGCATCAGCCCAGCAGTGGGTCCAACAGAAGCTTGGCTCCAATTACCTTACAGACACATGGTCTGGCTGGACTGGAGCTCATAGTACCACTTGTCTAGGCTGAAAATTGCACTTTCCACCAGCGCAGGGACAAGCAAAGAGTGGCATTCAATAAGGCCTATGCTGCAGCCCAGCATAGCAGGGAGTCGAGAAGGACCCACATACCAATTAGCAGGGCAGCTGTGGCCATCAATCAAGTGTGATCTGGGCTCCCAATATGGAGGTCGAGCCAGGACCTGCCATGGAAATCACACTGAAAATCCACCCCAGAGGAATTGGGGGTGGGGGTTGGGGGGTGGGGGACGGACAGCTAACCCTGCCCATGGCAAAGGCCATCATTTCAGCAAAAGAGTTCGATCCCACAACCTCGACAGGAAGGACCTTGCAACCAGTGTGGTACTAAAATATGCACTGCACTTAGGAAATAATTCTCTGTTTACATTCACTTCTAGGAAGTCCTTGGCAAAGACTCCTACCTGCCCAGGGAAATTAGGCGTGGAAATGGCAATAAAACGTATTGGTTATTTATTACCTTCTTTGGAGATGTAGAACCACCTTACTGTGGCCGAGACAGGGGTTCCTTTGGATACGTAGAATTTCCTTAAGTTTGGCCTAAGGCCCAAGGGGAAGCTGTAAGAATCTGCTACTTGCTTGTGTTTGGCAAAAAAAATCACAATTGCAGTTTAGTTCAGCACTTACTGTCGTCCTTATTAGGCTCTTTGTAGAACAGGCAACCTCTCCCCATTACTCTGTGAATTACCATTAACCTGCACCTTTCACACTGTTTTCAGTGCTTACTCTTAGACCTCAGAAACACACCCAAGCATACCTTCTTCTGGGGCTGTGCCTGAGGCCTTCCGCTGTGAATATTCATTAAGAGTAGCTTAACATTGTGCTTCGGAGCAGGGCTCTGGGGCCAGACTGCCGGGGTGAGATCCCGGCTCTGCCATTTATTGACCATGCAACATTAGGCAACTTACTTAACCTCTCTGAGCCTCAATTTCATCATCTGTCAGATGAGGATAATAGTAGCTACCTAACAGGGTTGTCACAAGAGCACGCAGAACCATGCATGGCACAAGTACTAAATTTTATCTCTTATTATGAGGCTGCTCTGTTCCTTGGCAATTTAGTGCCTGCTTCCGTGGTCCCAGGTGCAGTTACAAAAGGGTCCTTGAACTCTAAGACCTCACGAGCTGCTCCATGAGTGGGTAATGCAGTGCAGTTGGAGCATGAGGGCAAAGAGCAGAATTAAGATTTCTAGAAGGCCAGCAGGGTAGAATATGCTTCCAAGTTCATAGCAGCCCACAGTGGTGGTGGCCCAAAGCTCCCATCACATGAGAGCAAAGGAGCCCTTGCTAAGGAGAAGCACAGTGTCCCCAGGTGACAAAAGGTGGCGAGCATAACCTGGACCAGAGGAGTCAGGCAGGGCGCCGGGCCAGCTAAGAAACCAACATGAGGTCAGGAAGACTGTCTCAGTAGGGAAGCTCCTCACCGTAATCCCTCTCCCCTTGCCACTGAATCATCGCACCTAGCCACGCTGCTCCCGCACCCTGGCCTCTGGAGTGTGGGAAAACAGGCCAGTTATTTCAGTGCCTGGACACTTGCTCTTCCCTGACCCCCCATTGTTTGGCCTTGAAAAGAGTTGATCATGAGGGGAACTTACCATAGCCCAGCACAGACACAGAAAAATTTCTTAGAACAAGAACATTGGGAAGGTTCACAGGATATTGACAAAAGGAGTCCCTGTTGTTAGAGTAGCTGTGGGGTTTCTAACTTTTTTGGCAGATGAATTCTTTTCGCAAATGGACTTTTCACATGGTGGCTGAAGGTGTAAAATCACAAAATGCAAGGCTGCTGGGCTGAAAGGGGAGGCCTCCTTAGGCCCTGAAGCAACTCCAGGGTGACTTCCCTCTCCATGAAGCATGCAGTTGGAGACATGGCCCAGTGCCTGAGGGACAGACGGAAGAGGGGCCTGGGGCCCATCCACTTGGGTCCCTGCATTAGTTTCCTAGGGCTGCCTTAACCAACTGCACAAGCTGAGTGGCTTAAACAATAGGAAGCTATTGTCTCTCCGTTCTGGAGACTAGAAAGACAAGATCAAAATGCCAGCTGTGTTGGTTCCTTCTGAGAATTATAAGGGAAATCTGTTCTGTGCCTCTCCCCTGGCGTCTGGTGGTTTACTGGCAACTTTTGGTGTTCCTTGGCCTGCAGAAGCATCACCCCGATCTCTGCCTTCATCTCCACATGGAGTTTGTTTGTGTGTCTGTCTGTCTGTCTATTTCTGTGCCCAAATTTTTATAAGGACATCATTTATCCTGGTTCAGACTCCACACTAATGTCCACATCTTAACAAAACACTTCCACAGTGACTGGATTCCCAAATAAGCTCAAATCCTGAAGTGCTAGACATTAGGACTTCAAATTACAAATTTGGAGGAACATCATTTAACCCACAACAGTCTCCTACTTGGATTGTATTTCCAAAGCTTTCTGCAGTGTCTCCTCTTTAAGGCGCCACTCCCACCCCCTCCACCCTCAGCCACCTGCATGAGGAGGGCGAGGAGGCGGGCAGGAGCACTGGAACAGGCCAGAGGATAAAAGGCCTTGCAGAAAGCTGAGCCCGACACCTCATATGGGATTGAAGAACAGGATGGAAAAGGGGAAAGTACAGTGAGAAGGTGAAAATAACATCCACAGTGAGAAATTACAGGATAAAGGGATCAAGGCAGCCACAAGGCTTTAAAGGTTTCCCAAGAAGAGAGTGAGCAGTGGCTCTTCATCAAGGACATGCGCATGGTGGACAGAGGGGCTGTCTGTGCAGAGCGTGCCTGGGAATCTAATGTGTGACACAGGCTGCCCTTTCTGCTGCCAACTGCACACACAAGCTCTCTCCCCTGGTTCAGGAGGCTTAGACCTCCCTGCGTCCTTTCCAAACGGGCTACCCCATCTTATAAGGCTACAGATTCCTGACGGGAAATACAAATTATACACTAGCTTGGAGTTCTGCTACTTTAGCCAGTTGTTGGATGTCCTGCCCTTGTAATGAAGAACGATGAGACCAGGCAGAATCTGGGTGCGTGAAACCTGAGGAATCCAGAAAGTCAGAGCAGAATTTCTTCCCCATGAGGTAGAAGAAACTATCCTTTAACAGAAAGTCTCCCCTAGGAGAAGGATAAAGGTCATTATCGGAGCAGACTTTGGGAAATGTGGATGCCCATGCTGTACCTCAAACCACCTGTGGAGGGGGTGGGAGTGGTGCCTTAAAGAGGAAACACTGCAGAATCTCAGGGGCAGTATCCAGGTACCAAGACCAGTGCACTACCAACCTGAAGTGCTGCTGCTTTAGAAGATGTTAGAGAAAAAACATATATATATGATGTATATGTTTATACTGTACTAGAGGCCCGGTGCACGGATTCGTGTACCTGTGGGGTCCCTCAGCCTGGCCTGTGCCCTCCTGCAATCCAGGACCCCCCGGGGGATGTCGGATAGCAGGTTTCGGCCCGATCCCCACAGGCTCGATCCAGACAGGAGGGAGCCCGATCCTGTGCATTGAGCATCTGTCCCCTGGTGGTCAGTGCGCGTCATAGCTACCACTTGACCGGTCGTTCAGTCACTTAGGCTTTTATATATATCAGTGATGGCGAACCTATGACACGCGTATCAGAGGTGACATGCGAACTCATTTTTTTGGTTGATTTTTCTTTGTTAAATGGCATTTAAATATATAAAATAAATATCAAAAATATAAGTCTTTGTTTTACTATGGTTGCAAATATCAAAAAATGTCTATATGTGACATGGCACCAGAGTTAAGTTAGGATTTTTCAAAATGCTGACACGCTGAGCTCAAAAGGTTCGCCATCACTGATATATATAGGTAATACTATATATGCATTATACTAGTATATGTGTGTATATATACACAGATATAATATATAGGGTGTCCCCCAAAAATATAATTCAATTTTCACTCCTTTTCAGGTTTAACTGATTTGAAATAATGGGTGAAGCTGCTAGACTAAGCTTTAAACAAATAAAATTTATTCTAGAGTGCCACTAAACTTACTTTTATGGGGGTACATAAAAGATCAAGTTTACAGTACAAAACCAGCAACAGTCAATGAATGCTCCAGTGATGCTCAGGGCACACAAATACCAAACAAAATGATTCTTTATGTTTGCGATTCCAAGGCTTTGCATTATCAGAGGTGCCTGGACCAGAATGGTCATCAGTCTAAAAACAGGCATCGACAAAAAAATTATTCATTTCTGTAGATTCTTTTAAATTTTGAGAATAACTGTATGTTAATAAACACTGACTGTATAATCATTCAAAGCTCGTATACATTATGGGGGACATCTTGTATATATGTGAGTGTGTATGTATGTGTATAAAATCTCCAAATCTTGGGAGAAAGAAAGCATGCCCTTTTCAGGGTCATACTATAGCATTATTTCCCAGGCCTGCCCAGAGATTACTGAATCACCTGGGGGAACACACCTCTGTCTGACCTTTTCTTGGCAGCTGATCAGAACCCAGACCCTTTTACAAGTTAACCTGTACATTTTATCCAGTACACATGCAAATAATTGCTGTCCAGCAGCATTACTGCTCTATAGGACATTATCTTATCTAACAATCTATTTCTAACCTAGCAATCTCAATCTGACAAGTCTTTTTTCATTATCTGTAAATACCCAGTTCCTCTATTTTTCCTTGAATTAGCTTTCGTGTTATTGGTTCCCTTGTTAATGAACTGAATTACATTTTTGACATGAGTTCATGGTATTTTGTATCAAAGTCTTTATTTTTTTTTTTGAAAATTATACTTGGAAAGCCGGTATCACTTAAGTTGCCTCCAATGATGGCATCCTCTTTAAAGATTTCTCCAAACAGTTCCCCTGATGCTGGAAATTCCCACATCAGAAATTACATCTGCAGTGTTACAACACATCTGGTAAATGGTTCACCAGATTGCCCAGCCAGTCACCCATCAGGATCCTCTGGGAATAGAACCATAGAGGGGTACATTTTGAAGATGTAGCAAGAGTCCAGAAAAGAAATACAACTTTGGGGGAAGAGGAAGGACTAATTTAGGATGAGCGAGAGCAAATATGATGACCCTCAACACCTGAGGATGGAGGAGAGAAACAGGGCCCTCAACTGAAGAGGAGATGAGAGACACAAGAATATTAACTACCTACATCACATTTTTGGCCCAGTATTAGCCTGGACCTATTACATGAAGATGAAAGAGTGAAAGGAGGGAAGAAGAGAGAGAGAGAGCTCATTCTAAATGATTACACAGTTAGACACAGACTCCAATATGATCTCATCTTCCACACATTTTTAAGCTACTGGAGCTGTATGACAGGCAGCTAAGGAGAATGCCTGCTGCCCAGTATATGCTCCAGTGATACTCAGGGCCCAGGGCTGGACCCAAACATCATTAATTCTGTCTTATCCACTAGCTATGACTTTGACAAAATCATTTTCAGGCTGGTTCAAAGGAACCATAGCCTCATTTTGGAAATTCACAGCCTTTCTGAAAATTTTCATACTTAATGATTGCATGCTATCATTTACCATGGAAAGGAACCCTACTTCCTTCTGTGCAATGGCTAGGAGACCTTATTCCCTATTACATTAGCATCTCAGAGACTCAACTGAGCAAGTAAATTACAGGTCTGAAGTCAGGGATGTGCCCCACTGCCATCCCCCAAATGGTGACACACTGAATTGAAGTCAGCAGTTTTTCAGACAGTTTATCAGCAATACTAGGAGACCTTTCCACCAAGGTCGCTGTACCACTAAAGCAATCATGTGTGTGAGTGCCCCCAGCCAGACTGAGCTAATTTAACATGAACTAATCACAGATAAGAAAAAGCCACAGGAGTTATAAAAATACACACATCGGGTATCCTTCCCAGGAGGAAGGGGAAGTTTATCGGTGATAGTGTACCAAAATGATAAGAAAAGTGAAGTAGAGGATGAAATTAAGATTTTATTAAGAAGTTAAGATAAATAATAGAACAACTCTTTTTCTACCATAAAAGGAAGAAAGAGGTCAACTAGGAATTTAGCAGGGTTTTGCCACAATGCGAAGGGAGTCACTTGCCAGAGGAGTTGGACATTACAGAAAAGGTGGATGAAGGTGTCTTTCAGCAGCATTCACCAAGGAGGAAAATACACTGTGAGCCAAGGAAAAAGTGCTTTACCTAAAGAAGGAAATGAAATAGTGACGACCACTGAAGCAACGACATCTTCAGGAGGAAGAGATTTTGGCAGTTCATTTGGAAATACTCAAGCCAAGAATTCTTCATACTCATGAGGGTAAAGACAAGAAGTTATGGGCACCAGGTTCAATGAGAGAGATTGAATCTTTCATCTTCTTCAGAGTCTCAGTGGCAGGAGGTCAGGGACCAGACATTCCTCCAGCAGCAAACCTTCTCAGCCATGATGGTAGAACCTTACTCTTTGAGCTAAACATCAAGGTTGGATATAAACTGCCTTCCTTACTGCCAAATTTCATCACTTCTCCCTCTATTTTCTGCTCATTCTGGATGAACATGTTCTTAGACCCAGGACAACTATTCGGGGAGTTGGGAATGAGAACTTTGCCAAAGCCTGTGCTCTCGACTTCTACACCCAGGTTGGCACCAAATAGCAATTTCCTGTTTACTCTGACCCATGACCTATTTCAGTGATTGCTGTTGAGAAAACTCATTAGTCTTTGGGGAAAAATCATAATATATCTCTACCTCACTCCAAATAGAAAAAGTAATTCCAAGTATAATTTTTTCAACCATAAATATATTAAAAGAAAGGTACTGCTACAATAGATTCACTGCAGAACTGCCTTGCAGCAATTTAAGCTAAGTTGCTGTGAGCTCCTCTCCGCACACTCTTGAAGCTGAGGTTAGAGACCTAACCCAAAAATACATCCTTGCTTCTTCCCTTTCCCCTCCTAATTCCCACCCTTCACTTCTAGCTTTCTCCTAAGATATTTCTCTAATAAGTCACTTACATATAAACCTCCATTTCAGCCTCTGTTTTTAGGAAACTCAATTTGATACTTGAGTTAACTAAGTAAAAATGCAAGTAAGTATTATATAGAAAGATGTCATAAATAAATTTTAAGATATTATTATGTATCTATGCTTATACTGTATAGATATATTATTATGGGTAGAACTGTTCCCCTAAAATTCATATGTTGAAGTCCTAAACATATTATCTAAGAATGTGACTGTATTTGGAAATAAGGTCTTTAAAAATGGGATTAGATTAAAGTGAGGTCATTGGGATATGCCTCAATCCAATCTGATTGATTTCCTTATAAGAAGAAATTGGACACAGAGAAAGAGACTGGGGTCACACTTGCACAGAAGAAGGACCATGTAAAAACAATGAGAAGGTAGCTGTTCAGGAAAAAGCTAAGTGACAAATTATGTCATCTGCCATAGAATTGCTTTTGTTCCTTCTATATCTTAGTGGAGAACACCGCTAAAAATACACGGGGGGTCCTGGGCCCCCCTGCCTTGCCTCTAATAACCACTGGCAACTAGAGACTGTTTTTCCTTTACTCATACACACAATATTTCTGACACCAGATGTGTGGATTTTTCCTCACACTAAACAATTCTCTGACACCAGCTGGGTGTCCTACAATTCAATTCAATTCTGACACTAACTGGAGTTAGAGCAGATCCCACAGATTAAGGGTTCAGTCCCACAAGACTGCACTCAACCTCAAATTGCAAGCAGTTCATTGCCAGGTTGCCCCCAAATTCTGTCCACCTTGGAACAAATTGGAAGTTCCCATGACCCCCTCCTTAGAATTGATTATTTTCTAGAACTGCTCAACAAACTCAGGGAAACACATTGACCAATTTATTATATAATAAAAGATATAATAAAGGATACAGATGATCAGCCATATGAAGAGATACACAGGGAAAAGTTTAGAAGAGTTCTGAGCACAGGGGCTTCTGTCCCTATGGAGTTGGGGTATACCATCCTCCCAGCACAGTGTGCTCACCAACCTGGAAGCTCCACAAACCCCATACTTTTGAAATTTTTATGGAGGCTCATCATGTAGGTATGATAAATTATCAGTTCAATTTTCAGCCCCTCTCCTCTACCCAGAAGTTGGGGAGTGGAGCTGAAATTTCCAAGCTTCTAATTATGATTTGGTCTTTCTGGTGTCAACCTCCATCCCAAAACTATCCAGGAGCCCACCAAGAGTCACCTCATTGGGACAGAAGATGTTCCTATCACCCAGGAAAATTCCAAGTGATTTAGGAGCACTGTGTCAGGATATAAGGTCAAAGATCAAATATTAGAACAAAAGATACTCCTAGTGCTCTTATCACTTAGGAAAGTACAAGGGTTTTAGGAGCTCTGTGCCAACAACTAGGGATGGAGACCAATATATATATATATACACACATATTTTTTCTATTATTGCACAGAGGCCATCTACAAGCCAAGGAGAGAGTCTTCAAGATAAACCAAACCTACTGACACCTTGATCTTGGACTTGGAGTTACCATAACTGTGAATATAAATTTGCTGTTTAAGCCTCCCAAACTGACTGTATGTGGTAATTTGTTATGACAGCCCTAGCAAACCAATCCAATCTATATATAGGTATACAAGGTTTGACAAAAGGAGGTCCACAGTTATTCATATGGAAAAAAATCCTATCTAATAAAGAGGGAATATGCTAATTGATCCTCACAACGTCGCAAAGATGGCGGCGCCCACAGCCAATAAGGAGGGAATATGCTAACTGAATGCCCTGCCCTCAAAGATGGTGGTGCCCATAGCCAATAAGGAGGGAAATTGCTAATTGACTGCCCCGCCCTCAAAGATGGCGGCACACACAGCCAATAAGGAGGGAATAGACTAACTGACTGCCATGCCCTCAAAGATGGCGGCATCCAATCCTCTCAGCCCCACCTGAGAGGCAGGCGCGCGGCAAGGCTGGGCCCTCCTGAAGGCGGGCCCGGCCTTGCCGCGCGCCTGCCTCTGGAGTCCCCCGGTCCCCTCAGACCCCCAGCCACCCAGGCAATGCATTCCTGGTCATAAACCCTAAGGAATAAGTCAAAATATGGAAAACATCACGTGAAAGGCAATATTTACAATCATGGTATTTATGATAGCCAAAAATTAGAAATAACCCCAAATGACCAATAAGAAAGGGGCAGGTGTAAAGTGGAGGGAGTCAATGGGGGAAAAGGGAGACATCTGTAATATTTTCAACAATAAAGATAAATGTTTTAAAAAAGGAATTGTCACATAAACTATAGGATATTTTTCAAGGGAATAATATAGACACCCAAAACGGCAAATGTAAAGACCAAACAATATCAATATAAAGTTAACATAATTGTATAAATTAGGATATTAAATTACATGATGATTATAGCTACGTGAATACATGCAAATAAAGATTAGAAAAATATAGGGGGAGGGGAGAATCACAGTTAGGAAGCAGCTGCTGAGCCAGGGACATTCCCCAATGCCCCTCGCTCCTTGGCATCCAGGTAGAGCGCTCTTACTAGAAGGCAGGGCAAATGTTGATCATCTATTGAGGAGGATCAGGTCTATAAATCAGTCAAAAGTCTAAAAATAAGCGAGCAATTAACAGAAATAATTGCCCCTATATTTTTAAAAAATGGTGTTAAAAAAGGGCAATACCATTCTTCACCAATTCAACTGCCAACATTTGAAATACTTCCCAAAACTGAAAAGAGTGCCAGGAAATGGGCAATTTCCTATCCTCCTGGTGAAAAATCAGCTGATGCTTTATTTCCACGGGACACTTTATCAAAGAGTTCAGGAACTTTAGAATTCTGTATAATCGTTGACCCAGGAATTCCTTTGGAAATTACCACCATGAAATAAAGGATGTGAGTAAAGATATATAGTAATAGTATTGTGTGTTTTTCCCCCCAGAAATGTTTGTAAGATTAGTAGAAACCACCTAAATATCCAGCTATAGAGAAGTGGACAATTTGTACTTTGGCTACACAATGAATTACTATGCAGCTATTTTTAATTATGTTGCAAAAGAATATTTAACAGCATGGAATGATCATGATATACTATTATACAGTGTGATTTCATTCTTACTGTGTTTTAAAAACACATCTATATCAGGCATGAATTTGCTTCTTGCATACAGGTGCAAAAACTATCACATTTTTTTATTTCTCTAAATTAGATGAAATCTGGCTGAGCATCCTGTCTTGCCTAGCTGAAAGCAAAAATTGTGTCTGAGACCATTGGTATCTCTCCCCTAATGCAACCCATTACACACACACACACACACACACACACCTTACTTTGGCTCTTCCTACTTCCTAGGGCTAATTTAGTAACAAGAAATGGAAAAGGCACTATCTTTGTTGCCTCTGTTGGCATCAAAGTACACCTTGATATTGCCACAGGCCGTCGTTCTGGAGGTAAAAAGAGAGGTGTCCTTGTAGCACTGGACTTGTCATAGGCTTGGCTACAGGAGGTTTCTACCACTGACCTCAAAACAGTGTTCAAGGGTCTATCCTCATGGACACACCGCCAGAAGTTTTGCCACTTTGGGAGTTTGGGGGAGGGGCACAGATTCTCTGACCTTTAGAGAATCCATGCCATCCCCTCCACTCAATCTCTTTTGGAAATGTCAGCTCTCTTCTGGGGCCACTCCACCTTTTCAATTTCAGCTCTGGTTTATCTCTCTCCTCCCCATATAGGAAAAGTCTGCCTTAATTCCATGATAAGCCTAATCTTCCAAACTAAGGCCTTGGTTGATTATTTCTCCAATGACTTCTAAAACCCAAACAAACTGTCCACCTCCATCCCTCATGCCCAGTTCACATCCACATGCACACTCATACTCAAAGCCACACACAAGCCCACACCCAGATGAGCTGAATTGTCAGAACACAAAGGTAAGAGTGTTTTTTGTTATTTTATCAGAAGTATGTGTGTGTTAACAGAAGATAATAGAAATGGAGGGGGTGGAATGGGAGAAGTAGAAAAAAATAATTATATTTTTATTCTCTCACCTAAGCAGTGAGAAGTCACCAAAGCTGCCACATATGAGTGCATGAAAAAGCCTAAACCATATCACGTGTGTTGTTCACTGATGCTGAAGTTATAGGACAATTCTTATTTTCTTCTTTGTATTTGTTATAACTTTCTAAATTTTCTATAATGAATATAGGTCAATTTACAATTTAAAATGCAACTTATTTTTTTCTATGCTAAGATATCAACTATATATTTTTTTCTAATCCCCATACTACTATCCCTAATATGCAAATGTATTTTTAAAACAAAGACTAACTAGAAAGCAATGAGAATTGTTTTACTGAAGGGCACAGACCATGGCTGTAAGGGCATTTTTTGGGGAAAAAGAACATGACAAAGAAATTCCAAAAATGCCTTTTAAGTGGTAGCTTTACAGGAATCAGTGTGCAAATTTCCAAGATGACTAAGCTAATGTTAACATTGATTTCTGGATGTAAACATTTGGATTGATTGCTTTAAACCTTTTTCTGTCCCCCTATACATATTTCAAATTTGATACTGCTATGGAGGTGTGTGTCCATATTGTAACTAAAGTCTCTATCCTTGAAGAAATAATGTATAGCCATTCCCCCAACTCAAAAGCAATCACCTTAGGAGACTGGTTAAGAATGGCCCCACCTTCAACAAGAACTGCTATTATCCTCCACTTTTCCTCTTTCACAATCAGAGATTCTCCTGCCAACTGTCAACAGCCCAACCATCAAATAGGAACAGAGATGGTGATCCTCCTACTAAAAGCTAGCATGAGAATCCCATCACCTTCCCACTTCATTTTCCATTCTAGAAGCATTTTATTTCAATGCTCTCTCTTCCTTTTCACTCCCCCCCCCCCAAATCTGGGCACCCATCCAGACATTAAAATTCATATCTTCCTTTAAGAAATCTCTATCATAAAGCCATCACTACCCTTGGCTCTAGCATAGATAAGTTTAGATATGTGGTTCAGAAGTACCCTGGGGGAAGATAGGATGTCGAAGAAAAACAAAGGGTAATAAACAGATGCATTCAGCAACATTTTCCCCATGTTGGGCCCATCTGATTCAGGAATGCCTCACATTCATTACAAAACCCAGAGATGATTTGATACAGATGTGCTTAAGATGTGGTTTTTTTTTCCTCTCTCTCTCTCTCTCTCTCTCTCTCTCTCTCTCTCTCTCTCTCTCTCTCTCTCTCTCTTTCTCAAGTTGCCCTTAGTCACTCTGAAATCATGACCAGGTTTTTTTAGTACAAGAACACAACTCTTAGAGGCCCAAAGAATGAACTTCTCTGCTAGTTATGGGCTCCAAGTTCAGGTCTGGCTTCCTGCCTGGGTTCTGCGTGCCCTTGGTTTTCAGAGCAGATCCTCCTCATGGGAAGCTGAGGGAAGTATGTACATGTGAGACACTGAGAGACAGACCTGGCTTCCACAGTCCTTCCACGCCCAGCACATCTGAAGACAGTCTTTGGTTTGCAGCTGTAGCCAAGATAGTCATGTTCAGAACATCCTTTCCCAAATTCGTATTGTTCTGAAAATTCGAACATGTACTTACTGTGAGGTCCCTGAGGGTTATGTCTTTAATTAATTCAATATTTTTTGAGTACTACTATATGCCACATATTGTACTTATTTGTCTTTGTAACATCAATCTTAGTCATAACCATACAATCAGTGTTTGTTTCAATGCATAAATATTTTCCCAATTAGAATGTGAGCTCTAACAGGTCAGGGACTTGAATCTGGCATATCCTTAGTGCTTAAACAACTTTTGTTGAAGTGACTGATTGATTAATTATTGAGAGAATAAAGGAATAAAGGAATCAATTCACACCAAAAGAAAAGAGTTGTAACGAACAGTGGAGGGAAGTGGAATGGAAACATTTTGGTTTGGGGAATTAGACCTAATTCAAATTCCAGGCTTATCTTCCCAATTTTCGTTTCACCATATGTAAAAGGGAATAATAACATTTATCTGACAATGTGTTAACAAACATTAAATGTTTTGCATAGTTAATGCCTATAAAATGTTTGGTTCTTTTGAAGAGATTGAAATGCTATTCTATTTGCCCACTCTACCTACTGTTTTTGAATCTCAGTCCATTATTTTTAAAGGGGAGATAATAATGCCTACTTCGTAATGGTGGTGCGAAGATTAAACTACCGCAGAAAGTTCCTGGAACAGTGCTCAACAAGTATTCTCTCTCTTCTTACATTTCCCCCAGTTTCATTAGGAGGGGAGAAGAAAGAAGTGGATTGTCCCCTATTAAAAATCTCAGGGCGTTTCTTAGTCATTAACCCTCCCATAGCCTCCTGGAAAAGGAGATTGTAACTGTGACTGGTTGTACCCTAAAATTTATATTTCTCTTCCCCTCAAGTCTAGAATCCTTGGGTTTTAAGACATGGATTCTCGGAAGAAAACTACATTTCCCAGCTTCTCTTGCAGCTAGCAGTGGCCATGTGACTGAGTTCTAGCCAATGAACTATGACCTGTAGTAATGACTGCTCTTCTAGATCCTACCTTTATAGGATAGAGGGGGTTGTCCTCCCCTTTCTTTCTCACTCCCTGTGTGAGACTCAGACATAGTGCTGAGCCATCTTGTGCCAGGTGGACAAGGGCTCTACCCTTTGGAAAGCCAACAACAAGAACATAGTAGTCTAAATCCCTGAACCCTAGAGAAACCACCAGCCTCAGAATGTTGAGAGAGAAATAAATGTCTCTTTTGTTGAAATCAGTGACATTTTTAGTCTTTGTTATTACAGAGGAAAGTAAATTTGACCTAATATCAAGGTATCATGAGATCTGTGAATACCCAGGCCTTGTTAATGGCAAATCCTCATCTCAGGCAGTTTCTAAGCTTCCCCTGAAGAGTTCTCCAGCAACCGCAAGGCTGATCTCTTGGCTGGAGCTGCCCACCACCTTCTTACTGGCTTGCCTATAAAGTCCCCAGCTGCATCGTGGGCAACCAATCAGAATCCAACCTAGTCTCAAAAGCCTCTTCCAAGGCCTACCTTGTTTATGAAGCCCAGCCAGGTGATTGGTACCTCCCCTAAAACTCTCCTTTTTCTGAGCCCCCTCAGGCAGCCTTTCTTCCCCCACAGAGCAGTGAATTTCTGTGTCCAGCCCAGGCCGAGGCCACCAAGTGTTTGTGGTAACTCGGGTGGAGAGCCCATCCTGAGGGAGCAGAGCCCCCTGTACTGCCCTCTCCTTCTTGTCCCCTCTCCCCATCTGCCTTATCTTCCTCACCCGCCTCACCTGCCCTATCGCCAGCTGAGTCCATCAGCTCTCAGAACCCAGGGTCCTCTGAGCCTCAGCCACAGCCAGAGCCCTCAGTCAGGGCCACCGCTGCCCCATGGCCTGAAGCCTGAGTTTTCCCTCGCACTGCTGCCCCCTGGGCCCAAGACCAAGGTGGGCAGCTATGGCCTGGAACACGAACTGAGCAACTCCAAGAAGGAGAAGGAGCAGGAGCTGCTTTGGAAGCCAGTCAGGAATCTGGGCAGGAGACACTGTGACTCCTCTGTTCCTTTGGTCTTCAATGAACTGAGGCCAGAGCCAGGAGAATCTGTTCGCCCTCACACCCAGCCTTCCTGAGGCCCAGGACCCCAGGGCCTCTGGGGATGCCCACAGCAATACCACACGGGTTTCAGGGGCTACAGGGAAGGGCCCTCTCCATCCTGACTTGAGCACTTCTATTTATGTGTCCAGCACCAGGAGCCTCTGGACTGGAGGGTGGAAAGGGGTAGGGGGAAGGAATCTCCAAGGTCATCAACCCCAGAGCTGGCTGACTTTTCTGGAGGGGCCTGTTGGGCCAGGCTTGCCTGTGGAGGGCAGGCATCCTGGGTGGTGGTGAGATGCCCCCAGCCCCCATGGTCCTGGGCACAGAACGAGGCAGGAGTTATGGTGTGGGGGCAGTGAGTGATGGTGGTGGCTGAACTTTGTAGAGCAGCCCCAGACAGGGTGGGAGCCGGGTGGGTGGGGGAGTAGGAGCAGAGGGTAGTAGGTTTCTTTTTCTTAAGCTGCAATTGATCTATCAGGGTTTTGGAGACCCTGCTGTCCAGGCCACTGGAAGCTGCACCCTGAGAGGCACTACAACCGGGGGGGGGGGGGGGGGTGGAGAGGGTGAGGCAGAAGGGAGGGGAGGGCTACTCCTGCCAGTGCAACTCTGTCCACACCTTTTCTAATAATCCAGAGCTGGGTTTCAACCACACACTGCTTTCTAGCCCATGAGTTTTCATTTCATTTTGTTGAAGGCCTTTCCTCCTTATTTAAACAGCAAACTTATTAACAGCAAGAACCATGTTGTAGATATTTGAACCAGATTTTTATATCTTTATCCTATTTCGGACAAAATATTTAACCATGAATGATCATGCTCTGAACTCTCAGAACACTTGTGGACTTCAGTGAGTTGTTTATATACCTTCCTAAATTGGGATGTCTTCAAAGGCACACAACAAAAAAGTGTCCTAACCCCTCTGCATCCACAGCACTTGATTTGTGCATGTACTTCAAGTAATGCTTACAGATGGGTGGATAAATGAGCTTGGCCATTAACATCTACAAGCATGTCAAACTCACGGCCAGCGGGCCGCATGCCTCATGTTTTTTTCTGTGGCCCGCTGGCCGTGAGTCTGACATGCTTAAATGCATTGTGCTTAATGCCTGCCAGTGGTTCTCAACCTTCCTAATGCTGCGACCCTTTAATACAATTCCTTATGTTGTGGTGACCCCCAACCACAAAATTATTTTCGTTGCTACTTCATAACTGTAATTTTGCTACTGTTACGAATTGTAATGTAAATATCTGATATGCTATATGTGTTTTCTGATGATCGCAACCCACAAGTTGAGAACCGCTGCGAGACTAATGAGTTGATGCAGGTGTTGCCAAGGTAAGAAGCTTTTTGATCTTTGGGTTTGGTACTTATATGAGTTAAGACATTTTCAAATGTCTTAAGCAATCAGGCTTGGAAAACTGATTTTTGCCAAAAAAAACAATTTTAGTGTCATGTAACAGTGAGGTCAAATAAGTCATCAAGGCTACTTTCTCCATGTCTTAGACATGCCTGTCTGTGGAATCACTCCATGATGGCTTCTGGTAGCCCAAGATTTAGCCCAGCAACCCAGCCCTCTAAAAAAGAACACATGTTCCCTAATATCTATGTCAAAAAGGGATCAGGGAGTGTTTTGATTCATGGGTTCAGCATGAGACATGGGTTCATTCTTGAATCACTATGGCCAAGAGGTTTGTGTATTTTGCTGGACGTATCTAGGTCATATGCCTACCCCTGTGGCTAGAAGAGAGGGTCAGCTGGGTTAGCCTCACCCAAGCCCCAGAGAAGAGAAGGGTTCTATTACCAGAAGAAAGGATACAAAACAGACAAACCAGCAGATGTTTTTCACTTCCTCCTAAATTCTGTCTCCCCAAAGCTTTTGCCCACGCCCTTCCAGACTTCTCACCACCTTCTTTCCACTGTTATTATCCTGCAATCAACTCAAAACATTTCTTCAGTATCTCCCTTTGCCCTACCCCTTCCCTGCACTGTCAGAATATGCCTAGTAGTTTGCCAAACAGAAAGGGGATAGGCATCCTAGGACTTGGGAAGCTGCTTTGCCTCCTGACTACCTCAAACCTAGGGCCTGAGGTCACTGGAGCAAGTCCCTGGTGATGTCACCTAAGGGGACTCTGCTTCAAGGCCTTCCTTTATGGCAGGAAAGAAATTCAGTTTGACCTTATTGACCAGCCCCATCAGCCTGTCAAGAAAGCACTTGGTAATTACTCTAATCAAGCCATTTGCTTTGTAATTGAGACCACAGCTATTCCCCCAAATCTTCAGAAGGCACTGAATTGCACAGTCACTAAAAAATGGAATCCCTGAATAATACCAAGACCTCAAGGTCTCTGCGCTCTTAGTTTGCCAAACTTCCCGGCACTTGTTAAAGACAGTTTGGTTCCCAGCAGGAGAAAAGTCTTTCAAGGTTGTTCACTGGTTCGAAAAATAAATTCTGAATATGTCTTCCCCAGAGCCACCCTACACCTTTCTGTGCCCTTGCCTCCTACAAACCATGCCCATGACTTCTTTGAATCTCAACCCAAGCCAGAGTCTGTGCAAAACTTCCTGACATCCTTCGGCTTGCTGAGTACTCCCTGGGGTCAGCATCATGTCCTTCGGCTTGCTGAGTACTCCCTGGGGTCAGCATCTTCCTCTGCTTTTCTCTCTAACACTTTCTAGGGTATCTTTAACACCACTATGGTCTCATTTTGTTATTAGCATGGACTTACAACTTTACGATTTGCAAACTGCTTTTCCCAAGCATTTTGTATGAGTGTCACAACAGCAATGAGAGATAAAGGTTACCATGGTGCTCTATGTATGTAACAGCTTAAGGTCACATGACTAGTAAGTGACAAAAACGTATGTAACAGCTTAAGGTCACATGATTAGTAAGTAACAGTCAGGTCTTGAACCCGGGTCCTCTCATGACAAATCCCTTGCCTTTCTTCCTATAGCACACTGCCTCTATTTGTGGGGAAGCATGGGACTTGGTTGGAAAGTCTGTAAGGAGGAATCTCTGAAAGGTCGGAGGCCTCTAGGGGGGACCTTGCTGAAGGCAGCAGACCCTGCCTTGACTTTTCCAAACAAGTCTGAGCCCCCGGGTGTTTTACCGGAATCTCTATATTTAGTCTTTAGACACAACCTTGTAGAAGCATGTGCTTTCTCAAAGATATTTACCCTGCTGATAGTATCTAATAGTTAATTTTAGTTCAAGCTGTTGCTACAAAAGCCCAAGGAAGCAGGCGAATGTGGCTGTTTGGTTCCTTTAGCCAAACATGTCTTCTTCCCTGTCCAGCGTCATCCATGTTTAACCACCACACACCTTTATACCTTTGCATATGCCTGTCTCTCTGCTTGGAAGCCTCCCCCGCTTCTATTTCATCCAACAAAATCCTCCTCAAACTTCAAGACTCAAAGTCTTGAAGATCCTTTGAGGTATCCTCAGCACCCAGCCACCCATGAATTATTGTTAAAGACTCTCCTCTCTGTGTATGATGGGATTTTGTCCCTCCCATCATTAGGGAACCTCATCCAGACTCTATGAGAGTCTTAGACACCAACTAGTGAGCTCTGACAGCAGAGCTCATCTTTCATTCATCTTGATTTTCCAGGGCATCCCATGGACCTTGGCACATGGTAAGTGCTCGGTAAATATTTGTTAAATAGAATTGAACTAGACTTTCTACCTCTATTGTGGGGACTCGTGATTTGAAGAACAGCACAGATTTGAAACCTGTAGGTATAGAGTAGAACATCTATAATTTTTACCTCCTCAGCACACATTCATTCACATTCTGCTCACTGTACCCCAATTTGCCATTAGGGAACCATCCAACTCCCACTTCCATTCCTGTGGTTTATGTGGGAATAATCCGTTCCAAGGGCAGACTCATCTGTGACTCGGGTTTTGCTATAAGAGGCACCACGACAGAGTCCAAGGTGGACATGGTGCAATCAGGCTGAGAGTCCTTCCATTCTCTGACACTGAAACCTTCGGGAAAGAGTCCCCTCTTTACGTTGGGCTTGTGGAGCTAATAGAATAAGAACTTAGAGCCACGAGTGACTTCCTCTCCCATATAAAGTAGAACTAAGAGATGACAATAGGGAAATACTGAGTCCTGTAGACATCATGAGCCTCTGGATTGAGCCATGTCCAAAGCTTGTCATCTTCTGAACTTACCAATAAACAGAATCCATTTACACTTAAATTTCCACTAACTCAAATACTTTCTCACTTATTAATTTGAGCTGGGATTTTGTCATTTGCAGCAGCAACAACAACAACAGAAAGGCCTGAAAAACCTATCAGATGATAGTCTCTGGTTATGGAAAATAGTTAAAAATAACAACCCCTTCAGGGACTAAACCCCAGGGCCTTGGATCTGTCAGCTCATGATCAGACTTCCTGAAAACTAAACAAATGGGGCCATCAGATTCTACAAGAGAGGTGCCACTCTGCCTCCAGCCTCTGCACACTAATGTTAACGTAAAAACATTCAAACTTGTAAGGAATTTTTGTGAGTTTATTTGAGCCAAACTGTCAACAATTGCCAGGAAGCAGTATCTCAACCTATTGGGATAATGCTCCAGAGAATGGCGGTTTTTCATCTATTTTTATACATTGCAATCAAAGGACAGGACGTGGGTGGGTTACATGAAATCCACTAGTGATAGATTAGAGAGGCGGAGGAAAGCTAAGGGGAGAAACCTCTGGGATTGGATACAAGGTAAAATGATAGACACATAATTAGGTGGGTGCAGGATAGTTAACAGTCAACAATTAACAGGATAACAGTGAAGGAATTTGTGGTATCTATCCTGCTGCCCAGGCACATTAGGTTGTGCCCCCAGGGGTCCAGAAAAAGGGAAGTTACAAGTTACCGGAGACATTTCAAGAATATGTTATCATAGATGCAAAAAGACAGGCTCAGTTAAAATAAAGGTTGACCTTGTCAGTTGAAGATACTGGCCTAGGATGTAACTACCCACTGTAAGTGCTTTTAGTTCAAGTTTAATTTCAGACCATCCTTTGTAGTTACTTTAGGTCTCAGTTTGCAAGACCACCATACAGGGCTTCCCTGAGCTTGTCAGGTTAGCATGTGGCCCTTTTTGCCCACACTAACTTGCCGTGTACCCTGTTTTAGAACCCAGAAATCAAGGATTTGGGGGCTAAGGCTGTGATGGGTGATGGGACAGAGAATAATTATTGTTCATAACCTTCAGGAGCAAGAATCTTAGTCTGTGGCCAAAATTTTCTGAGTGACACCAGGTGTGCAATTTGCAAGCAAATGACAATCGACATGACTATTGATTGCTCTGGCCAGCTAATTAGAAGCCTGTAATTGCCTGGCCCCAGGATTTCTCCCCCATTGCCCATACTGGAAGCCTCCCAGGATCTCATTTGTTTGCCCTCAAGTCATCCCTAGAGAGGAACCTCTCCTCTAATCGGCCTTCCCCATGTCCTTCTCCAGTCTGCTAGACTCATTAGCTGTATCACCAGATTTCCAAGGGGCTTTCAGCTTATTGCATAGTCAGCTCCTGCTCTGAGCCCACCCCCATCATTACTTCAGGGTGTTGGAACTTTGCTCTGAGCTGCTGACAGATCGTTTAAGATCCCAGCTGTTCCCAGTCCACAACAACCCCTTTCAACTGGGTCTCCTTCCAGGAACAGCTGCAAAAGCTCCAGAAAGGAAGGGAGGAGACACTTTTAGCATGATAACAAATCAGCAGGGAGTGGCCAGCTTACCCAGAAAAAACGGTGATGCAGATGTAGCCACCCCTCAACTCTCCCCAAACCCTGGGAGAGAGGCCAGTGTGTGCTGCCTCCGTGTGAAAACTCTTCACAACCAGTGGGATGAGATCAAGAATCCCCACCCCTGCTCCCAGGAGAGGAGTTCTGGCGGAGTTTCTTGCTTTCCTCATTATGACTCATAAAAAATTCTGTAACTGGTTACAAAAAGTTTACTATCCTGTACACCCATATAAGCAATACGTAATTCATCTATACCAAATTAACTACAGAAGAGAATTGAGAATTGGTGGCTGAGATCTGATCACATATGGGGAACTGGGCAAAGCGCTCTATGTAGATTTTCTCACGTACGCTCACAGCAAGTAGCGATGGATGTGGAAACCAAGGCACAAAGAGATCGACTAACTTGCCCAAGTTTGCACAACTTAGAAGTAGTGGAGCCAAGATTTGAACTCAAGTCTGTCTGACACTAGAGCCTATGCTTCGAACGTCTACCTCATTCTGCTGCGTACAAGCCAGTCGACCTGAACCCCTCAATTTCCCTGATGGGTTCAGAGGCTGATAGTGGGCACTCAGTAAAGGTTGGGTGAATGAATTTCTTTTTGTAATGAAGACTGAGTCACGCCACTAGCTTTTATACCTACTGCTTTCTCTCCTTGACACCTTCTTCACTTATAACTACTTCTTCTACCTGGAAAACAGCTACTGATTCTTCAAGATTTTTCTTAGTATGTATAGTATAAAAAGACTACAGAAAAGCTCCCTTCTTGCATCTGGAAAACAGTCTTAATTATTTCTTAGACATTTCCTGCACATGTTTACATATCTTTATTCTGCCACAATTCTTTATGTATCGAAAATTTTTAATTATTTCCCTGCCCTCTGAGAGCCAGGCCCTCACGCCTTGAGCTCCCCATTTCCAGGGCTTCAGGATGTGCCCCCTCAATATTTCTGTGATAATCTTGAGAAGGGTGTTGCAGATGGAAAGAACTATAAAGCAAAAACTCTGAGATAGCAATGAATTTTGTTTCCTGGATAAAATGTTAGTGAGCGAGTAGCTATAAAAGAAAGATGAAGAAAGAGACAGGTAGTGGCAGATCATGTAAATGTTTATACTTTTTCCTAAGTCTAATGGAAATCTATTAGAGATTTTTGAGTTGCAGGTGACCTAATCAAATCATCCAATTATTTTTCTAAACAATATGAGAACTCCTTCATATCTACTTACACATATGTTTCCCTACTAGACTAGGAGTTCCTTGAAGCCAGAAACTATATTGTTTTTATCACTTTATACTAGGCAACTAGCTCCAGGCCTGGAAACATGCATGGTTCATGTTTTACAAATGAATAAAAAATGGTCGAATAAGCGAATAAAATTTCTCCCCCCACCCAAAATATATGCTTAGCAAGCACTTCAAAATTTCTGTAGTGTTTCTAAAAGATTTGGCAATAAGTAGTTTGAAGGAGGGACCATATCAGAGAGTTCTTGGCCTCCTGCCATCTCAATAGCTCCTCCCTCGCAGCCACTTTTCCTCTCTTTCTCTTTCTTGTCCCTCTCCATCAAGCATTAAGCAGAGTCTTTCTCTGACAAGTTAAAAGTAATTCTGGTTCCACCTAGACCCCAAGCTTTTTTTCAGAAGAATTCTGGTAACAACTATTAATATAAAATGAATATTAATTAATTAAAGTAACAACAATATTAATGTCTTGTGGAGTCTATAACATATTATGTATTTACAAAAACACTTGATTAATCTGAAAGAACAAGAAAAATAAGCAACCCAAAAATATATGATAAAAATAAGTTTAAAAATAAAATAAAAAATAAGATGAGAAGAATAAAACCGATATTGGCAACTACACTGTATGTAAATGGTTTTTAAAAAATCAAATTAAGTGGCAAATGTTATCAGACTAGATTAAACAAAAATAAACTACATGGGCCCAGCCAGCATGGCTCAGTGGTTGAGCATCAACCTATAAACCAAGAGGTCACAGTTCAAGTCCTGGTCAGGATACATGCTCAGGTTGCTGGCTCAATCCCCAGTGTGGGGCTTGCAGGAGGCAGCCAATCAATGATTATCTCTTATCATTGATGTTTCTCTCTCTCTCTCTCTCTCTCTCTCTCTCTCTCTCTCTCAGCCTTCATCTCTGAAATCAATAAAAAAGATATTTAAAAAAATAAATAAACTATGTGGTGTATACAAAGATAGAAATTAAATATAAGTCAACAGAAAATGTGAAAGTAAAAGTATAGTAGGCAGTTAGACAGACATGAGCAGAGAAAAGACGATAGGCCAGATACTGAAGGTCACCCAGAGCAAGAAGCCATAGGTGCCTGGCAACAGACAACTGTAGGGTGAGACATCACCCCCAAAGTGACCTCTCCTCTCCTAGCACACTGCTGGTCGTGGGGTTTAGACTCCCTGACCTTTCATATCCATGGTCAAACCCTCCCCTGACCTTTTCTCCCCTGGCATGTCACTAGCCTTGTGGTATACTTCCTTAAGGAGGGATGAAGGGGACTGGAGAATAGCCTCATATGACTCCCATACAAGCCCTTGCATGACCACTCTAGGCCTCAGTTGTGTTTCAGCTCCAACCCAGAAAAGCGGTAAGGCCAGGCAGGGCAATGCCAAGGTTGACATCAGGACCAGCTATGATGACTGACCAATCAGTAGAGACCATGATCTTGAAAGAACATACCTGGAAAGCTGATGGATATTCTAATTTCTATTTCTCCCCTCAGACTTCAAGATAAAAAACTTTAAGACAAAGGATTCAGTCAGTTTCTCTCTCTCTCTCTCTCTCTCTCTCTCTCTCTCTCTCTCTCTCTCTCTCTCATACATACACACACACACACACACACACCACATACACACACCACACACCACACACACACACAAGCCTTTCCCCTGCCCCTGCCCCCAGGGGCACATATCCTCACTTCCTTTCTCTATGTTCCAAGGGCCCTTCTTTTGCCTCTTATTTCCCGAGTCCACATAGCCCAGCTGGCTCACTTCTTCCAGGGCTCACTTCTACTTCTGTGACTTCCTCAACAAAATTTTGCTTGTATTTGACTCTTGGCTTGGAATTCTTTCTTAGCCAAAACTCAAGAACTGAGGTTGCTGAACTGGGGTTAACTTCTGGTGCATTTTTGATTCTAACAAAAAGAATAAAAGATACAATACAATGCAAATCTAATCAAAAGAAAACTGATATTGCTACATTCATATTAGATAAATTAGACATTAAGGCAAGAGAAAGAGAATTTCATAATAATAAAAAGGACAACTCAACAAGAAGATATAGCACTATTGGAAATTATAAACAATTAACACAGCCTCCAAATGTATGAAGCAAAGTTGGCAGAATTAAAAGAGGAATTAAGTAAATCTACAACCATAGCCCCAAGGTCCAAGAAAAATCATAAGAAAAATTAGAAATTACTTTGAACTGAACGGCAATAAGAATACTCTATGTTAAAATATGTGATACAAAGATAAAACAGTGCATATATTAGGGAAAATGGTTTACAATAAATGCTCTAAGCTTTTATTTTAAAGAGCTAAAAAATGAACAAAAATTAAACCCAAAGTTAGTAGGAAAAAGGAAGTAATAATAATAAAGTAGACATCAACAAAAAAGAAAATGAAAAAACAACTGAGAAAAATCAACAAAGGCAAAGAAATGTTTTCTAAAAGATTAACAATATTAATAAAGCCCAAACAACACTGATCAAGGTGAAAAAGAGAGACTATACAATATTAGGGGGAGGAAAAGCCATCACTACAGCTCCCACAGAAATTATAAGAATAATAGAATACATATATCCTGTAAAGTGTTCATAGCCAGAATATGTAAAGAATTCCTAAAAATCAATAAGAAACAAATAATCCAACTTTTTCAAAGGCAAAAATCCTTAAAAGGTAATTCACAGAGGAGAATATACAAATGTCAATAAACACATTTATTAGTCATCAGGGGAATGCAAATTAAAGCCACAATAATATACCAATATACTTACCCAAGGATGACTAAAATTAATAGAACTAAGTAACAAAACCAAGTTATGGTGAAAATGAAGAACTAGAATTCTCACACACTGCTTGAGGGAATACAAATTGATACACTTTGGAAATTGTTTACCAGTAGTTATTCAAGCAAACACATGTGTTCCTGTGACCCAAAAATTCTAATGCTGTATATATAGCCCTCCCAAATAAGTGCTTATGTCCAACACATGCATGTACAAGAATGGTCATTGTAGCTCTACTATAAAATTCCCAAATTAGAAATAACCAAAATATCTAAGAGCAGGATGAATAAACTCTATAACTACATTCAATAACATGAATCTTCATTGTAGCTCTGCCATAAAACGCCCAAATTAGAAATCACCAAAATATCTAAGAGCAGGATGGATGAAATCTATAACTATACTCAATAACATGAATCTTACAGACACTATTAGGCAAATTTTGTCTATAAGAAGTCAATTTTTATGAAATCCAAAACCATAAAACTACAGTGTCAGAGATCTCTTTTTAGATGGTTTGTTTTGGCTAATAAGAGGCAGGAGCAAGCCTTCAGGGTGCTGGAAATGTTCAATGTCTTGATCTGAGTAATAGTCCCAAAGGTGTACATTTATGTAAAAATTTATTGAGCAGCATACCTAAGATTTGTGTACTTCGCTGTATATGAATTATGCCTCAGGTAAAAAGTTCAAAACAAAAATTATTTATTATGTAGGCATTCTTTAAGCAACAAAAACAAGTTAGTTATTAAAAACAATAGTCATGCCCTGACCGGTTTGGCTTAGTGGATAGAGCTCCTGCCTGCAGACTGAAGGGTCCCAGGTTCGATTTCAGTCAAGCGCATGTACCTTGGTTGCGGGCACATCCCTAGTGGGGGATGTGCAGGAGGCAGCTGATCGATGTTTCTCTCTCATCAATGTTTCTAACTCTCTGTCCCTCTCCCTTCCTCTCTGTAAAAATCAATAAAATATTAAAAAACAAAACAAAACAATAGTCATGCAATAATAAGAAGAAAAGAAGAAGAAGAAGGAGGAGGAGGAGGAGGAAGAGGGGAAAGAAGCTGCCACCACCACCACCTATTTATCCAAAAGCTACCCTCTCCAGCACAAAACTGCAACTTACTCATAATTATACTTCTTGACACGTAATACGTGTTTAATTGTGGAATTGTACAGAATTACAGTAATGAAAGGGTATAGGTTTATCATGTTTCCCCTTTTAGAGTGAGTGCTCTCTCTAGCTCATCTGATGGTGCCGCCCAGATGGTAAATCTCTAAGAGTTCATTTTTTCCACTGCGTTGGGCCAATAAATCATGTCAGTTATGACACAGAGATAGTCAAGCTTCTGAAAGCACTAACCCCAAATGAGCCCAGGGGCTGGCAGATACCTTGGAATACTGAGATGTAAAAGAAAGTCCAATGATGTCAAGTGGCCTCAGTGAAGGCTTGGAGGGTACAAAATATAAATGAAATTCCAATTAGTGAGGCAATAGCCTTGGCAAAAGTAAGGTGACTTTAAGAACTTAAAAATGAAGGTACTCTCTGAAGATAAAACTACTAAAATCTATCCCTAAAATATTATCCAAACCATCTGTCAATGTCAATCTATCAGTTCTTTTTAAAAAATATTCTTATTGAATTAATTGGGATTACATTGGTTAATAACATTATATAGGTTTCTAGTGTACAATTCTATAATACACCATCTGTATATTGTATTGTGTGCTCACCACCCAAAGTCAAGTCTCCTTCCATCAACCTATCAGTTAAAGAGTTGGGAAAATGTCCAAAATTCTAATCAAGGTGATAGGAAGTACAACTTATATAAGCATATCTGATACTGCACACACTGAGCATCATTTTGGCATATCAGGGTCAGTCAACTTAACAGAAAAAAAAAAAAGATGGATTCTTGATAACTTAGCCAGAGCTGATACCCCATCAACTGCATTGACTCTTATTTGAAAAAAAAAAAAAAAAAAAGATGTGCAAGCACAATAAATATGACATATATGCCATGTATAAAAGGCTACCCCAAAGGGAACAAAGGTATTAGTATTGACGTAGCCCAATCTTGACTTTGGATCAGAAGGCAGAAGTATTATGGTCAATAGAAAGGAGTTCGCTATTGTGGGATGAGCAGAAGTTGTATCCCTGTTACTGAGATGAAGTTGCTTTGGGGTCTAACCACCTCCCTTTGTTCTAATCCTTTGCCCAGAAATGTTTTGAGAAATGTACAGAAGCCTTATTTAATTACCCAAGTGGAGCCTTGTATGGGGAGAGAATGTGACCATGAGCATCGGGGTCTGATTGCTGACGATGGTTATTAGCCAACATTTGTTAATCATTTTAATCAGCCAGCAACTATGCTATATTACCTAGGCTAGGCTAAAAGTGCTGTTTCAAAAATCTCAGTAGCTTAACTGAATAAAAGTTTTAAAATTTCTCTCTCACTATGGTTGAGTGTGGGTCTTTGATGGGGAAGAGCGGGGAAGCTCTAATCCACACAATGAGTCAGGAATTTAGGTCTCTCCTATCATTGGCATTGTTGTCCCTCTACCCCATCCCCAAGCCCTTAGAGACAGTAATTCAATTTGATGGACAGAGAAAGAGAGCAAAGATTGCACATGGGAGCTTTGTTGAGCCAGTCTGGAATTGATACACACTACCTGTATTCACCTTCAATGGCCAGAAATCGGTCACACGGTCCCATCTAACTGAAAGGAAAGCTGAGACATGTTGCCTTCATGAGCAGACAGAAAGGAGAACCTACAAATTGACTTGTCCTAAAAGTTTCTGCCCCATGTACTAAGTGCTTCACATAAAATATAGCACGGGATCCTCATCATATTCCTTAAAATGTGATACTCATATTATCCTAATCTTTTAGGAGAGGAAACTGAAGCACAGATCAGATAAGTAATTTGCCCAAGAACAGCCAATTAACTATGTCTGAGCTAAAGCAAGATTAAAACACATCTGAGGAGTCCATACTTTTAAGCACTACAATATACATGGTTATATTTATTGTGGCAAATAAATTGACTTTCAGATTTGTAAGTTTCAGCGTATATGCAAAACTGTGAGATTGTATAAATGGAGAATTACATTCTAGAACACAATCACCCACCAAGGTACTTCCTCCTATGAGACTGTGATATATAGGCAGCCAAATCCTCTAGGGCAGTGGTCGGCAAACTGCGGCTCATGAGCCACATGCGGCTCTTTGGCCCCTTGAGTGTGGCTCTTCCACAAAATACCACGTGCGAGCGCACACATACAGTGCGATTGAAACTTCATGGCTCATGCGCAGAAGTCGGTATCTTGTGGAAGAGACACACTCAAGGGGCCAAAGAGCCGCATGTGGCTCGTGAGCTGCAGTTTGCTGATCACTGCTCTAGATGACAATGCATCCAATCTAGTCAAACTAGAACAAATCAGGATACAAGCTAACAGTAAATGAGCACTTACCACCAAGCCAGGCACGGCTCTCTCTTAGATGAATTGGACCATTTAAATCCCTACAATCACTCTATGAAGTGGGTATTATTATGAAGAAACTGGAACAAAGAGAGATTAAGACATTCTTTAGTGTCTTAATAGCCAGAAAGAGCCAGAGGCAGGATATTATTCAAGGACCTTTTAGTTCTGGAATCCATGTTTTGAGCTGCTATGTTAAAGAAACGGGCAATAAAGATGGAACCAACACTGTTGGTATATTGTTTTCCTTGATAGTGGTTCCCATAATCACTCCCATAGAATCAAAACTTGACTCAGTGGTTGAGCATGGACCTATGAACCAGGAGGTCACAGTTCCATTCCCAATCAGGGCACATACCTGGGTTGTGGGCTCGATCCCCAGTGTGGAGCATGAGGAGGCAGCCAATCAATGATTCTCTCTCATCATTGATGTTTCTATTTCTCTCTCCCTCTCCCTTCTTCTCTGAAATCAATAAAAATATATTTTTAAAAAGAAATTAACCGAACGCTGGCCCGGGGACACAATTGTAATTCAATTATCACCTCCTCTTCCCAGGAATAGAGGGAACTTCTTCAAATAGGTACATGGGAAATATTTATGAAATTGAAATTATTTGAATTATGTTAAATTGAAGGTTGCGACATGGTATCATTTTTACTTTTGTTTACTACCAGGAAATTAAAAATAGCTAATCATTTTATATAAATTATCATTTAATCCTCATAAAAAACCCTACCACAGATGTAACTTCATCCCTTTTTTTGTAGGTCATAACACCAAGTTTGAACATAAGTAACAAAGCTCAATGATATCTGACTTAGATATGAGTATGAACCTCCTGGTAACACTTTCATAATGAGTTCTGAACATCTCTATAAATGACTAGAAATATCCTACTCTGGCATTCCAAGAATATAGGCTGTTGAAAACTCAGAACTTTGCTTGCACAATTCTATCTTTTTTCCTTCCAAGGAAGTCATTTCCATGAAGCACTGGTGTGAACAACATTCGCAAGTGGGAAGCGCAATGGGACAAGGAAAAGGAGGAGAAAGAAACGGTTCCATAATTTTAGAAAGAGTGAAAAAAAACCCCACAAAAGTTAGATTTGTAGGTTCTATTTCTGGTTCTGCTTCTGTTCTCTAGCAAGCCAGCCATCTTTCTTTTCTTAAAAATTTATCTTTATTGTTGAAAGTATTAAGTTTTCCCCCATTTACCCCCTCTACCCCGCTCCCTCCTCCTCCCCAGTCCTTCAGCACTATTGTCTGTGTCTGTGTTATGCATATATTCATAGAAGTTCTTTGGTTATTCTCTTCCCTCTGAAATAATATATTAGTTTGTTGCATGCGTCAGTGTCTCTTGTTCTATCTTGTTCAATAGATTCCACATGTAAGTGAGATCATGTGATACTTGTTTTTCTCAGTTAAACCAACCATCTTTCTAAATTTCTCTCCATTAATTGCAAAAGGTGGAGAAGAATATAGACCTGGTATAAAGCACATTGGCATGCTTGGGGAAAGATCCTGTGTTACAGCCAACGCACACCCAGAACTGATCATGTTGGGGAATCCACATTGTGTTGTAATATATTGGTTTCAAGTTTCACGGGAATATTTTCACTCTGAATTCAAAAGGTCAGAGAAGGCAAAATCGTGTTTTGAGGTGGGAACTCCAAAGATGGACGTAGAGTAATGAAAACAGGATGGTTGTGAGCAAAGCTTGCCCTATACCAACTTGTCATGTCAGTGAGATTTGTGATATATCCTATCCTTTGCCTGTACTTTTTATTCCTCAGCAAGTGTCTCATTCTCCCAAATCCCAATTTTTTTCATATTACCTATGTCCCCAATATTAATGAATACATAGTTTACCCCTCTCAGGAGCATTGCATGTTAGAGGAAAAGGAATCACAAGGAAGAATAAGACTGTGTGCCCAGCACTGTGGCCCATTAACTATCTCTCCTCTTTAATATTCAAGTCAACATCTTATTGTTTGGAAAAGATGTTGAAGGAGGAGCAGAGGTAAAGAATGCCGAGGTCCTTCTCAATATTGTGAAGTGCTCTTCATCTCTACAGAACACTTGTTGAACTTAGATAATTAATGTTTTCTCTCCAGCATCACCAGCAATGGCCGTCCTGAATTGCATTATGGTAGTTTTCAACCTAAACACTGGAGTTTCATGAGACAGACTAGGAGTTTCCATGAAAGAAACTGTGAGCCTGGTGACATGCTTAGTGAGGACCATAGTTTATATAGTATTGGTCCAGGGATGGAATTTTAACTCTAGGCCTGTCATTTGTTATAAAATTTCAGGACCATCAGGTCTCTAATTGATTTCCCTCCTTTCTCCAATTTAACCAAGGGGTCCGGGGTCATATCAATACTGATGTCCATGCCAAGACATCAGTGATCCATAATTTCTTATGATCCATAAGCAAATCTTTATAGTGCCAAAGACTGTCCTTCAGAAGTAGGGAGATATATGTTTTTCATAGTCTCCACATATTGTTCCATATTTCCTCCAAACAGGATTACTTTCTTTTCAATTCTCAATGGTAGAAGTGGGTCGTCCAACTTCTATCTGTAGCCCCTCTATGCCCCACCATCCTGTCCCACCACAGGGAACCAATATATTCCATGAGTCTGGGTTCAGACACTCTAATGCCCTCTTCATGTCCCCCAACCCCCTTCCCTTTCATGGACTGAGGCATCAATCCCTTTTTAAAAGGAGCGCCCTTAATCTCACATAAATCACCTCAGATAAATAGGTGGCTGAAGGCTATTGCCTCCACCACTTCACAGACATGGCCAGATGTCCCAAGTTTCTTTTAGGCTCACCTGAGACCTCCATCCTTTACTCTACAGCAGGGGTCCTCAAACTTTTTAAACAGGGGGCCAGTTCACTGTCCCTCAGACCGTTGGAGGGCCAGACTATAGTTTAAAAAAAAACTATGAACAAATTCCTATGCACACTGCACATATCTTATTTTGAAGTAAAAAAACAAAACGGGAACAAATACAATATTTGTATTTGCATGTGGCCCGCGGGCAGTAGTTTGAGGACCCCTGCTCTACAAACAACAGTACAGATGCCAGGCTCATATAGCTCAGTGTCACAGTGTCTTCCCAATCCAATTTCTTTTAATTTCTAAAGATTATATTAAAACAACAATCTTCAAAATGTCCCTAAGACTTGGAACCCCTTTTTGAGCATCTTAATGTTTTCTCTCTCTTTGTTCTCTATGCACTAATTTCCCTTTCCAAACAGATAGATGTGACTTTCCTAACAACTAAGTTTCCCCTATTATGAATTTTACTACTGTAGTGTTTGGTCTCAAATCTCTTAATAGTTTCCTGGTGACTTTAAAAAGTATCATGCAGAAAATGTCTACATTTTCACCCCTGCTTTATCACTGTTAGGTCATGTCTTGGGGACTGACACATTTAAATGATCATACATCAAAGAGAAAAGCATACTTCTTATTTTAAAACATGAGCAGTTGTGTCATATATATTTGTGTTTTGGTAAATCCATCATTAGAGAGAAAAAGAGAGAAACCTCAGTAGAGCTTAAGTCTTACTTGGTCTTGTTAAGTAGCATATAAATTTGTGGACTAAATTAGCTCTGTAGCATCAAGTTCATGCTGGTTCTATAATCTCATTATTTCTGGGTCCTCATTAAAAGCAGGGTACTAGTTATTCTAATTTCAAAGTGTCTCTCTACACTCTCACAGACAAAACCTTGGTTTTAAAAAATAAAAAGCACAGTCCCATTCAGACATACATGAGGAGGTTAGCCACTTTGGTTCATTATACTATCCAGTAATAGACAAACATGGTAATTAACCATACCTCCGACATGCTTCCCATTGGCTAATCAGGGCGATATGCAAATTAACTGCCAACCAAGATGGCGGCCGGCAGCCAGGCAGCTGAAGCAAACAGGAGGCTTGCTTGCTCCAGTGATGGAGGAAGCCAAGGTTCCCCACCTGCCACTGCCGGCCTCTGAGCTGCAGTCTAAGAAACAATGTTGCAATTATAGAAGCTAAACAAACCCCAGAAACCTGCTTTTCAGCCAGCCGGGCCTCAGAGCTGGAGCTGCAACAGTGTTTCAATTATAGAAGCCAAACAAACCGAGGTCACAGAGCTGGAGCCGAAACTCAGAGCTAAAGCCAGCTCTCAGCTCCAGTGACAGCCATAGAAGGTAAATAAATCCCAGAATAAAAAAAAAAAAGAAAGAAAGAAAAAAAGGAGAGGTTGGGAGTTTCAGTCACCCGCCAGCCTGAAAAAGGCCCTCAGCCCCTCACCCAGACTGGCCAGGCACCCCAGTGGGGACCTCCAACCCTGAAGGGGGTGTGACCAGCTGCAAACAGCCATTATCCCCTCATCCAGGCTGGCCAGGAACCCAAGCAGGACCCCCACCCTGATCCAGGACACCCTTCAGGGCAAACCAGCTGGCCCCCACCTGTGCACCAGGCCTCTATCCTATATAGTAAAAGGGTAATATGCAAACTGACCCTAACAGCAGGAGGACTGGTAATGACTGGTCACTATGACACACACTGACCACCAGGGGGCAGACGCTCAATGCAGGAGCTGCCCTCTGGTGGTCAGGGTGCTCTCACATGGGAGGAGCTCTGCTCAGCCACAAGCCAGGCTGATGGCTGCCAGTACAGCGGTGGTGGTGGGAGCCTCTCCTGCCTCCTCAGCAGCGCTAAGGATGTCCGACTGCAGTTTAGGCCTGCTCCCCGCTGGCAAGTGGACATCCCTGAGGGCTGCCGGGCTGCCAGAGGGATGTCTGATTGCCATCTTAGGCCAAATCCCCTGGGGAGCAGGCCTAAGACAGCAGGTGGTCATCCCCTGAGGGGTCCCAGACTGCGAGAGGGCACAGGCCGGGCTGAGAGACCCCCTCTCCCCCACCCCAACCCCGAGTGCACAAATTTTTGTGCACCAGGCCTCTAGTTTGTAAATAATGAAACAAGCCACAGTTTTCTTATAAGCTTAGAATGATCATGCAAAGCTATATGGACTCTGCATGCCTGGAATCATGATTTCCTGTTGTCTCTCCCTGGATTATTTAGGAAGAAAAAGTATTAAAATATATACACATGGGTTATTTGGAGAAAAACAGAATTATAATGATCATAGACTAACTTTAGTGATTCAGGAGAGTGTCGGAGCTACACAAGTACCAGCAGAGACATGGAGCCTCCTAAAAGCTGAAATATTACAAATAGTATCTTATCATCTTCTGATCCTATTTTTTCTTTTACATGCATATTCATTTGATAAACATTACATAGTATAAAATGCACCAAAATCTGTGTAAATCTATAAGTTACAACAATGCAAAACTGTGGTCTTTCTTCCCAAAAGCTCAAACACAACTGGAGACATTGATCCATAAAGAGATGATAACTATCTAATAATATAAGAGATATAGATGTGAGGTACAATGGGAAATCACCATATTAATAGAGTAAAGGAGAAAATTCTTAGGATCTTCTCCATAGGTACTAATAAGGCATATGTTAACATTCAACCTCCTGGCCACAAGGGGAGAAACCTTATTTCTTCTCTTCCCTAGAGAAGGAAATGTGTTACCTTCCAATAAGGAGGACATTAAGAACAAGCACTTAGCCCCCTCACTCCATCAGCTATTGTTTACTCTCTCCCCAGTACAGAAGGAGTCATAGCCAGGCTAATTAGTCAGTTACCATTCACTGAACCCCCTCAAAATGGCCTCTTGCCTCTTTGGACTTTTGGGATTTCAGGCAGAAAGGGTCTTTCTTCTCTACTTCTTGTCTCAGTGTGGAAGGACTTCCCCACCATATAGGATCTCTCTCCTTCTCTCCTTATCTCCTTCTCTCCCTCTCTAGCTCCATCCCCATTGCTGTCTTCATCTCCATCTTGTACCAGTAACTGGGCATATGAATCAGGCCCAAGGTTCTAGGTGGGTAAGTTTCTCCAACAAGATACCAGAAGCTCTGAATTATAGGAGATGACTGGCTCTTGTTCAGCATCATTAACAGACACTGTGGTCCTACATGTCTAGTGATCCTTGCTGTCTCCTCTCTATAGATTAGTACACAGAATAGGGGAGGGAAGAGTCTTTGTCCCCCTATCCCCAGCCTCTTGCACTGGCTTACCATGCCAGACACCTCTCCTGAGTATTCCTGGATACTCCAATTCTTTGCCACCTTTAACACTCTGAAATTTAACACTCCAGAATTTAATAATAGACAGTAAATAAATAACTATACAGATAACTTATAATTTCACTTTTGATACACTCTGTGAAAAGTTGAGTGAGCAACAGATCATGAACAACTATTTTAAACTGTTCAATGGAGTGATGGGAGACCTCCTTCAGAAAAGTCACATTTACAGTGAGATGTGAATTACCCAGATTAGGAGTAGGAAAAACAAAGACCCTGAATCAGGAAAGGTTTTTTTGAGTAAGAGAGAAGTAGGAGATGAGAGTTAGATCATAGGGGGCCTTCCAGATCTTTAGAACTTGATCCTAAGAGCAACGGAGAATCACTGAACAATTTCCAGCAGGAGAGGAAAACAATCAGTTCTGTTTTTAAAGTTCACCCTGGCTGCCACATAAGCAATGGATTTGCAGAGAGGCTGCTGAGACCAGTTCTGAGGCCAGTGCTGGGCCTATTATGGAGACCGTGGAGATGGGAGAGTGGAGGGCTTCAAGATACATTTTAGAGGTAGGATCAACAACCCTATGTAATTGAAGAGATGCAGAGGATGAGAGAAAGGAAACTGACATAGATGATTTCCAAATTTCTGGCTTGAGCAACTGCGTGGGTGGAGGGGCACTTTTCTGAAATGGGAAACTGCAGAAGGAGCACATTCAGGACCCTAGAGGAGGGTCAGGAGTCTCTTCTAGACAAGGTGAGTTTTAGGAGCTATCCACAGCTCAGATGTCCACAGGAGCTGTGTCAGCAATCAGGTGGACATCTGAATCTGCAGCACACATACACAAAAAGATGACTGACATGAAGATATAAATTTGACATTTTCAATGTCTGGGTGGCATTTAAAGCCCTGTGAGCAAGGAGATCCCCTCCGGAGAGTGAAAATGGAGAAAAGACTGAGGGAGTGAGGTCCAGTTATAAGCAGAATTAACTACTATTAACTGTCCCTGGGGAGAGCTTGGCTTTGAGTCCTCAAAGAAAAATGGACACATTTTCTTTCAATTAAGATGACGGGAGGAGGATTTGGGGAAAGAGAGGATGGCTTTGGCTTTTCCAAGACACCCCTGTTCCTGGCATCTCCTCCCTCTCCTGGTTCCTAAATTCATCTGCAAAAGTACCACATTTGGGAAGCCTGGTTAAGTGAGAGGAGAGAAATACTCTCTTGGATGTGTTATTTACTCCTGGGCATTAGGTTTTTCTCCCCATGAGGGCCATCTGCAAATCTGTAGTGTTAATGTCCTCACTGGCCCTGTTAACCAAGTGAAATCTCCATGCGAGGACCAGAGAGTAGCTCTCCAATCTAACCATTTGGAGGCATTGGGGAAATTTCTAGAGTATATCACCAAAAAAGCCAAATACCCTGGGTTAGTATTTAGACAGCCGGCATCTTCACTTTAAAGACCTGAGTCCATGAAGTTTTACAACATTTTTCAGAAATCTGACCAAGGCTACTTAATACTTCACAAGAGCCAGCTCTTGTCATACAGCTTCTTTCCAGTGTGCCAGCTTTAACATGCACTTCTTCCTGTTCTTTCTTCCCTGCCTTTTTTCTATGATTCTTATAAGTCATGCCCAATTCAACACAGGTGAAGCATGAGGAGAAGAGGTCTCGGTGTGAAAAGAAAAATGTGACAGTGAGTGAAGTAGGACCTCAGCAAGGGAAAAAATTAGAATAAAACCAATTTAAAATTTTCCCACAGTGCTTTGGAAACATTACCTTGCAAGCCAAATTTGAATATAATTGTGGAAAGCACTTCAAAGCACAGAATTATGTACCTCAAAAGGCCATATCAATTGAAGATTACAGTATAACCATCCATTTCCCATGTACCCTTTTCTTTCATTTTTAATGGCTCAAAGACACAGGAATTGGTAAAAAAAAAAAAATATATCCAACTTTTTGCTGTCTGTAGAAGCTATCTCTTGTGTATAATATATCAGTGGTTCTAAAATTTTAATATGCATAAGAATCACCTGGATCATTTGTTTAAATAGTTTAATGGGCTCTGTCCCCAGATATTCTAACTTAGAAGTTCATAGTAGAGCATGTGAACTTGTACTTCTAACATGTTCACAGGTGATGTCAATGTTGCTGGTCCTAGGACCACATTTTGAAAACCACTTTCTACCCAGACTCCCAGAGGTCCCCAGTGGAACTGAATCCCAGATGTTCACAGTGGGCTCACACTCTTTCTTAACTTCATTCTCTTCCCTGTTTGATGTTCCCATTTCTCTATCATTGTTCTTGGGGATAATATTCTTAATAAACTAATTGCACTCAAATCCTAGGCTCAAGGTCTGCTTCTGGGACTAATCCAGACCAAGATAAAGGCAAAGGGAAAATAAGCAGAAAGGAAAACTGTCAGAGACACCTAATGATGATAGCTGCCTCAGCTGCTCAGCAGGGCACCGCTCCTCACTCGAGGGTCCTGAAACTTTCCCAAGGTGCATTGTCACTGTGTGTCTTACTCCAGATTCAAAGTCTCAGACCAGCATCAGACCGACTAAGCCTGGGGCAAAAACCTGCTTTGTGGCTGCCTAAATATCCAAATTTGAAATTTTGAAATAATCTAGGTGCCTCGTTTCCCATTTACCTTCTTCATCTAATTGGTTGTCACATCTCACCCCTTCAACTTCCTCATTTCAACCATGTTTCCTCGTCTATGTCCTATTAAGGCCCCTATACTTTTTCACCTGAACGGACAAGTCAAGTGACTATCTCCTTGTCCTCAGTGTGCTCCCTCTCCTTTGCATTATTCATAGTGATGCTAGCATGAGTTTAAGGAAATGAAAATATGACCAGTCCCTAAAAAATTCTAACATCTCCTCCGGATAAAGGCCAAGATCAAAGAAGGCCTTCTCTGAGCAACTCCCTGCTTACTTCTCCAGCCTAGCCTCTTTCTTCTTGTAAGCATACACTCTACACTTAAGCCACATCATTTCCCGAAACAGATGTTCTCTCTCACCTCCATGCTTCTGCCCACATGCCTGGAATGCATTTAACAAATATTTATTGGGCTCCAACTCTGTGCCAGGCACTGTTCTAGAATGTAGACGGTACTTATAGAGCTGTCAGCAAAAGTTTAAAAAAAAAGTCTGTCTTCCTGGAGCCTACCTACTAGCAGACGATAAACACAATTGATAAGTAAAATGCCAGTGGTGTCGTGTGCCAAGAAAGAAGATAGGGTGTGAAAGAACAAGAAGCTCAGTTTTAAAGAGGATGTGGATAGAAAACCTCAGTGAGAAAAAAGATGACACCTGAGAGAAATCCCGCTGGAGAAAGGCCGTGAGTCTGACAGGTATCATTACAGCAGAGGGAACAGCAGAGCTGAAAACCCCTCCTTGTCCCACTCACTCTGCCCAGCTTCTAACTCCTTACCCTTCAGGACTCCCTTGGAGTCTCTCCCACTACTCAGAGCCTTTTCTGACGCCCATTACCCATTCTCAATTAAGGCTCCATGTCAATGCTCTCAGAGCATCCAGGCATATTATGATAGCAGTTAAAATATTGATTGATAATAAATTTGCAGTTAACATGTATAAAGCACTTACTAAATGTCAGGCACTGTGCCGATGGCTTACTGGCATGATCTCCTTTCAACTCTTACCAAACACTGTAAGAAATATACATATTTACATCACCTGCTTTTACAAAGGAAAAACATTGAGACACAGAGGTTACTTAACTTGTTCTTGAGCTTAGCCATCACAGGGACCAGGTGCCCCTCATATTTGTATGCTCCATAATGGTGTGGCTCTACACGAGTCTCTATTTCAATTTTCTAAGAGACCTTACCACATTTGTATAATAACATAGAGTAGCTCTCTGCATGCATCTCATTGAATCTTGCAGAAACGGCCAGATCAATTTAGACACATTGGGCGATTTCATTCGTGATGGTCTGACTTAGAAGTGAAATGCATTTGGAGAGAGTCCAGGGTCACTTCATGAAGAAAGGCTGACATCCCCTAACTGGTTTGGCTCAGTGGATAGAGCGTCAGCCTGCGGACTGAAAGGTCCCAGGTTTGATTCTGGCCAAGGGCACATCCGCAGTAGGAGGTGTGCAAGAGGCAGCTGATCGATGTTTCTCTCTCATTGATGTTTCTAACTCTCTATCCCTCTCTCTTCCTCTCTGTAAAAAATCAATAAAATATATTTTTTAAAAAAAGAAAGGCTGACATCTCTCTGAGAAGCTGATACAGAAGACAATGCAGAGCTGGCTTGGCTACTAGTTGGGAGAGATCTGCTCTCTGTATTAAGACTCCATAGACTGAGGAAACCAGTGGCTTCCATTATGAGTTCCAAATGGAAAGTCATTCACTGGTGACTTTCCCAGGTTCTAAATTATAGGTGTTAATGTATCACCAAGTTCCTCATACTCTACATTGCTCTTCAGATGAGTAGCTCCAGAAGTTTATTTACATACTAATAATCAACAACTCTCCCAAGAAACCCATGTAGGCCTGCAAGTGTCTAATATTTCTATAATTCCACTAACCCTTACCAGTCTTCAGCTCCAGAATTGTTCCACCTGTCTTTCCAGCTCAGTGTTTCTCAGTTGGGGATAGTTTTACTCCACAGGGGACATTTAGCAACGTCTGGAGATATTTCAGCTTGTGACAGGATGGGATACTACTGGTATATAGTGTGTGAGGTCAGGGTGGCTGCTAAATGTCCTACAATGCACAGGGCAGACAAAGAAAATTTAGCCAGCCCCAAATGGGGATAGTGCCATGGTCCTGTCTTGTTGCAACACATAAACCCTAGTGTTTCTCTTTGATTCCCATCCAATGATAAGTCAGAGATCCAACACAATGTCAAGCACTGTCCTTACATTCTTTACATGGGAGGATCCTTGCTGCATTATACAAATTCCCTGATGCCATACTTAGAAGAACCATTGGAGCAAAAATGTCCTCCACATCCACCCACGAGGTGAACACCTATTCTTCTTCAAAGCTCCAAAGTGTCACGCTTAAAGCAAAGACTTCCCTGACACCCCCAGGAAGAAATGACCACCTTCCTTTGTACCCAACCACTATCATAGGAACAACACTTTCATTGCCATTATCGGTCACATACCTGTCTCTTTTCAACCTTCCTGGTAGCTCCTCATTGGAGCTCAAAGATCATGTCTAATAATTTTTGTTTCCTGAGCTCCTAGCAGAGCACCTAGCCCATAGTAAGTGAGTCCTCAATACAAGCATTTGAAATGAATGCTTTCTCAGAGGGAATCTGGCTCCAGAAGTTGCTTTATATGCAGCTACTCTCATTTTCATTGTAAATGTGACCTTCTTCTCCAGTTTCCAAACAGGAGAGAAGCCAAGCAAACCACGTGGTCTCTCCCTTTGCCCTCAGCCTTCTAGCCCACCACCAATGTTCAAGTCCAGAAGACATTACCCCAGTGCTCTCAAAACAAGAAGATGTTGTCCTGGTGATGGTGGGAAAGGATGATAAAAATAGGCTGCTTAAAAATCAAACACTTTTGCACAGAAAAAAGGGAGATGCAAACAGCCTCTGGCACCTTCCTGTGAATAACAGAAGTTTCTATTTTAAAAGAAAGGCAGTCAAATACGAAGCAACTTCATCACAATGCGCTTTCCCAGATTTCTTGGCCAAAGCAACACATCAGCCTGTATCAGGCTCCTGGCATTCCCTGCTGGTTCCGGCTCCCGGGATGACTCACAGCTGCCATGTGAGAAACAGAGGCTTTCACACCAACTTGCCCCTTTAAAAAAAAGTGGATCCAATAAAAGGCCCAGCTGTCAATCATGCATGCAGCATTCAACCCCTCTCCCTGACAAATAGCAAGGTAGCTGATGAGAGTTGCCAAAGGCATAGCCTTCCAGTGGTTCACTATCTTTCTGCTCTCAAGTAGTTAAGGGTGCCTATTCCTCTCTTGGATCAGATGTTCAAGTCTCCCAAAAGTTTCATGAGCACAGTGGAGAAACTGGGTTCGTGAATCTAATCCTCATCCTTAAATTTTCCTTGGTTTTGAGCAAGCTCTGGAGGTCCTGGATGACCTTCGTGTCAGGAATTAAAAAATAGCCCACTTACATCATTTCAACTTCCAGGTATTGCGTAGTTGCGACTTCTACATTTATGGTTTCATGAAGTTAAGGTTTCTGGTACCACTGCTCCTGGTAGGATTTGAGAAACAATACTACCCCATTTAAGAAGAAAACAGCACAGTTCATCTGAAGGAAACAGAAGGGATAAGTGTTACCCGTAGCCTGAACTGAGTCGATTATCATTCTTGAGCAAAATGTTGGCTTAAACTTTTCCTGAAGCTAAGCCAGGAAAAGGAACAGATTGCAAGGGTGTGCAAGTCAGCACTGAGGAATCTGAATACTGAGAAGCGGGGAAGCAGGCTGCAGCATCGTGTTCCTCAGAAAGCTTCATGAGCCGTGAGAACACCCTCCTGCCCTGCCAGGGAGAGGGCAGTCCGCCCTGCACAGAGCCCCCACACAGAGAGCAGAGGAAGAGGCTGCCCCTGGGACTTTCCTGGTGATGATAACGAAACACTCCCAATTTCTGCCATGTGGTGTGATTGAGGGCACAGAGTCACAGGAGGACTAGAACCCCAAACTCAGGGCTTCTTGGGCAGGATGAGCAGTGTGATCTATAGATCCCTTAGGCCTGACTTGTCAAAGGCAGTCCCATCACAGAATTTCTAAGATGTAGATTATTTTTATAACTGGTGAAGTCTTTAACCCCAGGTGCTATGACTAATAGTTTCCATTTACTAAGCACTTCTCATAAGTCAGAGGCTATAGTCATCTAATAATGATAATCAGAATAAGAATAATGACCTTTGTTAAGAGGTTATAGATGCCAGGCTCCACTCCGTGATCTTTATGTGTTTTAACGCACACAACCCCATGCAGTACCTACTATAATCCTAATATTACTAGTGAGGAAGTGGAGGCATTGAATTATCTAATGGGGCCAGTCTCACATGGGTATTGACTTGGGGAGGTCTCATCTGAACCTAGACAAGGGTTCTGCCTCCCAGACCACACCCTTTTTAAATAACAGCTTTAGCCTATGTAATAAAGAGGCGATATGCAAATTGACCATCATGCCCTTGCACAAAGATGGATGCCACAGATGACCAACAGGGGAGGGCAGTTGTGGGCGATCAGGCCAGCAGGGGAGGGCAGTTGGGGGTGACCAGGCCTGCAGGGGAGGGAAGGCAGTTAGGAGCAATCAGGCCTGCAGGGGAGGGCAGTTAGGGGCAACCAGGCTGATAGGGGAGGGCAGTTAGGGGTGACCAGGCTGGCAGGGGAGGGCAGTTGGGAGTGATCAGGCCTGCAGGAGAGCAGTTAGGCATCGATCAGGCTGGCAGGGGAGTGGTTAGGGGGTGATCAGGCTGGCAGGCAGAAGCGGTTAGGGGCAATCGGGCAGGCAGGCAGGCAAGCAGTTGAGAGCCAGCAGTCCCAGATTGTGAGAGGAATGTCCGACTGCTGGTTTAGGCCCGATCCTCTGAGGGGTCCCAGATTGAAGAGGGTGAAGGCTGGGCTGAGGGACACCCCCCTCAATGCATGAATTTCGTGCACCAGGTCTCTAGACTATAATAAAAGTGTAATATACTAATTAGACCAGACAGCCGAACAACCTTCCAGATGTCCTTCCAGACCACCTTCTGGATGAAGCTGAGGCTGCGAGGGAAGCCCGGGTCCTGGGTTCCAGAGGGAAGCCAGTGCCGGCAGCCAGGGGAAGGAAGGCCTATCCTGCACGAATTTTGTGCAATGGGCCTCAAGTTGAGATATAATTCATATGCCATATAATTCACCCATTTAAAGTATACCATTCAATGTTTTTTTGTATATTCACAGAGTTGTACAACCATCACCATAATCAATTATAGAATTTTTTCTTCATCCCAAAAAGAAACACCATACTTGCCCAGCCTGTGTGGCTTAATGGCTAAGTGTTGACCTATGAACCAGGAGGTCACAATTCGATTCTTGGTCAGGGCATATGCCCAGGTTAGGGTCTCGATGCCCAGTATGAGGTGTGCAGGAGGCAGCTGATCAATGATTCTCTCTCACCATTGATGTTTTTATTTCTTTCTCCCTCTTCCTTCCTCTCTGAAATCAATAAAAATATATTTTAAAAAGAGACACTATACCCTTTAGCTGTTGACTCTCAATCCCCTCTTCCCTTCAGTTCTAGACAACCACTGACCTACTTTCTGTCTTAATTGATTTGCCAGCTCTGGACATTTAATATAAATGGGATCGGATAGTGTATGATCATTTATGACTGGCTTCTGTCACTTGGCATCAGATCTGGCATTTGCTAAGCCCCAAACCATGCTTTCAAAAACCCTGCCCAAAGCATGTCTTCCCCTAGAAAAGTTACCTACACAAGATAAATTAGCCTCATGTGTCCTGGTGACTTTCTTCTTATTTCCACGAAAGGCAATAAAGTAATGATTAGAAAATGGACTTTAGAATTAAGCTCAGGACCAAGCTGAATTCAGAAAAATCATGTAAGCTTTCTACATCTTGGTTTCCATGTGTGTAAAAGAAGAATGATGACATCTACTTCTTAGAGTTGGGAGATGCATTTAAATAGCGTTGCCCAGTGCCAGGCACTTGGTAAGGGCGGGATCAATAAAACCATCTATGGAGTAATATGTGTTAAGGCAGGTCTAGAACAAAGAGGGAGGTTCAGCTAGAATAGCGGTTCTCAACCTGTGGGTCGCGACCCCTTTGGGGGTCAAACGACCCTTTCACAGGGGTCGCCTAAGACCATCGGAAAACACATATATAATTACATATTGATTCTGTGATTAATCACTATGCTTTAATTATGTTCAATTTGTAACAATGAAAATACATGCTGCATACAGATATTTGCATTACGATTCATAACAGTAGCAAAATTACAGTTATGAAGTAGCAACGAAAATAATTTTATGGTTGGGGGTCACCACAACATGAGGAACTGTATTAAAGGGTCACGGCATTAGGAAGGTTGAGAACCACTGAGCTAGAAGAAGGAGGAGGAAAAAGAGAAAGCAACAACGTCTTGATTGTGTGGGACTGCTGCAGTGGCTCTCAGGCTTGTGCTCCAGGAGAAATCTGCCACATGGAACATTTGCAGGCACTGCTTGGTCTACACAAAGGCATCTGGAGAGGACCCCAAGGGAGAGGTGCTCCACCCTTTACTCTCTTCACTCTGCCTGTGGGTGCCCCACTTGTCATCTGCATACTTCCACCCCTACACCATTTGACGCCAGAGAATTCCAAAGCTTTTGGTGGGAGTGGAGATTTCTGTACACTCCCTGGGAAGCCCAAATTGGCTAAAACAGTAACCTTAATACAAGTGTGCCAATTACATATTCAACCAAATTTATTTCAGCCTTCACCTTCATGCAATTAGAGAAGATAAGTATTAGATTTGGGATTCACAGTAGGTTTCTGAGTTTTGAAATGAAATCATTTATAATTAATTGAAAAAAAAGTCTTTCTCAAAAGTATTGCAAGCCTGTTTTTTAAGAGCTTACTAGCAAGCCAGCCCTATATCAACATGGAAACTGTGGACATGAAACAAGGGATATGAGAAAGGCATCAATTAAAACATGCTCTTTTTAAAAAGGGAGAGAAATAAGAGGCTAATTAATATTACAAGCTATGAAAGAGCAAGTTGCTTTGATCACTAAATGGATTTATTTTTCTCTTGCTAATCAAGCCTTTTATCTGCTTATTCAGGTAATGTACACCTATCAGTAAAATACAATGGTTCTCTGCTGGTTACAGAGAATTTATTCCTTGTCAATAATAATTTTTTAAAAAAGTTATTCATACAGGGGTACAGGAGGAGGCAAGCAAATCTGAGGGTATTTTTAGATGGTTCAGCTCAGGCTCATGAAAACTGCATATTAGACCTAAATCATTGATCCGACCAGTTCTAGACTCCTTGTACATTAATCTAAAATGTTTATATTTTGGAAAATGGAGGATGAAGGAAGTAGCACATTAGCAGAGGCCACTTGGCACCTTCCAGGGCTGTTTGAAGACCATGTGTGCATTGATTCAAAGAATAATTCATAAGAATCTATTACACTGAAGAATAGATGCTGGTGGATAGAGAATCTGCTCTGAATTCTTACTCCTCACTTAGATTTTAGTGAACCTCACTTTGGTAGCCACTAACACACCATGACATGTGTCATACCCTACTTCCCTCACCCCTCATCCTCACTGATCTCAGCTTGGCCACAGGACTAGCTTTAGTCAATGGGATATCAGTAAGCTTGATGTAAAAAAAGCAAAAAAAAAAAAGCACTGTCTTCTTGGAATGCTTGCTTTCGGGTCACACCTTCTCAAAACCCAGCCACTGTGCTGTGAGAAGCCCAAATTAATCACATAGAGGAAAACTGAGGCTCTCAGTGAGAGTCCCAGTTGAGCTCTCCATCAATAGCCAGTATCAACTCACTAGCCTTCTGACTGAGGGAACCATCTTGGAAGAAGAGCCTCCTGTTGAGCCATGCTAGCCAATGGGACATGGAGCAGAGATGAGCTTATCCTGGTAAATCCTAGCCGAAGTGCAGAAGAAAGAGAGAGAGGACGGAGGGGAGGGGAGGGGAGGGGAGGGGAGGAGAGGAGAGGAGGGGAGAGGAGGAGGAGGAGGAGGAGGAGGAGGAGGAGAGGAGAGGAGAGGAGGAGGAGGAGGAGGAGGAGGAGGAGGAGGAGGAGGAGGAGGAGGAGGAGGAGGAGAAAGGGAGGGGGAGGAGGAGAAAGGGAGGGGGAGGGGAGCCCTAGCTGGCTTGGCTCAGTAGATAAGAGTGTTGGCCTGTGGACTAAAGGGTCCCTGGTTCGATTCCGGTCAAGGGCACATGCCCAGGTTGCAGGCTCCATCCCCAGTAGGGGGTGTGCAGGATGCAGCCCACCAGTGATTCTCTGTCATCACTGATGTTTCTATCTCTCTCTACCTCTCCCTTCCTCTCTGAAATCAATAAAAAATATTAAGGAAGGAAGGAAGGAAGGAAGGAAGGAAGGAAGGAAGGAGGAAGGAAGGAAGGAAGGAAGGAAGTCATTTTAAGCCACTGTTTGGGGGTAGTTTGTTATGCAGTTTTAATAACCAAAATAGTGGTTGGAGTATAGCGCCAATCAAGATTGTGAGTGAGCGCTGCTTTCCAGTTCTTTCTGAACCATCAAGAGGAAGAGAATCCACATCTCACACCTATGCTGAGAGTTTGAGAAGGCTTGCTCAGGCCCCACTATTCCCAGCAAGGTTATACCTTAATCACAACAGCAAAAGCATCATTTCTTCAGATCTTTCTAACCACCAGGGACTGTGCCAAGAACTCTATCTATAAAGTTATATAGCATATTATTTGTAATAGGAAAGCTCTGTGGGGGAAGAAATAACTGTATATGACAGACGAGGAAACTGAGGCTCGGAGAAGTTAGGTCATTTGCCCAAGAGGTTCTAGCCAGTAAGTGGTAGAACTAGGATTCCAACCAGACCTCTACGAATACTCTTCCTTTGTGCTTATATATTTATTTACTTTAAGTTTTATTTTATTGTGGTGAGAACACTTAACATGAGATCTACCTTCTTAATAAAATTTTAAGTGAGAAAAACTTTATGCCCATGGATTGGACCTTGAATTTTTTGACTAGCAGAGTTTAAGGAATTCCACTCATCTTTCCACAGTCTTTAGCCATTATTCTTTAAACCTCCCTCCCAATCATTTTTATTTATTTATTTTTAAGATAGATGGTAAACATAAGGCAATTCTCTCTTCTGGGAGTGAAAAGAAAGAAACCCATTCTCTTCAGTGCACCATATCTCATAAGAATTCTCATCCGTGGGATACCTCCAGTCACCACCCACCCACTTCAGCTCCATTAGAAAGTTGGAATCACCAATGGAAAACACCAGGCCCTAGCCTGTCACAGATATACTCCATAATGTTCACAAGGGCCAGGGCTAGGGCCAGGAAAAGGCAATGTTATTACGGGTTGAGGCTTGGGCACCAGATGCATGCACCCACTATCGGTGAGTCAGGCTAGACCACATGACACATTAGAGAATATGCCCTGTGCACCTGGCTGGTATCCTTAGTGGTTAGAGCAGCCATGGGCAAACTACGGCCCGCGGGCCAGATCCGGCCCATTTGAAATGAATAAAACTTAAAAAAAAAAAAAAAAAGACCGTACCCTTTTATGTAATGATGTTTACTTTGAATTTATATTAGTTCACACAAACACTCCATCCATGCTTTTGTTCCAGCCCTCCAGTCCAGTTTAAGAACCTATTGTGGCCCTCGAGTCAAAAAGTTTGCCCACCCCTGGGTTAGAGCATCGGCCCACACACAGAAGGGTTGCAGGTTCAATCCCTAGCCCCATTTGGAACACAGGTAGGAGGCAACCAATTAATGCGTCTCTCTCACATTGATATGTCTCTCTCTCTCTCTCTCTCTCTCTCTCTCTCTCTCTCTCTCTCTCTCTCCCTCCCTCCCTCCTTCCCTCCCTTCCTCCCTCCCATTCTTAAAAAATCAATGGAAAAATATCCTTGGGTGAGGATTAATAACAACAATAAAAGAATGTGCCCTGTGTTGGCATGAAAGCTCCTCATTGTGTCCTCTTCTCTTTTCCTCGTAGAGCCACACCTACAACTTGTCTTACTAGTGCCTCTGAAGGAACAAAAGAATTCCAAGAAGGAGAGACCAAAAGAAAAGAAAGCCCAAGGTGGGACTGGTCTCATCAGTCTACTACCCCCGCAACGGCTTTTCAAGGTGAGAAAACTTTGAGCAGCAGACTCTCTAGGTCCGTTGAAATGTATTGTATAAATACAGATATTAAAAATAAAAACTACAAAGAGAAAGAAAGAGGAAAAGAGAGGAAAAAGAGGAGAATGGGGATGGGATTTTAGGAGCGAAAATTATCTGGTTTCCCCAGGGTTGCAACTTGCTATTCATCCTCCCCTGCAGTACAGCCCTCCTCCCACTGGTAATTATTCATTTGTAAATCTATTTGCCCTGCTAAATAGTGAAATCTTTGATAAAAGAGATTCCATCTTAGGTAAATTTGCAACTCCATTTCATACAGTGCCAACGTATATATTTTTTGAATGATTGAAAGTGAATGAACAATTATTCTTAATTTCTATGGTTCTCTTAGTTGCTGGCATCCTGGTCCTGTGTCCAGACTCCTGGTTCTGCCTCTTCAGCTTCTGTGGGCCATAAATCATGATACGTCAGGAAGATACCCAGAAAATTGCATTTGGCCAAGATACAGAATTTGAAATCCTTGAATCCTGCCTTCCTACAAACTCCCTCCTCAAGGAACCCAAGAAGAAATATGTAGAGAACAGAAAAACACATTTTATTTGCATGAGAATTTATCCCTAGCTTTAATCTCCATCTCCATTTCTCAATGAGTGAAGTGTGACAGTGTGCAGAGCTGTCTGGGCTAAAGACAGTCCTCTCTTCTCCCCCTAGACCCACAGCCATGCAGAGGTAAAGCAAGTCCCTGGAAAATCACACCAATGTCAAGATAAGCCAGCAAGTTAGCATTTAACCTTGTTAGCTGGTCCAGGGCATTCCTAGAGCAGGACAATCTCCAAACAGGTGCATCTTCAGTCCTTTCGGCATCTGTCTTGAGTAAGAAAGTGAAGGGAGAAAATTCCAGGAAATGCTAGTTTCCGGAGAAACTCCTTCCACATGGGACCTGGGACTTATCCCCTTTAATAGAAAAGAGGTTCCAGTCTCTGTCACCGTGGCACAATAAATGATGTTGACTTTAGTCTTTTATCAACATTTCTACTTGAGGGTAAAATTTCAGGCTGGAGTTCGGAGCTTGTTCTAGAGGCCAAGAATGGCTTCTCTGGAGCTGTATTTATCTTGAGACAGGTTACCTTATCCTGTATAATAAAAGGCCAATATACAAATCAACTGAACAGTAGAATGACCCCCAGGGGGCAGACACTCAATGCAGAAGCTGCCCCCTGGTGGTCAGTGTACTTCCACAGGAAGCAGGCCTAAGCCATCAGTCGGACATCCCCCAAGGGCTCCAAGACTGTGAGAGGGCACAGGCCAGGCTGAGGGACACCCCTCCGCCAGTGTACAAATTTCATACACCGGCCTCTAGTTTTTATATATGGCTCTTTGGCTCTAAAGTTTCTGGTTTTTCTAATTCTTTGGTCCCAACTGTCTTTTTTCAAAAATATATACATTTTTTATTGATTTCAGAAAGGAAGGGAGAGGGAGAGAGACATAGAAACATTAATGATGAGAGAATCATTGATTGGCTGCTTCTTGCATGCCCACCACGGGTATCGAGCCAACAACTTTGGCATGTGCCCTGACCTAGAATTGAACCGTGACTCCCTGGTCCACAGGCTCAACCACCAAGCTACATCGGCCAGGCCTGTCCCAAAGGTCTTGACCTTGACTCTTGGTGTGTGTGCCCCATCTCTCACACAAAGTGTGATCTGTGTTTCCAGTCTTAGAAAAAGGGAATAGTACTTTTTTTCTAATGTATGCTGGAATCTTCATATATTCCCTTCTCCTTCTCCTTATGTTTTCCTTGCTGGAGGGAGAATATAAATAAATAAAGGTGCACATACTCATCAAAGTTACACATTTCCTTTTGCCTTCTGTTGATAAGTATGATTTTTGGACTTAGAGGACATTGCTCTTTTGGGCTCTCCCTTTTGGTAATACATTTTATATCAATTTAAAGTATCCTTAGAGTCACTTGAATGCTTTGAAAGATGTTAAGTCTTCAAGAAAAGAGGCAGAGGTGCCTCTTTGCACACCTCCCCATTTCAAGCATTTGGGTAACGCTAGACATATAAATGCGATGTTGAAAACACTGGGATACAGTCTCTGGTATGAGGGCCTCTCCTCAAAGCCATGTCAATCCTGTCTCCAGAGCACTAACAGCTGACAAGGCTGCATGTGGAGTTAACACCCAATGTTAAGCAAAGTCAAAAATCAAACACATCAATCACTCAACTAAAAGCACATTTCAAAGGAGGACACAGCCATTTGGGTAGTAATCCTGAGCATTTCCCTGGCAGGTGTGATGCTTCTAAAGTCCTTGTAAGCTTCCAAAGCCCTTCTAGGCAGTCTTGCTGGAGAGAGACGCAAGGCCCTGAGTTGTAGGAGGTGTCTCCAGGACAGGATCCAGAGCTGAGGAAGGGGAAGGTAGACCACTCACAAGCAAAAGCACTATGTCACACTTCCCAATGCTGTACCAACACTAACACACAGATCTTGCCTGAAGACTCCACAGAACTCGATCAGGATCCCCATGTTCCAGCTGAGAAACAGATATGCCTTTTCCTCTCACACTCAGTAGGTCAGCTTTGCCTTGCATTTCTAAGATCTGGAAATCCCACCCATTGACCTCTAGGTCTCTGCTTAGAGTCACCAGTGTCCTCATCTCCTAAAACTCAGGGCCATGTTGCAACTCAGAAATTAAGAGAGAAGACTGAGGGCTGGTGGGCTAGGAGAGTAATGGTGCCATCAGTGCTTCTAGGCATTCTTTCATGCAGACATCTCCACTGTCTTATTTGATGCACCATTTCTCTCACCGTATCTTCCAAGGATGCTCTCATCCTGGATTGTCAAGGACCACCTGAAGCAGAGGATAAGTGAGTGCTTTTCCTGGTGGCTTTACATTTTCCACAAACCCACTTCCCAGATTTACATTTAACTATTGCATCTCAGGGGTCACTTAGACAAATAAGACACCGGAGTGTGAAACAACAAATTACACCTTTTTCATAAAACAAAGTAATGTACCTAATTCACAAAGTTTGCCCATAGTGGGAGAAACTAGGACAGGGAGAAGAACCACAAGGAAGAGTTTGGTACCCTAAAAGGAAGTGGTACCCTTGAGAATGGTTTTTGAATATAAACCTGTCACTAAAGAGTACCCAAGTCATCTACCCTATTCTAATTCCCACATGTCAGTCTGCTGTAAACAGGGAGGGTCACAGATCTTCAGTTCTGTAAAAAGCAGCTTTTAAAAATAAAATTCAATTTTGGCATGTGTGGCAATACTTTCTCTGTTCCAATCTTAATACTGAAGCCACCCACGGGACTGCTGTCTTAGCCAAGTACAGCGAAGGAAACGAGGCTCCTCACAGAAGGCCCACAGAAGCAGCCTCTACTACACCCAGGCTCAGGCTGAGAGGGCTTCCGTGATGCAGCACCATCGGACATGCTTCAGCCAGGCAAGCCACAGCTCTCTGTTCCTGCCTTCTGAAAGTGCTGCTCATGAAGGTAACTCCACAGACTGGCACTTCTTACTCCAGGGAACACAGTGCCCAGTTTTGCCTGTGAATCCATCTGTATAAATGCAGAATGATGACAACAGAGAAAGAGACCCCTCATGCAATCTCTATATAATCCACAATGCCCATTCAGTTGTTGCCCTTGAATATCTACTCTCTTCTATCATTTACTAATATTTTCCCTACATCTCATTTTCTCATCTAGATCGTAAGTTGTGTAGGGAAGAGACCGCTCGGCCCGAGACACCAACTTCAAGACTTTAGGACTGTCTCCCCCAGCATACCACACACTTGGCTTCACGTTGTTCAGTGTCTTGCATTATTCACAATTTAGTCCTGAACCATTTGCTCTAATTCTTGTTTCTTGAACAACTTTTGACCTTTTAATCTGTCTTCTTGTAAATGACCCTCTCCTTATTCCTTGTACAGTATTTAACCTTGAACTTGGGACCTTCTTCAATAGTGGGTAAGACCAGAAGCTGTGAAGCCAGCCTATCTTAAATTGAAATTCTGACACTACCATTTATTAACAGTATGACCCTGGGCAAGCTATTTTAATTCCTTAAACCTTCATTTCCTCAACTGCGAAATGGTGCTCATAATAGCACCTACTTCCTGGAATTGTTGAGAAGATAAACTGTTTTATATGCAGAACAATTAGAATAATGCCTGGCACAATAGAATTGCTCAATAAATGTTAGCAGTTGTGAGGCATTTTTCTGCCAACTCTATGGCCATGTGGACATTTTAGTTAACCTGATACAACTCATCCTCCCAGTGCTGTTTATCTTCCAGATAGTTTATACCTGATAACTCATGCCAAGTTCACTCCAGCAGACAAAAAAGGAAAGCATTTATTTGTTACATTTTCAGACACACTGTACCGAATGCAGAGCAAGTCATTATAGTAAGTGCTAAGATTTTCTCATCCAATGATTAATTTCTTGTTGGTTTCAGCTTATTTAAACTGAGTTTAACAGAGCCTTTGTTAAATTAAACACAAAAGGTATTTTCTCCCCCTTTTAACTGGTTTCCTATCAAAGAAACACGTGGCTTGCTCTTCACAAGAAAATAAACTTCACAAATAACTCACTACATATGTCTCATATGTCATTCCTGGTCTCCACACTGGAGAGAACACCAAGAAAGTATTATTCATTCAATCAACTAACATCTATTTCCTAGAGACTGACTGTTAAGACTAACGCATAGGACATTACCAAAGAACAATAGAAACTATACAATTAAGAAAGTATACAGGTAAATGGTACTGATTATAAATACAGTAATTTTGAAAAGGGCATATCAGGTAGGGTCATGGTAATTCACTTATTCACTCAACAAAACTACTGAGTGTCCTAACTTCCAAGTTCTCTGCTAAGCCCTGCATGTGGGTCAAGGACATTGTAGCCTTTCTTCCCTATAGTGCCCCATTCTTCCCTGGATAGCAATCATACAGGTAGGGGAACTGAGCCATCTAAACGAATCATGGTAAACTCCTTTAACTTAACAGTGATGTATTTATAAATGTCCATTGAAATTAAGAAGAGCTGGCTGGGGACTTATGGGCAAGTTCTTCCCTGGCCGGAAGAAACCATCTCAGGAAGACATATCCCTTTTCCTCTGGTTATGGTCATGTATGGACCTGAAGTCCAAACTGCTGCTCACATCTTGCTACCAGCTTGAAGATAGAGAAGCAAGGACCAAAGAACTACAGGGAAACAGATTCACTCAGCTTTTAACACTGCTCTATTTCTGGGTTTTCAGTTATGTAATCTAGTATATTTCCTTATTGTGTACATTTGTCTGAGTTTTTTTCTGTTACTTGCAGCCAGACACATTCTAACTCATAGGACATATGAAGATAAATGAAATATGATAACGCTTAAGGAGCTTACAGCCCAGGATTCACAAACATGGAATCATATAGAACTGTACTTTATTAGTTAAGTACAATAGAACATTCTAGAAATAAAAATAAACCAGAAGAAGGAGGAGGTGGCAAAGATGCAAGAGAGGTAGCTGCACCAGAATCAATTAATCCTTGAAAGGACAGTCAGTAAATAATGGCCAAACAGTGGGGAATTGGCAACACGCCCAATCTATCGCTATAGAACTTGGCTTAATTCTTGTGTTCATCAATTTCTGTCATTATCCCAGGCATCTTAAAAGAGGGGACGAAGTAAACCTTCCTCGAATTAAGAGCCAAAGAACAAAAAAATGTTCCTTCAATGTGATTACTGTTACTGGGATCAGTCTGGAAGTTTCCCTTTAAAGGCTATTTTTGTTCTCTGAAGATGAGACAGGCTACAGAATTATAAAAAATCATATTACCTAGTGTGCATAGATCTTGGTAATTATGTGCACGTAAGAAAAAAAAACCTTTCTCTTTTTGATATCATCAGATGATTGAAACTACACTTTCAGCTGCCTTTTTCTACAGAGAGAAATGTTTCCTGTCCATTAAAAAAGCCAAATAGTCCTTGACTCAACTTGCAATTATTTATTTGGTTTTGGCTTCACTGTGAGCCTGTAACATTGAAGAATTCTGACCCAATTTTGGGAGACAACACTAAAATTTTGATATGGTTGTGGTTAGGAGGAGCTGTAGTATGGAAGTTTTGTTGAGTTGAGGCTCATATCCTCAAATTAATTTCCATCTTTCTCCAACTTTTTAAAATAGTCATTCCTTATAGTTACGCTTCTGTGGTGGTATCTTTTGAGGAGGCCTTTTGGGTGACCACTCAGGTACCCATAACTGGTTAGCAGCTTTCTTTATAATGTCTGATATGTGAGGAAATAAGTGTATAAATATTAAGAACCCAGGTTTTAGAATCAGACTGATGTGGTTTAAAATCCTGATTCTGCAGCTTATGCGCTATATTACCTCAGGCAAGTTACTTAATATCCCTGAGTCACTACGTAAAATAGTACCTATGAGAATTAAATAATTAAATAATTCTCATAGGTAGGACAGGTACTTAAAGTAGTGCCTAACATGCATTGTCTTTCAACAAATTTATTGAACTGGAGCTATAAGCAGGCAATAGTACAGGCAACAGGGCCCCCACAGATCTCATGTAGTAAATGTCCAATAAATAATAGCCGTTGTATTTTTTAATAATATCTGTTCCTTCACCATGACACATCAAGTGCTCAGAGAGAAAAACCCAAAAATGATCCTAGCTTCCTATTTTGTCTCATGCCTTCTCCCACATATCCATGGGGGATCCTATACATACATACCTATGATAAAGTTTTCTTTGGCATACCTGAATCACCAGCATCACTAATCTTGTGCTTTAGAGCCATTGTTAAGTAAAATAAGAGTGATTTGAACACAAACACTACAATTGCATCAGTTGATCTGATAACTGAAATGCCCACTAAGCGATGGATGGGCAGGTAGCATATACAGCAAGGAAACACTAGACAAAGGGAGGATTCATGTCCTGGGTGGGACAAAGCAGGATGACATGAAAATTCATCATGCTACTCAGAACAGCACTCAATTTAAGACTTATGAATTGTTTATTTCTGGTATTTTTCATTTAATATTTTCAGATAGTGGTTGATTGCAGGTAAGTAAAATGGCAAAAGCAAAACTGCAGATAAGGGAGGACTACTTTACTCCATCACATGTCACACTGGCTCCACTGCGATATTTTCAATGTGTATCCTCTTTTCTCTATTTCTCCTGCTACCAGCTAACCCAGGCTATTTTCATGCCAATCCTAGTCCTTCACTTGAACTTCTTATGACCACCTTGGTCATCTGGTTCTCCCTACAATCCATTCTCCACTATAGTGGTCATTGATTTTTATACAATTGATTTTATTATTTAAATTGATTGATTTTATTTGCTGAAAACTCCCAAGTGGCCACCCAGTACACATGAAATTAGATCTAAACTCTTCTCATGTTTCCTAATGATCTGGGTGCTGCCTACCTTTTCCACCCTCTTGATCCCTCCACACCAACATGCTTCAGACACAATGGGCTTCCTTCTGTTCCTTGAACAAAATCTTTTGCTCTTCTTCTCTCTCCCATGTCTTCATAGGACTGGCCCTTCTCATAATTTGAAAGTCAGCTCAAATGGACTTCTTCAGACAAACCATTCTTGACCTCCGTGGTCAATTTTAAACATAACATTCTGCTTTATCTTCTTCATAATATGCAATGAACTCGTCTATTTATTTACCTTTCCATAGGTTCTATAGTCCCCAGAATGTAAGCTCTGTGGTGGCAGGCACTTCATCTTCCCTATCAGCTGCTAGATGCCCCATACCTCAGAAGAGCATGTGACATACAGTAGGTGCACAATAAATATATGTTGAATGGTATAATAATAAGATTCCAAACACCACATCAACTTACTAATAATTTGACTAATAAAATGACTAAAAAATAATTTCACTTCCTACTAGAGAGGCATTTAGGCTCTTAGTATCATGAGTTTGAAGAATCATAGGAACTTTAGAAAGATGCTATCATTGTACCTCATTTAAATACAAGGAAACAAAGACCCAAAGATGTGATGGGGCTTATAGAATTAGTTAGTGTCAGATTCTGGACAAGAGCTTATGGCTCCTCAAGTCTAGACATGTGGTCATTATATGGCCCCTGCAATAATACTGCTCTTCTGGACCCAGGCCTCCTCTGATCCTCTAGGTGGGCAAGAAGAAAATAATGATGTTTGAAATCACACCAACCAATTCACAGGAATTAGACAGGGAATGGGGTGAGGAATAGAACTACGCGACCAAAAGCAAGGAAGGAAGAGACAGGGCCAGAGAAGGCACTGGAGCACAAAATCCCACCAAAAAAATTTTACTCCTCATTTGCCATGAGTGAATGGACCTCAGATTAGGAGCTACAGGTTGTCAATACTGAAAGTATACATTGAAGTCTGTTCTGAACAGAATTATAGAATCTCATCATGGAAAGAAACTTCTGTTTTCATTTACCTATTCAGACACTTTACACCATTGATAAAATGTCTGCCTAGAAGTCATTAGCCTTATTTTTAAACTAGAAGCCTGATGCACAAAATTCGTGCAAGGGGGCTTGGCCCTCACAGCACTGCCTGCCTCTACCGGACCTCGCAGGTCCGGCTTCGAAGGTCATCTGATGATGGTTCTGCTGTTTGGTCTAATTAGCATATTAGCTCTTTATTATATAGGATTATTATATAGGATATCATCAGTGAGATAACTCATTGCCTCCCAAGGAAGCTCATTCTGTCTGCCAACATCTTTGACTATAAGGACAGTCTTCACTAAACTGAGCTAAAAGTCCTCTCCTCTAAATTCTATTTATTCTAGTTTTGCCATTTTTGGATATCCAAGATTGTTATCATGTCACCCCTGAGTTTTCCTTTTGCCAACCCCTTTACTTACTTTTCATATGGAAAGATCTTTCACTGACATGGAAATTTTCTGTTGTTGATTTCTTCCTCTTCACGTGTTAAATGTATCCACATTCCTCATGAGGTAGGGCTTCAGATATGAGTGCTCAGAGCCATCCCACTCCACCTCCAGACTCAAAAATAATCCTGCATTGCCTATTCAGTCCCCACTCTTTCCCACTATTTTTGCTTACTCAGAGACAATCTAATTTGCTCTAATAAAGTGATAGAAGGAGGGGTAAAGAGATTAGAGATAAAAATCTTTGTCATTTAGTTATTAAGAAAGAGTTTTTTGAAGTTGAGATTTATAAGAGGTACATGAGCAGCTATAGGTTATAAGAGAATTGGAGGGGAAAGAAAAGTGATGTTATAAAGTGTCAAGGTGACTTGGTAATGAGATTCTCCCTGATGTTCTCCAAGAAATGCAAATAGAAGATTTCTACTACTCTTAACTGCCTTTAGACGTTGGGCTATGTTTCCTTGAATGTGACCACAATTCTGCAACTAGATCACATGGTTCACTAAATTTATTAGGTTATGCACATTAGAATCAATCCTATAACATTTTTTAAAATATATTTTTATTGATTTCAGAGAGGAAGGGAGAGGGAGAGAGAGATAAAAACATCAATGATGAGGGAGAACCACTGATTGGTTGCCTCCTGCATGCCCCCACTGGGGATAGAACCCGCAACCCGGGCATGTGCCCCCAACAGGAATCGAACCTGGACCCTTCAGCTCACAGACCAATGTTCTATCCACTGAGCCAAACCGGACAGGGCAATCCTATAACTTCTTCCAACACCCATTTGTGGTATATGCTATTATAAATCTCTTTTTTAAATGAGGAGGCTTTCAAACAGAGAGGTAAAAGAAATTGTTCACAGACACACAGATAATGATAAAGTCAGTTCTCAGACCCATTTCTGCCTAACTCTAAATCCCACACATTGCCTCGTACGGTACCTTCTGGCAGAATCGCTGCTATGATTGCCTTGAAAGAAAAAGAGTGAAGAGCCAGAGCTGTGGATCTGGAATCCAGGTGTCTCCTGGTCCTCCAGGGAGATCATGCTACTCAAAGCCTGTCCCACAGGTTGACAGTCCAGCACTGATTCAACACTGAGATCACAGCCCAAATCAAAGTGATGGTTGAGAATTCTGGCACATTCCTTGGAAAGATACCCAAACTTTCAAAAACTTCAGTCTCATTTCCTACAGTGTTGATTACATAATTTTAACGCATGAGTATTTTTTTCCCTTGAGCACATCAATTTAGAAACCTTAGAAAACAAAACTGGGTTTACAAAAAAATGTAATTGATCAAGCTAACTCTTTCCTAGCTGACTTTATGGTTTTAGCTAAAAAAAAAAATGCAAGCTAAACTGAATTCCATAATGGACTATACTTCATAATAATTGTAGTCTATTTGTATGCAAATAGCTGAAAGGCATCTCTCAATTTCAGACTCTGGCTATAAACTCATGTCAGTTTTGGGTAAATTCTAATAGTACATTTGATATAATAGGCATTGAATCAATGAGAACTTTGACACCAGTCTTGAGAGTTTACACTCATTATTCACTATCTGAACCTTGGGTTCAAAAGGTGTGTCTTATAAAATGTGTTAAGTCGTATCATTATTTAGTCACTGTTTAGTAGGAAACAGGTTATTTAATTATCTGAGTCATGGTTTTGTATCAATGGAAATTATAATGACTCCCTTACAGGATTATTAGATAATTAAATGAGATATTGCATACAAAGTACTCAGGAGAATATTTGAATCAGTAAGTTATGGTTTTTCCTATTCTGTGTTGCTAGATCACCCAGATTATCATTTGGTAATTCAACTGGCCAAGTCTTAAATCAATTCCTCAAAATTCATTGACCTGCTACAGACACCCTGCAAAATGGTCCGTCCCTCCATGATGCCACCCTACCTTTTAATGAGAAGATACAGACAACACTCAATAGAAATGGAGGGAGCAGGAAGCCCAATCACAGGGCAAGGCCAAGTAGATGCATACAGTAGACACTCCCCATCCACAGGGGATAAGTTCCAAGACCCCGAGTGGATGCCTGAAACTGTGGATAGCACTGAATCCTCTATACACTATGTTTTTCCCCATACATACATACATACCTAGCCACTCAAAGGAAGCACTTATGGTTTCTCTTTGGAATATCCACATTGTCACCATCACTACTCTTCTGCTTTGGGGCCATTATTACGTAAAATAAGGGTGACTTGAACACAAGCACTGCAATACTGCAACAGTCGATCTTACAGCTGATACGGCTACTATATCACTAATGGATGGGGGCCATAGATACTCTGGACAAAAGGAATACTCATGTCCCAGGCAGGACGGAGAGGGTTGGAACAGGCTTTCATCATGCTACTCATAAAGGTGTACAATTTAAAACTCATGAGTTGTTTATTTCCCAAATATTCCATTTAATATTTTCAAACTGTGGTTGACCACAGGTAACTGAAACCATGGAAAGCAAAACCACAGTTAAGGGGGTGGGGGGTGGGGGCATTGCTGTATATAAGGTATATAAGGTCTACTCTGGTCTGCAACCTGCTCGACTAGTCTCACAGGACATCCTCAGGTGTGTATGATGCCCACCCAGCCCTGGATTTCTGAGGACAAGGGCCATGGAAGGAAGAAACCATTCTTTACAGGAGATGTTTACTTTACCATTAATAAAGGGAAATTACTTTGTTGGTTGGGAGCCCAGATTTTAAAATTACTCCCATGGCTGTATCTAAAACCAATTCAATATTGTAAAACTCAAATTTGTTTGGCATAATAGACTGGAGGATGTCCTGTCTTGTGACAAGCCAGCCATAAAACGCTCCATGGGAACAGAATGGGGCATACTGAGGGGAGTGGGAAGAGGAAACTTGCAATCACTTATGTCTAGAGGGGCACAGTAAATGCCTCGGAGAAACTCAGCTTCAGAGAACAAGAGAAAATTCATCCAAGTGGGTGGAAGGTGCTCATATTATTTGTTGACAGTATAGTGTGATTAAAGGAGATTAGGCTTTAGACTTGGACAAGCAGATCATGGCTCAAATCCAGGCTCTGACCTTCGTTCTCTGGATAATGTTGGGTTAAATTACTGACCTTGCAACACCTCAGATTCTTCTGTGAAATGTGGCTCCCAGTATTAATTTTGTTATGGGGAACACTTGGATACATGATAAATGCTCAAAAAATAATAGCACTGTTAATATTGTGTCATTGTTGTTCATGTGTTTGCAGCTAGTTTGTGCTAGGTCCTCCAATCTATTTGTCTATTTTCCTTCAGGATATAACACATTACCATGTTATTATTAACATTCCCACTTTATAGATGAGAAAAATGACCCACATGTCCAATGCCACGTAGATAAGAAAAAGCCCAGATGAAACTGGAATCTAAATCTGCCTTATTTCAAACCCCACATTATCTCCACTGTATACCAACGTGTGGAAGTGAAAAGTCTCATTATTTAGATGTAGCCCATAATCTAAGAAAGTCTTTAACACATGGAGGAAAAAACAGGACATCCTGACTCTTTCTAGGTAAGTATGTAGAATCTAACAAAAAATTATTTGGAAATTCTGGACAAACAAGGTGACAATAAAAATGCATTTAGGGCCATCAGAAAGGTAGACTCCCCAGCTCTCAAGGCTCAAGGTGGCAAGACCAGACTCAGAGCAGAGCTGGCTGAGATACCAGGGTGGGTGTTGCCAGATAACCTGGAAGCCCTGTTGGCAGCAAGAAGGATTCGGCTCAGGGAATGGGGTGGCACCAGCTGAGCTGCAGCTGGCAGTCAAGGAGATGCAGCTGTGGGAAGGAACTGAGGAGAAGCAGAAATCATGCAAGCTCTCACATCAGCAACCAGTTGACTGGCACATTTTTTTAGAACTTTGCAAACAGTTTCCCTGAGATGGTATAAGCACACAGTTTGACGATTAAACCTGTCAGTTCTAGAGGCTCCAGATTTACACATGCATACTCCAAGTACAAGTCTGCAAACTGCAATATTTTTTTTCTCACCATAGCTATCCACTGTAACATGACCTTGGGCTTAATGACAGATGCTTCTCTAGCCTCTTTAAATTAGCAGGTACCTTCTCCATAAGCACTGGCAATTCTGGAGGTTATGTAACATTCCTTGGCCCACGACTTGAACCTGTGACCCTTGACCTCAGGGTCTATGCAGACTCAGAACATTCAGGGAACAGATGAAGCCACTACCCTAACCATGGCCATGGCAGACATCATTAACCAATTTGATCTAGAAAATCCTTATTACAATGCCCTAGGTCAGTGGTTGGCAAAATGCAGCTCATGAGCCACATGCGGCTCTTTGGCCCCTTGAGTGTGGCTCTTCCTAAGCCTTAGGAGTACCCTAATTAAGTTAATAACAATGTACCTACCTATATAGTTTAAGTTTAAAAAATTTGGCTCTCAAAAGAAATTTCAATTGTTGTACTGTTGATATTTGGCTCTGTTGACTAATGAGTTTGCCGACCACTGGCCTAGGTCAGTGGTTCTCAACCTTCTGGCCCTTTAAATACAGTTCCTCACGTTGTGACCGAACCATAAAATTATTTTCATTGCTACTTCATAACTGTAATGTTGCTACTGTTATGAATCGTAATGTAAATATCTGATATGCAGGATGGTCTTAGGCGACCCCTGTGAAAGGGTCGTTCAACTGCCAAAGGGGTCGCGACCCACAGGTTGAGAACCGCTGCCCTAGGTGGTGACTACCAAAGGGTTAGATTTTGCATATAATCTGTACTGACCTGAAAGACCTAGTGCTTTACCTTTCAACAAGTCACTGAATTAAAAATAAAGTTAATAAAGGAAGTTTTCGATTGACTTCCCTGGTTAATTGTATACAGAAATGCCCAAAGTACTTAGGAAACACGTGACAGGTTAAAAAACAAACAACAAGCAAAATCCCAAATCTTAATTATGTAAGAAGGAATAAGGAGCACTGGATTCTCTCACCAGCTACCTGATTGAGTTTGGCTACATGAGTACATATTGTGCGTCAGGATACATTCTAAGAATTTTGCATGTGTCCTATCATTTAATATTCATACTGTTATGAATATTAAATAGGCATTTGTATTATCTCATTTTACAGATTAAAAATAGAATATTAAAGAGGTTAAATAACTTTGTAAAGGTCATGCAAGGTAATCAAAGCCATGAGATTTAAACCCCTGTCCATTTAATTTCACAATCAGAGCCCTTAACCTCTACATTTTATACTGTCTCAACTAGATATATGAAGCCAGAACAAAAACAAAAAGCTAAATTGGCAAATAATGAGTATATACTAAATAGTCTTAAAGTAGGTGACCTTCCCTTAAGGCTTCATATGAGTCTGATATCTTGGGAACCAGAGAAAAATGAAGAGCCATGGCAATGCAGGACAATCACTCTCCAAAATTCCAGTGGGACCAGTATATCAGAAAATGTGCCAGTCATATGGCTGGTTTCTCTGATAACCAGCCCCCAACCTGAAACTCCCTAGGGGCCCACACCAGAGTCACCTCATTTGCATATACTCAGTTATGGATAAAAGGGCTTACTAAGAATTATTAAGAATATCAAAAGAACTCTTCTCAATCCAATCACTCAGGGAATTCCAATAATTTTAGAAGTTCTGTGTCAGGAACTGGGGAGAAAGACCAAATACAGTTGAGCTTTGGACAACATGTATTTGAACTGCACAGGTCCACTTATAAGTGGATTTTTTTTTTCAATAAATACTGTAAATGTATTTTCTCGTCCTTGTGATTTTCTTAACATTTTCTTTTATCTACCTTAGTTTATATTGTAAGAATACAGCATATACTACATATAACACAAAATATGTGTTAATTGACTATGTTATCCATAAGGCTTCCTCTCAACACTAGGCAGTTATGTGTTGTTGTTGGGTTTTTTTTTTGGGGGGGGGGGGGGCGGGTGTTGTCAAAAGTTATATACAGATTTTTGACTGCATACAGGGGGTTGGAGGTTGGCACCCCTAACAGCTGGGTTGTTTAAGGGTCAACTGTATAAATTTACTATATCACAATATCACACCTATTATGTTTTGATCTTTCTTTCCTCTCCCCACCAACACTCTTGAAAGAGTAATTTGTACCCACCAGTTTCTAGCTAATCACCACCCATCCCTTTACTCCCCCTTCTAATATCACCTCTGTTACTTTTGCTCCACGAGAAATGATGTCATATGAACGTTTGTATCAGATTGCACAATGAAGACTTGTTTATAAGCGACATGACTTTGGAAAGAGCAGGAATGAATCTGGCTGGAACATCATTGCAGTGATTTGTGTGGCTATCCATCTGTCTTGTTTCTATAGCCGTGTGCTGACAGTGATACTGAGCTGTAGAACATTCTGGCCTCACATTTTTCATTGTGTTCTCCAATCGGTTGAAAAAATACAAAGGACAATATTAACCTGCCTTGAGTCAGTCAAACGTCTCTTAACCCATTCACTGTGACACGGGGAAGCTTTGGCAATGGGGTCAGCCTAGGTCAGCCGTGGGCAAACTACGGCCCGCGGGCCGGATCCAGCCCATTTGAAATGAATAAAACTAAAAAAAAAAAAGACCGTACCCTTTTATGTAATGATGTTCACTTTGAATTTATATTAGTTCACACAAACACTCCATCCATGCTTTTGTTCCGGCCCTCCGGTCCAGTTTAAGAACCCATTGTGGCCCTCGAGTCAAAAAGTTTGCCCACCCCTGGCCTAGGTCCTGGGTCTACAAAGCTGGCTACAGTGGGGTGGTATCTGATGTTAGAAGAGGCTGGGGAACCACATACACAGCTGCTGATTAAATAATGAACTCTGCTGCCACCATGATTTGTATCTTCTAAATAGAGATGTAATGCTGAGAACTATGCAGAATAAAATAGATGGCAGGATTGGGGTCATTATCAAAATCACACAATCATTAAGGCTGAACAGAAATATTAAGACATACTTGCATTTCTAGCCAAATATGTGTTTAATACCTCGGATCAAGTGGGCCTCAAGAGTTGCCTGAGCTGGGTTTTGAGCTGGCCCCAATAGGGCCAGGTGTCTCTGAACAGTAACTGCCCCCACCTGTTGCTCCTTTGCCGTTGGAAAGCTCTTTTAATTTCAAAATCTCTCAAATCAAGCATAAGCCCCTATAGTTGCAAGTTAATACCCCTGGAAGGAGTAGTTAGCAAATAACCCCGAACAACTAGCCCAGCCAGCAACAGAACCAGAAAACTGCTGGGAACTTGGGGGCCAGTGGCTGGGAGGAGGGGGAGGAGCTATAGGGGTAATAGGGCTTCGCCAGTTTGAATTTAGCACCCAGGAATATCACACAGCAGGACAAGGCTTTAAAGTTTCCTAATATCCCAATCATCAGAAAGGTGGGGCTGAGAAGATCTGTTGAGGAATTACCACGTGTCAGATGTGCTAAATATAAGCATATCTCCTGTTTAGGGTTAGTGCGTTCTACAGATGTTGCGTTTTTACAGCTTGAAGGCCAGACCCACCACCAGCAAAAGGGTTACTACTCACTTGATTGCCATACTCGCTTTATTGCAGTGGCCTGGAATCAAACCTGCAATATCTCTGAGGTATGTCTGGTACTCCCTAGGGTTTAGTTGAACACATTTTACAAATAAGAAAACAGTGTCAGAGCGCATAAAGAGAGCTGCCTGAGTCTGCACAGCTTTGGGATTTTTGCCCAAGCCTATCTGCCTGGTTCCGAAGTGCTGAAGGTGGGCAGTTAATAATAGGAAACCACGTCAGAAACTAGTTGTTGTTGTTTTGTTGTTGTTTTTTGTTTGTTTGTGGGGGTTTTTTTTGCCTTCCCGGGTGGTGTTCTTTCTACAGGGTATGCCATCTTCCTTGTCTGCCATAATGTTAAACAACGCATTTGCTCAAGAACAACATGCTTTGTTCTCTTTACAATGTCGTGAGATAGGCAGGCGGTGGACGACTGTCCCTGTTTAACAGCTAAAGGGTTCACGACTCTGAAAGAATGAACTTGACCCAGTACAGATGTCATTCTAAAGTTCTAAACCCAGCAGGGCTGGGGCCCTGGAGACACCGTGCTTTGGCTTTTAGTACAGGAACCTCATTCTCCACGGAGAAGACATTCCTAGACCCCCAGTGGAGGCCTGAAACCCTGGGTAATACTGAACACTACATATACTACATCTTTTCCTACTCATTCAGACCTATGATAAAGTTTAACTTATGAATTGAGCAATTTATAAATAGGAGATTCGTTCTTACCACAGATCTCAGCCACTTCAGCACACGTTGTTTTTCTTTCCTTATTAAGTCGGGAACTTGCAGTTAAAGGAAGTTTCTTGTTGGCTATCGGAATGGCCAGCATCACTACTCTTGCACTTTGGGGCCGTTATTAAGTAAAATAAGGGGGACCGGTACCCAAGCACCATGCTACCTGCACGGTGGAGCTGATGACCGTGAGGCGCGTGAACAGCGTGCAGACGCCGGGCGGGGCGGGGCGGAGCAGACATCGCGAGATTTCATCATGCTCCTCAGAACGGCGCAAGTAAAAACTCAGGAATTGCTTATTTCTGGAATTTTCCATTTAATATTTTTGTGCCGTGGTTGATGCGGGGGTACTGAAACCGCAGAAAGAGAACCTGCGGAGAAGGGGGGACGAGTGTGATTGGCGTTCCCATAGCTCAGCTGATACTAGAACCAGCACCCGGCTGGGTGGTTTCTAGTGAACGCACTCCCCTCCCCTCCCCTCCCCTCCCTGTTTTTAGCTTTAATTCCTCAAGACTGTTTTATATTCAGAGCCTTGACCTTATTTTCATAAAGAAAAATAGTTACATTAGGATTGAGTGACTCTGTCTGCCTCGTTCCTCATCTCAGACGGTATGTCTACATTATCAAGTAAATTAAAAGCCATCCATTATGTGTACTTGCATTATGGAAACTCGTTTAAAATTCTGTTTAGCACACATTTGCAGAACTTTTGCTGATTCGATGAATGCCACATTGACCAGTCAGGTGTAAATCTGCATTTTGCTCTGAGGAATAGTTAGGGCTGGCCAACCTGTGAGGGGGGTTGGGGGGTGGGGTGGCAGGCGGGGGAGGGGGGGGAAGGGGGGAGGGAGTCCATTTTGTACTTTCTCAAGTTTCAAGTCCTCTCTCTGCCTCTTCATCTGAGTAGGTGACGGAGGGAGAACTGAGCCCTGGAAAGCAACATGAGCCTGTGGGGCTCATGGCTATGACTTTACACTTTGAGAAGAGTAAGATGTCCCATCCTTGGATGGTGACAATAGCCTCCACTGAATAACTATAATCACAATAATACTATCAATATCCAGACCTAAGAAGTAAGAACTCCTGTACCCATTTTACAGATGTGAAAATTGAATCTCAGACAGAGTATGTGGCTTAGCCATGGTCACAGGGTTAGGGAATCGCCGAACAAAACTTGGAAGTCAAGTTTGTCTGACTTGGCGGCCAGTGTCCTAGAACAAAGCCTCTCAAACATATGCTCTGCACAATATGGAAGTTAAACTGCAGATTCTGATTCAGTAGGTGGGGGATGATGCTGATCCTGCTGAGTCCAGAACCACAGTCTGAGGACCAGCCCCTAAGCACCTGTGCTAGGCCAACATGCTTAGGCGTGGCCACCACACAGCCTCATGGGCCTGAGACCTGGGGCGGGCTGCGGGGAGGTCCAGCTCTCATTAGGGGAAGTTTGATAGGATTTGGTGCCTATGGACAGGCCCAGAGGGGTAGAGCAGAAACTCGGGGGCTGCAAATACACAGGGATTCCATGGATGCCTACACTGGGGAAAAAGAATAAAAATATCACCGTAACAGTTTCTGACCAAGAACTTGGCAGGCAAGAACTAACCAACAAGAAACCTCCTTTTCTCTAAAGATTCTGCCCTGATCCCAAAACCCAGATTTCTTACCTTAACATTTGAGAGATGTGTGCAAAGACAATCTCTTCCACTGTATGGTAAGCTCATTTCCTTTTGCAAAGTTCTCTATGAAGACAGAGCATAACCAGTTAACATTTCCCTGTATTTAAGTTAGTTCCAAGTCGTCTTTAGGTTTTAAATTCTAATTTAAATACCCCCTTCCTATTTATTTTTGGTCTTATAGGAGGATGGAAGTAATTTTTAAAAATTGCCATGATCTTTTTTTGATTCTTCTGTGGTTTTTATAAGCCATATGACATTATAATATCTGACTAATTCATAGCAAAAATATCCACCTCCCAGCCCTCCTAGAACACATTCCTTTTATTCCCCCACAATGTATTAAACGTATGGTCGACTCTGAATGCCAGGTCTTTTCTATTGTATATATGTGTGTGTGAAGTTTCTCTGGTCTCATTACTGGAACCATGGCGATTAACACAGTAACTGGCACATAGCAGGTGATTAATATCTGTCGAATGAGTGTATAAACAACCTTAAACCAGTTTCTGCTGAACTATAACCTGTATTGAAAGAGTATTCCTGTCTTTCAGATTATTAGGAACTTCCCTGAAGGGGGAAATGACTTCACTTAAAGCAAAAATGTGGATGTAGAATTGGCTGGTGGCATCTATTAAATATTTTTCATGAGTGGTGTTTGACCAAAGAAAGTGCAGGATCTTTAATTTTTGAGAAGATATAAAGGAAAGAGAGACTGGGAAACAGCTCTGGACTAGGAGTCAGGCAGCCAAGATTTAGCCTTGGCCCCATGCCAAACAAGCTGTGTGACTCTAGGGAATTCATTAGACTTCTCTGGGCTTTAGTAATCTTAGCAAAAAAAAGAAAGAAAAGAAAAAGAAACAAATAACAGGGTGGAAGTAAGTGATCTCTAAGAATCTCTTTAGCACTAACAATCTGTGAGTCTACATGAACACTTAGATGAAGGCTTTGAAAATAGAAACCGGTGCCAAAAGGGAAAAGATTTGTATAGAAATATAAAAGTACCTGTCAAAGAATATCCTTGGACAAACAAAAATAGCTCTTGCTCTCTACGGAGGAGTCATAATTCCTACCTTGGGGTCATTGCAATGGTCTTTGTGAACACAATTTCCTACTTGACCAGGTTTTGTTCTTCAGAAATGTTGAGATATGTGTTGTGTCCTATCACACGCCTGGGCTCAGCCTCTGCCCATGTGTGGCTGGAAAGGTCACAGCTATAGTGGTGCATTCAATCTGCCCCCCGCCCCCCAACTCCACCGATTTCATGCACTCATTCCCCGATCAGGCTCATTTAACCATCTGACACAAAGATGGGTAATTAAACACCCTGTGGATTTCAACTCTATTCTGCAAGATATTGTCTCCCTGCATCCCAGCTCTTCTCATCCTATTCTTCAGATAAATCACCCGCCTCTCCCCGGGGTGGGGGGAGGGGGGCATGTCTTCCGTTTGTACCTGAGCCATAGCAGGAGGTTTGGGCTCCAGAAGAAAAATACGGCAATACCAGTCAGCCCCCATTTGCCTCTGCTCCTTCCTGCCCACCCTCTACCAGGAGCCTGTTTTTGCCAAAAGATTTTGTTTTTGCCTGTTTCCAATCCAACACACAAGCTTCCCACAGGTACCTAATGTACCATCTGCATTTTCGCGAATATCATCTGTGCATTCAGCCTGAATCAAGGGCTTTTCTCTCAGCATCTGGAAGTTGTAGGTCTGCTGGGGGCACTGGCAGAGCAAAGCACCAGGGGAATAAAACAGCATCTGGGAAATGGGATAATCTAAGGACAGAGGCCAAGGAGCTTTGGAGTGAGCACAGGAGCAAACACTGGCTGTGATTAAAGAAATTAAGGTAGATTAATAGAAGGATCTTCTATGACCTTAACAATGTGCCGAATACTTGTAATGTCATTCATCTAATCATCTCAGTGACTGTGTAGTGCCCGGCATCACTGCAATAAAGTGAGTTGTAATATTTTTTGCTGGTGGAGGGTCTTGCCTTCAGTTTGTAAAAAGAATGCGAAATCTGTGAAGAGCAATAAAGCAAAGTGCAATGAAACAAGGTGTGCCTGTATTGGTGTCAAGGTACAGATGGAGGAAGTGAGGCTGGGAGAGAAAATATAACATGCTCAAAGTCAAGTAACCAGTAAGTGGGTTCAAACCCAGGTTAGCTTAACTTCAACATTCATGTGTTTTTTGTTTCTTAGTTTTTTGTGTTTTTTTGTTTGTTTGTTTGTTTAAAAATCAAAGTGCTGTGGGTGGAGACAAAAGAAAGAATGTGAGGACTCTTGGAGGAGAGGAGGGGAGACAGAAGAGGAGGGGAGAGGAAAAGAAAAAAGGAAAAGAGTGAAGGGAGGAGCTAAGTCAGTGGTTCTCAACCTTCCTAATGCCACGACCCTTTCATACAGTTCCTCGTGTTGTGGTGACCCCCAACCATAAAATTATTTTCGTTGCTACTTCATAACTGTAATTTTGCTACTGTTATGAATCGTCATGTAAATATCTGATATGCAGGATGTATTTTCATTGTTACAAATTGAACATAATTAAAGCCTTGTGATTAATCACAAAAACAATATGTAATTATATATATGTTTTCCGATGGTCTTAGGCAACCCCTGTGAAAGGGTCGTTCGGCCGCCAAAGGAGTCGCGACCCACAGGTTGAGAACCGCTGAGCTAAGTGATCAAGATCTCCCAGCTACTAAGTGAGGATCTTTAGTTCCTCAATTAAGCTCATGTAACACACATTATACAGGTAAATTATGAACACCTTACCATATAATGAACTTAGGAATCAGCCCCCATGAAGAAATAGCTGCGTCAAGGACTGAGGCAAAGTAGGTACAAGATGAACTGACAGCAACCTATACCAGAAAGTAAGAAAGGGCTCAGGAAAGAAGAAGTGATTGTAACATGTCAGAAGGACACAGGAGACAACTTGGAGGGCTCCCACTGGCCAGATCTGGGACAATTTTAGCACCAAAATAATTAAGTATAGAATGTATTATAAATAACTGAAAAAAATAAGAATTCGCCTTGGTCAGTGTGGCTCAATTGTTTGGAGTGTCGTCCTGTACACCAAGAAGAATGCATGTGGCGAGGTAAGTGGGAAGGGGCACAGAGCTTCAAGTCCTCTCCAGATGAGCATGTCTCCCGTATCTCCTCCTGTCCAAAAAGCTCCGCTCTCTCCTCCTGTCCAAAAAGCTCCCCACTCTCTCCCCTCATCCCTGACCAGATTCGAACCTCAGGCCCTTCAATCCCCAGGCCAATGCTCTATCCACTGAGCCAAACCAATCTACGTTCCTCTCATCTCTTTTTTTTTTTAGGGCATAAGGCAAAGGGTTTTCCAGCCATACCAAAAGGAGGGATAAAGAACTCTACTTCTCTACTTGGACACAGAGCAGTCTAAGTAAGACCCTGGAGGCTTGAAATAGTGTACAAGTTGGGGAATTATGATGTGTTCCAACCATAAAGTGAAAGAAAGTCTGGAAGGAAATGACATTGGAGGAAGGGGTCCCAGGCTGTCCTCACATGGAAGTCATTACACACTCCCTCTTTCCCACACTCCCTCTTCACTCTCTTTCTCCCTTTCACCAGGTTCACCATTTGCTTTAAAATAACCCCTCAATTGAAAACAATTCAGGCCTTACTCAGGATTTTCACCTTTATCCTGAGAACAATAGGAAACCATTTGGCAGACTTAATTAAATGAGTGGTCAGAGCAGGTTTTCTTTTTAAGTTTATTCTCGTTGCTGCATTGAGAATGGTCTTAGAAGGAATGGACAAGGAAGACTTGGACAGAGCAGTCAGGTGGTGATAGGTAAGAGAGATCATGGTGAACTGAAGTGGTGGTAGCAATAACATAGAAGGAGGATTGGACAGGTGTGGAAAGTATTTCTAAGGTAGAATTGATAGTTCTTGCTGATGGGTTGAATGATCTTTAATCCTCTCTGACTCCACCCCCTTGGGCATTTAACTTTGAAGTGTCCTCTGCCTCTGTCTCTGGGCTTGACCATGTGCCTGGCTTTGGGTAATAGAATGAAGCAGAAGTGCAAGTATGGTGCTTCTAAATCTACAACTCGAGAGGCCTTGCTCTTTCTTGTGTTTCTGTCATCTCCATGAGGACATTCCTGAGGTAGCCTACTGGCATGGAACAGATACGTGGCAGAGACTTGAAGTGCCCAGTCAGCCCAGTTGAGACTCGTCTAGATCAGTGGTTGGCAAACTCATTAGTCAACAGAGCCAAATATCAACAGTACAATGATTGAAATTTCTTTTGAGAGTCAATTTTTTAAAACTTAAACTATATAGGTAGGTACATTGTTATTAACTTAATTAGGGTACTCCTAAGGCTTAGGAAGTGCCACACTCAAGGGGCCAAAGAGCCGAGTGTGGCTCTGGAGCCGCAGTTTGCTGACCACGTCTCTAGGGTTTTTAAAGAGGATTCATTACATAGGCATGGCACGTTAAATCGCTGGCCTTTGGATTTTTTCAATCTCTAGCCCCTCTCTCCTCTCTGGAGGCCAGGGGGTATGGTGGGACTGGAAGTTTCAACCCTAGAATCACATGGTTGGTTCTCCCAATAATGGACCCCCTTAACAGGTGCTTCTGAAAGTCCCTCATTAACATAACAAAAGACGATTTCCTCAGTCTCAACACAAGGACAATTCCAAGGATTTCAGGAGCTATGAGCCAGGAATTGTGGATGAAGACCTAACATATATGTGAAAAATATATTTTGGTTATTCAAATGACCAGATATGCATTTTTTCCAAATCACAATATTGCAAAGCGTGTGGCCTTTTTACTCTCAAAAATGTCAGTGTCTTAAAAGAACGAAAAAGGGCTGTGGAAATCCATTTCAAATTAAGGAGGCTAAACAGACAAGAAAAATAAATGGAACATCTGACTCCACAATGGATCTTGTACATATAAATGACCTCATTAGGTCAGCTGCCAAAACTTGAATCTGTTGTACCAATGTAACTTATAAAGTTAATAATTTCATTGTGGCTATTGAAGAGAATATCCCACTTAGAACTACACACTGAAATGTTGAGGGCTAAATGGTAATGATATATGGAACTTAACCCAAATGATTCAGCAAACAAAAATGAGAGAGAGTAAATGGAGTAAAAATGGTGAATCAAAATAGAGAGTATATGGGTGTTCTCTGTATTATTATTAATTTTTGAAAATTTTTAAGTATTACCAAATAAAAAGCCAAAAACAAACAAAAAACATAAACAACAACAACAACAAAAAACCAAACCCAATAGTGAGTCCAATCACTGGTCCTTTTACACAGATTCAGGCAGTGCCACCAAGTGGTACCAGAAGCCAATGTGTTACACTCTTCACCACCACATAAAACATTGGATTAAACTGATGGATTAAAGCCAGTTTTATTTTTTTATTTTTTTTTAAATATATTTTATTGATTTTTTACAGAGAGGAAGGGAGAGAGATAGAGAGTTAGAAACATCGATGAGAGAGAAACATCGATCAGCTGCCTCCTGCACATTTCCCACTGGGGATGTGCCCGCAACCCAGGTACATGCCCTTGACCGGAATCGAACCTGGGACCCTTGAGTCTGCAGGCCGACGCTCTATCCACTGAGCCAAACCGGTTTCGGCGCGAGTTTTATTTTAAAATCTCAATGATGAAGCAATAAGAGTTATTATATAATGTTGTATACCTGAAACATATATGTAATGTTAAATGCCAATTTTACCTCAATAAAAAATAAATTATTAATTTATCAAGTTCCGCCCCCTGGGTATCTGTCATTTTAATCTGTGGGGAAAAGCTTCGGCTGCACACAGAAATACGTAAGTTGTCTTGAGGAAAAGCACTTGTGTAATTGCTTGAGTGTGAGCCAGAGTAACTTTTTTTTTTTTTTTTTTTAAGAATTTTTTTTTAAATAGAGGGAATGACTTATAGAAAACCGTCGTTATTCAGACCTGAGTATGAGGCCAAAACTTTCTCCCAAATGCATAAAACATGACTGTCACTTCAAGGAAAACCACTGACAATCTTTTTTGCTAATATATGTTTGCTACTAATGAGATTTCATATGAAAGAAAATACTAGAAAACTAGCATCCACCACCATGAGCTTGACAGTGTCCCAATGCTAAACTAGTTTTTTGATGAGGTTAGTAGTGACATTGACCACTATGATTTTATATATGGTCGATGAAGTGTGTGAACATCGGGAGCTCTGCATGACTCAGCAAAACAATATTTTCCAAATGACCAATGCATGAAAGCAAGAAATCACGCCTGGGTGAAAGACCCATTCAGAGTATAAGAGGTACTGATGGATTTAAAGTATCTAAGCATGAAAACAGACTTTGAGTTTAAGGAACTACTTCTTGTTGAGTTTTGATATAGTATCAAAGAAGAATCTCCACAATTAACTAAAAGGCTATTAAAACACTCCTCCCTTTTCCTACTACACATCTGTGTCAGGCCAGCTTTTCTTTATATTATTTAACCCAAATAAAATATCGAACTAAGTCAATAAAAAAGCAGATATAAAAATCTAGCTGTCTTTGCCTGGCCAGGTGGCTCAGTTGGTTGAGTGTCTTCCCATATGCTAAACCCATTGCGGGTTTGAAGGGTGTGGGCTCTATGAAAAGGAACCTCACAGGGTGATCTGATCATACATTCCTAACTGGGCAGGTCATGGTGGGTAGTCACACCCCAGGCATATAACTTCTTTAGAAAAAGTTTATCTTAGGCTTAAGCAAGCCCTGTTGGTGGTTTCTGGGTATCTAGGTTAAGATACTTTTGAAGTAAACCTTAACTATCATCAAGAAAGCACATAATCTGTTAACTATACTTTAATCCAATGCCCATCTTGCTTTTTCCCACCTCCAGGTAGTCTTATTTACTGTCCCTCCTTAATTTCAAAGCCATAAAAGAAGATGGAAAACTTATTCTCAGGAGCATTTGAGATCTTGCTCCCCGGCATATGTCATCAGTGGCTCCAATAAACTTTTGTAATAATTCCCTACAGGTCTGGCTATTCTTCTGTCGACAAAGGGGTCCTGCGATCATTCTGTGCTCTTGATGGGAAGGATAGTAAAACCAGGTGACTGCTCTCCTGCTAGCACAGTTGAAACCATCCTTGGAGGCCACCTCTACAAGTACTTTTATTAACCACAGCATACAGTCAAGGGCAGGCACATAACCTGAGCTTGGCCAATTGGATGTTCTCTTCTGGGATTTTAATTCTTGAAGGAAATAAAACCATGGCTGAAGGTAAGGCCCATGCTCATTCATTCCAGTTTGTGAGACAATCTGGAGTTGCCTGGTACCTCTCTGCCCTACGTCTGCTTTCTCCCACCTTCCTTTCCATCCCTAGAAGTGCCTTACAGCAGAGCAATGCTTTTCTTTTTATTTCCCTCCCTATTTTAGCCAGCATAGGATTCTGTTGCTCACCACCAAGAAATCTTACTGATCTATTAACTTCTGGCTTTCCCCGGAAATCACTTCTCTTTGATTTTCCTCCATGCTGCAGTTTTGCTCTTTGCACAGGGTCCTTTGTGTCCTGATTCTGAACACTTTGTTCTCTGCCTCAGGGCGATGACCAAGAGTTATAGTCAATCTTAGCAATGGGGATCCAGGCTAAAAACAACCCACACTGGCAGAAACATGGCTACTAGGACATTTCCCGTTCATTATGTTTAATTCCCCTTTGCCTGGAAGAGCTCAGGTACTTCCTGTTTAGTCAATTAAAGCCCATTGTTTTGTTTCCAAGTTAAGTAGGTGAAAACATTGTGAGAACTAAAAGGCACTCTAAAAATAACATTATGGTTTTTGTTACCGTAATTATTCTTAAACAGTAAATGAAGAGAGTAAGGGATCTCATGGGAGAGATTAAAAAATACTAGATTTAGAATCAGAAAACCCGAATTATAATTCTATCTTTTTAACTCACCCAAGGAATGTCCTTGAGCAAGGACTGGATGATCTCATCAGTCCCTTCCAGCTTTAGAGTTATAGGATTTAAAGTTCAGCAAAGCTGCACCTGCTACCACTCCATGCCTCCCTCAATAGAAATCAATGCCACCTTTTCCTCGAAGTGCTCCAGGCAGAGGACCCAAACCTGAGCAAGGTGACCTCACTTTTTGATGATCAATTTTCTCATCTGAAAAATGGGAATTAGGATATTAAGACAATGTTCTGTGGACCAATGAGCTACATAACACATTAGCACAAAGCCTGTAGTAGGACAAATGTTTAATGAAGGTGATCCGCAATCAGATAATAGCGACAGCTGAACATGATCTCCATGGATGACAGTCATCTCGCCACTGAATACATTTCTGCAGACAGCTTGCTATTTCTTCTTCTGTAATTCTAAATGTGTTTTACCTACAACTCGGAAAGACTTAGGCTAAATTTATCACTTTGCATAGAATCAGCAAAAAACAGTAATAGGATGTACTGTTTTTGGAAAGGATCAGAATTTCTTGCAAAGAAGAGGAAGGATTTGAGACCCCATCTAGAAGAATTCCTTTGCTGCTGAAAATCTCTTTGCTAACCTTCAGTCCTTCAGGTCACCGAGGAAACAAAGCTAGAGAGCATCTTGAGCAAAGAGCTCACATTCACATCTCAGGATTTGTCTTTCTTGTGCCTGGCTGTAGATCTGCTATGGACTGAATTGACTCATCTCCTACCCGCCCCCCCCCCCCCCCATCTCATAATGTAAACATATTCGGAGATAAGGTCTTTCAGAGGTAATGCAATTAAAATTAGGTCCTTAGAGTAGGCCCTAATCCAAGTAACTGGCATTCTTCTAAGAAAAGGGAATTTGGAAAAGACATGCATACAAAGGAAAGACCATGTGAAGACAGAAGATGACCGTCTAGAAGTCAAACAGAGAGGCCTCAGGAGAAATCAACCTTGACAACCAACCAATCTCAGAGTATTGTTTGAGCCACCCAGTCTATTGCATCCCTAACAAACTAATATAACCCCTAAGATCCTAACAAGTTTCTGGCACACAGTAGGTGTTCAATAATTATTTGTTGAATGAAGCCAAGAATAAATTGAGCAAGAGGCAACTGACACCCAGATTTTGATGAAACCAAGTCTCAGACCACATCCAGCAATACAAGCAGACATTTATTAATAGCCAGCAGAAAATAGTCACACAAGCAAGTCTCTAAACTCAATGGACTCCTCGATCTTTGTCCTTTTTGAGGCTCAGAGGATGTTTTGCACAAAAGGTCACTGGGGCAAAGGCACTAATCCTCCAGCAGCAGGATTTGTCTGACATCCATTAAAGTCAGAACCAGGGCCATTTAGGAATCAACAGCATCAAAAGATGCAGCTGCTTCTCATCTCTGTTGCAAAAGCAGCCAATTGCAGAGTCATGTCACTGGGTCTTGTCCAACTAGAAGCCTCTCAACCTATTTGGAAGAATCAAGAGTCCATGGCCATCCATGGAAAGGCAAAACGAGAGAAGTCAACTTTGGTGACCCCCAAGCAGCACAGCTAAATGGGTAGATTGTCATCTTTTTCAGAATTCTCCATTCCTTTTCTCCTGCTTTTCCTTTCATAGCTACTGAGGCTAACTCGGAGAAGCAATCTGCCTGGGTCCTAAATCAGTTAGTGGCTGTGTCAGTTAAGCTGCTTTCAAAGGCAAGTGATAGCAGTAATGATTCAAAGAGCTATAAACAATTGGGAAATTGCCTGGCTCACAGAACTGCAAGCTCAGAAGTGGCCTATAATTTCGGGTTACTCTGTCTAGCCGCCCCAAAATGTGCTCAAGACCTCAGATTCCTTCTGTCAGACATTCATGTTTCAGTGTCACCCTAAAGGCAGCTCCTTTCACGGTCAAGGGATGGTGGCTCCTTACTTCACATGTGCTAGTCAGATAGTCACTTTAGACAGGTGTCCCTAAGGGTGAGCAAGAACTTTCCTAGCATCCCTCAGCAGACCCGCAGACGCCTCCTCATTTCTCAGTGGCCTCATGTGGGTTCACATGCACATTCATGAACCAATCTTTAGCAAAGAGGGATAAAATTATCTTCTGCTAATTAGGTATACTCCTGAACCACAAAAACGCTGTTCTCTTAACCATTTGTATGCCATAAGTGTCTATAGACGCAAGCGGCAGACCTTTTTAATTAAATTCAAAATATCGTGGCAGTTAACTGGTTAAGGAGAAAAGTGAAAAGTATGTAAGACCAGCATTCAATAATGTCAACTACAGAGGCCCAGTGGAACATGGGCCAGGTCTGTCTCATACCAATGTCCATGCTATTTCCTGTCTACTGTGCTATTTCTTATCTGAAGACACTTTAAAACTTACCAGACAAGTAATAGAGAAAAGGGTTAGTCACATTGTTAAACAACCTTTTTCCTTACATAAAAGCAGCATGGCATCTTTAAATTGAGTTTCTCACTATGCATTAAAAGAGGCTACAATATTAATTTCCTCGAACTTTCGAGAATAAGTTATTCACATCAAATGAGGTCTTTCTGCATAAAAACCATCCCCTCCCTTGTCTTGCCTTTCTGTACATTTAGTCGGAGCTACTCCAGGAATTCTAGGAGCCACTATTTTATTACAAACAGTATTTTGCTGCTCATTAGAGTAGATACATTACACTTCATGAGAGCTCAGAAAGTTATCCACAAGCATTCTCAAGAGGAAACCAAGATGATTGTTAGCCCTGTGCTTTCGGCTGCAGACCATCCCTGGGGCAAGGGGGTGTGGTGGGGAAGCTCCTTCCCACAGATGTCTTGGCAATGGAGGCTGCTCTCTTCCTGCCTCACCCTCCAAGCAATTGATCCTCATCCTTTGGCTCAACGAAGCATTGTCTTCTTTAGTTTTTTCATCAGAAGAGCAATTGAGCGAAATGAAGAAATTAGAAACATACTCAGGCTTCATGGAACCTTGCACCATAGCCCAAAAGGGCCCACTGAGGGAATTCCATATACAACCCACAGCACTTGAGCACCTGATACATCAGCTTACACTTGAAGGTGTGGGCTTCCCTAGGGCAGAGAAATGTGTCCATGAAGGAGAAGGATAGAGCTCCCCAAAAGATAAAGGTGTCAGGAGCAATCCAAATTCAACCAAGAACCTAAATCCCAACTCTGCTCTCAAAGCAGTTTCCTGCTCTCCGCTCTTTCATTCTGTGAATACCTTCACCAACTGTCAGTCACTCAGGCATGAAGCCTCACAGTCAGGATGAGGGAGTCCTTCTTCTTCATCCCCTCTACCTAATCAGCTGTCAAGACCTGTCACTTCTCTAGACTCCTCTTCTGTCTGCCTCTTCCTCTCCATTCTGTTTGCTGTCACCCTCAATCAGACCCTTATTAACTCTTGCTTGGATTATTAAAATGGCCTTCTACCAGGTCTGTCTGCCTCCATCTAACTGCTGTCCAAACCACTCTAATAATTGCTGGATTGTCATAAAGCACAGCTCCAGTTCTGTCACATCCATCCTTGAAAAATTTCAGTGAATCTTCTTTTCCTTCCAAAAATCTGACTTAGCATTCATTCACGCCAGGCCTCTCAGGATTCCTAAGCACCCCTCGAATTGCCTTCTCTGGGTCAAGAATCAACCTGTACCTGGAATTCCTCAACTCCCCATTGAGACACGATGGTCTCAAGGTAGTAGGACTCCTTCATTGCAACTGGCTTCTCATAGAGTGGGCATGCCAATACAGAACACTCCAAAACGCCCACATGGAAGCTACAAAGCTAATTCTGTCTTGGTTCAGAAGTCCCAGAGGGTCACCTGCATGGCATATGACTGACCAAGCAGATTTGAGGAGAGGAGAATGGTAGAAATGGTAAAGTAGATGATCTCATTTCAATTAGCAACCCTGAGGCTAGATTTCAGACTTTAAAAGTTTTGTCGATTTCTGTATGCCTCCAGTCCTAAAGTCCACTCTCCAGGGGTTCCCTTTCCTGGTAACCTAAGCCCCCCAAGTCCTGACTGAGGTATTTAACAGAGACCCTCTTCCTTCCTGGGTCCTAGATTACAATCAGTGTCCCCTCAGGACTGGAAGACTACCACAACTCCTCATGGTTTTTATCCTATGACATTTCCTTGATTTCCTGGTCATTTTCCCTTCTCTCCAAAATCTTGATGTCTTAAGTCATGGCTGCCTTCATGGTGCCAGACCTATTTGTCTCTTTAATACCATAGGATTTCCAAGAGCTCTGTTGTATCTTTGTCTCTCGTGGCATTTTTTTGCCCAACTTCTCAGACCCTCACATTGCACAGCTTATGAATAGGCAAATGCTCTACTAGAAAAGTAGGAAACAGAATATCGTGCTGACATCATTAACTTCCCCTTTCCTCTTAACCCAAGCCCCCCAAGTCTTATCTGCCTTGAAAGCTCTCCCACAACTTCAGATTTTTTGTGCTTTTCTAGTTATTCTTGATTGTATATTTGGCCACTACCAGCTATCCCACCATTGGAAGAAGTGAAGTCCACAGCCTTTGATTTGAATGATGCACCCTGATTCACCTTTCATACCTCTGTACATTGTTTTCCCAATTATCCTATTCTCTTACATTGTTCCATTACCTGAGGATATTTTTCTCGTTGATTTTTTAGAGAGAGTAGAATGGGGGAAGGAGGGAGGGAGAGAGAGAGAGAGAGAGAGATTGACATGAGAGAGACTCATTAATTAGTTTTCTCTCGCATGGGCCTCAAAAGCGGCCAGGGATTGAACCTACAACTGAGGTATGTGCCCTTGACCAGGAATCGATCCCATGACTCTTTGGTCAGTGGGACAAAGCTCTAATGTCCCTTGTCCTTGATGTGAACACTGTCTATGCTTCTTCCAACCTCCCCAGACAAATACCGTACCAGAAGACATCTAGTCCCAAGCCTTAAGTTTAAGCTAGAGCACCTCTGTCAAGGAGGACAAAGGTATAAGCTACTGTCAATTCCTTCACATCCCATTCATGGCAACAGACCACAATGAAACATGTCCCAGACCTATATACTCTGTGTTCTCATAGTCTGATTCATAATTCATTGCATGGTTTTAAGGTTGCTGCTTTGCATACCAACTACCAAAATAGAAAAAAAAAATAATCTCTTTAATAATAATAATAAATTTTTAAAAATACCATCTATACTTACTCCTTCCTCTCTGGAGCACAGTAATTTTTGTTCTAGGTTGCTAAATATATCAACCAATGAACCACCACCCATCTGGTGGTAAGAAGAGGAAAGTAAATGTCAAAAACAGAAGAGGCAAAAGGGCCTCAACTTCCTGCTTCACCTGCTAGTGTACTTTCCTGAGTACTAGGCTTGCCAAGATTGATGTTGGATGCAGCCTCAGAACTCGTGTTTACTAACAGAAAGCACCAGGGCCTCAGATAAGAAAGTCATTGCTTAGTGATACCTCCTGCAGCCAGATCCAGTTAGTGTGCGTGTGTGTGTGTGTGTGTACTAGTAGTTTAGTAGATGAGAAAGAATTTTCTGATGACTTTTTATTAATTTTTGTAGTTTCAGGGCTTTTTTGAGGATAAAACTTTAGTCAACCAATAGTTTTTGAAAGAATGAATGTAAATAAATGAATGTCTAGTGGAGCCATGTTGCCTTATTTAATGGAAACAAACAAAAACAAGATGAGAAATCAGTTGCCTGAAGACCAGCAGGAAAAGGAGAGCCTCCTGTTGGGGCACATGGGAGGGCAGAGAGTGTCATTTGAACCTTCTGCTCTCATTATAGATCCTGCCCTTGACTCCTCATGGCAGAGCAGAAACTAGGACCAGTCAGTATGTTTAAAAATTATTTTGTGAAAGTCAGGGAGCAAAAATAAAGATGTAAGAAGCATGAGATTAGGTGTTCTGATTGGCAAGACACGGTGCTATCTCTGATCTCAGAGGTTCAGTTCATCAACATGTGACCCTCAGGATAAAGTGCTTCTAGCTACTCTGTTTCCATGTTGCAGAGGCATATTTAGCCATCCGACCTAAATGAGCCTAAGCTCTCCAAGTTCTTCCAAATTATTCAGTCAACAAACACTCATTGAGTTCTAACTGGGTTGGTACCACCAAATTACTAGTACACAAAGTAAATAAGGCACTCTCCTTGCCTTCACTTACCTCCCCATCTTGTGCCAGACAGGCACCTAGACAGAAAACTCCAGTATCGCGTGATATGTACTGGGAAAGAAATATGCACGGAAATATGGTTCAATAGGTGAAGGGGACCTAATACCCATTGGGAGAAGTTCAGTCTTAAAGAATCAGTGAAAAATTATTTATTGTAGGTTTAGGAAGGAAAGAGAATAGGATACAGGCAGCAAGAACAGCATGCGTAAATGTGAGAAGGCTGAAAACATCAAACTATGTGCAGGTAACAATGAACAGGTCAAAGTTACTTAAAGAATGAAAAATATTGTTTTTAAAAAAGAGGAAACTTGGAAGGGCACAAGAGGCTTCATAGTTTAGATCATGGGAGACCTGGTGAACCATGTTTGAGCTCAATCATTGAGGCAATGAAAAATTACTGAGCGCTTATAAGTAGCAGACTAAGTAACAGAAATGTCTGGTCATTTTTTAAATATTCAGATGAAATGAATCAGACTCTGAATTTGGATTTAAAAATCTATATAGATTTTAAAGCTCCTTTAGTGGTGCTGGTAGGAAGAAAACTTCAAGAGACATTGGCGAGGACCCTCACTCATGTCTACCCAGGACTCACCCACATGGCTTCTGTTATCTGTCTTTTTTTGTTGTTGTTACATCAAAAATGACCTCACTCCTCAAGTGAGGTTCTAACTTTACAACCGAACATGGCCTGACTCTTAAAGACTACAATAGAATAATCATAACTGAATAAGATAATGCAAATTTTTATGTAAGAGCCATGACCCACCTTGAGCAATGCAGTGGGGTGACTCCCCTAGGTGACCTGTGACCCATGCTAACCACCAAAAGACACTTAGTTTTTAGATGGCCATCTTGGAAGTGGACTTCGGTGTTCATGAAAAATGCCTAAGGTGTCCATCTAAAAACATGAGAACAGTTGTTTTTGTAATTAAAGATTCAGTTATATACTTTGTTGCTTTTAAGTAGATGGAACTTTATTTTTATAGACAACCACAAGTTGATGGGTGAAAAAAAGGGCCTCAAAATAAAGCATTTAGACAATGTTATGCGAAAAATAGCTAAGTCACTAATCATCCGAGAGATACAAATCAAAACAATGAGGTATCATCTCACACCTGTCAGACTGGCTATCATCAACAAATCAACAAACGACAAGTGCTGGAGAGGATGTGGAGAAAAAGGAACACTTGTGCACTGCTGGTGGGAATGCAGACTGGTGCAGCCACTATGGAAGACAGTATGGAGTTTCCTCAAAAAACTGAAAATGGAACTCCCATTTGACCCTGTGATCCCACTTCTAGGAATATATCCCAAGAAACCAGAAACACCAATCAGAAAGGATATATGCACCCATATGTTCATAGCAGCACAATTCACCATAGCTAAGATCTGGAAACAGCCTAAGTGCCCATCAGTAGATGAATGGATTAGAAAACTGTGGTACATCTACACGATGGAATGCTATGCTGCTGTAAAAAAGAAGGAACTCTTACCATTTGCAACGTCATGGATGGAACTGGAGTGCATTATGCTAAGTGAAATAAGCCAGTCAATGAAGGAAAAATACCACATGATCTCACTCATTCATGGATAATAGAGACCATTATAAACTTTTGAACAATAATAGATACAGAGGCAGAGCTGCCTCAAACAGATTGTCAAACTGCAGCAGGAAGGCCGGGGAGGGTTGGGGGGCAGGAGGGAGGGGGGTAAGAGATCAACCAAAGGACTTGTATGCATGCATATAAGCATAACCAATGGACATAAGACACTGGGGGGTAGGGGAGGCCAGGGGATTGTCAAGGGCATGGAAAAAAAAAGGACACATATGTAATACCCTTTGTAATACTTTAAGCAATAAAAAAATAAAGTAAAATAAAATAAAATAAAATGAAAAAGGACAAAAAAAGAAAAAAGAAAAATAGCTGAAAGTGTTAGTTTCTGCCAATATCTAGAAGCTATAAATAAGGACATAGGGAGTGAAAGGAAGAAGCTGGCATAGAATACTTCTGAGATGTGTGTGGCTTAAAAGGATTTCTTTCTCCAAATAAGTTGGAAACAGATATAGATATGATATTCAGCAAAAACCCTGAATGTTCTCTTTCTTACCTAAGGAATGTTCTCTGCCATACCCATTTATTGGAAAAACTAGATCAGATTATATCCATTCATAGTCTAAACCAGAGCAAGGCCAAGGGTTTGGGATTATGAAGAAAAACAAATTGATTAGTCACAGATCATTTTCCACATCTGTCAAAACTACACAGTGTCTACCATTGCATAGCCCTGGCCTCTCTTCCCATCTTCAGGAGCAGTTTTACGTTATCACGGCCACGCAGGCCAAGGTTTCTACTGAGTGGTTTTGCAGCATGATTCATACTTTTTGAAAATGGCAGCTGGGTGCAGGTTAGTGTGTGATCAGGTCACCTAGGAACTTGAGTCCCTCATGCCAGCCCCACACATGGCTGCTGAAGTTTATGTGCAGTTCACATGGCTTCTCCCTGCCCCACTCTCTGACAGGGTAACATTCTGGGGTTGCTAGGGGTTGCCATGATAAAAGCAGCCGTGGATATTCTCCTAAGAAGGGAATGTCTGTTCGTAAGATTTAGTTGAGAGAGAGAGAGAGAGAGAGAGAGAGAGAGTTAGTTAGTTTATGTGTGCAATTTTCAGCTCTCTGCCAGACTTTAAATGGCCACGATATTGTAGTTTATCAGATTTGTACTCATTGTAAGACTTAGGATGAAGATCTCCTGCAACTTTCTACATCCTAACCAGAAATAGAAGTGGTTTTTTTTCCATTCTAAAAGTCTTCAGAGACAGATCTTTCTACTACCTTTTGCATACTTTCTCTGACAAGTACAGTAGAATCAGATATGACCCACAATTCCAGTGTTTTGCACTGAAACTTTTGTATTAGGAGGAAAGAAAATGGAAATCAAAGGAACTATACTATTATTCTCATCATTACTACATGATTTCTTTTTTGCTGGAGCTCCTGCCTTTAGCCAAGCAGTCATCCTGAGCCTTGTCAAATGAAACCAACCAAATCTTTGTGTTACGATGATGTCTTTCATGTAGATCTAGGCTCTCACGTTTCCCTCTGCTACATACTTCTGATGGGGGGTGTCTGAGTTCATGTCCCTTTGTAAGTAATCCCCTTTCCCCTTTTTTCCTGTCAGTTAAATTCCTATTTATTTCTTAAGATGTAACTTCTTCAATGAAGTCTCCCCCAAGACATGCTAAATGCCTACTCTCCAACACTTCTGGCCTTGCTCTATTGTTAGTACAATCTTCACTGCGCTATATTATGCACAAAATGCTAGAGGAAAGATGGTGTGTCCTTCTTAAAACTGCCAACAGGTAACCTAGAATAGGGTCTCAATGACCAGACAGGACACATAACTCCCCTGGAGTCAGGATAGGGGGCGGGATCAGCATCATACAAATGATAGGAAAGAGGGAGAGAGGGGTGGGTTCCCTTAAGGAAAAACAGGCTGCTGTTGGCAGAGAATAGGTACTAGCTGCCAGGGACAGTGATACTTAAAAGGCCTTTATTAAAACTTACTTGATATGGATATCGCCAGAAGGAAGGAGAAAATATTTGCGAGGGAAGCGTCATTGTTGCTTTTTACTTCAACCTAAAGACAAGATACAAGGGACATGTTACCTAGAAAAAGGTTGCAGGTTTGGCTCCTGGTCAGGGCATATACCTAGATTGCAGGATCGATCCCCAGTCAGGGCATGTCCAGAAGGCAACCAATCCATGTTCTCTCTCACATAGATGTTCCCCTCTCTCTCCCTTCCCTTCTCTCTTTTAAAAAATCAATAAGGATATCCTTAGGTGAGGATTAAAAAAATACAAACAAATAAAAAGCAAATTATAAAGGAACAGGTATATATGTATCTCTGGGGAGCAGTTAAAGTAGCCTGGTCCAGGTCTCCCTGCGCATAGCTTAGTCTTTTTTTTTTTTTTTCCTACTCTAAGATGGGATGATCTGATCCTCTCTGATTAAAGACACATTTTAGATTTGTTTTACAAGTAGATTTCGCCAAGAAAACTAGGTTATTTGCAATTCAGTTTGGAACAGAAATTCAAACTTGGCAAATAATTTATTTATTGGCAAGAACATGTTTTCTTTCTTAATATAATTGAAGCCACCAGAAGAGAAACAATAATTGGCACCCAAACCTCATTTTAGTCCTGAAATGCCTCAACTCTATTCCATTAAATGACAATGAAAAACAGGCCATTACTCAAAAAAGTTCAGCTGGAGAATAAAAACTCAACTTTACATAATCTCTGCTGATGGACTGCCCATTTCTGAATGTGCGGATGATTTATTTCCTGGTGATAGGCATTAAAACATGACGTAATTGAAAGCAAGAGGTGCCCATAACACTAGAAAGACCACAGTTTAATTTGGGTCATGATTAGCATCCTAAGCATTAAACTTAGTATGTTTCCTCTTTAACATGTTATGGGAAAGCTTCTTAAAATAAACCACTTTATGCCAAACTGGTTTGGCTCAGTGGATAGAGCGTCGGCCTGTGGACTGAAAGGTTCCAGGTTCGATTCCGGTCAAGGGCATGTACTTTGGTTGCGGGCACCTCCACAGTAGGAGGTGTGCAAGAAGCAGCTGGTCGATGTTTCTCTCTCATTGATGTTTCTAACTCTCTATCCCCTCTCCCTCCCTCTCTGCAAAAAATCAATAAAATATATTTTAAAAAATAAAAATAAAAATAAACCACTTTGGCAAAAGGCTAACTACTAATAATAAGTACGAGTTACATACTTCTTATTACATACCAAGAACTATTTTAAGAACTTTGTATTTATTAACCCATTTAATCCTCAGGAGAATCCTGTGAGATATAGGCTAGTTCTATTTTGAGGAAACTGAGGCATAGGGAGGGCAGGTAATTTTTATAAGGCCACGGAAGTATCAAGAGGCAGAAGCAGGATTCAGACCCCGGTGGCTGTGTTCTGAAGACAAGACTTTAACCAGCACAGTTGGACAACTCATCTGAATGGGGCCGAAAGTAAAACAGAACAAAACAAAACAAACAAACCCTTGAATTCACTGTAGTACCTGAGTTCCCCCACTGTATCATCTAAAGCAGTGGTTCTCAACCTTCCTAATGCCGCAACCCTTTAATACAGTTCCTCATGTTGTGGTGACCACCAATTTCATTGTTACAAATTGAACATAATTAAAGCATAGTGATTAATCACAAAAACAATATGTAATTATATGTGTGTTTTCCGATGGTCTTAGGCGACCTCTGTGAAAGGGTCGTTCGACCCCCAAAGAGGTCGCAACCCACAGGTGAAGAACGGCTGGTCTAAAGTATGAATATTGAGTAGTAGGCAACACAGCCTAATTCCAAACCCCCTATATTTTGAATGTCTGCAAATCAGAGAACCTACACAACATTAAGGGAGGCCAATGTTGAATGACCCAGGGGTCCACAAATAACTTGCCATTTCCTCTGGTCATACCTAGACTTGGTGGAAATGCCCAGACTACAAAGCAACCCCAACTTTTATTTATAAAGCCAGTCTCGTGGTATTTTGCATGCTATTGTGTTCACCGAGACATCTGTGAGGTAGAGTTGGACCAGACTTAAAAGCTGCTTCTCCAAGGAGACTTCTCATTTGTCCTTAGCATGGGGAGTGACCCTATCATCAGTCACATTGTATAGATTTTACAAGTTAACACTGTCCCAGCATCATCCTGTTTGGAACCTGGGACTTTGCAAATTCCTTTCTAAGCCTCCCCTGATGACTTGTCAGACTTACCTCACCCTGACTTCTCCCTCTCTTGCCTGGGAAGAGGGAGAGGGATCTATCTCATCTCTAGTCCTTTGGAGGCACCTAGCACGGTGCTCAGTAGGAGGTAGTTATTCAGAAAATATTGGCCAATAAATATTTTTAAGTCACCATTTTACAGATGGACAAACTGAAATACAGAACATAAAACAAATCAACATCCCTAAATGTAATTTGGCATTTCCTCCCCTGAAAATAGGTGACATTAGTGTCTTTTCTCTAATAATGTCCAAAGAAAAGGGTAGAAGAGACCAGGAGCACATGCTACTGGTAAGGAAGGAGGAAAGTGGAGAATGAAGAGGTTCCTTCCTGCCACAGAACGGCACTACCGTGGTCCCGAGCCATGAGCTGCATTCACATCTAGAGCCACTATCTGTTCTTTGAGAAAAGCCAGTCTAATAAACGCATCGCCAGCCAGTAATTCATGAGCTCTAGGCAGTAGTTGGAACCAAAGGGGGTAATGGCCACAGCTGTCAGGCTCCAGATGCTCGGGGCCTAGGCCTGCCACGCTGTCCCAGGGTCCGTGTGGAGGAACGCGGTGAACTGGGCACATCACCACGCTCGCCTGGCCTGCTGCCAACAGCACCAGCTGCAGCTGGCCCAGAGGCTGGCTGTGCTGGTGGCACCGTGCCCACGAGGCTGCAAGGCTGTGAGGGGTGGACCTCCAGCCAGCACACGTGGTCCAACCTCAGCTGCCTGTCTGCCCCAGAACCTACACGTGAGCTCCGTGGAGCTCACTGAATCCTCCTGAAGACGGACACCTGCCTGTGGTCAACAGAAAAGGGGGAATGAAAACCACGCAGATGGAAAGTCATGTCGTTTATTAATAATTTCTTTTCTTCTTCCATAAATCGGAAGGAAAAAGTCTTTGGTGACACTATAAAACAATCCATCTTGGATGGCAAAACCCAGACAGAAAGCGACACAGGTCTGTGAAGTAAATCAACATCAGTGGCTTTGCATTTTCTCACAGACTCACTCTCACACTTCCGGGGTTAACTGGACCACATCATTCATAGTCTAACAAATGGGGGAAATACTTCAGAAAAGACCTGCGCTGACACTACAAAAACATGGCCAACATATTAGAAAACTTTTCCAAATGTACATCGTATTTAAAAATAAGGTATACTTTTTTTTTGCTTGACAATTTGCCACTTAAAATAGTTCCACTTTTTGCTTTCTTCTACCTCTCAACATTGTCATATACATATTTTTCTTTCAAAATAAATATGCAAGGTTCATTTCATGGTAACCAGGTCATTTGCATGGCCCTGATTTTAGTAATAATTACAACCAAAAGGAGAAGAACAGAGAACTACTGCAGAAATGAATTGGCCTTTGAGGCCTAAAAGGCAAATCATTACAAAAATCGAGGGACTGGAAGGCTGGCTTGCCTTGCTTTCAAAAAAGGGTGAGACCATGCTCATCTGCGGGTGCAGCTGTTTCTGTGGTCCCCCCTTATCTCTCGTTCCAGGCGATAATAATACAGCCTTCCTCTCCTATTTAGTTGGGCAGCGAAAATCCCAAAATTGGGTAACTCCCCAGACTCCTGATATGGCACATGTTGAAACCCTAGATAAGTGACAACTACAGACAATCCCTGCTAAGTAAAAACCATGGCAATAAAATCCTTCGATTTTTGGAAAGGACAAAAAGGGGAGATGGTTTCCGGGAGTCATCTTATTATTGAGATTATGTTGCCAAAAAAAAAAAATACTGAATTAATGGGAGGGACTATGTTCTTAGGATTCTCGATCCCATTTTTTTAAAGTGTACTTGGAGTCAAGAAATAAGCTAATCTCTTCCATGCTAAAGCTCCAAGACTAAGGGGTCAATTCTAGCACAGTAGGTTATGAATACTTACTCAATGAGAACTCAAGTCAAAACAACTTTGTCCCCACCAAGCATGCCCGAGAATATGAGGCCAGCAGTGACAAGAGCTTTCTGGTTAAATCTGGCCAAGAAGGACAAAGCCATCTGAAAGGTCCTTGTCCATAGTTGCTGCAGAGGGAAGCTGGTAAATGAATTCAGTAACCTAGGTCCTGATGTACCACTACGGTTTGAATGACTTAACTATTCGAAGGCAGGGATGTTTTTATTTGAGAGTTCATAGCAATAACTGGTACTTTAAAAAAAAGACCTGAGGGAATAGAAGACACTTTCAGGTCTGAGAAGTTTGCCTCGGCTTTTGAATCCATAATTCAGCTTGTTCAGCAAGAATCCTATTCAGAGTCTCACCTGGTGAGGCTCCCTGCCTGCTTCCCATGTCAGCCCTTTAAACAGGTTTGGTTAAAAATTCATTAGTTCTTAAATCAAGAGCTTTTTAAATTTTATTTTATTTTTTAATGTTTTCTAATTTATTTCAGAGAGGAAGGGAGATGGAGAGAGAGAGAGAGAAACATCAATGATGTGAATCATTGATCGGCTGCCTCCTGCACACCCCCTACTGGGAATTGAGCCTGCAACATAGGCATGTGCCCTGACCAGGAATTGAACCTTGACCTCCTGATTCATAGATTGACACTCAACCACTGAGCCACACCAACCGAGCAAGAGCTGCTTTTGAAAAAAAAAAACACCAAAAACAGTATATAGGTCTCTCCACATTCATCCATCTTACCTCTGATTAAATGAAAGGTTAGTAACCTTTAAGAAAGGCCAGGTATTGCAGAACCTACTGCACAAGAAAAACAAAAATCCCTTTTATAGGGAAATCTGAAGGAAGCAACTAAGATTGATCCTTCTTTGAGCACCTTCTGTAACAAGAGGAAATTCAAGTGTAATGCACATAAGATTCCAGGTACGAGAGACTTCGTTTTCTCCTGAAGCATCTAATTGGAAAGTGTGCTGATGTGTCCAGGCAGGACCACCTATGTTATCATGTGACTGCAATGATGACTTCATGAATTTTTCTGCACAGTCTCAATGTTGGGTCATTTTGTTGTTTTCAATGAAGGTGATATATTTATAGCATATTAAATATAATGCAAGCTTGATTCAGTATTTATAAGACTTTTCATATATATAAATATATAAGCCAGCTTACAAAAATATTTTTTAAGATCATGTGTCCTAATGTGGAACTGGAAAAAGTTGTTGTATGGAAATCCTATGTGGTCCAGTCCTCACTGGAGTTCCTGCATGTAACTCATTACATGGTTGGCACTGCACTCTCTGCTCTTGGCTTCTTACCAATTCGTGTGGGCCCACTTAGGGACCTCTGGCTATCATTGGAGTTGGCTAAGAGAGAACTGCTGACATCCTACAGAGATGCTGTGATTTGTCAACTTGCCACACGGAAATATAGCTCTTTCCTTAGTGAATTAAAATTATATCTTATTGTTGGGTCTCACTGATTGGCTAAGCATTGTTCAATTCCCAGCTGTATGTGCCAAGTAGGAAAAGAACATACTAGCTAGTACCTCAAATAGATTTTCTCAGACAATGATGTAAAATACTACCATGGAGAAGTGTCAGATCCTGTTCTCATTTATAATTATCTCCCCCCCACACACACACACAACATATATTATGTGTGGAGAATATGCCCTGTGAGCTCTGTGACAGGTAAATCTGGCAAAGCAGTTCTCTGAATCCAGTCATGTGACTGGCTAGTATAATTAGGGTTCTTGCTTTGTAAGCCAAGATGACAACATGAGTTTCAAGTTGGCTTGGGGTGTCTTTGAACAAAAAACTGCATTCATTTTTGCAAAGGAGAAAGATACTAGAATAATTTGGCAGTCTAAAGAAGTTAATTTCAATGCAAATTTGCAAAGGCCCGCTGTATAAGGATTAATTGCTACCCCTTCACATCACTGAGAGCTGCAGCTTGAATGGCATGAAACCCATTAGACTGGGCATGTGATAGAAAGAAAGAAGGGGCAAGGACTATGGACCTAAGAACTATTGTTCAACAAATAAGAGATAATCACATATACTTAGAAGGAAAGGTCACATGATTGAGAGTGGCTAAGGCTGGGTCAGATTGAATGAGAGTGATTTGGGGAGCTGTTCTGAGTCATGAGGCTACAGAGAAAGCCCCCTTTATTGAACTTCATTACCTGAATACCACTCACAACAGCATCTGGACGTGTGGGCTCTGGTCTCCACTCTGTCGCTAGGGAGCATGTTGAGTCATCTCTCTGGACCTCTGCAAACACCTAGTTTCCCTCGTATATAGCACCTTCCTTCCCTGCATTCTCACTGCAAGGTCTTCTTTCTCGTCCAACTGTCTACAAAGCAAGGATGAGTTATAGTCTCCTGGATTTATGGTTTCCACTGGCCGAAGCCAGGCACTTGAAGTTATTTCAACAGAATTCTGTGATGGAATTTTCTTCTAAACAACATTGGAAGTAAATTTATGAGATTGAGGAGCATTTAGGGGGGGAAACTAAAGTGCTTGTTTATTCAGCATAAGAGATGGTAGGAACAATAATGTCTTTCTCTTCTCTAATCTCTCTTGCCTCTTCCAAGTAGAAGAAAGCATTTAGTATTAGAAGATTCCTCTCCATCATTTACAATGGAGTTAAGCAATATACATTTTTAGCTTATTATTTGCAGTTTTACAATAATCAGAAGCTCAAAGCAGCATCTGCAGAGATAGAAACTGTCTTTTTAACCAGAAGCACAACTGAACAACTCCAGATTTAAAAATGAAAATGAAGTAAGACAGCATTCACATTTGTTTCTGATTATTTCGGGTGCCAGATTCTTGCTCAAAACAAGAATGTTTTGACCAAAAATGGTCTCCAGGTCCCAATAGTGAGGTTACTTCTCAACAATCCTCATGTTCAATGGTGAGAATTGATACCTTCTTCCTTCTTTCTCAATAGAGAAGCTCTGATACTTGAGGTTTTCACAAGCATGGAAGAGCCTGTCTTGTAAATAACCTCTCCATATACTCATTCTCAATATACTTCCTTTGCCTTTAACCAAAGCTTTTCCCAGCTGTAAGCAGAGGCAGGTCCATGGGTGAATGCATCATCTAGCCCCCAACTCTGAAAAGAATTGGGTTACTCCCATCCCACTAGCATGCTTGCTGGTGATTGTTTGGATAGTTCCTTGAGCAAACTGAACATCTGTTCATTATAATGGTGTTTTCGAGGTTCTAGCTCCCCCCAACCCCCAATGAAGAAGATGATCATACTTACAGATCTCAAAGTTTTCAGTTAGAACTGTCTACCTGAAGTCATAATATTTTCTCTCTTGCAGAGACATTTTAGAGAATAAAGTTCAAGTGGATCTGCAAATTCAAAGTGGAGAACAATTTGCACTGGCAGAGTTGAATAATGAACTTGTCTTAACTTATGCTCAATTATTTCTTGACGCTGGACAGAGGGACTTATTGTGTGGCCCATGAAGTCTGAGCTTTTGCAACTGCGGGAAACCCCGCATGACCAGTGGCAATGGTGTTGTGGGAAGAGGAGCAGCAGCTTTGAAATAGTCACAACCAACACAATTTTGATTAAAGAAAGAACTCTGGTTTTTAATAGTTTTGATCATTAAAAAAGTTTAAACCTGCATAGCAATCATTTCAAAAATAATTATTTAATGTTCCATAATTAAACTGTACACAACCTAGTCTTGGGACATGGCAGCCAGTGAGGTGAGTTTGGAGCAGTCCCGTGCAGTCCCAGGAGCCAGGAGTCGAGTTCTCATTGGCCTTTTTTGTTTGTTTTTGTGTCATTCTGTTCATGTAAGTTTATTTGGCTACTTGGCACAATCTGGCCCCGCGGCTGAGCGGATCTGCACTGGGAAGAGAGAGCAGCTTGACCCCAGTCCCTTCTCGCTTCCCCTCCCCCACTTGGCTGGATTCCTCAAAGTCGCTCAATGTCTCGGTATTTCTTCCTCAGAATAGAGACCTGGTCTTTAAAGAGGACGGGGTCGAGCCTCATCTGAGAGTGGATCAGCGGCATGTAGCCAAACCAGCTGGCAAACGTATTCATGCAGCTCTGTCGCTGGGCAAAGTGGTCAGGGTCAGCCCAGCGGGAAGCCCGAGAAGTCTGGGGAAAAGAGAACAACAAGGAAGAAGATTGTGAGTGAAGGGCAAGGTGAGATGGAGACAATGCAGAAAACCAAGTCAGGCCTGACCCCAAACCTCCCCATCCTTGTGCTTGATGAAAATTCAAGCACTGATCCTGGTTTTCCTAAGATATGCTACTTTCCTCAATGCTAAATACACACATGCAAACAATGGCCCACATGGAATGACTAATTCTCTGCTCAGTAAAATGACTTACCAGTTGAACCTCCACTACTATGGTAACTAAATATAAACTTCTCTTTGCACTTGGGATCAAATATTATGACTAACAATGTGTTTGTGGTTTCAAATATAGTTTTCTAAAACTTTGTGCACTTGGTTGAGGATGGATACCATCTCTTTAGCTCTCTGTGTTGCTCCTGAGGTTGGTTAAATATTTTTTAGACCTTGAATCACTGACACTGACTTAAAAGAAAGCCTCAAATGACCTGACTGCTGAAATTTAAATAGATGGACTAAACATAATGTCTCTAAAACCACATTTTTATGAAACAAGGAAAAGGTGGGCTGCCCAACCTTTATGGGAGCAGAACACAAACTCATTTATGTCATTAGGCAACTGTTTAATGACGTATATGTGTGTATGCTTGTGATCCTTGTGCTCGAATCCTCGTGCATTGTTAGAAATACTGTCATAGGAATAGGAAGGTACATCTGACTGTGAAAATCACCCAGAGTCACTTTAAAACAAGTGTCAACATGCTTGAAGGTAAATACAAATGTCAAGTTACCTCTGAACAGCAGAAAAACAAAATATGATTTAAGTGTTTTCATGAAGTTCATATGAGTTTCACAACAACCTGGTCAAGTTATCTACCTCGTACTCACATCCCCACTGTATAGGCAAGGAAGTAGGCTCAGGGAAGTTAAAATTATTTGTTCAAGCTAGAAAGGGACAGAACTTGGATTCCATTCTTGAACACTTATACTAGGAGAACTCTGCTTGGTAAATCAAATTAACCTCAGCAGTTGAGTTCAGAACAGAGGAGACAGTCCCAAAGACATGTCACTGTTCCTAAGTTGGTATGAGCTTTTGGATTGGTCCACTCATTCCCAAAGGGCAAGACAACCAAGGGCAAGTGCTCACATATGCAAATAGAAATACTGTCAAGAGCGTAAGCTCATTCTTATTCTCTCTTAAAAATAATTTTTTAAAAGTCCATTGGATCACTCAGGTAACTTTTTTGTCTCTAGATTTTATTTTGAGTCAACCAACATATTAGAGAAGGTATCTTTGTAGTGTAATAAAAGTACAATCTTCAAGTATGATATTCATTGAATTCACTAGTCATACAAACATTCAATAAACAAACGTGTTTGATGGGAAGAATGGAGCAAATGCAGTACATGTTTAACTAGACACATCTAGTGAGACCTAAGGCTAAATTTAGATTTGTCCTCAAAAGATGTGCAAAATTATTAGAAATAATGGTTTGGTAGAATTAGGCAAATCTATGAAAAGAGCATTAAACCAACCCCTAAGAATTCATGTGTCATTAGAATTCCACCCCTAATCAGCATATAACCTCAGGGAAGTTCATAGAACTCGCTGAGCAAGCAATATTATAGGTTGTATCCTTAAATGAGATAATATATATGAAAATACCTGGGCACACAGAAAACACTCAATACATCTTGCTTGAATATGAATAGCCTTTCAGCCTTAAAGATTAAACATTCTTGCAAATCCTCTTGCATGTTCTTTTAGTAGTGAGAGGGAAATAGAATTTTCCACTAGACTTTTTTGCTTACTCAGGATAGCAGCTGTGTCATAACCAGTACCTAGAACAGTACCTGACATAAACCATACATGTTCAGTAACTACTGAATGACTGCTTTTTGTAAACTTAGAACCCTATCAATTTGCTGCTCTTACTAAATTTAGTGAGTGAAAAACGATCAATTGTGAGGCCTGGCTAAATTTTCCTTTACAAAAGCTAGATTTGTAAATGATTTTCAATAACTGTTAGAACAAGGTAAATGGAACACCCGAAACAATGAAACTGACATAACCATGTTAAAAATATGTTTTTTTATGGCTGACTCAAATCCTGTTGTATGATAATCTATGATTTAACTTGAGTAGATCTGAATGGTCTTATTAAGGTTTCTGACTTCTTACTTATGGTACTGAGCTCTGTGCAGGATGAATAAGGGGTAGTTGAGTCAATATATGCAGATCATCCTGACAGGGGACCCTGCTGGGGTGGGGGAGGACGGGGGACAGGGGCCGGGGGACGGGTGGGGGTGGGTAGTGGAAGTACAAGCAGCAGAAATAACAGAGTCTGGGATTCAACTTCCAGTTCTGACTTTCATACACTGGACAACTTGTAGCAATATACTTCAATTCCTCTGGGTCCTAGTTTCCTTACTTATAAAAAGAGAAAATTAGATTATATTTCCTGGTGAGTGTCTTTAGTACTAAACTTTTATGACTCAATGCAATATTTTACTTTTATAAAATCTTTCATATATGTTTTCTCAACTCTGTGAGGCAGATTTCCCCATTTCCATGTTAAAGATCAGCCAAATGAGTTTCAGAAGGCAATTGACTCGCCTGCAGCTTATAAATGCTGGTTCTATAAGTGAGAGGCCTGGTCTGCCATCATGATGCTCACCCAACTCAATAACCACCAGAAGGCTGTGTTGAGAGTTATTATTAGTTATTTGTTAAATAAAGCACTGATGATAAACTTACAAAAAGTCTCTGTAGGTCTTTAACTCTGGAGAAGGTGTATCTTTTTGATGCTACCATGTAGGTCATATACATAATCTTGACATAAAGATACCCTGGACTTATGCCTTCCAAATTATCCATGTGCCAACCATAAACTCAGATACTTTAGATGTGGGTTTTCATTTTGTTTTTCTGATGTCCCCTCATTATGCTTCGTAGAAGAATAGTGACTCCTCACTACCTTCAGGTTAACCACCAGCAAGCAAAACAAGGAAGGAGAGTCCTCTTACCTGACCCATCATTGTCTCCTTATACTGCTTCTTCTGGGTCACTTTGATTGGAGGCAATTTTGTCACAGCAGACACCAGGAAATTCATGAGAATGTCCTCACAGTTGGCCAGCTGGTCCACCATGTTCTTCAGGCTGGCTGGCAGATAATGGGTGTACAGGTAGTGATAATATCTGTAAAGACCAAAGACATTTCCTAAGGGGCGATCATTATATATGGTGGTCTTCTTTGACAGAAAACATATACCCATTCTTTGGATCCCTACACATATCATGGATGATGATGATAACTATGACTTATGGTACTTACTATACAGGGTGGGGCAAAAGTAAATTTATAATTATTGGTATGAAAAATAATACAATAATTTATAAATAATACAAGAATAAACTCTATGTTTTGTGTACTCCCAACTGTAAATCTACTTTTGCCCCACCCTGTATACCCAATAACATTCTAAAGTACTTTACAACAAATGCCACATCTAATCCTTATAAGGAACCTATGATGTAAGTACTATTATTATCCCTATATACAGATAAAGAGACAAGGTAAAGAGATACATGCAGATATAGCTTGCCCAGCCTAACTTCCTAACTTTATTATCAGGCTGGTTGATAAGAAACAGAATACTTAGATGGCAAGAAAACTTACATGTAATCTATATATTATTATAAGCTGCTTTATAATTTTTATTGGTTTAATCAGAACTGCATTTAAGATTATCCCATAACTCCAAATCCAACAATATACTATTCTATTTTTGTGGCCTATAAACCATATATTTCAACAGTTAGAGAGCAAAACCATAATTAATCTGGTGGTGAATCATTGTGCAGAACCCATATTAATTTGAATTATTTTCAAGCTACTATTTTTTGGAGGGGTATATATATATATATATATATATATATATATATATATATATATTCTTTTTTAATCATTTGAATGAATCAGATTCACTAAGTGGCAGTGCAAGAAGAAAGGGAACAATGAACTATGGGGAACAATGAATTATACCTCCGAGAGGTATAATCTTGAGATGGAGGTTCTGCCAACCTAAATGTTTATACCTTGCGCATTTCAACGCTATCCCTGATATGGCAAAAGCCTCTATTCTTTACTAAAAAGATTAGGTTAAGATTGGTGTGTTTACCTCACTAAGGCAGAAGAGTGGGGATTTCCTTCACATTTGAGTCAGGAACACTAACTAATTTGGCAATCTTACCCCAAATCCGCCCCTTCTCTTTGGGTGCCTCTGCTCTACTTTGCCTTTTTGCTATGTAACTTCTCACCTTAATGTATTATAGAACGATTATGTATATTGTGGCTCCCTTGTTAGAATATTAGACATGGAGATGTTACTCTACCATAATTACTGGAAATGCAATAAACCAAGAGATTTTATTGGTTTCAAAGACACATGTTGGTCACATCAACAAAACTTAAAGGGGGATGCAACCGAATTTCCGTTAATGTTGTTCACAAGACTTGACTCAAGTTCCTACTTATACAGCAGTCAGAAACGAATACAAGGAGTCTATAAACATCTAAGCACGTGAGACATGCAAATTCCTCACTTGTGATAAATAGCAGCTCCAGTCAACACCATGGAGTAGTCATTTGTCCACTTGGACGTGTACCCCCACCGCTCCTTAGAGTTATCCCAGAAGTGGCTGCGCGCCGGGTACCCCACAATTCTCTCGGGGAAGCTCTGCCAGACGGTGAAGGCAAAATCCACCTGCAGGCAGAACACAGGCCAAACAAGCAATCAACAAGCGTTAACCATGTCAACAAAACATTACCTTCCCCTGCTAATTCCTAACCCGAAGCGCGCCACTGTTGCGAAACACTGGTTCCATGTACTCATCAGCAAATTAAGCTGACTGCTTGACATTTTGCCCCATAATTATGCACATTTTAATGTTTTCTGTTATAGAAACTTCCGAGTAGTGCAGAAATGAGAGAAGAAGAAGAAGAAGAAGAAGGAGGAGGAGGAGGAGGAGGAGGAGGAGGAGGAGGAGGAGGAGGAGGAGGAGGAGGAGGAGAAGAAGAAGAAGAAACCCCACATTTACTGTTAGGGCCTTTAGAAATCCAGTCTGTTCAAGCTAGAAAACAAGTCATAAAAGCAGTTGCTTCCTGCCTCCCACCTGAAGGCGCACGTGACCCCTGATTCACGTGAGCCATGAATGTGTCTGTTTATACACGGGAGATTTCCTGTGTACATCCAGAGGATGCATATCCAGCATACATCATAACCAGCACACAGCAAAGCCAAAGGGACTAAAAGAAGAGCATCCTCTTGAGAGCGACAGAAAAGATGTTTCAAACACACCCAAGGTCTAAGGGGAACACAGAGCACACATCATAAAGCAGCAGTCATTCCGGCCTCTCGGGTTCTAGCCAGGGACAGCTAGAAAAAGCAATCTCAGTGAAAAATCACTAAGAATAAGTGAGGACAAGGCCAGGGGAAGCCACAAGATTCATTTAAAGGAAATGCAGCTACATGACTTTCCAGTGCTTATAATAACCCAAAGCAGGGATTTCTGAATACGCTATAAACTAACATTTATAATTAGCAAAGTCTGTTTTCATATGTGTCAGCTCATATCTGGCTGCCTTATGATTATTCCATGGATGATACATAAAATAATATAGAAAGTAAAAATAAAAATAGGAATAGTGAACTACCATACAATGCCCCTAACTGTGTCATGCTTACAATGGTTACAGGTACTTACATGTTTAACTCACTTAAGCCTAATTCTGTGAAAAGGTTATGTTCTATTCTCAATACTGCAGAGAAGGAAGCTGAGGTATATGCAGGCTGAAATTATCTGGCTGAGCTGTAAGTGGCAGAGCCAGGATTGAAGCCCCAGCCACTGGTTTCAGATTTAGTGTGTACTGTTTTCATAGCCTCTCTTTTAGCTCTGTTGCTACGGCATTGAAAGCAATTTCTCTCTTATACAGGCTATACATTCACCTGGCAACCTTTGCTCTACGTCTTCTTGATAAGCAATGAAAATGAAGATTTCATTTACTCCACCAATCGTTCAAGTCTCGACACAGTGACTTCTCAGAGGTTCAAGAGCAGAGCAAAAAACTCTTCACAACAGCCAAAAGGTGAAAGCAACCCTAGCTCTGTGAACCACTGAATAAATAAACTAAGTATGCTACATCCACACATTCAGCTATAGAAAGGAATGAAATACTGATATACACGCTATGCAACATGGACAGCCCTTGAAACAGGATGCTGAGTGCTAGGAGCCACACGCAAAAGGCCACATAGTATATGATTCCATTTACATGAAAGTGCAGAATATGCTAATACATAGAGACAGAGGACAGATTGGTGGTTCCTAAGGTTAGGGAGTGGGACTGGTTAATGGGTATGGGGTTTCCTTTTTGGGCCATGAAAATGTTTTAGAATAAGACAGAGGCAATGACTACATACATGGCCTGTTAATGTCCCACATGACACTAACTATACACTTTAAAATGGTCAGTTTATGTTATGCGAATTTTACCTCAATTAAAAGAAGAGACAAAGCAAATAAACCTAGATCAGTATTTCCCAAGCATTCCCAGACCACACATTCAATGAGTTACTTAATATTTTTCTTTCAACTGCCTGTTCTTTTTCTGTTGTTTGCTTGCTTTTCCTCACTAGCCTTATCCTAGGTCAGCGGTTCTCAACCTGTGGATCGCGACCCCTTTGGGGGGTCGAACGACCCTTTCACAGGGGTCGCCTAAGACCACTGGAAAACACATATATAATTACATATTGTTTTTGTGATTAATCACTATGCTTTAATTATGTTCAATTTGTAACAATGAAATCGGGGGTCACCACAACATGAGGAACTGTATTAATGGGTCGCGGCATTAGGAAGGTTGAGAACCACTCTCCTAGGTAAAGATGTCAGTAAAATTCTAGGTTTGATCACTGACCACATTACTTTCTAACAAACATTAAAGTAAATGTATGTGCTAAGTTAAATACATGCTCGCCATGAACCGTGTAAAACTAATGTGCACTAACCACTTTTTGGGAAACACTGGCCTGGGTGATTGTAGGGTCCCTTTTAACTTTGAATTTTGGGAGGCTTAATTAGAAGCCATCATTTTTTAAAATTGATTTTTTTAAGAGAGAGAGAGAGAGAGAGAGAGAGAGAGAGAGAGAGAGAGAGAGAGAGAAAGGGAGAGGGTGAGAAAAAGATAAAAGAGATACATATTTGTGAGAGTGGAACATCCAATGGCTGCCTCCTGCACGCCCACTACCAGGGATCTAGCCCACAACCCAGGCAGATGCCTTGATGGGGGAATGGAAGGGGCAACTTTTTGGTGCATGGGATGACACTCAACCAACTGAGCCACACCGGCCAGGACACAAGTCATCATTTTTGTAAGCAGCCATAAATTCAAGTTTTTATGAAATTGAGTTTGGTGTCCTAACTCCAGATAAGAAAGCCTTAACAACCTAGCTTTCCCCCCCACACCATTAAGAATGCTTGGTGGGGCATGGGGCATCTCAGAGTTAAAAGACAGCAGGGGAATGGACACTATGTGCCAGGGAATTGAAATCAGGTTGTGATCACCTGCATATCCTCACTGGCATTCAAATGCTAATGGTGCTGACTGATGGGACAGTGTATTATTCAGCCCTTCTCCAAGGATCAGCCTGGCTGTCAGTACTTGAAGGTTTCCCATTGTTCTTGAAAAGAAAACACGCACTGGAAACTACTAGAGAACCCAATGGGGTGTTTTTATCACATGGATTTCTTGCTATCTCAGAGTCGTTTCAAGCCATTTCAAAGGAACTCAAAAGTAAATTCAGATAAAACTATGATTCTTGTGATTATTCTGCTTTCATGCAGATCATTAACACATCAAAGGAGGCAAAGGTCAGCTCATGGCCTTTTCTCTTAAAAACCAACATCTGTTTTCTTTTGAGAATTTGCAGCAGCCCCGATAAATGTAAATAACTATAAAGCAACTACATCTAATACCCTTTAAAGGAGCCTGTTTAAAAACCGCTCCTTAATGCCACAGAGAGACATTTAAACAAGCTAAGAATCCTTAGAGAAGAAATAAAATGAACCAATATCTACTCACCTGAAAAAAGAGAAAAGAGAAATCCTGTCATGGACCATTTTAGGCAACACAACCACTCCACTGATCACCCGGCTGTCGTAAACCAGACCGCCAGCCTCTTACATTTGCATATCATTTTCAACTCACGTTGACTTCTGATTACTTCACATACTACAACACATGTTCCTCCCCGTGTGCACCCAGAGGCTGGGATTGCTCGTCTTTGAAAAGAAATTCACCAGCACGTGGCTGCATCACAGCAGCTGAAAGTCATTTCACCTTGGGGTGTGGAAAACAAATCCTAGAGCAGTGGTTCTCAACCTTGGCTGCACATTAGAATCACCTGGGAATCTTTTTAAAATCCTGATTTCTGGGCCTCATCCTCCAGAAATTGTTTCTTTGTTCCTAATGTTGTGGCCCCACCCCATAACAAAGAAACAGAATTTCAGGAGGATGAGGCCCAGAAATCAGGATTTTAAAAAGATTCCCAGGTGATTCTAATGTGCAGCCGAGGTTGAGAATCACTGTCCTAGAGGGAGACGAAGTGCCTTGTGCCCAGGGAGGAGGAGCGGTGATGCGTCCAGACTTCAGGAAATACGGTAAGGGTTTAAGGGTATGCTGTCATTGTCTCGACCATACATTCCCCCATGGCCATGGGATGTTTCTCCTGTTCGCTCTCTGAGATCTACTCTCTACTCTTCTTGCCACACTCTGTACTCTGATGCGGGAACCCTGTGTGCGGCACAACCTGGTCTTCCTTGCCGGCTGGTGGCTGAATGGGTTAGGTCAGTGGGAGCCATCAGCAGAAAAGATGAGACGGAGAGAGAGGTCAGGGTATTTCTTCCCTGTGCCTCCCAGCTTTGGCAGTTGCCATGTCCCTCCATGTCCTGTAGGGCAGCCTCTTCTCCCAGTTCCATATCTCGGGGTCTTTGGAAACACCATCTCCTTCCCTGGCTCCTTCAAGCCCAGGGGTCAAAGCTGTTTCCCTTCTTGTTACTCTCCAGGTGCCTCACTATCGCTTGTGGAGCCCTTTAATCCCACCCACCTACCACTCTAAATCATCCTAAATCCCTCCATTGGAACCACCTGATTTGAATTGTTTGCTGCCAAGATTCTGATGGCTACAGGCAGGAACTGTGTCATCAAAGCACCTGGCATGCAGACCAGAACAAAGAAATCCCTCAACAAACACTTGTTGAATGAATGTACTCCTGGAATGCCAGCTCCCCTCGCAGGAAGCAGCAAGCTGCCTGTCCCTTTGAACATTAGGCATTGCTTCTCCTCCTACCTCCTTCTCCTGCTGATGTTCACAAGATACAGTCGGCTGTGAGTTCACACCTCCATCCCCTCAGCACACACCCCTCCAGTCATTCATTCACCGAGTCTCTATAGAGCTTCAACTACATAGAAAGCGCTTTACGAAGGATATTTTGTCCTGGGGTTATGTAGGCTGACCTTGCTTATAACATTTCTTCTACTCCATTTGATGGAAATGGGAAGTGCCCATGGAATTTCAAGAAAGCGGCACTAACTGGTAGCTTAGGGTAACCCCGAGTCCTGGCCACGTGGGCAAAAGGCCACGGGAATCAGCCTGGCATCCAGGAAAGTACATGCTGGGAGGTGTCCATGTTTACATGAAAAGAAAGATGATTATGAATAAAAAGGAAAAAAAGAAAGGGAGGAGGGGAAGGGATAAGTAGCTATGTCTCCACACTTTTTAGCAGCCACCATTAATGACGTATTTCCGACACACTACAGTTTTCTATAACTGTTTTGGTTCCCTGCATGGTTTAAAGTAAGGTTTCAGAGATCAATACTCATTCGAGAGGTAAAAATTGCTTTTCTACCATCTCTCTCTTTCCCCTGCTCTCTCCTCCTCACACATTCTCCATGCGGTCTTATTTTTGGCACACATACCTGACTGTCTGAAATAGCGGGGATTGCCATCTCGGCCTTAAAGTGAAACCGTTTGCTCTTATGTGGGTGAGAGAAAATGAGCACTTGAAACCAGGACAGAAAAGCTGCCTTTAGAACCCAGAGGAGTGTTCCCCAACGGAGGCAACGCACACCCACACAGGCATTACGATAACTGGGGCAGGAGCAGACTGCTTGCTCCGGACAGAGTGGTTGCAAGGTGATGCTACATGGGTGCCTCCCCTTGGTGCTTCTCCGCACCTGCCAGCAGCTTGCTGTTCAAAAACAAAAAATGAGGGCAGGCAGGAGGGGAAAGGTGAGGTACAGCCATGCAAATGAGGCGCCAATTAGCAGAGAAAACGAAGGGGAAGATGCCCCCTCAGGGTGCCAGGGGTGCAAGGTGTGCACAGGAACTGGGTTGATTAAAACCAGCTCTGCAGGAACGTGTGAAACAGGGTTCCAATCTGGTCGAAGCACAGGAGAAAGAAGCGCTGGCACCTCGAAGTTTGGGGCACCTGCCCGAAGAGCCCACTGCCAGCTCCTCGGGCGGGGTGTTTACCTCTGTGGTGGAGAGCACGGTGTCCTCGTCCAGGCTGAGCACCGCGTCGGTGACGATGTTGTCATAGGGCAGGAAACGGCTGCTCATGACCTGGGAGGACGCAGACAGCAAGCAGAAGAGAAGGAGTTAGGAAAAAGAAAAGTACATTTTGAATTCTGTTCTTCGGGACAATTCACCCATCCTCAACCTTCAGAAAGAACATTTTAGCCCTGCTGGTGTGGCTCAGTGGTGGAGCGTTGACCTATGAACCAGGAAATCACAGTTCGATGGTTCGATTCCTGGTCAGGGTACATACCTGGGTTGCCGCCTCCATCCCCAGTGGGGGGCGTGCAGGAGGCAGCCAATCCATGATTCTCATCATTGATATTTCTATCACGCGCTCCCTCTCCCTTCCTCTTTGAAATCAATAAATTATATATATATATGAACATTCTAGCACAATGTCACCCCTCCACGTTGAAGACTCCCATCTCTCATCAGAGCAGACTCATCGCGTCCACAATTGTGGGCACCTACTGTCTCCAGAGCCCTTGCTAGTTAAAGAGGGTACAGAGGAGAAGATGAGTTCCTGGTCTTGGAGGAGTTCACAGTCTGCGGAGACCAAGGCAGAGCTGGCCAGTCCTCGCCTGCCATGCAGATGCCAGGAGATCAGAGGATGCTGCCACAGCCACTTGGAAGAGCAGATGAAGAAGGGACATGGAAGCGGCACCTTGGTGGGTAGGAGCTCACCAGGTATAAACAGAAATGAGGCACCACTGAGAGCACTCACTGCTCTGTGCGAAGGCACAGAGGAGAGTCCACACTGTGAGGCCAGGGGAGAGTGCTGGATGGAGCGGCGATTCCAATGTGGGGCTCACACGCTGGAGGCCAGGTCACTTGGGGGGGGGGTGGTATGGTAGGGGGGGTGCAGACAAACACCTAAAAACCCCACACTTTATTTTAGCACAGATTAGAAAAATATACACACACATATTAGTTGCTATAGCAATAAAAGGTAGTAGTTGAGGTAATTAAAACATTTTTCATTAATATGAAAAGTAAACTGATTTACAGAAAAATAATAAATAAACGATAGTATATGTGGTCCACTGATTTAAGAAAATCGTGAAGGTAGAATAAAGCCTGGGCAAGTCCAGGATAAGGCATGGTAAGTTGTGTGTGTGTGTGGTGGTGGTGGGGCTTTGGGACAAGGGGATCAGTTGGAAAATTGAGGCTGGAGAGACTACTCTGTGACAGTCACAGCTTAAACCTCTCTGTTGAATATATCCTAGAATAACCATAAGAATGATCATATTAGCCCTGGCAGGGTGGCTCAGTCAGTTGGAGCGTCGACCTGTACACCAAAAACAGTTGCGGGTTCAATTCCCCATGAGGACACATACTTATTTGCAGGATCCATTCCAAGTCAGAGTTCATACAGGAGGCAATTCATCAATATTTCTCTCTCTCTCTCCCTCCCTCTTTCTCTCCCTCTCCCTCAAATCAATAAAAATATATCTTCAGATGAGGGTTACAATATTTTTTTAAAAAAGAATGATCACATCATAAGAATCACTGGCAAGCTTGAAACATTACAATGTGACAGGGAGTGTTTGACGTTCTTTATGTATATCATCTCATTTCACAGTTACAACCCCATTTTATAGATGAGAAAAGTAAGGCACAGAAAGATTCAGTGTCTTGCCCTGCCATGGACCCAGCAGCCTTTCATCCCCGATGATGTGATTCCATAGATAAAGCTCCTCAGTCACTAGGCTCCACCTTCTCAGGTTTGGAAAAAACCTCAAAAGGGAATCTGGGGTTCATATGACAATCTCACATTTACCTCCTTCCTCTGCAAGTTGGAGCAACAGTTCTGACATCCTCTCTGAACTCACACTTGGAAACCCAACAGAAAAGTCACACCTGCCATCAAGTCTCAAGGCACAAAAGACACAGAATGAAGCAACTGGACACTGGAGACAGAGAGAAAAAGCAGATACCTAACCTGGCTGCCAAGAGAATATTCTCCACAAGTCTGAGGACCCACTCCCCACCCCAAAGATGCCCAAGCCATATTTATACCAAGAACCAGCTCATCCAGGAGCCTGGGACTGGGTTCACCTGCCTGGGAAGCTACTGGCAGCCTATGACGTTGAAGGATGGGAAGAGCCCACTGGAGCCCATCTCTGGGAGCCCCAGGGATGTATCTGCAGCATGAATGGCTTCAGAGTCTGCTCCTACACATCTGTCAACGGGGTCAAGTTTTGTCTCTCTCCCCACTACCCGCCTTTCTCAGGCTTTCAAAATAAAATAAAATACAAATCAATCAGCAGCCCCCCACATAGTGCTCAGAAACAGCAGCCTGAAGCAGTTCTCCAAATTCTGTTTACATGCCCACTGACGAACGCAGAAGCTATTAGCTGCCAGCTTAGCGATGCCCTGACCTTTCCCTTGTTAGCCTACAGGGGAGCACTGCAGAGACAAGGCCTATCAATTCAAAGCAGAACTTCACAGCCAAAGCAGCGATCGCTTCAATTTTAAACTGAAGGCTAGGCGTGGAGATTTAAATAGGGAATGGAAAGGACACATGGCTTCTTCCCCATCATGGGCCAACCACTGGCTTTAAAAGGATCCATTTCCTTTTTCTGAATCTGCTTCATCAACAGAGGTTAAGAGCCCCTAAGTCAACCACTTCCAAACTCTATTGTAGAAACCAGAGGCTCTCTTTCAAATACCTGGCTTCAGCTCCCTTCTAAAAGTTGAATGGATAACCCACATACAAAGTCAATCTTCGGGAAAACGGTGTTCCTCATTAGGTCATTTAAGAAATATTTAGCTACCACATGCCAGCCCAAACCCTCCTAGAATTAACCAACATGGCTCGGAAATGACCAAGACTCGGGAAGTTTACTGTCTAGTGGGGAGCATACTAGTAAATGTTTGTGAGTAATTATACAAAGCACAACTGCACACCTACTACGTGCCTCCACACTTCTAGGTCCATTTACATATATAAGTATCCTATCACTTGATCCTTTTAGCTACCTTGTTAGTTTGGTGTTAAGATTCTTTCCATTTACTAAAGGAAGATTGAGGCACAGACAAATAACTCGTCTTGGGTCACACAAAAGTAAGTCTGACACGAGAGCCCATGATGACTAGAGCCAGTGCTTCACCAATCTCAGTTTCATTTCGTAGCGACTGATTTCTTCACAGTGGATAAGATCTACCAGAAGGCAACCTGCAGAAGCTAGAGAAACAAGAACTTGAGCCTGGCTTCCAATAATGGTAGAAATTTCCAAGAGAAGGCAGCAAGTGAACAGTGGCTTAAACAATGGATGGGGAGTTTGACCACAGACATGAGGAACTGAGAGGGATGGCCAAGACTTACAGCACATGGGAAAGACAAAAGTTAGAGGTAGGAGAGGACACAGATCAAATGTGGTCAGAGGACAGGGTCCCTCGGGGAGAGCAATGAGGGAGAACCGGATTATTCATGGCCTCAAATGTTCATTTAAAGCATTAGCAAATAGATTCCCTTAAGGGCCATGAGAAGATTAAGAAGGTCATGGACACAGACAACAGTATGGTGATTGCCAGAAGGAATGGGGAGTAGGGGGAGGTAGAAGAAGGTAAAGGAGGGATAAATGGAGATGGAAGGAGACTTGACTTGGGGTGGTAAACACACAATACAATATACAGAGTGTATCCTAGAATTGTATAGCTAAAACGATATACTTTTATTAACCAATGTCACCTCAATAATTTCAATTAAAAGAAAAAAAAAAGATCATTCAGTTCTAGGCAAAATGAATTGGAGAATGGAAGTGGGGGGCGGGGAGGGGGGGGCAGCTAGGCAGCACTCAAGAGAGTCTCTGATGGAGGCGCCAAAACAAAATTCAGGTGACAATGTCCTTTTTAAGATAAATGTGAGGAAGAAGCACACAACAGATGCAACTAACTCAGATTCATCAGCTAAGCAAACCCCATGCATCACCACAGGCATCAGCAGCCCCATCTTCATCCTCTGCATTTATAGGCAGATTACTATTGCCAGGCCCGGGATCCATTTGATCCTAAGAAGTATGTGTTGTTGCTCCTAGATGAGGAAGCGGAGAAAAAAGTATGCACAGGGTCACAAATCTCCTAAGGCGTTAGTAGTGGGGATCCAGGACTCACTAATTTGAAAGCCAATGACTGTGAAAGCTGAGGACGTCCAGAGACAGGTACAGTTTTAGGAAAAGTAGTCCAGGGCCAGCAGCTGGGGGACATCTAGGGCCAACACCCAGAGCACCCGGGGAGAAACGCAGATTCCGTGGTGGTTCCACACTCAGGCCCCCGTCCAGTCCTACCTTGCTTTCTCCTTCAATGACGATGACAGGCACGGTAGTGGCAGGCCAGCGGTGTTTGGCTGGTAGGGGTTTGTCACAATTCCATAGAACTATGATCTGAAAGGAATAGGAGTTCATTAGATGGCTTGGTAAGGCTGGATGTATACAGGCCTCCAACCCAACATTTCCTCTGAGAGAGAGAGAAAGGAGATCCAAGCAAGGCAGAACCGCAGACATCAAAACAGATTTTAAAGTTCATCAACTAAAGAGAGAGGACAAGAAGAATAGCCTAGAAATATTACGTCCAGGGGTCTGGAGAAAGTTGGAGAGGAAAGAAGTAATATCAGGGTTGCCGGATCTTAATAAAGTGATTTCCTAAATTCTGATATCTTATGAGAGATGAGAGTGATAATGACACTGATCAAATTAAAAGAAAACGGGACATTGGCTATGAACTTGCACTACACCAGGCAGTGTTGGAGAAAGAAAAGAATTCAAGATAGAACTCATGTTTTCGATTTTCCAGAATGGCTGCTGATTTTATGGGACTTCGTTATTTCTAATAAGTGTGTGTGGTTCAAAAATGGATACTTCAAAATTATTTTAATTCTTTCCTCACTTGTAAACCTTCTTCTATAAGCTATTTACAAATGAGAAAAACCACTGTTAATAACAGCGTATGGGAGAGATGCTGATTTGCCAAATATGGCTACTACAGATTGAATCTTATGCTCCCAATGTCACCATTAGTCATGGCTACTGTGACAGAAAAGCTGACGCCTCCTGGCGCCAACAAGTCTGTTCCTTCTGTGGAAACTCAGTTTTCTGGGATCTCCCAGTGGCACCTTTGATGTTATTTTATCACCATGACGTTTAAAAACAAAATAATGTGCTTTATATTCTTTTAAAAATGTGTTGTTGTATATATATATTTTTTATCCCTTAACCCGGTGCAAAGATCTCTTTGCAACCCGTCCGCTACCTGTGCCCGATTTCACTCTTAAGAACGGATGAAAAGGGAGGAGCAGGACGTGACGTTACGTGACTCCCAGGGAGCAGAGTGTGCAGCGGCAGGTGAGGACTGGGAGGCTCTAGTCCACTAGGCAGGAGCAGGCAGGTTGACCCCACTCACCTGGGCACAGTACTGGGATTTGGCTGCGGCCATGAGCAGTTTCAACACTGGCTGGGACTGAGAGACCAGGGGGGTGACTGCATGGATGACTGCGGTGAATTTGGAGGGGGGCTTTAAACCTGAAACAGAAAGGGGAGAGGCGCCTAATGAAGCGCTGAAAACAAGACATGGAAAATTACTCCTCCTTGCTCTGCCACCTCGCCCTGGAGCTAATGTTCCCTTCCAGCATATTTTTCCTTTGCCTCTTAGGTCCTGACAGAACAAAAACAAGGTGAAAAGCTGCTGGTTTCCTGCTGCCTGAGTCCAGGGACCTCGCTCATTTACAGCTCACTGTCCATTTCCAGGATCTTCCTTTGACATCTTTCCCTCCTTTGGGGATGCACCTTTGATCTTCCTTCTGCTTTGCAGGCACCCAGGTCTAATCACACACACACTCAACTCAAGAAAGGGTCTACTCTAGTCACATCTTAATATGGGTTTAAGTAAATGTGCTCTCTCTCCCAGGGAATTTGCATGTGTCTTATCCGTAATTATGTAATTAGGGTTTTGTTTTTTTGTTTTTGCCTGATCAATACCATTTCAAATATTAACTAGCAAGTGGTAAAGGTTAAAAGAACAGCATACAGAACCTGGCTAAGGTTTGAATGCCACTTCCTGGTGGTGGGATCTTGGCAAAATTACAGAACCCTCTATGCTTCCACAGCATGAAATGGGATTGATAATAATATCAAACATAGGGGGGTGTTCGGAGAATTCAGTTCAATGAGTTAATGCAAACAAAGCACTTAGAACAGGACCTAGCGACAATCAGTGCTCCGTCTCTGGTAGCTGCAGTCCTCACCACCACCTCCACCATCACTACTGTGGAATGGAAGCCCCTATACTCCCGAGAATCTCATTTGTGTAGCAGTGACATACTGAGAGAAAAAGTGTGCGGCCCAGACCTCGACCAGTTGTGCGCTCTGAGACCTCCAGTGGAAAGGTATCACAGAGATACAAAGCTGCCACCAAAGAGAAAGAAGTGGGATGGCGTCTCCCCCTAATGAGTTTTTCCGTAAGAACTCACTAAGAAATCGGAGACCAGTAAAAATGTGTTTTAAAAAGTCACAAGTTTCGCCCTAACCGGTTTGGCTCAGTGGATAGAGCGTCGGCCTGCAGACTCAAGGGTCCCAGGTTCGATTCCAGTCCAGGGCATGAACCTTGGTTGCGGGCAGGTCCCCGGTGGGGAGTGTGCAGGAGGCAGCTGATTGGTGTGTCTCTCTCATCGATGTTTCTAACTCTCTATCCCTCTCCCTTCCTCTCTGTAAAAAATCAATAAAATATATTTAAAAAAGACTTCACTAGTTTAGACCCACTAATTTTGCATTATAGTAGCTTAAATGTCAATAAAAGAGGGTGGGGACGTTCAAGTTAAGCTTTAATATTGATGGGATAAAGGTAAGAATCAGACTTTGTATATTAAAGGATTATACAAATGTTTGTAGAGCAAATTATATCATCCAATTAGTACTTTAATTTCATGTTAGAAAGAAGCTAACTTTCCCACTATCAAGATACACATTCCAGGTTTGCCAAGGAAGAAAAATCAATACGATGGAGGGGTTTGCTTTTTAACAGCGAGGACAAGTCCCCGCTTTTTACTTTCACTAACACTTTAAGGAGCATCATTTACGCACTTTTAATGTGCCAACTCCAAATGAAGCTATTAATGCTCTATAAGAAATATGTAGGAATTTTACCAATAGTGCCTTAATCTGAAAATCACTAAATTCTAAACATATTCCTCAGTGTAGACCACTCACTGGTTTTGATATGGTCTCCATAACATGTTTGGTTTGGACTTAAGGGCTCTTTGTCACTGGTCGATACATCAGGCCACACATTTGTATAAGTTTCTTCTTATCAGCTAATATGCACAACTCAAAAAAGGAAGGTAGTAGAGAGCATCAGCATTGGGTAAAACTAGGAGTCTTTTACCCGATTACATCAAAAGATGCTTTCCTAAACCAGGTTTCTCAAATTTGAAACTGTGAATGATGAGAAATGCCCAAGACATTACTCACAGGAGAGCGACTGGGGCTGCACATACATACTATATCTATGGCAATAACGGTAACAATTCGTAGATGTTTGTCCTTCCTCCCATTTCCTTTTGCCCCATTAATGTTACACTAAAAGCTGCTTGAGGGCAGAGATTGTATCTCATTGGACTTTTTATTTCTATCACCTAGCACTGCATGAACATAGCACATAAGAGGAGCATAATAAATGGTGAATGAGGGATAACATTTCTCCCTTGTCAGATATTCTTAAATCTTTTCCCTTCCCCTTTGTTCAATCAGTTTTTCTTTGGTATGAGACAGAGAAGTTGGGATTGTAAAAAAAAAAATACTGGGGTGAGATCTTCTAGCTCCATTCTATATATGATGAGACTTAAGATTATAGCTAACCCATTGCCATGTTCGAAATGATGCGTAATTTGGGAAACCTATTTCTCAAAAAGAAATGACTCTACTAAATAAGAAGTGTAGCTGTTCAGATAAGAAAGGTGTTTTTTAATTTTTTTTTTTTCATTTTGTAATGCTCTGCAGGATTTATCGTTCTTGACCTTGATACACCATTTATGACAGGGCTCGATCAGCAATCTCCAATGCAGGCTGTTAGGGAGACCCAGCTGTGGAATAGAAAAATCAAGGAGCCTTAATTCTGGACAACAGATGGAGGTGACACCAGGGTAGCTCCCTGGAAGGAACCCACTTACCTAAATTAGCATAGTAGTAAGGAAAATCTCCCAGGTAAGATGAATACTGTGGTAGGACGAACAATCCTCCAGGATGTTTGTTCCATATTAAACTGTTACGTGATATGTGCTTGAATATTCTGTCCTGAATAATCTAGAAAACAAAAACACAGCACCTGGTGAGGACGAGACCCTGACGGTATCTGATGAGGACCGTGCTCAATGCCATTGGAGGGAAGAAGACACTCAACATAGTGACTCTACCCTCCAATTCTCCACTGATAAAAAGTGTCTGAAACATAAAGAGAGACAGAACAATGGGAGAAAGAGAGAGAAAGATGAATTATGACTGATCAAATTTCCTAGCTAAACTGCAGTTTCACCACAAATACTATAGAGTCTTTCTAGAATAAGAAGTCCATGCTCATTTCAAAACATGGTGTGTGGAGTGGTGTCATTGGCAGGGGAGCATCTAACAGTGGTTCTGCGTCCACACCAGGAATATTTGTTCCCGTGCACAGAGAGGTCAACGCAGACCATATGAAGACATAGCTAAAAGCATATTGGAGGTGTGACATATTCTAGAAGCTGTGGAGGTTTTGGTCTGTGGCTTTAATTCAGGAGGCAGATTTATTTGCTTGTCCTATTTCGTTTTCCTTTCAAAGTCAACTGTTGAACTTTTGGAGTACTGGTTAGCTGAAGTTTTCCTATATTTCATCTCAAAAAGTCGGGAGCTAACAATTATTTAAAACAGCCTACATAATAGGACAAGGGCTGTGGCATATGAAGACTAATAATAGCCAAGCTAGTTCATTAGTTTCTCTGGACTTCGGGACCTTGCAGATCATTAAATTCTACATTTAGAGTCAAGCATTCTCCCATCCTGGATCATTTGTCAGATGAATGTGATTAATCCGCCTTACAGATTTCTCTCTGTGACTTTCAAACTCTTGTAATTATACCAACCACTCATTAAGATATGATTTGGCAAATAATTAACTCGATACAGAATTTCATGTTTTCAGCAATGTTTTATTTTTTCTACTTAAGAACAAAAAGAAGAAGCCTGCCATATGTCTCAAGAGATTTCAAACCGAAATCATCATTTTCCAGCTCCCCATTTAATGCAATGTGATTTTAAGTACAGACCATTTTAAATGAAGTTTTATTATTTGTAAGGTTATTAACACCCTCATTTCATCCCACATGGTGAGTGGATAAGTAATAAAGTGAGCTACATTTATCTTTGCAAACCTTATCATGTTTATATTTCTTAATGAGAAAGAAAAAAGGGAGCAGAGAGGAAATTTAGAAGAACTCAAATATCTTAGTTCAATGACTTCTGCATTTTTTCTTTCCCTCAGATCAAAATTGCTAATTTTATATGGCTGGGTAAAGGTTTTCTAATGTGGTGGTGATTTTAGAAACCTAACTAAAATATTAATGTTTACTCTTTGTGGTATAGCAGAGATATGCTAAAATGCTGTTGTCTAGGCACTAATTATGAGAAAATATCATGGTTGTGAGGGTTTTTACATGACAAGCAATCTCAATTTGTAAACCATTTATTCCAGATTTTTTAAATTACTTGCCCAAATACACTGTCTATTTAGTTTCTTTAAAAAAAAAAAATTCTTTATTGGTTTCAGAGAGGAAGGGAGGGGAGAGAGATAGAAACATCAATGATGAGAGAGAATCATTGATCGGCTGCCTCCTGCACGCACCCCACTGGAGATTGAGCCCGCAACCCAGGCATGTGCCCTTGGCTGGAATCGAACCGGGGACCCTTCAGTCCGCAGGCTGACGCTCTATCCACTGAGCCAAGACGGCTAGGGCTATTTAGTTTCTTTTAAAGCTTTTCATTTTTTCCCTTTTTTTTTTCTTTCCAAATTTATGTACTTTCCAGCATGTGGTCACTTAAACAAGTTTGGATATTAAGACACAGAGCAAATGGAGAATAGGTAGCATCATAAATCTGACCTATATAGACATGACGTGGAACTCAGAGATCACAAAATGGATCACCACTCACTTCGGCTCTCTGGGTGGTGTGCTTCTCATCATCATGGACTTTTTTTTGGTTGAGTATCACAACACTTTTATCTTTTTAATTCAAGGATATACAATAAGTCATAGTACTTCTGAAATACCAATAAGCATATTATATTCTCTTCAATGGCTCTGGACGGGAAGATGTCAGCAAAGGTATGAAAGCAATAGCAAATGTTCAATTTAACCTGGATCAAGCAATTGACCACCTTTATGTGTCACTTTGCTCATTTGTAATAAAACAATAAAATATCATACTAATTATAATAACCCCTCAGAATCATTAGGAAAAGCTGCATAAGTGTTCATGCTTAAGACTCAATTTTTTTTTTACCATTAATAAAAAATCTCATTCCTGTGTTCATTTTCTAGGCATAGATTTTTCCATTTTTACACAGCTATAATACTATAGGTATTATATATTATAGATATCTCCTCATATTACTATTCATGGTTTACTTTTTCTAAATGACCCACAACAGTGTGATTTTTTCTATGCAAAGTAATGAACACATTTATGAATTAAAATTTTCCACATTTAGGATTGATTCTTTAAGACTTTGTCAAGGGGTATGAATACTTTTAAGGCAGTTCATATCATTGGCAAATGTCTTTCTGAAAGGTTTCTAACAACTTGACTTCTCAAAAGTTTGAAAGAATAGGGATCTGATATACATAAACACAAACACACACATAATACAACATTTTTAAAATTACAATCCCAAATGGCACCCCAAAAAGAATAGTATTTCCTATTAATGTGAATTCAAAGGGAAGAATGACAGGCTCCTTATTTTTCTTTTATTCTTTGCCATAAAAAAAAAAGGACTACTGATTACAGGTTACGGTCATTCCATGTGGTCCTGACTTGGTCTTCTGACCCATGCAATATTACCTAATACCCACAGTGCCACCATATGTCACCTCACTCCAAGCCAAAGCAACCTCCTATTTCCATTATCTCATTGATTTTAAAATTTCATTGTACAATAGCACCAGCAAGGCGATGGTTTAAATGTGCTTGGTTAGATAACTGAAGAGAAAATGAGAGAATGAAGACTTCATGAAACTCCATGAAAAATGTGCTTTCCAAGCTGCTGTTCGCTGTGTTCACATATTATTATCGTCTCATACACTTTTCTTTTGCTCACCCTGGTTCTGACGGGGCTCCTATGGTTCAACCTTCCATGCCAGGTTTACTATTGTGCAGTATTCTGACATATAATGAAATCCAGGAAGGAACACTGTCTTGGCAGTATTTTATGACTGTCCCCAACATTACTTGTCACTCTGCACACACACACAAAAACTCAGCTCCAAAAAGACTGAGCTCTTATTAAATAGCTCCTTAATTCCAAGATACAGAATAAGGAAACTTTAGTGACAATGGAAATACAATACTAAGTTGAATCCCAAATAGGACAGAGTGCAGCACAATAGAATGTACTACAACTTGACCCTGGCATTGGAGAGGAGACTGAGGTGTCCTGTTTTTAATTGTGTCTAAGCACTACCTATATCTCTAAGGCTCATAGCCTCCAAACCTAAGTAATCCCCTTCTCATGGTCTAGTATACAGCAGGCAAGGAAGGAGTCTGAGTGTAGAACAAACTGAAGCCAGGGATAATGTCCGTTGTCTTCGGGTAACTGAATTATCCTCAAGCCTTAGGAGCTCTAACAGGGACCAGATAATATAAAATGACAGATTATCTACATTCGAAGCTAAGTGGGCATTTTTGATATGCATTACTTAAGTAATTCTTACAAACATACTGACTTTGTTTATTTTTGTATGTGAAAGGCATTTTCTGCCAGTTTCTCTGCTTTTCTGTTTACATTGGGCTCTGGGTTATCTGAGTTTTGAATTAAAAAGGGAAACTGGATGGTATCACTCATGCAATTCCGTTAAGGGGTCAAGTTGTTACAATCTAATCTCAAGACTATATATGGAGATGTGACAGCTGCTATAAATTAAAATGAAGTATATGGTTTGCAGTGTTTTCAAAAACAACTGTGTCGCTAAAGAACTACATGGCTTACAAACAAGGGGAAGAAGGCATTTTCCAGGCACAGAGATGAACACAGCTTGACATAAGTTCCTATTCTGATGAATATCACACATTCAACTGTTATTAGGGGATAATTGAGCCCTGCTAACTTAATAGGCAAGAGACCAGATCTATGCAATAAACCATACTCAAAAGAAATGTAATTAATGAGATACCATCTTTCACCTGGCAAATTAGCAAAGTTGTGTGTTTGTGTTTTAATTATGCTCCTTAGGGCTGACAAGCATGCAGTAAGCCAGGGTCTTCCCCAGACAGCTTGTGAGTCTAGATCAGGGGTAGGGAACCTCCAGCCCAAAATCATTTGGTTTGGCCCTGCCAAGGCATTAGGGGTGAGTTAACAAATGTTTAACCAAATATAGCAGGCTGATTTTTAAGTCAATAATTTTTTATGGCCTGGGAATGATATTATAAATATCCAAATGGCCCTTGGTAGAAAAAAGGTTCCCCACCCCTGGTCTAGATTGAAGAGTAATTTGGCAACACAGATCATGGCCTTAGAAATGCCTAGACCCTTTGGTTGAGTAATCCCACTTCAAGAACTCCATACTAAAGAAATAAAGATGTAGTTATGATATATGTAGAAAGTCATTGCTTGAATATATTCCTATCTATAAAAAAATAATTAGAAATAGCATTAATAGCCAACAATAGCAGATTGGGTAAATACATACAGGCTCACACCAAAGGTGACATACAGAGTGAAAAAAAAAAAAAGAGAGAACATGTGGTCTGAGTGTATTAGAGTGGACAACTAATAGGGGAAAATTAAAAAGCTAGAGACAGACCCAAGATGCCTAAAAGTAGCATGTGAGAATACCAACAAAATATATTGGGACAACTACACAACAATTTGTCAAAAAGAAAAAAAAAAAAAGGTTAGATTTTTCAACACAGATCATACATAAAAGTAAATTGTATTAAATAGTTAAGTTTAAAAACTTAATCATGACAGTACTGGAAAAACGTAAATGAATCTGTACGTGTATATAAATAGAATTGTGGTCAAAAACTTCTTTCTAACCATAACAAATGGAAAAGTCACAGACAAAAAGATTGCCCAACCATAAACAAAATAGAAAGGCATACCAGAAATTGGGGAAAGACATTTGCCATAAAACAGTCAAAGGGTTAATATTTTTAATATAATAAGGCCTTAAAAATTAATGAGAAAAAGTGGGACAACATTGTGGCTATTTCTATTTCTTTCTTTGTGAGTTTCCTGAGCAAGAAAATAGCTGAAAAATATTCATCCTAAGAAATATACATTAAGAAAATAATAATTATCATTTTTAAAGATATAATGCCCAATATTAGTGAAAGTGATAAAAATTAAAGGTCAAAACAAATCCTCTCATATAAGCTGGAGAGATTATAAATTAGTGCAATTCTATGACAGAAAAATTGAGAATTCACATTAGGAAACTTAACATTTGGCATATTCTTTGAACCAGGTCTTTGAATTCAGGGAATTTATCCTAAGGAATTAATCTTCACCCTGCCCAGCAAGTCTGTGCTAAGGCTATTTGCTTTAATGATGAATATAATAATAAAAAGCCAAAAACAATGGTAATATCTTCAGATTGGTGATTCATTAAAGAAACTGAGTGATATCATGGAGTATTACATAGTTACTAAAATAATTACAGAATAATCTAATAACAAAAAATATTAACAATATATTAAGCTGAAAAATATTACAAAGTACAGAAAGACTCTTTTTTAAATAAAAAATGACAACATATTTGTAAATTTACATAGATAAAAAAGCATCTTATTCCAAAAGGAAAAAGTAAAAAAAATGATATTCAACTTTCCTTATTCCTAGGAAGGGTCTTGTGTGGAGGACAGGATCAAAGAAAAGAATTATTACATATTCAAATCTGCTACTATGAGCAGAAAAGAGGCAGTCCATTTTAATTGAAGGGAGTGCTTTGGAGGCATAAGAGAAGTTTGCTTGCAATAAGGAAGCCTTTTAAAAATATTTTTTAAAATATATTTTATTAATTTCAGAGAGGGAGAGAGAAATAGAAACATAAATAATAAGAATCATTGATTGGTTGCCTCGTGCATGCCTCTACTGGGGATCGAGCCTGCAACCCCAGGCATGTGCCCTGACTAGAAATCAAACCATGACCTCTTGGTCAGCACTCAACTACTGAGCCACATCGGCTGGACAAGGAAGCCTTCTCAAGCCATTCTGACCCTAACCCCTTCATGGGTGAGCCTGGGTCCTAAACAGCCTTTTCCACCTAGTTTCAGGATGACCTCATTCATGAGAGGACACTGACCAGAGCATGCCCCCAGGTGAGAGCAGGGGCCAGGCTAGGCTTGGGGTAGGTAAGTAAATGCCCTGCTGTGCCTGGGGCAGACCCAGCATGGGCTCTGATACGGAGCGGGGTCAGAAGATAGCAACGTGGACAAAACAGGGTGACTTCAGCTTTCCTATTACTCAGGCTTCTCAGTGTGTGCTCCAAAGTGCTGCTTTTAGAGCAGTAATCACTTTTCCAAAGTAAATACTCCAAAAGTGGGGCCACAAATGCCCCACCTCATCATGCAGACAGACACCTACGAATCACCTCCAGGCTGTGCCGCACCCAGCACCTCTGCCCCCGCCTACACGCCCGCAGTCAGGAGTGTGCAGTTTCCCAAATCTTTTCTTAGCTCTTTGTGCTACTTTGGTGCAGCCTCAGGCCTCTCTACCTGCTCTACTTCCAAAGGTTTTAATCATCCCCACGCTTCCCTTTCCTTTCTTCCTCTTGCCTTAAAAAAAGCAACTTGAAGATGGGCCCCCATCTGCCTGCAAGATTTTCTGATTTCATAATGTTTAACACTTTCTGAGCCGGGTGGGTGTCATCCTGAGTTTCTTTGCAACATCGATGCTGGTTGGGTTGTATCTGTCTTGAGAATTAATTGTGCTGTGCCCCGATGCCGTGGGACTATGGCAGCCGGGAAATCATTCATATTTTTAGAATGGTAGGAGATTTCCCCCAACTTGGTCACTGTGTGTCTTCTAAAAGGGCTACAGAACTATGTCTTGAAAGGATGCCAGTAAGTCTGAATGGCAGGAAGGCAGTCATTAGCCACATATCCCTGAAATGAGGAAAGACAGAGCCGATCTCTGTGTCAGGAGTGTAATTCTCCTCGTGTCAGTTTCCCCCTGGGTTTGTCAGAAATGGAGTTATCTGCTTGGGCATGGCAGAGCAGGTAAGAAAAGAGTTAACTGTCAAAATCCAAGCACAGACAATTCGGTTTTGCCCCATTTGACCAATAGCACATCACCAATAGCAAAACAGAAGGCCAAGAGAAGCGTAGAAAGGGCCGTTATTCATCAGAGAGCCAAGTGGTCCCACTTACCTCTAGTGTAGTTAATACAATCTTCTCAACTGAAGAAAAATAAGCCTCCCACAAGAATTGTGTCTGCTGTCTAAGTGCTAGGATTTTATCCTGATGAATAGACCTGATTGTAGAAGGAATCTGTAACACAAGGCGAACACACAATAACTGTAAGCGGAAAACAATGCGATGAGGCCATTGGATCGAATAACGCACTTGGGCTTTTTAGTCGTTATAGCGTTCAGCTTCTAGCATATAGATCTGCTAAAAGTCGCCAACCGCCAGGTTACAATACCCTGAAACGGTGTCAGGTACAAAACAGCACGTACTGGGCATCAGCTTTAATAAGGACCTTGAATGAATGGAAGTTACAGTTCTCCTCTAAGGCTCAGAAGCAGGTTATCAGCTGTGTAGGATGTTCTTACAGTAGCAGTCACTGTTTTCTCCCCTGAGTCCCACAGATCCGTGATCTTGCATGTGGACAACCAAACTTTACAGAGAAGGAGCTACAGGCCTTGGGGAAAGGATGAAAGGCTTCATCCCCGAAAACCTTTTGAGACATGCCATGCCAGGGAAACAAATTATCTACTCAAGGGCTTTTTTGTGTGTTATTTTTTAAATCTTTATTGTTGAAAGTATTACATATGTCCCTTTTTTCCCCCACTGACCTCTCTTTTTTTTTAAATATATATATTTTTTTATTGATTTCAGAAAGAAAAGGAGAGGGAGAGAAAGATAGAAACATCAATGATGAGAATCATTGATTGGCTGCTTCCTTCCTGCACACCACCCAATGGGGATCGAGCCCATCGAGCCCGCAAGCAACTGGGGCATGTGCCTTGACCAGGAACTGAGCCGTGACCTCCTGGTTTTCATAGATCGACATTCAACCACTGAGCCACCGAGCCCTGGGCTACTCAAGGGCTTTTTAGGGAATGTCTCTGAGCCTCTCCAATGAACCTGAAGCTGGGATTAGTCAATTCTATGTGCACACGCCCCCGACCTCACCCTGAGAGCTGTTCTGCTACTCAGACCTCTTTTTGGCTCCAGGACTTACCCCAACCCAATCTAACGTAAGCTATCCAACATCGAGTATGTTTAGCCATCACTGCTCTCTACCACACCACACAATTTTAAAACGAGGAATCTATGTCCTGTCCATACTGCTGCACATGTTAAGGCAGGAGAGTGGCTTTTCATCTGAAGCCATGACAGGGATATCATTATTTTTACTAGCAGTGCAGCTCATGGGTAAGCACAGGGACACATAAGTTAGAGTGGAATTCTTGTCTCCACCATTTACTAGCTGTGCTTCCTGGGACAAGTTACTTGATCTCTCATTTATAAAATGGGGATACAGTACTGACATCATAAGGTTGTAACTGAGATCATGTAAGTGCTTAGCACAGGGCCCAGAACACGGAAGCTTAATTAATAGAGCAATAATTACTACTGATGTGATCATTGTTGACATAAGGGTGATGACATTCAAAGCTGGACAGACTGCTTAGTGTCTACATGTGCACTTGCTTGAGTCTGGAGTTCTTCTTTGAGTTTCTGGTGAGTTTCCTGGGCTGGCTTCCTATTTGCACATATAGTTTGAGATTTCTTTCATTTATGGAGTCTATACCCTTCGCAGGGGTAGGGAACCTTTTTTTCTGCCAAGGGCCATTTGGATATTTATAACGTCACTTGAGGGTCATACAAAATTACCAACTTAAAAATGAGCCTGCTATATTGGGTCCAATGTTTCATTAGCTCGCCCCTCATGCCTTAGCAGGCCAGACGTTCTCCACCCGTCTTAGAGGCAATTCTTTGTGATTAGGAAGTGCCCTTTTGTGCTCACCTCTTTCTGCATGCTTGCTTCCCTAATGCTTGACTAATCAGCCAGATATGGGGGCCTGGGCTAACGCAGAAATGCTCTGATTGCTGCTTTAATAAGTTACCCATGGCACTGTGACTAAGGCTACCTCTAAGTTTCCACTGGAGGGGAAGGTGGTAGCATTGCTTTTAAGAGAAGCAGTAAAACTGCTTCACAATAAGAACAGATGGGCGAGCTGTCGGGGCCACATCCAAAAGAGGATAACAAATGTGTGCCCCAAATGTGTATCTGGATCCCCAACACCGAAGAAGCATGGAGGCAGCAGGTAAAGGAGAAACTGACAGACAACTATTAGCCCGAAACCAGCGCTCCAGGTGAAATGGGAGGTACATACCCTTGGAGAAGGTAGAAAAAACCATTCATATCATGAATCCTTGGCAAGTCAAAGCAAATTTATTTTATTTACTTACGAAGAAATTACCTAGATTGCCAAAGAAAGACATGAGAAAAATTACCCTGCTGAAGTTTCATAATCAGTCTCTCTTCTAAATGTCAGGGGTATTTTTAAGAGTCATATAGACCGACTTCTCTGTTTCATCATGGTCATGAGGAACCAGTCCATTAGAAAAATGCCCAGTGCTATTGCTATGTAGTCTCCAAGAGACTGGATCGGCTGTGGTTACGATAGGAGAAAGGGAGTATCATGGGTAACCTACCAATACACTCCCCTCTTATATAAGCCACATCTTGATGCTCCTACATCAAGTGCAATATATTTTACTTGTTTCTGTGCACAATACAAGTATCTGACTATGCCTGCAAAGTGTTCCGGAAGATAATTCCAATTGACTGAAAAACAACAACAACAAAACAACACAAGTTCTAAGGTTTAATGGCATTTGGCTATTGGTTATTAATCTGCTTGTCCTAAGAGGCAGGTATGGAAAAGTGACAAATTAATTCCAATTTGGCCAGATGGTTTGGGAAGCTGCAGAACTCAAAGTCTTAATAAAAGGTCATGTATGGTAACAAAGCTCATGGGATCTACCAAAATAGATATAGAAAAGACACACTGAGCTCTCTTGGTGACAGGATGATGAGAACATATGCAATAAAAACATCCAAGCTGTTCTAAAACAGAAAAAGAAAAATTGTAACATAACAAAAACATTTCCCGGAGCAGACATTTGGGCTTGTTGCCAGCTCTTTAAAACCACTGGCAACGACAGTGCAGTCATTGTTCAATATGGAGGCAGCTGTGCAAAGACAGAACGCATATGAGAGAGGGACTATCAGCATGTTCGGGTGGGTGTGGAATAGAAAACACAATCCAAGCCAAAAAGTTGCTTCAGAAGGTGAAGTATGCATCAACGTTGGTGAAATGGTAGGACATGGACAACCACAATTGAGTATCCGACACTGCTCTCCATGTCAAAGACAAACTACAATTTACTCACATCTAATTCATGGGAATATTGACACATAAATGGAGAAATTATGGCTCATGTTTTTTACTCCCTTGGTTTCCAAAATTTCCTTTAATAAACATGCATTATTTTTCGAAATCATAAAAGGAAAAGGGTACCTTGAAAGACAGCCATATTGATCACTTTGGGTTAGTTTTTCATGAGTAAATTTTTTAAATTCTCTTAATTGTTTATAATATATATTTTTATTGATTTTTAGAGAGGAAGGGAGAGGAAGAGATAGAAATATCAATGATGACAAAGTATTATTGATCGGCTGCCTCCTGCATACCCCACACTGGGGATCAAGCCTGAAACCTGGGCATGTTCCAAGACTGGGATTCGAACCGTGACTCCTGATTCATAGGTTGACGCTCAACCACTGAGCCATGCCGGCTAGGCATCCTGAGTAAATATTTTAGACACACACCATCTCTGTGTGGGAAGGACACTTGCTGCTGGACCATGAATGCCTCTTTCGTTTTGTAGATCCCAGAGGCCACTCAGGTCACATAGAATCAAACAGAAGGAATGCTTTGGAAGCAGGGTTTAGCTTGCCTAATCCATAGCCCTCTCACTTATAAACGTTTCACCTGCTACTTTCAGGAGAATCTGCCTCACTTCACCAGGAGCCAGCAGACTGGCTAGCAGCATCGAAATAGGATCAATGACAGAGTTAGACACTCAATTTTGTGGATATCAAAAAATGCGAGGGTATTTTTAAAAATCATTCTACACATATCTGTGGTAATTCAAGATAAAGTACAGAATGCCACAAAAGGAAAACATTAAAATATTCTGTAATTTTCAAGAAAGGAGCATGGCAATTTATGTAGAATGAAAATATTATTGCCCAAAGGGGCTATAGATAAATCCTTAGTGAGCAACAATTGCTGTCCTCAGATTTCTCTGTGAGTATTGTACCTCCCTCCCAGGTAGCTCTTAAGAAGTTCAAACTTTTATTAGATCCCTTTTCAAAGATTAGTTCACCATATTTATGTGGGTTCATTTCTGGGCTCTGTATTCTGTTCCACTGGTGTGTATGTCTGTCTTTATGCCAGAACCATCTGTTTTGATATCTGTAGCTTTGTAATATATTTTGAAATCAGGAAGTATGATTAGGCTATCTGGGGTCTTTTGTGGTTCCATACGAACTTTAGGATTGTTTTCCTATTCTATAAAAGATGCCACTGAGATTTTGATAGGGGTTGCATTGAATCTCTACATTGCTTTGGGTAATATGGATGTTTTAACAATATTGTCTTAATTCTGCAATCTAGGACAACATAGATGAACCTTGAGGACATTATACCAAGTAAAATAAACCAGTCACAGGAAGACAAATACTGCATGGTTCCACTTCTATGAAGTATCAAAAAGAGTCAAATTCATAGAATTAAAGAGTAGATTGATGGTTGCCAGGGGTTGGGGGTGGGGGAATGGGGAGTTACTAATTTGTGGTGTAAAGTTTCAGTTAAGCAGGATGAAGAAGCTCTAGGGACCTGCTGTACAACAGCAATGCATTATGTACTTCAATATTAAAGACAGGTTTCATATTATATGTTCTTACCACAATGAAATTAAATTTAAAAATCTAGATAACCAAAGACACATATTAAAAAGCATTTTTATTAGAGGCTGCTCTTTCAGCTAGGTATCTTAAAGATAAGACTCACTCAGGTACCCAGAGTGGATCATTTGAGCAATAATAACACTAATTATGTGAATCAACCCTAGAGACAGCTCTCTTTCTGAAAATTAATCTGAAGGCAAATACAGAAACAGGGGAAAGGAATATGAAGCAGGACTATGGAACAAGGCCTCTCATATCATTTCTAGAAACTCTGGATATTGAAGGGGCTGGATATACAGCCCTCCTCACCATCAGAGCTCATATCCGTTACCTGTAACTTCTCCTTTTTCTAACATATTCCCCGGACCTGGGCAGATTCTGTGTTGCAAAGTGCACAGTGCCATATTAAATGACTTCATATTCGCCATGACACAGGCCATTTTCTCCTGATAAAAATTTCTTTTATGGAGCTGACCTTTTGGATTCATCTTCTTTGGAAGTCTGGATGGGGGCAGCAATAATCCACTGATCTGTTGAAGGCCAAGCCCCTTCCTTACCTGTAATAACAATCTTTCATCGCCTATGACGGCAGCTTGGTTCCAATTAATCACTTCAGAGAACGGCAGCTCCCATCCATTGCTGAGCATCACAGGGACACAGGCAGCCTGTGCAAAGAAGGGGACTTCATGAGTGTGAGGAGAGTGACAGCGGGAACCGTTCCAATCAGGGGCGAAATCAGTACAAATCCAATCACTGGCATTTCTTACATCACATGAATCCTGGACTGCTTTCATGAGTTGTCAAGTCACATGAAGGTCGTATGTATCCAGCCAAGATTTTAATATCTGCAAGTCTTGCCCTAGAATGCTAAAACCCCATTTCTATTCCAGTACTGGGTTTGGCTGACCTCACTTCCTTGGAGATGACTGGCCTCACTGGAGAAGTTATACTGATGTAACAAAATCTTTTACCAACAACATCGCAGCACAAAACCAACCTTGGATAGAAACGGTTTTGTCAGGGTAATGGCCACAGTCAGCTGCCAGTGCTTTACCCCAAATGTCATGAGCAACAGAGTAGGGTGGGGCTCGGCTTCCTGACAAAGCATTTGTGGACGTAACTGCTACAGGGTGTCTACCTTTCCCTTGTTCTGAACCAGAACTTTATTCCCTTCAGTGTGGAGGGACCCAAACCACTGCTTACCAACTGACTACCTGCACAGCGACCCAACAGCCCCCAAACACCGGGCTACTGACAAAATCCTGGGTCCAGATACACATAATCCCAACCAGGGCGCATTGTCCTCCGTCAACACCTTGAGAGGCTACGAGCACATTGTGACCCTGTGCTTCTCAGAACACACCGTGCACTGGATGAGACGCTCAGAGAAGGAAGCTCTGCTGTCGGAGGACAGGGCAGAGTGACGGAAGTCAGGCAGCCGGTGACAAAGCACAGATTCAGCCAAACTGCAGAGCACCGAGGAGAAAACGTGGCAGCAAGGGGGCGAGGAGTGGAGAAGGAGGAGGCTGAGGGCGTGCTTTCTGAAGGCTGCAACTTCCAGGTAGAAACATGCATAACAGTCTCAACAAGAGTCAGGTTTCTGCAGAGTGCGGTTAATGAGCAGAGACTCCACGCAGGTCTGGAGCTGCAGCCGGGACCTCTGGACGGCAGAGCTGGGAAGTGCGGGGCCCACTGAGCACCACCATGCACCATCCTGCTGGCATCGCTCTCACATGTTAGAGGGCCGGAGCGATGACTGAGAGCAGGGACCGAACAGGCAATTTGATTTTGGTGACTACGACCCATAAGCCATTTCCACTGCTCTTGAGGCTGGCTTCTAGGAAAAGAGCCGAGTCTCTGGGAGGAGCCCAGCGAGGCTGCCCGGCTGCAATCAAATCTGGCCTCTGTTTGAAAGCATGTCCCTGAAGAACCCACCCTCCCCGGTGGTGAAACCCTTTAGTCTTCTCCTGTCCAAAGGCAGGAAGAAATCCGCCTTCTGCCCCCACAGAAGAAAAATCTTGCATGTTTTCTTGGGAAAACAGATCTCAGGTGTTCAAGGCAATTCACGCACTCTGTTTGAATCCCAGGAGAAGTGCTAAGGTTCAACCCACGCAGCGGCCTCCGCTCCTCAGCCCTATTCTGGGGAAGTGTTGGGGTCTCTTACCTGCAGAGCCTCCAGGAACCTGAAGGATCCGAGCCTGCGACCACGAGGAACCAGACAGAAAGTGGCATTGTGCAGCATTTCCCGATAATCATACCTGGAAGGAGAAGAGGAGCAGTCAGCCAACGAAGACCCGTAGGGATGGAGGGATGAATGAGCACCTGTGGGTGCACACCTGCATGAAATTCCCAGAGCAACTTGGAACTACCCCAGGCGGGCAGTTCTCCCTTTTCCACGGGGGCACAGGGACTGTTGCATAGACAACAAGCTTGAACCTTCAAGTTGGACAAAGCTATTAGGGTCTTTTGCAAATAGCCCATTAAGGCAAGTCTGATGGTCCCAGTGATAATCTGGCTTGCTCAGCCTTTGCTTCCAAAATCAGATTTCTGTATCCTGATGAAATGTGCTGTTCCATAAGCTTAAAAAAAAATCACTGCTAGTTTTGTTTTTTTTTCTTAATGCCATGTCATTCACCAAACTAAGACTGTTCTTGTTCCTCACCCCACAAAACCATGCTATTAAAACCTACTCAGGAAACCACCATTACAAGCACAAAACAACATTTATTTTCTCCTTCAAGCTGGAGTTTCTACATTTAACCAAGAACATTCAGTTACCCAAGGCCAGCGATTTTCAACCTTTGTCATCTCCCGGCACACATAAGCTAATTACTAAAATCCTGTGGCACACCAAAAAAGTATTATATTTTTTTTGCTGATTTGAAAAAAAAAAAAAGGTATAATTTTGATTCATTTACACCGGACAGCTATTGTTGTATTGGCTACTGTCATTTTTTATTTACAAGCTAAGGGAAAAGAGGCCATCACCCCTGACTAAATAAATCATCAGGTGTAACATGTTTTAAGTATTCTTGCGGCACACTGGTATGTGGCAGCACACCAGTTGAAAATCAATTCCCTAGACAAATACTCATATATAAGAGTGGCTAATGTGCCTTACAGGGGAAGGAGCTTGCTTAAGAAATGGGGCAAGAGGAATACCAAGATATGATTGTTTCTTCCATACAAATACCATTTAATGGCAAAACACTGGTTTTGCACTTGAAAAAAAAAAAAAAAGCAAAATATAGCATGAGTGTCACCTGTCTTTCTGCTGGTGAAGTGCAGGAAAGAGGAGGAGCATTTCATTTTGTTTAGGGTCATCCATTTGAAAGTGATTTCCACAAACACATTCCTAACCACACAGTTCCAGGCTCATTATGAATTTAAGAAAACCTGGGAAACTAGAGATGGCTCCTGTCCCGTAAGGCCCAGAGTCTCAGAGCTAAGATGAAATCACTCATTTTTCAAGAGCTTCCAATGCTTCACAGACAGGTGTGACTTTGACAGCAGCATATGTCACCAGCATTTTCTGACTCTAATAGTCTAATTTAATCATAGCCTAAAGGCACTGGATTCTTCCCTCCTCTTTTTGGGATCCTGATATATAAATTTATATTTTTAAAGTCCACATCTATTTTTATATTCTCATACAAACTAGGCGTATGGGAGTAAGCCAATTTTCAATTATAAACCCGTCATTAAGAAGAGACATCATGCAAAGGGCCATTTGCTTAAACAAGCGTGTAGAACTAATTTGCACAAGAAAAGGTCACCGTGAATGGATTAAGATTATCTCCACTGAGAGTAAAATAAAAACCCTTGCTGCATTAATTAAACTGCAAAATAGACTTCAAAGTAGAAAAGAGTTTCAAGAGGGCTCAAATTTAGCTAAATAAGAAAAAATATTAAATTCTGATGCTAACGGCTTCTTTTTTCTTTTAGTCACCAAATATTGAGGGAAAACTGACAAGTATGTTCAAGTTCAACTGATATAAGGTCTGAATCTCTACCTAATTGATGGAGAAGAGGGAAATATGTACACACATAACACAAATATATGCATAAAGTTTAAACTGCAATTTTTTAGTATAAAAAGGGTCAAATATACTTCAGGCTACAGCAAAGTTTAATAAATGCCAAGAATAGAAAACCCCTGAGGGGCTAGCACTGAAGGTCCTACATCCTTGTCATTAGGCTGCTAAAAATGTAAGACACTATTAAAGTTCTGGATTGTAACAAGTTTCAAAGTTTCCAGGTGCAGAATTTACTTTAGGGAAGGAATGGAGGGAGAGAAAAGGCAGAAAAGTTAGAGGAAAAATTCACCTGGGTGTTAATTTTTAAGTGGTAGTATGGAGTATTTGCTGACGTAGCAAATAAAGCTTACGTGATTGAAGCTTGTGTTCCTTCACATAAGAGGTTAACAGAAGATGTGGGGAGAGTATTCTTGCAGAAATCGGGAACCCACTAGGCACACATAAGATTATGAACACAACACGGGAGCTTTCTGGGCCTCAGTTTTCTCATCTGCCAAGTGAGCCAGCTGGGCTAGATGAGTAAAGATTACTTGACACTCCATTTTCCTTTGTTATGATTGTTAAGGAAGAAAGAAGAATGTCCTTTGGGAACATCCCACTGCTCCAGAGTTTCCATAACTATTGCATGTACATATGTGCCTATATGTATGTAGATGTCTGCTCATGCATACACATGAACAAGTGTATTCATGATGACACACAAAGACACAAACAGTATACATGCATAACTTAAACAATGATTTTCAGATTTCTAATCATGCTCAAACTCTTTTGGGCTCCAGGGACCATGAGCCAGTAAATTATTACTATGTTATCCTAGTAAATGAAGGCGTAATGAAGCTCCAAAAGGGAGGCAGACGATGGATCAAGTTGGGCCACATATGTGTTTGGTGCCCTCCCACTCAGACTTTCTGTGGACCGGGCCCCTCTCCATATTGATGTTCTCACCTGCCCCACACCACCCTCCTGCCAGACTCTTCAACTCACTCGCTTTATCAGTCATTCTTTCAAGAAGTACTATGTTCCAGGCACTGTTCCAGTGCTGCAAATGTTGTGCAGACATCTTTCTCTAGCTGCTAAACTCATCGAAGAATCACCCAACAACTAGAAAATACTGATGAGAACTTAAGGTGTAAGATCTTCTGGGGATGTTTTCATTACAAAGTAGACTATGAAGACAGGTCCTCCAGATTGACACAGTAAGGACCTCTGGCCACTCTCCCCAGCAAAACAATTTAACTGGTAAAAATTGTTTTTTAAAAATTCATTTGAAGTTTCCGGAAATTGTTCTAAGGACATAATGACAAATAGAAAAACATTCCTTCAAGAGAATCTATCAAATCTCAGGAAGAACAGTTGAGTGTCTGGAGCATTTGAGCCAGACCTGACCAGCCCCTACCAGTTCTGCCTTATAGAAGTTCAGGGGAGTACAGTCCAGAAGACTGGGCTCCTCTCTCTCCCAATACCCATCAGGATAGTGAAAACACAACCCACAGACAAGAGAAAATATTTGCACATCATAAATTTGAGAAAAAGCATTTATCAAGAATATGTAAAGAACTCTCCCAATTCAGCAATAAAAAAGACAATCCGATTTTAAAACAAAGGATTTGAATAGATATTGTTCCAAAGAAAATATACAAAGTGCCAATAAGCACATGAAAAAGATACTCAACATCATTAGTCATTAGGGAAATGGAAATCAAAACTACAATGAGATATCACTTTGCACCCACCAGGATGGCTCTAATCAAAAGAACAGATGAGAACAGGTGCTGATGGGGCTGCAGAGCAAGTGGAGCCCTGAGACATCGCTGGTGAGAAGCAAAATGGTGCAGCCACTTTGGAAACTAGTTTGGCAGTTTCTTATGAGACTAAAAATGGGCTTAGCACATGACCCAGCAATTGCACAGTTGAGCATTTATCCTAGAGAAATGAAAACTTATCTTCATGCAGAAACTTGTCCATGAATGTTCACAGCAGTTTTATCCTTAATAGCCCCACCTGGAAATCATCCAAATGTCCTTCGATGGGTAAATGATTCAACAAACTGTGGTACATCTATAGCCTAGAATACTTCTCAGCAATAAAACAAAATGAACCATTGACACACACAACCAGCTCAAGGAAATTATGCTCAGTTTAAAAGCCAACCTCAAAAGGATATGTACTGCATTATTCCATTTATATAACATTTGTGAAATAAAATAATTAGGGCCCAAGAAAGAGATTAGTGGCTACCTGCTACCAGTAAATGGGGGTTGGGGAAAAAGATGAGGCGATGACGGGTCAAGTGAGGGGGCAATCCTTTTGAAAGGACTAATTCTCCCCAATAATACTTAAGTTTAGAAATGTGAATCATATAGAAATCATCAACTTCTTAAAAGCAAGAGATATCCTAAGCAAGAAAATAAGTAGATGAGGGAGGCAATTAATCTCAGAGAACTTTCAGCTTTAATTAATAAATGGTTTTGTTACCCTTTTCAGGTAGGCATTACATTCCCCACTGTATAGGTGATGACAGAGAGAACAGTTTTCATAAATGATGCAAAGAAAAATGTAATAAAAATGACTGGACCCTGAATTTAATCCTGAAACCAACACCGCCCTATGGCCAAAATAATCTTCCCCTTAAAGTCATATTGAATAATATATGGGATACACCCCATTTAAAATGGGCCATGTAAGAAAACATAATTCAAGACCTTCCCCCTCCATATGAAACACATTTTTGCTGGTAGTAATTCAGTACAATTGGGAAGGGGGGTGGGCAGTGTGCATAGCGCAGGGGTTCTCAAAGTGGGATCTCCCAACGAGTAGCATCATCCAGGAACTTGCTACAAATGTAAATTCTCAGCCTCACCCAGACCTGCTGAATCAGAGAGTCTGGGGGCAGGGCCCAGAATTCTGTGTATTAACAAGCCCTCCAGGTAATTATGATGCGCCCTAAATTCTGAGAACCACTGCCATGATAGTTAAGAGCTTAGTAATTAAAAGCTTAGTGGTTCGGCAGCTTTAGAGACAGCCAAACCTAGGTTCGAATTTCAGCTTTGCTGTTTTCAAGTTGAGTGATCCTGGAAATGTTATTTGTTGAAATCTTATTTTCCCAGTTGGCAAAATGTGAATAATACTTAATATTGTGAGGATTAAATGACATTTTTAAGTAAAGCCTGGGCTCATTATACGCAATCCATATATGGAAGCTATTATCATCATGGCTGAAGGGAGGCAATAGAATATAATGGAAAAAACAGCCAACATGAAGTTAGAAAACCTGGGTGAGGAATTGGGGTTTGTGTCTACCACTTTCGGTGCAAATTGTCTAACATCTCTGAGCTTGAAAATTATGAAGATCAAATAAGATCATGTCCATGCAGCACATACTGTAATACCCTATGCAATCACAAGTTATTGTGGCAAACTGTATCAGAATGAGGGGAATAAATACATTTTTAGAACCAGTAATAATAAAAATAAAATAAAGGAACAGATTCCCAAAGACAGAGCCAGGAAGCACTGCGGAGCAGACCCTTTCAAATAAAATGAAAACAGAAGCTGTGAATCACAACAGCTTCTAATCAAAAGGATTTGGGCTTATTATCAAAGCTACATAGATGCGGGCGTTGCTGTTGCAGTGCCCACAGGTCCCCGTGGCTTCCACAATGCCTGTGTAGCATGCATATTTGCATCTGAGCTGTATTTTACTCATCAGAGAGGATAGGGAAGAAGCAAGTCGTCTACCCTCTCATCTCTGTAGTCACACGATTCTAGTTTCCTCACGATGTTCTTAGTTTGTCTCCAGTATTTATTTATAAAGAAACTTTATACCTACAGCTGATCTGCTCCCTCCAGCTCCCAGCCTCCTAAGTACTTAGCCTTCTTTGCCTGCACCCAGGTTTGAATCACATCCCTTAAGAAAAAATAAAGAAAGAAAACCAAAACAACACATGACTGCTGTCATTCCACAAAGTGCATCGGGATAAGGGGAATCAAATGAAATCCTTGAGCATTTCCTTTGTGCTTTCCCCCATTCATTCAACAAACATTAGTCAAAAGCCTACCATGTTCAGGTACCATTCAAGGCAACAGTGAAAAGGCACCTGTTATCAAATGGTTATTATCAAGTGAAGGAAACTGTAGGATGGAGGCATGAGGTGGGGGTTATGCAGAAGGAGAAACAGCAGCCACAGCCTGCCTTTGGTGGGGAGAGTGAGAAGCAGGGATTTCTCCTGGAGGAAGGGAGACTCTAGGGCCTAGAGTCTAGGCTAAGTATTAAAGGAGAAGCAAGAATCAGCCTGGCAATGGGCTAACAGGAGGCAATGGGCATTTCTAAGGGTAGAGATGGTAAGGCAGGAACAGAGGCACCAAAGTGAGAGGAACCACCGTGTCTGGGGTGGGTGGGGCTGGGAGGAGAGGGGGATGAGGTTGTTGATAGTGGCTGTACACTACTGGGAAGACTGTGTGTGGTATCTCCTAGAGCTTTGTGTGGGTGGTCATGAGTCACGGAAGGGCTCAAGCAGATATGTTGCCAATGGGAATCCTCAAGACTTGATATAACCAGCTTCACAGGCGAGCAGTAAGTTCCAAGTCCAACAACCCAAGTCCAAGCCCAGGAAGGTCACAGCTATGGAATCAGCAGGGCTCCAACTCCAGGCCTTTGCTTTCTACTCCACCATGCTTCTTCCTAGGCCAGCCCACACACGCGCAGTGTCTGTATAAATAACATTTCTTATAAAGTGACATCCTCATCAGTTCACCTAGTTCCAAGTATTAGCAATTTAAAAGGACCCTCTCACCCACTCAAACTCCATGTGTACCAGGAGGTTAATCCAAAAAGATGCCCTGTTATTTACTAACCATGTTGCCTTAGACTCTTTCTTGACCTCAACACTTAAAATTTCAATTACTTTTTCTGAAAACTAAAAAATCCATGGCATGTAATAATATGAAATTGGCCCAAAGCTCAACTTTGAACTGAGAAACCAATGAGTGGGAGCCAATACTTCAGCTATAAAATCGGTCTAGCTGGCCACTGTGCTCTCTTTTTGTTGTCTTGTAAGCTACACATGGGAAAGTATAGGCCCTTGTGGTCGTTGAGAATAGGCCCCACCAGACCCACGGGGCCTCAGTTTCTTCACGCCATCTACTCACAGTCTTTGCACAGGAATGAACTGTTCCATGTTCTGGTGTTGGCTAAATGCAGAGGTGCTATGCTACTGCCTGGTGCTGGGCATGGCTGACCAGATTGGCTACAGTCTCAGGGACATGCAGTGCCCCCCGAGGGAAGACGCTCACTATTTGGAGGTGGTGCGATTCCTCACACAGGCGGTTCTTTTACCTTTGAGCACTGACTGCTGCTAGAACCTTCAGGCACCCGGTCACAGCAAGGATTAGGAATTTATTTCTTTGTGATGCTCCTCAGAATGAGGCTGCCCATCCCAGGGTATCCACTACAAAGAGCAATGCTCAGTGGCCATCAGGGACATTTGTTCCTATTCACACTGTCATATGTGGCTTTCCACACAAGACTGTCTCCTTTTTACTGGTATGTCCATTGAAAAATCCATTTCAGTATAGTGAAGGGCGAGAGGTAACATTTTGTGGGCTCTGGCTGGGGTTGAGGCCCCCGTGGGAGGCACTGACTTCCCATGCATGGGCGCGCGCGCGCGCACACACACACACACACACACACACACACACACACTTTCTCTCATTTAAGCCTCACAGCCACACCAGGAGGTAGATACGATTATACCTACTTTTCACAGGAAAGAAAAGAGAGTCAGAAAAATGTTTGGAATCAAACACCCCATCTGAACACACTGGAAATAATCCCTTATGGTGTCAAACTCCCCTACCCCATCTCTACCCTAAACATCTACTCACAGCTCAGAACTTTAAACTTGGACCAGCTGGTCATCGCCACCTGCAAATAGTAACAAATACAACAGGTACCAGATGCTCTTCATGCTCCAAAGAGGGAGACCATTGCGCTTCCCACTCATTAACTAGCAGCTCAATGGCTAACATAGAAAAGCAAGTGAGAAAATAGACAGGCATTAATTACAATGATAATAATTCCCCCACACCTACATGTCTCTGGAAGGCCAGGCAGGTGATCCACAACCTGTGCTAGTTATTGCACTTTATCGCTACAACTACACGTGAAATGCCCCCATTTTACAGACGATAAAGCGAGCAGCAAGGGTGTCGTGGGCTTGTACCAGGAGGGTGGGGTGCACAAGATGCCCTGTAGCTCCCGGATCTGCCTGGTAGGAAGGAGGAACACGGTGCCGTTGAAGGTGAAATGGCAGTTTTTGTGCCAGGGGATATTAATTTCAGGGGGGTTTGCTGAAGGAGGTGAGGTTAGAACACCAGCCTTTTAAAAAATTAAATGTATTGGGGGTGACATTGGTTAATAAAATCATATAGGTTTCAAGTGCACAATGCTATAATACATCATCTGTATACTGCATTATTTGCCCACCACCCAAGGAGCACCAGTTTTTGTACTCAGCAATTCCAAATTTCAAACTGCTCTGAAATAAAAGCAATCCCAGGACATGTAGGTGTACATTCTTTGGCTAGAAATAAGGCATTTCTGAAAATGCTAAATTAAGGGCTACCTGGTTATGGCGGGGAGAGAAAGGAGTGACAAAATAATAGCCAGCTGCAACAACGGCCTTGGGTGTATAAATGGGTCCAGGAGAGGCACACAAAGGCCCTGGCTGCAGAGCCAAGTGTCCGTGACAGGCCCAAGGGCAGCTGGGAAGCTCGAGGTCATTATCTGGCCATTAACCTTTCACCGGGCTCTGTGCCACAAAGACTGGCCAAGTGGAGCAGGGCCAGGAAGGGCAGACTGAAGCTGGAAAGCCCAGCGCAGGGGCCAGCAGCACGGAGTGTCGATTCTGGGACGGCAACTCCTCCTCAGGGACAGGCCAGTCCTGTGAGCAGGCTGTGGCAGGGGCACCCCCTTTCCTTCCCCTGCTGCACTTCCACTTCTGGTGCCCACGTCTTGGCCAGAGACCCTCTTGTGCTCACTCAGCAGACAGGCTGACCTGTCCACTGCTCACTTTCTATCAAGTTGCTGCTTTCTTGTTTCCCTTCCAGACAGCTACCTGCTGTTGAACCAGAGCCTACCCCAGGGTCTGGCCTATAGTAGCCACTCAAAACATAGTTATTCAATGAATGGATGCAAAGTGCTCAGTGCCCACTGGTTTGCATTTAGACTTGGAAACAAGAGGGACCCACCGAAGAGAGGCAAGTCCTTCATTAAAACAACCTATTTAGCTACTAACAGCATGCCCAGTTCTTGACTATGCCAGGACTTCGTAGGATGAGTTTCACTCCTATAGTCAGGCTGAGCCCAATTTAGAGAATGGAAAATAGTGTCTTTTGGGTGGGAGGGGGGGGGGGGGGTCTTCCTTTTGTACATTTTCTATCCCTTGGTCTCTGTCTTTATTTCTAAAGGCCTGGCAGACTTAGAAATTTCAGCTTCCCTCTGCACACTGATCAGTGTGTGGATAGTGGGAAATTTGTGTTTCACCAGCCCTGGCATTTCAGGCATACCTCGGAGATAGTGCGGCCCAGTTCCAGACCACTGCACTGCAGTGAGTATAGCAATAAAGAGAGTCATAATCTTTTTGCTGGTGGAGGGTCTTGTCTTCAATTTGTGAAAAGGCACCATCTGTGAAGCACAACAAGTGAAGTGCTATAAAACGAGGTATGCCTGTAATTCCAAATCAAGGTGAATGTATGCACAGGGCTATTCAAACCAAACCTTCTCCAGGCCTTCCTCCATGTCTGAGGTGGAGAGGAAAAAACAAAATTGCAGAACTTTCACCTGGTTTCTATAATGACAGACAATGCATTGTTCCAAAGGCACTGACTCTCTACCCCCAAAGAAAACTGGGCCCACCCAATGTTCTGATCACTTGCCTTGTTGAGCCAAGACATTCTAGCCTGCACAGCCAGCCTTGGTCAGCCCTGGGTTCAGGAGAATGTTTGGAATTCCTAGTGGCTGTTCCCCTCACCAGAGGCGGCACTATGCAGAGGCTGGCCAGTGGTGGATCTGACATGCCCAGCATTCTTCATCAGTGCTTAAGCCTCTTGTCTGGTCCTTACACTCAAGTGATTATAAAATACCTTGAGAACCCAATTACAGTTAATGAAATGATGGCTGGTTCAGTTAACCTCACTGTCCCGTCTCCTCTTCTGTTTTTGCCACTCCTAGGATCCACCTTCTGACTTTGACAGTCAGGGCCAGCTCACTCCTGAGCCTTCTGCACTGTACAAGCAAATGAGATCTCAGAATTCTGGGTAGGCAGAGATGGTACAACCCCCCCCCCCCCCAGCAAAAAAGAAAAAGAAAAAAGAAAGATAGGACACCAACATAATATGAAAGCTGGATGAAGCTAGCTGTCTGTGGACAGTCTAATCTTTCCCACCTGGGCACGTGAATGTATAAATGTACAGTGTGTATGCGTGTTCATGGGACATACAAATTTGTGTATGGTTAACGACCTAATTGTTCATTTCCCAGATCAGCCTCCCATGAGGGTTTGGTCATGGAGACTGGGGAGGGCCAGAAATCTGCCGTTTCCTTTGGTAGAAGCACAGTGGTGCCCAGGGGAGTCTATGAAGCTCTGAGTCACCTCTCCCTCCTCTCCAGCCGTTCTGCTCAGCACACTTCCCCTGGGGAAGCAGCTAAGCAGCTAGCCAGCTCCTAGGTGGCCTCATTTTGGGAAGAAGCTGTGGGACAGAGGGAAAAGTTAAGCATGTGATAGGGGAGAGGTAGACCAGGTGTCCCTTAAGATGCCTTTATGCCCTGATATTTGCTCACTGGACCAATAAATTTTGAGTACTGGGAAACAAAAATGCAAACACCTAATGGTTTTTACCATTGCATGGGAATCAATGTCTCCTCATGCCCTTCCCTGTATCTCCTAGTTCTACTTATTTCCTAATTCTACTCCCGTGGGTCTCCACATGAGCCGAGCAACAAGAAGTATACTCTGGTTCATATGTTTCAGGTTCAGTCTTTATAGGTTCAACCCATTTTCCAAAGAGCAACCACAGATAACTTCACAGTGTTCCCTCCCAGGCTGAAAACCCTCCAATGGCTCCTCAGAATGCTTAGAATAATAGTCACACCTCCGTCCAACAGGCCCCTTGAGACTAACTCTACCCACAGCTCTGACTGGCCCCTCCTCACTCACCATCTACAACTACCCTGGCCTATTCTCGGTGTCTCAGCACACCACACTCATTACCATCTCCTGGACTTGGACTTGTTATGCCCTCTGCCTGGAACATTCTTCTCCCAAATCTCCCTTAGGAGGCATATCAGCACTCCTCAGAGACACTCTCACAGTCCAGCCTGTGTTTCCAGCAATCATTGCCCTGTCCTAGGATCTACTATTGTCTGAATTCACACACACATTTGTTTGACTGGCTCACTGTCTTTCTCTTGTATACTCCAAGAGAGCAGGAGCTTACCTGTTCTCACTCACCACTGTGGCCCCAGCTCCTAGTCCTGTGCTTGGACTATACACAGTAATCTTAAGAAATGTTTGTTGAATGAATGCCAGATCTCCTCTTCATTCTTCAGGGAGGAATACCTATGAGATGGTAATGCCCAAGTTGCTGGCAATGTTTGCAAAGATAACTCATAGGATGCATTTCTAAATGGTTATAGAAATATCCTCTCCCATCGTTGTTTTATGCAATACCAGCCTTATTTCTCTAGTCAACACTAAGATTCATCAACTTCTCCAAATGCCATCTGCTAGGAAAGCCAAGATCCCATTAAAAATGTCTTTAGAAAAAAAAATTGTAAAGAATGTCTTTAGGAGATTTATATGTAGAGTGATAAGATGAAACCTATACAAACTAATGTCTAGGAAATATACTTTCTGGTCGTGACTTTGTCATAAACTGATTTTAAGCAAGGCCCTTTGGGCCTGAATCCATGCTCATTTATAAAATGGGAAATCATAGTAGCTGTGCCCACCTAATGAGGTCCACTGAGGATCTAACGAGACGGCATACCTGAGAGCATTATGCAAACTAAAGCATGTCTGAATATCAGGAAGGACGAGGCAAACATTTTCTTGGAACGATCTTTGTATATAATGAGGCAAAATGTAGAGAATGTGGAAGGCCTGGCATTATTTGTTTCTTTTTCTCTTTTTTGAGCCCCAAATTGTTATGGCCTCTACCCCAATCCACCCAATGCTTCAGAAGTGCAGATCATCTTCCAAAAGAAGCATCTGGAATAGCTAATTTGTTACCGAAGCCAATGGTTAAACACACACGATCCCGTGGGGCTGAAAGGCTGGCCACGATTTCCAGTCTCCCACTGTTAGTTTTCAGCTATTACCCAGTCATTCTGTTTTAAGGGTTTGAATTTGTAATGTAGATGGCTCAGAACTCTTGGCTACAGAGCCCTGAGAGAGAGAGAGAGAGAGAGAGAGAGAGAGAGAGAGAGAGAGCGCACAATTCTGTCACACGGAACGTCTTGTTGCTTGGTTTCCATTAAGGTATCCTGGCTTTTACATAAACTGTCAAGTAAAACTTGGCATCGAAACACAAAGTGAGTAACTTTCTTTGTAGAGGAACTGACAGCTCAGCTGTGTGTCAGATACACAGCTGCTAAGACTCTGCTCAAAAGACGACTGCGTCCTCTCAGGGAGCTGGTACCACACGATGCCTTTCCTCGGGAGGAAGTCAAAGCAAAATGTAGGGACGATCTTCTTGGAAAGTTAACCCCACAATGCCAATCAACTCCATCCCTCTCCATGAGTGTTGGTTTTGGAATTTAAAAAGTTTTGGAGGTGCGAAAACATAATTGGAAATTTTTTCCCCCTGCTTAAAGGGCTAATTGATTTCACAGGTGTTTAATTATCATTTGCTGTGGGATAATACCTTGTAGTGCCATAAAAAATGGATTTAATTTTCAAGTGCTTGCAAACCATTGCCAAAGCCCAGTTAGAGCTAACGCTAGATGATTATTCTATAAATCAAACACACTGCCTCCTTTCTTTGAAATTTTTAATACTTGGGAATAATGCTATCTGACAACCTTGAAACTAACATGAAAAGGGTTTTCCTGCCAAGCACCAAAAGGCAGCCACTGGAGCATTTTGGGACGTTTGGTTCATTACCAGTGACTCAGGCAGCCTCAGGACTGCGCCTGTGGGCTTCCCAAACATGCCAAGGGGGAGGGCATGGTGTGTCAGGACACCGTATCTCTACCGAGATCAAATGGCCATACGCCCAATAATATCCACAGGAAAACAGAAATGAAACCCATCCACCCTTAGCACAAAACCTGCCTCAAAGTGACTGTAACTCTTGGAGCCCAAACTAAGAGGCCTGGAATGTGGAAAGTGAAGGTTCTTCAACTTGATCAATGAATATTTTCCTATCTTATGATTAAGACACAACCCTTGTGCTTTTGGTCATAACAAAGGACAGAAATCATGAAATAATAATAAAAAAAAGGGAACAGCTAGAAGGCACCACAGATGAAAAAAGCAAAGCGAGGAGAGGTCAAGTAACCTGCTCAAAGAAGATAAGCACCATATGATCTCACTTAGATGTGGAATCTAATGAACAAAATAAACTAACAAACAAGATAGAAACAGACTCATAGATATGGAGAAAAGACTGACAGCTGCGGGGGCGGGGGGGGTATAAAGGGTGCGGGTGCGGGGAAAGCTGGGTGAAAAAGGTAAAGGGATTAAGCAAACAAAAAACAGAGACACAGTATGGTGATTACCAGGGAGAAAGGGTAGTGGAGGAGGTAAGAAGGGTAAAGCGGGGGATTAATGTGATGGAAGGAGACTTAACTTGGGGTGGTGAACACACAATACTATATACAGGTGATGCATTATAGAACTGTACACAAGAAACCTATATAATCTCATTAACCAATTTTGCCAACCAAATAAATTCAATAAAAATAAAAAGATATATATATATATATATTTAAAAGGATAGTTCTGAGCAAGCAGAAAAAGGAAGAGACAGCTTGAAAATAGATTTAGAGACCTATTCTCATCCAAAATCTAAAAATAAAAGAAAAAAATAATTTTAAGGCAAAAAGGGGGGGGCGGAAAGGTTTCATTTTGCAAGAAGAGTGGCTATTTCAACAGAGCCCAGTTTCTGTGGAAGTGCTTAAGCTGCCTTAAGTAACCATATGGGGGTTTTAGTTGGTGCCACGTCTCAGATTTTTTTCTCCGATTTTTATTCTGAAGCTGCAGAAGAAGTCATAACACCTTCCATTAGATTAAGCCTGCGTAAATGGTCTAAGAGTGCAGGGAATCGGCTGGGCACACACACTGCCAGCACGATGCCATTTATTTATGCCTGCGTACGGAGTGTGCACACTCCTCCAGTCACCGCACAGTGTGAATTCCCAGCAGTTCCAGTTGGCCTTTGCAGTACTGGTTAAGGTATCATAACGCAAGACGCAGTACAATTGGTGCCATTCCTGGACCTGGTGTTTGTTTGGGTCCTCAGTCAAAGGCATGTGGGCAGAAAGGGCAGGTGGAAATGTAGGTCCCAGTTTAATCTGAAAGGGATAGGGCAAAGAAACATTCATAGGGACTAGCTTGGGATTGCAACAGAAACTCCTGCAATCAATAAAAAATGGTGATAATAATTACAACTAACATTCATTGTGAGTTTATTACATGCCCAACTGTCTGCAAAGCGCTCTATATCTGTTTGGCCATTTGACCTTCCAACAACCTTATGAGGTAGGTAGTATAATGCCTCCTACTTTATGGAAGAGAAAAATGGAGGATTATAGCTAATGTATCTAAAGTCACTTATTAAGTGGCTGGTGAGGTGGTGTACAGTATGCACACTGCCTCCCTTCTCAGTGCTTCTTGGAGATGTCCCATGGACTAGCTAAGCGAGCTCTGTGTAGAGAGACACCATGAGAACTATTATGGAATCTACCGGACTGATTTATGGTCTTCTATCCAGAGATACGCCTGGTACTGCATCAGACCTTTTATCTGGCTCTGAATTAGGGATGATGTCCTTCCCAAGGTCACCCCCCACCTGATGTATTACTCCAGGTCCTCGGGAGTAGACAGGTGAGAAACAAATGGCTGTCCATTTGCTATATTTTACCCCAGACAGGACCACTTTTGGAACCCAGAAACCTCAAGTCCTCTTCCTAAGAGCTTATACAATTTTTACTTTCCCAATCCATGGTAGGGCTTTGGTATCAAGACCCACAACATATCATTTAGTTACCTAATAAACTTGTGTGGGGCCCCTACTATGTGCACGGGTCCCTAAGGCCATATAAACATTCTAGGGAAGAGACACAGAATAAATGCTGTAGGTGACACTGACATTTCATTCACTCATTCACTTCCTCATCGATCCACTCTACCAATGATAGTTATGTGAACCTCTTTAAGTACCAGGCATGCTATCATCAGAAGCGGGGAATACACGGTGCGCGAAAATTCATCACATTTGTTTACCTTATGGAATTTATAGTCTTATTGGAGAGAACGGCATTAAATAATTGATCATAATAAAATCAACAGCTGTGGTGAGTTTCCAAGGAGAGACTAACGGTTCTATAAGAGCACATGAACGAGAAATTTGACCTCGTCAGGAGGAGGGATTAGCTGAGACCTGAAGGATCGGTCAGGGTCCAGCAGGACTCGGGGTGGAGATGAAGTACTGAGAGCAGAGTTGACAGCAAGCTGTCCAAGCCCATCAGCACAGCCTTGGTGCGGAGCCATCAAGAAATTTAAAATACATTTGGGCAAGCAAAATACATATACCAGTCATCTCAACAAGTCAAACATATCTTGCTGTGATGTGGGCAAGATCCATGGGATATCATGTAAAACAAAGGTTGGGCCTCTTGCTGCCTGGGAAAATGAGTGTGGTTCAAGACTGGATGTCTGGGCAGATGAGCACTTTCTGTTCAACACGTTGATCATATCAGAACTTTCTAGATGACACACAGGCGGCTAGGCTACAGCCAACAGGCAAGATACCTTAGCCCATGTTACAGATAGAAAAGCTGTGGCAAAAAAGAGACTTCTCATCTTGCTCTCAGCTCACGAAAGACACTTCCGATTGCTCAGTTCATTGTCCCTGCTCATCCCCTAGGACCTGCCGACGCACCTACTCAGCACTTATTTATGAGCCCCTCTCGTGTTGTCACAGTTCTCCAGGCTCTGCAGAGATGGTGCTAGTCCCTAAATAATCATATTTTCACAGTAATTAAAAGCCAAATCCCCAGCTCCCAAAATGCTATGAGCAGCTTGAATGCCTGTATTTTGCCCTAACATTGAGCATCTCTAGGGTGAAGAAAAATCATGAGAGAAGAGACTGAAATGACTTAATTGCAGAGCGGCAGCCTTGAATCGAAGCAGAAGTGGACGGAGAGGAGGGGGAGCCGGAGCCTGTGGTGTGATGGCATGCTCAGGGGGAGCCCAGGCCCTGGCTTCTGCACGGCCTCAGATACTGACCGCTGAGGGGCCCAGCCTGGGGCCCGCAGGCCAGGACAGGCCCCGGGAAGGTATCTTTGTGCTGCAGCGATAAGTCCTTCCCACTGACGTTAATGGTCCTTAAGGTAAGAGGGTGAAGAGGGAATTTCAGCTATTAAGGCATTAGTTTAAATTGGAGTCAAGAACGAAAGAACAGCCATAACTGGGATTTGCCCAACAAAGACACTGTTTTCATCCATCTGCCTCCTCGACTAATTTAGGGATTACAGGACCTACCCCAAACCTCTGATCCAGCAAAATAAAGATCATATTGTGAGGTCACACCAGCCCAAACTGTCACCTGTATTTTTAAAGCTGCTAATCCCTTGCAGCGGTTTTCAACCTGTGGGTCTCGAACAATGAAAATATATCCTGCATATCAGATATTTACATTACGATTCATAACAGTAGCAAAATTACAGTTATGAAGTAGCAACGAAAATAATTTTATGGTTGGGGATCACCACAACATGAGGAACTGTATTAAAGGGTCGCGGCATTAGGAAGGTTGAGAACCACTGCAGGGGAATAACATTGGAAGAAAAGGCTGTGTGTGTGTGAGGGGGGGGGGGGGGGGGGCGGCAGTGGGGGGGGAGGGAGGGGTGGATATCATTTAAACATTACAAAACACATAATTTTCCATTGTTTAAATCAAAGTCCTTCCTAGAATAATAATAATAATAAAAAAAGATAGTAAGAGTCCAAGAAAAGGCTCCTAGCAAAAAATATACTTACAAAATAACACCTTCACATGCAGAAGTAACAGTGATATCAATGTGACAAGCACTACAATTCCTAGCCCACTCATATGCTCAGCACCCTGCTACCTGCTCTACACAGGGTAAAACAACCTAAGGTCACAATCTGGGGTAAGTACCACTGTCCCATTTTATTTTATTTGTATATATATGTTTTATTGATTTCAGAGAGGAAGGGAGAGGGAGAGATAGAAACATCAATGATGAGAGAGAATCACTGATTGGCTGCCTCCTGCATGCCCCCAACTGGGGATCAAGCCTGCAACCTGGACATGTGCCCTTGACCAGAATCAAACCTGGGACCCTTCAGTCCACAGACTGACGCTCTATCCACTGAGCCAAACCAGCTAGGGCACACTGTCCCCATTTTATAACGGAACACAGAGCTGACAGTTCAATAATCTGCCTGGAACGATACAGCCAGTAAAGAAGGACAATCAGAGTCCAAACATGGTCTGTCTGAAGCTGAAGTATGAGAACCTGCCAGATTTCACCAGCATTTTGCACTGGCTGTATTTAAGGAAAGGAGGCACAGATGAAATCTTTCAAAGCATTGAGCACTGAAATTATTCTGGTGCCCATTCCAATAGGCAATTCACATAAAGTACTACCAAACCTTAGCACACAGAACTTGCAGGTATGCTGACATTAAAATGGCTTATTTCTCGGTTTTTCAGATTGCTGCATTCTAGATAAGTTAATGTATTTACAGTGTGGCTTTTCCCTCTCATCTCTGCTCTGACTGGGTGCTAGGCACATGCTCAGTTATCTGAATTCATCCTAAACTGAGAAAACCAAACCATTCCATTTACCTGTCACTGTGAAATCCTCCAGTGGTCAGTAACTCAGTGACCAAACAGACAGGCACAAAACCCTCCTTCAAAACCTTCCCCTTGGGAGACTGAGTGAAGACTCTTTGGAATTATAATGAAGAAAAGCAAGTTAGCAGCTGCTCAATATATTAAAAAAAAACAAAAACAAAAAACACACACCCTATAATTGAGCCCTGGTTTCTAAGTGGTTAGAGTACTGGCCCACACATCTAGGAGTCACAGGTTCAGTTCCTGGCCCCAGTCAGGGCACATGCAGGAGGCAACAAATCGATGTGTCTCTCTCCCATCTCTCTCTCTCTCTCTCTCTCTCTCTCTCTCTCTCTCTCTCTCCCATCTGCCCCCATTCCTTCCACTCTTTTTAAAAAGCAATAGAAAAAATATCCTTGGATAAGGATTAACAATAACACACACACAAAAACACAAAACAAATCCTATAATTGAGACTGACCGTAAGCCAAATGACGCTAGTTTCATGTTCTTCTTGCTGCTTCTGATGTGGAAATAAGGATGGGGTGGTGTGAGGGCAGATTCTATTGGGTGGATATGTTAGACGGGTTCTTGTAAAGTAGCACAAGTTAAAGATATAAAATACCCACCTGAGTCCATGTTCAGACATCCCAACACAAGAGCCGCAAAGCAGCAGAGTGTCAGAAGAGCTGCCCATGAAGCCCTAAGACCACAGGCTGGCTGGGCATCCTTGCTTGGCTAAGTCCACTTACAGGCTAACTTATAATGTACACAAGGTACCCAGATATGCAAGCTAATAATAATAAACCATTTATTGACAAAAAGGCAAGTTTCTCACTTAAAAAAATATTTTATTTCAGTAAACCAGCAAATTCCACCTTGTCCAATTTACCTATTGAGATTTTTGAGTAATTTAAGCCCTGGAGATGAGAGAAAGAGAGAGAGAGAGATTGATTCTATTTTCTCCCTGAAACCTTTATAAACCCATGATCGCTTAAGAAAGACTGAAAAATGATGTGATGCCCATATCTCCTTGAGATATTTTGCAGAGAAGGTATCCCCGAAATGCTGAAAATTTCATCACCACAACTTACACAGGGATCAACTAAATCGTGAACACTGATGTTAAGCTATGGATTTTAAACGGTGGACACCAGTGTGAAACTCTAACTTTAAACTTGCAAACCCCACGAAACAGCATATGTGAAACCCTGATGAAAATTTAGGCAGAGATGCCAAAAGGTGTGCCCGGCAAGCACACCACGCTCTACCATTCGTTTTGTTGCCAGCAGGGTAATAACACGGGGTAGAAACCCCAGCACAGTCTCCGCTGCTGTGAAAAAGACTGGATGGCCAGCATTCATCTCACAGCCATTCCCATCCATTAAGAATGTAGCCTCCCGATTCCACCAGTAGATGGGGCACATCCACATGGCAAGTGTCCCCACTGAACTGGCCTGGTGAGCAAGAACGGGTCCTGCTTCCTCCTCCTCAGCTCCCAACCAAAGGAAAAAGGAAACCAAGTGGGGAGAAGTCGGACCGACCTCATCCCTGAAGGAGGCCTTTTCTCTCCTGTACCAATTAAAGGGAGTGGGCACTATAGTAGGATTGGGGAGTCAGGGTTGGCCAGCCCAGAAGGAAGAAATATACTGCCCACACATTTTGAATATACTCGGTAAAGCACATCACCCATCCAGTCACGTACTCATTCTGACTTTGAATGAGTGTTTACGGAGTGCCCACTATATGTTGTCACTGTGCTCAACTGGATGCTAGATCTCAAACAGAAATGAGACGTGCTCCATGGATTTCGTCATATGCTGACCCTGAAGAAATGCAAATGCAAGTCACCGGTGTAGCTACACATCCAGACGGGGAGCTGAAGAACAGGTGGGCATTGGAGCGATGATGGGTAAAGATTAGGTGGCCAGGGAAGGCCTTTGCAAAGAAGAAGCACTGAAACAGCCTCAGGGCTGAAGAGAAGCCAGCTTCCAACAGGGAGGCAGGGAAGAACAACTCAAGAGGTGAGAACACTCCTGACACACTCCAGGAACCCGGGAAACCAAGCCTGCTGGGTGGTGGTGGTGGTGGTGGTGGTGGTGGAGGTGGTGGCAGAGGAAGGAAGGAAGTGATAGCGCCAAAGGTATTTACAGGGAGGCAGTGGGTGTCCCTGTCTTTGATGTATATTCATGCAACTCCAGGGGGGAAAAAACGCAATTGCATAGTGCTTCATTTACTAGGTTCTATTTTTGGATTCCTTACATATATAAACTTCATTTACCTCGCAAAATACCCCAAAAGGTAAATAAATCAACCTTTTTATATAGATGGAAAAACAAAGGCACAGAGAGGTTCAGTGACTTGCTCAGAGTCACACAGCAACTGTGGCAGAGACCAGGTTGAAACCCCAGTGGTTTGACACCAAAGTGCATGCCTTAGCTTCTACACTCTCATGATTCTCAGAAGCATCATTTTATTTCAGTGTTACTGTGTATATTTTGATGCACGTATGATAACTCTGGGCATTTAAGTTTAATTGAATAGCACTTTTGTTTTGTCTTTGGTGGCAGAGAGAACCTAAGTGGCCCAAATAAGAAATACACCGTTTGGCATAGAATAAAGGCTAGATCAGGGGTGGGCAAACTTTTTGACTCGAGGGCCACAATGGGTTCTTAAACTGGACCGGAGGGCCGGAACAAAAGCATGGATGGAGTGTTTGTGTGAACTAATATAAATTCAAAGTAAACATCATTACATAAAAGGGTACGGTCTTTTTTTTCCAATAGTTTGATTCATTTCAAACGGGCCGGATCCGGCCTGCGGGCCGTAGTTTGCCCACGGCTGGGCTAGATGAACTGATCATATGTCCTGATGAGGAAGCACCCTGACTCTTGCCAGACACCAGCTTCCTCGTGAGTCTGGGTTCTGAACACAGGGGTCCCCAAAGGGCTATGAATCAGCACACTGCGCATCTCCACAAAGTCTCAAACAGATGCCTGCCCTGTGCTTACTCTCCCAGGCTCCAGATGGCTCCAGATCCTGCTCCTTCCTCCTGCAGACCTTCAGCTCACACGTCAGCATGTCAGCAAGGCACAGCAAGGAGAGCTCGGGAAGAAGGCGGCAAGGGGCAGACCTGGAGCTCTGGAGGGGCCTGCGGAGTCCGGCGGCACGTCCTGAGTGCACATACGGAGCCGTGAGCCGAGTCAGCGCAAATCGCTGCCGCCTCTCCTGCCTGGATACAATTTTCCAAAAGATGAAGTTGTTCTACATGTGGCAGAAAAGGTATCTGCTGCCAGTTAGCCTGGCTCCACAACTACGTATCCCAACCTCTTCCAAAGCAAGTACACAGAACTTACTACAGTGACATCATAGTAAGGCAATTCCAAATCTATCCCATCCTCTCAAAAGGGAGAGGAATACTGCTGAAAAGATGATTCCAGCAAACAAAATTTGTTAACAAAAAAAAATTCTTAAGTGCATATTCCAAACCAATAGCAAACACACACACATACACACATACACACACACACACACACACAAATCAGAAATTCAAAAAAATTCTATTCTTTCCCAGACCAAGAACAGGTTTACACGGTTTTCTTTCTCCTCCAATTAAAAGTATCCTTGACATTATCTAGTGATTTATGCACAAGGATGACAAGAAATCTCAGAGCACAGAGCTGGGTTATCAAACCCTTGCCTGGTTTGAGGGGCAAATGGAGAGTTTCCCTACTTTCCTATCTCTGCTCCAAAAACACAGGGCTTTTCCAAAAAAGTAAAAGCGAGGGCTTAAGATTTCATGCCTCTAGCATTCATTTATCTGCGTGAAAGATAAATTGACCTTGCATGGAGCCCAAAGGAACATCTGAGAGTCAGAATGAGTGCTTGAATTGGCTGGTCAACCCCAGGGAAACACTGGTAGATTTTGTTGGAACCCTTTTAAATTTCACTTCCTACCTATTTGACTTTCCCTGGAAGCCAGAGGCTCAAATCAGAACCCCTGTACCCTCCAACAGTGATAGAGAGCAGCCTATCGGATCGCCTTCCGTTCAGCGGTGGGGGCTGTGATTACAGGGCCAGAAGACTATCAAATGGGCTTCCTTAGAAATAGCTTCCTTTTGTCTTTAGAGAACCTTTCTCTAATTCCTTCATCCCTCTTGGACCGTAGGCATGCCCATTGTTCCCTATCTACCACATCCTACAGACAGAGATATTTATAGGCAAGGTTATTTCTTTCCGACTGTCAAAACTCACAGCAAGGCTTACTAGGAGAAGGTGTTAGAAATTTATCCTATCCAGAGATTATGGCACTAATTATAGAAACTGTGTAAATAACCAGGTGTTTGTACACACTGAATATATAGAAATGCATTTGCACTGACAATGTTTACACTGAGTTATAATGCTTTAACTTACCCTCTGTGTGTATGTGTGTGTGTGTGTGTGTGTGTGTGTGTGGGGAGGGTATCACATTAATATAGAAAGAGGGTATTATAGCTTACTAGAGGCCCAGTGCATGAAATTCGTGCACTTGGGGGCGGAGGGGCCCTCAGCCCAGCCTGCGCCCTCCCACAGTCTGGGAGCCTCGGGGGATGTCCGACTGAAGGTTTAGGCCCGTTCCCCATGGGGAGAGGGCCTAAGCTGTCAGTCGGACATCCTTAGCACTGTCATGGAGGTGGGAGAGGCTCCTGCCACTGCCGCTGAGCTTGCCAGCCATGAGCCTGGCTTCTGGGTGAGTGGTGCTCCCCCTGTGGGAGCACACTGACCACCAGGGGGCAGCTCCTGCACTGAGCATCTGCCCCCTGGTGGTCAGTGTGCATCATAAGGACCAGTCGTTCCACCGTTCGGTTGACTTGCATATTAGCCTTTTATTATATAGGATTATTATACTAGTGGCCCAGTGCATGGAGTTGTGCACACTGAAAGGAAATTAATTAGCAGTAAACCAGATTTGGGGCCAACAGTGCCTCAGCAACAACATAACCTATGGCCGAAGGTGGAATCACACGGCCCCACAAGGAATCGGGCTCCCTCCTCTCTGGTTCTGGGGTGCGTCACCTGAGAACCGCTGCTGCCAAGTCACCACAGCTCGGCAGCTCCTGTGTTGAGTGTCTGTCCCCTGGTGGACAGTGCATGTCATATGTACCAGCCAGTTGGACAGTCGGACGGTCAGGCAGTCACTTGGTCTTTTATATATATAGACTTTTATACATATAGATAAAGGTTTCCCTACCTAGGCAAAACCCAAATGTATAAAAAGTTAAGTCCTTTAAAATGGAAAATTAATTTAAAGATGTTATTTAATTATGAAATACAATTTTCAATCAAGTAGAGACCTTATTTCAAGGAGGGTTGATAAAAAACACACTGAAGCACATTGAGGCAAAGAGGTCGACAAGGTCACAGGGCTGTGAGGGACATCGCCAGGATGCAGCTTAGCTCCAGAGCCCAAACTTAACTGCAACCAAGGGCCACGCTTGCCCTGCTGGCTGATGGTTTACAACCAATCCCACTGCCCCCTTAGAAATGCCCATAGGATCAATTGAGCCCAGAGGTAGTCAGTGCCTGGTAAAGCCAACTTTAAGGTATAAAGGGTAATTATTTATTCACGAACCAGCTAGCAATCAAAGTTCCATAAACCCATACTTTTATCCTTTTTTGGGTATCTCTCAATAGCACAGGATTAGCCATTCCTGGAGATGATTCTGCGGGCTGGCATTAGTTTTGTGGGTCGGTAGATCTTTCTGAAACTATTTCTAGGCTGTATGAATCGTCGTCTAGGAATCTGTCTCCCTGGCCTTCCAAAACATGAAGTGCATTTTGCTTTTGTTCACAGATAACTTCCCTTGTTACTACCCTTGGCAATGAAGCCAATTCTGAAAATACAAATGACTCTGCAAATGTCTCAAGGACATTTGGTTTATTTTCCTTACCTCTAATTCATTCCCTGTTAAATAGAAAGCTTGGGGAAATTTATAGCCCAGAAAGATGGGTGGGAAAACACACACAAAGATGCTACTTAAATGCAAAATCACTCCAGCTCTGTGTGTGTGTGTGTGTGTGTGTGTGTGTGTGTGTGTGTGTAGTGGGGGGTGGCGGTGGTGTTGAAAGAGGGGAGTGGGTGGAAGGAAATGTCCATCTTCATGGGCAATTCAATTTCGGCCGCTCCATGGAGACAAGCCAATTAGTATGGATTGTCAAGGTGTTTTGTATGAATTGGCCACCCGCCCATTATGAACTGGAATGGATTAACTAGCTCATTCCAAACACTCCACCAAACAGCAAATGGTCATATGATAATGATTTTCAGTCACTGACATCCTGGCTGGATTAGAGACTTGGAAGCAAAAAGGCTTGATAAACTCCTAACCATTTTCGGAGTGCCTTCCCCTAAACACATCTTTTCCTCCTTCTCCCCTCTCTCCCCCACAGCTTTTATTTTTTTTAAAGCTGTCTTGCTAAATGGGAGGCTGAATGTTCTTCTGAACATAAACATACCTATCAACCAACCAACCTATTAATAAACAATGTGGCCCTGGCCAGTTTGGCTCAGTGGATAGAGCGTTGGCTTGCAGACTGAAGGGTCCAGGGTTCGATTCCAGTCAAGGGCACATGCTCGGGTTGTGGGCTCAATCCCCAGTAGGGGGTGTGCAGGAGGCAGCTGATCATTGATTCTCTCTCATCATTGATGTTTCTATCTCTCTCTCCCTCTCCCATCCTCTCTGAAATCAATATAAATAAATAGATAGATGATAGATAGATAGATAGATAGATAGATAGATAGATAGATAGATAGATAAAGTGTATGCTCTACCTGCTGGTCCCCTGTGCTTGCAGTCTTCAAAGCCCCACAGAGAAACACCTGCCTCTCCGATTTGCAAGTTTAATGCACCTATGGTTCTAAACCAGTCTGCCTGTGAGAGAGAAGCCCTGAAAAGCTTGGGCTCAAGATTGAGGTATGCAGCACATGACTGATGTGCCCCTCGACTTCCTCCACTCACCCTGCCCTGGGCGCCGGACCTCCCCAGTGCCAAGTGCCTGCCAAAAACTCACTTTTTTTGCACAGCTCTGTGTTCCCTGCTGTGTGTGTTCTGCCTTGCAGGCTGGACCTCCTGCCAGCACCCAAAGGCCTCACCCCAAATCTCCTCTGGTCCAGTTGGTGAGGGTTCTCTCCAGGCCTAGGCCCTCCCGTCCACTTCACAAAACCCCGCTAACTTGTCTACACCTGCCGCCAACTCCACAATGGGGAAGAACTTAATGAGAGAAACCCAGTTAGAATGCCTGGCATTCAAATAGGAATTCCAACAGATGAAGAGAGTCTGACCTTGCCCATGAAAAGCAGGGCATCTCTTTGACCCAGAAGATTGAGTCCCGGTTGGCTAACGGGCAATTCAAGTCCCTGAGTATAAGGTAACCGGAAGGTGCTGGCCTCAAGTGTATGAGGAAGTCAATGACCAGAAACTTCTGATCCTCCAAAACACCTACCTCATAAACCATGTCTGGAAATTAAAATAAAACAAATTTAGTATGTTTCCATCTTTTTTTTTTCTCCTGGCAATATTGGCATTTGCCAAAGGACGGCATAGCAGGAACAAAGTCCATTTTAAATGTAACATTTCATTCTATGGTATTCCCACTGGCATATAGGTTTCTGATTTTAAAACAATCCTATTTGATTAAGCTACATTTCAATGGATTCTGTTTAGTCAAGAAAGGTGCAATTTACATTCTTTTGCCATAAATATTAGTTTTTCTTCACATGCGAAGAACCAAATACATATTTCTTTCTCCTTGAAATAAGGTTATGCTAGGTGAACAGTGCTTTTAATAATGTGGTTCTACGAAAACTAAATCAAATATGAGTCCTTTAGATTATGAACTAGGTGTTGTTGTGTTTTTTAAGATTTTAGCAAAAAAACCTCTTCCATCATGGGAGATCAAGCAAGAAAAGAGTACAAAGTGACATTGCTACCCTTATTGCAAGCATTCATGACCCTGAAGCTCACAGCATGCCTGATTTCAAGTGAGACTATCATTTCTGTACCGTTAAGGCTTTGTCTTTTCCTTTAAAAAAAAATCACGTTTAGGAAACGAAAAAGCTTTGTTTAATGATGACCCAAGTATTCACAAATTACTTCTATGATGGCCCACTTTTCTTAACACGGCAGCAAAACTAAATCTAGGAAATTAGTTGTGAGCATATAACATAGCTCCCTCTTCAACCCCTCATTGTCCCCGAGGAGTTTCCAGGTGTGGGTCTCTTTTATTCAAACAACTGGTTATCTGCCCACATCCAACATTTGCTCCCAGCCTGTTCTTTGCCAAGGGGTCCTCTGGGAGCCGACAATCAATGTGACAAGCGGGCAGATAGAAAGAGGACCGAGAGACCTGATGCTGGTATTTATGTCTTGGATGCACCATTTGTTTTCAATTTCTAGGGCCCTGTCCAGTAGTCTATACCAGTTCCCATACAGTAGGTCTGCTAACCGTGAGCCTGTATGTGTGGCCACAGGGCTCATTTATAATCAGTCATAAACTCTGCATTTATTTTCCTGTCATGCAGCTTGCTCTAGCGTGGGCTGCTTCTTTCCAAGTGAATGTTAGGAAATATAAACCAATTTTACCACTCCACAAAGCATATTCTATTTTGTGTCCACCATCCGTCTCTAGGACCCAATGGGTACACCATAAATGTCTCATGAATAAGATGAAGGAAGGAATAAAATGGAATCTACATCAATGATCCAATTAGAAAAATCAGGTTAGTATTATCAGCAGCATTTATGGGAAGGCCAGCTCAGTTTCCATTCTACAGAAGGATAAAGCAAAAGAAAAGAAAAACGCAGAAGGACAAACACTAGCTGATGTTGAGCTCAAGCTCTGGCTTTATAATGGCATTTTAATATTCCTAAGTGTCACAGGAATATTTAAAAACACCCCCAAATCTTCCCTTCTTTAGTTATAACTGTATCCCCACAGGGTTTCCTGACATAAACAAGAAAGAATCGGCTCTAATAGCACTTTGATTATTTTACAGTACAGCTATTTGAAGTGTATGGCACCTTCTGAGCATGTCCCTATCACAATGGACTCCAAGGTAGGAATGTCTTTCTGCTGCTTTATGCATAAATGCATATAGTGGAATACCTGGCCCCAACAACAGATCCAGTGATAGGGGAACTCTTCCTCCAGGAAGCTCAGAAAGAAGCCCTCATCCCCTGCTCTGGGAAGGGCTTTTGCACACATCTGTTTCAGCTCAGTCCCCCCAGAGATGCCTAAAACCTAATTAACCAATTAATTTGCAAATATATTCTAATTTATTCACGGCAGATTTTCCTGGCTGTTAAGTTATCTGACAGCAGACCATATGCAGTACACAAGAGCAGGACTCCACTGAAATACCACAAGTGACCCCGGCATAGGAATGACCATGCGTGCTCTGGTCCACACACCTCTCTATCCCCTCAGGAGAGAATGAGTTGGCGTTTTTGTCCATCCTGATTAGGTTGTCTATGCTTTGGTGAAGCGTTGTAAATACAACCGTGAGAGCAGAGGGGTGATAAAGCACGCTCACCCATGCTTCCTAAAAGTGCTTCCACAGGATCCCCCAGGGGATGGAGGCCTGGGTCAAGATATTGGAGGAAAAGGATACTATGACAACATGTCTGTCTTAATCTGTCTTCCTGGGGGGATGGAAGCAGGGAACTTGACATTATAGGAAAAGGATGTGCTATCATACTGGGAATGATAATTGCTGTTAATTTGCATGCAGAACTCTGTTCTATAACAAAGCAGCCACAGCAGGTAACATTGTTTACTTAGACAATCAGGTTGTAATTTATTAAACTTGTGGATTAAATAAAAAAAGATAGGATGTTCTTAATTGCTACATTGCAATGTTCTTTTAGCTCCATGACTGTATAGCTACAGATAAGAATTGAGAATAACACTATCAAATGTTTCAGGGATTACCTAATTTAACGAATGAAGAGTATCTCAATGCACATTTTGTTACCTAAAAATATGGAGTGTGGATTTTAATATGTTCACCCTGAGAAGCTTGGATAGCTGCTAATTGTGCAGCATTAAAAGAAAAGCTAAATTTTCTGACATTGGTATTTTATTCAAAAAAGATACCTTATTGTTTTTAATACTAGAATATGGTAAAGAAAGAAATGGCACTACTGTACGATGCAGTTTGGTATCTAATTGCTATAATATAAATTCTACCATTTACTCAATTTCCATGATCTCTAGACACATGCAAATCAAATATTGATGTAATGAAAAAAACTGAAAGGAAATGTACATTCAGTTTAGGGTGAGGAAGCCAAGACGAATTTTTATATAATAGATTCTGAATTTTCTACAACAAGGAATAAGGGTAAGTTAGAGAGGAGTTTTTAGAGGAAATACTTGGATTGGCCAATTAAAGACAGTTCCCTGAAAGCAAAACACCTCTGAAAGATAAATGAGATGGGAAGGGGGTAAGGAAGTAGAGAAAATTAGTGAGCACAGTGCAGACCAACACTGACCTAGCTCTTCCTTGGAGACAAGAATTAAATGGGTAGCCAGGAGGTGCATGCCCATATGATGGAGTGATTTTTGCCTTTCATACGGATAACAGTTCTTCAGTACTCAAGAGATTCAGTTGGTATTTCTGGTTTTCATTTCTGGTTTGTTTCTTTGTCTCGAACGCCACCAAAACCACACATTATGACTATCTTCCTCTATCTTGAAAGACAGGTGGTGTGGCAAATATAAGGTTACAAAGTGGCCTGCGGGAATTTTCAGGTATCTCTTTCAACCAAGACACCTCAGTCCTCTTTATCCTTAAAAGCCTCAGTATCAGTTTACACGTAAATCCATAGGTGAGTAAATTTGGATATAATGAGTAGTCCAGTTTATTCTAAGCATGAGAAATTCCTAAATGTTAAATAATAATTTCTTTTTAACATAGAAATGAGTGGAGAGGTTTGAAATGGTTCCTGGTAGATGATTTAATAATGCACGATTACAAATGGCTATATATTGTCAATTTGTGTGACATTTAATTTTTCGATGCTTTCCCCACTGTATCTTTACAATAACAGCTCTACCTTCCCCCAATTATCTTGGGTAATTCGCTAAATGAGCTATCATATAGTCCCTCAATTGACCTGCTAACTCCCCTATTCATGTGTCTGGGAAAATGTAGGCGACAGTTCACTACCACATGAACCTCAGAAGGTCTCTCGTCCAAAAGGATTCCAATACAGACGATCACAGAAAGTAGTACATACATTCCTTTCCCACCTTTCTTACTCTCAAGACCAGGTGACTGCCTTGATGCAAAGTGTTTGAACAGGGCTTTATTTCCTGAATTCCTTCCTTCCAAAGGTCCATTAGGATCTCCTACAGTAGTGTTAGCCAGCTATTCTTTCTACATGTAGAAGCTGCCATAGGGAAAGATTGTAATCTGCAGCTCAAGGAAAAATTCGTGTTAAGAATGTTGGTCAGGTTTTCCACGAATGAGACATCTGAAGGTACTGTCGACAGGGACGATGGTAATGATTTTCTCTATGCTTTGACACTAAGGCAGGGAATCACCTGCTTAGGACGATGCGCTCAAGGTTGGGGGTAGAGAAGGAAAAAGCCTCGGTATCTGTCCTGTCCCTTCCAGCCTCCTGTTTCTACAGCAGCGGCTGTGAGCTCAGAGCCCTGACTCCTAAATCCACATGCAAAACTGTACTAGGCAACGCTCCAACCACATTTGAGTAACTTTTTGGGGTCACTCTTTTATTTGCTGTATTTCCATGATGCTTAAGTGAGCTAAATGATCAGTTGTCAAGTCCCACCTTCGGGGGAGAGGGCTGAGGGGAGGAGAGAAAAGCACATGAAAGAATACAGGTGCTCCTCGACTCACAATGGGGTTATGTCCCAATAAACCCATCCTAAGTTGACAATATTGGAAATAAAAAAAATGCATTTAATCCAGCTACCCCACACAGCTTGGCCTAGCCTACCATAAAGATGCTCAGAACCCTTGCATCAGCCCACAGTTGGGCAAACTCCTCCAACATGAGGAACACACTGTCAAGTGCCTATTGTTGATGGGAGCTGTGGCTGGCTGTCACTGCCCAGCATCGTGAGAGAGTATCATACCACATATTGCTATGCCAGGAAAAGATCAAAATTCAAAGTATGGTTTCTGCTGAATGTGTATGGCTTCTGCACCATTGTAAAGTCTTAAATCATAAGCAGAACCAGTAAGTCAGGGAATGTCTGTACAATGGGAAACTAAGAAAACACCTATCAGGGCCCTGGAGTCCAGGTCTCCAGCTCAGCAAATGCCTGCTGGCCCTTCTCCCTACATGAGCGGTGGTCAGTGGCCACGGGCTCTGCTGCAGCAGGCTGGATCTGGCCCTCCATCAAACCTCTGGGCAGTGAAGGGGCAATGCTGAGCATACAGAGAGATGCTGCAAACGATAAGCACCTAATGAAGCTTTCTTTAGAGCATAAACAATTACATTCATGCAACAAATATTCTTAACACCAGTTGGTGCCAGGCACTGGGCTACATGCCCATCCTGCAGAGATGAATGATATCAGGCCTGGCCTAGAGGAGCTAAGAGTTAAAGAGCAACAATCAAGGTGATAAATGCTACATGCTGGAAGTGTGCTCGGAGCACATCAGGGCACATCTCATTCACGAGGGGCGTATCTGGGGGAAGTGATGCTGGAAATACATTTTAAAGAAGGACAGGATTATCAGGACCGAGGAAGGAGAGATCCACGTGTCCAGGGAAACACCGGGACACGGAGGAGAAAATGCAGAACGGGTGTGAGAGAAGTGGGGACTTTGCAACAGACAGGCAGAAGCACAGGGCCATTTATTTCAAATTCATTTTGAAAGATACTGGACCCTAAACTCAGAGGCCAGGGATGGAGTCTTAGAAAACTGCTTTTTGAAAATTCCCCACACGTGTAGTCCAACAGGAGTTTTAAGAAAAGCCTTCCTTGCTTTGTCACTAAAATAAAGTTTGATTTATTTGCCATTTGTAAAAATTAATTTGCTATCTGGAAGTAGAAGTAAGGGTACAGGGTTAATAATAATAAGTGGGCCATGGTGAAGCATCTAATTGCAAAAGATCTCACCATTTGAAACTTTCTAAGTCTCTTTTCTCTTTCGATATCCCATATACAGCAAAGTACCAAACGCCGACACAAAATTAAACAATTCCTAACCACTAGTAATTGGAGTTTCACTTACCTGTTCATCATTCATTCTTCATTCAACAACTATTAATACACAGTAAGTCCCAGGCATTGTTACAAGGTATTAGAACAATTACAAGGTATTTAGAACAGTTACAAGGTATTTAGAACAATGCTACCTAAAACCAGACTGAGGATGACAAAGCAGAGGAAGTGAGTGAAGTCGGGGAAAGACAGCCACCCTCTCCCCTTCCATCAGGAGCCTGGCCCAGAAATAACATGAATATAATATGGTGCCGTTTCATTTAGGATCCAAGTCGGTTATCGGAATACTGAAATACACTACAGCAATAACACAACAACAACAAAACTGTAAGACATTCTCACTGCGCACACTGGTAGAGACTGGAGCTCCAGGCTGTGGGGAAGGGCGAACAGGGAAACAATATGGCCAGGCAGGCGTCTGCTTTTCTGGAGATAGAGCTCCCCATGTGCTTCCACAGACCGAGGCTCTGAGCCCATCACAGAGGCCGGATTTAACCCTCTCATGACCGAATGAACCAAGGACCCTGCATCTTAATTACAGAGCCTCTTGCATGCTATTCTCTTTTTGGTTGCTTCACCTTTGCCCAGCACAGACGTCAATGTTTGTGTAACTGGAGGCCACTGTAGCTGCAATGGCGAGGCCTTTGCTGACCTAATCAGTCAATGATGGAGGAACTAGGTGGAGGGCTTCAAAGTTGGACCCACCACCCCAGGAAAAGCCCCAGGAAGGCTCGGGGAAGCAGGCCCTGGCCAGCTCCATACAGAACCTCCCCCAGAAGTGGAGGGCCTCGCTCTTCCCACTGTCGCACAACTACAGCTAAGCTGAGGTGAGAAAAAATAATTAGGTCCCCAATCTGCATGAAAACATTTTTGCAGGATTTTGTTCTCGTAGTGGAAAACTGTTCCCACGAGATCTATTTTTAACCATTTTATTTTAAAGAGATCTGGAACCTCTTCATGTTGAGATTGCTCAGTGGGAAATTTTAGAACAATGCTACCTAAAACCAGACTGAGGATGACAAAGCAGAGGAAGTGAGTGAAGTCGGGGAAATACAGCCACCCTCTCCCCTTCCATCAGGAGCCTGGCCCAGAAAGAACATGAATATAATATGGTGCCGTTTCGTTTAGGATCCAAGTCGGTTATCGGAATGCTGAAATCAAGCAGAATTTCATATTTGGGGAAGGTTCAGAAACACTTTTTCTTTTAAACTACATGCTTTTTCCCCTACAAAATGAGGCAAAGGCAATATTTCAAGTAATTGATAGCATCTTGGTTACGACAAACTATTAATCAGAGTAGTTTGTCAACCTATTAACCAGAATCCAGTTACAGGCACAGAAACATAGCTAAGGAATGTGATGATCCTGACTATATGCTTCACTAAAATCAAATCAAAAAGGAAACCCACTGGAAATAAGTGACATAGTTAATTCCCTCACCAAGTGTTTGGTGAGCATCACCGTGTGCCAGGTACTTGAGATCCATCATTGAAAACAAACCCCTACCCGCGTGGAGCCTTTATTCTAATCCAGCACTAAATAAACAAACAATGCTCTAGAAATTAGGTGTCTAAGTCACTTGTGATTCAGTTGAAAGTCTCTCAAAGGGCTAGTTTGAGGAGAATCACTAGACATAGAAATCCATTGTTCTAAGTGCAACTGGCTCAAAGAACTTCCCCTTCTTCCCACAATCACATGAGTCCAGGTTTCCCATCTTTCAGTGATTCATTCTAGAACCAGAGAACTATGAACAGGCACTACCATATGATAAGTGTGGCAGCCAGTCAGCATGGGCTAAGCGATGCTGCAGTAACAAATGACTCTGGCATCTAGGTCAATGGCTTTCCACCACATGGCTATTCTGTGTAGGCTGTGGGCTATGCTGCTCACCTTCACTATAAGACTCAGGCTACAGGGTGGCTTGCCTCAAGGACATGCTGCCTTCAGGGCAGAAGGAACAGAGAGAGTGACAGTCATTCAAATGACTCTTAATCTTTTCCTCCTAACCTAAGTGGTATAGATGACTTGAGCTCACATTTCATTGGCCAAAGCAGGTAACACAGAGGTCAATGGAGCAAGAATATATTTTCATCCCACAGGCAGGAGTGACTAACAAAATAACCAATAATGGGGTAAGTTGAAGCATTCATCAGAGTGCAGCCAGCTACCAAAAAAGATGTAGAAAATATTTCCAACCCTTCCATTTTCCCAAACTTGTGATTACTATTAAATTGTGACCAAAACTTCTGAAGAGAAATAACTCCCTTTCACATCATAATTCCTTACCAGACCAGAAGCACACAGGATGCAGAATGAAACAAAAACAGAGCCTGGAGAAGTTGGAGGAGACTAATTTTTCCTTCTGTGGTTAGATGTCAAACAATTCATTTTCCCCCTCAATCATTCCTTTCCATGTGAAGGAAAAGAAACTCAAGAAATTATAGTGTGGAAGACTGCATTTCACTTTGCAGCTAGTAAATTCTTCCTGAGAGCCATGTGACCCTACACTGCCAGGTGGAAGGAGACAGGCTGGGCTAACACAAACCTCTTGAATTTTTGTTCTGCAGCAATCGGATGGAATTATAACACTGGAAAGACATACCGTACTCATTCAAAAGGGCATCCCAGCCCGCCCAGTTTCTTAGCAACAGGCCAAGGAATAAGCTTCAGGATTCAACCACATCAGTTCATATCCACCATTAATTTTTTTTTAAAAAAAATAGAGCTATCTTCTTCTTCTTATTATTATTATTTAAATATATTTTTATTGACTTCAGAGAGGAAGGGAGAGGGAGAGAGAGATAGAAACATCAATGATGAGAATCATTGATTGGCATGCCCCACACTGGGGATCGAGTCCGAAACCCAGGCATGTGCTCTGACCGGGAATTGAACCATGACCTCCTGGCTCATAGATCGACACTCAGGCACTGAGCCATGCCAGCTGGGCCAGCATTAAAATTTTTGATACTGATTTCATTTAATGGAAGGCTTAACCATGGTGATTTTATGACACTAAAGAAACCCAGTAGATATAAAGTTGTCTTTTTGACCTGAGATGGTATTCTCTGAGTCATTTTGGAAAATGAGAGCCTACCACTTGTGATGAAAAATTCATAAGCCCTATGGGTTTTCTTCATTGGACAATTCCTCTAACTTTTTTACATGTTTAAAAATTTACAAATGTTAATTTATAAATAAAATATTAGGGGGACAATTTTAATAAGCCCTGAACTGAATCGGCCTTTGAACTCCAGGAGCAAACCCTTTCCCTGCACAATGATGAAAGAAGTTCCCTTATTATGGAGGAACAGTTGGTAAGCCTTATATATTTAAACAGTTAATACCATTCTTCTAACAAATGTGGCCTCATGCACGTATTCATAATATATACAAGCCATTCCTCCAAAGAACATTTCCAGTCACAACATGTACCTAGAACCGTACTTGCCAGTTCTAGGTTCATTTGCTAAACGTCCACATGCACACGTACTCAATTGACGAATGACCAATTCACCAAAGATAGCATACTGAATGAACAATTTTCTGCACTCACCCAAGTTACGAACAACTTGTTTTTTAAAACTACTTATGGAGTTTGCAGTAGAGTGTATATGATGGGATGGGGTGAGCTTAACAACTTTATGAGATTTTTAAAGTTAGTGACAAGTTTCCATCTTGTCCTTATAGCACTAAAGAAATGGTCAATTCATTAAAAGCTACCGATGATTTCATTTTCTTGTGAATGTTGAATATCTAGGAAACATGTTCCATAAATAGTAATGATTTGGTAAAATACATACATATATTTTAAGGTACATATTGCTTTATTTTGATACTTATGTGAGTCTTTTTGGTTTGTTGGTTTTATTGACACGTTAACCTTTTCTGGGATCTTCTATCTTATGAACCTAAGCTTTCAAGTTTTGAATTTTTCTTGTCTTGAATTAAGTGAGGTATTTAGGAACATATCTTCCTTACTGAATATAAACACCTACTAGAAAATAAATGCATATTACTAGAAAATATACTAAACAAGAATAAGAATATTATGGTCTAGTCCAGGGGTAGTAAATTATGGATTACACGTTATCTGTTTTTACAAATCAGATACAGGAACTTAGCAAGTTTCATTAGAACACAGCTAATATAATGCTATGGCTGCTATTATGCAACAACAACAACAACAAAAATGAACAGTTGCAACAGAAACTCTAAGTCCTGCAAAGCCTAAAATATTTATCTGGAACTTCAAAGAAAAAGTTTCCAATTGTTGGTCTAGTTCATTACTATATCCATAGTTCCTGGAGCAATGCGTGGATAATTTCTTTTGCCCAGGGGCATGGGAGGGGGGGAACCTCTATAAATACTAGTAGAATGAATGACTGATTCTCGGTGTTTAATGCTAGCTGGTCGGCATTTACCAGTCATTTCAATGTTCACTGTCTTACAACCTCATGGACTGGAGAGGGGTGCTGGTTCTTCGTGGTGACACAGAAGTTAGGCAGGATGAGTCAACTGGTAGAGCAAACCATTTCTGTGGTCCCAGGACAGAGGCCAACCCTAATGCAGCCAATTGATTTGTAGCAGTGTAGAAACCAACCCACATTTCTGAGAAGACTCTATTGAGGAACGCCAAACACAACTAAGCTGGCCTGTCTCTAAAAACCCAAGTCACTGCTTGTCAGTAAAAAAGAAGAAATAAAAATGTAGGTTGGCCAATATTTCTTTCCCCTCCTGAAGGTTGGCAGTGATTTTGTGGTTCAAGTGATGAGTTGTCCTAAAAAGAAGGAAACCACAAAACCACGCCCATTGCTTCCCCAAACAGCTGCTGCTGCACCCAGCAAAACATGCTGTCTTCTTCCAGATTCCCCGAGACTGTCCAGGCAGGACACAGCTTTCTCACAGGTTACTCTGATGAGAAAGACTATTGAGAAGTCAAGCAGTGATAAATTTAATGGGATTTTTCGCCAGTTAATATGTACCTTAAGACGAAAGCCTATTAAGAAAACTGTAACAAAACCAAGTGATTTGGATTTTTACTGTTGCTATTTAGTTTATTTTAAATGGCAGGCTTGTTTGTTACAGAGGGCAGGAGATACCCAGCAGCTTACTTTAATTCCCTTTTATCTTAATGTCCCTGCTATTAAGACCCTCCCCACCTGAATCAATACTCAGTTCTACCAATTCCCAATTAGCCTCAGTAAAACCCCCAGGTAGAATAAGAACATGACTTTGCAGCTTTAGAGGTGTGATATGTCAACTCAGTTCCTCCAAAGCAGGGTCACTCAGTCAGTTCTTGTTACCTACCACTGTGCTAGGTGCTCTGGGTATAAAAATATGATACAGCATTAATTATACTTTTGTTTCAAGAGGTTTGCTGTCTGGGAGAAAGAAAACCCTAAGCCTTTGAAATATCAAAAACTGAAAAAAGAAAGCAAGCTATGAAGATAAAAAATACTGTAACAATAAAGATTGTGAAGGATTCTAACCCAGTTAACCCACCCCAGGTACATGCATGCTGTCCTCAAATAAAAATATCAAAGGGTTCACTGACATGATTTTGACTTTTCCTTTTAAGTGGTGGAGCATTTAAAAGTGGTCCTGGGAACCCAGGATTTGGGAGGGGGGAAAGCAACTCTTAAGGTGCTATTTGTTTGCCATCATCTCCTAGCCAACTTCTATTTCGTTTATTAACTTCTTGTTGGCCTCTATGCTGCGATTTCTGAGATTACAGCACCCATCCAAATAATTTCAGGAACTGCTCTTCACCAGACAGAACGTCTCCTTCTTGCCCCAGGAGGTGCTGCCAGTAAAAACGAGAGCCCATCGACCTCATCACAGCTATGGAGCACCCACTGGCAGTTCCGAGAGGCTGGAGCTAGCGGAGTCCATTCACACTCTCTTCCAAAGACACTTCCATGGGTACCATTTCTCCTCTTGGCTTTCTGAGGCCCCTCATGAGGTCGACAGGACAGCAGGTCCTCGAGGAATGTGTTTTTAACATCGTTTCGTTATAACACTGATGAGATGCCATGGGAACATAACTCATTGGTATCACTGGTTCCGTTATGCATCATTTCACTTAAAGTCGTGGGACCTATGAACAAGGCTAAGTGAGGACTTACTGTACATGACCACACATACCCAAACTGGAGCTATGCTCAGGAAAGTCCCTTAGCTGAGCCCTGGCTGCCATGTTGTGCCTCTAGGGAGGGCAGTGAGCTATGGCAGCAGCTCTGTGTGCTGTCTCTTCAGAGACCATTGACCAGCTGGAGTCTGGGCCAGACACCATTTTAACAGCATTAGCAGGTAAACTGCCTCCAGACTTGAATGTACATTCAAAACTTCGAATCAGGGTAGTTTCCCTGTAAGAAGACATCAAAGGGTTCCTGTCACAAGGGTACAAATCTGCTTTCTGTTTTCACACCTGTGAGCTTTTCACCCTCTCAACCAGCTTATGAGGAGCGCTGGGAATTTGGCGAGGGGTGGAGGGAGGAAGGGGATCTTTTTTCCCTGTGTCTTCAAAGAGACTCAAGAGCTTCTGCGTATGGAAGTAGAGGTTAATAAGTGACTCTAATTGAAAAATGGCCACGCACTTGAAACAAGATTCTGCTCTGAAAATTCCTTAAATCTATTGAAGCATGAAAAGACTAAAACTAAATATTATCACACCTTCCTCTCTCTTCTCCACCCTGCTCCTTGGTACCAGTCACTCTGTCCTAGACTCAGGGAGACAAAGAAAAATAAACGGGCAAAAGGTTTCTCCTTGGTATCACTGCTTGGTAAAGCGGGAAATCAGCCCAGCCAGAATGGCTCAATGGTTGAGCATCAACCTATGAACCAGGAGGTCATGGTTCAATTTCTGGTCAGGTTGCAGGCTGGATCCCCAGTGTGGGGTATGCAGGAGGCAGCCGATCAACGATTCTCTCTCATCGTTGGTGTTTCTCTCTCCCTCTCCCTCTCCCTCTCTGAAATCAATAAAAATATGTATTTTTAAAAAAGAGTGAAATCAGCCACCAGTCAAGTCTGCCCCTTTCCCCGTGTGCCCTGCTGTTGGCTTCAACACCCACTGGGAGGTGGCAGAAGCAAATGAGTGAGTTTCCTGGATGTGCTCACCAATGCCAAATGTACACAGGGCAGTCAGCTTCCCACAGCCCGTAGTAAGCATGTCTTCTCCTTCCGGTGCTTTTGACATCAGGGCTGATATTGGAGGGACTGCCGCTCCCAGAGCTGGCTAATTCCTAGAGACAGGAAACCAACCAGTCCAGAGCCCACATCATAACCATGTCCTCTTTCAGGCCCTTACACCTCATGCCACTGCAGTGGTCTCCCCTTATCTGTGGGGGACATGTTCCAAGACCCCGGGTGGATGCCTGGAACCATGGCTGGTACCAGACTGGATATATACCATGTATTGTCCTAAGCATACTTACTTTTTCACCTAAAGGAAGCTTTTACGCTTCCAGTTGGCATGTCCAAATTGCCAGCATCACTACCCTTGTGCTTTGGGGCCATTATTCAGTAAACTAAGGGTGACTTGAACACAAGCACTGCGATACTGCCACAGTCGATCTGATGACTGAGATGGCTACTAAGTGAGGAAGGGGCAGGGAGCGCACACAGAGGGGGCATGTGGACTAAGGGATGATTCCCACCCTGGCTGGATGTAGTGGAATGGCACGAGATTTCACCACAATACTCGGAATTGTGTGCCATTGAAAAAGTGTGAATTGTTTATTTTAGGATTTTTCATTTACTACTTACAGACCGCTGATGACCACGGGTAACTGAAACCACAGAAGATGAAACTGGGTAAGGAGGACCCCTGCGCACCCCTGTCCTAACCACCCAGGGCCAGGTACCAGACGCCAGAGATAGCCCCTATCCACCAGAGTCTGCTGAAATTATTCGAATTAGCCAACCTAAACCTGTCTGCTCCGCCTCATCCTTCCTTCCCACAGAAACCACAATAAAGACTTTTGTCTAGATTTCCCCCTTGCTCCCCGTGCCTCTGACCAACCTGGATGCTCCCCATGTGGCCTGAGCAGCAGGGCTGGGACCCTCCCTTTGGGAATTGTAGGTAACAGGCTACCTTTTCAAAAGCAACCATCTTGCTCTGTGGGCCTCACCATAGCTGAATAATAATATAACCTGCACTTGAGAACACCACCCAAGGATGAACAGCCACCAATTAGGGTAAACACGCCCCTAAATTCACATCAAACACATCCTGCCTCAAATGACGGTGTGTCATTAATGTCTAAGTCTGCACACTTTCCTTAACAGCTCCCACACCCCCGAATTCTCCTCTGTTCTCTCTACTGCACTCAAATAAAATTATCTGGATCCCACTAACACCTAAATATTCACCTGCTGGGTTGCTTTATTAAACAAGCACTTAGAAGGGGGGCTTGTTGGGAAAGGGGGGTTGGGTGTGAAACAAGCTATATATGCTGCGTGATTCATGAAAGAGAAACTTGCCATTACAGCCATCTTTCTCTCCAGCTTTCCCAGGTAACAACATGGCTCCATTTCCCTTGATTAGCACAAGGATTTAGATTCACTTTTCAAAAAATGCTAATCAGCTTTAGCTTAAATGGATCGAAATGCAACACAAAAGTGGCTTCCCAGTTAATAAAGGGTTGGCCTAGCCCAACCCCCACCCCCCCTCCTTCAGTGCTCCATTAGAGATGAATCTCAAAACACAGCTCCACATAATTGTTTATTTTGAAAACACACAGCTACTATTCACTATCTCAGTACAGGACACGCTCTCCAGGCACAGCGTACCCATCAGTATACTCTTCAGGCTGAAGAGTTAGCCGATATGATGACCCCCTTTCTACCTCATTTCAATACAGACGGCATTAGCTACCGAGAAACAAACCAAATAAATCAACACTCATTTTACATGCATTCCTGCCAAGTGCTGTGTATACGTGTAAAAGTAAACATTTTAAATAAATATGAAAAGATGGAAACTTGCCTACATATTTATATGTAAATTAAATGGCAAAATCAAATTGTTATATTAAGTCAATGTTTCTCAATATCTAAAATCTAAAGTTGTTCTAGCAATATTGACAGTATTGTCATTGGAGGAGAAACACTGAAGTAGACTTTCCCCCCTGAAAATGAAAAGGAACAGAACAGAAAAAAAAATCTAGACCATCAACTCTGAGATGCAGTTTTGAAGACACATGTCGGTGCCTCCTACAGGTTCAAAAGCATGACCTACCCGGAAGAAGGAAAACAATGTATTTCTTGGCTCAAAATATAGTGCTGGAATTCTTGACACCTCTCTCACCCCAGCCTACTTGTTCCATCAAGACTTTCCTTCCTGTCCTGCCCCTGTATTTCTGGTAGCCATTCACATATTCCCAGAAAGTTCAGGGCTTCTCTTTAGTGGTTACATTATGAAAACATTCACTCATTTTTTACCCCCCTCATACTTTAATTCAGATAGGTATGCTTGGAGTCTCCCCAACTCCACAATTTCTCTGAAAGACAAAATTCCCATTGTCTTCCCCAGTGGACATTGGTCCCTTGGTCCTTAACCTAGCCCTGACTGGGAGGCGGTGCTGGGGAAAGGTGAATGAACGTGTTAGCACGTTGAGTCTATGTGACCTGGTCCCAAATACCAGTTAAAAGCTGTGTGACTGGTGTACAAATGCAACTATGTGAACTCTCTCTTAGTCTCAGTTTTCATGTCCATGTGATGGATCTAATAATACACACCTCTTCAGGTTGTCGTGAACCATGAACGAGATGATATATATTTGTTAAATACCAGGTACATAATATAGATAAAAATGGCAACTATATTCCATGTAAAATTATAACTTGTGAGTTGCCCCAGAATAAAGTTCTTTTGCTGTTTCAGCAATTAAATCTCTTACAGTGCATGATTTCAAGTCCCCTGGTGAATGTTAGCCACTAGGATTTTAGTGTTGATTTCTTTCCACCTCAGTGTGAGCTCAAATAGAAATACTACCCAAGTGACTTGTCAGTCAATTTGATTCCACAAATATTTGGTAGCTACCTTTTGTGTCTTTCATACAAAAATGAGTGTGAATGTTCCTACCTTTGGGTGATTCATAAAAGAGAAACTTGCCTTTAAAGACAGAGTAGCTGGGCTACTGACATAAGTAAACATTTACTAAATCGAATTGCAAGCACTACCCCATATGTGACTGAGTCATCTGCAAACTGGCTGAGCACGAGAAATGTCAAATTCTCTACACCATAGAAATGGAAACTAGATATTTACCCAGTCGTTGAGCAAGACCCTGTAGAAACTTCTAGATCTCTGCCTTTTGCTCCATTTTCTCATTCTGGTCCATTTTCACATTATGCTCAAGCTAACTAAGCCATTTATGTTCATCTTACTTACTGGTTTAAGGCCTTCCTACCCTCTTACCTTGCTTAAATGGGAAAAGTTATTCACAGGCTCTAATCTTCCTAGCTAGAATCCCTATATTATGTAGCAGAGAGGTTAACATTTTAAGATTTAAAAAAAAAAAAGCTTAGGATCTTAAGTTAGTTTGCCAGAGTTTTGCCATATGTGGCTTGTGACATTGGGATGTTTATTAATCTCTATCACACCACTATGCATCTATACAATAGAAATGCAATCAATCATTGGAAGCATGCCACCAATCACACAATTTTTGTTTGGCAGTTCAACCAAGAAAGATTTCTTTTCATGAAAGCGATCACCTTTGTCATACTTTTGTAATGTATAATGAATACTGTCGAGTTTAATTTCTAGGCCATACCTTAATTTTCTAAGACACCTAATGGCTAATAATTCTTTAGATAGATCTATCGGTTAATTCAGAATGATATTGATATGACTGAGAAATTCCTTTATGCAGGCTGCCTCTACTAAGAAAGACCATGCCATACTCAGTCTTCCAAAAAAATATTGTAAGGACTTACCACCAAGCAAAACACGTTTTCAGAAATGTCTCCAACCCCTTTCTTATTCTTTTCACTTAATAGTTTCTCTTTCTCATTGCTTATCTGACTTCTCTTTTTCATCAAATATCCACAATTTGAAGAGTTATTGTCCAAAAGTTGAAAATGAGACTAGTCTATTTAAAAATAATGCCACTTTTCAGAACACTTATTTTTAAGATCATGTTAAAAGCAAAAATTCTCCACACTTGTGGTACCTACACAAACATATGAAGGTAGTAGAATACATGCCAAGTCATTTTCATAGAGGTTATAATTTTATGCTGTAATGAACTGTCTCAAGGTTATGGTGATAATAAAAATAATAGATGATATAATAATAGATTAAAAACACAATTACATTCATATAGAGTCATGATCCTTGTAGATGAAGACAGTGTGAGTCTCAGACCTTCAAAATTGGTTATTTAACAGCTTGGGAAATTGGCTGAATAAAGTAATATGATATTTCTCATCCTGCAAAATCCTGAAGGCCATCACCAAATACAGTCATATTCATATATATATCTCCCAGGAAGGGCATTATGGGTTAGTTAAAGGGTCTTGTAAATGGTCTATAGAAAACTGTGAATGCTTGTTCGACCTCTAGTACCTGACCATTCCCTATTCTCAGGTCTTGGCTAAATCCCTTGAACTGTGGCTTCTAAGAAAGCCAGAGCTGGTGTATCTCTTTACAGTGGGCTCTCTTTGGGTTCCATTTGTTTCTGCTTATTCTAGCTCTTTCTTTCTATCAAGGCCTATTCAAGTCCCACCGCCTTCCCTTTGCCTTCCTTGACTGACTAAGCCCCTAATGTCACCCTTTCTGTTTGTTTCAATTCTGGTAACATCTGTTGTCAATTAGCACTTATCTTCTGCTCCCTTAAGTAGAAAGTAATGCAGGCTCTACTTAAATCCTAGCCTGCCCAAGCTCATGCTCTTTCTACTATTATGTGTGTTTTATAAATTGATTTCAGAGAGAGGAAGGAAGAGGGGGAAAGAGATAGAAACATCGATGAGAGGGAAACATTGATCAACTGCCTCCTGCATACCACTACTGGGGACAGAGCCTTTAACCCAGGCATGTGCCCTAATAGGGAATTGAAACCGAGACCTCTTGGTGCACGGGTCGACGCTCAACCACTGAGTCACACCGGCTGAGCACATGCTCTTTCTACTATTAATGAGACAATCTTTTTTACCGAGGCAAAAATCTAAACTGATGATATTCACATTCTCAATCCAAACATATTCCTAGTTTTGATGGTGGCTCACCAGGAGCTCCTGTTGTCCCAAAAGAGACAGAAGGTATAATTTCCAGGAAATGTCCTTTAAGGGAGGGGCACTTCTCCATCCCTTTTCTTCTTTTCCAAGAGGTGGAATGCAGTTGTGATAGCTGGAGCTGGGGCAGCCATATTGGATCCCAAGGTAGAGGCTATGCGTTTAATAAATAAATAAGGTGGAGCAACAAAACAGGTGCATGAGTTCCTAGTAATCATGGATCCTTCTTACCAGTTGCCTACATTTAGGTGATTGAGAAACAATATCTATCTTGTTTGAGCCACTGTTTCCTTGAGTTTTCTGTCACTCATAGCTATTTATCACACTAATACTGCAACTAATTGAATCTTTAAAAAGATACACTGTGAGCTAGACAAAACACGTGTACAGTAAATTTGGCTCAGGGACTCTCTAATCTATACTTTGCACTGGCACTTGCATTTTTAAAATCTATAACCACTAAATCCATAATTTCCATAAGAGCTAGGGTTGTTTCTCATGTGAGTTCACATCTCTAGGGGCCTGTATAGAGCCTGGCTCCGTAGAGTCCAATCAATCTTTGATGAATGTTGAAGGATATGTATTTTATCTCCACGATGATATGTAATTTCCTAAAAGTCAGCACTCACTTTTAATCCCTGGCTCCAGGGCTGTAGGAAAGGTGCTCCATAGGCCAGTTTTGATATTGTCGACATACTAGGTGTATGCCCCTCCTCTTCCATCCCCAGAAAAAAAGGTTTGCAAAATTTACTTCACACTCAATGGTCCTTTATTATGGAAGGAACACATGTGCCAAGCATATGAAATCATCATTAGGTGTAACTGCACAGGAAAGCTCAAACAACCCCATTGTTCTGCTTTACAGCATATAATGACCCTTCTATTTAATTATGCTGCCCACTCTAAGAAACATACAGCTAGACTCTGGTACAAAATGTACAATTTTTATAGGAACAAAATAGTGATTTTTCTTATAAAACAACTTGGAATAACTTTCAAAAATATATGATTAAATATGGATGAAAAAATTGTCTGCCCAAATTTACTATGAAATTTGGAATGCATCTTTTACACTAACAGGCACTATAAACTGTCACAAAACAGTAAGAATAGTATCTGGTTTCAGTACCTTCTGTGCTGACTTACATGTAGTGGAGATCCACTAAATATTTGTTAAATATACACCAAAAGTGTATATTTACGAGTGATAATGTAAAGTTTGAACCATCAAGAGAAGTGGTCCTCAAAGGGAAGTGATTTTGCCTCCCATGGGCTCTTTGGTGATATCTGGAGACATTTTCAATTGTCACAATTGAGGGATGAGTGGGTACTATTGGCATCCACTGGGTCACAGGACAGTCCCCACAGCGAAGAATTATCTAACCCAAAATGTTGACAACATCAATGTTGAGAAACCTTGGTCTTACATTTGCCTGAGGTTATGGGTGTGAAACTCTTGAGCTTGAACTTCTAGGAGGCGAGCATTGTAGACTTTCCAACTGACAGGGCACAACCTGAGAGCTCAATAAAATGAAGTGGGAATCTGTAATTATTAGTGAAGACCAGATGTCATAGTGAGGCTGAGACTACACACTGGGTATTCCCAGGTTTGGGTCTTTTGAGCATTCAGTTAATAACACCAGTTTCTCGTGCCCATCAGTGAGGCTGAAGGTGTAAACAACTTCAAGATAACAGGTCCGCCAATATTTTATCCTACCACCCAGGATCCAAAAATTCTATCTAAGCACTCAACTTCTTTTTCTTTTTTAGAGATTTTCTTGTCGCTTTTCACTGCAGTCCCTACTACAACAACTCTCCCCCGTAGCCAAAAAGAAAACCAGACACAATAGAGGGCAGTAATTTTTTCCTTTATCACCCACACCACTGCCAAAGCCCTGGGCATACGCCATCCTGACCTCACACCTGCCACCCCTTCTATCCCCACAGACTCCATCGACTTTCTCAGGGGGACTTAGTTACCTGGCACTTCTTTGCATGCAACTTACTTGCGTAATAAGTGCCAACCGGAGCAAACAATTCCAATCAGCTCCGCCTTTCCTGAGCACAGCAAAAAGCCCCACTTTCTTTTGAAAATCGGTTGCCTCTCCTAATTAGAGTCAGCTTTGCTAACAGAGATTACCAGGATGCATTACAAGCAACACTGGAGAAGGCAGCACTTAGGCAGGTCAGGAGGGGTTTTCCTAAACATTTTGATTACGACTTTCACTGCTTTTGAAACACGTGTAAAAGTCCTATCATTAAATTTAAACAGCCTGATGATATGCTGAACAAGACTATGAGAACGGCAAATAAATTGCTGTAATCTGCCATACTGTCACTTACCCTGCTCTTCAGTAGCTGTAATTGACTAATAGGATAATAAGGTGGCAGTTTACAAATCTGAAAGCTATCCTGCTTTGTTGGAAATGCCCTTGGGGGGGGTGGGGAGGCTCCCAGTTAGACAGACAGCATGGATGAGCTCAAAATCACCACCCCGAATTCAATATATATTTAAATATGCTTCTCAAGTGAAGTCAAAAGAAGTCACCAGGCACCCATGCCAGCATTTATTTTGTTTTTTATTAGTTGCAACACAGAAAATATTCAGAAGGGACCAGGTAGAAGGCACTGTCCTACGCAGGAGGGAGGGGCTGAAGTAGCCCTGACAGTAGCTTTTGTTCCCACGTTTAACCATCTCCTGAGCTTGTGACCCACGAGGAAGATTCCAGCCACCCCAAAACTAGCCGGCTCACTGCTCCGTGTTGCCTCAGGACTGGCCAGTACGGTCTCAAATGCACCCACCTAGGAAAAGTGCCCAACATAAAGGATCTTACAGGCATACTTTTGATGTGAGGATTTGGGCTAGGAAAAGCCAGCTGAAATCTTCTAAGAAAATTACTACTACTGTTCGAAGAATTCCTGTCCCCCAGGAGACTGGTGAGGAAGAGGAGTGTGGAAGATGGCATCAGACTGTACCACCTGTAGGTCACAGGAAGAGGCAGGGATATGACTGTGAGCCAGATGTGAAACCATTGAGGTTTGTGGGCAAAGGAGGGATCAGAACCGACTTATCTTTTATTGAATTCTATTTTAAAACTTTTTATTAAATTTATTGGGGTGACATTGGTTAACATGAACAAGAACTGACTTATCTTTTATTTTATTCTATTTTAAGACTTTTTATTAAATTTATTGGGGTGACATTGGTTAACATGAACAAGAATTGACTTATCTTTTAAAAGGACTCCTCTGGTGGCTTCTGTATGGAAAAGAATTTGTAGTGGGGCAATGGTGGGAAGAGGTATCATGAAAGACAGTTAGGAAGCTGCTATGGTCCAAATTCTTATGGAAGTCCTAAGGCCCAGTGGAATATTAGGAGGTGGGGGTCTTTGGCAGGTGATTAGATCATGAGGGTGGAGCCCTCCTGGGTGAAATTAATGCCCTTAGAAAAAAGACCCAAGAGAGCTCCCTAACCCCTCCTGCCACATGAGGACACAGCAAGAAGTTTGTGATAAAGGCTCTTACCCAACCAGCCTCCAGAACTGTGAGAAATAAAGGTTTGTTGTTGTAAGCCGCCCAGTCTGTGGTATTTTGCTATAGCAGCCTGAACAGACTAAGACAGAGGCTACTGCAAAGGTCAGACGAGAATGACCATGGCTTGGACGTGGGAGGAAGCCATTGAAATGGTAAGAAGTGGTTGAATTCTTAAAGCTGCAACAAACAAGATGTTCCCGTGAGTTGGACATGGTGTAGGAGAGAATGAAAGGAATCAAGGACACCAAGGCTTTTGGCCTAAGTAATTAAGAGAGAAAGGCTTGCTTTTGCTGAGATGGGAGGATTATAGAAATAGCACATTCGGAAAGGCAAACAGGAAAAATCAAGAGCTTGGTTTGGGGCATGTTATTCCAAAATATATTATGTTTAAAATTGGGTTCACTGTTTTACCTCTGGACATTTCTGAAAAAGTATGTGACACAATATGGCCACATTTATACATACATGCATATGTATATATAAATATGTGCATCTATACGTATACATGTGCAAAGTATGGAAAATGAGGATGGACTGATGATGGATGACATACTTTTCTTTCCTTGAGCTGGTGTAGGGGTTCATAACAAATCAGCTCTAGATGCGCCTCTGTGGAATGTGGATTATTTTTAGCTAAAAGCTATGAAGACCTATGTGCTCAAGGGAAATTTCTGTTCCCCCATCAACTACCTAGAAGAATTTGAATTAAGGGCCTTGCCCATAGTAAGAGATGATCTATAGGGCAGGAAAACCATATAATTACTGGACATCTGCTCTTCTTATTACCCTGAGAATGACCTTCCTGCCTTCTGAAGCCCGCATCCTTAGCTCAGAATATCATTTATATACCTCATTTTCACTTTCTCTAAATTGCTGCTCAAGTATGTAGAATTCCCATACATATGTATGTAATTAATTTTGGTCATTTTCTCTTGCTAATCTGTTTCATGTCTATTTGATTATTTGACCAGCCGGACGAGCCTTGAGGATAGAGTTTCTTCCTCCCCCACATTTCTGTTCATGTCTTTCAGAACAGAAATGGCTATGATATGCCATCTTTCTTTTCTAAGTGAACTCTCTGCTAAATAAATAACTAAAAAATATATAAATATACTGAAGTAAAAGGAAAACCACTAGCATTTTCTAATCTATCAAGAGATGAGGCACAGAAAAGCCACTTGGACACAAGCAAAGGTTCCCGAGAACAGTCAAAGCTGTGCTGTTAATACCACGGAGTCAGATCAACCTGTTCCATGCCAAGGCCATATGGAAAGCTTACAGAGAATGGCACGAAGAAACAAAAGGTCTTTGGAGTCCTCTGAGGATTGCTGGGTGCAAATGGAATTTGAGCAGTGAGGCAAGAAGCATCAGGCCGGCCTCTGTGGGGTATGGACACATAAATTCAAGATATTTGCACTCCAGCAGGCTGATAAACCCTAGCAGTGCCGAACATCTGAGCCTGCCCCTAATCCCCGGTGCCTTATGCTCTCTCCCCGGCATGAAACTAGCCAAGCTTTGAAGCGGTTAAACACTTGCCACCTTGCTACATTTCTGGCTCACATTTACTGAGACCAGACAGTGACCAGCCGAGTAAACACCCTTTGGAATATTTCTCTCCACGGTGGTCCTGCTGGAGTCCTGGATGGGGCTGGCGCTAGGTGAGCCAGGCGATGGACGGACTCCACCCCCATTCCCCAATGCTGTTGAAATGAACAGCATCAGTCCAGAGAGAAAATAACACAGATGACAGCCCGATTTGTACTTACATCCCTACTATTGCTTGCTTTTTTCACCCCACCTTTAATTCCTTTTAAGGAATATGGGAGAAATATGTCCCCATTGGGAGTGAATTGCAGGTGACTATGAATTAGTTATGCTACATCCTTCCCACCACGGACAGTGTATGTGTCTCTTCCCAAGACCGCCACCTCTGTCACTTGTAGTTAGAGAGCTCTCGGCTGATCCTGACTGTGGCAAATTAAATGTGTTGTAAGAAACACGCTCCAAATGATGCTGCCTTCTTTATCAGAATGTCCAGTTTAATCCTGGCACCACATCTGGGGAGGTGAGAGGGCAGCAAAGGAAAACAACAGGAAGTGATAGGAAAAGGAGCAAAAAATAAAGATGGACGTGTGGAGATATGAGCGTTTCACTGAGTAGAAACAGGCTGATTGGATCAAGCATCAACGGGTGAACACAATGTTTGTGTTTCGTGGGCTTGCTGTATCAACTTGGCAAGACTTCTGGATGGGTGAACTAATCCACTGTCAATGGGGAATCTTAGAGGACGTGATCAAAATGGTTGTTAGCCAAGGAAGGCTGTGAAGCTGTGGGGAGGAATCTGATAACATCCTGGCTTGCTTGGGCTCAGCTCTAATAGATAATACGTGGGGGTTATCTGCGATTTGGGGAAAGCACTCTATAATCTAGAAATATCAGATGTTGCCTATGATCGTAAACCAGCCACGACGACGTGAGTGATAAAAAGGCTCCCCTGCTTTCGTTAACAAATACTATAATAACGGCTATCATTTATTGAGCACCTACTGTGAATGGCCAGGCATCAGGCAAGAGCAGAAAGAACAAAGATAATCCAACTGACATGGCAAATGCAATCATGTTATAAAACAGAGCAGGCCCCACGGAGCCCGCTCACAGCCAGAGGCATATGCAGTTTCAAGCATTCAAAAAATCCAACAGTAAACAACTTCACGCAAGACTGAAGAGAAGTCATTAAGACCATTCAAGTCTAAGTGTTCTATGAAAATGTTAGTGCCATTAATTACCTGCCAATAACCATGCAAATTACAGAAAGTAATGAGACTGTTCTACGCACCAAACTAATAAGGACTGGTATTTCAAAGTCCACCAGAATACCTAGGCAACCAGAAATGCGCTTCTCTTCCTGGGTCTGCTGGCTTTGCGTTTTCTTCCTTTCCTGCTGACCCCACTTCAAAGGTTCCATGCTGGGAACACAGGCAGGTTCTCCTTTGCTGGAGTAAGTCCCCCTTTCACTTCCTGCCGGGTGCCTCCATCACACCCAAAGTGATGCTCATTACCTGTACACTGGTACCTTTAGGAGCCCACACACACAGCCCAAAACAGATATGTACTTCTATACTGGCCTCCCTGCCTTAAAGGTCACATGGGTTTCTGAAAAACATATAATTGAGCACTTGAGTAAAGCAGTAAGATTTTAAAATGTAAAGCAGGTTATGCATTTATATTTTATCTGAAACATCACGAGAATTGATATGATTTGTTGCGTTTTATTTCTACTTACACAGGTAATACACATATCAAGGATTTAAATTTGAAAAATCACGTTCTTGCAGACATACCTATGAATGTATGTGCATGCGTGTACACACACAATCAAAAGTTCATACTTTTAGAAAACTTGAACCAGAATAAAACCACAGATTACTTTAGAATGCAAATAAACCATCTCTCATATTTTATTATAAAGCCTTCTTGTTACTATATTAATTCCTAAGCATCTTTAGTGTAAATACACACACACACACACACACACACACACACACACACATACATATACATTCTTTGGTGCTAAAATTCAGATTCAGGGAATGACATAAAAATCAGCCAAAAAGAAAGTAAAAGAACAAAGAACCCTGGGGATGTGGGAGGGAGAGTATATGGAACAAAAGGGGAGAGCCAGCTGGTTAGCTGGCCTTTAAAAGGAGTCAGGGAATTAGGCTCAAGGCCGTTAATCCCAGTGTTCACTCCTCTGCCAACCCTGCTGCTTACATTACCACGCCGTCGTCCTCAGGATAAACCGGTTTCCACAAGGGTTTCTGCCTCCCCAGGAACCCTCTTCTCTACCCTCCTCACCTGCTGCCCCTCACACAGCAGCAAAGTGGAATCCAAAAGAAAAATATTAAAATCAAATGTGGCTTGAGGGATTTGGGGAGGAGAGTGGAGAGCCGGTTCTTATCTAGGCTTCAGCACAATATTCCTTCTTCAAAGTCTTCTTAATTATATTTAGAGAAAGAGCAGGGGACAAACAGAAGAGCCGCCCCCTACACTCGCTGCCCTTACATGAAGGGTTCCTTGTCACAGACCTTATCCTCAAGGGAGAATGATGAACTATGCTCGATTTCTTTACTCCACTGGTCCCGACCCACCAACCCCTACTCCCATCATCACCTTCAAGGACAGTGTTCTGTGTCCTCCCGGCCTCAGTGCCCCAGATGTCAGCTACTCCGTACACAAAATGTCCCTGCTATGAAAGTACATTATATTTTCCCACTGGAAAGAAAATGAGGCTAAGGCTGTGTTTCTATGACATCAAAGTAGTAGTTAGTTAAAAACGGAATAATTCAGCCAAAACTAGTTGTTCTCCCTATAGTGGACAAAAGTAACTGAGTGGGGCTTTTTCTACAGCCTGTCAACACCCACACCCCACCCCCAACATATAAAAGAAAATATTAAGCCATATCCACCAGGGCAGGGCACGGACATTGCCCACCTGAGTGGAGGTGATTTCAAAAGCTCTGGTCATCAGGTAAGGGGTGTGTTGATCTCATAGCTAAGGGACAAACTAAGGGCCTGACTGCTTTCCCCAAGGAATGCTAGCTCCTATGTTAAATTCATCTTCACAGTGGGCCTACTATGTGTCAGAATCCATGCTAGTTCATATATTATCTCAATGGACACTTGAAAGAACCTATATAGTCATATTGGTTAATATCTTGAGCTCTGGGTCTAAAGCACATCTTGATTTCAATCTCACATCCAACGTTTTCCAAGAGTATCATCTAGTCCGGTCAGCTGGCATTTTTAAGCTTTAAATTCTCTCCTTTTTGAATGCAAGAGCCTGCCTCCGAGGGTGGTTTGTAAGAATGTCATTGAGCAGAGGGCTTCGTATATAGGAAGTGCTTCCTAAGTTTTTTGTTGTTGTTATTATTCCCATTTTATAGATGGAAAGTAAAGTCATTTGTCCAGGAGGCAAAGCCAGGAAATGGGCTCTCTGGTTTATCTTGACTCCAAAGCCCATGTTCTTTCCTCAGTACCCCCTCATCTCCCTGTGACTCCACGCTGTATGGAGAGAGGCCTAGGGTGACGGTATCTAGACTCTCACAACCAAAGCTTCAAATTTGCCAAGTCCTCTCTCAGGCCTCTTCGATCCTAGGCTGGAGACTCTACTTGCCTTCCTGCCTCTCTCAGTAATGTGTGGGGAGCAGTGTTTGGAGGAAGAGCTGCTGGGATCCCAGGCGCATTGCCCCAGACAAGGCTGACTCGGGCTCAGAGAGGTTCTAAACATCCACTCTTTTGTCTCACTTCAATCTTTCAAATTTGGTGAAAAGAAGAGTTCAGGGAGCCCAAAGCCATGGAAATGTTGAATTAGTTAGTGGTGGCTCGAAAATGCAGTCTGTTTAACAGAATCCTGGTGTCCTCGGAGTTTTTAGTGTGATTTAAATCATGTCTTTTTAACATGGTCATTGTTAAATTATACATATATGGCAAGCTGGGTTCTAACTTCCTCCCTGTTACCTTTGCCAAGCGCGTGAATGGCTGAGGGCCACGGGAAGCTGTGGAAGGTAGAATGTTAACACCCTGCAAAGCATACTACTGGACTTGCCAGGCAGAGCTGGGTGTGAGAGAGGGGAGAAAAAAAACAGGCAAATGCAGCCCAAATTCCAGTTCGGTTTGTTATCTTGCAGCAATTTACTTATGGTAGATCGTTTCCACATTACCCACTAAACTCAGTCTGCGGAGAAAAATAAAAATGAATGAACACAGCTCACCCAAGCTCAGAAAATGATACCAATCAGGTCAGTAAGTAGTCAGGAAACCACTGTTTTGCCAATTCCTGATTTGTTTTGTTTCAAAAAACTGGTCCCCAAATGTTTTATTTTTTTCTACCCTCCAAATCTGCAGGTGGAGAAAAATGAAGTGATAGATAATAAAGTTTTCACTATCATAAAAAAAATGCAATTTGAGTAAAAGGCCATTTACTCTATTTTCCTGAAATACATTTATTCCATACTGAGAAACACACATTTCCCCAAAGAGATCTTCAGAATAAGCACTTACTAGGATTAAATTTACATTCTCTGTCTCAACACACACTTATTTTAAACTGACAGTGGGGGCTTGTGTTCACATTTCCAAACACTAGAAAGGCAAGTTTTCTTAAAGAACAGTTTTACAACTTTAGAAGCTGGTAGAAATACAGTTTTTGAATATAGCGTAAGATTTTGGAAAACGTAACAGAAAAGTGACCGATTTTTAAGACCAAGCATTCAGAACCCATTTTCCTGCACTGAAGAGCCAGCTCAGCCTGTCCCTGGAAAGGAGAGAAATGTGGGTGAAGAAATAATTAGACAATCTCAAAACAAATGAGTCTACAGCTGCTCTGCGATGAGCCCGCCGACAAAGTCACAGTGACAACTCACTAACGCGTTCCCAGGACATCAGTTTTCTTAAAGGTTGCTTTTGAAAGGATCGGCTGGGTTCCTACTGGGTTAAAACACAAGCACTTGGAGGCAGCTTGTGTTCAGCAGCTACATAATCTCCTAATCCAATCGAGAGGAAAGCTGGAGACGGAAGATTATGTCTCAAAGGAAAGAGAGGCCCGTGGTTTAAAGAAGCAGCAAGAAAAACGCCACCAACATAATATCAAAGCTTATCAGCTGTCAGGGTTTTGTAGTTGATGCCACCTTTTGTGGCTGGAGAATCAGGAAAGTATATGTCTGAGGAAAATGGTTCTCCATATGTGGCAATTTGAGCACAGAACACTATTTGTCAAAATGTCTTATACCTTGCATGTGACACAAATAAGTGTTGGTCTAAATTCCAACTGGAGTTATATCCCAGTAGGAACAGAGTCGTGTAATGCACTGGCAAGGTGAGGTCAACCACAGCAAAGGGGATGGAGCTCCCATTTCATGCTAGACGTTGGGCTAAGAGATGAATGCATCAAGCAGAAGATCCTTGCCTTCACTGGGCTCTAGTCTTAGTGGGTAAGCCAACACAAATATCTATAATAATAAAAGCGTAATATGCAAATCGACCAAACAGCAGAACAACCATCTGAATGACCTTCCAGATGAAGCAGGGGCAGCAGTTGGGGCCGCTGCAAGGGTCGAGGCAGTGAGGGCCTGCCTTTGCACAAATTTCATGCACCGGGCCTCTAGTTTCTACATAATGTGGTGGGTGCTTTGAGATAAGTGTTCTGTGGGAGCACAAGGAGGAGGAGGAGGAGGAGGAGGGAAGTCCTACCAGGAGATGAGGAAAGATGGGTAGAAATGACACTGAGTTGGGTGTTGGGCTTGAAGCACCCAGCTAAGCAGAAGAATCACGTTTGCAAGAGCAACATCAGCACCATCATTCTCCAAAGGCATGAACTTTAGTAAATTTTGTACACTTTTCACACATAGAAATCCTCTGAGGAAGCTCTTTGTTTTGTTTTTAAAAGCAAGTTCCAAATAATTTTATTGTGTTGTTATTGTCTGACAGAAAATACCTGGGCACGGATGCTTACTGAGTTCATTCCCATTCAAGATTTATAACGGCCGGACACAGGGCACTGCGTTATGGCTGATGCCATGAAATTCATCACTGGAGGCTGGTGTTCACCACAAGTCTGATTCTGGGGTAGGAATCCATTCTACCCTGCAATCACACCCATTACTGACACATAGGGAAAACTATCACATATTGCTGAGTTGCCGCTGCCAAGATGACTGAACTCAGCTCCTTTTGGCTTGGATTCAGCAAAGGCCTAAGGTTAGCTGGAAACCCAACCTCCACAACACAGCCTGCTGTTTCTAAGCCCCTGCCCTCACAACGCTTGTGTGAGTCACTTTCAGTAACAGTAGGTTTGATGGCTCCTGCAACTAGGGGTAAGTAAGGAAAAACAGAAGAGAAGGGAAAGTACATTATCAGTAAACCAGAGGCTACCCTTTATTGGTACTTTCCCTCAGGCCATTGTTACTTTCAGAAGAAGGTCATAGCATTCTTGGATGTACTGATGAGGTTCAGAGGTTAAGTAACATGCCCAGGGACATACAGCTAATGAGCAGGACATCCATGGATCAAGCACAGGCCTGCCTGACCTGAAAGCCTGCTATGCCATTATGAGCATGCTCTGATTCCTACTCAGATGGACAGTGAACTCCACAAAGACTCAGTCCTTTATGGAAGCAGAGAGGACCCAGTAAGAAGTCCCAGTGAAGCCAGAATTCTGATCTGCAAGAAATGAGATCTAGCAGTGATGAGTCTAGCACTTACTAGGGCACTAGTTGGCAAAACTAAAACACTGACTTAGAATACTTGGCCATGCATTGTTATGATAATAAGCTTCCCAGACAAACCAGGTAAATGGCAAAACATATCAAGAACACAATACAAAGGCCTGCTACAGCTTCTAAGAACCCTCTGCCAAAGGGGAACTTATCTTCTCCCATTCATTTTTTTCCTCCATTTAGGCCAAGGAGTGGCTCAGGCCTTAAACAGAATCCTCATCATTGTCAGACATGAAGAGGGACATTACAAGCACACTGAGTGCAAGGAACTTCTCTCTTTAGTCCCTTAGACATTCCTTGATGTCCCCATCTTTCTAAAGGAACATTTGTTTTTATTCCACAAACAAAAGATATGAACCAGGATCTATGTATATTACTACTGAGCAACACAATCTTCACTGTCTTAAGTCATGCATTCATTCCATCAGTATTTATTCAACCCTTTATGCACATGACATTGTGTTTGTCTGTGCTCAGCACAGAGGAAGCATAAGACCATGTATCTTTCCTTGTGGTGTTGAGGAGTGTTACATTATGTTCGGCTATATTTGAAGATTCAAACTGAGGAAGAGAGAAAATAGGAAGGTGGCAAGGCAAAAGAACCTTCCAATACTTCTGAAGATATTTAGGAAAGGAACAAGGAAGGGGTGCTCATTAAGCTCCATAGATGCCACAGACATCCACAGAACATACTCCCATGATGAGCCAAAACTCCCCAAATAAATAAATATATATATATGTTTATTATGAATATATCAGAGCATTTAATAAATTTCACAGTGTCAAATCATCCAAGTTAGAAATGACTCTTAAAAACACACACAAATATTTAGATTTATCACGGATTCAACTAACCATGAATCAAAATGGCACTCCTGAGAGGAGTCAGACAGTGTTAGAAATTATTTTCAATCTCCAGTGACCTGTACTAAAACTCCCTTTCCTCCTTGTTGAGATTCTTGCTTGCCCAGAGAAGTTAGTCTTACAAGTTTGCACAGTCTTTATCAAAATATCAAATTAAATGACACCCTCTAATCAAGACTCTAAGGACAGACTTAATATGGTCATGGTACTATTCCTGGGTTAGCAAAGGCATGAGAAGGCACTAAATAAACATAATAAAGTAGACTTTCACTCCAAAAAACTCAAACTGTAAGAGTTGTTCTAATGACAGAAATTGAAAACAAAGTCTTGGATGCCCTTCTTTTGCATTTCATTTGTATCAATTCAACGGGTATGTAAAATATTTCCTAGGAATATGGGATATTCAAGGGACAGTAACTGACATAAAGTTCTTAAAATTGTTTTGTTTTTGAAGATCTTTCACTAACCTTCAGAGATAGAGGAAGGGAGAGGGAAAGAGAGAAAAATATTGATGTGGAAGCAAAACATGGGTCCGCTGCCTCACATATGCCCCCAACGGGAGATTGAGCAAGTGGGGCATACGACCTGACCAGGAATCAAACTGGCAACCCTTTGGTGCACAGGATGACATCTAACCAAGTGAGCCACACCAACCAGGGCAAAATTTGTTTTTTAATTAACTAGACCACAAAGAAATCTGATTTAGTTCTTGCCAGTGCCTCCTCAGGAACTTCTGGTTCTGCTAAGAAAACCAGTTGCAACAGCTTCAGGCCAATAGTGTGACTAAACGAGGATGCAAAGTTCAGCTCTTACAGGGATGAGGAAACGTGAGAACCGCTTCTCAAAACACGACACTGTCCTATTTCCAGGACTGCAATTACCTAGAATCAGAGTTCTTATTCTAAAAAAGACAGTGGAGAAAAAGCTGTTCCTATAACAAACCTGGGGTGTCTATGCCATTCTTTGTTAATTTACTTTTATTTTTAAGCATGCAAACTTATGTTTAGCAAAGAGTGAAGGTGCAAGCAGGCAACTGTAGTGTTTTTTAAGGAAAAGAATGGATGTGTGTAAAGAAATGTACTAGGTTGTACATAACTTTGTGTAAGTCACTTTATCTCTTTGAACTTCAGTTTCTTTATATGTAAAAATATATTTTAAAAAAATATCACAGTGTCTTCCACATTCTAGGTATATGGTAATTATTAGTAGAATGTGACCTGAAGTAGAATTAAATCACCACGTGTGATTGCCACCATTCTTCATATTCATCATTCAGGTGATGCCCAGAAGAGGGCCTGTCCCCTCTAGCACATCACTTGATGACAATCCTTGGAACAAAGTTCTATGATCAATAAACCCAAGGCAACACTTTAGCCTGGAAGAAATAGGGGAAAGAAGGGTGGGGAGAAAGGAATGGTATAGAAAGAGGAGGAAGGGAGAAGTGTCCAGAAAAAAATGACCCAAAGGTTAGTTTCCACCCCCCCTTAAGTAAGTGAAATAAAAGCAGCCTCCTCTAGGTAGTGGTTACAAAGGGTGTGTTCACTTTGAGGAAACTGGTCAAGTTGTAACTTATGATTTGTGGATTTTTCTATGTGTATATTATACTTACATATAAATGCTTACTTTAAACGACTTTCAAAAAGAACTACAAGGACATTCTAACTCTAGCTCTAGGCAAAGGAGAGTTTAAATCAAAAAGGCCTGTAATAGCTCACTTCACCAAAGTGTACTTACAAGAACTCAGGTGAAAAGACACCATAATTCAAGTGTGAGAGATACAGATTAATAAGTCTAGCTCTGCTGGCAGAACTTAAACAACAATTTTGAACCTCAGTTTTCGCCTCTGTATAGGGAGTTCCTTAAAGAGGCATGTAGATATGAATAGGAAGTAATTTCCTCCCCTATTCATACTCCACTTTGATAAACCCTCCAGGTTAGAGTCCATACTAAGCCTTGTCATCTTAATATGGTGCCTGCAACAGGGTGGGCAGCATAATACATCTTTGCTGATAACCAGTTTCTTACCTGCTAGGGACCTGTAGTCTAAAGCAGAGAAGCAAGAAGAAAGCCATGAAAACAATTCATTTCCAAGGCCCTCCCCTAGCTGGTGGCCCCATGTTCTCCCAGTCACAGACAGTCACTCCAAATAGGCTGCTGTCCACACTGTCCTCTGAACAGGCTGCACTTCTTGCTGGTTGCCTTTGCTCACAGAAAGACCCCTTCATGGAGGAATGGCATCCCCTTTGCCATTCTTTGGTATCCCAGAAGCTTTGATTTTCCTGACTCTTGCCCTGTATTCTCTTCTTCCTAATTCTTATAGTCACTGTCTGAGCATTCCCTACCATTCAATGTCTTATCTAATGCTTCAGTTTAACTTTGCATATTTGTTTTCCTCACAGCACATTAAGTGCTCAACAAGTATTCAATTTTGATTGACTTGACTTAATTTTCGGAACACTGGTTCAGAATGCATTTAAATACTGCTCAATCAGTCTCATGTAAGAGGAGTAGATAAACCAGCAATGGACAAGCACATGACAAGACTGATGCCCGTGGCAGATATAAGTAATAGTTATCTTTCCCACTGAATTCAGGAGCCCTCAGAATCCTCAACACAACAGTCCAGGAGGCTACTACCAATTGACCTCAGTTGCCATCAGTTGACATCTATTCATCTCCCCCAGGAACAAATACCCTCCCAAATGACAGGCCTCCAAGACCTTATACCTCAGAACACACTTCCAAAATCTGCCCTAACATATGCACTATTTTCTACGTAATTCCTTAGTGCCCAGAACTTACATACAACTTACACCTCAAAACCAAAAAAAGATGATGTACACCCATAATCACCTGAAAAATTAATGACTAAAAATATTTTACAGAGAAAATACTTGTCTTCTTGGGGGGAAAATAGTGCATGTTTTATACCCACTTTAAGGAGAACAGTGGTAACATTAGCAGCTGTCAGAGTTACAAAATCAGAAGGCAGAGGTCATGTCACACAGGCTTTACACCCTCCCCCAAACCCATTTTATCTTATTTGGTTAATGTGGAACTGCTATTACTTAAAATTTGGAGAAATCCAAGAGCAGAAACCAAAAAGAAGAGAGACTGCCCATTTCAGCACGTCTCCCTCATCCCTCAGTATTATGAGGGCCCAGACCATGCCTGACCCTGCACATCCACCCATAAATAGCTCTGAATTCTCATGAAAGGACAGAATCCTCACAGAATTTTTTCGGGATATCCTCCTCCCTGCACCCCCGCCCCCAAACAATTCTCAGATCAAACACAACTGCCTCAGCAGAGCAAACGCTTCCACCTAGCAAGTCTGCCAATATCCAGATTCGTGCCTGAACACAAACAGATGACAATGAATCGTCAGCATCAGAGTAGCTACTAAGACAAACAGCCCATCTATATGGGTCTAGTAGGTCTTGCCATCAACAACCTCGATCTACCCTCCCTCCTATTTTTTGCAGCTTTCAAACAGAACGAAATGCTTGTTCCGGTTCCTGGCATCAGAGCCGTATGCCAATGGTTGGAGGAATGATCCACAAAGCCTCTGTCTGGTTCAGGTTGATGCCCTTTTCTGATAATAAGTGTGTTTCCTGCCCATCCTCTGACTTTCGTTATTAGTGGAAACACCATTACTTTACAGTAATGTTCTGTAATTGCTTACTGCTGAGCACACCAGCACTTTTGGTAGTGACACTTAAAAAGAAAAGGCTCTATTGATTATCAATAATGGAAAATGAGATACTATGTTATGCTGTGCCGTTCACTGTCATACCACATGTAACTTGGTAAAAATCCATCCCAGGTCTTCCTGATGAAAATTCACATTTTCAAAAACAAATGAATGGGAAACTATTTATCCACGAATAGGAGGCTCTTAGTTTGTTAAAGCAATCTATGAAGTTTGCTGATCAACATGTTAGTAATCCAGGTATTTATAAGCTTATAAAATGCACCAGCCACCTTTGGGTTTGTTTGTTTTTTACACCTGAACAGTAAGATACCACTGGCCATAAAACATTTGAAAGAAGGCAGATACACTTCTTCACCATTTGTAATGTCAAGCGACAATCTATCAACATGGATTGCATTTCTCTTTGTCAAATAAGGCTTAAACTTTAAACAGATGACTTCCTGGCTCGTTTTAGCCAAATATTACATTCACCCTGATTTAGGTAACATTTCTTTGGTTAATTTGGTATTATTTGGTTTAATTTGGCATCAGTAAATCTAAACACTGTGTACCAAGAAGAGTCTTTTTAAGCAAATAAATGTCATCATTCATATAGCATTAGTGAGATGACATTTCTTTCCTCAAGTGAGCTATTTTCCAAACTAGAAAAATTAAGTGAAATTTAAAACTGCTGTATATTTCTTACAAATCAGCTTCTAAAATATTCATTTTACAGTAAGGCCAGACCATGATAAAAACTTAGAACTAACCAGTCTGATAAAGGAAACTGTGGCCTAAAGAGATACTTAAGGAACCCGAATCACAAATAGCTGAGTTGGTGACAGAAAGGTATGGCTACCTGGCTCTGTCTGTGGCCCTTCTTTTTCAGGACTGTTTCTCAGCCTAAGTTTGGTTATTTTATGAACTTGAACTAAACATAAAACAAAATAGGAACTCAAAACAAGCAAGCATTTTTGGAATTTATTCATCCTTCATACACTTCACTAAATCAAGTTCAAATACATTTATGTTCATAATGTTACCATTGTAATTAGCTAGGTATTAATAATAGGAAAGAAGCAAAGGGGAGGTCAGACATTATAAGAGTGGTCATTTGGGCAGCTTCACCATGAAGCTGCAACCTAACACTCCCCAGGGAACCACCAGTCCTTTCCCTGCAAATCACTAGGGTCCAACAAAGGGGGAGATGGATGCATAGGCAATGAAGTTAGGGTGAGTGAGTATAGCACTTGCCTGTCAGTCTAGACTGGCCCAAAGATCATTGGCTAGAGGGGGTGGAGCCAATGCAAGCACAAGAAATCTACAAACAAAGGAGTTCTCTCTCTTGTTCCCCTGGTTTTGCTTCTGCTTCCTTGCACTCACCTGTGTTCCCTCCATAGCCATGTGGCCCTGGAAGCCATGTGATCCCACACACAATGGACTGCAGCTGGGACACAAACTAAGCTAGCCCAACGCTGGACTGGACTGGACAAATATGGAATGAAGACTTGGGGCAACACCTTTAATACTGTTGAAGACACAGCTGGACTTCTTCCATGGTGGCCTGGAGGGAGAGGGGACCTTGGAAACTCAGGGGTTTGGTTCCACACAAATAAATATCACTCATTCTCCCATGCGGGTCTCAGAAAATTCCTTTTCTCGTGACATCACAAGAAGCCCACTTCTACCAGCGACAGGTGGCAGCTCAGAGAGCTCCCCACCAATAACAATAATTAAAATAAATATTTTTATTTATTTCAGAGAGGAAAGGAGAGGGAGAGAGAGAGAGAAACATCAATTATGAGAGAGAATGAGTGAGACTCATTGATTAGCTGCCTCCTGCACACCCCACACTGGGGATCGAGCCCGCAACCTGGGCATGTGCCCTAACTGGGAATCCAACCATGACCTTCTGGTTCATAGGTCGACACTCAACCACTGAGCCAAGCTAGCTGGGCCCAATAACAATAATTTTTAAAAGACTCTAGTTCACCTTTTATTGCTGACTACTTGATTTCTTTGAACTCCATTGTTCTCATCTGTCAAATGGACTGAAGCCATTAGAAAGATAATATGCTAGGAATGATTTTCTGTCTTGTAAATGAAATGGGTAGTTTTACATTTCTAATTGCATCCGAATGGCCTGATGTGGCATTTCTTCCTCATACTCTTAGTTTAGGTCATGATTGCATATGTTTTGTTCATTTCTAGCCATTACAGCAGGTTTGTCTCTAGCAGCCTCTATTAATCATGCCAAAGGACTTGGCTAAGTAAACAGCATAAAAATTTTTTTCAAACAATGAAAGCCTGTCCAGCTCTCAAATAAAACAGGTCTCCATCCAGATCTAAAGTCTAGCCGGGGGTGGGGCATATGCCTAGGGGAAGGAAATGGCTGGCCTTTTGTTCCAGGCTGGTGAATCTGGAGTGCCTTCTGCACTTCCGTTCTTTTGATCTGCTGGCAAAGGCCCTTTCACAGCCCTGGATTGCCTCTCCTATGACAATGGAGTAATAATGGAGCTGTCAAAAGTAATTGAAATGTGCTTAAACCATGCATTTTATTATCCTTTAAAGACCAATTCCACTCCAAATGTTTGGAAAAGAGACATCCTATAACATCTTTAAGGGGAAGGGGGATTTCCCAAAGAAGACACACCAAAGGCCTAGTGGTAGAGCTAACATTAATGTAAATGCCTTTGAAATGCTCCTCTCTTTTGCTAGAGGTCCCTTACACTATTCATGTTAAACAGAAGACAAAGAGAGGGAGAGAGCTTTAACAAAAAGGCTATTATGGTGCTTGGCACAGGGGCCTCCAATAAACTGAGTTGACTATTTGACCCAGGGAAGGTTTCTTCTCAAATGCTTCAAAAGAAAGGTAAGGACAGCTTCCCTCTTCCTGTAACCCTCACTCTGAGAAAATGTACTCACTGGGTTATTAGGTATTTATTGAGCTACTTCTTAGTTGCCAGGCAGAGTTCTGGGCCTCAGGATACAGTCGTGGGTAAGATGTGGTCCCTACTCTCATGGAGTTCGCATTCTATTAGGGACAGCGATTCAGGGAAGACTTATTGAAGCAAATTATATGTATCAAGTCCAGTTTATAACTAGCATAGACAGGCCTGTTTATTGTCTAGTCAATACCTATCATTAAAATCAAGGATTACAGTGGCAAGATTTTAGGAGAATCAGAACGGGGCAAAGACACCTATTAAATGCAATTTTTAAATGCAGTAGATAATGTTGAATGTGTACAGGAAAGAACTACTGTATTACACAATGCACCCTTATTTTTTACATTAAAAATTAGAGACAACAACAATATGTTATCTCCAATAGTAAGAGGCGAGGAGAAGGAAATAAATCAGGGTAGAGTGATTGAAAATGATGAGAAGGTTGGCTAGGAAAGGCGGGTCTGAAGAGGTCATCCTTGAACATTGGAGTTGAGGCCAATATGGGCAGAAGGAAGGAAGTAGCCGTAAAGATTAGTCAGAAAGTGACACAAACAGAGGGAATGACAAGAGGCAGGGCCTTGAGGTGGGAAGTAAGAATGAGCTTGGAATGTTTGAGAAAGAGAAAAGGCCAGTGAGGCTGGAAAATAATGAGGGAGGTGGGGAAATAGCAGAGGTGCAGTAGCAGAGGCCGGCTGAGGCTAGTCTCTGAGGGCCTCGTAGATGGTGGTAACAAGACTTGGATTTAACTCCAAGTGTGATGGGCAAAGTTTGGAGGGTTTAAGGAAGGTTCCCACATGACGACAAACGGAGGCCAGGGTCCTCTCTTAACCATTACAACCTGCGTGTCCCAGCAGGTCCCCTCATACCCCACATTCAGTTTCCTTCAGGACAAAACAAGGGTCGTTGGAGAAAACTACCAGAAGTCCCATTCCTCGCTCATTCTGTGATTATCAAGGCTTTAAGAATTTAATCGCTACCAAACCCTGACATTTACTACAGGTAGAAATTCCAACCACTTAATATAGCATACATTGAATATTTCTTATATTGAGGAGCTAACTGAAAACACATCACTCCAATATAATATTGTTAACTATAAAACAAACTAGAGATAAGGACTGCAAAGGAATGTGAAAACAAATAATCGCTGTGAAAGTCATTGGAGATTGAGGAAAGTCTGCCACAGACTGGAGGAGACCAAGGAGCCATGAGACAAAATGCAGTGTGGGATCCTGGAACAGAAAGAGAAGCAATAAAGAACAGAGGGACTCCAAATAAAATCTGTTCTTTCGGTAATAGTGTTGTAGCAATGCTAATTCCTTAGTTGGAATAATTATACTGTGGTTATATGTTAACTATAGAAAAAGCTGGGTGAAGGCATAAAGAAAATCTCTATATTATTTTTAGAACTTTTCTATAAGTAGAAAATTACTCCAAAATAAAAAAGTTTTTTTAAAAAAAGACTCTTTTGCAGTCATGCAATTACTAGTGATTTATAGCTTTTAGACATATATTTCTATTTCTTATGTTTAAAACTTTATACTATTACTTTAAAAAAAAAAAAATCAAAGTTGGGCTCCGTATTCATTTGCCACCACTCAGATCACGGTCTTTTCCTGGAAACTCCTGCTGGAGAAAGTTGATGAAGAATTCACTTACAGTATGTCCCGGATGATGCCTATATGCCTTCCCCGTGATGGGCATAATCTGCATTCCCTTTCCGAGATGGAAAGTGCCTCCACCGTGGGTTAAGCCTCCTGCCAGGTTCACACTAGAGGAGCCATCATTCTCACAGGCCTCTGTGAGACAGAACTGGTAAAGGCAGGGAGGGCAAGAAGGACTGCTGGTGAAGATTGAAAAAAAAAAAAAAATCCCTTCCAGAAGAAAGAGATATCAGGACAAGAATGTATTCCACCAGCTGCCACCTCCTCCTGTGAGGCACTTGTCTACTGGCAGGCTCCCCTCCTCTCCAGAGCTCCAGGGAGGTGGTCCTCCCAGGGTGGGATGTGACTACAGCCCATAAACAGCACAAACTCTCACCCTAAGAGCTTGAGACTGCTGTAAACACATCCAATTCTGCTTTCCTGCTCCTTGGAACCACAGTCTGGCAATAGAGACTCTGAATTATTATGACAGCAAGAGAGAAAGCTAAGAAATAGAGAGAGGTGGAGGGGAGGGAGGCAGGAGAGAAGAATCGGTGGGCAAAAGGAAAGGAAATGAACTGAGAACTATTTATGTGTAAGCCTGTTTTCTGCAGCATATATGTCACCCATCTTCACCACCCCAACAACCTCATTCACTGTCATGGTCCTCATTTTATGATGAGTTGACCAAGGTTTAGGAAAGTGTAGCAGTATGTCCAAGTGTTTGGACTCTGCCTGAAGAACTCTTTCCACAAGATCATGGCCTAGTGAAGCAATATAGTCATCGGTGCTGTGTGTGTATGTCTGAGAAACAGCTTTGCTGTTACGTGCCACTGGTACGTGTAATGAAACCACCAACAGGCCCATGAGGCCGATGTCTATGTGATGTCAGGCTACAGGGATGGATGACCCTGAGAGGGACCGAAGACCTTGGACTCTGGGTCAAACTGCTCAAAACTGATTTCTGACTCCCAGACTCGCTGGCGGAGTGACTCTGGCAGTCACTTGTCCTCTCCAAACTTCATCTTCCTTTTCTCCACCTGGGATGCGAAAGCTCCCCCGCCCCCACCCCCTCTGTCTTCTGGTTAGTTGTTGCAGTTAGTGTTTGCAGCAAGCCCTTATACATCCAAAATGTCTTCGCAACCATTCCCTAGTTACTCTCCCCAAATGCCTGGCAAAGTAGGTCAGCATTATTATCATGTGATTACTTGACGGAGGATGAAGCAGATCTATGGCTATTAAGAAACCTTATCCACAGCTGTTCTGGGATAAGAGAAGTTTCTGATACAGAGCACAGACACCCCCACCCCGTGCCCCTACCCCCACCCTGAGGTGTGTGTGTGGGGGGGGGGGGGGGTGAGCCCAGATTAGTTTCTCCAAAATATTAGCAAGAACCCACCAATCGCAGGATCTACAGGCACTTTCCACCCCTAAAACATGAGATATAAAATTCTGAACAAACTCTTAACTTCAAATATGTAGAACACAGGATCACAGCAATAGGTCATCCTTCCACATTTTGCATCAAAAAGCTGATTTCTACTTTCCTTGGCCTATTTTAAAATTGCACTTACAGCTTATAAAGTAACATCCTGGTGGGTGCACTTCCTGGCAGTAATGACTAGTAAAGACTTCAAGCAAAGCCCAGGAGCCTGGAGCTCCACTGACCAGGGTCATTAACAACAAGGGCTCTGCCACTTTCCTAGTAAATGCTAACAGGTGCTCCTTTTATCTGAGGATCCTGGGGCATCGTGCACATGCCATTCATTAAGTGTCACGAGGCCTCTCAGAGACAGACCCAAGGAGACACATACTGGGGCATCTTATTCACCAAAGAGAGAAAAGAGCAGCCCGTTCATACACTTGATAGTGACAACAATTTTACTGGAGGATGTCACTATGAACACTAGTTAGACATCTGTCATCTAGATGCTTTCTTCTGAGCATCATTCCCTCATTGGCAAAATGAGGATAATAAGCACCCATTCAGCCAATTTTACGGGGTTGGAGTGAAGATCAAATGATGGAACAGATGTAAAGATGCCGAGCAAACTCTGATGTCCACACAAATAAAAGGCATTTTTCTGTTTCCTAACCAAACCTAGATTTGAGGCAGAACATGCCATCTCCAGACACTGTGCCCTCCACAGGGAGCCTTTCTTCCAAACAGCCTGGGCATTATTTATATAAATGCAAATTCTATTTCTTCGTCCTTGATCCCATTCCCATAGGGCACAGGAGAAGACGAAGAAGAGAAAGCGAAACGAGAATGAGAGCATATAGATGCAAGTTATCCTTGATTATAATGTTTGCATACATAATCAACATTCAAAAAACTTTTAATCTGCCTGGAAAACATTCACGATAAAAGAAATAGAACTATACATTCAAACTCCCCATGGGATTATCTTGCTTTACAGATTTTTTTTTTAAACCCAGTTACAATTACTGTAGCTTTAAAAGTTTCACTTAAATCCTTGTAAGAACTGTAAACGTTCAATTGCCAACTGGATTTGCTGCCAGAGGAGCTAATCCACTTTGTTTCAGGGGAGGCCGCTGCTGGAAAGGAGATGTCTTCCGGAAACCGGCTTGGGGTCTCCTGAACCACACAACCCTTAGCTCTTCCACACCAACAGGCCTTCCTGCAATCCCCCAGGTCTCCCTTCCTAAAAACAGGGGATGCCCCACTCATTGGAAGAGGTCAACTGGTTTTATCTCTCATGGTCTAATGTAACATAAACCTGACAATATGCTTTAAAACATATACAGTATTCTCCCAAGGAGAGACTCTAATAAGAAACTATCAGAAGTCAGGACTCCAAAAGAACAGAGATGCAAATTGCTGTTACTAGAATTGGTTGGTAGCCAACTTTGGTTTCATGGAGAAATTTTTGCTAACAACTTTTCATGAGCATGAAAGTTATGGACATCTACCATTTGGGGGGCCTCGTAATAACTGTCCCTCTTTCCTACGACTGCGGAATTCTTCATGAGGAGGAGGACAGTGTTTGTTTCTCAATATAAAAGGAAAAAAAGGTCAGCTCCTCTCCCCACTCATTCCCCTAGGCCAGGTGGGGTCAGACATAGAACCTAAGGTGGCCAATCAGAAACAGCACTCGGCCGTGGCACTGCCCAGCATCCAGGGTACCTGGGCTGCTTCTGACCAGGATCCAGTCAGGCTTCCAACCACTATTTCCAGCCGAGTCCTAACCATCTTGCCAATGCTGTGAACTGTCCAAAATTCTTCAATAATTTCTTTGTCTGGTGGGTTCGCCCAGAGTCAGTTTCTATTGTCAGCTGTAACGAACATTCACAGGACTTATCACAGAATAAAGAGCAACATTTTCTAATACTAATGCTGGGTGGGACTTTGGATATTTCTTATATGCTTAATTGACTTAGAGAAGCAACAGGAAGTAAACGGTGCCTTCCATCTCTGTCCCCTCCCCCAAGTATAATCTGGACTAAAACTCTACATAGTAAGTCCTTTGAAGATGATTCTGATGAGGCATCTTGGGTGCTCAGTGGGAAGGAGCTCCACAAGCAACCAGTGTTAGGGGACACGTTAGAGGGAGAAGGAAAGCACAGCCATCACTGACATATTGGGGAGTAGGAACCATGGGGCTCTGGTCCCAGAGCAGCCTCGGTTGTACTCAAAGGAGGCCCTTGGATCAGAAGTGACATCCCATGGGAGCCTGTGAGAAATGAGCAATTTCAGACTCAAACTTAAATCTACTGACTCACAATCTGCATTTTAAGAAACTAAGTAGTTACTTCATATAGCCCACTCTAAAACTGCCTGGTTTGGGAAAATTTTCTTTTTCTGTCTCTACTTAAAAAGTGACTGTTCTCTCTGTGCATGACATTGGGCTAGAGTTTTTAGAATATGGACAAGGAGCGACCAATTCGATCTATAGTTCACACACAATTAAGAAATTTCCTTTCTATGTCATCAGCTACCCTCCAGAGCAACTGTCTATTGGGGGTGGGGGGTGGGAGTATTTTGCTGCTAATAAAAGCCAACTGAGTAGAATCCCCTTTAGGTTGTATGGCTAACAGAAGCTAGAAGAAAATTATCTGTCTACTCCTTTATACATCTTTCCAAATCTTCTGAGCAAAAAGGCAATCAGCAGTTGCCAGCAATTACTGGGCGAGGTGCATACTACTGATCTCCTTGGTGACATCGTGTACTTTGGGAAAAATAATTATCACTAAAGCCAAAACAGGTAAAGTAGGGAACCCAGAGAAACAATGGCTTGTGCACGACAGACCTGGAGGGAAGAGAGGCAGGGAGAAAGGAGAAATCTGGTCCAGTATGACTTGAAGGATATAAAACCTAACCCAAGCTTGATAAAGATTAGGCAAAATCAACACCCCTCTCTTCTGCATACTGGAGTCTGCCAAGTCAAAGGGAGTTTTTATCAGAGATAGGAGTGATTAATAAAGCCTATAAGTAAATGGTTCTTGAAATGTACACCATTTCTGACATGTAATGGGCTCACTACGGGACGCCCAAAGCTCTGCAGCTCATTTCCCTAATGAACTAAAACACCCAAGTTAGGGTCTGTTAATTTTGGTGCCGAAATGATTTTCATTATAAACACAGAGACATGTTTCCCTGGAGGAAAATATCCCAAAAGATGGATGTGAAATCTTTTAGATAGGAAGGGACTACATGCAGGCCAGCCCCTGCCATAGTGGGTATCTTCAGATTAGAAATGGGGATGCTTTAACAATTCGATGCCACTCCCCCTCACTCACTGTGTTCCATGGCTTTGCTCATATGGCAGGAGAAGGCTCATGAGCTACCAGGGCAGGAGCTCTGTCTGTCTAATTCATCATTCTTTCCAGGGCATTTCATCTAGCCCTTTGTTGAAAGAATGAATGGATTGATAAACCAAAAAAATTACTATAATGGGGGAAACTTGGCAGCATATTTCAGAGTTAGAGTAGAAGTTTGCAGAGAAAAGTAACTTGCTCTCAACAAGCCTGCAGACAACAGGTAACCACAACATCATCACATTCCCTAAGCCTTTCCCAGTTATGGAAGGCACAAGAGTCCAGGTCCAGGAGAATATATCTGACGTTATTTGGGCTTAAAAACAAAAAACTGCTTCCATCCCTAGGTCCCCAGTATCTTGCAATAACTATCTCCTACGTTGTCTCCATTCGCATCTTCATTTTAAAATTAAGGACACTGAGACCCAAAGAGTTAAGTGATTTGCCTCAGGTCCAAATCAAGTCCACAGAGCGCCTGGGCTAGACCGCAGGCCAGCCAGCACCTGGTCACCTGGTCACCACAGATTTCTTTTCCCTCCAGCACAGCAACACTCAGCTTCTAGGGGGAGCTGGGAGCCTCTTCATAAGAACCTAATCAACGGCCTCAGTGCAACTGTCATGGTGAACTTGGACCCTGCTCTCTAGTGCACCTGGTGGTAGAACTTCTTCTTTTCTCAATCCTCTGCCTCTTCTTGCATTTAAAATATTTTGGAAAGATTTATTGGCCTCAAATGGATCTAGGATGACCATTACTTTATGGCCTGTCATCCTAGGAGTGAGGATCCAGAAGAGTTCCTTTTAAGGTGAACCTGGTATTACCCCAGATAGAACCTCCTCTTCAATGCCCTTCCTGGCTGCAGTTCAGACAAGCTCCCCCTACTGTCCCGCACCTGCCATTTCATCCTTCAGGCTATCACTAATGCAGAGTCCAGGCTAGGTGCAGGGACGGGATGGGGTGGGGGGTAGCGGGGAGAGGTTGGGGGTTTGCCTGAACATGAATCCATAAAATGTCATTTATTGCAAAAAAAAAAAAAATCAACTAAATTCAAATATCTAAATGCAATAGCTCATAAATATAATTTGTTTCTGGGAAACTGGGTTGGGGGGAGGGGTCACTGAAGCCAGAGTCACACTATAGGAGGTGAAACAGAATAAAGATCCTGCTTAAAAGAGTCATACCCTACAACATGCTTACGGAAAAGGCTTTGCCTATAAACATCTTAATTTACCTTCTAGTGGGATGGATTTCTAAATTTTCCTAGAGAGTCCAGGTTATTGAAAATAACAGCACCATTGATGTCTCTTGGTTAAAGACCTGCCAAAAATTCTAGAAGGAAACTAGCAACTAAAGCCCTGAATGTCACAAAGTATTTCATCAATCTCACCTCAGAGGCTTCACCCCAACACTCCAAAGTCCAGGTGTTTATATGTGCAATTTATAACTCCTTCAACGAGCCCTCTTTTGGGTTGTCTGCCTTGTGGGATATGCACGGTAATAACTATGCCCTACACAAGAAAACCATTGATTTAAAATATCACCCAGAGTACATGCAGAGTTACGGACACTGCTACCTTATAAATTTCACTCACGGATTTTCTTAGCTATACCTATTTGGCTGTCATCTTTCATGAAGTCCCAACAAGCACTAAAAGTACTGATTTGTGTTGCATCAGAACGGTTTAAAACAAAACAAACCATCTCACTGCTTGAGGAATCTTCCCTTTTATGCCACACAGACCCTGTAATATTTCAGAACACGTTGCCAGACAGCTCACCTTAGTTCCCACAAGCACCTCATTAAACTTTATTCTGACTTATTTTAATTGGATTTTCAAAAATATTTTTTTATTGATTTTTTAGAGAGAGGAAGGGGGAGGGATAGACAGATAGAAACATCAATGATGAAAGAGAAACATTGATCTGCTGCCTCCTGCACGCCCCCTACTGGGGATCGAGGCTGCATGTGCCCTGACTAGGAATGGAGCAGTGACCTCCTGGGTTCATAGATCAATGCTCAAACACTGAGCCACACTGGCTAGGCTTTTAACTGGATTTTTAAAGCTCAATTTTCTTGCACACAACAAAACTGGTCTCTGAAAATTCCCAGTTTCTCCTTACAAGAAATGACCATTGCATTCACTGCATTCAACACACATCAGGCCAGACAGATGTGTGTTGGCCCACTATAAGCCATTATAAGCCATCTGAGCAGCGAAATCATGAACTAAGTCAGCTGTAGCCCCTGCCTCAAGGAGTTCATACCTTCACCAGAGATGGTGGGCAGAGGGGGCAGTGTCATTTAAAATAATCCTATATAATAAAAGGGTAATAAGCAAATCAACTGAATGGTGGAACAACCGGTCACTATGATGCACACTGACCACCAGGGGGCAGACACTCAATGCAGGAGCTGCCTCCAGCCTGTAGGCCCTGATCGCCAGATGGGTAACGGGGAACTAGGGGTGGGTGGCAGTGGACGTGGGCAGCGCCAGATCAAGGCCCCCGCCCCACTGGTCGCCCCACCGGTCACCCCACACACAGAAGGCGACTGGCGGGGGGGCGGGGCCAGTGAGCGGGCAGAAACGGCCAACTTCTCGGTCCCTCCCCCTGGCCGGCAGGCTCCGATCGTCCACTGGGCCTCTAGTTATAGTAATAATAACAAAAACAACATACTCTGAAACAGTGATGTACCCATTTAGTCTGATTACAAAAGCAGGAAGCTACTTCTATCAGATTCATTTGCAGGCAGGGTCAGCGGCTATGTGGGCATGTGACCCATGCAGTGACACAGAAACCCTGTGCTCACCGAAGGGTCCCTGGCTTGGTTCAATGCTCTCCTGTGTCTTGAGATTCTTAATTTTTGAGCCAGGGGCCTGCATTTTCACTCTGTGCTAGACCCCATGAATTACGTCCTTGGTCCTGCTTGCATTAGTCACTGGATGATGGACAGCTCTCTTTCGCGTTGGCCACCAGGGTCAAAGGAGAAACCCTAGAAGCAAAACAGGGGATGTCCTTTATTCAGTACAGCCTCCAGCTGAGAAGGCAACTTCCTTCTTAGTGAACAGGACTGATATGAAAGCTGCCTCAGATCTTAACTGCGTGGGCACCTTCCTTATCATAAATATCTTACACCTTTGGAGTTGGCAGATGACATCTGGTCAACAGCCTCATTTTGCAGGTGAAGAGCCAGACGTTTGGGTGACTCATCAAAACATGCACATTGGTTCCAATGAACAGTTGGAAGATAGCTAAAACCAAGGCCACTGTTCTGTCAACGACTCTAAGTTCCATTTGATGAGTCCAAAGAACCAGGGCAGGAGTTTGTCTGGCTCATAACTGGAAATTGGAACCTATGCACAGTGCCTGGCATTCTGCTGGCATGTAGTAAATATATGGTTGAATGCATGCATGTATGCATGAATGAATGATGAGTCAATGAGCAAAACAGGCAAAATAAAATCTCACTAAGTGCAGAATCTAAAAATTCTGGCTTTGGTTAAACTTCCTCAAGAAGTTAAAAAAAAAAATCAATCTTTTAAGGAAGGAATGCCTCTCTGGAAAAACAAGGATCGCCAAAAATAATAATAATAATAATAATAATGATAATAATAATAATATGAGCAATTACATTTATTTAGAACACAACAATTGAGGGAAACTGAACTGGCAATTGGCTCAGATCTCACATCCAAGAGAAATTAGCAGTAACAAGTCTCCTGCCCCATAGTGCTCGACGATGGGGAACCTCAGGCGGCCTGCGTGGCTGTCAGACATGACTGGAGATGCTTGTGCTCAGAGCCCACAGGGTCTCTTGACACATCAGTCAATATTCCAAAAACAAGAAGAATAAACCAATGCATCACAGAGTAGGATTTTCTTTTAAGAGAAAAGTAAAAGTGAGACCATTTCTTTATGGAGCAAGCACTTGTGACATAGATTAAAACAGGCACACAAGGCCAAGGACTTTGAGTTATGCTCCCATTAACACAAACCAAAAGCCCAAGGCCAAATCGAAAACTGAAATAACTGAGCCCCAGGTTGATTAAATAAACCTCCTTTATGATGGATCACTTGAGCTAAGTCTGAATCCGTCCTGGTCTTGGGCTATGTCAACTGAGGTGCTAATGGAGGCATAAACCTCCTAAGTCCCTAGGAGGAGGAAATGAGTTCATGCATGTGCAGTGCCTAGAAGAGGGTTGGGTATACAGTAAGTGCTCAATGAGTGCAGTCTGTGTATGGATTAAGCCTGACTAAGCAGTGTTCTGTTTTGCAGTGTCTATGATGCTGAGCTCAAGAAAGAGCTACTGCATGGAAGGTAAAGAAACAGACATAAAATACAGACACTAGACACAAGCCCCAAAATGATCTACAGGTCCTGGCAGTGTGGCTCAGCCAGTTGGGTGTCGTCCCGTGCACAGAAAGGTTGTTTGGTTCAATTCCTGGTCAGGGTCCATACCGGGGTTGCAGACTCGGTCCCTGGTGGGGGATGTGCAGCAGGCAGCTGATACATGTTCCACTCTCACGTAGATGTTTCTCTCTCTCTCTCTCTCTCTCTCTCTCTCTCTCTCTCTCTCTCTCTCTCTCTCTCTCCCCCCTCCCTTTCTAAAAACCAATTAAAAATCATAAAATATTAAAACAACAACAGGCAGGTGACCTAAACATAGGTCATAGGAAGCGTCACATTCTGAGCACTTCCCCAATCACTCCATGCACAAATATGAACATGCTATGCAATGTGAAAGACACAGGTGACACAACAATAAACAATACTCATGGTCCTCCCATTGTCATACTCACAGACTAGCCAGAAAAGCAGTTATTAGACATGAACTAGGAATTTAATATTTGTTGAAGAAATGAACCGATGAAAAATAATGACCAAAAAAAAAAAAATCAAAGAATTATACGTAGACTCAACAGATTTTTTTCTGGTAAGTCACCATGCCTGAATCCCCAGAGCTGTTCCTATCAGGGCCATAGGGGATGGGTTGAAGCACTGAGCCAAAGATGAAACCTACCCAGCTGTTTCTAACTGCAAAGCTTGCACAGCCACAGTAACATGCTTGTCTCCACATGGATATCTGTCTGTAGCTATGTGCTTGCTAGGAGCCTGGAAGAGTTGACCAAATGGGGGCTCTTGTCATTAATCAAGAAGGACGAGATTTCCTGTCACTCACTGCCATCCCTCTCTCCCCAGCACAAGCAGACTAGTCAATGTTTTTGAGATGCTCACACACTGAGAGAAAGAGATGAAACACCAAATAAAATCTGGAGTCGGGGTGGGAAGGCACCACTATTGACAACCAGCATTTCTCCCCAGGCTATGAAGACAGTTCTAGGCATTGAATGCAAATTAATTATTTGACCCATATATCCAAAAGACTAGGACATTTACACACACACACACACTCACACACACAGACTTCTCATTTCTGATAGACTGATATCCTTGAATATCCACATGTGGTCCATCCCCACCCCCCAAAATCGTTTGTAGAAATGGATTAGGCTAGAGGCTGTGGGAGTGGAGAGGAGGCTGTGATGGCAAAATGTCTATGGAGATAAATATGTATTTCTATATTTATATAAGTAACATGACAAGTTGACAAGTCCTCAGCAGCCGAGCAGATTGATATATGGGTACATTTCCTGTGCACACACTGCAGGGAAGGCGTGATTAGGAACAGGCTAGAATGTAATATCAGGACTTGATACATCTTTATAAATTACAAGCTACATTGATATATATGGGTGAGTGTGGGGCGGGGAGAAAGGGAAGGAGGAAGAAAGGGGGAGATTAGGAAGAAGAGAGAAGAAAACACCTGAGGGCAGGTATTAGGTAGCGATCTGAAGAAGAAAAAGCCCATGGGTTAATGCATTTACTTAATCTATTTTCATTAAGATGTTACTCCCTATGCACGAACACACAATTTTCAAAGCCAAAGAAATTTAAATTATTTTCCTTTGAAATCCTGTTGTTTTGCTGAAACCCACGGGCCCACGAAAGAGCTCCGGTAGGTTCTGTGTTAGAAGCTTTTTGGTGCTTTAACTTCCTTTTACTTAAGCTGGTGGGACAAGAAGTTATTAGAAACTTCAAAGTTTTTGTTTGCAGGTTCAAGGTAATCAGACCTCAGCTTAACCAACATGTAGACCAGGAAGCAAGCCCTTCATGCTGATTGCACTGAGCAGTCCCCTGGGTAAATCCAAAAAGGTGTTTTGTTCATTTGATGATAAGGCTAGTTTGGAGGCATTGAAAGCCGCCTTAACTGGTATCTAAATCCAATTACCAAGTCTGGGAGCAGGGGAGAAAAGCTACAGGGTACCATCACTAAAACTGCTCCTACAGTGGCGAGCTGGCATGTAAAAATGCGAGTCCCACTCACAACATTCACGTGGTCCTGACTGCCTCGCCCGGGCTCATGGGTCTGGCACACCCACATCTCTGGATGGCTCACTCCACCTGCCCCTTTTCTTCTATTCAAACATGAACCATGGCCTGATCCTGGGCTTTCACTTGGGCACAAGCCAGTTGCCAAAAAACACATCGAAATGGTTATGAAATCCACAGCTCTGCTCAGTCCTAGGGTTATCAAGATGACACAGAAAATACTTTTATGACTGTCAAGATTATGATAAAAATGAAAACATAAAATGGAAGATCTTGGATTCTCATCCGTGGACACCCAAAATCCAGTTGTGGAGCTTGTGAAGCCCAGAGCCAGCAGTAGGGGCACAGCAGTACAGAGAGGCTGAGTAACGCTCAGGGACACTCTGCAAGGAAACAAAAGGAACACTCCTAACATTCATCCCCTTGCTCACTCGATTCCAGCCACATCAAACTTCTTACTGTTCCCTGAACATACTGCTCCTGCCTGCCTCAGGGCCTTCGCACTAGCTGTTCTCAGTGGTATGTTCTTCCTCAACCTTCACAATATTGGCAATATTCTATACTCACCTTTCACCTCAAGAACCCTCCCTTGGAGAGGCCTCCTGGTCCTTAGTAAATCCAGTCACTTTCTAGCACATCAGAAACTTTTTTTAATTCTCTGCATAGCCTTCACTATTCTGGGATATTTTCAGCTAAGCACTGGCTCGTTTGTCTGTTTATTTTGTCTGCTGGATATAAGTCTCAGGAGAACAGGATCCTACTTGGTCTTATTTACAGCTGCATCCCATGTGCCTAGACCAGGTTTGGCCCATTGTAAGTAAAGAACAAATGAAAGAAGCAGTGCATGGCACGGGGCACAGAAAGATGATAGACTCGCCCCCTCTATTGAACTCAGGCCACTATCCCATTCTGAATGTGTCACACCACAGGCCTCTTCTTGCTTTGTTTTCAAATGACAAGTCCAGACTCCTGTTCCCAGGCCTGGTGGGGTCCTGCCTTCTGGCTTTGCTTCACCTCCCTCCTGGCTCCAGCTCTGGGAACCTCTGCCTCAATCCTACCAGCAAAACCTTCTCCCCTGTCTGGGATTCTTGACAAAAGTTATCTCTCCCATCCAGAACAGTCTGTGCCTTCTCCTTCAACATGCATTGCTTCAGCACGAGGTTTTGCAACCCCTTTGATCTGGACACACCTGTAAATTTTCAGAACCGCCCCCCTCCTCAAAACACACACACACACACACACACACACACACACACACACACACACACACACACACACACAGAACAGGATTAAGGAGAGCTTTTGGGGGGTTTGTTTCCCTCCATCTGTTTCCCCAGAGTGCTTAGCAGTAAACATCTGAAATGAAAGAAAAGGCATGTTGCTTGCCTGCAGGAAGAGAAGGGAGAAGCCATCCACAGAGGCAGAACACAGCTGACTTTCTAAGACAAGAATGGGGGAGGCACAGACCCTGGTCTCAGTGAAGAGAGCAGAGTGAGCCTGGGGAGTCACAGGGGGTGGAGAGAGCCCCCCTGGGCTTCTATTGAGACCAGGAAGTGACTTCCCATTAAGCTTTATTGTGGAAGCTCTAGAGGCAGAGCCTACTGGGAAATTCCCTCCAAGGAGTGTCACACGCCATTTGCCTTCCTTCTCATCTTGAAGACCAGCTTTGCTTTCCTCTATCTCTTTCAAGGGCTCCTCCTTTCAGCTCCTTTCTACTGAATGAAAGTGGGAATGCAGTGACTTCACAGGAAGCCAGCCAGCTGGGCGCTCAGAACACCCAGAACTGGTCCCACTTCCGCTCCCTCCTCACTGCACAAGGGTACACACCTGAAGCAAGCACTATGGTCCAGAACAGCGGTGGGCCCTCTTCTGTTCTTTTTTTGTTTTGTTTTAATTTTTTAAAGTGCAGAACAGGGTGGGGAGGGGGAGGAAGGGGGAGGAGATAGGGGACATCTGTATCTGTAATTATGTCAACAATAAAAAATAAACTTTTATTTTTAAAGCACAGAACATTTTCCTCCACAAAAATAGTACGTATTAACTCAAGATATAAAACTGACTAAGAGCAGAGGTTGGGAATCTCAAAGCCACTCTAGCCCTTTCTCCCTGACTTGGTCCCAGACACGTGTCCACCCTACAGAATGTTTGGGATTCAGCAGAACACAGCTTAAAAAGCATCGTTCGGGAGGAAACAGGAGCTTCCTTGTCCAAACAGATTTGGGCTTGAAAATCTGCTCTGTTGCTCTTGAAAACTCTCTGCCTGTTTCCTCATCTCTAAAATGAAGACCTCCAAACCCCCTACGATTGTGGAGAGAATCCAACGGATGTGGGTTAAAGAGGCCTTCCACCCCGGAGGCTCTCAGAAACAACGCAGCAGTTAGTGAGGGCAGGGCCAGCGCTGTCACGGCCATCCTTAGGTGTCCTGTTTCTACTTCCCCGTCCTCCCACCCTTCAAACCCAACTTTTTTTTTCTGCACAAAATCCTGCTTAGTCATCTTTGTCATTTTCCATTTTCTTGAACATCTCAATGCAAATATGTATTTCTGTAACTCACAGCTTTATTTTACACTTAAAATGTCTGTACATTTTAGTCTCTGGACACAGAAAACCACAGGTACAGAGGGAACCTGGGTTGTCAAATAGAGAGTTGTAAACCTTAAGGGCATATATAACATTTCATGAAAACCAACCTCTCCAGGACAATGCCATGTGCTAAACTCCCAGTTTCTGGTTTACATAAGAATGCCAGGCAGAGGGGAATGAATGAAATAGCTTTGATAAAATCTTGCCTCAGTCAACAGGACATCTAAGGAAAGAGTCGGGTTGTTTCTTCTTCAGTTCAGCCTGTCACTGCAAAAAACCTCTGTACTTGGGGCCCTGGGCAGCTGTAGTTCTCGAGTAATGGTGGTTGGACTTGTCAATGTAATTCCACGAAACTTGTGCAAAGAAACCAAATGGGTGGTCGGGCAGTGCGAGGAGGGGATGACACCCCTATCCATGTCCTCACAAACAAAAACCTTCAGGAAGTTCCCTGTCTGTGGAGGGCGGGGGCCTGTTCTTGGTCAAGGCCTCCAATGGGATGTGGATCTGGAACCCCCGAATCCTACCAACACAGACGCCACATGAATCCACTTGGGATTTCCCACCTACCAGGCACCTTGTTAGTCAACTAGCCCTGCCCTGGTCTGGAAGGATAGAGCCAGCTTACATTTTTACTGCTCAGATTGAACGTCACTAAAACCAGCCAAATCTAGAGGAAAACAAGACGATCGCAAAGATGTCCCCCTGGAATCCTGATTTAGAATGAAAACACAGAAGAAACACCGTTTCAGGATACCTTCTCAATCCTCTTTATGTGAGATCAGGGATGTTCCTTATTGTTTAAGCTACATGGAGTTGGACAGTCTCTTCCGTGTGGCCCAACGTGTACTGATGCTCCCTCAACCCAGTGCCTGCCAGAGAGGAGATCAATAAACAGCACCATTACTGTAGCTATTATTACTATCTTCTTCCATCTCCTCATCCATTCGCTTCCCCCCTTACAACTCCCTCCACCCAACATCCTCCCGAAAACACCCCATTTAGCTAATTTAAAACCTTTTTTAAAATTTATGCTTGTTGGGCACTTTTTCCCAGAGCACGGGGTGTATTTAATATGATTAACGGTTTTAGTCATTAAACAGCGCTTTCTTTAAGAGGATTGCACAAGATTACCCTTAGGGCCCAGGGCTGAAATCGGCGCACAGACCACGCGTGCACAGCCGAGGCAGGTAATGGAAGTTCATCATCATGTAACAACTGCACTCCGTACTTACTACAATCGATGACAAACCCATAAGAATATTCTTCCTAAACTAATCAAATCATTAAAATGTCAACTTCCATGCAGACACTCCTTTGGTGCTCAGGTCCCTGGCCCTGATTCAATGCAAATGGAATCTTGCTGAATCGTCCTGATTGATTTAAGTCTGTGTTTCTTCACTCAGCCCCCTCCCCATTGCTCAACTCCGGCCATCTGAATAGAGTGGTCCCAGCAGGCAAATGAACTGCTGGAGGCCAGAAGCCAGGACACAAAGCATCCTCTTGTCAAGGGCTTTCTCATTAGCTGCTCACCCACAGTAAAGGCTGTAAGGTTTCCCAGTTCTCAATGGGACCATAGCATTTCCCCCATTTGTTTAAAATCTGAAGCCGGGAAGAAAAAGAACTCTTAGTACTATGTGCCAGAGTAAGCAAGGGGGGTGGGGAGGATCCTGTGTGTACACATTGGCTGTGTTCTATACTTTATTAACAGAGCCTGATTATGAAAATTGCTTCCTGTGGCTCAGTAATCAGCCTGGTATTTCTCAAGGCACTCCATTGGAGCTCAGCTTACTTTAGTCCGAATTTTCTCTGAAACTATACTGATCAAAATAAACAGCGAGTTTTGTGGTCCTTCTCATCTGGAATTACAGTGCCGGAACCCTCAATCAGAAACATCTCCCTCGCCCCACACCAATCCAAACTCCTTGCTTCCCATTTGCACCTTCCCCGCTGCAGATATCCCAAATAATTCCTAGACTGCAATGCTGTGCAGTATGGTAGCCCTTAGCTACATGAGGCTACTTAGATTTAAATTAATTAAAATGAAATGAAATGAAAAATTCAGTCTCTTAGTTGACTAGCCACATTTCATGTGCTCAATAGCCCCATGTAACCTATGGCTGGCTCACCAGTAACACAGATTAAAGAGCATGCCAATCTCTGTACATCCTTACCTATAAAAGGAGATATGCTCATAATTACTTTTATGTTGCAATAAGATAAATTTGGACCCCAGGCCCACTAGTATTCTTTAATATAAATGAATGTTAACGCGTAAAAGTTATTCAACGTCTACAGATCAAAGAAATTGAAAAATATTTACATATTACTTATATAGAAGTATATTGGTTATTTATATATTATTTATATTTATATATTATTTATATTTATATGTTATTCAGAGAATATTTACAACATCAGCTCCTGCAGAAACCCATCAAGCATTCATCAATACATCCCCAGTCCACACCACTTATTAATTTCCAAATAAATTATTCCCTCACTTTTTTCTTTCCAGGCTATTTATCCCTATGGGAAATCTTACTGGCCTGTAAAAATTCAAGGCCTCACTCAAACTCCACCTATTCTATGGAAACCTCCATAAGAATAATAACATTCATAATAACAGCTAACATTTATCAATTGTGACAAGCTAAATACTTGACAGGGATAATCTTATTTCATCCTCACAAACCACTGTAAAGTGAGTACTATTGTTATTTCCATTTGACAGATGAGAAAAGTGAAGCCAAGAAAATTAAATCACTTGCCCAAAGTCCCACAGCTAGTAAATCACAAACCTGGAATCTGACCTCAAGGCCCTCTAACTTCAAAGACTGACTTCTTAACCCATGCCCTATGCACTTCCTTGCTTGTCGTATTATTCCCTTCATTATTGCCAGGTTTATACATATCTGTCTTAATCCCATCTCCTTCTCTGGATTATCAATTTCTTGAATGCAAGACCACATCTTACTCTTGTTCCCCTATGCAGCATGCAATAAATAGAAAACAAGGGAGAAAAGATGGTTGAGGAAGTGAATGTTGCTCTGGGACTACTGGATTATGGCTGCAACTTTCAAAATCTAGCTCCAGACCAAACTATGAAGTGGTAGCTCTTTACAGTTGCCAGAAATGCCTCAACTGCCCTCCGAACAATTTTCACAGTTGCACCAATAAGCCATGATACTCAATGACACGAGCCAGGATTGACCAACTGCCAGATTCTGAGTGGCAGCCACAGTGTCATCCAAGAAGTGATGCTTGTTTCAACTCATCTCCCTCGGAGGGCAGCCCATGCAGGCAGCAGGTAATAGCAGGCTACCTGCCTGGACTGATGGGTGATCAAGTGGGGTGACATTCAGGGGGCAGGTGGGAGAAAATGCTAGGCCAGAGAGAAACCTAGATAGGGTTTCAAACCTCCTGGCTATGGAATTCAGGGGAGACAAGAGCAGCCACCTGAGCTGGCATTCCTGGAAGAGACACCCCCGTCCCCCAATCAGTACCCCAAACTGAGATGGTTTGGAGGAATATTCCCTTAGGGCCAAAGCATTCATTCATTCAGGAGGATTGCTGGGCTGGGGAAAAACTCACACAGATAGAGTCTGTCTGGGTCTTCAAGGATCAGTCGGAGTTTGATTGGTGGGTACACTGGAAGTTTCTGGTGAGCTGACCAGATCCCCTTGCCCTGGCCAGTGCTCTCATCCCCATGATGTGAGTGTTGGCTGCTCATATCTCCAGAGAGAGCAGAGGAGAGCTGAGGCTACAGTGTCACCTCTGGAGTGAACCTCCCCGGCCCAGGTGGCCGCATGATGCCCATGGCTGATTAATATGGGGGTCCAGCTTCAAGGTGGGGCCATGCAGGCTGCAGAGCTCCCCAGGTTGAGGTTTGACAACTGAACCCACATCTTTGCCTAGTCCCTTGTCCCGCCCATTCCTGCCTCCTTCATGCCTGGTTTCCATAAAGAATAGTCTCTCAAAAAATCATTTGCATGAGAATCCCCAACTCAGTCCCTGCTGCTAGGAGAACCCCACCTACAACAGCGGGCAAGAGGGAGAGCCACCAAGATAGAGAGACCCAGTGTAGGGCTGCAGGACATCAGGTGAATGAACATAGGCAGTCTATCAAATGCCCAGGCAAGAAGCTGGCATCATTATCCTGCAGGCAATGCAAAGCCAGTGGACAATTTTAGAGGAGAGGGAAGGCAGAGTTCCTAACTTGCACATTTGAAAGCTGGGACTTGGATATTATGGCCCACGGAGGGGAGACAAGACGCTGAGCTAGGTTCCTCCTTTGAAAGGCTGGTGGTCTGGGCAAACTCCAGTGCAGCGGGGTCTCAGATGGTGGCCATGGGACCCAGAGAGAGTTGCTACAGAAAGGGCAGCTGCAGAAACAGAAACGTGCTTTGCAAATTAGTCGCTACAGCAGCAAACCACGGCCTTTGCCACCCATGGTGCAGAGAGGGCTGATGGTCAATGAACCTTTTTCAGCCCAAATCCCATACAGGCCTCCAAAGAGGGCTGGCACAGAAGGGCTCTGTCCTATGCATTCCACAACCTGAAACTAAACCCTCCGCTATTCCAGAATGCGTTCTTCAGAAAGCTTCAAACCCCAAACTCACGGTCCCTTTTCTTCAAGAAACTCACTTTATAATAAAAACACAGGGTAGAAATCACAACGACAGCCTCACACCGTCTGAATTACAACATATGTGAGAAATGTCACAATGGCTGATCAGTCCTCACCCCTCTCCCGTGGTGTCATCCCACACTGCTAATGCCACCACTGTTCCACCGCCTCATGCTCCCTCCTTCGCCACACTGAAGTCCAAACTTATTCATTTCAACTTGGAGACACATTGATCCATTAAGCCCCAATTCCTCACCTCTTTAAGCTCAGCCCAAGGTTCACTTCTTCTATCAAGCCTTTACTCCAAATGAGTCACACCTTTCTCTACATCCTCTGTGTATCCCTGAGCACAGACCGCAATTCCCCCACCTGTGTATCTGAGGCATTCATTTACTGACTGTAACTTTTCTGTCTCTGCCCTGTGAGATGAGAATGGCCTGGGGCAGACCTGGCCCGAGCCTATATCCCCAGAGCCTGCACAGTGGCTGGTATGAGCGAATAAGAAAACTTCTACACTCAAAATCCACCAAGCTCTGCTGATGGAATCAAGTTTACATGTGATGGAAGGTCTGGTTCTGACTGGCACATAGCAGGCAAGTGATCCTGGGACAACAGAAGCTTCCCCAGGATCCACAGATGATTGAAACACGAGTTCATTGGGTTAGAAACGCTCCCGTGATTACAAAGATCCGTTCCCATCCATAGTCAATATTCACATTTATGCTAAAACAAAATGGGCCGTATCTAATTTTCCAGCATCTCTCTTGAAAGTGTATTTGTAAAAATATTCATATAGAAACCTTAACTAGTTTAACCAGAAGGCCTAAGTAATTTCTTTCTTCTTTTCACAGAGTACTATCTAAGGAAGCATTTATGCAGGCAATTCTTTAAAATGGCTTTTATAAACCTGTTACGGAAACATGATATTCTGCCCCAAGCCATCCAGATCTACACTATAAACACCCCAACACTGTAGTGTAAGTGCTTTGGAGAGCTAGCTCTCTCTTACTCCATCTTCATCAAAAGGTGGAGGTACAAAACTCCTTGTTGCTCTTAAATGTTCTAATAACACAGCAATGACTGGAGGTCTCTCTCAAGTACATCAGGGGAGTACATGTAATGCAGCATGGAAATGTTTACTAGAAGCGCACCCTCTTTATGGTAACCAATCCCCCAGAGCCTGTACGGCACAGCTTCTGGTCTGTGAAGGACCAGGAATCGCTGGACTTGGGTTTTCTTTTTCTCCTGATCATACTGAGCCCTGGATATCCTCTTTCCTGGGAGACCGTCTCCTTGTCATCAGAAAACTCTGCCAGGATTTGTGACCAACAATGAGATAACAGATTGACTATGCAAGGAGTTCTCATAAAATAAAACAGACGGAGCCACCATAATAAAAAATTAGGCAAAAAACATCAGCAGGCACTTCACAAGATAAAAAATGTGTATGGTCAATAAATACATGAAAACATTTGCAACCTCACTAGTAATCACAACCATGCAAATTAAAAAAAAAAATGGCAAGGTTTTTTTTTTCTTAAAATAATTACCTAATCCTAGAATCAGTAGGGGTAAATTGACCCTTACAAACTGCTGATAAGAAAGTGAATTGGGAGGTCTTTTGGGGAAGGCAATTTTGACTATTTTTATGCCACTAAAATATCCAAGGAGGTGATAAAGAAATGGCTATGTTTTTGATTATCAGAATACCGATTATACAATGCATATTGCAAACAACCAAAACACCAACAATAAGTACTTTGATAAATTAGAGTCCAGCCATACCAAGGAATACAACATAACCACATACAAAAACATGTTTATAGAAGTATACTTATGACAACTGAAAAGTTCATAGAAGACCATTGGGTAAAAGAAGCATGTTAAGAAGCAGCAAGGATATTCTTGCAAAACAAAGTGTGTGTGCATGGATGTACAGTGCACACATCCATATAAGGGCACACAGATCACAATCACCCATTGGTATTTACTAACATATGTAATAACTTATTTTTTTCTAATTTGCCATGTGAAATAACCTCCCGTGGGCCAGCGGGTAGCTAGGTATGATCTCCCCCTCTCTTTAGACAGTCAACTGGTTCTGTAAACCTCATACTCAGTATCATCCCTGCTCTGATCCAGCAGGTCTCCCGCCCCCCGCCCCCAAACCTCCCCAACCTACATGACTTTCACTGTCTGTTCCCTCTGAGATTGTCCCAGTATCTGCTGGCTACTCAGATCCAGTTGCCTTTCTCAGAAACTCTTCATTTCTGTGTCACGGACATAGGGGAGATAGAATGGATACAAGGAAGATCCAGGGGGTGTGGTGGCTTTTATTAGTTGGGTTTCCCCCAATTCTATCTTAACTACAACAAAGGAATTGGGTGCAGGGAGCATAATGCCCCAAGGCGGTGCCTTGCCAGCCCTCAGTCACTTTTAACTGTTCCCTTGCTACTCTGTAGAGCTACTGATTTGGTATTTCTTACCAACCTAATGAATGTGAAGAAGTGAAAATTCATTCATCAGATAACAGCTTTGCCTGGCACAACTAAAGCTGTGCACAGGAGACGCTATTTAGAAATGACACACACAATAGGCTTTAAGATAGAACCACTCCATGATGTTTAAATTGGAAAAACTCCGATCGTGGTTGGAATGCCTGCTCAGGAAGAATACATGTTAAAAGAACAGGCTATTTTTATGACTGATACTTCTATTTTTAAGCCTACGCTCCCCAATTCAAAGTACAACTGTTATTGATTTTTTATAACAACAAAAATAATATTACCATCTCTGATGGAGCACTCCCATGGACCAGGCCTCTGTTCAGTGCTGTAGAAAAGGTTATCCCAGTTACTGTCTCCACTTTACCGATGAGGATACTGAGGGTTGGCAAGAGTAAGAAACTCACATGTCACAGTGAGCATGTCAGCAATGTTAGGAATGGATGCCGGAAGCCCCAAAGCCTATGTACTACCTGTCATCAGTCAATCACCAGGCTCTTCCTCTGTGAGTCCCCATTTCAGCACTTAGAGACCCTGGAGATTTTCCCAAAGTGGACCCCAGAGAGTGCCCTGGAAGGCTGCTGGGACAGAGTTTACTGGATGTGGGGGACCTATCTCTTTTTCAATGTTGAACTTTCCCATGAGCTTATACAGCTACAGAATATTGGACAAATGCCAACATGTAAGATTCCCCGGTTATGTGTGAGGAACTGTAATCAAATATAAACGAGTGTAATCGGGGTTTGGAGAGTGTCCATTTTAATCTGGACTTGTTTATGAGGTACCCCTGACTTGCCTGCCTTGATTTCCCCTTTGGCATTAGAACCCCGGTAATGACTTCTTCTTTCACATCATTGGTCTGAGAGAGAACCAATAAAAGGGAACGCACAGCATTTAGCGCCCAGGAAAGCCCTTCATAAATGCTGGGTGGGGCTTAATCCCGCACCCTCCCTCCGGGGCCTGTTCCTGAAGCGGGTCAAGCAGAGGGAAGATAGGACAGGCCAGGGCCTGCCAAAACACAGCCCAGGAGCTGAGCCACCCACAGGAGCCCACACGTAGCTTGGGATGGTAAGGAAAGCAGACAAAAAGCTTCGTCAACACCTGGAGCCTGTCCTGGGCATGAGGACCAGGAGCAGGCTTGCAGCCTAGCTCAGCAAACAGCGGGCACTGGCCCAAGGCTGGGTGGAAGGCCCATGGTTTCTTAATCATTAACTTAATCATTCTCGGGTTGCCGTGTGGACTTCATCCCTGGCCCCGACACCACCTGGCACTGTCCTGAGGGATTTCCCACCATCCTCTATAGGGAGAGTGAAACCTATGTGGGGGCATGGAAAAGAACTACCTTCTGGCTGCTCCTTGAGAATGCTCCCTTCTTGCACAGTTGCTTCCTCAGCATTTCAGAGAGGAAACCAGGGACGACTTTGAGGTCAGTTTCATGACATTCATGGGACGTATTTTTGAGAATTATGTAGGGTACCTGAGCCAAGAACTGTTCTAAAGCAGCCGCCTAAGCTGTAAGCAGAGATCTGTTCTGTCTTGTTAAAAGGGACCACAATGAGTTATTAATTCCACTTAGGATTTGAGGGAAGAGGAAAGGGCAGACATGATTATACACAGATGTGCCTAACCCACATAAGCTAGAAAAGAAGCACCCTTGTGGGTAAGTATACTTGCATCCCCGTGACAGTGGGGTGAAATATTGTGAATGTAAGTGGCCGAAAGATTGAGCAGTTAGTTTGGGGTTCAAACACATAAATTATACCTGACATTTACCCAGGGTCACCCTTTTCTTTCCTTCAATTTCTTCTGAGATAATATTTATATGGAAAAATATACAACCGCATCTTATAATTTTCAGGGATCCGCTACTATGAGTTAAACTCAATCATCTCTATTTAAAAGGGAACGTTTATCTCTTAATGCACAAATCATCTCTAAGTTCGGAAATCATGGGGAAGTTGATAATGCTTTCACACAAACATCCCCATGAGGCTCACTTTAGGAGCCTCCACAAAGCAGGCAGCTAGGTTTCCCAGGTCAGGAAAGTCAAAAGTTGATGACCTGACACAATGGGAGATTCCTGTCTTCTTGATCATTAACTTAACTCACATGCTTGCCTTCTATCTGGGAAGTATTGCCCAAAGAATGATTGATAAGTAGAAAGGGTGTGATAGCCCTCATTCTTAGGAGCTCAAAGTCTATGAGGGATATAAGATGAACTAGCAAAAGCAAGGACACAATCCCTATTGGAAGCATAAAAACAGAGTAAATAATGGTATCTGTGTAATTAGCCTAAAATAGTACTCAGAAGGCAGAAATTCTCTTGGTTTCACTTTGAAGGTCAGCCAAAGTCCCCAGTCCTCCTTTCATGGGCCTCACATTTGAAAAGAACTTTTCTCAGCTACCATCAGTTTAGGAGACACATGGAGGCAGCTTTTCTGACCCCCGTGATGGTTGAGGGCCTACCTCTATCCTCTACCTCCTCACTCTGTAATCAACCCACCAGTGCTCTGAGACCTCTGGGAGGCACGTGTTTCATTTATATCCCACCTGCTTCCAAAAAGGATTTAAGGTGGTTTATAGTAAACACTAACAAATATGCCCAGGGCGATTAAAAATAAAATAAAAAGATACCTAAATATGTATTTACTAGAGGCCCAGTGCACGAAATTCGTGTACAGGTAGGGTCCGTAGGCCTGGCTGGTGATCACAGTAGATCAGGGCCAATCAGGTTTCCCCCCTCCCCCAGCCTCCCCACCTCCTCCTTCCCTTGTTCCCTCATTGCCTGCCTGCCTGCACACCGCCACTGGTTGCCTGCCATATTCTGTGCTGCCCCCTGGTGGTCAGCGCATGTCATAGAGAACGATCAAACTCCCAGTCTCCCAGTAGAACTCTGTAGGGGACACTTTGCATATCAGCCTTTTATATATATAGATGGTAAGCGGAGACAGAGAAGGATGCTCTGACTACTAACAAACAGGTTAGTATTGCTAGAAAGCATCAAATTTGGCTGAAAGCATTCTTGTAGCTACAGTGAGGTAGGGAAAAAAGTCACTGTCACTCTCCTTGCCTAAAAATAAGAAGTTATAACATGTAACAGCTTATGTGAAGGCAACAATTTTTGTTAATCTTAAATGACAGAGAACAAAGTCAACCAATGTCCACACTGTTCAAGCAGCAGCTTTAAATCCCTATATTTTAGGAGTGTGGGCTCCAGGGAGACTCTAAGGGAAGTCCTAGGCCCTTTCTCTACATGAGCTCATAATCATATAGTTTTGGGTATACTCTCAGGGTTCCATGGACCTAGATTGAATACTGGCTTCAGAAATCCCTGTACAGTTGAAGTTCACATAAGAAATCCTCAGTATTTGTTCTTCACAGGAAGCATAAAAGGCCTCTGGTGGAAGCCAGACATCTTGGAGTAACCCTATGAACACAGCTTTTTCCGTCTGCCATGTATAGCCAACAATGGCTTGTAACCATAAATCAGAATTGTTCCGCTTGAAAGCAGCTTTAGAAAACCCTAGTAATTTGTCTCCATCTTGGGTTTTCTCCTTCTTTATCTTGGGACCTGCTTGCACTCGTATGCTGAGATATTTTCCTGTTTATCTACTTATGTTTTCCAGTTGTTGGTTTTGAATTCTTGGCTTTCACATATTCTGCATCTTAAATTCTTCTAATTTACTGTGTAATTAAAACACCCATGCACATTTGTTCTCAATTAATAGAGACAAATTATTCCCCAATGGAAGACGACTCTATTCCAACTTGGAACCAGACGGGCGGATAGGCCTGAATTTTACATGCTGTCTAACAATGCCAATGTTCCTTGCTGTGTGTGTTTAAGACATAGGTTAATGTGTCTTTGCAAAACAAGTCTCCTACACCCTCAGAACCAGGTGATTTGCAAATTCTCAATCAATTTACTAATACTTATTATCTTCTTAGTAATTCATTTATAAGATCAGCCTGGAAAGAAGAAAATCAGCTGGAAAAAAGAAAAGATAGTTGAAATTGGCTAACATTTAGGTTGAATAACAAAAGTCCATGGATCCATCATAAGCCTACACACATGTAGCTTAAAAAATATTTGAGAGCATTACAAAAATCTTATTTACAATTTGCAGGTAAATCTAATTTTAAAAAACACATGTCTGTGTATGTGTGTGAGTGAATTATACAAGTATCAAGTGGAAAAAAATCTAAATTTTTGGAAGTTATTCTCTCAGGCTTTCTTATGAGTCATCTGTGAAAAAAATGACAAAATAAGTGGATTGAGATTAGGACTCAACTATTTTATACATAGATAATAATATGATAGAAAGTCCCCACGATATAAAACAGAAAGTAGGCTATAGGGTAAAGATTTCAACACGGGAAAAAAGATATTAAAACTTTTGGGAGGATGTTTAGAAAAGGAAAGAGTAAAGAACAGGTAACAGTAACTCATTCTTGAGGAACTGCTTATCTGAGAAATTGTGCTAAAAATACTGTATTTAAAACACTTCTTTTAAGCCCGACATCAATCCCGAATGGGGAACGAAATTCTGTCTGTTTGTAGGCAAGGTAACTGGGGCTCAGAGAAAGAGGACTAGATGGCATCTGATTGTCCTTCTAAAATTACTGCCCCTGAAATCTCTAGTAGGCTTGCCATGAAATCCACAACATGTCCTTGGACAGGCTGCAGACCTTCCCACCAGCCGGTAATTCACAGAACTCATTCTAAGCCGCTGGTTCTAAGGGCCAGATGGGGATTTACACAGAGCACTTTGTTCAGGGTTCAACACCCTTTGATTTTAATTAGATCAGATAATGCCTGCTGTTCCCATTTTTTCCTGGAAATGGGGTATGAGTCCAATTCCTGTTTATTTAAGCTCCTGCCACAATGAACCTTTACTTTGTCAAAATAGCACAACATAACAGCTCATGAAAGTGGCCATAATAGGAAGAAAAGCTGTTTTTGTGTCAGTATCACGGTCAAGACCAAATCGTCCCTTTGGACTTACATCAGCGTAACCTGTTAGAAGCAGGATGAGCACACCAGGCAAGAAATGGGTTGAAAAGACAGGCATATAAAGAGGCTAAAGATCAGGAGATCAGTATTGGAACATTAACTAGATGGCCTTTGAGTTGTGCTCAAAGATAATGTTCAAATCCACCTTGATTGTTTTCATGGAAACCAGTCCATAACTTCAAGTAAACTAATTGAGCTCTCACCCTTATCATATGTTTATAACAGAATTTTACTGGCTCTCTACACGATACCCATGGAGAAACAAAAATGAAATATATATATCTTCACTTTTAAACAAAGGGACAAACTGTATTTTGAGAGCACCTCATTGAATTTTGGACCTTAATTAAAATAAGTAGATTAAGTCAACATCAGAATGAATAGTATCAATAAACATAAAAAGATGGTTGATAGTTAAAAAATGTCGAGATCGCCGAAACCAGTTTGGCTCAGTGGATAGAGCATCGGCCTTCGGACTGAGAGGTCCCAGGTTCGATTCCGGTCAAGGGCATGTACCTGGGTTGCAGGCATATCCCCAGTGGGAGATGTGCAGGAGGCAGCTGATCGATGATTCTCTCTCATCGATGTTTCTAACTCTCTATCTCTCTCCCTTCCTCTCTGTAAAAAATCAATAAAATATATTTAAAAAAAAAAAAAAATTCGAGATCATTTCCTTATGGAAACCTTTCCTGAGGGTTAATCAGCGCCCTGGAAAAGCAGATCACAGAAGGAGTTAACATTTCAGGGGAACATTAATGAAGGATCACTTTAAGGGAAGAGCTGAAATTCCTGGGCAACTCCAGCAGTAGGAATGGAAATCATTCTCAAATGATTTGCATATGTCCTGACTTAAACAGCCCTCCTTCCCTAGTCACTCTTGCCAGATGTTCTGCATCTCTAGGCAAACTGACAGCAGCCCCGTGGGCCTCCTGTTTGTGTCTTTCTCAAGACATTTCATCCTTTGGATTCAGTATCCACAAGTACCTATTATGACCTGTAAATGTGATTCTTTTATTGCTCTTTTCATTCATTCATAGTCACCAGATCCTTGGAAGACAGGGGAGAATGAGCCAGGAGTCTGCTCCCATCGGGGATGCCTGCTGCCGATGGAAATTGACAAGCAAATCATAAGAGCCCGAGGAATTATGACTGTAATAGAGGTTATGTGCAAAGGGCTACAGACCAACCATTCTTCTGCCTACTCCTGATTTTTTAAATTATGCTCTTTCCATAGACCACTTCCTCTGCTGACAGCACACGGAGCAGATGCCTGGGTCTTCCTCAGAGGTCTGGAAACTACAGCCCATTGCCAAATCTGCTGCCTGTTTTGGTACGGCCTGCCAGTTAAGAACGATCTTCACATTTTTAAATGGTTGGAGGGGGTGGAGATCAAAAGGAAAATAGATGAAATTCAAATTCCAATGTTCATAAATAGTTTTATTGGAGCACAGCCACGCTCACTCATTTAAGTATTATTTATGGCTATTTTCACACTACAATGGCAGAATTGGATATTTATGACAGAGACCATATGGCTAGCAAAACCAAACACATTTACTATGTGGCTTATTAAAAATAAAAAAGTTTGCTGACCCTTTGTCTAGATGATTTGAACCTCATTTAAGATAAGTATAAATTAAATCAATATTGGAAATTATTAGTATCGGAGCACATAAAAATGTGGCTCCCATTGGATTCTGACATATTATTTGGTGGTCATCCTAGAACAGTTTAGTCTCAAGCTAGTCTTAAAAATCTTTTTTTTTAAAGAAAAAAATACAAATCACCACATTCTATCTTCATGAAGTAGCACATGCATTTCTTGTACAAGTAATGAAGTATGAAATATTAAAGTGTTGATTGAATACAAAATTCAGTTCATATTATCTTTAAGATATAGTTGATTCACTTGTTCAACACCTACAGCAAACACATACAAAGTCCTTCACTCCAGGAACTCTGCTACAGAGTGGCCATGGGGAAATGAGGAGGACCCAGTTGCTTAAGGAAGCCATAATGTAGCAGATAACAAAATCAGCTCTCAAAAATTATGGGTGACAAGACCTTTCGTAATAAAGCCTCCGTATCCTTCCCCCTAACTTTCAATTCTGTATTGCCTTAAATGAGGTAAGCAAAGACACAAACAGAAGCTAAACGTGTGTGCACCAAAGAGGTTTACAGATTTTATGGAAATATAAAGGTTATTCATCGATTGGCATATGACAAGCCATATTTAGTAACTGAATAATATGGTTAGAAAACCAAGTATGTAATAGCTTTTAATTCTGGCAAGGATGTATATATTTTAATTAATCTGCTTTCCTTTCACCTCCTTTCTCCACTGTGCCCCAAATAACAATTCCCTTTTTGTTTCTCAAGCCTTTTAGAGATTTATAGACTCTTATCTTAGCTGAACTCTAACCCTGCTGGCCCCTCTGCCGTCACTTCGCCAAGCTATACAAATATATGTATGGCTGCTTTAATCTTTCTTCATAAAACCATCCAGCTAGCATAGCTGGGTCCCCAGATGATGGAAGAAAGTAATTTTGCTCCCAGGATTCTGCAAATGGCTTTTTCCAGGATTGTGAACCCCAAGAAAGCTCACAGCCTAATCAGTGCCCTGAGCTCTCAGGTGCCCTGCTCTCTCTGACCCTCCTGGCTCAGACCTGTGTGGAGGGCCACGCTTCTGTGACAATGCCGTCCTGAGAGCTTCAAATACTCATGCCTCCATATCCCAAATGATCAGCCCCTAATTACCAAGACCAAATGACGCCTTTGCTTCCAGTTTGTATACAGCCATGTAGTTGGGTCATTTCCACAACTGTTTTATCACCTCTCCCACTTTTTATGCAATATATTTTTTTATTTTTAAATTACAATTTACATTCTATATTATTTTATATGAGTTTCAGGTGTACAGAATAGTGGTTAGACAATCATATACTTTACAAAGTGGCCCTCCTGATATTTCAAGTAGCCACCTGGCATGGTACCCAGTTATTACTATATTATTGACTATATTCCCTAGGCTGTACTTTACATTTATAACCCCGTGACTATTTTGTAACTACCATGTTTTTTAATTTAACACTTATTATAAGACCAAAGGATCATAATGCCTTCGATATTATAATCATAACAGCTACCACTTATTGAACGTTTATTATCTGTGTGGCACTGTCTCAGGTGCTTTGTACGTATTAACTTAACTTTCTTCTCACTTATTGTCCCCGATTTTACAATTGAGAATACTGAGGGAGGCCACAGTAAACACTGTGGCTATCACAAGTCTGCCAACAGGTTCCAGGACAGGTCTCCTTGCTCCTAAGAGAGAACCAAGGAGGAGACTTCCTTTAGAAGTTGCCATGCCCTCGTGTGATGAGAAGAATCAGCTCGTGAGTGAATATGGTGAGCTGAGATGGCACAGGGCACAGGTGCACCTTGCCTGGAATCCCACGGATGTGCGTAAGCCATGGAATGAAGCAACGTGAACCTCCACCTCCTCACCATGCATTCCTCGTCGGCAAGTTAGTACATGTCCTTGCCAAAGGACACAAACAATAACCCGAACTGAGATTCAAACCCAGGCCTGTATCTGGAGCCTCACTTTACCTCCTGCCCATACGTAAGAGGAGTTCTAATTCAAATCCCCATCACCATTCGGCCAACTCCCTGCGTCTGTGAAATCACTTAAAACGAATGTGCTACCAACAGCACCCCGAGGGTACCCCCGGCACACCAGTCCTCTCCTCAGAATAAATACCCGAATCTGAACAGCAACAAAGCAGCACATTTAGAAGGTACATCAAAATTATTTTAGAATATGTGCTGTTTACAGACCATCCGAACCTTTTGCGCCTAAGTGTGGTTATTAATAAGTAATGACCTCACAGAAAAAGGTTCCAAAGTGATAAGTATGGATTTTTTAAAATAGCAAAATGGAGAATAAAAATAGTATTTCGTTACTGCTGTTAGAAGACCCTGACTACCATCCTGTGAGCTGGCACAACTGATTCCAAGGACATATTTTAAGATGGGGAAAAGCGCTACTTTTGCTTCCTAACCTTGGGACTCTACAGTGCGAGGCCATGGGCATCTAAGCTCAGCTCCTACCATCCACCACTGAGGAAGAGCAGAGCGAAGTCAGAGGGTTTGGGGTAGAAATACAAGAAAGAGTGGGCTCACGATACCTGCCTCCATGGAGAAGGCCCAGCAGCTGGGAACTGGAAAGAGCTCAGCCACACTCAGTCCCTCACCCAAGGCCATGTCTACCTGGTAAATCAGGTGGCAAGTCTGAGGCACACTGTTTCGGTTTTCCTGGGCTGTAACAACAGTCATCATTTCCTTTTTAACTCGAACCATCTGACAGTTCTGGAGAAGTGGTTCCCCTTTGTGTCTGGCCAACAACAGTGTGTTAACCATGACAGACAGTTACATGCAAACCAAGGGAAGCGTCTTAAAAGTACCGAGAAACTGTAGCAAATACGAAAAGCAGCCAATCCCATGTGTGGCTGTTTGAAGGGTACTCTTCATCACCTCATCATTCCTGTCTCCCAAAGCCTGCAAGGACACCAAGATGAAAGTGGAGGAATTGGTTTGAAATCCATTACTTTTGGTGAAGTTGCAAACTATTCAACCAGCAAAATAGTGCCAGTAAATGAAATGGCCTAGAGAGATGCCAGGGCCTCCAATAAACAGCCAATAACTCCTTGGATGCCAAAGGGTCTGGCCCTGCCCAGAACAGAGAGGTCTCCTCACCAGCCGCAGGTCTTTCCCATGGGGCCTTAAGTGCGAACAGACCCTGAAACAGGACCAAGAATGCCTTGGCCCAGGCCTGACCCTGCCAACAGGTTTCAGGAAAGGTCTCTCTGGAGAAGTCACTTCCACTCTCTGGGCCTCAGTTTCCATGACTCTGGTCCGGACTACAAGTTGTGGAAGGAAAAATCCAAACTCTTATTGAAAAGGTAAAAGGAGCAAGTTCTTAAAAGGCACCAAGCAATGATCTAATCAGGATGGGTGTCAAACCATAAATTGTGTCTGCAGAGTCCTGACCTTATCCAAAAGGACTGGGTTTGACTGAGACAGTTATGTGTTCATCTGTGCGAACTGGCGAGGGTGTTATAAAATGCAAACTCCTTAAGGACCGCCCCCAGGTAAGCCTTTAAAACCCTATCCTGCTTATACACTCAGAGCAAACGTGGGCACCACAGACTTTCAAGATAGGTGAGCCTGGCTGGTGTAGCTCAGTGGTTGAGCTTCGACCTATGAACCAGGAGGTCAGTGTTTGATTCCTAGTCAGGGCACAATCCCGGGTTAAAACTTGATCCCCAGTAGGGGGCAGACAGGAGGCAGCCGGTCAAGGATTCTCTCTCATCATTGATGTTGTTAACTCTCCCTCTCCCTTCCTCCCTGAAATCAATAAAAATATACATATATTTTTTAAAAAAAAAAAGAAGAAGAAAGGTGAGAATGTTGGTATGTCTTTTTTGTTTTTTTATGAAGGGTGTGGGCTGGAGAGACTTGAAAAGTTCATTCTTTTTCTTCTCTTTAGCCAGTCTCCAAAGAAGAGAAAAATACTCATTTCCAGCTCAAAGCTGAAAGGATATCTCTGCAGTTCAAGATGCTTAACTGTTTTCTGTTAAAATGGGCTTCCTTAGAATATGAAGACTAGATATTGAAACGATCTTATCTTAACCAATCACGACAATCAACTCATTCTGAAAACAACAAGACTAGTAAATGCAGAACTCGGTGGTTATTTTGAAAAGGGAGGGAAGGGAACAGACTTTAATTAAAAGAAAAAAATCCAACCTCCATCTCAACAAGTTAACAAGTCTTCTTAATAGGTGCACCTCAGTTTCTTTCTTCTTTTTTCTCTTAATCCTCACCCCAGGACATCCAATGGTTGCCTCCCACATACACCCAAACCGGGCTGGGGATTGAACCTGAAACCCAGGTGTCCCTTGACTGTGACCCTTTGGTGTGCAGGCCGATGCTCTAACCACGAGGGCAGTGCGTTTAATTTTCAAAGATTTGGAGACTTATTTAAATGGGGACCCAGTTAAAGCAGAAGAGAGATCCCTTGTGGCTTTTCTCAAGCACCAAGCTCCCATGAGCAGCACTCCTGTCTCTTAGGAAAGCATCAAGGAGCACAGAGCTGAGCAAAAGAAATAGTACTGGAGTGTGTGGACAGGGCTCAGGGATGAAATCTACGCAGTTCCATAGTAACAGTTCCATATTTGAGCCTAAGCCTGAAAAACGTAGCCTCCAAACAGGACCAAACCTGTATGGAGAGTGTGTGTCACACTGGAATTAAAGGCACATCACCACTCCTGCTCCTAACAGTTTGGCCCTGAAGACACATTAATACTGAATTCACATATAAACCAAAACAAAACTCAGTCATCAAAACATTCTCTGAATCAAATCTAGGCCCAAAACTGATCTTTCTTCCTATTTAAACTGCTAATTTTAATATAATCACTAGGCTGCTTACTTGCTTCCCAAATGAAAATGACAATAATAAACTAAAAATTCCATACCTGAGGAACGCAATAATCTTCAAGTCAACTGCATAGCAAATATTTACTTGAGCATTTAACTATGCACCCATAGGCACCGATTTTAGTCCCTGCCTGGAGAATGGAACCTTTTTTCGATTCACTCAGTCAAAAAAAATAATAATTTACTAAAATTTAAATTATTCAGTTAAAAATAGATTCAAAGGCCTTTTTATTTCCTTCTAAAAACAGCATTTCCCTCCACAAGTTTTGCACTTACCATTCCTGGTGTCTGTAGCAAAAATTCTCATTTTATTTCTCATAGAACTTCTTCTCTGACTCCACTGAGAACCAGCACAGGGCGAGTTTATCTGCAGTTTGATTCGCCCTCACAGCCCTTTACCAAATGGTCTAGCTCTAATTATCATCAGTTGGGGCCTATCAGCTAAAAGGTCCCTCAGATGAACTCTGAGGTCTGATGTTGAACACCTCCTCCAACTAGCATCACTTTGCACCTGGGAAATGGCAGTAGGTTGTGCCTGAAGTGAGGCTTAAGAATGGCTTGTGCCTGGGAAAGGCGCATTCACTGGGGAAAGCAGGCTAAGAGGCCATTTTCCTGTAGGCGACACAACTCTCACGCCTGGCACACAAGGCCCCTGCTCAAGCTCCTTCTCTGACCTCATGCATGGAGCACCCATCCCTCCACACAGCTTCAAGTTCCCCACATAGAGCCTCACCCTTCTGTGTCTTTGCTAGCTGGTGGCACTCTTTACTGGAAGTGCCCCCATGCTATATTGGGGGGGAAGGGGGTTGCACTAGCTAGAGAAGGGGAGATGTACTGAGGTAGTTACCTACACCTTCCTCATCATCTTCACCACTGTGACCATCACATATGCTCAATGCAGGTGCTGGTTAAGCACCTTCCATTATCTTACTAACCTCCCAGCCCCCTCTGTGGTAACTATGCATTATTCCCATTTCACAGGGGAGAATACTAGAGGTCCTGAAGACTGAGGAAGGAAAAGACTGCGATTGAACCCATGCTTGCCTGACTGTAGACCCCACGCTCATAATGAATACATTGTAATGTGTCTTTATAATACAGGTTGTTTTTTTTATTGATTTCAGAGAGGAAGGGAGAGAGAGATAGAAACATCGATGATGAGAGAGAATCATCCATCGGCTGCCTCCTTCACGCCCCCTACTGGGGATTGAGCCCACAACCCGAGTATGTGCCCTTGACCGTAATTGAACACGCGGCCCTCCAGTCCGCAGGCCGATGCTCTATCCACTGAGCCAAACCAGCTAAAAGCACACTGAATTAGGCAGTGTTAGAGGTCAGGAAGCCCCAGGGAAGGAGGCTAGATGTCTACCTTCATGTCCCATCTCTGCCCCAGTTACTTTCTCTGTAAGTACAGTTCAGTTCCTTAACATCTCAAAGCTGCAATGTGACATCACAAGGTTGCCAGGCCCATTCGACAGCACATGAGATTCGGCAAAGTGAGTGGACACACTAAATACCTAATAAAACATAAAATGTAAGTTATGGATGTTTCTGAAAATTGAATAAAACTTGCATTTTTCATGGTAAAACTTCAAAAAAAAGCCACCTATTTGTCTTGTAAATACTTTATTTTCTTCCAAAACTTACAAAAAGCTCCAAACCTAATGGACTCTCCCAATATGTAGTCACCTAAACCAAGCACAAATTACTCATGACCACCTCATCCTAGAGGCACTCAACTGAGATTACATAGAAAAGGAAATCAGATCAATGCAGGAAGCTTAGAAAAGACAGTCTTTTGTACATAATGATAAGTGCGATGCATAATAAACGGAGAAGAATGTGGCAGCAGGTGTGTAAAACTGAAATACTTTAATTACACTTGGGTTCTGACAGAACCGGTGCCTAAGGCGGCCATCTTCGGGAGGCGGTAATGCGCATCCTGGATCCTGTGCCTACAAAGCATGTTTAAGCAGTGAAATTAGACGTTTAATTTTGAATACTGCTACTTATGAGAAGCCTGGGGCATATTATTTCAGTGTTATTGCACTAAAGGGCTACAAGGAATCCTTTGTTTTTCAAATAATAACAAGGAAGAATTCCCCAGTGGTGAAATATGCCCGAGCAATTCTATGCTGCGCCCTTTCCCTGCTGATTCTAGCAGCAAGAAACGAAAACCAAAAAGGTGCAATACTCGCCCTGCCCAGCATCCCCAAACTTTTCTTGAAACAGGGAAATAGTCACAATACCATTTTCTTTGGCATTAAGGAGATTTTAACTTTGACCAAATTTCAGGGCATTTTTTTGTCCAAAGCATTTGATGTCTCTCTCTCTCTCTCTCTCTCTCTCTCTCTCTCTCTCTCTCTCTCTCTCTCTCTCTCTCCCTCTCCTCACCCAAGATATTTTTCCCATTGATTTTTAGAGAAAGTGGAAGGGCGGGAGGGGAGTGAAGGAGTGCCGGGGAGAAGGGAGAGATGGAGAAAGAGGGACAGAGAGAAACATCGATGTGATGTGAGAGAGATGCATCGATTGGTTGCCTCCCCCCCTGCAACCCAGGTACGTGCCCTTGACCAGGAATTGAACCCATGACCATGCAATGCTTGGGCAGAGGCTCAAACCACTTAGCAACACCGGCCAGCAGCATTTCTTGATTTTGAAGCAGATGTCAAGGAAGGAGCATATGGAATTGAGGAGGAAAAAAATCCTAGCGTACAGGGCTGAGGATGAATAGCTATCTTTGACATTAATCAGTGACTTGAATATGTTTCTCAACCAAGACTTAAAGTAAATTTAAGCAAATCCAGCATATGGGAATCTGAATGTAGCAAAAGAATTAATATGAGAGGTGAGTTGACATTTGCTGAGTCTATACCTGTGAATTCCTAAAAGTTTTTTAAATGAGTTCTTCACATTGGATGCTATTTGCAAACATGCAACTTACATGTACTTACTTGGGGGACTGACATATAAAATGAGTCAGCTATATGCTGTTGACAAATATTCTTGCAGAAATAAGCATTAGCCTTGCACCTGAAAGACAGCTCTTTCTCAGGAGAGCATCTGTGAGAAACCAGGTCCCTTTACCTAGAAGGCATGGCAGGTGGGGCAGCTGCTGCCTTGAAACATGGTATATAAACAATTCTTTCCCTCCTGGTTGCCTTGCATTGAACCACAGATGTCGTAGTTGACAGGGATCTAAGAGATCTCCCAATTCTCTGAGTGAACTATGAGTTCCCACTTGGTATCCTTCCCTAAATTAGTGATGTTTTGCTAAGTGAGACCTCAGAAAGTAATTAGGAATGATCAGAGGGAAAGAAAACTAGCAAAGCAATCAATTCCTTCTTTCCATTGCCTCAAATCTTGTTCATTGATCTAGTGCCACCTCAAAGTGCCCATTTGTCAGTTTTGGTCACTGGCTTTTCTCTCATTTAGTTACCAGGTAATTGTGGTCAGGGGATCAGCTTCCTGGACTGAAAGAACCGCCACCTCCTGGTACAAGAATGCACTGCAGGCTACACAATGGCTCTAGCAAACCATTACCCATCTGTAATTCTCTTCTCTGTGGGAGTCGAGGCTATAAAAAAACAGAAACTACTTACGTTGTTTTGGAAAATGTGAAAAATCAAATTTAGCCATTGCTAACTACTTTACCAGTATTCCCAAAAGTATGGTGTGGTGGTTGTTTATCCCAAATAATAAATTGCTTTTATTACATGCAATCCACTTACCCTTCCTGCCACTGGAGAGTCAGGCTTATTTGATAAAAGTCTCAATAATTTTGACTAAATGGTTGTACTAATTAAAGCTGGTGAAAGTTATAAAATATGAAATATTAATTTTAAAAACCATCAGAATTCTCAAACAACCTGCTTTGGGGAATGACTGCTTTTTTAAATCATTTGTTTATTTATGTACTTTACATACTTCCCCTCTATCCTTTTAATTTACATTATCTTTGATGATACCAATGTAAAGCAAAGATAACCTTCAGTCTAGACAACCCTCCCCACTGACCCCAAATCCAGACTTAGTAGAATTCCAATGAAGTGCTTATAATTCTTGTCTGCTAAGTTTTTACAAGGATTTCCCGGGGTCAGCTATCACACTGGCTTCTAGAGCACTGCATGCGAAAGAGAAGAGGAAAATAGCTGCCATCATCACAAATTTATGGAGGAGGTAGAACTTTGGGTGCCATGAAAATGAGCAATTGTCCAGGGGCGGGGGGGAAACAAGAGAGAATCAAAGCTGATTCTCTAAAATGCCAATTATTGAGACTGGGGACAGAGTTATGTGGACCTTTAGCATGATCACAGCAAACCCTTCCTTCCTTCTCCTTTAAGGTGTGTGTAAAAGTGTGGCAGGGATCGAGGGGAGTGGGGAGAATTGAGGTTAATTTACCAAAATATGATCTGTAGAGTATTTTGCCTTCTGGTTTAATTCTTCTTTCCAAATACAATCACAGGAGGCAAAAAGTTATTTAAAGAATCCGATCAACCTCCATGCAGCAGGCGTGTGAATTTCCCACAAATAGATACCTTTGTTTGACTCATGGTTACATTCCAGGTGCCGAGAAGACAGTCGCCCAGCACACAGTGGGAATTCAGTAAGTGGTAAAAGGAAAAGGGAGAGCCAGAAATAAATGATTTCATCATAAGCTATTCTCAATATCCTTCATGTTGGCCTTGAGATATGGCATGTTTGCGAATTAAATTGACTGTGGAAAAATACAATCAGTGTATCCTCCAGAACTTCTGGATAAAGGTAAACTGTGGTCTAAATGATGCAGTTTTGCTTCAGTCTGGACTATGAAATGATTCTGTAGTTGATTACAACATGTCTGGTGTCCTGGGCATCAGTCAGCAGACCAGAATATTAAAGATCACACAGACCGATGGCTACTGTTCAGTGAACACCCTGGAACCAAATTAGTGCTGCCCATGCTTGGACTCTCAGCGGCAGAGCAGAAATATCTCCACTTAGTTCTTCAGCAGACACATGAAAAACAAGAGGAAATTAGCTCCCAAGACCACCAAAAATGATGCTGACATTTTGGGGTCAGAAGCATGCAGTTAAATAGTTTTAAGGTCTTGCAGATAGATACGGAAAGATTGAGAAGACCATATCCAAATCGTGGAATTGAAAGGATAGTTTTCTAATAGGTACAAAATAAGAATCTTTTTCTTCCTCCTCCCTTCCGGCCTTTCTTGGTGAAGTTACAAACTGTGGAATGCATCAGCACATCGCTGGCTATGTGACAGGCTCAGTAAATATTAACCAGTGAATCTTCCGAACTTTTTCTCTAGTACCTCAAAATAAGCTACTTTTTTAGAAAATGTAGGGGGTGGGGAGAGGCTTTCTGGAACTAGTTAATTTTTAACAGTAAGTTTGTGTTAACTATTTACACAGATAGTTCAGGTATGTGGAAAATAGAAACTTCTTCCACAACGAACAAAAGGGCAATGTCCAATTTCCTATTGGAGGAATAACCAAGAAAAACTGCTTCTTCTTCATCAAGAGTGGGTCCATGGTAGGAAAATCTTCACAGAAATCACCTATTTTGCTAGGCACATCATCACAAACAGGTCTATTTTATTATTTAATTCTTTTCAGGGGTAAAGAAAAGAATGGTCCAATGGATGACATTGAAAGGTCTCCTGTCAGCACAGTTGTAAACTTCATTTCATCTAATCCCCACAGTTCCATAAAGCTGTCTCTGATTCCAACACAGAATGAGATCCCTACCTTAATATATATGATAACTGTTCAGAATTCCAAAGTTTAAAGCATTTCCCTCCTTACTGTTCAGAATAGTTTTTATCAGCCACAGCCCCAGTTAACTTGTTGACAACATCCAATATTAACTTACCACTGCTACACGCTGAACATATCTACCTCAGTGCTTTATACACATGATCTCATTTAATCTTTACAACAAGGTCTGTTTTATTCACATCCCCATTTTGCCAATAAAGATACTGGGGGTCAGAAAGGTTAAATAATGTGGAGGTCGTGCAGCTAGAAAGCATGGGTTTTAACGTTGGGGTCTGATTTCTGAAGTCAGGGTTTTGATTACTCTCATATACTAAGACTAACACATGCCTTTTCTTTCTTACACGAGACATTTATTCTTTCTTGTTGAATCAAGTCAGAAATATACCAACCCATTGCTATCTAAATCACTTTCCATTTGATCAAGGGAAAGACTGAACAATAATTTTTCTTTAAGACAGAGGATACTATCCACCGATAATTTTGAGGATAAATCTGCTTTTCTTTTCCCTACCACTTTTTCATTTTCAATCTAATACAGTTCACTTTGTCCCTTAAATAAGGTGTTCTACTGCTATGGGGAAACCAATTTCCTTCAAGACTTTATTGCAATATTATCAGGAAACTGGCTACTGAAACAGCAGGTAATCTTTTATTTCATGCATAATTACCATGCACTACATTTTGATTTGATCCTAATGGCCTTAAGTACATTTTAAACAAACCCTCAACTGGCCCAAATGAAAAACATTTTGCTTCCTCTGTTGCACTTGTGTGGCGATGATAATTAACACATCTTGGGAAATTCGAGCACCATCTGATTAAATCATAACACGCCATAAAGGTCTTTACAAATAATCCTTTGAAGAATCCAGCTGAGAAAATCATGAAAAGAAGAATTATGAGAAAGGAAGCTCATTATTGTTTTGTGCCTGGCACTAGAGGTGACCCTGCCAAGGTGAGTGTTTTGAATTCAGTTGTCTTTCCCAGAGTGCACCTGAATGTCTGAGGGAGGAGGGCTGTGTAGATGACCAACTAACTGTCCACCAACAAATGCCACATTTCTGTGTAGTTACCAGTTTCTATGTCCCTGAGCCAATAGCCAAGAAGCACTGCCCTTTCCTCAAACCCTAAGGTGAAAAGTTTATCATTCTTCCCATCCCCTCTCACCTCACTAGGTCATAAAACTATTCTCATCTTCAAAAATAACTAGCACGGATTAACTAAATACATGGGAAATAACAGATAAGATCTACATCAACAGTAGGAAGGCTTTTGGTTTATTTTTGTTTACATGACATGGGAGTCCATGAACTAAATAAGTAAAGGTCAACTCAGAATATACAGCTAGAAGTAAGGCATTTAACTGCTTGTTCTCTGAGCTGGGCCAGCTTCCTTGACTCCCCAGGTCCCACCTCCTGCCTTCCCAAGCCCTCGTCTCTGCTCTCCTGTGCTCCCATCCTTCCCCACCTGCACCGTGGCTTCATGGGTCTGCCTTTCTGTTAGCTCCAATCAGGCTGATTCCAGGGCCTGGATTTGGCTTTTGCTTCTTGACGTTGTCTCCCAGACGACTCTTGTTTCCATGATCTATAAGACAGTCTAACCAAATCCAGGGTAACTACGTTAAGCACCTGGGCTTGGTGTAAGGCATATCCATGGTCTCTGGCCATTTCCACCCTCACCCTTCACCATATAAAATAATCCATTTTTGACATAAAAACTCTACATAGAGACTTGGTTGAAAGCTGAGTCTTTGGGAAACTAAACCTCAACCTTAGAAGGCTATGGACTTATTCCAAGGATAAGTGCTATCTGCATACAACTGGCCTTTTGGAATGGATGTCTGAGTACGGGGTCCCACATAAGCTTTTGTATGTGCTCAATAGTGATAAGCCTTCAACCTTCTGAAGACGGATTGTGTTTCTTTGGAATGAGCCAAAAGTGTTCGGGAGACAAATCTGGGGTGTATCCAGTAGGGGAATACCATTTGAGTCAAAGCTATAAAGTATCAAGAATGGTTTTCTGGTGTGGTTTGAAATTAGCTCTGAAAGTCATTGCAAAGAAGGTACTGTAGAAATGTATATAGCAATAGCACCATCAGTGGAATAAAAAAAAAAATGTTTTACCCCTAAACTGGCTACTAGATGCATAATACTATTGCATGCCTCCATTCCTTAAATATACTGTTTAGTCCCTTTGCCTAAAGGCCAAGCCCTTCACACGTCTACCAATTTCCAAAATATCTGAAATTATTCCTTCTTTCAAAATTTACTCCTCTGGGAAGCCTTCTTTGAGCTCCCTGCCTTTCTCAGATGCCCCTCATCCATGCTCCCATGCCCCTACCCTCTTCACCTTCACCTCCTTCCACATGCAGGGCAATATTAAAAGGACCTTACCAACACTGGTTTCCTTTTCTGCCCCTCCCCCACTACCAACCCTCAGCTCCTTGCAAATAATGGCTCTAGTTTGACAGCTGATAGAGTGATGGCTTCATACAGTTCTTCATAAAAGCTTGTTGCTCAAATAAATCCATTTGAAAAATTAACCTCCTAACTTTCGTTTTACCTCATATAATTTGGCAAACTTGTCATCTGTAGTTCAAAGTCAACCCAGGAATAATTTTACAAGAAAGTCTCTTGACAGTGTTGACCCTGGACACACACATCATTATTTTTCAAAAATAATCTGAATGCTGGAGGAGAAATAAGGCTAATATGAAAAAACAGTAACACGAGCTTAAAGAAGTGGGCTAGGATTTAAAAACAAACAAATCTGAACTAGCATTCAAAATGACATTGGTAACTGAGAGAAATAATTTCTCTAAGAGCAACAAGCAAAAAAGTATTCGGACACGTATTAGGCGTTGCTCAACTCATGGGAAAGGGCACCCCATGAAGCTTACTATAAAACATAATTCTCAATAGCACAATCAATTTTTCCCATTAAAAATCACATTCAAATAGTCTACTATCCAGAAATTCCGCTTGTGGCTATACAGCCAACAGAAATAGTGTTCTTTTCCATCAAAAGAGGCGCACATTTGTAGAAACTTTATTCATAAATAGTCCCAACTGGAAACAACCAGAATGTTCATCCATGGAAGTGATGGGTAAACACACTGTCACATATTCCTACAATGGAACACTGCTCAGGAAGACCAAAGCCTGACCCACAGATATATACAATCTCACAGATGAATCTCACAGACATAATGCTGAGTTACAGAAGTCAGGCTCCAAGGAACACGTACAGTATGGTTCCATTAGTATGAAATCTAAACAGGCAAAAGAAAGAAAGAAATGACCAAGAAATATGAGGGGCATTACAGAGCAGCTTGAAATATCCTAAATCTTGAACTTAGTGGTAATTGCATGCACAAACACTGTATGCTTAGGTTTGGTACTTTAAGTAAGTCTAGACTTCAATGAAAGTTTAAGTAAGCATAAACTTGTTTAACAAACTCAAGTGAGAGATGAAGTCCTAAAATAGCACAGAAAGAGCAGAAGAGCTGGCAGTGAAGAGAGAGCTGATAAGTGATACTGGTAGAGTTAGAGGAGAGGGTAGGAACCCTCTTGAATGAGCTAAGCAGTGGCAGTAAGAAAGATGATGTCATTGGTATTCCAGGTCTGACCCTGGAAGGACAGTGGCCCAGGATACTGAGGTTCTGGTGCTTGCATTTGTGGACAGAGTGAGCAGAAATCGTCTGAAACCGATCACTGAGGGAACCATAAGCAGGACTTTAGTCCTGAGATTTGTCATGCCTATGACCATATATCCAAGGGCCTCTTCGGCAGGGATACCAGATGGCTTGACAAAGTAGTAAAAGAAAGTGCTAGTAGGAAAAGAAATTGACTGATGCTGACGTTTAAAGGAGTTAGTAAATCTGCAAGGTAAGAACGATGTGGGGCTCACAGTAGACCACAAGTCACTTAAAATCTGTAAACCTGATACTAAAACACCTACAAAAGGGACAAGAAGCACAGGCGGTAGAAGGGGGTAGAATATCCCTGGTCTGAAATGTCACACTGGTTATTCCCTCAGTTGGGTTTGTGGGTCCTCTCAATCACTGCCTGGTCTTGGGCACATGAAGGATCAGATGAGGGGGTATGACATCCATGGAAACACCTCCATACTCAATACCCAAGACAGGTGGCCTGGCAGGTACATAATACAGTTTACAAATTTAAGGACCTAAACACTGAATCTAGCTATTAGGTTTTCTTTCCCACCAAACTTAGAGAGCTCTCTCAAAGGAACTATATGGCATTTAGCAAAGGAGTAAGTGAGGAAATACACAGAGCTGATATGGGATTCGTTTCAAGGAAAATTAGTCTTTTTTTATGCATATATGCATAATGGACACAAAATAGGCTGGTGAAGGCCTGGGATGGGGGTGCGGTGAGCTAGAAGGGGTCAATTAGGGGAAAAGGGGGACATATGTAATACTTTCAACAATAAAGATTTAAAAATAAAATAACAGTCCTGATCACAATAATTAACAGTGAGGTTGCCTTAACTCAGCATCTAGGATCTTTAAGGGGTATGTTTGGATGAAGACAGGGGCATGCCTCTCAACATCCACTCTGTCCCGCATGTGTGGGAGCCTCTCTGCTGGTGAGGGGCATGGGTGTAAAGGGAGATGAGATTAGTGCCCTGCTTTATGGGTGGTGCTGCCAGATCTAGGAAACGGCAATCAGGAGGCCTGGTGAGATGGCGATGTCTCGCAACCCTTTGCTTACTTCTTTCTGAACAACCACATCTGGCTCTCAGTGAAACCACAACATTGCACTCATATTTTTCACATAATGCTATCCTAAGTGGTTACAAAATAAAAACTGAGTAATGAGTTAATTTTTCCCCCACCCCCTATCTGTCCGTGAACTTCAGCCAGTACATCACCCCTTTGGAATTTCAATGCAAATGCTGGGATACATAAAAGAATCTAGAGGTCACATCCAACTATGTAAAACCACTTCTTATTTGACATTTTCTCTCTTTTAAAAAAAAAAAAATCAGTTTATCTAAACTAACTGGGGGGAGGACCTGACTGGGTGATGTTTCTGTGTGAGGATGTGGGGAGGTGGCGTGGGGAGATTTCCTTCACTGGATGACATTATAGGAATAATAAACGAAACATTCCCAGTCCAGAATGGCTTATCTTTCTCCCACTGTGTTGCAAGTGTGTGACTCACACTTTTAGTTTTGACCTATTGGTGCTTGTTGAAAAGTAGTGATTACCACCAGAAAAGAGGCTCCAGAAAGGCTCGGTTTGGTCTGGGGTATACCCCACATTCCCATGGCTAATCTAGAAATAACACTAACAAACACAGATGGTAACAATCTGCACAACTGACAAAGCCACTTCCTGTCTGATGTTCCCTCTAACTTGTGATGGAGGCAGGGCAGGTTATGACCGCGTTACCCAGAGCTGAAGGGTCACTCCTGCTGGAATCCGGCAGAGCTCAAGTGTGGACCCTGTGGAGGTGACTCCCAGAGGCATGTTCTTCCCCATCGGATGCTACAGGGCCCTAGGTCTTGGCCCCAAGAGGAAATATTACTATGTTGGGTTAACTGAATCATTTAGTCTCCATGATCCCCATCAGCACGTATTTCTGTCTCCATTACTGATTACAAGGGCATATTTTTATGACTTGGGGGAGGAGGGCAGTCATGGTGAGGCAGAGAGCAAAAATTCTAGAACTAAATCTGATGCCAAAATATATACATAAAAAAGAAGAAAGAAAAACATACTCATGGAAGACATCAGAGAATTATGATAGAGATACTGGAAAGGGAGTAACAAAACATGACAAAGATAGTGCCCCTCCAGTTTAATAACGAGACCGGGCAACACGTAACTAATACTAAATGCACAATTTTCACAACAAAATGCTCCACATTTCCCTAATTTCTGCTGTTGAATGGGAAAAGTGACTCTTTTCATCTTTCCAAAACCCTAATAGAACAGAGTGCCATGGGGAAACACACATACAAAACACCATTTATTTGGATGACTGTTCCTTTAGTGAGTGACACACAAAAGCTAGAAAATAAATTCCCACTTAACTAAATTGTTTCGTTTTATGCCTGCTTCCCAATATTTCTCCCTAGAGCCCTATGGGTTAATGCAGGTGTTTTCAATGATGCGTTGGGACCGCAGTCTTTAATGTGAAGCTTGTGGACATCATGGACAAGGCAGAAAAGCTATAATGAAGAGACCCCCATGGTGTAAATGCCTATGGTTTCCTGCCTAAGGCAGCTTGGGGTGTGTTATGAATTCATGGCGGGTCAACACTCAATATCAAGCCCCAAAGGCTTCAAGATACTCCGCACAGAATTCTCGATCACTGATCTGGCACTGATTGATCAAAGCAATGATCTCACAAGCTCATTCTCGTTTTTCCTGAGGTGATCATATAAGGGAAAGGGGCAGGGGGCAGGGAAAAAAGGGGGAAATGACCTGGGCATCATCCTGGTCCTTCCTCCCTTCCCTCTCCTCATTCCCTACTGCCAGAATGCAACCCGTCACCAAGTTCTGCTGTGTCTCCCACCAAAGTACCACTCCAATCCTTCCCTGTCTGCCACCTTTGCTGTCACTTCCCAATTCAAGTCACCATCATTGCTCTCCGGGACTGCAGAAATCGCCACCAATCTGGCCTTCCTGCCTCGCTCCTTCCCCTCTATAGTCCATTCTCCATAAAAACAAGTGGATTTTTAAAAAATGCACAACAGAGCATGGCACTCCCCTACTATATAACCTTCAATGGCTCCCCTGCACCCTGACACTACAGCAAAACCCCTTGAAGACCATGAGCAAGGAAGCCCATCTGATGACACCCACCTAGTGATCACTGGCCCAGCCACACAGACCTCCTTGGAGTTCTCTGACTATGCAGGCTCCTTCCTGACATGGGCTTTGCACAAGTTTTCCCCTGTCAGGCATATTATTCCTGAACACTTCTAAGGCTGATTCACCCTGAATTCCCATCTCTGCTTAAATGCCTCCTCCTCCAAGACACCTTCTCTGATTGCCTTACATTAGTGTCACTGTGCCTCCCCCACAGCCTGCCCCTGGCATCATCTGTATCACTATACCCCGTGAGTTTCTTATATAGCACAGCAAAATTTCTAATGATAAGATTGCAGTACACGATTCTATTATAATTTTAAATCACTGGTATTGTCTATCTCTCCCCAAAAGAGTAGGAACCCCACGAAAGCAGAGTGGGTAGTATTTTTTCATTCCACTAAGAGCTTCGCCTGGTTCTGGGGACATGGTCAATCCCCCCCAGATTTTAGGCCACGCTACACCGGATACGGAAGTCAGACTCAAAAGGATCCATACAGCATGGCTCCATTTGTACGAAATCTATTTCACTTTGGGGGAGACCTTAGGAGATGGGAATTCTTTAACCAATATGCACAGTTAATCCCACTGCTAAAACCTTCCCAAACGGTACACACTGCCTCTCAGTCAGTTTCCTTTGTTATTCCCCATTGGGCTCTCTGCCAACGTAATATATGGAAATCCCACTCGGAAAGTTTGCTGAAGAACAACCATTCTCATTACGTTTTTCCTGTCATCTGGGTTCTAACCCAGTGGTCTGTGCTTTAACCCAGATGGTCTTCCATTAAGGAAGGTTTGTTTGTTCGGGCGGGTTTTTTCCAGGGTGAGTTCTTGGGTGGAAACTTCGGTCTGGTTTTCCAGCATTGTTTTCACAGCAGCTGGAGGACAGCGCTGCTCTCCTCTCTCGTAAACACAAAGGCCAAACCACAGCTCCCAGCTGACAGGACAAACACACTCTCCTGCTGGGAGGGCAGCCCCGGGCCGCGTGTGCACGTGCACGGTGGAGGTGGTGGTGGCGGCGGTGAGGTGGTGGTGGTGGCGGTGGTGGTGGTGGTGGTGTGGTGGCCCAGGGAGCAGTTGTCTGTTTTCCTGGTACTGCGCTGTCTGTCACTCGTGCAAAAGCCAGCCCTCTAGTGCATCAGTGGCTTGCTTTCAAAAGCCCTTTTCATGAGTTTATTGACTGCACTTCCACAGCTTCCTGTGTCAAGATGCTTCACTGAAGTCTCGAGAAAGAGGCCTCATTTACACAAACCCACTTTAAAATTTGCCTCTACAGAAAAACATCTACGGACATCCGAACAGTCATCAAAGGCCAACTCTTTATATGAACGCAGCTACAGGAGGGATTTTAAATGTTTTGTTTACCCTTTTCTTAAAGACTATCAATTCCAACTCTACCAATTCAGAGACTGTAGTGTTCAGGCAGGGCTGAAATGAATCTTTGTACTGTCTGTGAAGAAAGGATTGCTAAGCAAATTATAATGTAAGCATGTTCCAAGAACAGAGAAACACTTGGCAGACTGTTTTTAGATCGCCTCTACCACTTTGGAGCTACCCATTAAGTAATAAACAGTTGACTTACTAATTACAAAAAACTGTCTATTCTTTTAACCAAGTCCCAGAGGAGCCAGGCAATAGACACTCAGCTGGATCCCTGGCGATGCATGTCGGCTACTTGTAACTGAAACGAGTACTTTCCTTCAGAAGGCAGCTACATTTGTTTTGTCAAGTTTAGGTTGGTTCCCCCCCACCCCCCAGATTTAATCTGAATGAGATTGCCCTCTGTATTAGTTTTCTATTGCTGCTGTAATAAATTACTATAAACATAGTGGCTTAAAACAACACCAATTCATTAGCATATAGTTCTGTAGGTCAGAAGTCTGGACATGGGCTGGCCGGTTTGTGGGTCTTAGTGATGTCAGTCGGGACCCATTCTCATCTGGACCCTGGGCTCTCAGAAGCACAAATGGCCGGGGCAGAATTCAGGCTTATGGTTATAGGACTGAGGTACCCATTTCCTTGCAGGCCATCAGGCAGGGACCACACTCAGCCACTGGAGGCCACCTGCATCTCTTGCCACATCCCCTCCACCTCCCACCACCAATCTTCAAAGCTCCCTCAGGTCGAATGCCTCTCATGGTGCATCTTATCTTGAAGAAGTGCCCAGTCCCCTTTTTAAAAAAAATCTTTATTGTTGAAAGTTTTACATATGTCTCCCTTTCCCCCCACCTTGACCCCTTCTAGCCCACCCTCACCCCCCACCCCAGGACTTCACCACCCTATTGTCTGTGTCCATGGGTTATGCATATGTGCATACAAGTTCTTTGGTTGATCTCGTCTCACCCACCCACCCAGAGATGGAGGGGGAAAGAGATAAAAACCTCACTGAGAGAGAAACATTGATCAGCTGCCTTCTGAAGTCCCCTTACTGGGGATCGAACCCGAAAACCAGGCATGTGTCCTGACCGGAATTCGAACCAGAGACCTCTTGGTGCATGGGACAACGCCCACCCACTGACCCACACCTCGGGGTTCCAGTTCCTATTTAAAGGCTCATCTGATTAGGCCAGATCCACTTAAGATGATTACTCGATCTTACCATGGACCAGTTGGGATCTTAATTGCATTTTCAATTAATGTAGAGTAGAGCCTACATTAATGCTGGATAGGTAACTAGAATCAGAGATGCATACCAGGGTGTGGAGATCTCCGTAGCCGTGTTAGAGTTCTGCCTACCTCCAGTTATTCAAAATGAATGGTGCCTTTTACAAGACGGAAAACAAATTTAAAGTTGCTGCCCAGGCAGCACCATTCTCTTGCTCTTGACTTAAATGTTCTTGACACTTCATCAAGGCTAATAAAACAGTTTCATTTTAAGACGACCCTCCCTCCCTTCCCATCAATGAAGCTTTGGAGTCTCCTTGAAGGCAGCTAACAAGGCCTGTCTTTCTTTTCCATTCTCTGTGTAAGTAACACCAGTCAGGGCAGGGAAGGATGAGTAATGAATATCAGCTTTAAATACTACAATAAAAAAAGTGAGACAACTCCTAATGTTGACATGCAAACTCAACAGTATGCATGTTCTGAACGTCTACCAGCAGTTACAACACCCTCCCTTCCCTCAAAAAAAATAGAGGCAGTCCTACTAGAAACAAGGTCAACATCATAGGCAAAAAAGAAAAAAAAAAATAACATCATTTTAACAGGACCTTTTAGAGGAATCTGATGATTTAGTGCATGTGTGTGTTTCCTGCACAGGGCTACACAAATAGATGTCATTGTTTTCAGAGCTAGTGATAATATTTAAGCAGAGGTGTTTTTCTTAGTTGTGATTTACACATGCTGCCTGGTCATCCGTCCTCTGCATTGATCTATTTTGCCTTAATATGTTTATGGAATCTGCCTGTCTTCTCTAGCTCCCCCTCCTATTGTCATTTTTAGAGCACTGAGAAATGGAAAACTCAAAACCCCACTATTCCCCATGCAAAAAATACTTACTGAGCCCCTATTATGTGCCAGGCACTGTTCTGGGTGCTAGGAGAGATTAATTAATAAGATGGAGAGCTACCTTACTTTTATGCAGCCCATATTCTAGTGGAAAAAACAAGCAATAGGCAAGTGGTAATTAGAGAGAGAAAAAACAAGCAGAGTTGGTGGCAGTGGAGGCTGGGGACCTCTTTTAGATGTGTCAATCAAGGACTACCTCAAATGGCTGGATTAGCAAAAGGGAAGGCATGAAGGATGGTATCCTGAGGAAGAGGGGCCCAGGCAGGAGCCCTCAGGTGCCCTGGTGGTGGAGGCAGAGTGATCTAAGCAAGCAGCATGGTGAGGGAGGAGCCACTTCCAGTACATGAGAGGCCACTGACAGGTTTTGCACAGATGAACGCCATGATCTGGCTTAACACACGAAAGAAAGCGTTCTGACGAGGTGGAGGGAGGGAGGGAGACTGGAGAGGGTCTGGTAAGGATCTGAAAGAGATACAGAGCTGATTAGATGTTGGCTGGGTGAGCCTCTTTTGCAATCCGAAAAGAAGAGGAGGTTTGTTTTAATTCCTTCCACCCACCCCAAAATGATCAAGAACCAGAAAAGCCTGGGCCCAATCCCAGAAAAGCTGCCAGAGAAGTCATAACAGTTGAGAACACCAAGAAGGGAGCGGTTCTCAGAGCTCTGACTCTCCATGTGCAACCCCGAGACAGGGCCTCAAGTCTTCAAGTCGGCTAAGACTTGCCCACCTGCCTGGCTCCTGACGAATAAGGAAGAACGTCTGTGACAACCCTTTGGAACTTTTGAACACTGAGTAATAAAAAGAAAGTAATAGGAAGTAATAAAAAGAACCCAGACATAGGAAATGAAATCTTTGGGGGGTACAGGGGGACCTGATAATTTTGAAATACTAACCTAGCCTATGCTCCTCATCCTACCAGCTCCCAAAGGCACGGGTCGCTTGTCTCTCTCCACAACTACCCTCTGGCTTTGCACACAATTCTCCTTTCACTCCACCCATCCCGCACCCGCACCCCTCATGATATCAGAGAGAAAGTCTCCAGTAGGCACTGATCTTCCTGGTAACACCTTGTAATTCACTCCCTGAATGACAGAGACTTCCAGCACTTAACGTAGACATAGCACAATATTTACAGATCTCTCCAGAATGGAACCCTGGGGAATAGAGGAACAGAAAGGGTACCCGGGGTGGCAAAACAGCCCAAAGGGCAGGTGCAGCCCAACTGTGCCCACGTGCTCAGGGTGCTCTGAGCCTAAAGAGAGCCTATGCCTTAGCAACTGAGGGAACGGAGTGAAAATTAAGAGGTCATTTAAAGGAAAGTACTAGAAAAACTTCAGCTGAAAATTTAAGGAAATGAGCTCTGTTCATGTGAGCCACTTTTTGTAACTTTTTTAAAAATATTTTTTTTATTGATTTCAGAGAGGAAGGGAGAGGGAGGAGATAGAAACATCAATGATGAGAGAGAATCATTGATCGGCTGCCTCCTGCATGTCCCCACTGGGGATCGAGCCCACAACCTGGGCATGTGCCCTGACCGGAATCAAACCGTGACCTCCTGGTTCATAGGTCAACACTCAATCACTGAGCCACACCGGCCAGGCCACTTTTTGTAACTTTATAAACTGTGTAAAGTTGAAATGATGGGGGTGTAGTCATGTGGATTACATTTGTTTCATTTAAGTCAAAATTTATGCTAACAGAAAATGATATCAATTGCGGGTTCCTTGGCTGATTTATCATTTTTATGACTTAAACAAATCTCATATGTTAGAGTCGGCTCGCAAATCACTTTTCTACGTTATTGGCCTAAGTGACGGCTCTGGGTGGTTTCCCGCCCCGTCTTCTGCAGCTTGAACAATATCATCTGATGCTAAGTTCTTCTTTCAGTGGCTTTTGGACTGCAGATTTCTGACTTTACAGAAACGTGCTGTACTTTGTGTTTTTGAAAAAGGAGTGTGCTGGCTCCTGAGTGTCAGGCGATTCCTTTCATGGAGGGACTAAACATTTTATTACTGTTTTTAACCCGGAGTATTCTGAGTGAAAATAAAAAGGAACCAATTAACAGTCTAAATTAAATATCGCCTACCTGCTCTGGGAATACAAGGCCATCCAGGTATTTCTTTCTGTGATGCCTAAAATGGATCCTACAATTACACCACAATTATGTATGTGTACACACACACACACACACACACACACACACACACACACACACGCCTCCTCTCTTTGCTCTTAATACAAAGCGTAGAGATTGGCCCTTCTCTTTCCCTGCACTCCTCTTTGCCACCTTTCTTCATCTCTGAGTGCTTTCTCTTCTTCTTCTCTGGCACCATAACCATGAAATGAAATGACTCGGTCATGTCCTCGTCATCGTCCACGGCGCTCACGCAGATCTCTTCGCATTAGGCTGTCTGTCTCTTCACAACTCCAGCCAGAAATTGCATTTGTTTCTATTTCAAAAGTTGGCCTCTATAATGGAACGAGCGAATTCCCATAAAGCATGGGACTGGGAATCCTGTTCCTCAGGAAATAAGTACCCGCCCTCAAGCAGGACATTAGCATGCAGATTCGATTTCCACGCCTTAAAGGACCCATGGGCTCATCTCTCTGCCCTTCGCCCTTTGCTATCCACTGTGCAGGGAATAAGGAGTCAGGAAAGGATCGGAGGTGACCAAAGAGATGATTAAAATTTGAGGTTTTCTCCTACTTGAACATCTGATAATGCCCCAAGCCAAATGCAGTCTTATGTATAAGCAGGAAAACCTTAGCAAAATCCAGCAACTATAATTATAACCATTTTGGAATCTACTACTATGAATGTCTGTGCTCCCCACCCCCCAATAAATTGCATGTGGTGGAACCTAATCCCTAATGTGATGGTATTAGGAGGTAGGGTGTTTGGGAGGTGATCAGTGCCCTTATAAAAGAGACCCCACAGACCTCCCTAGCCCCTTCCACCACATGAGGACACGGCAAGAAGATGGCCACCTATGAACCAGGAAATAGGCCCTCACCAGATGCTGTCTTGCTAATGCCAGAATGTGAGAAGTAAATGTTGTTTTAGCCACCGATCCATGGCATTTTTGTTGCAGCAGCCCAAGTGAACTAAGACATCTCCTCACTCTGACCGCATTGTCTTATTGAATCCCCAGGCTCCATGCAATGCCTAGCACATCAGGACACTCAGAAAAAACTGCTGAATCAAATCAATTTTCAAGCTTTTAAAAGACAAAACTTACAAACAGACAACCACCAATAATGGTTTTTAGGGGCCCTTTTCCAAGGAGGAAATTTTTTAAATTATGTTTTCTTCAGAGTTTATGGGGTCAAAGTGAAATATTCACAGAGCTTTGAATTAGGACAGCAACAAACAGACACTCTGAAGATTTTCTAGTTCCCCTGTTAATAACAGTTCATAAATTGCTCTTAAAAGCAGAAAGAAGTGCTTAATTTTGTACTTTTGGCAAGAAGTTTAAACCTTCTGGTGTCCCTCTCTCACCTCAAACATTCCTTTCTTTAACTCTCGTTTATATAGCGAACTAGAGGTCCGGTGCACAGGATTCATGCACTGGCACGGGGCGTGGCCTGCGGAGATCAGCCCACTGTGGGAGCACCGCTCATCCTGGTCAGCGGAGCGGCGCTCCCACTGTGGGAGCACATTGACCACCAGGGGGCAGCTCATGCATTGAGCGTCTGCCACTGGTGGTCAGTGCGCATCATAGTGACTGGTCGCCCAGTCGTTCTGGTTGTTCTGCCATTCAGTCGCTGGGCTTTTATCATATAGGATAACTTTAGGACTAACAACAAGTCCAGAACACAGGAGAAGTATAGTTTCTGCATGGCCACATCTCTCCAGGAAGTATTCAATACCCGATACTTCAATAGCAAAAGGAAACTCCAATTAATGAAGAGATATAAATTCTAGAGAAAGCTGTGCATTGATCATAGTTTCATGTCCTGAAAAACTGCCAGGAAACTTCATGAGTTCTCAGTATAAATAGCTTGTAAAATGCATACCGATGACACGGAAACATTTGGCAAGCAGTTAATGGACCAACTAGTCCTAAATCTTGAGGTTATCATAAATACACAAAGAATATGTGGATGTTTAGGTGTGTGTGGCCATTACATCTTAATATTAGTTTTTAATAAAGATTAGACTTTGGATGTTCAATGTGGTCACAACCCTAGTGCAGTTAAAACCAACAAAACTGCTCTCAGAAATGCAATCGTGAGCTGTTTGGAGACACAAGTAGCAGTTTTATGAAGGTTTTAGAACCTGAGATGCAAGAAGATGTTAGTAGAAACCTCTCCTTACCCATCCTTTTCTAAATAATATTCTCTAATGAACGTAAGGTTGATACATACTGGCAATCTCTCTCTACCTTAAGTGATGTGTGAGGTCGTTTCTTTAACAAATTCCTCCCCAGAGTTGGAAGCAATGGGAACCTGAAGGAGGAAGGTACTACGAATGGAATGATTGATTTTTATCTTCAAACCTGCTTAGGCTGGTCCTATTTTGATGGCCAACTTTTCACAGACACTAACTGGGCATTACTAAGAAGAAGAAAAAATATGTCCGCTTCCTCCAGACCTTGGGAAAACCCCAGGGTCCTCGCAAAGCCTCCAATAAGCAGATCGAAGGTGGCACTCAACCTGCAGAGGTGCTGGCCCGTTAGCAGGAAATGTTCCAGGTGCAGGCACAGGGCAGTATGAGCATCTCAGGAATCACGGGGCAGCACAGCAGGTAAAGGGTTAAGAGAGAAGCAGGACCACACATCAGGGTCTGATTGACCATCAGAAAAAAAAGGAGAACATTCTTTAAAACAACTGACTCAGGGTGGACACTTAAGTCAGAATCTGAGCCAAATCTCAGGCTTTAATGTAAGTTAAAGCTCAATTTTAAAATATTCCATGTTTAACATGTATTGTTTACATAGCAGGAGGTAATGCAGTACTGAATTTAAAGTAAGAAGATTCATTCATGTTGCTATCGCTATGTAGGGGAGCTGAAGAGAAGAGGTGAAGAGTAGGATTGGAGATCTGGGTTCAAATACTGACTCTTTTAATCAGTACTTGCGCAAATTGTTTAAATCCTCTTTGCCTCAATTTCCCCAATCGTGGAACAACATATTATTAAAATCGATCTCACATGGTCATTGCAATGTAAAGTGCTGAGCAGTGTCACATAATAAGTCTTCAACATATAGTAGCTACTAGTATTACTCCAAAATCCAAACCAAATTTTCTAAATGAGTCTCAACATTTAGAGTGCACAAGGCTCACAGAGGGAGCTCAGACTCGGGAAGTTAAGGGAAAGGCCCGAAGTCTCCAGTTTTAACAATGGTCTTAGGTGGTTCTGCTAGGAAGGATGCTCAGAGCACACTTTGAACATCACTCTGTAAGGGATACACGGGCAGCATTGGGCAAGATGGGGGTAGCTGCTAGGAGCTGAGAGAAGACAGGACTGGCCAGGCAGAGGGAGGGTAACAGTGCAGGCCTGTGGCTGCCTTCCCCTCCCCACCCCCAGCTGCTCCACACCCCACCACCCAACATCAGGAGCAGGCCCTGCAGAGGTGATGAGGAATACCTATCTATCTCTCCCGTGCTACAGACCAGACAATGAAAGCAGCTACTACCTCTTTTTTCTTTTTTACTATATTGTTATTGATTTCAGAGAGAGAGCTAGAAACATCAATGACGAGAGAAAATCATTGATCAGCTGCCTCCTGTATGCCCCCTACTAGGGATAGAGCCCTAAACCTGGGAAAATGTCCTGACTGGGAATCAAACCGAGACCTTCTGGTTCATAGGTTGATGCTCAACCACTGGTAGCTGCTACCTTTTAATGCCAAATGCCAAGATGGTCCTTGAGACAGATGAGCACAAATTCTTGCTGGTCCAACTCAGAGCTGGACACATGGCCACACAGAGATATGGCAGGGACTCTCCCCTGAAAACCAATGTGAGGTGCCTGTTCTCATATAACTGCTTAAATAACAACTAAAAAAGTAAAAGTGCATTTTGGACAACAACTCCGTGAAGTTAGTTTACTATTATCTCTATTACAGAGGGAAAAACTAGAGAGATGTTGTAAAGTGAACTTTAATAACATACCCGAACTGCAGTAGTGGCAAGAGCTAGCCAAGATCTAACTCCTAGATCTACCTCCAATGCATGGAAGGACATCCCATCTTTCTGGCCCTCACCTAGCTCTCAGCTGAATTACTATCATCTGGAGTCCATCAAAAGCCTCCTAAAGTATCTGCTGCTTCCACTCCCCTCCCCCAGTCTTATTGATTTATGTTTATTTTTGCTTCCATGTTTGTTGTTCACTTGGCCTACTAGACTATGCGTTCCAGAAAACAAGACCCTTTGCCATCCAGTTCAGTCCCGTGGCCTCAGATTCATAATAGAGCCTGAATACTCACTCAATAGTCTTTTGAAATGACTGACACCACAACCCATCCCGTTTGTTAACCATTTCTCTCACGTGCAAGTACCACTTGGAGAAGCCCTGGTGAGCATCATTAACAAACCACCAAGTCACCCACTCAGCCACTCAAAAGAGAAAGTCCGGAACAGGTAGTCAGCTTTCAGCATCAACATCATCAATCTGGGTGAGATATGACCTACTCGCATTTGCTGTCAGTCCCTAAAACAACAGGTTCCATGCCCTGCCAGAAGATGCCTACACAGCTGGTTCTCTCTCTCTTTCTGTAGAAGTTATCTTTCCCTGCCCTTTAAGACAGTAACAATTAAGAAAAGGAGAGCAATTCTGTTTCAAGAATACAGACAAGAAACAACTGGCTTCATTTAAAAACCGATGCCAGTGAACAGAGACCACCCAATAGCAGGGCACATCATCCATTACACCAGATTAACCAAAAGGGGAGAAAAGCAGAAAAGCTGTGTATACATATTCACCTAACAGCATGCTTTCCCTAACAGCAGAATGTCCAGTAGGCATTTATACCCATGCCAGCAGCTGCTTCCACAACACTGAGATCGGTGAGCCCACAACACTGAGCCTGCGTTAGATCCGCAGATGCAGGGCTGGGCGACGAAGGTTTCCCTGGGTCTTCACTGCCCACAACCTGATTTCCTAGAGGTCCTGGGCACATTCATGGGCTTCAACGCCCTACGTGCATCAGGCAGACCTCTTCTTTTCTCATCTCTTAGTTTGTGGGGAGAATGGCTCCTGAGTAATGGCCCAGTTTGTGTTGTACCAGACACCAGGAATTGCATGGAGAAAAATAAAACTCCGGAAATTGCTTCAGAGGCCCCGTTTCTATCCAACCTGCAAAGTAAAGGTGGCCCTCATGTGTCAAAAGACTCTATAGGCAATGACAGAAGTGATAACCACTTCTCCAGCTCAAGGGTCCATCCCAGGCCAGGTGCTGGACTCCCACTCCTTCCAATCTTCATACCAACCATGTGGGAATGATGTTTATTATGCCTATTTTACAGATAGGAAAACTGAGGCACCAAGAAGTCAAACCAGGTCCATGTACAGGATAGAAGAAGGTTACACACTCAGTTCTTTCAGACTCCAGGGTCTTTAATACACAGACAAGTTCCCCACATATCATCTCATTAAGATTCACTAACTCGTGAGACTAATAAAGAAATAGGTCGGGCCTGTCACAGAGGAGGCACTGGGCCAGAAGACCACCATCAAGGTCAACAGCCCAGCCGGACCCCACCACGTGACTCTCACCATTCATATCAGGAGGCAACAGTAAGCTCCGGCTTGCCTAGTGTTCCTGCTCAGAGGGAAAGGTTTGTGGCTGGCACAAAACTGCTGGCAAAGACAAGAGTCTCTCACCTAGAAAACATGTCGGCAGCTGCCGGCAAGGGCTCCTCCCTTCTCGGGAGCTTCATCCCTCACTTTGCTTCTGGGAACTACGGCTACAATAAATATGACTGAGTCTCTTGGAAGAAAAGTCTTACATAAGTGCAAAGAAGAATTATGGCCCCAACTTCAGAAATCTCCCAAACACATTATAAACGCTTCCTTATGCTATTGTAAATATTAAGCTTTGCACTGGAGATTCTGGAGAGCTGTTCCAGGTACATAATTAGGGAGAACAAATATTTGTTCAAATAAGCCTCAATAGGACCTCCTCTTTTCCACTAGCTAAAAAAAAAAATTGTAAGTAGATGGATCTAGGATACAAAGGCTTGGCCCAAAAGTTTCCTCTAGCCCTGATTACTGCACTCCTCAGAGACCCATGAATCTTCTTAACAAAGGAGAGGTGCCCAGGCTTCATACATTAGCCCAGCATTTTCTCCCCAGGCCGTCCCCGCTGCCCGCTCCCTGCAGAGCCTCTGCTGCCAGTCTTCTCAGGCACCTACTTCGTTGACAAGATAAGCAGTACAAGCCAGATAACCACTACAGGAAGGAAGTGGACCTGGCTCTCTCCATGGTAGGAGGGCTTCTAACAGTAGGGCCAGGAAGCCTCGAAAAGCCTGGGAACAGACAGCTATTGGCCTCGGTGTCCATGAGCCTCTTCTTCCTGGAATTCTTTCTTATCCCACAGGAGTGACCCTGTTAGGCAGAAAAACACCACTTTTTGCTACTTCACTGTCATCTCATAAAGCTCAATATTTCAGCTTCACAGGCAGCATCTTGATGCCTTCACTTCCATCGTGTGGCAAAAACCCTTCCTTCCAACCAAGAGGGAACATGCTGAGATCAGAAACCAAATTACATGTATTTGGGGGGAGAGCGAGGGGGAGGCAGATGTTTTCTGCAGATAACTTGTTGAACAATTTCAAGACTGAGAGAGAGAGAAGGAGGAGAAGAAAATATTCCCCTCTCTGTTTTGCATTTTTTTCTTTTCCCCTCCTTTAGTAACTTACTTGATTAAATGAACAGAGTGCTGTGACCTGCTCTATTTGTCTCCAGCTGGCTGATCAAGTTATCAAAACGCAACAATACAAAAAACTTGGAGAAATAAGTATGCGTGCATACACGTGCAAGTCTACATGAGGATCGGAAAATGCAAGAGAAATAACAGTGAGCAATTATGGATGGAGAAAAAAAAATCAGCATTTCTCCAACTACAAGAACAAAACCCGACCTCTCAGAGGGTCAGCAGCAAAGGTGCAGTAGTGGCAAAAGTACAAAGTGTCACCCTTTCCTATGACAGGGAAGACAAGCTACATGCAAGTGCCTGCCCGTAGCTAGAGCCCTGGGCTAAAGGTGGTGAGCTGTACAAAGAATACAGCTGTGTCTCTGGCCCTGTAGGGTGTGCAAGCTAGCCTGGCAGGCCCAGATATTTATGCACTTGAAGAGTTAACTAACGATGCAAGCACAGCGAAGAAATGATCAGACTCAGAGCACAAATGCAGATTTCAAACCCTGCGGAAGTCTAGCAGAGGGACAGATTCACCACCCGTATATATTATACCCTAAGCTCGTCATCTATCCTGGCAGAAAGTGTCACTGCTTAAACCGGCATTTCCCAAAGCTTGTTTCGCAGAATAACATCAGAAAAGAAAAGGGTCTGTTTAGATGGAATAAAGTTGGCACTGAGGCCTCATCTGGAGAATCGCAACCACGTTAGCATATTTAAGGCTGAGAAAAGTTCAGAAAGGAAACCTGCTGCAGAATTGCAACTGAACCCACAGACAATAGCCAGGTTATCCTGCAAAGAACAGGACAAGAAAAAAATGAGTATCATGGCTGCCCTGTGGTCCTTTTTCAATTCTGTTCCTCTCCACCCTCACCCCTCCCCTTTTCACAGGAAGAAATAACTCCCAAGTGAAGATACTATCAAAAATTGGATGGTTTGCAAGGTTCTTGCACACACCTCAGCAAATACCATTTCCAAAAACAGATCCTACAACTGTGCTGCCCAATGGGATGTGGCCATTTGAATTTGAATTAAACACAATTTAAAAACGGAGCTCCCCAGTGGCACTGGCCACATTTGAAGCACCCCACGTCCCTAGGTGGCTGATGGTTACCACGCACGCTGAGATGCTTCATCATCGCAGAAAGTTCTATCAGAGAGTGCTGTCCTAGAAAAACAAACAAATTCTGGGTTTCAAAGTAAAGGAGAAGATTTTAAAGATCTTCATTGAAAGGACTCTAGATCAGACTTCAGAAGTCCCGTATTTATAAAAGAAATGACTGAACCAAATCCAGCCTCATCCCTGGAGCAGCAAGCTGTTTCCGTCCTTCTAGATCCACAAAGCCGGCAAGTCTCATTTGCTAGGGAAAAAAAATGCTCTCTTTACAGTAGCGTGTACATCTGGCAGTGACGGAGATATTTCTAACTCACTCAACAGTCAGATGCAATCAGATACAGCCGGAGCATTTGTCTACCAATTTAATAAGAACACCCAGCAGACGGTCTGAATCCTAAATGTGAACATCACCGAACATCAGCCGTTTGGACCCTCATGTTGAATTAAGTGGCTTTTGCACAGCGTTAAGAAATAGTCACAGATCAGAAAAACTCAATGCAAAACAGAAGGTGGAAAAGGATGGTCCAGGACCTGTGGCCAGAGCAACAGAGGCCAACTCGGAGACAGTGCCTTTGCCCAGCCTCAGCTTCTCACCGTCACTTTTGCCCTTCCACCCACTCAAATATTTCACCCTCAATTTTGAGATCTTAAAAGTAGAGGGAGCTTCTATTCTGTTCCATCAGCACATTTAATGGTTTTCCACATCCCAGCACTTTTTGACTCTAACCCACTCGAGCTCAGCTCCCCAGCAGGGGCCAATCAATATTTGTTTTCAATGCCGGCCTTGTGTTGAGGCATCTTTGCTGTTTTCTCAGAGCCAGGCCTTTTTTAGAAAAGCCAGCATGGGATGAAGATTCTCTAATCCAATCCGTGCCTCCTGCTGACAGGCAACTTGTCTGTGATTCATCAATGATATCCCCTTGGGCTATGGATTTTTCTGGATTGGCGATCTGCTGGGTGTGCAGCTGGTCATCAATATGCATGGTGTGGGTGGGGACACACACCCAAAATGAAGGATGTGGTTGGCAGGGTAACTAAGGTTTCTTTCTTGAACAAGGACTGTAGAGTTGAGGCATCCCCAGGAAAAGCTTAGCTTTGAGCTTTTCCTCCTGTGGAATATGCTCCAACTTCTCAGATTACTGGTGTCTCTGGCAAATCCCTTAGTCAGTCTAGTCTGACGTTAAGACCTAGTTTTCATGATGCTCCTTCAAAGACACTCCTATGTGTCTGACCTAATCATCCTGTTTCTACAACATTCTCAAGGCACATATCACACTGCCTTGGAAATGCCTGTGTGTGCCTTCCCCGCCCTACCCCCTTCCACCTTAGGCGTCATTACTCTCAACTGCCATCCCACGTAATCTGACAGCAGGTGCAGGGGAGGCACGCAGTGTCTGCCGAGTGACTAAATAAGTGAATGGACTGATTATCTGGAGCAACGGTGGCCGTTTTATTTCACAGCAATGACTAGAGCAGTGCTTCTAGTCCTGATGCTCTTCCAGAACCTTGCCACCTGTCATCAAAAAACGGAGTCTTGAAGCCGCAAGGCCCTCTGTAACTGCTTTAATGAATAGAATAGGGTGGAAGCCATGTTGTCTACGCCAATGCTAGGCCCTTGGCTCCTCCTCTCCAAAAGCTCGCCTTTGGAGCCCAGCCACCATAGGCTGAGGAAGAGCAGGCCACACGGAGAGGTCACATAAAGGTGTTCCAATGGAGAAACCCCAACTAAAGTCTCAACCAGTGGCTTGTGACTTCCCTATTGGGCAGTGCAAGTCTATATATACCTAGCTATGTGAACAAGACTTCAGATTTGTATGTCCAGTACAGTGGCCACTAGCCATGAGTAGCTATATAAATCCAAATTAACTAAATTAAAAACTCCGTTCCATCACTGACTAGCCATATTTCAGTTGTTGAACCACCATGGGTGGTTAGCGGGCGTCTTAATGGAGAGTGCAGACAGCGTGTTTTCAGCATCACAGAAAGTCCCATTAGATGGCCCTGTTTCAGATGACTCCAGCCCCAGCCTTTGAGCTCTTCAGCTGAGGCCTCATACATCACGGAGCAAAGACAAGTCATCTCTGCTCTGCCCTGTCTTAATGTTTGACCCACGGAATCCATCAACATAATAAACGGCTGTTTATGCCAATAAATTTTGAAGTAATTTGTGATGCAGTCACAGAAATGGAAAAACATTCCTTCGTATTAGAATTTCTGAGATCCTTTGCAAAACTACATGATCCCTCCATTCCTTAAAGCAGGATTGGAAAAGGGAGGAAAAGAGCAACATAGCAAAGGGCAAACGGTCTTTGTTGACACGGCCTATTGTAACACAATTGAACACTCAATCTCTATCACCGACCCTCAACCCCAGTTGACATTTTACAGGAGAAGCAGCTAAGATTTCTACCAGTGCCTTTTCTGGGTGCAGACTAGGGGAGCACCACTTTCCCTTTGGAACATTTCTCCGGGGTCTTACCCTGCTCCTCTACACACAGATAAGGGCCTGAAATGCCATTGGCTGTTCTCTGTGTTACACCCACACCTGCTTTCACAATGGCAGTCCTTAAACGGGGTCCCCTCCCTAATCCTCTGTTGCAACGCAGCTCAGCTGTTAGGGAGGAGCCATTTCCGCTTGTCTGTGCAATGTAAGTGGTGACTCTAGAAATCAGGCAAAGTCTCGTGTGTGTGTGTGTGTGTGTGTGTGTGTGTGTGTGTGTGTGTGAGAGAGAGAGAGAGAGAGAGAGAGAGAGAGAGAGAGAGAGAGATTGTGTGTTTGTTTTGTGTGTGTGAGAGAGAGAGATTGTGTGTTTGTTTTGTGTGTGTGTGTGTGAGAGAGAGAGAGATTGTGTGTTTGTTTTGTTCAAATCGCCATAACACACTAGGAAGAGATAGCTGTCAATTTTCAAAATGACCAACAGGGATACACTGATGAACACAGATTTCTACTCCCACAAATGTTCAGGAAGGATTTTCAGTTATTTGCAATAAATGCACAGATACAATAAAGCCAAAATCATTAATATAGGACAAGGTGGACAAACTTTTTATGAACCATAGTTTGCCAACCCCTGATACAGACTAAATTATAAGTGCTTCATGCCATTAACTCAAACAGAAATTGCTTTGGGAAAGAGATGAAGAAAAATGAAACCTAAACTGGGTGAACTGACATCCACATTTTCCATCATTTGGGAGAGGCATGGAGCAGTACACACAGCCCACGCTGGCCTTCGTCTGAAAGCATTAGCTCGGATTAGCTCCCTCTGATTATTTTTTTATAGGTTGATAAGCACAATTTCTGTTACATTAAATATCCCCAAACACACAAAGCCACAAAATTAAAAAAGCCTTTTCCCTTTATGTGTAATGCATGCACAAAGGGAAACAGTGTTCTTGGATGGTTACTGGATTAATCAACCATCCTCTCTTTTTACTGGAGACAGAAGGAAAGGGTCACAGACCACAGGGTTAGGCAAGAATGTGGACCGGGGATCATGGATGGGGCCAAGCCAAGGTCCTCACTTTTACAAATGACAAAACCAGGAGCATGTATTCTTACCCAAGGGCACACCCTGGCCAAACTGGGAATATAACCCTCCCAGCCTGAAGCTGTTTCCATGACATCCCAGTGGCCCGAGCGTCATACAATCACAAACAGACACACAGGGAGCATAGTGGCCCACAGCTCTGCACTCTTCCCGTTCCTCCCCAGGAAAGCCAGCTCCCTCCTCAGATGACTGATCTCAAGACCTCAAACTGGGAGTAAAATAATAATTCACTAACTGGTTCCCCTCCTTCCCCCTAAGGTAGGCTCTCACCAGAGAGTATTATTCCCAAGTTGCACAGAACCTCACCGTCCACCTTGGTGTTCGCTGAGCCCTTCACAAGCCATTTTGCACAGGGCCAAGGTGCAGCTTTTCCAGAAGGCTGTTCAGATGACGCTCACGCTACAGTCCTGAGACGCCCCTCCATGGTCAAGTGCACCCTTCATGATTATTGAGTTTAGTCTCTTCAAATTTCTCTTAACGAGAGATAATAAGCTGCTTTCTTAACAAGGTACTAAGTATTCGTTGGCCAGGATGGGTATTTTCCACTTCCTCTCCACCTCCAATCACCTCGCCCTGAACCCTAAGGTTAAATACCAAGCTCTGTTGCACCTGGGCTCACCTTTGGCCCCTGAGGATGCCCCACGCCCCCGTCCCTAGTGACATCATCCTGGCTGTGCAGCCCTGCACTGTAGTCTCCTCTGTGACCGGCAGTTTTATGCTTTTGCAAAGCATTTTCGTTGAGAGAGGAAACCCCCCACCCCTCATGGGTATAGGTAAATTCTGCATTTTCAGGGAAGGGGTTTGTTTCTGTTGGTAGAAACATGCTGATCTTGCAGATGAGAAAGCACAAATATGAAAGTGCTCTGTGCCCATCACACAGATACAAGGGAGCCGGATATGGCTGAAGGCTGCGAGGCCCTTGTGAGTTTGGATGGGCCCATTTTCGTGAACCTGCAACGGAAGGATGACAGGCACAGAAATCAGCACTGCATTCCAATTCCAGCTCCTCTACTCCCTGGCTGGGTGGCCTTGCCCAAATTAGCTAACCTTTCTTCACTTGTGAAAGGAAGGTAATAGCACCAACACCCCCGGGGCCCTGAGACAGGAGAGAACATATGTCTTGTGTAACGCAAAGCCCAAGACAGACCAGGCCCTTGGCAAACGTTCATTCGCTTTCTCCTCATCCTTTCTGCAATTCTGGAATGAGAGCCTGGCATGTAGAAAACCAGCTGGATTGTAAAGGAGAATGTGAAAAACCAAGAGTAACGGAACAGCACCATCATTCATAGAGCTGGGTGCTCTAAATGTAGCGTTTCGCAGAATTATTTATAAATCACGGAGTACCTTTCCTCGGGATGGAAAACAACCAGGTTCTACACAAACACCTCCCACAACCTGAAACAATGCAAATGTAATCCAACAATGCCCAACCAGCAAGTCAGTATTTGATTCCAGTTGTAAAGAGGGGTGATTCTGGTTAAACTCATAGGAGCTGCTACACAATCGAACTCCAACACTCTGATCCCTTGGAGACTAGGGCGACAGGAAGCATAGGGGGTTGTGAAGATTTGTACCCCCACCCAGCCCCCTTCTTAACTCAGACATACACACTGCCTCATCATCTTTGTAGATTCATTAAATGTGATTAAACAATAGAACCCCACATATAGCCGTGCTGCAGTTTTACAGGCTCTTTTGAATTCCTAGTGCCATTCTGATCAATCCCCACACACAGAACACATGCCCTAACATGCAAAAAAAAAAAAACCCAAGTGACTAGAAAAAAACAAGAATCTCAAATTTTGTGAGGTGTGGCTCAATACTCTTTCAATTCCAGGAACCGAAATGATAGGAAATCTCACATGGGGGACTGGAGGGTGGAGGGGGGGCACTAGTTTTTACTCCTTAGTTCCTACTGTTTTCCTAGCTGCAGCCTCTCCTTCCTCATTCATTGTTCACAAAAACAGTACTGTTTTATATCTAGGAAGAAAAAGGGAAATATTCTTTATAACGTCACTAAAATTTTGTATTTATTATAGCCAGAACATAAACCCTCAGAGCTGAGTTTCAGAACACAACATAAAGCTACAAGGAGGTTTTCACTACATATATCGGTTTTTAAAAATTATTTATTAGTTTGATTGCCACCGACCTTCCCTCCCCCAATAATCCACCTCTGGGATTCCTTATTCATCCAGGCACATACAAAGTGTGCTTCTATTTCATCAAATGTTATGAAAATCTCCCCTGTCTCTCCTTCATTCAATGCTAAATTATACTTTCAAAGGAAAGAAAATTATAAATCAGTTTGTGTGTATAAAGAGAGACAGATGCATCAGCATTAGACAACATCAACCAGAACATCTCACCCAAGCAAAACCTTGCCATGAACTTGGGTATACCTCTAGAGCAGCGGTTCTCAACCTGTGGGTCGCGACCCCTTTCAGGGTCGAACGACCCTTTCACAGGGGTCGCCTAAGACCATCGGAAAACACATATATAATTACATATTGTTTTTGTGATTAATCACTATGCTTTAATTATGTTCAATTTGTAACAATGAAAATACATCCTGCATATCAGATATTTACATTACGATTCATAACAGTAGCAAAATTACAGTTATGAAGTAGCAACGAAAATAATTTTATGGTTGGGGGTCACCACAACATGAGGAACTGTATTAAAGGGTCGCGGCATTAGGAAGGTTGAGAACCACTGCTCTAGAGGCTTCTAAATGAACAATCTCTGCTCGCCTTGAGGACGGCTGAGTCAAAAAATGCATAGCATCATGGACTTCTCTCAAAGCCTTTCTACCAGGACCAAATAACCTGAAATTCTGACAGACACATGGGATGCTTAGAGCTGTAAGCCTTGATTCCATTTGCCCGCCTGACCGTGTAAAGCACAGTGTCCTGAGGCGATCTATTGTCTTCCTGGCCCAGCGGCAATGCCTTAGCCAGTGTAGGCGGGTATTGTTTAACTTCTTACTGGTCAATAACATGCCCAGCAAGCAATAAATGTGCCCTGACCCTGCAGCTGCCCTTTAGCATGACATGCATCATTGATCTTACAGGTCTTTGGAAAATAGCAATGTGACTAAAGCTAAGCAGAGGCCAAGAGCCATTTCCCAATGCCTTCTTACGATTCCTTAGTAACTGTTAACTAGGAAGAGAGCACTTGGCAAATCATCATAGCATGGATGTGTTGGAGTTAGATTATCTTCATGAAAGGGAGGGAGGAGGAGAGAAGGAGGGAGAGGGAGAGACTGAGGCTCTATATACAGAAAGAATGTGATCTGACCCATATACAACAAAATCTCCTAGTCTACATAATTAAAGTGGGGAGTCCAGCATATCCTAAAGGAGGGTGTCTGAAAGGGTAGATTAAGGAGGGAGAAATCATTCCCCATAATCGTATATGTTTTCTTCATTTGATAATAAAAACGCCTTTCATTCATGAAATACCTAAAATAAAACATGAAATGAGACTATACCTGGGAGGTCCTTGCCAGGTGAGTAACACACCGTACAGATGAGTAGCATCAACCTTTTGGCATTAGTAGAATATCATCTCATACATTGATTTTCTAAATTCCCTACTATACACCTGCTTTATCATTTAAAAAAGAAACTTTGCAGCTCCTATATACTGGTTTATTTTTATGTAACATACATGTTCTATTCTACCAATATAAAATATAAGTTAACATATATTAATATTTAGGTTCTACTGCATAACATAAGCCAATGATTCAAAGGTCAGCTTCAAAATTCAGAGATTTCCCCCAATGCTTGGAATTACTGAGGGTTTCTACTGTGCAAGAAAGCTATCAAAGATATGTGAATCTAAATAGAAGTGCATTTGGGGCAAATTAGAATAACTATGTCATCCACCAATTTCATAAAAAACGTTCCACTGAAATTTACTAATATAGTGCTGCTTTCTCAATGTCTATCAGTTCTTGAAAACTTATCAAAACAAATTTAATTTCTGTATTTTTAACAAATGAATTTTAAAAAGCAAACTACTGAGATTCTTGTGGGAAGAACCTTAGACAAAGTTAAACTAGTCATTTTCTAATGTTGTTTTAAAGAGAAAAGAGAGAGAAAGAAAGTTGTTGGTTGGGTGGGTGTGAGGGGGCATACATATTTTTAGTAACAAAATCAAGCAGTGAAAACATAGCCAAATAAACTATTTTCAAAATCATTTTTCCTTAACCTTAATTCCATTAAAAAAGAAGTTACTCTTTAATGTTCTATTAGTTGCCATATTTACAGTAAATTAAAAATTTGTATGTTACCCTGGCCAGTGCAGCTCAGTTGGTTGGGTTTCGTCCATACACAAAAAGCTTGCCAGTTCAATTTCTAGTCAGGGCGCATGCCAGGATGTGGGCTCGATCCCCTCTAGCTCTGGAGCACGCTGGAGGCAGCAGATGGATATTTTGCTCTCCCATCAATGTTTCTCTCTCTCCCTCTCCCTTCCTCACTCTCTAAAAATCAATTAAAATTTTTTTTAAAGTCTATAAGCTTTCTAAAGTTACAAAGAGCCACTAAGATGTTTGGGGGTTTTTTTTCACAATGTATTCCTTAAGAGAAGGTATGAGAAAATAAATGGAAAACAAAACACTAGTTCCCTTAAAAGCCAGCTAGCTTCATTGCAAACTCCGAGATTTTGCAGATTGTATCTACAATCTCAAAAAGAAAAAAAAGAAAGAAAGAAAAAATCATGGATTTTTTTTTTTTAAATTTCATTGACAGCAAATATTATTTAACCCATAATCAGACAGAAATGTTCTGGTCAAAATACAATTTGACCCTTGAACATCACCGATTTGAACCACACAAATCCACTAATAAGCAGATTTTTTTCAATCAATACTGTAAATGTATTTTCTCTCCCTCATGATTTTCTTAACTCTCTAGCTTACTATCGCGTAAGAATACAGTATTTAATACATATATCATATAAAATATGTGTTAACCAACTGTTTATGTTATCATGAAGGCTTCCAGTCAGCAGTAGGCTTTTAGTAGTTAGGTTTGGGGGAGTCAAAATTATATGTAAATTTTCAGTTTCAAGGGGCGCCAGTACCCCTAGCCCCACACCATGCAAGGGTCAGCCATATGTATTTACTCTACCTTGCTTTCAATTTAAATTTTGCTCAATAAATAAAAACAAAAAACAAAAAACCCCCACATGCCAACTGGCTAATTATTAAGCTTTTTAAAGAAAAATCCCACAGAAAAAATAGAGTTCATTTGAAATTAATCTCCACCATAGCTAAATAATACATTTCATTTCCATATTTATTTACTTCACACAAGGTATCTTTTCATATTTTGTGTTCTTATCTATATTTTTGCTTTAAGCAAAAAGAACAGGAAAGTAAGATTACCACCACATTCTAACATGTTAACAAAATTTTCGATGAGTTGTGGATTAAACCTTGATTCCTAAAGCCCTTGAGGGCCCAGTTGGAAGAGGTTTTGTGCAGTTTAAATAGTTGGGCTAGAAAGATGTCCCTCAAAGAAGAGAGAGAAAACACACAAACTCCCAAACAGCAGAGGCAAAAAAAAAAAAAAAAAAAAAAAAGTGAAGAACTCCACAATAATTCTAAGGAGAACTAACTATATATTTTATTGAACTTTTTTTAAAAAAAGCTTTTTTCCATTCTCCTCAACTAGAACGTAACTTCTACAAAGGGGAACTGACATGCAGGTGTGTACATATGTGAGCATATGTGTGTATGCATGTAGATATGTGTAAGCTTGTGTGTTTTACTGTTGTATTTCCACAACCTGGCAAAGTAAAAGCTAAGTAAATAGTGACTGATAGAATTAGAAAATGCAGGCAAGATGAGAAAGGTAGACAGACTAACAGGGGAAAGAGAAATTGTTTTGCCTGGGGATGACGGAGCACTGAAACTCTGAATCCTTCAGGCATTAAAGGGAGGAAAGTGACCGTGCAGCACCGTGTAGATGCCCAACTCAGCTCAGTCCCCGGTGCAATCTTTCTATCACTTTTGCAACCACTTGCAACCATTATTCTTAAACCTGTGTCTGGGTTTCGGTTCCTCAGCACTCTAAGCACCACCATCACTGTGAACTTCCCTTCCACCACAACCCCAGGAAATTCCTTTTCATTTACTCTCCAAGCAAGTCACCCCCTGCCTGGATGCAATTAGTCTATCCACATTCTCCAAGTAATACGCAATCTGCATTATGTATTGGTCTTCAGATAGGCTGTTGATTTTAAGCAACAATATCACCTAAGGAGTGAGGGTAAAGAATTCTGACTTATAGGATCTGAGACCAGAATTTTTTTCTTAAGATTTTTAAATTAAGTTTTAGAAAGAAAAAGGAAGGGGTAGAGAGAAATAACAGAGCACAATGCTCAACCAGCTGGGCCACACCAGCCAAGACCTAAGACCAGAATGTCTCCTTCATGACAACAATGAGAGCTGCTCCTGCTTACTGAGCACCTACTAAGCACTGTGCAGAGCATTTACCGAATCATTCCCCAGGCAGATCTCGAAAGATGCTGTTACCCCACTTTTACGTGGGGATGGAGGAGACAACACCCTGAAATAACATTGATCTGCGACAGACCCTTGAGGTGGGGAGTGGCAGAGTCAGACTCAAGGTCCATGTTTTTATGTTCCTCCCCAAAGGCACCTGTTTGATTGACAGTCGGGGATTTGTGTGCCTTTGGCTGCCCCAGCCTCATGGACTACAAAGCGCTTAATAATGCTTCTCATGAGAGAAGGGCACCCCAGACTTGTTTGGAGCCAGACAGACTACTGGGGATTAAGCTCATGTCCTCACCCCAGAGGGCGCTCATTTACAGTGACTGAGCCCACCCGTTTTTTGGCTCGAGATCCCAAGCTCTGTCTGCTACAACAGAGCAATTCTGGAATGGGCATTTCAACAATGACCAAAACAGCAGCAGCAGCAGCAGCAGCTAATACCTAGGCACTACTTAGTACGTGCTGGGCTCTGTCCTAAGTATTTTTCACATGTCACTCTTTGAACTTCACAACAACTCTATGGCATATGAATTTGTACTCACCTGGTCTTACAGAGGAGAAAATTGAAGCCACAAGCAGTGAAACAAATGAGTGATCTAAGGTCACAAACACTAGCAAGTGACAGAGTCCGGATTTAAACCTGGCAGGCTGATTCCTGAGTCCAGGATCTTCAGCACTATACCTATTTATTGTCCCCTGAGATAACGGGCCCTCTCTGCACTTTTTCATCTAAATCAGATGCAAGTGAAGACTGTAGGCTGACTGCAAGCTCTTCAACCAACAAAGGACAAGCCAGGAAAACGGCAGCCCTATGTTTCTTCATTCACGGCAGAGAAGCCCCTTACAAATTCAGTGGCTAATACACAGCACTAACTGATATGCTCCAATGCGACTACACCGTGGCTTTCAGTAAGTCTCCATCGAGCAGCATCTCTAGCTGACACCATGCAACACAACATCCCTTTTTCTCTACGGGTAAGAACACTGTTAAAATAATGTTAGCATGCACTTATTGAGGTGTGCACAGCTAAGCGCCCCATCAAAGTTGGTAGGGCTCTGGAAAGCAATCTGTTACCCCTCTTCACATCTCTCCTGCTTCTTAGCCGCACTCTTCAGTTCCCAGACCAGTTAGAGCAGCGGTTCTCAACCTGTGGGTCGCAGCCCCTTTGGCGGTCGAGTGACCCTTTCACGGGGTCCTGCATATCAGATATTTACATTATGATTCATAACAGTAGCAACATTACAGTTATGAAGTAGCAACGAAAATAATTCTATGGTTGGGTCACAACATAAGGAACTGTATTTAAAGGGCCAGGAGGTTGAGAACCACTGAGTTAGAACCTCTCGAAGAATGAGGCTCCTGCAAGCTGTTGTCGGACTGACCTCAGGAACTTTCCACCAGTTCTGGGACATCAACAATGGGGGTCCCTCCACCTTTCCTGCTTCTGTTTGGAATCAAATATGTTAGAATCATTAACGTCTTGGCGGCAAAGAACCTGGGAATGCACACAGGTCTCTGTGGTTTGTGAGTACAACTAAAAGGGGAGGACGTCTGCATTCAGACAACCTGGGAGAGGCCAGCTCTGCCTTCTGGTCGGCCACCTTCCTTTTTCAGAGCTGAACGGAGTTTTGGTTTGCTCATCTGTGAACTGGATATAACACCTCACCTACCTCTACGAATGCTATGAGGGTCAAATAAAACCATAGGAGACAGCTGCGGTTCAGTGGAGAAACTATCAGAATAAAGTCAGGTTACCTAAGTTCAGATTTCATGCTACCTTAACCCACTTCAGAGTGCAAGCTGGGCTGATGTCATTTAACCTCTCTGAGTCTCGTTTTCATCCCTTGCAAAAAAAAAAAAATGACACACATCGCGTTCAGAGTTGCTTTATGGAGAAGAAACTAGAACCCACTTGTCCTCAAGCCCAGCCTATGCCACTGAGACAACAGCTGGCTGTGACTTTTGTGGTCTGAGGCAAACCAGAGAGTTCAGGTCTCAATTAAGGGGCATCCCCCACGCGGCTCCGGAAGACGGCTGCCAAGCAGAAATGCAAGGCTAGTGCTGCAGGCCTTCAAAATGTCCACCTCAGTGCTGAATCCAGATTTTCATGTGATGTCTCCCAAGTGTTAGAGTTAGCAATTGCTTCACTTTGTTTTTTTGGTGTTTTTTTAAGTGTCAGGTGGCCATAGAAAACATGTCTGCAGACAGGTTACATAAGAATTGCTCCGATCTCAATGTGAGAGACAAACATTGATCAGTTGCTTTCCACACCCACCCGGACTGGGGATCGAACCCGCAACCTGGGCATGTGCCCTGGGGAATCAAACCTGGGACCTTTTGGTGTCTGGGTTGATACTCCAACCAAATGAACCACACCAGCCAGGGCCAATATGATATTTAATCAGACATATACTTAATAGGGTTATTTCCAATTTTGTTATTAGAGGCAACAGTGTAGTAAAAAAAAAAAAAAGAATTTCGTCAAAGTACTTAACTTCTACTTCAATTGCCTTATCTATCTAGAAATGAAAACACAATTAGTTCTACCTCACAGAGTTACTTGAAGAATAAAATAAGCTTAAAATACATAAAATCCTTAATTCCTGAAACTGGCTAACAAATGCTCAGTGAGTGTAAAGTGGGATTATTACTGAGGACACGGGCCATCTCATACCTGAGTAAGTATATCTGTAGGAAAGCTCCACGGAGCGAAACTACCAGGACCTTTAAAGGAGATGGGAGAGGGATGGTAACGGTGGAAGTCCTAGAAGATTGGGGAATCCACATGGGAACGAGCTGGCCTGGGCTCTGCGGTGGGGAGAGAACGCAGGTGCCCAGAGGCCACGGCACAATAGCGACTTCAGAAGTCGGGAAGTCCTTCCTAAATTAAGTGGCTCCTGGGCTGCTTTGGAAAAATGACCACACCTCCCAGATTCTCATACTCTTCTCTGTCGTTGTAAATAAACTACCGAAGTGTCCTAGAAATGCCAACTGCTTGGCAGCCAGACTCCATTTCCCAGATTACCTCTCAATCCTGGAAGAAACATCAAAAACTTGGCCAAGATCACAGGACCCTACGTTCAGTGCTGGATAATGAGGTCGAGGCTCTGCTCCCAGAGGGCAGCTCGAGAAAAGGATGTAGCGAAGAGAGTGGGTCAGAGTGGGTAATGGCTAGAGATATTACTCGACCTGTGCAGACTCCATGATGGCAAGGAATACTGCATACACCATCAGCGGGTCTACTTCTAGCTGCACCGAAAGTGCATTTAGTGCAAAACAAAGAAGGGAAGAAGAGGCCGGTTTAGGAGGTGCCCAGGAGTTATGGATAAGTTTCAGGGCTAATAAGGCAGCTCCATGAACAGGAGAAGCTATAAAAGAGATAAGTTAGAGCAATCTTTGCTCTTCAATGTCTTTATTTGCCTATCAAGAGATGGGTGTTAGGATTTAGAGTTGGCTGGATACCTGTATATTTTCAGACTTGTTGGCTTCTTCCCCCCCGCCCCCCAACCTCTACTTCACCTCTCCCCAAATTGCAGCAAAATAACAAGGGCAAAACAGCACTTTGACCACCAGCTGGGAAGATTTCCAACTACAGCCGCTTGCAAAGAAAACCAACATAAATTTCACCTGAATGTGTAACACTGGCCTCCTGAAATCCATCTCACCCATTTAGGAGACCTTTAGAGCTGTTTCTACTGGTATTAGCATTCGGGACCATCAGGAGCCGATTTACAGAGCACAGCACTTTGCGGGAGCCTTCCATTACCTTGGGCTGAAGGCATCCATCCTCCAGGGCAACAGAGCAGCCCCCAAGTGGTATCGGGATCCATGGAACCTCATGAAAGTTTTAAGAACTCTCTCAACTCACGTCTCACTGTTTCTCACTCACCATGTCAGGCATCAGTTTCTCCTCTGGCTAGAAGCTACTTCCGTGGTGGCAGACTCTCATGGTACCAAGGTTTAGGGTAACACTCCAATGGGGGAACAGCATTAATGAAAGGGGTATTCAATTCTATCCGGTAACATGACGCTGAGAGGACAACCGTAGAGTAAGGGAGAGGAGGGGTAAGGAAAGTGAGAGCCAAAAAGATACACACAAAAAATATATATTCTCAGTGGGGGAAGATGTGCCCGCCCAGTTATGGGTACTTGTCAGCTCTAGCAATGCAGCCACCTCCTCAGAGAGGGCCTCAGTGGCCACCACAGCTAAGTCCCTCAGATCCCTTTTCCCTGCCTGATTTTTCAAGATGATACCTGACATTAACCGCACACTTCACCTGCTGCTCTGTCCATTAACCACCTCCCTGCCTAGAATGAAGCTACGCAGGGGCATGAATCATACCCATCCCATTAACACTCCATTCTCTAGAGCTTGAAGAGCACCTGAAGTACAGCAGGCACCTCATTAAATATTTGTTATAAACACTAATGAATGAATAGCTGGGATTAGGTAATCGCTATTTTTTTTCACTTAAGATTTTGCCTGTAAAATGAGATTTCTATAAATCAAAGTTCATTGCCCACTACTATTTTGTAATGTGAAGAAGGCGGGTGGGGGCAGGGGAGCATCAAGCAAATACTGCATGGGAGTCACGTGCCTCGCATTTTATATACAAAGTGTCCCAAAAAATGTATATATACTTTGAGTGATTATAAAGTCAGTGTTTATTAACATACAGTTCATTTTCAAGATTTAAAAGAATCTACAGAAATGAATAAATTTTTTTGTCCATGCCTGTTTTCAAACTTATGACAGTTCTGGTCCAGGCACTGCTGATACTTCGAAGCAACGGAATCCCAAACATCAAGAATCATTTTGTTTGATATGTGTGTGCTCTCAATTCATCAACTCTTGCCAGTTTTGTACCATATGAACTTTACCTTTTATGTATCGCCATAAAAAGTCTAGTGGATAAATTTTCTTTGTTCAAAGCTTAATCTGGCTTCACCCATATTTTCAAGTCAATGAAACCTGAAAAGGAGTGAAAAGTAAGCGACTTATCAGCTGTTAAAGTGTTTATACATTTTGGGGGGTCACTCTGTGTCCCCAAAAATGTACACACACTTTGAATAATTATAAAGGCAGTGTTTGTACTCCAACTGTGTTTTCAAACTTCCAGTGGCATTTAGAATGAATTTCCTTTGTCCAAAGCTTAGTCTAGCTGAAAAGAAAGAAACATCAATTGAGCTATCAGCTGTTAAAGTGTGTATACAAGCCAGGCTGGCGTGGCTCAGTTGTTGAGAGTCAACCTATGAACCAGGAGGTCATGGTTCAATTCCCCGTCAGGGCACATGCGCAGGCTGTGGGCTCTATCCCCAGTGTGGGGTGTGCAGGAGGCAGCCGATAATGATTCTCTCTCATCATTGATGTTGCTATCCTCCCTCTCCCTTCCTCTCTGAAATCAATAAAAACATATTGAATAAAAAAATAAAAGCAGCTCCTCTCTCTGGACTTTCCTGTGGTTTCACCATGGTTGGCATGTCCCCAGTTGCAATTCCTCTGCTATTCCCAAGTAAACTCGTTTTTTAAAAAGTGTGTATATATGTTTTGGGGACACCCTGTATAATAATCCACTTAATTCCGTGTTTCATTACCATTTACTAATTTAAAAGACAAACTGGCAGATGTAGACTTTCAAAAGCTCTCACCAAAGAACCTTGAAGTGCGTGCCAGATGCTGGCTTTAGGGCCAAAGCCATGCTGCAATCATCAAGTTCAGAGGCTTGCCGGCAGCTTCCGCTGTACACAGAGGATATAAGACAGTGCTGCCCCTGGGCTGAGGTCTAATTCCTGACAAAGTCACTCTGGCTTCCCAGTTTGCCATCGGCATCAAAAGGCACTTCTGCCCAGCCGGTGTGGCTCAGTGGTTAAGTATCAACCCATGAACCAGGAGGTCACTATTCCATTCCCAGCCAGGGCACATTCCTGGGTTTCAGGCTTGATCCCCACTAGGGGCTGTGCAGGCGGCAGCCACTCAATGATTCCCATTATTGATGCTTCTATCTCTCCCTCTCTCTGAAATCACTAAAAACTTTTTTTTTCTTTTTTTTTTTAAAGAAAAGGCACTTCTGATGTGACCCTGTGTCTGGGAAGCTACTACTACTTAATGCCTCAGACTAGAGGGAGTAAGCTGCTGGCCCTGCCCACACAGCCCGGATTTCTTCACTAGCACATCGGGGCAGAGCTCTCAAACTCCTCCCAAGCAGTGGGCCTCCCGGCGCCAGACAGCAGATCACTACACAGCCACCTGACAAGGCGGTCTGCCACGGAGGGCTCTGCCCAGCGAAAAGGCTTTAGGCTTTGGGGACAGCACAGGGCAGTTAAACAGGACTGTGGGATACAGGCACCTGGCTAAAATCCCAGCTCTGCCTGTCACTACTGGGGCGGCGTCCACCCCTTCTCTATCACCTTCCACATCTTTGAAATGGGGGTGAGAATAATTACTGCCTCACAGGCAGCCTGTAAGACTAATGGATGTAAACTGCCAGGCACATAATGGGCACACAGTCTAACATTAACCAAAATATAATTACTATTTTTCCTCACAAAAACTTTTACTCCAGGAGGTGTTTTGTTTTGTTTTTTTAACTCATTCATATTAATCTGACTCTAATCCTTCCCAAAATAACAGGCTTTTCCTACGTTTGTGGTAGCAGAGTGGTGGCCTGATTCTTTCTATCATCGCTAAGAAGGTACCTGACCCTGGCTGTCTCCCTTGTCTCTAAAATTAAGCAAAGGAAAATATCCAAGTTGTGGGTGAAGAAAGTGTGAGCTACCTATGTGTTCGTTGATTTAAGACAGATCCTATTCCTACCTGAGCTGTTTTACTCATGTAGGAATAGAGGACGAGGGTAGATAAGCCATTCACTCTAGCCCAGAGAGAAGAGAGGAGAGGAGAGGACACGGATGGTGGGACAGAATGTGGTACTTAGAAAGAATGAGGCAATGGACTTGGAGTCAGAAGGATATGATCCTACAACCTGAAACCCACTCCCCATATATAGAGGTGTCAGATTTAGCAAATAAAAATATAGGGACACCCCATTAAATGCGAATTTCAGATAAATAATGTTGTTGCTCTTTTAGTATAAGTATATCCCATTAATTTTTTTTTAATATAAGTATAGCCCACTCAATTTTCAGTATGAGTATGTCCCAAATACTACATGGACCATACTAAACATATCCACTGTCTATCTGAAATTTAAATTTAACTGGGCATCCTGTATTTTATCTGGTAAGTCTAAGCCATGTAATGACCTTATGAGATTTTACCTGATGTAGTAAGAAGACGATGGATTTGGGAGTTAAACAGAGCTGTGTGTGAATTGCAGCTCAACTACAAACTAAATGAGTAATCCCAGCACCTTGAACTGACTGACTCTCACTTCCCATATATATGAATGGTGATGACAATACCTCACAGGGCAGTTCTATGGGGTAAATTAAATAAAGATAATGAAAATACTACCGATATTGATGATGTTTCATTTATTAAACAATGATCAACAAATGTTAATTTCCCTTGCTCTTTGAGCCTCAAATATTTCCGACCTGTAAAATGGGCTTAAAGGTATTGGTAACAGAATTCAAATATATTTTCTGATAAGAATGATACTTTAGCCTTCTTCCCGCCAATCTCTGGGGAAATCTTAAGAATTTATACAGTTGGCAAAATACATTCTCTCCCACTGGAAAAAAAAAAAAGGCATTTTTTGGTCTGCCTAGTTTTGATACGTAAATGCAGTTGGTGAGAAATTGTCTTGAGTTTTCTCTCCAGAGTTAATATACTCGACCCCTAACATTCCCTAAACCAATATTTCCTTAAAATGTGGTCTGAGAATGTCAGTATTAGAACCACCAGGAGTTCCAAAGGACATTCCTGGACCCCAACTGCAATCTTCCCAAATCAGAGCTCCTGTGGTGGGGTCCCGAGAGTATCCTTTTTAATAAATCACCCAGCACTCCGAAGTTTGGACACCATCCCCCAGAAACCTCAACCCCAAGCCCGGGAGCTACACTGGCAGACTCACCTTTCCCAAAGCTAACATCTTCAAAAAAGTAAATAAATGGGCCCCGAATATTCTGTGAGGGCAGGAATGGCAAAGCCTAGAGTGACACAGGAATGGGAGTCTCAAAGCTCTTATATGAGGAACAGATCAGCCCATCTAACACTCTGTTTTGGAGCATTTGTGTCAAATTGGCATTTCAATTTCAAGGCTGTACATAAAACCCCATTCAATTATTTAGCACAGTACAGATTTTACATAACTCTTGAAGTTACTGACTCAATTCATTTTCCTTCAAACTACAAGACAGATTAATCTAAAATGAATTAAGACAGGCAACCAGAAGCAGTGTTACCACAGCCAGTAAACAGTCCTTAAACTGCTGGATCAGTAGGCAGCTTACGAGCCTTGAGAGCACTGGATGCCACATCTGCTTGACAATCGTGGGCTCTCAAGCTGAGGATTTAGAAACCGTGTTTGTCCACGATAACAAGAACTCAGGAGAGGAGGTAATGCTCAACCCAAGCTCTTACTTTTACCGATAAGTATCACTTCTTCCCCCACAAAGAGAGATGGTGAAGACGACTCGGATGCCAATATTTCAAGTACAATAAAATGTGTCCCGCATTTCTGTAATATAATACTGCCAAGCATTTAAGGTTATTTGTAAAACAGCATAAATTACACCTTATTGCTTAGAGTCTAGCAGAGAATAAAAACAAAAGAGACAGGGATGAGATAGGCTAAGAAGTATTACATGAGGGAGTTTTATTGTCAAGAGGAGCATCAAAGCCAGATGTTGGAGAAAGAAACATCATAGGAGATTTCCTGGGGAAGGTAACATCTGAACCAAGAAGGAAAAGAAGTAATGTGTGTAAAAAGATACCCAGTACTCCAGAATGTGGTCTTATTTGGAAAGAGGATTGTTGGAGATACAATTCATTAAGATGCTATCATACTGGAGTAGGTTGGGCCCTTCATCCAATATGACTAGAGTCCTTATGAGAAGAGGAAAGACACAGCATGGAGAATGCCATGTGGAGACAGAGGGGCACACAGACACAGAGGGGAGGCAGCCCCATGAAGGTGGAGGCAGAGGCTGGAGTTTGGCTGCCACAAACCAAGGATCTCCTGGGGCCACCAGAAGCTGGAAGAGGCACAGAAAGGAGCCTAGTGCCTTCAGGGTAATGTGGCCTGGCCAACACCATATTTTTAGACTTCCAGCCTTCAGAGCTGTGAGAAAATAAATGTCTGTTGTTTAAAGCCATGCAGTTTGAGATTTTATTATGGCAACGCTAGGACACTAATACAAGAGGAGTGTGGGGAAGGGGTAAGATCCCGGCCTGGGTCAGCCACAAGTGAAGACCTGGAGATAAAGGAGAACACCTTGGTTCCCAGGAAGCATAGGAATTCGGTGTGGGGGGTTTCTGAGAGGGGGAGGCAGGCAGTGGCTGGAGGCAGCAAAGGCCATCTCTGCTCTGCGTCATGCCAACCAGAAGGGTCCACTCTAAGGAGCTAAACCCAACCTCCAGCAAGGCGAACAAGAAGCATGAAAATGCTCCCAGTAAAAATTAACCTGCGACTGAAACGCGCCGTGATGGAAGTGTGCTCTCAAAAATCATCGGTATTTACTGACGGCAGGAAACAAACCAAGTTTTCAACACAACCACAAAACCTGGAGTCAGGGACTGGCAGAGACACAGCAGCCTCTTGCGGTTCTGTTGCTCCATCTTGGTTACAGAGATGAGTTCACTTTGTGAAAAATCACCAGGCTGCGTCCCAGTGACCTGTGAACTTCTCTGTATGCACAGAACCTTTATAAAAGTTCCAATGAAGGAGAGAAAATGTAACATTTAGCATCTTCTTACCCCAGATGGACTGGTGCAATCATATTTCTAAGGAAAAGATGTCCATCATCTTGAACAAAAGTACTTGTAGCCATCAGTCTGCGTCAATCTGAATTTGAGCGCCTTAGGATGAATTTTAAGGCTCCAGGACATTACTAAGTAAAACCTATCTCCTTCTCCTTCTGCATTATCCTCTCTCACAGGCCAATTAAAGAGCATGTCTTGGCTGGCCTGAGTTAATAATAGAACACTACTTCATATTTAAACAACAGATCTCACTGCATTGAACGGCTTTGTCTCTTGAAAAACCTCAGATTTCACATGCAATGGAAGTGACGTGATGCTTGTTTTTACCCGCGTTGCTCCACAGTAATAAAGCCAGCACTGGGCCCTCACGAATGCTCGCGTCCAGGCCAAAGACTCAGGATTCTGCCCCTGTATCCCCACTCACCTGGATGACACACAAACATTCTCACCATGTGTTTAGAAAGCCGATGAAAAATACTGAAAATGGGCCTAATGAAGCATAGAAAACCTCCTAATTGAAAGATTGCATTGCTAGGTATAACCCCAAAACGGCTTTTCCTAATGACCAAAGCAACTCAAATCTGTGCAACCTTAATTTAAAGCAGCATCATTCAAGACTGCAAGGATCCTAACTCCAGCTAAGCAACATGCCCAACCATTACTGGCTTTGCACCAGCCTGTACACACTTGTGTGCACACATGCCTAAACCACCGGACGTGGAAGGCCTGGACGGATCTCAGGACTGCTGGGAGGATGTCTGGAAGAAGTCAGCAAAAGAAGAGCACTCTCGCACAGGGTTTCCTATGCATTGGCTCAGAGCAGTTCCACTTTCCAGAACCCTTGCCTGCAATGTCAAGAAGAAAATGAGTACTGTTCATTGCACCAAGGAATTTTTTTTCTTGCAACTCATTCTCATACTTCTTAGAAATCTCAACAACCTATGGAAGAACATTGTGATATACAAGGTGGAGCAAAAGTAGACTTATAGTAGACTAAATTTGGACACACACACATAGCACAGAGGGAGAACGCCAAATGAAGATGAAGGCAGAGATCGGGGTGATGCTTCCAAGCCAAGGACCACAAAGATCCCCAGCAAACTGCCAGAAGCTGGGGGAGAGACATGGAACCGATTCTTTCAAACAGCCACAGAAGGAAGCAGTCCTGCTGACACCTCGATCTTGGACTCCTAGCCTCCAGAATTGGGAGGTTTGTGTTGTTTAAGCTATCAAGCTTATGGGCTTTGCCAGAGCAGCTTTAGCAAACTAATTCAGTGTATACGCACAGATTTTTAACGAAAAAGCCTGTGTGCTCATGTGCCCTATTTGTATGAGCATGTACACAGTCACCCACTGGTGAAGAACCTCAGGTTACTAACCCCTTGGTTGTCTGATTTGCAATAGTTGTGGGTACGTGAGCTTAATCACAGGACTAAGGAAATTCTGACTCACAATCCCTAAAAGGCTAAAGTTCCAAATATTGTCATGTAGCCCTGAATTCACTTCAGCTCTGGGAAACCTCAAATCCCAGAGAGAAAGATGATCTGGTTTTCTCTCTCTTCCTTCCAATACAGATGCAGGTATAATTTAATAATAGCGCCCTGCTTCCCAGGTGCAATTAAAAATGGCCTTCATTACTCCTCCGAATGAGTGTGCTTTATAATGCTGCAATCTACAGCTCAATAAAAAAGCAACTACTGCACCCATCACGGCAAAGCTGTAAAAAGTGATCAATGTGCTTTTGGTAGCTCTAGAGGCAGAGAGGGGGAGGAAAAAAAACTTAAAGAAATAGACACAAAATAACTCAGTGCCATGTGAGTGGCTGTAGAAATCCACAGTTCTTCATTTCTGAAACCTTTTATTTCTTTAATTGACTCCTTCCCCTTTCACTAAGAAAATGGTAAGGTGGGGCGGTGCCAAAAACAAAGGAGGTGGAAATGGGAGAAATAAATTCAAACTTTTATACAGGGGGAGACCAAAGTCTTGTGCACATGTAACTCTGAGTCCTCTGAATTGTTATACTAAAAAAAAAAAAGTAAGTGTGTACATGTATGCATACATGTATGTGCATGTGTGTGAGTGCATGTGTGGGTGAATGTGTGTATGTGCATGGACGTATGTGGGTATGCGTGTGAATAGAGCAAGAGAGGGAGAAATTAAGAAAGAAAAAGTGAATCAGAGACATGCTTGTTGGAACAGGAATAATGATTGATATGAGTAACCCAGCATTAAATTGTTAGCTGAACCACAGGTAAATGGTGGGTTGAGGTTCTACTGCAGGAAAGATTCGTTTCCCATGACTATTCATCCACGTCATCGGGACCCAGAAAAGGCATCCTTATATGTTCACAGGCATGGCTTTCTCCAGGCCTTAAAGTTACCAGTCTTCATCCTTCTTTGCCCCCATTCCCAACCACTCTAACATGGTGATCTGAACAAAATAAAGATTCGTGGGTGTCAGGCATGATTTTTAATGCTGGATATGTATCAAATATTGTTATAGTTGCAAAGGTGAAACACTTGCCCAGTGGGAAGTGGCAGAGACAGGATTTGAACCCAGGCACACAGGTTCCTGAAGACTGCTTTCTGATAAACAGTGGTTAAATAACCAAAAGCAATACATACAATGCATGAGGCATGCTTCATTTATTGTCTCGTGTTTCAGACCCCGACTCATCCAATAGGGAAAAGCTATCCCAGCCATATAGTCAGTCAGCCCCGGTTATCAATTTGGGGGATTAGTTACAGTCTCTACTTTTCTTCCACCTTTGTCATTTTAATATTCTTCCAACAGCTTCAGAAATAACTTATTGTGTGCACGTGTATATAGGGTGTCCCAAAACATGTCTACACACACTTTGAATTATAAAGGTAGTGTTTATTAAAATACCTTTCATTTTCAAAACTGAGCTGTCAGCTATTAAAGTATGTATATATTTTGGAAGGACACCCTGTATTTGGGGCTTTATTAGCAATCCTTATAAAAATGCTTGCCTGGAGAGAATCTGAATAAAATTTCATTTGGAAATGATTGACATATGCAATCCACCCATCTGATCTCGGTTCCTACAGCCACATAAAATGTTAACAGTTCACTCTAAGGCGACTAGAGTTCGCTCTGACACCATTAGAGATTCTATCCACAAATCTCCCCCCTTGCTAGAGTCAGAACAAGAAGTCGTGGTCTTTTCTACACATCTTTGCTTTTAACTTTGGTGCTACATTTCGATCCAGACCTAGCTGTTGAGGTGTGTGTCCAAGATAGAGGCGGTTTGGAAAGAATCCAGTAAAATCAGAACAATTTTGTGTTATCTAAAACACACGACAGATGCTACGATGACCCTCCATAAAACAGCGCTTAATGTATCATCTGAACAAAGGTGCAAATATGGAGGCTTCTCAAAGATTCACCCATCCAGCATTAGACAGCTAATCCTTGCTGTCACAGTCTTCTTTGATTAAAACACAGCATGTGCCTTTCAGCATTAGCACTGTGTGAGGTCATTTTAGGGCTGTGCCTAATCGAATGGTATTATGTTATGGGTTAGCAGGGCTGAGGGGAAGGAGGCCTGGACTTTGTGGCTCATAGAATCTGTGTGATCTTCAGCCCTCACTTAGCTATCTCAGTGACCTTACAACAAGGCAGCCTCTCTCCCTTGTCTGTAAAGCTGGGATGAGACTATCTACCCTTCTTTTGACTTCACAGGGTGGTTACACACAGATCAAATAAAATGACAGGTGGAAAAAGTACAAATTGCTCAGCATCATACAAAGTTAGTACTGAGCCCTGTGGGGAACACAGAGTTAAACCAAATCTACATCCTTTGGTGTAACTAAACTTTTTCCGTAATAAACTGCTATACATTATTCAGTTTCTAGTATATTTTGTACATTGGAACCATATTTATGAGTTCATTTCAAAGCTTTCTAATTTCAGTTAGACTCGGTGGAAAGCTTACACATTAAAATTTCTCTATAAATCATGTATTTTAATAAAAGTTCAAGTTTGAACTTTTATTAAAAAATTTTTTGAAAGAAAGAAGGTTTAATTGGTAAGGACTGTCTAACTATACACTTCGGGTTGCTTCTATAAACATATTTTTCATGCAGCAGGAAGCTGATAATGCATTACAAAGATTTTGTTAGGCCCAGTAAAATATGAGATCTTTACATGTCCCTCCCCAAAGTCTGAACCTGGAAATCCTCACAGGGTCAAGCCATTTGGTAGCTAAGTTATAAGATATATGCATTTAATCTCTCTTTTGGATTAAACATTTAGCTAATATAATTGCCAGGAAGGTTTTGACATTAAAAATTTACGACTCAAATAAAACTTCTAAGCAGAAGTTCAGGTACTGAGCCACAAGCACTGCAGAACGGACACTGCTGGAAGACGGCCAGTGCTAAGAGCATAAAACTTGTCACCCTGGGTCAGACCAGAGTCTAGTTTCCATCAGACTTTACATCTGACAGTGACATCAAAACATGTCCCGTACAACAGAATCGTCTACCTATGTGACGCTGCACTCAGAGGTAGGAGTGTGGTCTGGATGTTGCTGGAAATTGAGAAGCCAGCATTGGGTTTTGCCTAAGTCAGTGATGGCGAACCTCTGACACCCGTGTCAGAGGTGACACGCGAACTCATTTTTTTGGTTGATTTTTCTTTGTTAAATGGCATTTAAATATATAAAATAAATATCAAAAATATAAGTCTTTGTTTTACTATGGTTGCAAATATAAAAAAATTTCTGTATGTGACACGGCACCAGAGTTAAGTTAGGGTTTTTCAAAATGCTGACACGCTGAGCTCAAAAGGTTCGCCATCACTGGCCTCAGTCATTCTAGAATACTCAGCCCTGGCACTCCAGACTGCACAGGTGCTTGGGATAATGAGCTCTGTATGCTGGTAACCCTCGGGGCAAAGACATTCCATTCTCCTTTATTTGAATTAAACTAACTCCTTGTAGCTTAAAGAGGTGCCCTTTGTTCCAGCCCCATGGAATTTGGGGACCAGGTCCACGTTCTACCTGCCTATTCCCTACACATCTCCCTTCATCCTACAACTCTCCAGTCCTAATATTTTTGCTCTTTACTTTCTCCAGAATCCACACTATCCCCTTGATCATTTGAGTTGCCCTGATCAACCTATTTTAGTGAATGTAGAGAGAGATTCGGGTCACTCATAAGGGTTCTCCACCTGAAATAAAATAGAGACGTGGCCCAAAACCAAAAATTTTGTTCACCACTTGGGGTGCTCTACTCAAAAAGGAGACCTGGCTGTGGCAAGGTATTTTGTTTACTTGTAGTGAGTAAAGGAGACAGGGGGCTCATATCCAGAGCTCTGCTTCCCTGGAGGGAGGTGTAGCCACTGCTTAGCTACCCTATTTGGTCAAGTACATGTTTTCTTCTTGGTAGTGGGCTACACTTATCAGGTTAGGTGGCTGTCAAACTTACCCTGTTTACAGCTGCTCTGCAAAATATTGCGCTACATCTTAACATTTGGCAAGAAGAGCATTTAATAAGAATGGCCCAGACCTTGAGACCCTTGTCCTCTTTAACAATTTCAGTAAGCCTCCCAACTCACAAAATTCCATGAAATCCCAAGTAAACTGACCATCGATGAAACCTCAGCCACAGCTTTCATATTGGTTATGATGGTTAGCTAAGAGCAATAACTTCCTTGGTATCTGTGAAGTGGAGATACATGAATATAAAAGGGGGTAAACAAAAAGGAAGAAGAAGGGGGTGATATATAAAAAAGGATAAATTACTAATTTCCCTTAGCATTAGCCATGAACTCCCAAAGTTAATCCAACAATGTCTGTAATCGTTGTTCATTATTTCAATAACATCAAAGGCTTATTACTTTCTGGAATGCAACTGGGCAGATTAAAAGAAACAGCCAATTACTTTTCATGACAAAAAGAAAGTATGTCCTATCATTTATGGGGGTAAAAGCCTGGGAAATCAAGGAGGAGAAAAAATACACTGAACCTGAACTATACAAGCATAAGGTTTGGCACCCAGGCACATACTTGCTATTTGAAAACTTTATCAAAAGTCCAAAGCCAAATAAACGAAGGGTAGGAAAAGAGGAACAGGTGGTTGGAGAATTAAGTCCATCCCCTCTGTCTGGTGACATAAACCAAGTCATCCACCACAAAATATTACAGGCAAAGGTCGCATTACATCCTGGAAAATAACTGATTGTTTTGTAAGTATTCAAAATGTTTCATTAAAAAAAGCAAAATATTGCTTTGCTTAGGATGAATTAGGGTAAAGTTGACTTTCATATTAGCTAAGGCAAAAGGAAGTTTGAGGAGGATAAGGTAAACAAGGAGAAATTATTTACTTAAGAGAGATTAAACTATTTTCAAGCACTTCAAATACAGTAACATAATTAGTATACAAACAATGAGCTAATTATTCCTTGGCTCTGGCTTAGCAGAAAGCTCATTTGGGGGAGGGAGATTAGGCAGGGGAGGGGGCCTTCAAAATAGGAATAACTCAACTCCTCTGGCCATTCTAGATGCAAGAAGTGAACTGATGGAACTACATACCCACTCACTCCCAGGCTACCAGGAAAATATGGCAATCATCACCCAAATCTCCAGCCTTCATAAGTGAACACGTACCAGGTCCAGGTGCAGAGCTGTTTTTAAAAGCTCAGCATCCTGCCCCATCCCAAAGTCCCAATTTCTTTTTCCTTTTAAAACTGAAGAGTTAGATTTAGAGAGAGAGAGAGAGAGAGAGAGAGAGAGAGAGAGAGAGAGAGAGAGAGAGAGAGAGAAAGAAACAGTGATGAAAAACTTGGGAGAAAACGTGGCTACAGCACATCTCTAGCAGCTTATTAGGAGCAAGACTTGAGCAAAGAATCAGAGCCGCTCATTAGTGATAATGTCAGCTCCAGAATTAGCTGTGCCATTTCTTCCAGTCTTCCTGCATATTTGTTCACGGTCACACCACAGATTAAGCACTTAACCTGTGCCAGCTGCTGGGAACAGAGATGTCATTGGACACGGATCTCGCCTTCCCCTTCCTCTTATCTCCCATCTACCCCTTATTATTTTCTGGATGCCTCATTGAGAGGTGACAATGGGAAAATTTTCAAAATAAGAATGGGGGGTATTTATGTTTCAAGATATAAACCACAGAAGCAAAGTAGATCAAGGAAGGTGAGAACGTGTGAGTGCTGTAAGCCAATACCCTGTATAACTGCCAGGGATTTTCGTGACAGTGTTTTATGATCAACCTTTCTAGGATGGATGGCTGCTTAGGAATTGGTTACAAACAACGAAAAGAAAATGCCCAGAGTCTACAGATAGAAAATACGTTTAGGCACCAAAGCTCAATTGTTTTCCAAAAGATATTTCCTCCCTACGCAAAGGACGCATCTACATCATGCATTCATCCAGCCAGCCATCATTTGTTTTTTTATTCCTTCATTTGTCTATTCATTCAGCTATTATCTATGGAGACCCTACTATCTGCCAGGCAATGCACAGGCCCTAGGGATGAAAGGGCTTGAAAGAAAAGGAATGGGAAGAGAAGGGGAAAAAGAGAAGTTTCTGTCTTCATGGACCTTGTAGTTTAGTGGAAGGGGAAAGATGCTATCTAAATAATCACAAAAATGAAGCATTTGCAAACTGTGATAACTGCTATACATGAGCAGTCCAGGAAACCATGCAGCACACAGCAGGTAGCTGGTCTATTTGGAGGAGCCAGGGGAGGCTTCTGTTCGAGGAACTCACAGAGGAACGGGGCAGGTGTGGAGACCTGAGAAACGGGAGAGTGGTGATAAAGGTCGCTGGAGGGGCAGGGGGAACCAGATCACACGAGGCACATCAACAATGTATGGCCTAATAAGATTGTCTTTCATCCAAATAGCAGGAGGGAGCTGTTAGATATTGATGTGTTCTCAACAGTGGAGTCAGAAGTCCAGATTCATGAGTTCAAACCGTACCTTGGATGTTGTACCTGTGTGTGTTTCTATGTATGTGTGTGAGTGAATCCTTACATCAGCACGGGGTAGCTCTAGAAGAATACAAGGAAACTGATGTTACTGGTTGCTTCTGGGAAGGAAACTAAGAAACTACAAGCTAGAAGTAGAAGAGAGACTTCACGGTCACTGTACCCTTGGAACAGAGTGGGAAGGAAAAGGCATCAGTAGCTATAAAGAAAAAGGGAGGAGGGTCACTAAATTAGAAAAATGCACAGAATTATGGTGGGAAAAACAAAACAAAACAAGATACATATTAAAGAACCAGCTCCATTCCAGCCTGATTTTTGCTGGCTTGCCCATAAGGAGAACTCCAAAGTGCAGGAGTGGAAGCAGCCAGCATTCCAGCCAAAGAATTCTGGCTTGCAGGATAAAAACAAAAACAAAACAACTATACCAGGTTTAAGATAACTGGCAAGAGCCAGATACTATCTCTGCAAGCCCTGCTCAGATATACCTTGAAAGACGGCTGCAGGGAAAGTTTAGAAACTTTCTCCAAAGTGCTACTTTCAACGGCTTTGACCATCTGGGCTAGAAAAGGCCCAAACAAGCAAAATACAAGACCCAGCAAATGCAGGCACAAGACTGTAAAAGGAGGGTGAAGAGGCGGTTTGCAAGGTCAGCATGATGCTGAGCGGCTAATTGATGGGGCTGTGAACCTCAGGCAAAGCAGTTTGGGGCAGAGAGGGGAAAAAAATGCAGTTAAAGGAACGTTGTTTTTTTTTCTGCCCTTTTTTTTTTAAAAAAAATACCACTTCAAAGTGTTGACAATTATGAAACATGTCAGCTGGTAGCAGGAATTCATCCTACGAGCCGTAAGTGACAAGCAATGAGAACCCGAATCCTGAAACTGGATGGGCTTCAAAAGTTCCTGACAATCACTGCCATAAATCATCCAGGCGTGTCAATCTTTAGCTGGAAGAGGCTTTGCAGACAACAGCAAACATGCAAAACAAAAGCTCCAGCAGAAAAGGGGTGCCACGCTCTGGACAGGAAAGGATGCCACTCTCGTGTCAGCATCGTCTCTGCAGTTAGAGAGGCGGCCGTTGGGCATAGGTGGCGATCAGAGACGTCACCCGCCACTGTCACCATAATGAAAGTGCAAGAGACACGGGGGCCAAAGTCGACCACAATCTCCCTGGGGTCCGTGTTGGCTCTACGAGGAGAATTTCAGCCCCCAGCTCACCGGTAAGGCCCACGCCCCTCTCCCCAGCAGCCTCGTATTCAGTTGAGGTGAGGACTGGGAGGGAAGATGGTGGAGCCACAGCGTTTATTTCATCCGAATCCCCAAGTGAAAGGCTTGGGTCGTTACTTTTCATTTACTCGGAGTCTGTGACTCAGTCCTGATACACATGAAAAAGGGTAATCCCTAGACTCCTTTCTCTTTCAATTGCCCTACTTTTATTTCTTTTAATTCAATTAAACACAGCCAACCTGCCTCCTAGTTCTAGGTTTTTAATATAAACTGCCAAAATTTCAAAAGGGTAAAAGAGATCGCTCCTTCAGATAATATCCATGTCATCCGGAGGAGTCTGGTCCATGTGAAACCACTTGCGAGAGAAAAGTCGCCTGAAAAACAGTAGTAGTAAGTAGATTTTCATTCGACTTCCAGCTCCGCCACGCTGCGGTTACAGTCAACCTAATTGTTTCTGGGGTCTTCTATCTTTGGGGGGACGGGAGAGGGGGGAGGGGATGGTGTAAGCTACCAGAGGCAACAGTCAGCTGCTGATTCACCTGACGTTTGGGCCACGTCTAACCCCTCTGACAGGCCATTAGTCCCACGTTCCAGACAGTGCCTTTTCCAACAAGAAGGTTCATTTGAAACAGAGAAAGCAAGATCTCAGGCACCAGATTGTCCAAAGCAATGACCCAACACACAGCCACAGAAATCTAGTTCACCCAAAAGGGCACTTCCAGCCCCATACAAGAACCTCAAGTAGGAACAACTGTTTTGCAGTGATCCATCCTTGGGTCCATCGGTCTCATCGGGAAATTAAGAAAGGGCAGGTTTCACCTCATGTTTAAAGAGTGTTTTTGAGTTTACAAAGTAGTTTTTCCTGTCCAGCCCGTGTGGGTCAGTGGTTGAGCATCGACCTATAAACCAAGAGGTCACAGATTCAATTCCCGGTCAGAACACATGTCTGGGTTGTAGGCTTGATCTCCAGTGGGGGGCATGGAGGAGGCAACCGATCGATGGATAGAAATGTTTCTATTCCTCCATTCCTCTCCCTTCCTCTCTTAAAAAAAAAAAAAAAAGAAAAGAAAAGATCAAGAAAAGGCAGTTTCTCCTATCTACATTATGTAGCATTAGCTACATCCTACAAATGTGGAAGAAACTGAGGTTCAGGGAGTTGAACGGACCTGGCCCAGGGGCCTTCAGCTAAGGGTGAGAGCCAGACTGTAGTCCAAGTTGTCTGATCATTGGCATCCCTCTCTGTCTATAACAGCTAGCTGAGTATCAGCTTCCATGAAATGTGGATCCAAATGGCAAGCAGATTCCTTGTAGACCACACAAGCTTTGAGCTGAGCTACACCCATCTGAGAAACACTTGCCATTGCACGCTGAGCTCTTAGCAATGATCTAACATCCCATGTCCCCATAGCAGCATGAAGTTTTCAATCTCCAATCACCTTTACTTAGCCCCCTCCCCCAAACTTCGCAGAGTCTATCAGCACTTTGATGAGTTGCCATTCATTTAAATGTAGGTAACATGACAAAATGGAAAGGGCTGAATTTGAATCCACTCCCCATTCCCTTCCTGATGGTCTTGGGAATTAGTACCTCTTATTAGTTCAATCTTAGAGTTTACAGTTATCAACAATATGCATTTATCAACACATATTAGCCAGGCTGTTTAATGCTTGAGTCTACTTTTCCATTAATGGAAATGTTGCAGTTTCTAAATGAATTACGGTGGGAATTAATGGCTGCCAAAATGAGTTTTCACCTACAAGTGAAAGTTTTACAACCAATTATGCAGCTGGATCAGAAGAATAAGAGGGAAAAGTGGGGCTCCAACCCTCCAAGGCCCTCGTGGGGAAGACAACATCGAAAGCAATGACGCCTACAACACTGGACAGATGGTGGAGGCCCCGATGCGTGGGCCTCTGAAGCAGCCACGCTCTTCCGAGAGCTACCAGCACACCACTGGCTGCCCAGAGCCATGCCAGAGAAAGGGCAAGGACGCATCTGGCCTCAAGGAAAAATAAATTCTACATAAAAGCACACTCGTGAGTTAACTGGGGAAATACCAGATAGCTCTAGAAATTCGATGCCTGAGAGAATTCTCAATGGGAATGCTAACATGCTCCATTCACCAGATGCTGTGCTTTTCCCTGAATATAGGAATCTGCCTACTTTGTTTAGGTGGGTGTCGGAAAATCTGGTGTTTTCCAATTTTCCTAAATGAAATAAAGGAAATTAAAATACATATTTCCCTGTATAGGTGGTTGGTTGATAGATGAATCGACTATAAAAAGGAAGTAAAGGAAAAGAAGAAAATAAAAAGAAACATAAGGCATAAAGCAATGTGTTATAAAGAAAGATGCACACATTAAAAATCAAAATATGTTCATGGCGAGTTGGATAGACAATAGGTGCTAAGCAATGTACAAAGATCCACATGTAACAAGTAAGAGTTTAAAATAAGAAACAATGATAAAGACGCATTGGAAGAATCAACATTTATGAATATAAAAAACAAAACTTGCAAGGAATCCTAGGAGTCATGACATGTACAGGCAATACTCAATTCAAAGTGTGGACTCAGGTAGAGCATAGAACTAGGCTTGACAAGGGTGTGAGACCACCGCAGAGTCACTGACTTCTCCAAGAGTCAGCTTCCCCGTCTTACAAGTGAGGATCATGCCATGCTAAACTCCTGCGTTGTAACATGGCAGCACAAAGTACATGCAATAAACCTCACTGATGTTTCATCTGTGGATAAACTTGATTTGAACATGACAAGCCACATAGCCAGTAGCGGTGCTCTTTGGAGAGTCAGTGTGCCCAAGCCAAGAGTCAACATCTCCGTTCTTCTTTACTTGCTGTCAACAAATGTCACCCAGTACTAACTTCAGCTGCATACTAGAGCTCCGAGTGGAGGCAACTTACTTGCACATTCCTTATTGATTCCGAGCACAAATATTTTCCCACAAGTATGTGTTTGCTCTCCCCCAGGTTAAATTACAAATTCAACCAAACTCTTGACACTCAACATTTAAACTTCACCAAACAGCTCTATGCCCCATACAATGTGGGTGGCCTGCTGTCTGCACACTGTCCAAGGATGATATTTATCCAGAAAATTCCCAGGAATAGTTCCTCATGAAAGTTGCCAAAGTATTTAGCTCTCAATCTGATAATGATCAGATTTAAATGCGGGCTTTTCTCTTTGAGACTCTTCGAGCATCTCCTTCATTCCACCGCCCTCAAATAAAATAACCGCAGAGTGGTTCAGGCAGGTAAAAGGTTTTGTGAGACGGGTTTTCTTCTCTCCTGTGTTTTCCCATACTAACGAAAGTTAAGGCTATAAAAGCCAACGTGGGCAGGACAAACTCAAGACGCTGAGAGAAAATGGGGTGAAAAAACAATACTGAGTGACAAATAAATAACAGGATTCCAGGAAGAAGAGGGTCTGTGCCATATAAACAATAATTAAAGCACCTAGGAGCATGTGTTCTCTTATTAGGAATATCTTCATCTAGGTTCCAGGTCTATGGTTTAGAAAGAGAAATTAGAGGGTTCTCTGGGTCTTGGCTTCTGTTTCTAGAAAGTGCAATGCCTCTTTCCTCCTCTCCCCCTCCCAAAGTAAAGGGCGGGGTGTGGGAAAGGGGATGAAAACACCAAAGAAGGATCAAAAAGGGACGCCTGACCCACCTTCCCGCAAGGTGATCCATGCTTCTGCTTCCCCTCCCTCTGAATTTGCACTCAGGAAAAGGGAAGCCTATTCTCCGGGATGTGCACCCTCAAATGATGCGGAGGGCACAACAGCAGTGCCAGTGAGTATAGCAGAGCCTGGCAGGATAATGAACTGGAGACAGTCTGCCAGGCTCAATGGGGTGGAAACTACTACTCAACTCTATCTAATTGTTGTCCAGTAAGAATCGGGGCCCGGAACTGCTCAATAAAATATAAAAATTTAGATTCCTTTTCATGTGAAAAAAATCTCAAAGTGCAATGCATTCAAAATTAAAAGGTTTTAGAGCCAATAAAACTCTCCTGGGGGCAACAAGTCTTTGAATTTTCAAAGATAGGGTCTACTCACCCTTGATCTGCACCCACACCTCGGGAGTAAACAGGGGGTTATTTGTTATCCCCCTCCACACCTGACCCTCAAAGAGATGGTAAGCGTCTATCTCACATAAGGTTAAATTCCCTCCCTCCCTTCCTTCCTTCATTTCTTCACAGAGTTACCCTTTTTGTTTTATGGTGGTGGTGATGAGAACACTGAAGATCTCTCTTAACAAATGTTAAGTATACAAAACAGTATTATTAACTACACATTGTACATTAGATTCCCCATCTTATACCTGAAAGCTTGTACTCTTTGACCTACATCTCCTCATTTCCCCTACCCCCCAAACCCCTGGCAACCATGGTTTTATTTTCTGTTTCCTTGGGTTTCTAGATTCTGTATGTAAGTCATACCGTATCTGTCTTCCTCTGCCTTATTTCACTCCGCATAATGAAACAAGCCTGTATCGTCCTAAAGCAGTGGTTCTCAAATGCCAGCGTGCATCGGAATCACCAGGAGGGCTTCCTACCACAGACTTCTAGGCCACAGCCCCAAATTTCTGCTTCCCTAGGTCTAGAGAGGGGCCTGAGAATTTGCATTTCTGACAAATGCCCAGCAGATGTTGCTGAGGCTGCTCCAGGGACTGCGCTTTGAGGACCACGGAATTAAAGGCAACCAAGTGTTGTTTTTTTAACAGAATTATTTCACTTACTTTGCCGCTTTAATTTTACTCTTAATCTAGTTGCTCAGCTACCCAGGCCTTGGCATCTTACATAGCGCATCAGAAGCAGGGTGTAATTGTTTAACACTGGCTGCAAGTTTGGGGAGGAGTCCTAATTTGTAGTATTGCTAGTTTCTGTGGGGTAAATACTGCCATCATGGCCAACTGAAAGCTACCAATATCTCATCAACCAGCTAGTCATCTTTAGGGCACCACTGAACCATAAGGAAGTGTCAGGGGTCACGCTGAAATTTAACCTTAAAAAGGGGAACCCTTTGTGCACTGTAGATGGGCATGTAAATTGTTGCAGCCATTATGGAAAACAGTAGGGAGATTCCTCAAAAAATTTAAAAATAGAGCTACCACATGATTCAGCAGTTCCACTTCTGGGTATGTATCCAAAGGAAATGAAATCAGCTTCTCAAAGACATATCGGCACTCCCATGTTCAGCGCAGCCTTATTCACAAAAGGGTCTGTGCTAATGTTCGTGACTCTCTAAATAACCTGGTATCTTTAAAATCCCCTCAGAGTTACATAGAGTCTTTCACCAAGAGAGTGAATTTCACTTTTAAGCTAAATTTGAATGTTATTCCAAGGTACATCATTTAATTAATAACCAGGCTTCGGGTGTGAAAGTTGCTCTCAAGAAGAAATTCTGTGTATGCTTCTTCCCAGTTCAACCCCTTTAACTATGAAATATATCACTTAGAAAAATACAGCACGATTTCAGTTTAGAGCTTCTAACGAGAAAGTCCAAGGCAGGGGTTGCTACCCCTCTGGCTGTCAAGAGTCCTTAGGAGGTTAAGTAATTCCAGGTATTTGTACCCACTCCCTGTTCTCCAGACCAGACTACATATTTGGGAGGCCTGTCCAGCTGGAGGTGGAGACCCTTGCATTTGGGACTGTGTTAATCCTTTTGAAGTTTGGGGATTCACCACTTCTTTGCTATTGTTCAGTGCTCAGAATTCATTGGTACCATAGAGAAATGTAAATATGGTGTTTTGGTAGCAATACTACATGATCTGTGCCAACACTCAGGTCTTTATGTGTCAAGAACATTACCTATGCAGCTGTAAAAAGAGAGATTTCTTACCCTTTGGGATAGCATGGATGGACCTGGAAAATATTACGCTAAGTGAAATAAGCCAATCTGAGAAAGACAAATATTGCATGATCTGAACAAAATGAATTGACCAACAAAATAAGACCCGAAGCATGGAGGCATGGAACAAACTGACATACCTCGATGTGGGTTTGGAGAGGCGAGAAGAGATAAACCAAAGAACTTATATGCTTATATGCATAGCTCATGGACATAGGCAATAGGTAGTGAAGACCTGGGGCGGGGGGGGGACTTGAAGGAGGGGGGCAAAGAGGGGAAACGGGAGATATCTGTAACACTATCAACAATAAAAATATATTTAAAAAGAAAAAAAAGAACATTATCAAAATGTGTGTATTCCGACTCAGGGCATGGCTCCCGCCTCCAAGGATCGCTTCCTAAAATTCCGTTTCCCATTTATTGAAAGGCAAGTTTGTACATGATTATGTTCTAAATCAACTGCAGTTCCTATGGTTCCACATGAGGTGCATGTATTAGCAAAACCAACGTGCAAGCTGGGTAGCTGTTGAGTTGAACCATCACTATATAATTTTAATCACTGACTGTTATAAAAGAGATGGAGAGAAGCTAAAGATTAACTGGGAATTAAAGGCAAACTAAAAATGATAACAATAATACAACTAATAAGGTAAGAGCAGAGGAAAGCCTACTCCAGTTAAGATTTATTCAACACCCACTATAGTGGATGTAAGATTCCAATTATGCAGATGGTAGACTTACATCCCCTACTCTATGTATCGGGTTGCCCTTCTAAACAGCGTATTTTTTTAAGAGGTGCTTCTGCGTGTGTTCTGTTTATGTTTGAGACATTTCTGGAAGTGACCTAGTTTAATTTCAAATCCCTTTGCCATCTTGCGGTGGGTAATTCTGAAACAATCCTAAAAAGGTACTATCATTTTTTCTTAAAAGGAAGCTTTGAATCAGGGACACGTTTCCTTGGTTACCAGAATCACAAGCACATGTGCCATTTCAAACACTCCCTCCCAGCTAGCTTAGGACAAGATTTCTGGAACCCCTAAGTCTCCGGAAGACAAGCGATAATGGCCAGTAACATCTCGGAGAGTCCTGGACCGTAGGCTATTTATTTGAGGCAACGTTTTTAGGCACAGAAATAGCAGCCACCCTGAAGATGACAGAAAAGCAAATGGCATGCAGATCACACAGACACTAACGCGACAGTGCCCTGGCCTCATGCGCGCATCTGAAGTCACCATCACCGTGCTCCGGGTGACCCGCGGCGTCGCAGAAGGAAGTAGCACTGGGCAGAACCCTCACTTTGTCCTTTCCCCATGAGGTCTCCGCTTCCAGCCTCTGACACCCAGGATGAGTATAAACCAAACAGGGACCAGTGGCCAGGGGCCTCTCTGACTCCACCCTTGCCACAGGCTGCAGAGGCCGGAGAAATAATTCGGTCAATGGCCAGAGCATGGCAGTCATCGTGTTGTCTGGAGGCACGGGCTTCATTTGTCACTGAGAGAGCAGGGATTCAGTTGCCACCAGAAAAGCAGAGATAGAAACCATCCCCCACAGGCGTGAGCAGCAAAAGGTGTTTATAAAGGCTTTAAAGTTTTAAATAAAAAACTAAATTATAAATGGCATCATATGCGTTGGAAAACACAGTGTCTGATAACATACTAAGTATCATATTAAAGTAGTGTTTTAAAGAGGGTCTTAACAGGATCAGAGCATGAATTTGTTTGGCAAAGAGAGAATAAAAAGGAAATGGACATTTTCTGAATACCAGCCGTGGGCAGGTTAGAACTGTGCTTGGCTGTTCATGCAGAGTGGAACTTAATCCTCAGCCCGTCCTGTGCAAGGTGCGCTGCTGTCCTCAGCTGCAAGCAGGAGGGCTGGGGGCAGGGCAGGCACAGGTCTCAGGACAGTCTTGGGGGCAGGGCAGACGCAGGTCTCAGGCCATCAGAAGTCAGTGCGCTTTCCAAAGGAACACTAGTAGGATCTGTCCTAAAGTCACCACACATTACCCAGGTACAATGGAAAAGTTTAAAATAAATCTGCCCTTTTTTGAAGTTCAAACTTTTTAAACTGGGATGCAATGCTTACCATTTCCTCCTAATCTACAATATTTAGAGGAATAAAGAAAAAAATGTATAGCAGAAACAAAATTTCCCACAGAAGACAAATGAGTGACAACTTCAGATGCAACTTCTATGAATGCAGTTCGAATTCCCTCTCTCCCTCCCCCCCATCTCTCCCTCAAAAATCCCAAACTCTTAATAGGCACAGTTTCTCAATCCATTAAAAAATAAATGTATCTTCCTCAGAAATACGCTTTCCTTTACCACACTTGGAACCCATACTGAACATTTCTTTAAATTCATAAATATTCACATCTGGACTTCTTCCAAGTTAAAATTTTAAAAAGCTGACATAATGGGTCTGTTGGGATTTTTCTGCTTCTCCAGGATGAGAAGTTAAATAGGATAAATTCACGAGAACAGAGTCGGTAACCTCTTTAACCTGCGCAGAGAACGCCCTGTCTCTCTCGCACGCTACAAGCTGAGCGTGGGCCCTTATCTCAAACTGAACAAACACGAGCCCCTACGCATTCATGACACATTTTACTCTGGTGTCTTTTGCTTCCTTTTCTCTGTAGCTCGGGTGCTGGGGTGTTTGGCTGGTTTTGTTTGTTTTTTTCCATGTTTCTGTGGCTTCCAAACTTACATTCCTAAATTCCAACTCACTCCTGAATTCCACTTTCATATTTCCCGCTGGCTAATGAACATGTTCATACACACGCTCCCTGGGAACTGCAACGCTGACATGCTCAGAAACATATTCTCCCCCACCAGATTCTAACCGTGGTAATGACACCGCTCTCCAGCCAGTTACCGCAGCCGGACCTCTTTCCCCTGCACCTTTTTGGCTCCCCCACAACCTGTCTATTCTGCCCTCTGATGTGTCTCAGCGGCCTCCCCTTTTTTGCCACCTGGCATGAGCCTCATTCATCTCCTGCCTAAGATACCGAAATGGCGCGCTAACTTCTCTCCAAGTTTGAGCCTCTCCCCAGGTACTCCAGCTTACCCACCACCAGCGCTATCCAGCAGCCCCCTCTTCTCCATGGTTTCGCTTTCCATATTTCAGTTACCCGTGGTCCAAAAATTTTAAGTGGAAAAGTACATCTGTGAATTGATTTTTTTAAAAAAAAAGATGTATTCCTTTCTTCTAGAAATAAAGGTTTCATAAGTTTTAAATGGGCATCATCTAATTCTAAACAATGAAAGTATATATTTTTTAAAATGTATGTTGGGCTAGATATGCCCAGATAATTTATTGGCTATTTTTTTTTTTTTTACTCCAAGGTTAAGCCTATCATCTATCTCAATTTTAAGAACCAGAAGTACAATGAAAAGACCGCCAACTGGTTATGTCAAGTCAAAATGCCAGAAAACTGAGACTTTTTTTTTTTTTTTTTTTAGAAATGGCTGATGAATTATTTTCACTGAACACCCAAGCAAGCACCAAGAATTCACATGAATTATGAGTAAAGATGAAAAGGTCTAAAACTTCCTTTGGCTGGGCCAGTGAGATGGGATACTAACTGTGCAGGCTTGATGGTTTTTTCCAGAAATAAATGAACACACAAACAAAACAAAACTACTAAAGCAGACAGGCAACTAATAGCACTTCCACTACGTCCATTTAGCATGCCCACTTCACACTCCCATTCTGAAGTGTACCTGGATTTCAAAAATTCTATGACAGCACAAGATAGAGCCCTGCCACGCTGAAACTGCGATTTAATGAAGAAGCTCTCTAGCTCATAAAAATCTCAAATGAGAAGTCTCTGACCAATGTCTGACCTCTGAAACCTCCTTCCTTCCCATTATGGCAAGTAACCAGATTTTGGTGTATTTTTTTTACATTATTTTTAACAAATTGCTCCATAGTTAAAAAAAAACAAAAAAAACCCCACCCTGCTGGTCTAATTACCAGACCTTAAAACTACAGACTCATGCCAACCCCTGCAGCAACTCTTTCTTCCTACAAGTGTCTTTGTTCCCCGGAGATGGGAATCCCAAGAGTAATTAAAGTGATGGGAGATTGCAGGAAACTGTTTTATGAAGCCATCTTTTGGTTATCTTGGGAGATAAGGCTGGGAGAAAATGCTAGGCGCATTTGTTGGGTTACTGATTACATCACACATCTGTCCTTCATTACCCTCTTCTCTTAGTCTGTGTTTTTGCCTTGCTTCCATAGACTGGACTGCAAGTCTAAGGGGCCAGTGCCATGCTCAGCATTATCAGTGGACATTTCCTTTTGGCATCCATCGAGAACACCCACGCTGCAGCTGGAATGAGGCAGAAAATAGTGGTGTTTGGCCAGATGGAAGGGCCACAGATAAATGTGTGAGGGGGGCACCCAAAGCCAATCTCTTCTCTCCTCTAAGCTCCTGCAGCTTCTATGAAGGCACTTGCCACGTTCTGCCCCATTTCCATGAGTTTGGTCTCCTCCAGCAGACTACAAGCTCCCTGGGGCAAAGAACTTCCTTGTTTCTCACAGTATGGAGGACAAAGCCTTAGAAAATATGTGAAAGGAAAGAACTGTCCTTGTTTAACAGGAAGCAGTAAACAGTTGTTCACAGGAGGTCTCTGAGCTGAGCCACTAAATTTCCAACCCTCAGGTCAGCCCAGGCTCGGGCCTCACCCAGACTCCCAGAGAGGAAGTTCATGTTCTAAGCCACAAGTTCCCCAATCTGTCAGTGTTGGGGTCAGGTTATTGCAGGGCACCCCATCTTCCTGCAAAGCAAGCATTATCCGTAGACAAATTAGAAGTACACACATATCTTGTCACAAATGTCTGAAATGCAAGGCCATTTCTAAACAATATTAAATTTATTGTAAATTTTCTTATCCACAACATTGTAGAAAATGACCAGAAGTGTTTGTGTAGGGCGTTCCACACTTGAACAGTAACCACGAATCTTCAAGTCTGAAGACCACTGGGATTTCCTCCTCCAGGCATCAGGCAGCTGACATGTACAGGGTGAAAAGTCCAGTCCTAGTCTCAGAACCAGTGTGATGTGATGTGGTCAAACTATGTCTGCACTCGATGAATCCATTCAAAACCCAGCACTTCAGATGTGCCAGGCACCTTTTTATTTATTTTTTAATATATTTTTATTGATTTCAGAGAGAGGAAAGGAGAGGGACAGAGAGAAACCTCAATGATGAGAGAGATTCATTGATCAGCTGCCTCCTGCACGCTCTCAATAGGGGATTGAACCCGCAACCCAGGCATTTGCCCTGACCAGGAATCGAACCCTGACCTCCTGGTTCATGGGTCGACGCTCAACCACCCACCAAGCCACACCAGCTGGGCCAGGCACCTTTCTAGGCATGGGAGAAAACAGAGAAGGTCTTTGCCACAAAGCAACAGGGGTAAGGATGATACAGGTACCTAGCTCACAGGACTATTGTAAGAATTCCATACCAAAGATTGGAGGTGAAGCCCTTAGAACAATGTGTGGCACATGAACCATGTTCCTTGATAAATGGTAGCTGTTATTTAAAGCAGAACGTGTCGATTGCTACCATCTGGAAGAATTATGCTGGATGTACTTAATATCTATCTCTCCCTCTCTCTTCCTCTCTGAAATCAATATAAATATATTAAAAAAAAAAACAAAACAATGAAAAATACATTGGCCAAATATCACATCTGTCACTTGCTGAGCCTGGGGCTGGGTGAGGAGACCTGGCCAGCTGCATGGATGAGGTCCCTCCTACCAACTCTTTCTTTACAGTTTGCCCTGATGAACATCAATAAAGCACCTGTGAAGGAGTTTGGGGCATGTGTACCAATTACCCATCTCATGAGCCTTCCACTGTCATCACGGAGGCTTGTAAGTAGTCCCCAAATCCACCTTGTTCTTTAAGCCCACCAGGCTTTTGCTACTCCTCTTGCTGATCACGCCCTTCCCTGTCCTCCTTGCCCTGGTACACCTGATATAAGCCACCCATCCTTAAAGACGAAGCTCATACAATGCCATCTCTGAAGCCTTCCTGGCTCTCTCACCTATGCCCACCTCAACACCTATCACAGCCCCCATTTATTAAATTATTCTCACTTCTTTTATGTCCATTTTGTCATTAGACTACTCTTCTTGTATGCCTAACACCAAATTCAGGGCAACAGGCATACCTCAAATATTTCTTTTGCCCATTTACTCAGAGAATATTTATTGAGCTCCAACTCTATGGCACACCAGTTCCAATACTCCAGATATATGGCAATGAGCCCAACAGCCCATCCCTGATCTGTGGAACCACCATCCTCCTGCGGGGACTGCTCCTTACCGCTGTCTCCCCACCACTGTTCTCACCAGATCGCCCACAGCAAGGATTCCAGGCACAAGCAGCAGTTGAATGGGGCATGCTTTCATGAATAAATAAGTCAACCTCACTGTTGGGTTATTTGAAGTGTGAAGCAAAACCAAATGCCTAGAGCCATTACTGTCCTGTGGGTTGTTACCACAAAGTTTCACCCTTTACATCCCTGCCTTGGTGATTCGGTGCCCTGTTTTGAAAATGAGGAAACACTTTATCTCCCAAACTTGGAGCTCGATGCCCATGGGGAACTGGCAGAATTATTTCTAACCAACAAGATAAATTACACACGCAATTCCCCCATCCAGACTTTCCTTCATGAAGCTTCTACTGGCTAACACTATCTGATATGACGTTTTTTCTCACATTGAATCTCAGCAACTTTACATGGTCCCCTTGTGCACCTGAGCACTCACTTATTTACATACTGTCTTAGCATTGAGCCTGGCAGGTTCACATAGATGTGTATTTCTCGTCCAACTCCACTACCAGCTCCATGATGTAAGACACATGCCTCTGATTCATCTTCATAGGAAAGAAATACCATGTGGCCAGGCAGTTACTGAATTTCCCCAGAGCAAACAGGATGTGGGGAGCGGGAAGTGGGGCGTGGGGAGAGGGTATGAGAGCTGTGCATGTGGCTGATAACACATTTTCCAGGAAGATTCCCCTAAACAAAGGGAGGTGAAGACACCTAGAAAGGTCTTAGCCCAACATTTTAAATGGCCCAATGGGAGACAGCAAGACCTAGGCAACGTATTAAGAAACAGGTGACCAAATAGTACTCAGCCAATGAAGAACCAGAAGAGGGACTAAATAAATAGGCTACGTTCCCTGCCCCACACGCGTGCCTGTATAATGGGTGCCCGCTCTTGAGAGTGTTATTAAAAGTCTCATTTTTGCCATGTTTCTGTTTCCCAGTCTGTCATTTGAAATTTGGACAGGTGAGCCATTTCTCACACATGATTAATGAGACTTCCTCTGCAGTAGTGACACTTCACATAGTGTGCACACAGCAGGCGCTCAATAAGTGCTTGTTACATTTCATATCCAGAAAAAAACCTTTTAGTCCTTACACTTCTGCTATTTGGGGGCAGAAGAGCCCCTATTTATGGCAAAAAATAGGTTGAAGTCTAACTCACTTCCAGAAAGGGAATGACATAATTTTTGAGAGAAAAAACTGCCTGGAGAATAAACACTATCAGCTACAGGGAGCTTCCCACGATCTCATCAACTTTTTCTAGCCTGTTAAAAACCAGGTAACTAGTTTACATATGTTCACTGTACACATTCTGAACCTATGAGGTCTTTCAAAAATTTGGCCTCACTATCTCTCCTTACCTTAAAATGACTGCAATCGAATATCAGGATTATTAAATGATGCAGAACAAAGAGGAACGTTGTCGTTTTTTGCCTTTACCTAACGTTTTCTGTGTCCTTCCTATGTGCTGGTCATTATGCAAAACCACTTGTGTGATCTCACTTAATATCAAAATAGTCCTCAGAATGCTGGTTTTTCTATTGATCCCATTTTATAGCTGAGAAATATTAGAGATCAGAGTGGATATGTCACACAGCTGAGAACTGGCCAATCAAACCAACAGTTGTTGTCCCCACGGCCCACATACCATCACCCAAGGAGTCAGAAAGGTACGGCCTGAGGGCCAAATCCAGCCTATGGCACACTTACATAAACAAACTTTTACTGGAGCATAGGAGAGCTCATTTGTTTACACACTGTCTATGGCTGTTTTCTTGTTATGACAGCAAAGCTGAATCATCGTGACAGAGACTGTATGGCCCATAGAGCCTAAAATATTTACTATCTGGCTCTTCACAGAAAAAGTATGCCAACCCCTGGCCCAGGCTACACTGGCAAAGATAACATGTTTAAGTGTTAGCGATCTTCTAAAAGGCCCAACACGTCGTGCACAAAGTATTGAGCTCGCAACAAAAAAAGAAAGCTTTCCCATGACCTTAAAAATCGAGAGTGGGAACAGTGCGAGTCATCTGCTGTCTGTTTCTGAATTATAAGTTGAGCCTGGCATTAGTAAATGCCTCATTACTCTAACTCCCATTTAGGAATAAATATACTCAGGATATTAGAAGTATTTATTGCTTGCAGAACTGTCTGGTAATAAAGAAATTGCCCCATTGGTCAAACAATAATAGAAGATTTATCGATTTCCTATGCAAAGTATTATACTTAGACCTAAGCAAACTCAGAGAAGAAAGCACAAGTTCACCGCAAAGGACAGATGGGATGGTAGTAGTGGTGCGAACCTTCCTTCATTCGCGCTCTTAAGCGAGGGGAAGTTAGGGAGAGATTCTACATTATCCCCAAATGTGTAATCACAGCATGTGCATAATAATGAGGAATGTGGCACTGCTTTGCCTGCGATGAAGGCTGCGTTATAACTTTGCCCAGAACCCAATTCATCATCATTTCCCCTTTAACAATTAGCCTCTCCTGTGTCATCCATCTGTGAATGTCACCATCAAGACAGGCTCAGTCTCCCTCTTTCCCCCTCACGCACCATATGTAATACCTACCAGAGACCCTGCACCAAAGGCCTTCTTCTCCTTCTATTTCTGTGGCCTTCAAGCTCCTTAAGGCCCCCATTCTTCCTGGCTTATCCAAGCCAGAGTCTGGGGGTCCCATGGTATCCCATTTCAGTTCCCATGGGCCACACGTATTCTTCTAGAAGTGTTTAGTTTCCCATTCACACACCTCCCTGACTCCTCAGGGGCTACCAATTCAGGAAAATCCTTGATCCTGTGAGTTCAAGGAACACTCCCTAAAGCGCAGTCACCCACTAGGACCATCCGTGTCAGTAGGCCTCTGGAAAACTTAGGGGAGGCATAGAAGCTGCAGCTCACACTGACCGGCCTGTACCCTGGGCGGGGCCAGCTGTGTGCAGTCCACTGGCACTAATGGACTCTGGCCTCCCATCAAAGGACTGGCATGCCCCCCGTGCCAAGGCGGGCATGGAGGCAGAGAGGACAGGGGATAGCGGCGGGGCAGGCATTCAAACCAAGACTGCGGACAGCAGAGGCCCTGTCCGCGCCACTTCCCCTGCCTCTGCCACCTCTGAATTACTTCATACTTGGCACTCCTCGGAAGTGACTTTCAGAAAATTAAACCTAGAATTACACTGATATACTTCCCTTCCAAGATTGAAAACTCCTGGAGGGGAGGGCTCTAGTTTTCTTCATCTGGAAACCTCCTCTGACACCCAGCCTGGTGCCCAGCTGGAGCAAAATGAAGAACAAAAGGCCATTCCCTCCTCCAGGAAGCATAAGGGAGGATTGGGAATGAAAAGACGGCTCAGAAAATACATCAACAGAATACCCCCAAGAGGTCTTTTTTTTGTGGTTTGTTTAGCCCCCAACATATATTCACCAGGACTTCCTGAAAATAATTTTGAGGAAACAAAGACCATGAAGAATTAGCTGCCAGATTTGGAATGGTGCGTTTCTGGGGAGGAGGGGGAGGAATGGCCACATAGAGCGACTAGATTTCCCAGAGACTAATTTGTTTTCCTCCAAGAAAGGGGTAAAGCAGCCACCTTCCACCAGGGCTGCACATTAGAATCGCCTGGGGAGGCTTTAAAAATCGGATGGCCAAGCCACTCTCGGATCAGGGAAACCCAACTCTGGGGGTAAGCCCAGGTCTCAGGGGGAAGGGGGGAGCGGGGGGGGGGGGGGGTTATAGTTCCCCCAGGGGCTTCAAAGATGCAGCAAAATCTGCTGGAGTGAAGGGACCAGCACTGGAATTCTGGCTACACTAATTTCTAACTCTGTGACCTTAGGTGAGATACTCCCATGCATCCTTGTTCTTCAGCCCCAAACAGTCCCTTAGCCATAGAAAACGACCGCAGCTCAGTTTGCACCCACCAGGTCTGTTAAAAAGAAATCCTAATAGTACTTAACCTTCATCGGGTTATTTTCAGCACTGAAAACATCTAAGTTCTTAGAACAGTGCCCAGCACGTGGAAGGCACTCATTACATGCTAGTTACTTTTACCCTCCAAGGTATAAAGGATTTACAATGCACACCTCACAAGCAGAGGACTAAATACAAAGGACTTGATATGAAAAATGCTTAATAAATGGCACTCTCCCATTCTTCCATCCCACTCACAATTATCTCTGATTTAACTTAAGTGCCCTCAGGATAGAGAATCCTGGCTCTCTTGACACTTACCAGTACCTAGGGTTGCCAGATAAAATACAGGGGCATACTTAAGTATTTAAGAATTATTCCCTGTAGTCCTAACCGGATTGGCTCAGTGGATAGAGCATCTGCCTGCAGACTGAAGGGTCCCAGGTTTGATTCTGGTCAAGGGCACATGCCCAGGTTGTGGGCTCAATCCCGTGGCGGGGAGGGGGCGCATGCAGGAGGCAACCAATCAATGATTCTCTCTCATCGTTGATGTTTCTATCTCTCTCTCCCTTTCCCTTCCTCTTTGAAATCAGTAAAAAATATATTTTTTGAAAAAAATCATTCACTGTGTATCTGAAATTCAAATGTACCTGCCCACCCTGTATTTATTAAATCTTGCAACCCAAGATTTACCCGTCATTTAAATTTAGGCTAAAACTGAGGCTGGGAAGATATATACACGCATACCAGTATCTGAGACCTTCACTCCTTCGCTCTCTGGTAGCCAAAAGACATGTTTACTGCAATTTATAAGCAAGCAGCCAGCTCCCCTACATCAAGCAAGTCAATGCATTGTTCAGATGAACAAAGCTCAGGAGGAAACAATTCAAAAACAAAGAAGGGGGAAAGTTTTCCTAAACTCACTCCTCTCTTTTGCAGTCACTTCCCTGATACATAAATCTGAACTGTAGATCTGCACAGAAACCTGGCCTCTTGGTGGAACAGGCTGTGACCACCCCACAGGGCACAGGCGTCACTATACATTATTTAGCCCTATCAATAATGCAATACCAAAGTCATGCTTTGAAAGTTCTACGCCTTTACAGGTCTCTAAGATGTCACGTGTCTTATTTTTAATTTTGTTTTAACCCTCCCTTTAAAAAAAAAAAAAAAAGTAAGTTCATTTTTCCTTTTCAAAGCAATATTTCCCCTTAGAAGAAAGGCAGCAAACACAGACAGCCCAAAACAACTTCCTTGAATCTCATTTCATAAGATATGTATGCTGAGTACCCGAGCCAGGTCCCCGGGGGAATGTTCGGTTCTGAACAATGTTGTCCACTATGATGCTGGTATATGTGCAAGAAACGGAAGATGAAAACACGACAGAAGTTAAGAAGCATTAAGAGCCAATGAGTCAGCTAGTTCTGTAAGAATTGAATTAAATCAACCACCAGATTGTTCATTGATTATCACAACCAGCGAAAACTCTGCTGCAAAGGCACGTTTCCCAGTTCACTTGGCTAATCCCTTCTGAACAAGAATCTGAAGAATGAATACTATTCAGCCAATGGAAAGCTGCACAAATTAATCTCGCCAAGCGCCATGCTGGCAGCTGAACACAATCTATAAAATAATTCCAGACTATCATAAGCCAATAAGAAGAACTAAAGCTGTTATCCACTCTTCCAAAAAAAAAAAAAAAAAAGATCCAAGCTATAAAAGGTTCAACGTGACACCCCCACCACTTTATAGCCAACTGCTTCAGGCTGGAAGGTCATGTGAAAATATTTTTAAAAAGGAGAAAGATACGAAAGTAGAGCTTTTTAAAAAAAAACAAAACAAAAAACTGCAAAAAAACGTAAAAGGCCAACTAGGCACATCGTTCATCAATGTGGGTAAATTTCACATTAAACCCCAAACTGTAATGAATACACAGCATCAGCATGACCCCCCGTTTGCTTAGGTGAGTGACCACATATACGAATAATCTAAATGAGTCTAAAACAAGTTGATTAGATTTATTCTACAAACAGAAGAGATTAACTCATTTCACTGGGCAAGCAGCAGATTCAGAGAGGGACCCACGAGGTCCAGAATCCAGTTACTGGCAAAGTTCCAACCTCGCAAGGTGGTGAATACATGGTGCGGGGACAGCACAAAGGGAAGGGGCCAGGAGGACAAGAAACACCCCATTCACGACGCCGTGTCCCTCTCGCAGTCTATTTGAATGCTGCTCTTATGAGGCTGCCAGCTTTGAAAGTAATAAAAGAGGGGGAAAATATTGTAACTTACATCCAAAAGAAGGGAGTTCTCTGTTTGCCGTGCTCGCTAAGCGACAGAGGAAGACCTTGCCAAAGAGCCTTCATCTTCACGCGAAGCTTTGTATTTCGTTTTGGCCGCTGGGTTGGCAGTTTAGAAAGCACCCAGGTGAGGTGACCCAGAGTGTGTGAAGGGGGAAAACACAGCCCTGCCGGTGGACCTGGCCACGTGGTGGCAGGAGCCCCCTCACTGTCTGCTCAGTGTCACGTGTGACACCCCCCGTCACAGGTCAATGCTCCATGTTCCTCTCGCCCAGCAGTTCCTCCCAAGGTCCACGGACTGCAATCTGTCTGGTGTGCTTTTCATTCAAAGTCACGACCAATTCTGCCTACTTATTCACCTCAAGGTAAAATGACAGTTTGCTGCCCTCGGGGCTGAACGCCACTAGTCCTGGGAAGGAACGAAAGACACTGGATAAAGGAAGGAGGAGGCTGGGAGTGTGAAGGGAGCTCCTAGTTCTTAGTGACTGTCAGGCTTTGAAAAGGGCGTTTTCTACTATTATTTCAGATTATTCCACTTTAGCCATACATATATGGTAAACCTATATAAAGTATTATATATGTTTTATGTCATTGCATTTTTGCCCTCACCATTTTGTCCTGAAGTAGGACAATCTGTAATCCTTGCACCTTTGAGGAAATCGCTCTTTCGCTTACTGATGGTTCGCAAGTCTCGGCCTGCCTCCCACCTCGGGGGAAGCAAACTTTCTGGTAAGGAACCAGATAGGAGACATTCCAAGCTTTGCGGACCAGTGTCTATTGCAATGACTCAACTCTGCCACTGTGGGGGGAGATCAGCCAGAGATAAGAAGCGAATGAATGAATGCGGCTGGGTTCCAATAAAACTTTATTGATGGACACTGACATTTGAATTTCATATCATTTCCACATGAATAAACATTCTTCTCTGTTTTTTTTTTTAACCATTTCAAAATGTGAAAACCAGGAAGGGAGATTATGCTACTCTACGAATTTGATGGGAAAATGTTCTGTGTTGCTTCATGTTGTTTAAAACCTCATTCCTAGCTCATAAGCCAAGCGTCTTCTCCATCACAACACACAGAAAGAATGTAAAGAAACTCCTGCCATCAACACTGGCAGAGAAAGAATAATCCATGCATTGCAGCCATGATTAAGTAAAATGAACTCAGTTCACGTGTTAGCATGCAGTTTTGAGATTGGTCCTTTTTGAAATCTCTGAAGCATCCTGTAAATTCAGTTTGCTTCCTGGGCACAATCGCCTCTCAGTGATTCTGGAGAGAAAAGAAGAGTAACTAAAACCAGCTGAAAATCACAAAAATAGGAGATGAATAGGTTGGGCAGGGAAAACACATTAAGGGGAGGTGACCCTGGCCAAAGATGAAAGACCTATGGCAGGATGAATATTTTTCCCAATTAGCAATCAAGGGCTGATTTCCTAATATTAGAATGTGGAGTGAACTTAGCAACTAATCCATGTTCTTTTCCCCCGTTACTTTTCCCAAACAGAGTGCTGACCAGTTGCTGCAGGTAAACCCCCATCAGCTCTACACTCGATACGAGCAGCGTCAGTAAGATCAATCATGCACTAAATGGATCCTGAAAAGGTACAGTGTCTTCTCCACATGGCTGGCTTGCTATTTTCTGCTATCCAATCCCGACATAAAGTGTAATCACATTCGGAGGTCACACTGGCCTTCGGAAAGGGGAGCGGCCATACTGCATGCTTCCGGGAGAGTCAAGGGAAGCGAGGGTGTGGGAGCATTGCTAAGTGTCAAAGACATCTTTGAGAGTCATAAAGAAACTAGGCTTAGAGCTGGGAGGCTCCGCCCTCTCAGTGTCTTTCTACATTAAGGTCATATGTGAATCATGTCAACCAACCCTTACCATTGTCCACCCTTTAACAATGAGAGGGAGAACAACAGCAAATGAGCAAAATTGAGGCCACTCTCAATTTAGAGATGAAGGCGCCACACCACATTGGCCAGTAGGTAATATCCTGTTTGTCCTTGGTCAATCAGTTTGAAATGTTTAGGAAAGACTATCCAAAAAAAAAAAAAATCCTCAGGGCATTTCCTCCTAATAGGTGCATCCTGATTTTTTAAATCTTGGCACTTTTGTTTTTCAATCAATATTTCTGAATGAGAAGACATGGATACACAGTTTGCTTTTATTTCACTGTCTGGGGGTTTGGGTGTGGCTTACTTGTATCTCTATTGTTTTTCTCAGTTGAATCAGCCCGAGTCCCAATAAATTTAGAAAAAAATGTCAAATGAACCTGAATTATCAGGAGGATTTTACATGCTCTTAAGACAACTGGGCGAACGTAAACATTGTACTCACAGGATGGCATGTTAGTCCACAGAACAAGCTTCCTCTCTTTGAGGTAAAAAAATAAAAAAAATCTTTAAACTCTGTTTTGTATTCACCTCTCCAGAGGAAGTCCCAGACCAAACGATTGTCACTGTGTTTGGGAACATTTCAAAGGGTGCTCCAAAGCGGCTCGGATTCATGAGATTAGATGAGTAAAGAAAGTAAGAAGCAACTGTGATTCAACAGCTTCTATCTGGGATAGGGGAGGCCCATCTGTCTGCAAGTGAAGACAACACAAGGGCTTAAAAATAAACCTGCCTTCCTGGGGGACCTGGCTCCCGCCCCAGGGCACCTCCTTTGTGTATCTGGAATCTGAGGAATTTGGGAGAGAATCCTGGGCTTGCTGCCCTGTTAGGGGATCCCTCTGTGAATGTGGGACACAATGAGGCCAGCTGCCACTCACAACCTTGATAAGCCACCACATCCGTCATCCTGCCAGGCTCTACTCAGCTCTCTCCCTCTCTGGGGTGGCAGGGAGGAACTTCTCATCTGTTGAAGCCTGACACGTCCCTAATAGCATCTCCAAAGCTGCCTCTAAAACAAGTGTGTTGCAGGAGCAGCAGACGGCTTTGAGTGGAACATGGTCACACCATGTCTCCAGGATCACTGCAAAGACCCATTGGAGTGGAGGCCCTTTCTGAGCCTCTCACGGTCTGCTGTGGTGTCTGGCACAGTTTCCAGTTCCAAAAAGACGGAGATTTCCCTGAGGCCAGGGCCACTCCCCGAAGTTTCTGTACACCACACAGCCACTCTCCTGGCCAACAGCCCCGCCCTGGGCTGGACAGGGGACCAGGCTCTTACATAATCATACAAGGGCCTCTGCATGGAAGAGGAAGAATCAGCCTGAGTCAAAGTGCCATTTCCCACATTTATCTTTCAAAATCTTCATTTCAGACTAATTTGTTAACAGGCCTTTTCAAGAGATGGGCACTTTAAAAATCAACTCCAGATTGCTAGAGGAGGAAGAGTTCCTTGTTTTCCCACTGGCAGCTTTCAAAGTCCTCTGAATAAAGGAGGAAGGCTGCTTTTCTTTCAGCAAATAATTAATGGTTTCAGTTACAATTTAATTTATTTACTCTCACAACAACCCTATTGGTAGGTACTATAATTGCGCCCACTTTACAGATAAAGGAACTGAAGTACAACTAGGTTATTTGCCAAAGGCCATGTAGCCTGTAAGTGGGGAAACCAGGATATGAATCAGTTCTGACTCCTGATCAAAGCTCTGCACCACTCCAATCTGCTAACTCTCCACCGCCCAGACAGCTCCCAACGAGGAAAACATCGCCCTCAGTGAAGCTGCTGTAGCCACCGGGGCAGTGGTCCTCAGGCGACACCTGGCAGGCTAGAAATATTGGAAAGGGATGCCACTGGCATCAGGTAGGTGGATGCAGCTAAACATCCTACGAGGCACAGGACAAGCACCCACCACAAAGAACAGTCAGACTGAAATGTCCATAATGTCAGACTCAGAGAAGCGCCCTCAGACACAGACCTTCCCTCCATTCCTTTTCTCTGCCACTGCCTTCAACCCTCGTGACTAATTGCAACCAAAACTATCTAGGAAACCATCTTTCCTAGCAAGGAGGCTTTCTTGCTCTCCTCCTTCCTGACCTCCCCCTATCAAAACTCTGATGCAGACAGTCCCATCTCCACACTTCCACTCAGCTCATTCCACATGTCTAACGCCCGTACAGGCTTCAAACGGTATTTCGAGTGGAGTTCGCCCGAGAAGACCCGTCCACAGCAATCGTTTCCCCTCCTTTCAGATAAAATGAGCCCCGGCCGGCACAGTTGGTAATAAAAACCACTGCCACTGCATTCCTACCATGTGCCCCATACTTTGGCCAAGCATCTGATATATATTGATATCCTCAGGACAACCCTGAAATAAAGATAAGGTTATCTCTGTTTTCCCCACGACAAAACTGAAGCTAACACCAGGTAAGGGAGTTCAAAGGCTTCAGCCTGAGGAAGTGGGAGAGCCAGGACTCAAGTCCATATCCAACTGATTCCCACGCTCAGGCTCTTTCTGAATGGGGCCCCTTGCCCCAAAGAACTCGCAGAACGTCCAATAAAGCACCGGCTGGTGGACTGATCCCACAAGAACGACTCTCTGGGACTCAGGGGCCACTCTGTGAATGAGGTTCCCACTGTACAAATTTCTCTTTTATTACCCCGCACGTAAACACATCCTTCTCTTTGCTTTCCCCTACTGCATAGATGCATTTTTTTATTAAAAACTTTAATGTTGCCCTAACCGGTTTGGCTCAGTGGATAGAGCATCGGCCTGCAGACTGAAGGGTCCCGGGTTCGATTCCGGTCAAGGGCATGTACCTTGGTTGCAGGCACATCCCCAGTAGGGGGTGTGCAGGAGGCAGCTGATCGATGTTTCTCTCTCATCGATGTTTCTCACTCTCTATCCTCTCCCTTCCTCTCTGTAAAATATCAATAAAAAATATTTTTTTAAAAAAACTTTAATGTTGACATTACTGCAGGTGTCCCCCTTTGCTCCCCTTCACCCACCCCCATTTCCCCCTCCCTTGGCCTTCACCAAACTATTGTCCGTGTTCATGGGGTATGCATATCCATTTTAACAGCTTTAGGGAAGTACAATTGACACACACTAAACTGCACATTTTTAATTTATGCACTTTGGTTAAGTCTGATGTATGTGTGTGCTTGAAACCATCGCCAAAATCAAATTAATGATATATCCATCACCCCTGAAAGTTTCGTCCTGGTCCTCTCTTCACCACCACCCCCAACCATTCTCAGACAACCACTGATCTGCGCTTTGTCATTGTAAATTAATTTGCATTTCCCAGAATTTTATGTAAATGGCATCATCTAGTACATATGCTTCTCCTCTTGCCGCCCCCCCCCCCCCGACACCACCTCCAAGTTCTTTCATTTAACATATTTTGAGACTCACCCATGTGAGTGTGTACGTATAGTTCATTCCCTCCTATTTTTGGATATTATTCCATTGTATGGCTATGCCATAGCCTATCTAATCCCAATGGTAAGGGACAAGTGTAGTTTAAGGCTATTACAAATAAACTTGCTCTGAACATATGTGTACGAGTCACCATTCTCTTTGAAATTCACTTGCATCCAAAGAAAAATTTGCCAGATCATGAAATTGTGTTCGGTTTTGAGCCTTTTCTCCAGCAAGAAGAAATGTAGATCAGAAACGAAACTTTGTTCTCTTACTGAGCGCATGTTGCAGAAAAAGGAACATGTTATTCTAGGACAGATGGCCCATCCTGTCATTTAGACCCACCCCTTAGTAATAATTTAACCTTATTTCACTTTCCTTATGTATAAAATCAAGATGATCAAATCTCCTTCACAAGACTACTGTAAAGATTAAATGATAATAATACTCCACACACCACTGTAACCCTATGCACAAAGTATAATAAGTGTTCCATAAATGCAGGATATGATGACTGTTAATGTAAATATCTATTGTGAAAAATGACTAAGCCTCATTATGCCCTCAAACAGAAATTGCTATTATTTCTGCCAAATTTCCCTATACTGATTTTACCTTAAGTGATCACTTTACCACTTCAAAATCAGACAGCAAACAAAAGACAATCTAACACAATGCTTCTCAAACCTTAGTCAAACCATACTTCCCTTTCGGGAAAATTTTTTGATAAAAATCTCAGAAGCATCGACACATTCTGCCTAAAAACACATCAAATATAAGCTTTTCTCCTAGGTCTTAGGGTAGAACTAGTGAGGACATGTTGCAACCTTCTAACTGGCAGCTCACTGTGAGTCACCTGTTGATTCATTCATCAGAGAGAAGGAAATGAATGGACTCAGTGCAATCAACGAGTTTCCAGGAAGAATGTGATAAATGTTCCTTGTGCTGGTTTATTTACCCACCCCCTCCCACCTCCATCTACCGGCCCCTAACAGCCACCCCTCTACCTGCACATGTGCAGGCAAGTCTGAAAACGGTGTGTTCGAAAGAGAACTGGCCCCGGGTGAAGAAGAAACCTGTGTAATTTGAACCTGGGTGACCATCTGCGAGGAAAGCCAAGAAGGGGTCCTGCACTGGGCGGTCTGGCCTAGACAAAACAGAAAGCTTCCCACAAAAAAAGAGATGACAGGCGTGCCAGCTAGACATTGATGGAATCCAAGCAGTAGGCAAGGGCAGGTTGTCAAGGGTTCTACCAGAAAAGTGAGCCTGGAGGGGAACTTGTGTGCGTTTCCAACCTTGGCTGGGAATGAAGTGCCTGGTGGGCTTGGCAGGTGTCGTTGGAGACCTTGGCAGGTGTCAGCATGGAAAAGAGCTCCTCAGAGTAAGAGCCAACTATTCCACTGTTACCGAACAGCCCTGAAGGGTGACTCGGCTTCCACAAAACGGGCCCCGGGATGTGAAGCAGGAACATCCTCAAGGATGCTCTTCTTTATAATTACAGTATGTAAAGGGCAGGATAGCTTAATAATACAGACAGGGTGGAGAGGCCAGTCTATTCCCCCACCCCAAATCCCTGTCTTCTCTGAACAGCCTTTCCCAACCTCTGTGACAAGGTCCCAAGTTCCTACTCCCATCACACCATTTAAGTACCCTCAGAGCATTGACCACAGTAATTAATGTATATACTTAGTTGCCTAATCTTTTGATTACTATCTGTTCCCCATCTACACGGTAAGCTCCAACACGGCTTTTTGGTCACCCCCTTATCCTCAGTACTCAGCCCAATGCCTGAGGAACATAATAGGTGCTCAGTAAATACATGCTAACTTAATGAATGGGATGCGTGGAATTCACAAATGTCCCACTTCCATTCTTTTGACCTGCCTCTGGGCCATGACTAAGTAGGCAATCTTCCCATTGGTACATAGGATGGCCAAGCTCCCAGGTCAGTGCCTAGCACATGGAGGAGTTCAATGAATGTCTGTACCTGAGCAAACTGCTTTCTCTACCCAGAATGTTTAGTTGCTTCGGGAGAATATTCCTCGATAATAATATATTTCTCAACACTTCTACACCACATCACTTCCCAACCCACACACATACAGACACAAATGCACACCAGAAACATACAATGTAGGGAGGGAAAATGGAGTTTGGTCACTTTTGTGGCAAGAATAACTTACTAACAAGCATCTACCAAATTGATAGTATGTGATTAGAATTTAGTCGCAGCCTTAGGAAATAAGGGGGGAAACCTGTATCTGTGCTCTAGGACATCCAGATTAATGTTTCTGAGCGTGGAAAGTAATTTACCTTATCTTGCTCAGCAGCCCTATTACCCACCAGTCCAGAAGTAGAAATAACCAACAATACAATAAGTAGTTGAAGTTATTACCTAAAAGCACTTCACACTTTGGGGGAAATGGCCAACTTCAGCCATTAACTTGCAAATATGTTTCCCTTCATTGCTTCTAACAAGAGCTCCATAGTCAGGCAAAGGGTAGAGGAAGTACATGCAAGAGTTATTTGACTCAGTATTTCCTCATAGGGGGAGGAACCAATTATGTCAGTAACTGATTGAAAAGAGACAGACATCTAAGCCCAGTTTGAGTTTATCTGGTGTGAGAACTCCCAGAACTAAAACTGCTTTCTAAAGAGGACCACTGTATCTACTTGATACAAAACACTTTTAACATGAGATGGGTCAAAATCCCAAAAAATTTTCCACTGAAAATCTTTTGATGTAGGTTAAATAGACTATATATAAATTCAGATATATGTACATGAATCAATGTGAACAGATATAGTTATGTATGCTTGATAGATGGGCATGTACATGTGACTGGCTGATAACAAGCTGCACAGATTCTAAACAAAAAAAACCAAAAAACAAACAACCTACTTTGGCCTGGCCAAGGCAAGATTCCGCAAGATTCCCAAATCCTGTTATTTCAGTCCCATGATTCAGAGTGGGAAGAAGTCTTTTAAGGGCAGAGGAGAGAATCCAGGAATTCTCAGTAGCACAGTCCTACGGATGCAGTCATTCTTGGTCATCGAGCATAGTGATGGTACTACTGTCAACGTGGTAGCTGGGAACTCCCGTTTAACAGAATACCCTTGCCCTTGTGGTCCAGTCACAGCTGGTCATATGAAGAGCTTGTGCCAGATTTGGAAAGTAGAAGTAAAGTCCAGTCTGTAACTGTAAGAAGGTCAATGGACAAGTGGAAAGTGCCCAGTGAATCTCCATTTGTCCTTGCTTACTTAGGCACACACCCCCTTGTCTTCCCAATTAGTGACCCTGCTGACCAACAGTAGCCCCAGCCCCACCGCTAGACACTTGGTTACTGACTGTAGAGGTGGAAACATACCTCTCCTGTGCTTCCCCCTTCTGGTCCCTATTTGGTGGCCTCCAGGGAGACATCCTCTCATCCTCTGACTCCTCGTCCCCCTCTTCCCGCTCTGTAAGACCTTCACTTCCCTAGCCCCTCTCATATTTGAGGAAGACCCGATCTCTAGAGTAAATCCCTTAATCCCATCACACTCACTATGATTCTACTTCTTTGACTAAAAGTTGGTTGATCAATGGAATAATACAGAGAGTAGACCTCAGTTCATGGCCCCTGCTCATACATGCTACTGCTCCACTTAGGAAATCCCTTGCAATTTCAGACAACTGGACACGGAGACCAAAAACTGTTCATTAAAGAACATGTTTCTACAATCCCATCCATCCCGGCAAATATTACCAACCCGCAGATGTCTCTACCGTGCATCATGTGCCCCAAGAGAGCAACATTTCCCATATTTTGCAAGATGAACAAACTCTTGAGTAATGATGAATAAGTAACTTCTTTTTGTGAGTTATGATCTTACCCCCCAAAATAAAATAAATCCCAGATTCCATTTAGTGAACTACCAATAAATCCATTTATCAACATGCCTTAAACCAGAGGTCACACACTAGATTCCTGCAAGCTGATTTTGGCTAACAGGCATGTTGGCTTTGGCCCTCAAAAAGTCTGAATTAATCCTGATGTTTGAGAGATGGGAGACGCTCCCTAAAACTCCACATTTCCAACTTCTCTGGGAAGACCTGAGGATCTTGCCCACCTCCTGCCCAGCCCCTCTTTCCAACACAGGAAAGTTCCACTGCGCTCCACCCACAAGACCTGCTTGAGCCCTGTGAGCACTGGGATTGCAGCCACCAAGCTGTGTTCCTAGGAAGCCGGCACTCAGGGGCCTCCAAGGCTAACTGGAAGGGGTGCACTTTGTGTGATGTTTGAGTTGCCTCATCTGCTTGACCCTAGGATGTATTTCAGCTGGTGGCTGTGGTATTGAATAGCCTCTGCCGGTAAGGGCCCTTTATATTTGGGATTGTTTGAAAAGCCTGCTTTAACCTGTCACACAGCCCTCAGGTTAAAGGAGAGGCCATTAAGAAGTGCATACCTTGCCCTGGCCAGGGTTGCTCCATGGTTACCGTGCCAGCCTGTGCATCGAAGGCTCTGCGGTTCAATTCCCAGACAAGGGCACGTACCTGGGTTGCGGGTTCAATCCCTGGCTCCCAGTCCAGGCATGTGAGGGAGGCAATCAGCTGATGTCTCTCTCTCTCTCTCTCTCTCTCTCTCTCTCTCTCTCTCTCTCTCTCTCACATGTCTTCTCTCCTCCTCCTCCCTCCCTTCCACTCTCTCTGAAAAGCAATGGGAAAAATATCCTCAGGTGAGGAGAAACCAAAAAAACAAAAAAAAAAACCAAAAAGAAAGGACATAACTTCAGCAAATTAAGGGCTGCATCAACACGTCCAAGAACAAGCTGGAACACCACCCTCAGAGCCTTCCTCCAGGGGAGCAGTGTGAGGAATTTACAGGTATTTCTGCTTTCTATTATTAAAGACACTGCCTAGCATCATTTTCTCTTTCTTGACATCACGAGGTGAGAGGAAAAGCAGAAATGGCTGCACACTGGATGTTCCCAGAGGAAAGTGATTTGCAGGCGTCATACCTGAACCTGAAAGGAGGAAGCAGCAACATCACAGAGACACACACAAAGTCAGGGTCTGTGAACTGTGGTTGGGGGATGGGGGGGAGGGGGACTGCTTCCCTCCTCACTGCCCTAGTTTCTCATCCGAAATCAGTCATTATGAGAGCACTGTAGTGAGAATGAATGAAATGCTGCATGCAAAGCACTTGGCAGGGGGGCTGACACACACATTCAATAGAGGCTCAAATTACTGTTATTGTTTTACTATTATCAACAAAGACAATTCATGCAAAAAGTAAAAGCACATTCAGCTGAAACAGGGAAGGGGATTCCTTTGGCAGCCACTGCAGTGCAAGGGAGACATTTGTAAATCCGAGTCTTTAAGTTGGGGGTTGTATGTGACGCAGTTTGAAGTTTATTTGTGTTTTGTTTGACTCGAGTAACCAACAAATGCATTTCCTAGAAAATGTGCTAATAAAATTGTTCATCTGTGTAGAACCATGGTGTGGCTCATTACACACCTAAAACCATTTCATAACCCACAAAGGTCAATACCCCAAGCTTTCTACCCAAATGTTCGAACATAAAATAAGATATATCCCTCATGGCTGCCTCAGCACACTCTGGGGTGAGGGGAAGAATTGGCTAGGTTTCTGGGATAGTTTGAAAAGCACTTTGTTCAACTTGAACCTCAAGATTCACCACAAGCTAAGTAAAACACATGTGTATTTAATTGGTCAGCCAAATAACATTCCAAGATTTTTTTTTTTTAATCCTCACCCAAGGATATTTTTTCCATTGATTTTTTTTTTTAGAGAGAGCAGAGGGGAGAAGGATAGGAGTGAGGGAAGGAGAGAGAGAGAGGGAGGGAGAGAGAGATCAATGTGAAAGAGACACGTTGATTGGTCACCTCCCACAGGAGCACTGAAGCTGGAGAGCAAGCCTATAACCAAGGTATGTGCCCTTGACAGGGAATCGAACCCGAGATCCTTTGGTCTGTGGGCCGACGCTCTAACCACTAAGCAAACCAGCCAGGTACATTCAAGATTTTAAAAGCACAAGCTGGTTTCTAGTAAAAAGTCCAAGAAACTGAGAGTTGTTCATCTACACAGAAGATTTGCAGATCAAATTGTATTTCCATTCTGTGTTCCTCACGATACATTAATAGCAGGGATGCTGTCCCCATTTTTTAGGATAAGAATCTGAATAACTAGGTAAAATGATAAAACACTCAAAAATTTTAAATTTCAAAACTCCAAACTATGATGGTCTTGATAAAGAAATTCCAGGAGGAAAAGGGCTTGTTGGGGCAGAGCTTCATTATAAACACAAAGGAGACACCAGCTGTCAAGCAGCAATCATTCACTTTCAGAGGTTAACTGAAGGGACATCTACACAAACTCATGGACTTTTTTCCTAGCCTCCCGGCCCTTCTGGTCTCTACTTCTCCACAATCCTTCTCCAGGTGGCACAGAGTCCGTGGAAAGATCATTTGGTGGCTGTGACCTTCACAGAAGGTTCATTCATGGACTTGCTCAATATTTCTGCAGAGTCCCACTGCGTGGCAAGGCCCCGGGGAGCCCAGAGGTCTCAAGATGAATCAGCTATATCCCAGTGCGGAGATAAACTTGGCGACACAGACTTCCCAATACAGCATTAACAAGCTCTCCTAAAGAATTACTCAAGGGGCCCTGGCCGGTTTGGCTCAGTGGATAAAGCGTCAGCCTGCGGACTGAAAGGTCCCGGGTTCGATTCTGGTCAAGGGCATGTACCTTGGTTGTGGGCACGTCCCCAGTGGGAGATGTGCAGGAGGCAGCTGATCGATGTTTCTCTCTCATCGATGTTTCTAACTCTCTATCCCTCTCCCTTCCTCTCTATAAAAAATCAATAAAACATATTTAAAAAAAAAAAAAAAAGAATTACTCAAGGGCTCAGACAGCAGAGGAGGAACTGTCCAGGCCAGCCTACCCCGGGGCATAATCCCAAAACCCAACAAAGGGAGGACATTTGATCTACATCAAAGGAATGTTACCAGCTAGTAGGGGGAGGGGACTCTCAGGGGTCCAAAGCCTAAGGAATACAGCTAGTTACCAGCGTAGGGACTTGAGACATTCGTGAGTAATAGAAGTAAGGATGGCCTGGGAAGGATGAATAGGGCCAGTTTAGAAAGAACTATGCCTGGAAGCTTACTTTTTGTGCCTACAGGAGAAGGGGCAGGTACAGAAAGCTTTTAAACAAGAATTTTCCCAACCTGGATAAGTGTTTCAGAAAGAGAAGTTATCTAGGTGAAGTGAAGAAAGCGGGGAAACTGTACACTCGATTATTTGTCAAAAATAAGACACGATTATTTGCTTAACATATTTCTGTCATGTGCCTATCCCCTCCATTCCCCAACCACCCCATAGCTGTAACTAAGGTATCACAAATTCCTAAGCTCAAAATAAGATGGAAGTGTAGCTTCCTGGACCATCAGGGGTGCAATCTGGAAAAGCAGCAGCAGGACATGCCTCAATGCTACCTGAGGTGATGGCCTGTATAGTTTTGTGAGTTTTTTTTAAACTATTGTTATTTTTAAAACTTGCCATCACTGACAAGCACAGATTAGGTGGAAATTCTTTAAAACGGTTTAAAGATAGTAGAGATTAAGCAACTGGCGATTACAGTTTAAAGACAGTCGAGATTAAGCAACTGGCGATTACAGTTTAAAGACAGTCGAGATTAAGCAACTGGCGATTACAGTTTAAAGACAGTCGAGATTAAGCAACTGGCAATTACAGTGTAAACAACAAAAAACATAAATTCCCTTTTAAAACAAAGAAGCCAATGTCTGCTTTGTCACTACAGTGCTTAGTAACTGCACATGGTTGGGAACGATGGCAAGCATTTGCCACGGCCATTCACCCTGGGGGAGTTTGCATGAAAGGTGTATACTTCAGCCAGCGAGAGAAGCCGCTCAGTTATGTTTGTACCTCCCACAAAAGTGATGAGGCATTTTCTAAAGCTTTGCTGAAGTCTCATCACACAATCACAGTTTGGACAGTGCTGAAAAGTGGCGGTTAATGTGGCCACCCAGTTCACTGCACTTGCTAATGTCCCGACCAGGTAGCACAGGCAGAGGTTGTACTCTTTTGGGTTTTGAAATAGATTGCTTTACTTCTCTGTAGGAATACTAATGGTGACGGACTGAAAACCCTCTTACAAATAACACTCCGTTTGCAAGCGGGTTCACTGTGAGATCACAAGCCAAGTTCAGGAGACGGGTTTGCTGTATGTTTTTCCAGTCTCTGAAAAGGCTCTCGATTCCTCAGGTGCCAACAAATGATATTCCAGAAACTCTAACGTGGACACAGGACACATCAAGTGAGAAACTGAAAGGTGGAAACAGGCCAGGAACCCCATGATTTCACAAAGTTGTGTTAAAAAATGTATCACTTCTCTATGTCTTCTCTAGCTTCAAATCAGACAAAAATTTAAGGGGCTTCACCAAATGAATTTAAGAATCTGGTGCATATCGTAAAACTGCCTGCTGTGTTAAGGCATTCAGGGGGAAAAAAAAAAAAAAACTCTATATTTGAACTTACACCTTGGGAATTTGCTAAAGAAAGAGTGGTTTTAATCACACATTTTTGCAAACCACACACAAACAAGGAAAAGTTTTAAGAATTTGAGCATATTTGCATATAGGGAAATTTTGGCAGATAAAATTTAGTGGATGGGTATTTTTTAAAACTCCTCCTGTCCCAATTCTTCCAACTGGACAGTGGTGCTGCAGGGAGAACTGGAGGCCTTGCTCAGTACCTTAAACATGCCCGTCTTTGCACGTGGGACTGAAATCGCTTTTGTCTCAATTGTCAGGAGGAAATAAGAAGACACCGGACTCAGAGATCCTATCTCTTTCTATATTCCAGTTCTAATGACATGACTGTCCTGAACTCTCTTTAAAGTTTTCCTCCATTATGCACTACATCTCTTTGAAAATCAGATCATTTGATAAAGCTATGCTTTATGAAGAAAAGGCTTGTAAAAACTAAAAACTTGTTGCTTTGCCACCCAGCATGTGCTTGATGAATGGCAGCTCATCCTATATAATAAACAGGTAATATGCAAATTGACCCTAACAGCAGAATGACTGGGAATGACTGGTCACTATGACACACACGGACCACCAGGGGTCAGACGCTCAATGCAGGAGCTGCCCTCTGGGGGTCAGTGCGCTCTCACAGGGGGAGCTCTGCTCAGCCACAAGCCAGGCTGACGGCTGCCAGTACAGCGGTGGTGGTTGGAGCCTCTCCCGCCTCCTCAGCAGCACTAAGGACGTCCAACTGCAGCTTAGGCCTGCTCCCCACTGGCAAGTGAACATCCCCCAAGGGCTCCCAGTCTGCCAGAGGGATGTCTGATTGCCAACTTAGGCCCAATCCCCCAGGGGAGTGGGTCTAAGCCAGCAGGTGGTCATCCCCCGAAGGGTCCCAGACTGCGAGAGGGCACAGGCCGGGCCAAGAGCCCCCCCCGCCCCAAGTGCACAAATTTTTGTGCACCGGACCTCTAGTCTATATATATAAAAGCCAAGGTGACCATTAGGACTGGTCGACTGGTTGCTATGACAATGCACTGACCACCAGGGGGCAAATGCTCAACGCAGGAGCTGCCCTCTGATGGTCGATGAGCTCCCACAGCCAACCTCCTGCCAGCCAGCCATCCCCGATTGGCCCCAATTGCTGGCCAGGCCGAGGGACCCCACCAGTGCACAAATTCATGCACTGGGCCTCTAGTCAATGATACAGACGAAGGAGGAAAAGAGAGCTGCCCCCTCTAAGTCTCCGGCCACGATAATCCTATCCCTACACACGTACCCTGAGAAGTCCCCTACCTTGCCGACTCTGGGTTTAGTCAGGCAACATGTTTTGACCAAGAGTATAGTGGAAATGACATTGCGAGACATCCCTGCTCAAGTACTTCACCCCCGACCAGGAGAGCAGCTGGCTCATAGCAAGTGTTCACTAAACAGCAGCTCCTCCTCAGATAAGCATCCTCGGCCTCCTGGGAGAAGCAGGTCGGATGAAGTCACAAGAGAGAATGAGAAAGGTCATCAGCAGGAAGGAAATGAGTTCTACAGAGCTCATGGGCCCACGGGCTGTTTTGCCTCAGAGACAGGCTATGCCCTGCCCCTTGTCCAGTGAACTCGCCAGTACACAAGTGAGCCTCACTTTAACCTGGGCCGTGTACACCACGGCTGAGGAAACCGAACTGAGACAGGGGTTTCGTTCCCGACCAAAGCAGGGGTCAGAACGATACTAATTGGAAATTATGGGAATTATTCTCCTCCAATTACTAAAATTGGAAAGTGACTCTCCAGCCATCTTATCTCAGCAGGGATAAGGCCCGTTAAATGCTGGTTGGTTTTCAGAAATGGCACATTAAACCAGAGTCCTTATCTTGACATGGGCCTACTTCTGCTAATCTCTCTTTTAGCTTGGTAACATTTGTTTTGATCCATGATTCATAAGCCCCATGCTGTACGGAAGCTTTATAGGGTTGGATCAACCAGGTGACAACTATGAAAGGGAAGCAGATCATTGACTTCCTCATGAGGAAGGTGAGCTTAACTCACCAGCGACAAGTTGTCCCTGAGGCCTGTTTTCAGAGCATCCACTGTAATAATAACAAAACTGTAACTACAACTTTCTGACTACCTGACATGGGCCCCCCGTGGATTTAAATCTTTAGGAACACACTCTCAATTAATCTGCATACCACTTTCAATAGAGGTGTTCTTATTCTCATTTTGTAGCTGAGCAAATTGGTGCAGCAAGGTTGTGTGGTCACGGAACTTATATCCAACAGAGCTGGGCCTGGAACTCAATTCTTTTTTTTTTTTTTTATTGATTTCAGAGAGGAAGGGAGAGGGGGAGAGAGAGATAGAAACATGGATGATGAGAGAGAATCATTGATCAGCTGCCTCCTACACGCCCCCTACTGGGGATCGAGCCCGCAAGTGCCCTTGACCGGAATGGACCCGGGGATGCTTCAGTCTGCAGGCTGACGCTGTATCCATTAGGCCAAACCAACTAGGGCTGGAACTCAATTCTTAACAACTTTTCCCACAATGTGATCAGCCTCTTTTTGGCATCTTAAAAGAAAGCTAAACAACGTAGATACATTTCTAAAATCTTACTTGTCTTAAAGACAGATCACATTGGTTCTCAGTCACATGTTAAACAGTTTGGCTAATGCAGTAACATTAAAGATAAATAGAAACTAGAACTGATACATCTGTAATCGGAACAAATCTTGTCTCTTTTTTTTTTTTAGGTAGCAGAATATGTAACAAAAAGCACCTTATTCCAAGCGCACATGCCTGATAAATATCAAACACTAAATATAATTTTAAATAAATTTAGTTTACTTGTAAATATGTTTTATATTCAATGGACAAGAGAGATTAATCTCCAATTTCCTAGAAACACTGTTTTCGTTATTACTATTACCATGGTTTCGCTGCTGTTGTTTTTTGTTCAGTTTAAGCCTCAGGTCCCAGAAGCCTTGCAGCTTCCACACTTAACCTCTTGGGACACTGTTGCCATGTGAACAAGGCCAAGCTATCCTGCTGGGAAGGCCTTCCCCTTGGATAACCCCTGGCCCCATCACAGTGTCTGGCTCCTAGCACATCAAATGGCAGTTCTTACTTAGATAAACATAGCTCTCGCGGCCTAACTGGAAGAAAAGGCAGTGTGAAGTAACAGGATTGAATGGGAAAGGACACACCAATAAGATGGAAGTAAGCCACTTAGATTTTTCTATTTGCCCACGACTTGTCTTGGCCAGTATTATGTAGCAGAGGTTAACTTCCCACGTGTAATGCTTTACACAAACAGAGGCAACAACCTGTCATTTTTAGCTTAAGATTTCTTGAAATAGCAGCAAAAGGCAGACTCATAGCTGGCACTCAGGCCCTGTCAATCACTAAGAGCTGTCCACCAGGGTGGGGTTGGGCCCAGTACCCTGTCTGCTCCTGTTTTGCTATGTTCATTCCATTTTCTCTTCTCTAGACTGGTTATTTCAGAACTCTGCTGGCGGTCCATCTTGTAAACCAAGCACCATTTCCCACTTGTGAATCGTAAAACTCTCTGGGTTAGCTGCAAGGGAAACAAAAAGTACACTTTGGCAAATCCAAGTGGGAGAACGTGTGTTTGGAAGGAATATGGATTTAGAGTTAGTGGAGACAGGCAGGAAGAGAGGTATTGCAGAAATCAAATAAAACCAAAGGACATCTGGACGGCCAACTTTACCTCCAGGAAATAATGCCACATGTTGAAAGATACCATATCGCAATGTCACAAGCATTGCAAGGATTTTTTTTCCCCCCACCATGCTCAGTATTACGAGACGATTCATACTATGACCTGGGATGAAAGCCAACCTCTAATAATAGTTTAACAATGCAATAATCTTTCTATACAGGTCAGCTATGACCCAGGCCCACTACAAAGGTTTGTACTATATTAGCGCATCTAATTCTGACAAGACCCTCATGAACTAGATCAGTGATGGCGAACCTTTTGAGCTCGGCGTGTCAGCATTTTGAAAAACCCTAACTTAACTCTGGTGCCGTGTCACATATAGAAATTTTTTGATATTTGCAACCATAGTAAAACAAAGACTTATATTTTTGATATTTATTTTATATATTTAAATGCCATTTAACAAAGAAAAATCAACCAAAAAAATGAGTTCGCATGTCACCTCTGACACCCGTGTCATAGGTTTGCCATCACTGAACTAGATGATATCCTTACAGACCCATTTACCCATGAGAATATGGCTTTAAGCAAAAAATGTGATCATTTTTATATTGTCACTACTGCCAACAGTAGATGCATCTGATTCTGTCCACGTTTAAAGTAATCATAAAAACTTTGGATTGTTTTTAAATAGCAGTAAATTTGTTTTATACAGAAATGTAGAAATGATGATACACTTCTACTCCAGAAACATATTTTTTAATTTTATTAATTTTATTTACTTTACGTTGATCTGATAGTCTCAAGATTCTTAAAACACATCACAAATTTCTATCTGTATGTCTGTGTGTGTTGCGAATGAATGCATGCCTGCACACACATTTCCACACCCAGAGTAAGCATTAAGGCTATTTCAAGAAATATCCCCTAAAACATTGGAAGTTCTCTACTGCTCTTAGGGTTTCTGTTTATGTCATCAAATCCCCTCAAATCAATTAGTGTTTGGCATAAAGATATTTAATAACGTTCATAAAAATTATTTTTCTTTAGAAATCTCAGGAGACCAAATTACCAGGGGTTTAACCAAGAATTTTTAAAATCAAAGCTGAAAATAACTGATTAAAGAAAAATTGAAAGTGATCTCTGAAACAAGCCATACCATATGGGGAAAGATTCGATTTTTGGACTCTGGTGTCAATACTAGTAAGTTATCTCTTAAACTTTTGGAGTTGAGTCCAAGCTAATTCTTTACTACGGTTAAGTGCACATTCACAGGAATTAAGTTTTTATCAGGTAGAAATAATATAGTGGAATCACAAGAACAGCATCTATCAGTACATTTAAATTGAGAAGAAAGAGTCAAGGGCAGGAACTTTCTGGTAATCTCCCTTGAGGTAAATCAAATTGAAATTACTTACTGTAAAAGGAACCTACATGTAACTGTTCTCTCCAACCCAGCTAGAAATGGGATCTCAAAAGGTCCCAGCACTAAAAAGGGAAAAAAGACTCTACATAAAATATCCAATCTAAATATAAAACCATATAAAATATTAAGAATGTGATATGGATGTTCCAGAGGCTGATTTAAAACCTCCATTTGTGATCCGACTCTTTTCAGACTAAATGCTAATTTACTTGTTTTGAGGTAGCTTTTGTGAACCAAAAAGCCTCTCCTTTCAGTCATCTAAGTGGGTATAGTAAACATAGTTAACCTGGGAAAGTAAGACTTTAAATAAATAAAAATAGTGTCAGTAAAAAGCTACTTCATCTGCAACTGATTCCATCATTCAATTTCTGTAAATTGGTAGGTAGTGCATTTTGCAGTGTCTGTCAGCATTCCCATCCTTAGGATTGAATAAATAATTGCAGAATAAGTAATTGTGCCAATGCTTGGTCTCAGAGGCCACTTTTATAGATTGCCATCTAATGATAGTACCTTCCGTGCAACAATGTATTAATAGGGGTAAAATTACATAGTCCTTTCTTTGTGTTGACACAGTGATGTTTCAATGTCCTTTGCTAATCTCCGGAAAACAAGGCAGGAGTAATGACGAAGTGAGTTTTTACTGTTAACATCTCCAGGACAGAAAGAGATAGGCTTTGTTCGCTTGTGCTTTCCAAAGAAAAAAGTCATGTGCTGACCATTAATTACCAGCACAAATGGTGGAGGGTAGGCTAAGAAAAGGATTGTTTCCACTAACAAATGATGAATAAGGCTAAGAATAACTCCATTGGAAAATGATACTGCTTTCATCTGCTCCAAGAACCCTCCTGATCCCTGTCCCATTCCATCTTTCCATCCATCCATCCCACAAATATTCCACAAAAACCTAATACTGTACTTGGCACTTAAATACTTACCAGGACAGACATGTTCGTTTTCTGTACAATTCTAACGGGTCTCCTTGGGTGGAGAATATGAATAATTTTACCATACTTTTAATAAACAATAGTTTCTGTTCATTGAGCATCCATTACATAGTAGGTACTTAATCCTTAAAACAATCCTGCCCCATGTTATAGCTGAGAAGCTCTGACAGGTTAAGTAAGCAATTTGCCCAAGGTCCTACCTACACAGGTAAATAGGTAAAAAGAAACTAGAATTAAACTGTGGGTTCTCTTCCCAGAATGCAACATTGCCTCTCCCCAGCTACACTCACCACAGCAAAAAGAGGCAGGAATTGATCAGAGCTCCCTTTGGTGGGCATTAGCCTCCCCACCTTGGTTTCCTCATGTGTAAAATGGAGAAAAGAAGTGCATCCACCTCAGGTGTGTGATAAGAATCAGTAGTTAATATCAGTAAAGGTCTTAGACCAGCCCCTGGCATACAGTAGGTGCTCAGAAAATATTAATCAGTATCATTGCTTCAAGGAAAAAGGGGGACATCTGTAATACTCTCAACAATAAGGATAATATTTTTAAACTGAAAAACAAAGCCACCAGGGAAGTCTCCATGACACAAAACAGCCTCAGAACAGAGAAGAGAGGCGTGCATGCAACAGTTCTATAATCTACTCATGACTAGAAATGTTAGACTCATCTTTCCCATTCCATCACACATAAAATCTACTCTACATAATGAGCAATGAATTACACATTGCCTTAATTGTTACCTAGTTGTCTGACCAAGTGAGACTCTAGCTTACCAGGGAGAGAGACCCCTGATGTTTCTCCCCCTGTGACCAGAACCTCAGCACTTGTTGACTTAATAGCAATTAATATTTGCAGTAAAAGTCTTACTTACAGAAAATATAACGGGATAAGATCAAAAGCAATGTGGAAATTGGTTTATTCTGGAGATGGATATGGGTATTCACGTTTTTTGTTCATTCAGCCTAATCATACCAACATCTGTTCACAAGTGTGTTGGGATTTTAGCAACACATTTGACAAGATCAGTCCAGTCAGCCTCATAGCATGATAAAGAAATGAGAGGAAAATCCTGATGGTTGGAACTCTTGCCCAAAGGGTCCTACTCATGGGTCTATGATGTCAACTCAAGGTAAGCAGGTCTACAGAGACGAACCGAAAGACTCTCTGTCAACAGGTGGTAGGCTTACCCTACCTGAGGGAAGCCTGAAGCTCAGAGACTTCGAGGGCAGAATTCAAAATTCTTTCATTGGCTAGAATTTGGGGCCAAATCCTTAAAAGAAATTTAATATAGAAATATATAAAAGCTGTAGTTAAGTCCTCACAGGATAGAGGAGGATGTGTTTTATTAGTAGCCCGTGTAGAATTCTTTCAGAGATTGTAGTTGATGATAACTACACTATGAATGAGTGAGATAAGGTTACCCCCAAGCTAACTAACGCAGTTTCAGGTTACCCGAAGAGAAATGAAACAACACTCCCATCAATTAAGCATGCTGTGGTAGGCGTTCATCAGAGATAGAGAGGCACTTCAGGAGGATGGAGTAAAAATAACTCGTTCGTACAGAGAGAGGGAACCACTCACATCCAAAGCCTGTCACGTGTGTTTCTGGCTTTTGCAGATGAATAAGCTCCCAGATGATAAATCTTACTCATTCTTTTCCTTCAACAGCCACGTGCATTTGTATGGTTAGTGCACTGAACTCGCCAGGTAACAATTACCACCAGTGCCCTCACTGGAAGGCTAACAGAATGAGTCCATAGAAGCCTAAGGACAGATTAACACAGACTCCTGTAAAATTTGTCTCCTGGCTTTCCCCAAGTTGTAGTATTTCCTCTCCTCCCCACCCTAGTACTTCTTTCCTGCAAGAAATAAACCCTTGATATCCCAGAACAAATTTGGCATCCCCACAGGCCTGGTTTCACTACTAGATTTACAAGTTTCACCAGGAAGACGAAAAGGAAAGTTAGATATCAATTTGGACACTTGTTTGCTGGGACGTCTCAACATTTTTTAATACCAGTGTCTGCAATTACAGGTAGGAGGAGGCACAGTGAGCTTTCACCGTTACAGGCAGAGGACGCGGGAGAGGAATGGAGACAGTGGAAGTGCCCTGTCTTCTGGCTCAGGAAGAAATAGTACTTGCGAAGTTTTATACACTGTGTTAGTGGGTAAAATACTATCAAAAGGAGCTAAGATTAAAGTCTGATAAGGAGATGCCCAGGATACTAGACAAAGTGAAAAGCCAGAAAGTGAAAATCTGAAGCTAATAAAAAAAACCAAGTTCACACCCCTTAGCTTTAACCAATGCAAAAAGAAAGCTGTTTGTACGTGTAAAAGATACATAGAGTCTAGCCCAGCAGCTCCAACATTATTCCGTTCTACAATTAAGTGGGGAAGATGCAGAACCCATATGAATTGTTGAGACTACAACTGAGGACTTTTGGGAAAATAAGCGAATGTGTAGAATATTAATTATAACATATTTATTGAGCAAGTACTGTAGCCAAATAGTGTGTTAACCATTTCCCATGGATTTCCTCGGCTAACCTTTCATGCAATCCTCGGGGGCAGGTACCTGAAGATCATGCCTTCAAGCAGGTTTGACTTCATTGGGAGGAAGGAGGGGGCTCCACTGCCCTTAACCTTCCCCTTCAGCTAACAATTTAGCTCACCTTAGGTCTCACTCCCTTGGCCCAGGAGCAGACAACGCATCAAGGAGAACGGGAAATTCCGTCAGTAAATGCCGGGATGCGAGGAGGAAGGGAAGGAGCTCGAAGGAAGCTCCCAATAGGAAAAGTGCATTTTTCTGGGATAATCACAGAAGTTCAGAAGTTGCTCCAGACACGGTAAATCTTTTAGTGTCTTCGAAAGTCATTTTCTGTCGCAGACATTCATCCCTTTTCTGCGGCAAAGAGAAAGGGCCCAGCGACCCGTGAAGTGTCAGGAATGCATCTGAGGGAGCCCCAGCTAAGTTGCAGGGCAGCTATTGTGCTTCAGTGAAGTTCAAAGGGAAAGACCGTCCGCAGTGGCGGCTGGGGGCGGTTGGGATCCAGCGCGGGTGGAGGGTCCGGGGGACCCGGGCGCCAGCAGAGCCCCACGCTCGCCCTTCCCGGGCCACCACCACCGCCACCGCCAGTGCCACCGCGGGCCTGCGCGCAAGCGGACCTCAACTCCAGCAGCGAGGGGAGACCTAAAGATGGGGGGGCGGAGAGGAACAGGAACAGATGGCGGGGGGGGGGGGGGAGGAGAAAAAGGAGAAAAGGCCTGCTTTACGGGGGTGAAGGCTTCGCAGGAAAGGAGCCCCAGTGCGTCTTGGGTCGCGGCCAGGGGTGAGGGGCGGAGGTATTTCCATTTCTCCAGGCTCCCTAACGGGGGAGCTAGGGGGAGGGGGTGGCAGAGGCTGGGAAAGAAAGAAAAAGAAAACAAACTGTGTTCGCCATTAAATATTCATGACAGCAGCTTAGCGAAGGCTAATGGAAAGCATATAAATCCCTTTACAACTTTGTTAAATGCAAAAATAAGATGGATGAGGGTCACAGCGTGCTCTGGGGCAAATTGGGAGGAATATGAAAATCGGGACCACGGGAGGCTGGGGCTGCAGGGAGGGAGAGCTGGCTCCATCCATCCAGGAGGTGTGGACACCGGTCCCATTCATTTCCCACCACTACCATCAAACACCGCTCAATGACACCGCACTCCTCAAGGTCATTTTTTTTTCTCCTAAAAGTGTTTCCTTTTTCCCCTCAAATCTAATGGCATGGTTAACATTTGACAGATGTTATTGTTTTCAGTCTTGCCTAAACGCGGGCCTACATTCTTGAAACAGATCATCTGTCTTGACTAAGAAAACAGACATCCAGTCATCTTTGTTCTGAGCTATCTTCCCAGGAGCATCAGTGAGATAACCTTTCAGAAAGGCCCAGAGCGGAGGCTCAGAGAGACCAGGAGCGCGCGGCCGGGCAGTACTTGCATCTGACAAAGGTCTGAGCCAGGGGATTCTAACACCAGGCTGGTCTAGACCCAGTCCTCCCTCTACTTGTAGGAACCTTGGCTGGGACGGGTCTCCAGGTCTCACACTTCAGCTGTACATTTGAGAAGAGAGAGAGAGGCTGACCTATTCATCTTCGGGAGGTCTAAGGAGGGAACATACAGGAGAGGGGAGGGAAGGTTTGTAATAAGGGGGCACTGCATACTAATGGTGCTGAGGACACCAGTTTCTCATTATTTAAATAAAGACATTCCTTTGGTAGCAGGAGTTCTTATTTGTACTGTAGGGGTTAATTAGTCTGTTTTCTTCTACATTTTATATTCTGCAAAGAGGAAGTAAGTACGACTAAGGCTATGCTTCAGGTTGGGGGTGGTCTATATATCCCCCAAGATTGTAAGACAGGCGTGAGGGAAGCACAGCCCCAAAACAAGACATGAAACAACTCCCAAAGGTCCTCACAGGAGGGTACCTGTGGATAACACATTAGAGGCTCCCAAGGTCCACAACACTCAAGCTTGGCTGCTTTGAAATGTAAATGTAAGGAATCCTCTCTGATAAGGTTTCAGGAACAAATTCCACTTTCCCCTTTTTCACTCCCCTTCTGGGGGAGGTGGAGGGGGGATGGAAGTCAATGGGGTTTTGAACAACGTCCATTGTATTCATTTTATACTTTCATTCCAGAGAATGTAGATATGATTAATGGGCTGAGCTGGATGAATTTTAACAACAAATGTAAACATTAAAACGTTTTCAAAGCGCCCATCTCTGTTACTCTCAAAGTCTGTGTGCGCACTTTTGTTATCCCTCAGTGGTTACTCCTCCTGTGAATTGTCTGTCTGGGCCCTTGTCCCCACAGCGCACCTTCCATCTTTGAGATCTTGGAGGCAAAGGTGGTGTTACCCTCATGCCTTATAGATTCCTCAGGAGGCACAATGCCTGGCACAAAGTGTGTGTTCAATAAACGTGAGCTGCTCTTATAAAGAAGTGTCTGTTGAATGAATTTTTTTATAGAATTCTTAGTAGACAGAAAAGCCTTTCTTTTAGGAAAAATAAACTATTATTTTTAAATATATTTTATTGATTTTTTACAGAGAGGAAGGGAGAGGGATAGAGAGTTAGAAACATCAATGAGAGAGAAACATCGATCAGCTGCCTCCTGCACACCCCCTACTGGGTATGCACCGGCAACCAAGGTACATGTCCTTGACTGGAATCGAACCCGGGACCCTTCAGTCCGCAGGCCGACACTCTATCCACTGAGCCAAACCAGTTAGGGCTAGAAAAATAAACTATTTACTGCAATTTTTTGGTCTTATATTTATAGAATTTGGCCATCCAATGAAACAGATTATAAAGTAATTTTTGCTTGATTTCATATAATCATAAAATCAAGTAATATTAACAGAAAAACATAATAATAATAATATCCCGGCTGGAGTGGCTCAGTGGTTTAGTGTCCACCTAGGAAGCAGGAGGCCACGGTTTGGTTCCTGGTCAGGGCACATGCCCAAGGTTCCGGGCTAGATCTCCAGGAGGGAGCGTGCAGGAGGCAGCCAATCAATGATTCTCTCTCGTCGCTGGTGTTTCTCTCTCTCCCTCTCCCTTCCTCTCCAAAATAAAAAATATATATATTTAAAATAATATTTAATAATAATAATAATAAAATACTTCATATAGATTTCACTTTGGGAGCTGTTCTTACTAAAATGTTTTGTAAAGTAATGGTCCACTTCCCCACCCCCTTTGAAAACTACACAGAAGGGAAGGATGAAATTCTGTTTCCATACAGAATTTTCAATGAAAGGTGAACAACACAGAAAAGCTCAAGCTGTTGGAGTTAAATAAACAGGTTCGTGTTTCTTCCAAAAAGCACATTTTAGATTGGAAGAAATAATATAAACAAATGATGCCTGCAATGTCCAGAATTCCTAGGAGGCAATAAACGGCCTTCCAAGGTAGTATGCGAGGAATGCCAAGGGTTGTGCGACCCCTGGAGAACGGCCCAGTGAGCGGTGAGCTCTGGTTTCAGGCATTCTCACGCCTTCCCAGGCAGACCACCAGGCCCTGCGCAATCCCCCAGGACTGGCTCCCAGGTTTCCCTGCTGAAGATTCCCCCGAGACCACCCTGGGCAAATTCCCACCAAACGGGAACAAAATGGGTATTTTAACTACAGAAGAAAAGCCGTATACCCCAGGAATGGCATTCTAGATGGATCTCCGTAAATTTTTACAGCAAAAATAATGAGTCCTTACTGCTATTCAAGACCTCGTCCTGGGAGATCCTTAAAGCAGGGCTACCGCCTGTAGTTATTCCCTGCAGCCTCAGCACAAGGCATGGCAGGGTGAATGTGCTCGATGATCTTTGTAGAATGAATGGACAAGGCCAAAGAAATAACAAAACCAAGCAGAATTCAGCAGAAGACTTAGGTTTTAATTTTTCTGAAAAACAATAAAACCAGAATTAATATAGGGACTCTAGTAATAAATAGCAGACAAAACAGTAATAAATTTACCTCACAATTAAAAAAAAAAAATAGAGCCACCTTTCTATTTTTGTATTCCTGCTAAGTCCACACGTCAGAAAATATTCCCTATATTTTTATTAACAACTCAGCACTTTCGCACTAGCTATAACTAAAATCTGAACCTATAGCTTGTAATCTGATTTCATTTGTGGTTTCTTAAAAAATTAGAGAGAACATTTATAAATACCAACATGCTGCTGTCAGTAATTGAGTGTTCATTCCCTGTACTGCTGGCAATGTCTCTGTAGACTGCTTTTAATAGTAATCATATTTGGCATGTCTTTATAGTTTTATCACCCAAGCAAGCCTCCCTGGACACTATGATTTAGTCCTGCCCATTCTTTAAGACAAAATTCGTTATATCATGTAAGTCACTTTGACTCTAAGGTTCCCTTGCAACCCTTTCTTTATATAACTTACTATTTATCTGTTGAAGAATGAGGGACGTTGGAATTGATTTTTAATTTTTTATATTTTAATAATAAGCCTTCCTAGGTCAAGACCATTTTAGAAAAAAAGAAGTCTCAGCCCCAAAGGTCATTATGAAAGACATAGTACACAATAAATATATGTAAATCATCTTTCTGAAAATGAAGGGTGAATAAAGAAATAAAGTTATATAAGTGTTGGTCTCTGGTTACAATACACATCACATAATGCCATGTCGGACAGATTTAAAGCACTCTTATTCATAAGCAGGAAAACACTGAGCAATGGATGTGGTTAGTTTTACAAAATTAAGACTAGGCAAACCCATCATGATTCATCTCCATATGCACAGGAAAAAAACAAGTTGAGTGAAGGACAAACTGAAACATAGATCAGACTTTTGAAAACACATGGAAGAGTCAAACGGGATTCAGTTCAATATTAAGAACCTACTATGTGAAAAATTTGCCAAAACAACAGTTAAGATGTTAATTTTATTAAAAGAGAAGTTATGCTAAAAGCACACACACTTGCTAATTCATGTTTTTGCAGTAAAAGTTGTCATATACTATAAAAATGTTACTAAAAACATGTCCCTCAAGATTTTTCAGGAGTAAAGTTAACAGAATTAGAAGTATTGGAGAATCAGAGGGACATTTAAACCATAAAAAAAAAAAAAAAAACCTTTCACCAATTCCAATTTTCCATAGGAAAAATAATTGTAAGGGTATTAAAAGCAACATACGGAAAGACTTGAGCTCCCCATCTTAAAAAAATTAAAAAAATCTACCACTGTCCAAATAAACTGAGCAAACGAAAGATACTAATTTTTCCACCATGTCCACAAGTCCGATTCTAACTTCCCTCTGTGCCTTAAGAGTATTAATGCCATGAAAAAAAAAAACACAACAAAAAAAAACCCTTTTTTGGTAAAGCACAGAATTCCTTTTGATGTCAAAAACACAAACAGTTCAAAGGTTAGCCTGCCACTCAACATTATGACTCCTCAAAACCCTGAACAGGAAACCCATTTCCAAACGCACCCATACAAAGCATTGCAATCCCAAAGGGAGAGCGGTCATTGTTTGGCCCGCTGGTGTTTTTGTACTTTGCTTAAGGATTTATGCAGAGGGGCGACAATACCTACCTCATCACCAAGGAGAAACATTCTTTTGGATACAAAGAATCTCAGTCCTTTCTTCTAACACTTCCCCCACCCCCCACCCCCACCCCCACCCCGGACTAATTAGTTTCTCAACATTCTGGAAGGCTGAAGGAGTCTAATCAAGTTGAATAGCCCTGGATTTAGCCCACATTCTATTCCATCTTGTACTTCACACCCCTTCAAAAATTAAAAAAAGAAGAGCATAAGCCACATTGGGTGTAGGAGGGTGGGGAGTGGGCACAACAAAATTTATGTGGAAATAAAAATTACTTCCATAGAAAAGAAGAATAGAAATGGCTAATGATGTAAAAGTGGTTTCATTTACAAAAGGTTACGGGGGCTTATACACTCAGGGAAGCCAGGTTTGGGCAGAACGTGATGTGCTCATTTATTCAATGAACATTCATTACTGACCGCCTCCAGGCACCTTGCTTGCAACTGGATGAAAAGACAAAAGTGGTCCCTATCCCAGTGTCATAGGAAAGAGATGATTGTAATACAATCATCACACTGCACCATAAGGGCTAGGGGAGAAGCAAAAGTAGCCTCAAGGGTCCCAGGTTCGATTCTGGACAAGGGCATGTACCTTGGTTGCAGACACATGCCTAGTAGGGAGTGTGCAGGAGGCAGCTGATCGATGTTTCTCTCTCATCGATGTTTCTAACTTTCTATCCCTCTCCCTTCCTCTCTGTAAAAAATCAATAAAATATATTTTAAAAAAAAGAAAAAGTAGGGTGCTAGTAAGTCCCAAAGAGAGGGGCCTCTGGCCCAGTATGGATGGACAAAGGGAGGCAGGAAGCCGCCTCAGAGGTGGTGCTGCAGCTGAATCTTGAAAGAGACAAAGGTAAGTGAAAAATTAAGTGAGGCTGAGGCCTGTGGTAGATGATGTAGCAGCAATAGAAACAGCAAATGCAATGATCTGAACTGGAAATGTGACTATTCCATAGAGACCTCCGTCACAAAAGCAATGCAGAAAATTGCATGGAGGACGCTTCCCCTAGTTCACATCCTCTGTGCTTCCTGAGCTGTTCAGCTGCTACAGGCCACTCGCCTGTTATCAATGAGAACTGTGTGCCAGCCTAAAATCTGATCAAATAGCTGTTTCCTTGAAGCACAGGACTAGGCATACATTTTTTAAGCACTCGACTTCTATTATCTAACACCATTTTTTAGATTCCGTGTAAGTCTGGAAGCTAATAGATGAATTAAAAAAAATAATCGCCTTTCCTTTTGCCTCCCCATAAATTGGATCTAGCCATCAGCAAAACACACTGATGTTCCCTTGAAGAAGGTCTGATGGAGACTGAAGCATTAGTCTTGAAGGGAGATTGGTTTTAATCAAATACTTGCCCTTTTTATCACTTGTAGTTTAAATGGTGTTCTGCAAGCCTCAGGCATAATGGAAGAGTATGATTTTTTTCCTCTGAAGGTAGCTCTTTTAAAATTCAGGCAATGATAATGCCTTCAAAATTGCAGGGGTTTCTACCACCTAAAGAGCCTCAGCAATGAAGAACTTAAATCTACCTTCTTAAATATATGAAAGTCATACCACATGTACATAGTACAGGGTGGAGAAGGTGTTAAGGACAAATGTAAAAGGTCATATGATCCCTCTGAGCTGTGTAATGCCCAGGATATGAGATAAGAACTCCTAAGGGCACATCCTCCTGTACAAAATGCAGAATAACCTCATCCAATGGGAAGTCATAAGATCTAGGTTCTGACTCTTCCGCTAATAAGCACGTCATCTCTCTGGGTCTCAGCTTCCTCGCAGTCTGACCCTTCAGTTAATAGATAAGATCAACAAGTCTTTTTATGTGTGTGTCCTAAAATTAAATTGATAATAAAAACTAGTTAATATTTAGAGAAGAACTTATCTTATGCCAGGCACTGGGCTATATGCTTTCCACTCTGCATCTCATTTCATCTCACAGAGCAACTACAGTAAAACACATACTAGGATCCCCATTTTACTGATGAGCACACAGGGGCTGAGATAAGTGACTCGAAAAGAGCTGCTGGACAGAGTGTCTACCACACTCAGAACTACACTGTTTGATGTCAAGCACGCTTCACCACACAAGCCTTGACATTCTTGCTAGGTCACTCAGGTAATCAGATTCCACATGATTTGTACAACACATTGTTTTCCTAAAAAAAAAAAAATGCCTGCCGTTTTTTCACACAAGATTTCCAAATGTGAATTCCATTTTGTTGCATCTCCAAACAGATGGGAGTCTACACAGGTATCTGCTATCAAGTCAGGAGTACTTTGGGCTGCAGCACCAGATCACCTCCTAGGATGCCCCATTTTCTTTTTTTTTTTTTTTTTTAATATATTTTATTGATTTTTCACAGAGAGGAAGGAAGAGAGATAGAGAGTTAGAAACATCGATGAGAGAGAAACATCGATCAGCTGCCTCCTGCACATCTCCCACTGGGGATGTGCCCGCAACCCAGGTACATGCCCTCGGCCGGAATCGAACCAGGGACCCTTCAGTCCGCAGGCTGACGCTCTATCCACCAAGCCAAACCGGTTTCGGCAAAGGATGCCCCATTTTCATTGTCCATGACTACAGACGAGAAGGGGGGCATAGGGGACCTTTCTTTCTCTAAGTCTTTTCATCAGAGGATCAGCCCCTGAAGAAGGGAGAGAGGGAGCGGGCATCTAAGTAACAGCATCTCTTCCCTGGCAGTCTTCCTGGTCTTTGTGACACTGAAAAAATACTGAGTCCCAGGAGGAGAAAGATGGGAAAGGGGCTTAGAGTCATTTAATGAATTGAGGCTGGCATGCCTTTAATAGCCCCACTTAATTGTACCTTCTTATTTTCTGCAAAAGCCCTCCTACCACTAATGTATTCTCCATCCCCTCTGGGGGATCAAAACTGCTCCATCTTCTCCTCTTTCAACCCAACCCCTAACACTACATGCCTTCCTCTTCACAATCACAAAAGCTGAGAACAAAACAAAAAATTACAGGATTTTAGCCACGTGTTACTGAGGTGTATTAAGTTATAGCATTTAGCTTCCAGGGAAGGGGGGAAATTGTGAATTAGAATATTTTTATTCCAAATGGGAGTTCCTGTAAAAAAAAAAAAAAAATGATTAATAGTACTAAAACCATAGCATGCTTACAGCCACAATCGTAGGGACAAATGTTAATTTTCAGTTCTTTTAAAACTATAACGTCATCAAGTCCATTATAGAGAACTGACAGCCATGTCTGACCTCAGACCAGGGCCAGTGGATGGCTTTTCTCACCCAAAGATAGCATGCCAGGCCCAAAATAGGAAAACACGCTAAAAATAGTAGATGTCCTAACTGAGGCCTGTTGTATCCAGGGGTGTGTATATTTCTAAACCTTCCCATCATGCACCATAACACAATGCAAAAGGGACACTTCTTACACGGAAAGTCACACCATTGTCCTAGAAGCATTGTTGTTCACACCTGGGGAGTGGGGTGAAAGTGTTTCTAAAACTAGACACCTTAAGATTACGAGAAACCTTTCGATTTTATTAGGTGGGAAATTCTAAATTTGTTTTCCTATAAGATCAGTCTGCTCTTTCTCAATCATACCAATGTGAACTAAACTTTCCAGAAATAAAACCATTACGAAGTCATAGTAAGATCAAGTATGCTAAAACAAGGATATTTTATCAGATGCTCAGAGTTGGTTTGGGGGTTTTTTGTTTGTTTGTTTTAGCAATAAAGGATGGGCTAATTTAAGAAAATGTGGGTATCAATATTCTCTACAACAAAAAAGTTCCACACTTACAGATCATGCAACCCAAAACAACATTCAGGCTAAATGAAAGTAATACTGAGCTGACCACAGTTTTAAAAATCCAACTTCCAGTAACTTTCTCACATGCCGCCTTTATCTACTAGTACATCACTAATCACATCTTCGCTGGTCTCCCCAACTCCATGTGTTCCCCTCACTCATTCTAAAGCTCGTTGGAAACTGAAAACAGAGAAGGAAGATTTAAGTTTGTGGTGAGGGAAAGAAATCTAGAATCTCAGAACAGTGAGGCTAGCACAACCAATTAAACTCTTCCATTTCTCAAGTTGTGTTAGCAAGATACCCTATGGAGCAGGGCACGTAGGCTCAAGACATTTTTATACCTCCTAGAGCTCACAGACAAGCCCCATCAACAGGAGAACTGATAGGGCTTGAGGGATGAGAGACAGACTTTCCCCTTATCTTAAGCATATAATTTGATAAAACCCCCTTCTCAGGATAAAACAATCCTTTTTAGCTAAACTCTGAACTTGAATAACCAAGTTTGAAATTTAGACTTTTGAATTAGCCTGGCATACACAAAAAACACTTCATAAATGCACAGTCAATGCATGAATGAATAAATCTACAGAACAGTTCTCTTCACAATTAAAGAACATTTATGGAGAACACTGTTCTATTAAATATTCTCCATCTAGTCCCCTCTGCTCTATTAGCTCTCACGAATAGATCTTCTTAAAATGTAGCCTATTACCCAATTGACAGCCACCTAAGTGTTAATGTAATGATCCTGCTTGTCAAAGCCAGTCTAGCCCTAACCCACATCTGAATATGAATTCAAGAACTAAATCCCAGTACATACCATTAAACAGGCAAGTCTTCTGCCTGGCCCTGGATGACATCTCAGCACCTCTCTTCCGGGCCCACACTAGTTTAATTGGCTCCTAAATAGTCCTTCTCATCCTGGTGTCCTCACGACATCAGCTCGACAGAGGCTGTCTAAACTCAGGAATCAAGCACTCGTTTTTACTCCCTGGGTCTCAGTAGAAAAAGGTGAAAGAGAACACCACCACCCCCAGCCTGCTGAGTCCTCGCTGGTGCCTTCTCCCAGACCCAATACTCCCATTATGATAGACTCTGAGGAATGCACCCATGAGTTTGGGGAGAATATTGAAGAAATAGACAAATGACTGGTCTTATCATCTGAGTTCTCCCAGCCAAACTGAAGGGGAAAGAATCAAGGTCTCCAACTACACCTTCATGAGAACTGAGACCAGGGCTCTCTGCTAATTACAGGTTCAGGGAGTAAAGCTGCAAAGGACTTTTCCGAGCTAGAATAAATACAGGGGTGGGCAAAAGTAGGTTTACAGTTATGAGTACCCCGTTTATTTATTTATTAAATATATTTTATTGATTTTCTCTTACATCGATGGGACAGAAACATCGATCAGCTGCCTCCTGCACACCCCCCATTGGGGATGTGCCCGCAACCAAGGCACATGCCCTTGACTGGAATCGAACCTGGGACCCTTCAGTCCAAAGGCTGACGCTCTATCCACTGAGCCAAACTGGTCAGGGCCCAAGTTTATTTTTGTATTATTATTTATTAACTATTATATTATTTATGTGTATTATACCTGCAAACCTACCTCTGTCTATCCCTGTATATATAAGTGACAAAACAGGACTTGGATGTCAGTTTCATACAGTATGCACACAAGGATGCTGAGACCATTAAAATAACCTACTTGTGAAAGACAGCCTTGGTCACTGTTCTTTCTTTCCCACGGGAACAATGGGACGAAGGGGGAGAAAAAAGAGTAAAATCTTCAGTGCTGCGGCACTATTGTGTACTGCCTTCTTGTTATTAAAGTCATATACCATAGCTGAACTCGCAGGCAATATTTTGAGAGTCATTGGATGCTCTGTCAGAAAGTCAGTGTTTAATTTGGATTTAAAGGGTTGTTCTGTTTCTTGTCTCTAGTTCCTTCTTCTTGGTATTCTTACCTGAAAACATTCAAAGTCTAGTGGAAGACCATGCCATTTCTACAGCTGAAGTCACTGGGGGAAAATAATTAACTTAATAGGCATTCACTTTACCGCAAACTTTAATGGAATGCATTTATGATATAATTGGGAAATAACAGGCACACAGTCACATACACGTATCTGTCCTACATTACTTATGTGTGTGAATTCACTTCGACAAAAAGCAGTGTTTGTACTTAAATAACATGGACTTTTTTGTGGCAGAGCATTAAAAAAGGAAAGCTTCATCCATTCTGCATTTTCATAGCCAACAAATTTGTGTCACTGTGTAGCCTCCTTTTTTTTTTTTTTTTTTGATCCTCCTTTGTAATCTATTTTAAAGGAACATTTCATGCACCAGGAAAATAAAAGAATAATATCCCTTAGATGAATCTGACTTGTAAATAAGGAAAGCTATTAAGTGCTTAGTGTTCTTGGTTTCTCTATAATAAACACTATAAATAATCTCAGAATATACAGCTCTACTTAATGAGGCTTTGTTTTTTTTAGGGAGAGCAGCACAATATCTGGCATATTCTCTGGCACCCAATCCTCATCTCTTTAAAAAAAATGAAATACAATAACAGGTGGGAGGAGTACGATGTCAATCGGATAAATTAGAGAGGCTGAGCACTCCTGTATATGATTAGGTATTATCTGCCACTTATTTGACTAGTTCTAGTTATCAATTGTCTAAAATTTTGTGAAAGCCTCCCGCCAAATTTTTTTCACACCGCCAGTATCTTTATGGAGTTGGGAGTCTCTTTAGGTGAACCATTTCAGGAGCAAGAGTATAGAAATAATCCATCCTGAAAATGCCTTCTATTCTAAGCACCTGGCATAAGGCTATTGTGTCCAGTGATTTCCTATTATGGCCTTCCAGACATAAAGGAAACACTCTGAATCCTGAGGACTAATTGCACAGCCACAGACTTCCTCTTCCTCCAGAGCTTTTTAATTGGGCACTTCAAGTTGCCAAGTATGTTCAAAAAATGGTATTTCAAGTAAGCACGCAGAGTGACTGCCAGTCTAGAATTGAAATAGTCAGCCTGCCTCTGGATGAGGAACGGATGCTCTTATTTTAAGCTATTCATTCTCCAATAGATGGCAACATAAAGGGGGGAAATCAAGTTTCTGGGTCTCTTTAATTCAGCTGGCATTCATACTAATAGAAATGTTTCAGGTTCATTTCAACGCACAAAGATAGAGTTAAAAAGGCGTTTGAAAATTAAAATTAGGAATCCCTACTCAAACTGGATATAAGTATTCCATATATGTACTTGTACGTCCTGTGAGCAATTAGCTTAATGGGAGACACAATGGGATAACTACTTAGGAGCTCGATTTTAGGATAGACTCAAATTATTTCTGAAGCCTCCCTTCTCCAGTAAAACCCTGGGCTTTGATTCAAAAGAAAAGGGTCGATATCACATACAAGACTCTGCAACATCACACAACCACATAAAACTGTCATCCTGAAATACTGTGCTGCATGATTTTGTTACTGCTTCTCTTATTCTTGCAGCAGTGGACACACAACCTCAGCGGATGAATTCACCACTTCAAGGCTTGAGCGGAGCGCTGGAGAGAGAAACAATAAAAACAGTCTTGGGAACAGGAGCCCCCCAGAGACGTAGGCACTGCCATCCAATCTGACAGCAAATCCACCTCTGAAATTAATAATTTTTATACTTTCCACATGCTAAATTTTTTTCCTCAGATGAGAGTATACCTATTCTTAGAAAGGAGCCTAACCCTGAAATTAAACCCAATGCTACAAAACCTTTGAGGACAATTCTTTCATCAACTATTCATATACTAAAGCTAAAACCTAAGCCTCAGATAAAAAGCACAGTTTTCATAATAACCTTCAGGCAGTGGTAGGGTTCTTGAACCAAGGGTCATAAGGCCTATCCTATATAATAAAAGGCCATAAGCATAACGACCGGAAGAACCGCTCTACCAGTTGCCAGGAGGTGCATTGACCACCTTTTGTGCATCTCCCCACCTGGCCCCGCTCCTGCAAGCGATGGTGGGTGGGGTGGTGAGCAGTGGCAAGCAGCAGTGAGCATGATTTTGTGCACTGGAACTCTAGTACACTATATAAAAACTGACGGAAAAGTTTGACGTGTACTTTCCTAAAAGGAGGTTTCAGAATCCATAGATTAGACTGTGACCTAAAAAATTCGGCAACTGACAATAAAACTGTCTCTTTAATTATGGGGAAATATCATAAATAAAACTATGCCGATAGAACAGAATACAGAACAGGAAATAAATATTTTCCAGCAACCTAATGTGTTTCCCTGGAAGGAATGTGATGATAAACCTTTATCATGTACACAGTAACAGAAAATAAAGGTTTTGTTTAATAAAAGATGAGCTGGGTTCATGCACAAAATTGGGAAGCTTTTGTTGTGATTGGTGTTATATATTAATGGACAAAGGGATTCTTTATCATAGGAGTTGAATTTAAAAACCTGGTAGAAACAAGCCCATTCTCAGGCTTATAAAACAAGCCTTTACAGATAATTATGTTTTATTACTGTGCATTTTATGGAAATTGTGTTATACAAAACAAATACCAGATGCCTATTTGTTTTATTCATTTCAGGGAGAGGAAAAAAAGCTACAAGTACCTCTGCGAGTAGAACTGCTTTTAATTAAACACAATGCACAAGGAGCACATAAAAATTAATACCGTTTGAAGCCAGCAGGTAGAAAGTAAATGTATAAAGCAACGACTGTGGAATACCCCCTCTTCCCTCTAGCTGAGCTGAGAAAGGAACCACTGCCAGGCCTATTACTCAGGAGCTGAAATCAGCGAGAGATACTTGAACAAGGTCACTCATAGACTTGTTTTAAGGCCCGTGTTCATGGAAATATAAAGCCCAGAGGTTAGAAAAACAACATGTTTTATTGGTGCCTGGGTTAAGCCAGACCCTGTGTTAGCCCTCCTTGATGAAATCAGGCCAGTCCACCCTGACCCATTTGGGTAAAGCTGCTCAGATGGAATGAAGCAGGTTCATTTCTGGTATACGTGAAAAATGCAGAGTGACTTCTGGCATGGTTCAGACTTAGCCTGCAAACACTCGCCATGCCATAGAAGGACATGTCATATTATGGCTACTATCTGATTAATACACCCAAGCTCTTCAAAGAAAAAAAAAAGGGGGGGGGGGGGACAGAGAAAAGAACAGTCAACCTAAATGTGGGCATATTTTTCCAGGCCCCAAAGAAACAAATCATATCTGTTCAACTGTCAGTACTAATCAGAAAGTGAAAATTCAGTACGCGGTAATTTAGTCCCACAGTGAGAAAAACACAGTACCCTTCTTTTACCTTGCTTTCCCCTTTGCTTTTGCTTTCTTGTTTGCTTTTAATCAAATCGTAGTAAGACCCAGTCTCCAGCCTACTCCTAGACTTTGATATCATCTAGCTAGTTACAATTTGTACTCACTAGTGGCAAGACAGAAAATAAACATTTTGAAAGAGCTGTGTGAAGTAATGTGAAACGGCTTGCAACTGGATCTGGCAACCAACTTTCCACACAGACCTTTTCCAAATAACACTTCCTTAAGGGGTCGCACCCCAACTTCTATTCTTTGCAATTCTGAATCTCAGAGTAGTCCTGATTCAGTCTAGTAGTCTTTTTGGTTAGTGGACTTCAGTGTTTGAGCTAAATGGAAAAAATAAACAATAGATTTATTTTACATTAAAAAAATCAATTAAAATCCTAAATCTTTTTTAGCTTTAAGATTTTTAAACAGGGCCGAAGCCGGTTTGGCTCAGTGGATAGAGTGTCGGCCTGCAGACTGAGGGGTCCGGGGTTTGATTCTGGTCAAGGGCATGTGCCTTGGTTGCGGGCACATTCCCGGTGGAGATGTGCAGGAGGCAGCTGATCGATGTTTCTCTCTCATCGATGTTTCTGGCCCTCTATCCCTCTCCCTTCCTCTCTGTAAGAAATCGATAAAATATATTTAAAAAAAAAAAAGATTTTTAAACAGGGATGGGCAACTGAGAATATCAAGCACATAAAGGAGTTACACACACACACACACACACACACTCACACACACAAAAACAAACATTTTGCTAAAAAATAATAATTTAAGGCACTTGTTTTCAGACCAAGAATCAGGGGTGAATATACAGACTGACTGTGATTGGAATCAAATGCCACATTTTACACTCAGTTATAATCTAACCAAATGATTGTTTTCACAAGCTTGTAATTGCTAAAATGAGGAAGAGATATTTATGTACTGACATGGAGTAAAACTTGGTATATAATCAAGTGATTAGAAAAAGAAATTTTAAAAGGGGATCTCTATCTATCTATCTCTCTATATACATAGATAGAGAGATCAATCCCCTTTTAATATATATATATGTATACATATATATGTATATATATATAAAATGATCCTATTTTCAAGAAAATAAACGATATATGCCCCCCCCAAAAAAAAGAAATATACACTGAACTGTTAACGATGGTAAAAGGGAGACGCATTAGACATAACTTTCACTTCCTGTAATGTTTGAACTTTGAACAAGGCTCAATCAAGTGTTAACTTCTGCAACCTGCGATCTGGATTTTTTTTTTTAAATAATTTTTTTTCTTTCAAAACATTCACCAGATTGTGGTTTATGCTGTAACCCTTGGCGGTGGTTCTATCTTAACAGTTAGATGTAAAATCGAGCTTCTGAGATGAGAACGCTTATGAGCGGGAGCATCTTGACTTGAATGGCAGTTGGAGGGCCTGATGTGGGATAAGGGAGAGTCAGGAGACAGGAAGAGGTGAGTGTGTGTGAGTGCATGTGGGTACGCACGCGTGCGCACCCGCGCACGCACAAGCCTTCACAGGAGGAAGGGAGGGTTACTGAAGAAAGAGTAAAGAAAAGGAAGAAGCAGCCCTAACTGGTTTGGCTCAGTGGATAGAGCATAGGCCTGTGGACTGAAGGGTCCCAGGTTCGAATCCGGCCAAGGGCATGTACCTTGGTTGTGGGCACATCCCCAGTGCGGGGTGTGCAGGAGGCAGCTGATTGATGTTTCTCTCTCATCAATGTTTCTAACTCTCTATTCCTCTCCCTTCCTCTCTGTAAAAAAACACAATAAAATATATTTAAAAGAAAGAAAGAAAAGGAAGAAGCAGAGAGTAGGATGGGGTGACTCAGGTTGGAGGGAGGCCTTTCAGGGGAGCCATAAAGAAGTGCCCTTGATGATCCCTTGATAACTGCTAGCGAGTCCCTAGGAAAAAGGTGTATAAAACCCATCCTTGGCCGAAACCGGTTTAGCTCAGTGGATAGAGCGTCGGCCTGCGGACTCAAGGGTCCCGGGTTCGATTCCGGTCAAGGGCATGTACCTGGGTTGCAGGCACATCCCAAGTGGGAGATGTGCAGGAGGCAGCTGATCGATGTTTCTCTCTCATCGATGTTTCTAACTCTCTATCTCTCTCCCTTCCTCTCTGTAAAAAATCAATAAAATATATTTAAAAAAACAAAACAAAACAAAACAAAAACCATCCTTGGCAGTGGAGGGGGAGGTGCCAGGTGCTGCTCTGCAGAGAAGCGAGTGCCAACCAAAGGCCTACAAAACAACAACAAGTGGCCTAGGATGGATCTGTGAAAGCTGACATCAGCCTGTGGGAATCCATGTCCCTGGTGGATGAGGCCACAGAATTGCATCCCCTGTGCATGGGATTAGAGTCCAGGAACGCTGACTGTTCCCCAGGCGGTTGGCTGAGCATGGCATGCTGGTGCCCCATTCCTCAGCAGACAGTGGGGACTGAGGTTCTGGTCCCAGGGGCACAGGAGGTCCCCCCTCACAGGGGGCAGTTGAAGAGGCACAGGAATGAGCAGAGGGTTCTATGGTGGAGAAGCCTGGAGAGCCCCACCAGCATTCTCCTCAGTGGCGTCATTCATTCATTCAGCCTGCGCCCCAGAAGGGAGCCAGATTTGAAGCAATAGAAACTCTATGTGGCCAGGAACGGAGGCCCATCTGAGACAACGCAATGCAGTTCAAGCTCCATAAAGCAGGCTCCTAGGGATATTACAGAATTATGACTGAGAACCTACCAGTAGCTCAAGTGACAGTCAAAGGTGCAAGTTATTTCAAAGCTACAAGACTACTTTTACTCCTGCTATGCTGAACCTCAAGGTGTACTGGGAGTGGGGGAGGTGTTTATTCTAAACTTTATTTTTCATTGTCTGATTTTTCTATTCAACATGCCCTTTGGACTGTTTACTCCAAACAAAATTAAAGAATTCTAATAATTCAATTCCAAAAGTCTTTCTTTCTGTGCTAACAGGCCACTATGACCAAAGACACTCATTTCAAAAGTATTTCTTAAGAATCTACTACTAGCTCACTGTGCTAATGCCTGAGAAACCAATTAGAAGCAAATACACAAATCCTGAAAAAAGACTTATTGATTTGTGTCCAAGTAGAACATAATGTGTAAAACATCCAAATAACTTTGTGTTTAAAATATATTTGGAGGCCAATGGTAGAGAGAAAGAACCTACTAGGTGCATTTTTCCACAGGAAAGGAGGTGCTGTGTACTTTGCTCCCAATATTTTTGTTGGACTCCCTTGATCTATATTTGAGAAAGACCACACATAAAGGAAACTAAAAAAGAGATGCAAAATTCAAGAATATGCCTCCATCTGGTTTGATTCCAGAATTTCTAGATTAAATAAAAAATGGGCTTATCAGCTATAGCAGTGGTTCTCAACCTTCTGGCCCTTTAAATACAGTTCCTCAGGTTATGACCCAACCATAAAATTATTTTCGTTGCTACTTCATAACTGTAATGTTGCTACTGTTATGAATCATAATGTAAATATCTGATATGCAGGATGGTCTTAGGCGACCCCTGTGAAAGGGTCATTCGACCGCCAAAGGGGTCGTGAACCCACAGGTTGAGAACCGCTGAGCTACAGTACCATTTAACCAAGCACACTGCGGAGGTGGGGGTAGGGTGGTGAACTCTGGCATCCAGAGAATGAACCAGCTTTATCCCGGAAGGTATATAAACCTAGAGAGATAAAAACTAAATAATTACAGTGCAAAGTGGAAAGATCTAAGGTTAAAACGGCCCCCAGTCTAAATTCCAGGATTTCCTCAGGCCCTGACTGACAGGCCATAAGGAGGACCCTCACAGCCTGCATGCCCAGGCCCCTAAAATTAGACAGGGTGAGACCATCAAGGGGGAGAAAAACTTCTGAGTCCTCCTCCTGCAGGTGTGGGACGTGCACCCTGAGATTGCCATCTCGCCTGCACAGTGTGGACAGAGAAATGTTTAATCAAGGCTCCGGCTGATGAGGCTGGTGATAACCAAGGAATGTGCTGGGCTGAAGGGCAGCCGAACGGCCTGCTGATTTATGCTCCTCTTTCTGAAAAATCACTAGACCATTTTCATGCCCCCAAGGGGACCTCCAATGACAGGCTTCAAATGACAGGTCTTACACCATGCCCTGAAGAGTAGCAAACTAAGACAGTTCCCAGCCATCACCGGGGCTGGGAATTCCAAAAGAGTATATTTTAGACTTTCAGGAACATGTCCAAAAATTCCAATTAATTCACCTCATCTAATTAAATGAGTTAATTGGAAATACAATACGCTATTTTTATCTCATTGCTACGTGAAAGTAAAGTCAACTTCCTGGAAGAAAGGGCTATTTTTATTTCGAGAAGAGAGAAGGGGACACTTCGGGACAAGGTACCAAAATGAAAAAAAAAAAAGTAGTACTTTTAAAAATAGCATCTTAAATCTTGATAGAAAATAATATCCAAAACTAACCCACTAATGTTCCCAGAAAAACATATTTGGACTTTTGACTATGTAACTCCACATGCAAATACAGGCATATAGTCACTATTGTGCATAAAATATACACCTCTTTCTTGTCTGGAGCCAAGGATTATCAAAGTTGAAATGAGGGCAGGAAAGCTTCAGTTTATTACACTTAGTGAAACATTCACTAGATGCCCTTTTTCCAGAGCTGCTGTTAGATGAACCTGTGATTTACGACAAGGATCTGAACCTGCATTAACTTGCCTTTGTGTGTGTGAATATGATGGAGTTCCAACGGATATGTGACTGTGGCATATTCCAAGCACAGCAAGGCCTGCTACTGTGTGGCATCCAGGAGGAGTCAGATCGTATCTGGATTTGGTGGCAGAAATGGCATTATAGAAAAGCTTCTGACAATGCGTGTGTTTGTAACTGCCACTGTGACTCCTGAGAGAAAGAATGAGAGTATAAGTTGGAACGTGTCTGAACCCTCCCAGATCTTCAAAACACAGGCTACCATGTCCTCCCCGCTCCTGTCGTAAAGTTAGCGTCAAGGATGGGCACACATGGCTGAAACTTAACGAGCAGAAACGGTACAGGGGTCTGTTCCCGCTGCCATGGAGAAGGCCATCCTAAAGGAAGAGTCATCAGTTGTTAAGGGCCATGGAAACTGTTGAAAGTAGAGAGTTATTCACTATTATTGCTTCCTGATTTGCCAAGTGCCCCGATTCAGTTTGGCTACTTGAATTGCTGGGGAAGAAAAAAATAGTTTTATCTTCCTATCGTGTGCAGGTTCATCTCAGAAGGTCATTTCAGGGGATCCCACTGGCACATCCGCCAACTTTTTTTAGTACATTTTCAAGAGGCAGGAACAAGAGGATCCAAGCTTCACAGAACAGGTAGGAAACACAATATTTCTATAAAAGGAGAAAGAATTCTTTTTTTTTTTTTTTAAAGACAAAAAGTCATATTAATGATGTGGACCCTTGGTTGAACAATGTATGGGAAAGGAAAATCTATTTCATTTTGGCAGCAGTTACAACAGGTGGTTGGAATTCTGGGCACTTGCCAAACCACCTTGAACTTCTATATGACTGGCAAGCTACTATATCATATTGCACATTACAATTATAATGAGCTGTAAACAGATAGGTCAGATGAAAGAAATGAAATGAAAACAATGATAAACACATACAAGGGGTAAGTCTGAAATTATATGAGTCTAACATGATATAATGGGACAGATTAATGACAGTAACAATGGTTATTTATTGAGCGCTTACTATGTGCCAAGCACTGTTCTAAGCACATTACATGTAACATTACTCATTTTATCCTCACAATAACAACCCTATGAAGTAGGAGTTGTTATTATCCCCATTTACCAAGTGAAGAAATGAAAGCAGAGAAGTTGCCCATGTGCAAAACTCCATGCGATACATGGCTGAAAGTCAGGAGATGTGTGTTCTATCCCCCGTGCTATCACATGGGCTACAGGACTTAGGTTGCCCAACTTCTCTGGATCTCTATTTCCTTATCTATATAATGCAAGGTCACTTCATGATCTTATTACTTTTCTCTCCAGACAAGACTATCTGACACCACGATAGCAAGAATACCATGCTCCTCTCCTCGAGCAAGCACACAACAGACACACAGACATACACTGCATGTACACACCTGATAGTCCCAGTCAGCGATGAGCTAGCTCATTGGTCTCTGCACATAACTGAACATAATTAAAGCAAAATCAGATGAGGAAAACTGAGTTCTAAAGAGGCTCAAACAGTCACCAGCACACCCTACAATACCTACTTCATACTTTGAATTGAAGGCTGCTTATCTTGCAGGTTACTTTTATAGAAACTTACGTTTTATTTTGACAGCATTATTTACAATAGCCAAGACATGGAAACAACCTAAGTATTCACCAGTGAATGAATGGATGAAGAAAATTATATATATGAGTGTGTACCCATCCTTGATGCTAAACTTATTATACACACACACACACACACACACACACACAGGAATATTATTCAGCCTTAACAAAGAAGGAAATCCTATTATTTGCGATAGTACAGATGAACCTTGTGGGAATTATGCTAAATGAAATAAGTCAGAGAAAGACAAATACTGTATGATCTCCCATATGTGGAATCTCAAAAAAATGAAATCATAGATATAAAAAACAGCTTGGTGATTGCCAGAAGCAGGGGAGAGAAGGATGGACAAAATAGGTGAGAGAAGTCAAAAAGTACAACCTTCCAGTTACACTAACTCCTCAGATGTAATGTGCAGCATTACAGTCATGCACTGCATAACAAGTTTTCAATCAACGCCAGACCAATCCAGTAAGATTATAATGGAGATGAAAATTCCTATCACCTAGTAATATAGCTATTGTCACATCGTAGCACAATGTATTACTCACATTTGTGGTGAGGCTGTTGTAAACAAACCTACGCCGCTGCCTGTTGTATAAAAGTGTAGCACACAAATATGCACAGTGCATAATACTTAATAACAACAATAAGTGACTATGTTACTGGTTTATGTATTTACTATACTATATTTTATATCATTATTTTAGAGTGTACGATTTCTATTTACAAAAAAAGTAAAGCAGCCTCGTAACATCTCTTATTTACCTTGTCTCTTAACTGCATCATTTTCTCTTGTGTTTGATTTAATCTCGGGTTGTTTTGTATGGTAACATGCTATAGAGCAGTGGTTCTCCACCTTCCTAATGCCGCAACCCTTTAATACAGTTCCTCATGTTGTGGTGACCCCCAATTTCATTGTTACAAATTGAACATAAAGCATAGTGATTAATCACAAAAACAATATGTAATTACATATGTGTTTTCCAATGGTCTTAGGGGACCCCTGTGAAAGGGTTGTTCGACCCCCAAAGGGGTCGTGACCCACAGGTTGAGAACCGCCGCTATAGAGGCTTGTAGCCTGGGAGCAGGAGGCTCTACCTTGCAGCCGAGGTGTGCAGCAGGCTGCAGCATCTAGGTTTGTGCAAGTGCACCCTATGAGGTTTGCACAATGATGAAATCACCTGATGACACATTTCTCAGAGCGATTCCAGTCATTAAGTCAAGCATGACTATACAGATAACAGAAAGCTGCTAAGAGAGCAGATCTTTAAAATTCTCATCACAAGAAAAAAAATTGTAACTATGTAAGGTAATGTATGTTAACTGAATTTAGTGTGATAATCATTTTGCAGTATCTACAAATGCTAAATCATTACGTTGTACACCTAAAACTAATACAATGTTATATATTAATTACATCAATAAAAAAGGATTTATTTCGATTATTAATCTTTTTGGCCCTCTTTTATCCTACTTGGGTTACTCAGACATGGCTAAGTCTAAAATAAGTACAGGAAAAATACTACTCTGTCGTTTCACTGTACTAAACATTCAGGTACTTAAATTTTATCTTAACATAAAATACTGTTCATTTTTTAAAAAAAACATATAATATAACTCTACAATCTAAATACAGAAAATATCATACATTTCCTCTCTCTGAATCAATAAAAGACTGCCTGCCCTACATTTACAGGTTTGCAACATTACACTTGCCTACTTACAAATGCAGTTATCATAAAAGGTGCTGCTTAGAGGTGGCTTTTTTTTAATGCAGTGGGAATTTTAAAGGAGCATATAAGAAATGGTGTTTTCAAGAAAAATTTATTCTCTGCCTCTCAGTGAAGCAAAAGCATTTCAGTATTAGATCCCCTCTGATTAGATTTTCTGATTGGTTCAGATACACAGAACTAGAAATCATTTGGGAAAATGACCTTACCAAGCTTTGTAAAAACATAACACATAATTCATACTTAATCAAGTGTCATATGATTGCCACCATCTCCGAATCCATTTTGAAGGCCCACTAAGAAGCCAGCTAATTGTGATGCAGGGCGGCCTCCATTTTATCGACACACCTTCAGTACTTTCATGCAGTAACCCAGACACTCCCACCAGCTAACAAACAAGGCAAGAGATTTTTAAACGCAGGAAATGGAAGCCAGTGGGAGAAACAATCGTACACCTTCCCTCTGCTTTTTCTTCCCCTTTGCTTTTTAATTAAATGGTAAATCTCAATATGAATTCATTAGAAGCCTGACAGCTCAATTAAGCACAATGTTAGTATATACTCTGGGGCAATGCTTCAATATCAGTTAACAGAGTTTAGATGTAATCTGAGCAAAAAAAAAAAAAAAGTAAGCCAAAAGTTATATTCAACAGACCATTTGGGAGAAAATCTGCAATTAAGGAGGGACAAAAAGTCCCAATATCTACAGACTGTTAAAATTAAATGATAAAAAAAAAACCATAATGGTTTCTCCTGTAGCAATAAATTCTTTAGATTTGTACTATGCAGTCAGCCCCCTCAGTTCATCTTAGTCTGACATCACTGATACTCATACCCAAAACAACAATAAAAAACGGAAAAGAAAGAAACTGCCTCGGGGGGAGGGGAGGGTTAGTTTACTGAAAGAAGCATCCCATTTGAAGACAAATAAAGAAACTCTCAGTGAACTTGCTGGACACAGGGAGGCCTGTACCATAAGCCACAGTGACATCGTCAGAAATCAGCCTTGGATACTCTGCCCACAGTGGTAATATTTTCATTCGTTAAACCAATGTAATTTGTTTCATTTATCCAACAAAACCTGGGTGGCCTCCCGTGGTGCTGGGCTGTGAAGATACAACAGTAAGTGAGTTTTTAATGTCACTTTCACAAGGAGGCTTCCTTCCCTCCATAGTTAAACTGCAAAACCCTCACCCCCACTCTCATGCATCCAAACCACCTGTTAAGCTCTCCAAACACCTGGAATGTCCTCCCTAGAGTCTGACGGGTCAGGAGTAGTGGCCCAGCTGCATTCCAGCGGTTCCCTAGGCTGAGATTCAGGGCCACATCCTCTTTCCATTAGCCACTTTTCTTCACAGCGTCTAGCACCTTCTAATAGGAGCCGTAATTGGCATGGCATTAGCCCCAGCCACCAGACAGTGAGCATCCTGAGGGCAGGGACCGGTGTCTGTTTTGCTCCCTGTTGAACCCCGAGTACTCACATACAGTAGGTGCTCAATACGCATTTGTTGAGTAAATTAATGAAAAACCAACACGAATCCTCCTCTCGGGGCCTATGCAATCCACTGAGGAGAGAGAAAAGCAGATAGTTAAATGAGTAGAAAGCCACAGCGGTGGCAAATATTAAATGTTCGATAAGAGCACGTACCAGGAGCATTTGACAGCATCTGAGAAGTAACATGGAGGTGGGGGCAGCTTTCCAAGAAAGAGAGAGGGAGGGCAAAGGGGAGGGGACAGAAAAGGGGAGGAATATGGCTCAGCCACAGGCTGGGACGGAGGGGCAGGAAGAAATACACACCCCACCTTGATATCACGGGAATGGACTATGAGACGCCTCCCAGGAAGTTCAAGTAGGAAGGCGGCACATCGTATTTTTTATCAGCAGTGCTGAGCATGATTTCCACCACCTTGCCAGGGTGCTGGAACGTATGTAGGAGGCATGCAATCCACTCTAAGCCTCCGCACAGCAGCTCTCATCCTGGGCACCCTGGGAATGTGCAGAAAGCAGGGTACTGACATGTGCCCCAACATACCTGCCAGGGCCACCTCTAAGCAACCTCCCTTGTCCAGTCTCCAAACTCCAGCCGGGCCTAGGGCCATTTTCTTTACCTGGAAGCCACAGCCCAAGTCATTCTGGGCACCAGTCAATCAAGAATAGCTACCCACACAAGAACACACCACAATACCAGGAAGCTTTTTATTTCCCATAACAAGTGCTAATGTGTGCCATAAAACTCCAGATCTCCAAGTTAGGGACATACACCAGGACTCCAAGGCTAACTCATAGGAGACCCCATGCATGTACCTGCAGCCTTTGGAGAACTTACTAAGCTTGGCAGATGGATTTTCAAATAGAGAACTTATTCTTAGGAGCACCAAAATGCTTTTATTTTATCTTTTTAATATATTTTTGTTATTAATTTCAGAGAGGAAGGGAGAGGGAGAGAGAGATAGAAACATCAATGATAAGGGAGAATCATTGATTGGCTGCCTCCTTCCTGCACACCCACCCACTGAGGATCGAGCCTGATAACAGAGCATGTACCCTGACCAGGAATCGAATTGTGACCTCCTGGTTCATAGGTCGCTGCTCAACCCAATACTTTTATTTTAACTGTGGAGATAAGAAGGGTTACAGAATGCATTACTTGTTTCTCTGCCTTCTTACACAAAGGACAGTGTACACATGTGATGACTCCAGGTCAACACTGACTGTGGGGTAGTTCATCAAATATTTACAGAAGCTCGGGCTGGTGACAGGCACGGTGCGCGGGGTGGGATTTACGGGCACACTCCTGTGGAGTCTGGAGGACACAGTCTCGGGCACCAGGCCAGCTGTTCTTAAATTGCAGCGCTTCTTTACTTCTGGCCGTCACATTTATAATTTCCTGGCCTGCTTCCTCGCGTTCGGGTTGCCAGCTGTCCCGTCTTCGTAGATCTGTCTACAAGAATCCCTCTCTCCTTAAATTTACTGCTTCTCTCATCTACTGTGGGCTGCGAAACCAGATTACCAAACTGGTTAGAACTGTCTCGCTAAAGTAAGATTAAATAAATTCTAGGTGAGAAACCCAAGTGATGCTCCATAAATCAATCACAGTATTGTGTGTGAGCATGTGGCCTTTATGACATCAGTGCCAGCGGTGCAGAAGCCGTGGTTAAGAACGCAGGTGTGGGAGTCAGGTGGCCGCGGTTCCTCGCCCAGGCAAGTCACTCTGCCTCCGTTCTGCATCTAAAAATGAGTATCTTTCTGCTGGGTGGACATAAAGATTAAAGAAGATACTGCCCAGGGCACCACACACAGTGCACGCTCAAGAAATATTAGTTGCTATTGCTATTATCAGCATCATCAAACTGGGCTCAAATATGTCAGTGCCAACAGGATATGGCTTCAACAGTGCCCGCCACAGCCAACTTCCCCTAACCACAGTCCCCTGTTCCAGGAAGCAACTTCAGGCTCTTCTTTGCAAAAGGATGGTCACCAATTCAATCAAAAATAGCAAGGTGAGCCCTAGCTGGTTTGGCTCAGTGGATAGAGCATCGGCCTGCAGACTGAAGGGTCCCAGGTTTGATTCCAGTCATGGGCGTGTGCCCAGGTTGTGTGCTCAATCCCCGGTGGGGGACATACAGGAGGCAGCCCATCAATGATTCTCATTATTGGTGTGTGTGTGTGTCTCTCTCTCCTTTCCTCTCTGAAATCAATAAAAAAAATTTTTTTTTTTAAATAGCAAGGTGATAGGGCACTCTTTTAACTGGGGAGGTCACACCACACCTGAAAGGAATGGTTTGCCCAGATGGAGTAATAGCCACCAGCCAAGCAATCAGGCTGGTTTCCTCCAGGGCCTGGAGGAGACAGCTCAGGAAAGACTGGCCAGGAGCCGGAAGACACGCGCAGGAACAGAGGTGCCAGGCAAGGGAGATGGGAAGGCCCAGAGTGGGAAGAAAGACGCTGGTCCCAGGTATCGTGCTGGGTCCTGAGAACCGAGTGCAACAGTTCCAGGTCAGTTTCTGTGCATGTCCCCTCATACTAAATCCTGTGACTTAAGGGGGCCTGAGGTATTGACTGCCCTGTGCAACTCTGAGAGGCCACTGGGGAGTTGAGCTCCATTTAGAACAGGTATCCCCCACCCAATGCCACCCTCAACTGGTGAAGGGGTAAAGGTCAATTGTAGAAAAAAATCACCTGCATTTTTAAAGCTTTCAGCCAAGGAACCTGGAGGAGAGGGAGTAAGATAGTACCTAGAGACCACTCTCACCTGCTCTCACCCGTGCCATGCCACCTGCAAGCCCCAGTGTTTAGGCCCCACACGGGTCCTTCCCACACAAACCATGGCTGGGCCTCCAAGGTGCCCACCACAATTTCCTGGGGATTAGGTATCAAGGGGGAGAGGAGCAGAGTTATTTCTGTGGCTCAGTTAAGAACAACCAGGTTGTGAAACTAAGCAAACCTCTGTGGTCGATCAGAAAATGACAGGAAGGTGATTTTTAATAATAACAACACCCTGTAAATACACAGCATTTACGAGGTACATTCACACACTTAACCTCGTTATAACCTCTCAACGACCCAGTGAGGGGTTATGATCCCCAAGATGTGCACACTGGGGCTGGGAGGTGAAGCGCCTTGTCCAGGAACCTGTGTGCGTCAGTCACTTCCCGGGTGCAGGGTCGCACACAGGCCCTTCCTAAAGGGCTTCCCAGGAGATGACAGTGTCCACAAAAGGAGGAAGGGTGCCCCACGAATTTCATTGCTGCTCGAAGTAATTAAGATGCCAAAAAAGTCCTGCACACAACTAAGCAAACACTGTGGGCTCACTTTTTCTACCTCAGTTTCCAAAGCACTTGCAATGATGTCTCATGTGCACTTGGAATCCCAGACCTTCCTTACCTGGATGCCCAGAGGTAACGCCAGGCCCCAATTCACCTCCAATGGACCATGGAGGCAACAATCAGAGAGAAAACAGAAACAGGGCCTTGATTAACTGGCGCGGTGAGCCAGAAGAATGGCGTCTGCCCAGGGGAAGCCTGCAGCTTCCGATATGGATATGCCGGGAAGGCTGGATTCTGCCCGGAGAAGGCAGGCTGAGGACCCAGCTCAGTAAGAAAGCAGGGAGGTTTTGGCTCCAGCAAAAACAAAACTTCAAAGGGAACAGAAGTAGTGGGAGCTTCAAAGACCCCCTGCAGGACCAATTAACACCTGCAAATGTTGATCTAAGCAGCCATTTAATGATGGCGACTTCAGAATTGGGTGCTGAGCCTCACCTCAAAAACACCTTTTCCTCCAAAAAGATTGGGTTGGGGTGTTGGAAAGGAACCTCTGTGTTGTTTTCTAGGACAGACCATAGTCCAAAATAAAACAAATGCTCAATACAGTGAAATGCATCACATTTTTTTTTATTTAAAATAAACCATAAAAAAAAAGGATAAGGGAACAAGTTAAATCTCTAAGAAAATGTAAACGATTAAATAAACTATACTGTAGGGCTATGAGTTAGGGAAAAAAAATCATGTAACCATTAAAAATCCCATTTTTAAATACGACTTACCTATTCAGTAGATGCGGAAAATGCTCTTGGAAAATGTGAAGAAAAAACAACATGCAAACATACGTTTAAAGTCTGACTTCAAGTTTATCAAACCAACAGACAATAAGGGCAAGAAAGGAGCCGGGTCTGGAGTTTGTTTTGTTCACCGCAGTGTTGGTTCCAACACCGGTGTGTCTGGCACCAACAAAGCACTTAAGGAAAATGTGTTGAATTCATTATTTACTTACTTTTAATTAAGTAATAATTAACATATCGATACAAGGTGCTTGGCTATGCAGAGAGAGAAGGATCTAATCGCAGAGCTGTCTGTGTGTCACAACAGGCCGACTACATGAAGTTTAATAAGCGGGGGGCTCTTATTTTCCCAATTTTCCGCCAAGGCTGTGCAAAACGTTTATCATTTCGTAAGCGCTGGTTTTTGTTAGGGAGCCAGAGGAGCTGGGACTGTTCCCGAAACCTGGCCCGTTGTGTCGGAAACGGAATCTTCCAGTGGCCCCACCATTTCTGTTGGGTGACACTGTCCACCTGGAAAACAGGGGCTCCTGTCGCCCTCGCACCACTGACAGCCACGGAGAGAGGCCCTGCAAGGTGCTATCAGCGAGGGCAGGGTCACACGCAGGTCACTTCCTCACACTTATCTGAGGAGCTCCAGGAAACAATGAAAAGCAAACAAAGTGGTAAACAATTCAAGAGGTTCAAACAACTGAGTGAAACAGTTCAAGAAGTTCCATGCTGTTAGGTCAGTGCTGGGTGCCATCTTCATCACATCTCTAAGCCAGTTTCCCCCCCTCTGGAAACATGTTTACAAAGAAAAGCAATGGAAAAAGACCTGACACACAAACACCTGAATCCCACGGAACTCACGAATAGCATGTAAGCAGACAGAAACCTTGTTTGATTCTTTAAGGTGGTAGCATTTTGTAGAGGGAAGAGACTGATCTTCGGAATCCAAGACCCCGGGGAGAGCACTGCCATTTACACACTGGATGGGCCTCTGGGCTCCTTACTGCATCCTCTCGGGGCTGCATTCTAATCTGTAAAATGGGGATTTAACCCACTTCATACTGTTGTTGAAAGACTTAAATAAGGTAAAAAAAAAAGGTCAATCAAATCATAGGCACTGGACAAATCTTCCAGTTGTTTTTTCTGGGGGGGTTGGGAGGTGGGGAGGGAGGGAGTTCCTGTTCCTTAAAGGAACCTGCTCACAAGTGGAGGAAGAACTTTTACGTAAAAACACTCTGTCATTAAGCTCTTGGAAACATAAGCTCCTGTGTTCACCTCTGAATGTGGAACATGTTCATTAGACAGCAGATTCCAACGACCACTTAGCCTGGCCTGGTCCATTCTTTTTTTTTTTTCCAATATGTTTTTTATTGATTTTTTTTAGAAGGGAGAGAGAAACAGCGATTCACGGCCTGCCTCCCACATGTACTGCAACTAGGGATTGAAACCTGGGCATATGCCCCAACTAGAAATCAACCCCGAGACCTTTCAGTACACAGGATGACCCTGAGCCAACTAAGCCACACCAGCCAGGGTGACTGGTCCATTCTTAAAAAGGTGAACACTATGAGGTCACAGCAGGTCTGTGAAAACTAGAGAACTGGGAGCCAGAAAATGTGGGCCACTTACAGGCTAGGCAGCGTTAGCCAAAAGCACTTCACCATCGGTCTCAGTCTACACACCTGTAAAATGGCAAGGCACCTTGCAAGAGCTTGTGAGCACAGCCGCCAGGCCCATTGAACCCAGCCCCTGCGTGACATTAGGGTTCTCCATGTCATTGCTGGCAAGTGTTTCTAGCACTGTGTTCTGGGGAGGCACATCTGCAGACCTTCTGACATAGAGAACAACCACCACTTGAGGATGTGACTGCTCCCCTTTTGCCAAGTCTGTCCCATCCAAAGCTGCTGTCACCATCAAAGGGGCCAACAAGAGGCAAGGCCTGCCCAAGTCTTAGTCGCAAGCCATTCCCTGCGTAACAAAATCCTGCAGGCTCCTAGCTGAAGTCGCAGATTCCGCTCTGAACCTTCACTTGTTGAACGAAAGTCAATCAAGATGCAAGCGTCCCTAGAAGTACCGCCCCAACACCCCGACCTTTATTCACAGATTCCCTGGAAAGGAGGCTCACAGGTGCCCTCAAGAAAAGAAAGCATGTTCAGAGGAGGTGAGAAAGGGTGGAGCAGAGAGAACTAGACCTCAGTGCGAGAAGACACGCTTCACAACTTTATAATTTTGCAAAGGGCTGGCACTGTCTGTATTTTTAAACTGTGCTTATGAGGCTTATTTTAGAAATACTTTTGTGCTTTCATAAATGTGGGGGGGGGGGGCGGGGGGGCAGGCGCTAATATTTTACATTTAAAACCTGAGAAATACAATCTCCACCTTTCATTTGGAGGAGGAAAGCGATCCCCTGAGGTTCACTGCTGCCCCCTGCACTTGCTCAGGTGTCTGCTAATACAGTCTGGATAATGAGGAATAAGCAAATGATCATTTAAAATTACTCCTCGTCTTGTGCTGCAAGTGCACCTGAATTCAACTTACCATTCAGTTATGTCACAGCCTATTCCCTAGACCCCTTAGGGCCAAATGGAAAGGTCCAAAGAATCTCCTATTTACACTAAACAGCTCCAGGCATGAACACCTTAGTTATTGTTAGCTATGAAAGGCAGAATGTAAGCCCTAGAGCAAGAGTTCTTCCATCTGAGAATGCCCTTAAGTAAGAGGCTATGTGTCAACTCCTAAAACTTTATGACAAATTGTGCACGTATGTGCCTTTTTTTTTTTTTTTCAAAGTTTATCCAAAATCTTCATCAGCTTCCCAAAGGATTCCAAGAGAAATCCCAAAAGAAACACCGTCAATAACGGTCTCACAGCTAGAGAGCTTTCAAGCATCTGTAATTGACAGTGGGAGACGGGAGGTCAAGGGGGAAATTCAGAAGGCTTTCCTGCTAGGGCTACCCTGCCACCAACCAGATTTCTAACCTTAAGAACATCTTATCCCTCCATTTCTTAATCTGGAAGGTGAGGATGTTGGAGCTGAATGGTCACTTAGCTTCAAGACCCTTAAAAATACCAGGATCAGGAGGCACAGCTTCAAGGAACACAGGAAGAGATGTCAAAAAGGCCTGCACAGAATCCGGCCTGTTCCCAGAACAGCTGCTTAAAATATTCACCGCTGCTTTCCTCAGAGGGTCAAAGACAGAAGTCACCTCTCATTCCCTTCTCTTTCTTCCATTTCAGAAAGCCGAATGTGAAGTGTCACAATAATACCCTTCGAAGGGATGTGAACTATGAAATTCATGCAAAACTACAGTGATTCTGTAAGGATGCATAGGAAGCTCAAAGAATGTAAAATAGAAGGAATTTCTCTCAAGCCCCATTATCAGTCAGCTAATCACGGCAGCCACCTATTTCAGCTGGTGTCATCTGCACCTGTTAATATATGTAACTGATGACAATTAATTATGGGTGCCATAAAAATGGATGTTTTCATATACTCCTGGAATTCTGGGACAAGAATACTACTCTCTTACAAGAGAAGTGTTTTTCTTCATTCCATGTCGCTCTCTATACTTTTCATAATAAACAAAAGTGCAGGTAAGATGAAAGCCCTCAACCATTTAATGCTAAACCTTTATCATTACATAAGGCTAACTTTCATTTTTAAAAAAAGTCACTTTTTTTTAGTTGGTACACTTGTATATACTCTAGTATCCTAACTCAGCCATAAACTTTCAATCTGATTATCAGACCCCATAAGTCCAAAGCAAATTTATATGTGGTTGCTTGTGGCAGCAAATTAAATTGAAGCCTTTTCCCAGGCACTTGCTAGTAAAAAAGAGAAGTTGATGAAAATTGATCATGTTTTTACACGCCACGACCAAATGAATGCTCCGTCTAAAACCCATTCCCCAAAAGGATAAACTAATGTTCAAGGCAAGGCATCAAAAGTCACACGCTGAGTCAGTAGGAGAAGCCAAACTCAGGTGACTTCTACAGACCTAACTTCACTATCACCTCCTTCTCTACAGCCCGGGAGAGATCAGCATTGGATCTGAGCAGCTCCGCATCTCACATATGCAAGGCTAACAGAAAACATCAGTGCAAGTAGCACAGCAGTTACTGGTACTCCAGAGCACAAGAGGCATTGCTTCCTAGGAGTGTTCTCACAACATTAAAGGGCTCATTCTTCAGCCTCATGTGATTCAAAAATAATGGATCAAAAATACTACTCTCTTACAAGAGAAAAGTGTTTTTCTTCATTCCATATCGCTCTATACTTTTCATAATAAACATCTGATTTTCACGAAAGCGCAGGTCAGATGAAAGCCCTCAACCATTTAACGCTAAATCTTTATCATTACATAAGGCTAACTTTCACTAAAAAAAAAACTTTTTATTTAACTGGCAATCATGTGTGCAAGTACCATTTCTCAAAGATACAGGGTTCTGATCACCCAAGGAGAGGAAGGAGTTAAAGCTCCGTGGAGACCGGGCTAATGCATATGAACATTCTGCAGCAGCACCCTGTCCTATTAACAAGGTTAGGACTGGAAAGTGTGCACAGGAGAACAGGAAGAAAGTCCACAAGTGACTCCTGCTCAAGAAATCCCTTCTCGGGAGAAAGAACAGACTTGCTGTCCTAACTAAATGCCACTTTTCTGATGAGACTCAAAACTGAGGTCCTGACCCCTTGTGGTCTTTAATCATAAACCAGAACAAGGGTGTGGGTGTCAGATTTCCTGGCCCAATCACAAAGAGGTCAAAAATTAAATGTAACTGGCAAAAATTAAAGTTTCTAGGAAACTAACCCCTCCTTCCTTTATTACCAATCTCTAGAAAAAGCTTCATCAGAGGCTGTAAAGATTTAATATTTACCAGTATTTTGGGAGCAAGGGGGTAAAGAAGGGAGGGTTGTTTTATTGGATTGACAGTGTTTCCCAAATAAATGTGTAATACAAATTTCCTAAGGTGAGATCTCAGCTACAGCTGGAGGAAGGACAACCCCCATAATCCTTCTACAAAATTCGGGGAGACTTGCTGTAGAAGATACTGAAAAGTTAGATTTTATCTTGACTAGTACTCCACCATCAGCCAGACAAAGAAATTCCTGAAAGGCTCTAAGCACTTTTTTTTCCCCTTACAAGCACCCACAGAAATAGGTCAATGTTAACGTCGAGTAAACAAAGCAGCTCATTACTAACCACAGTCTGTTCCTTTTGTGACAAAATTTCAATCCATTTCAACTGCACCCAACTATCACACATAACACTGTCCCTGAAGGGGAGTAAAATGTGAATTCATAACTGACCCCAGCCTCAGGCTTTCCGTGTGTTTGAAAGGCAAGGTGTGGGGGGCTGGGGAGTCTGAGTGTTGGACACTTTCTCCTTCACTGTCTATGACCCAGGACAGGAGGACTTTAATTTCCCTTCCAATCACTCCTCCAGAGGCCCCCGTGTCTGAGGAAATCCACAGACAACAATCAAACCTTTCATTTCAGGGCCTCGTTCCCACCATACCCCTTTCTGTTCCAATCTGGTTTACAAAGCGTTTCCCCTATTCTACATTTCATGAATCAACTGCAAAATCAGCCAACCTCTGCCAGTTCCTCTTGTACTCAGCTGAGAGGTTCCCCTTCCTTCCGTGGGTAGCACAAGGCTGCTCTGGTTTTTAACTGGCGCAACGTGGAAATGCACTGTAGGAACTCACTAACTCTTTCACAGCCAGATAGAAGTGAGTCTGGGGCGCTGACACCATCTACTAAGAAACTGCCCCGCCAAGCTCAGGTTAAAAGCAGATTTGTGGAGACTAGTGTTGACCCCAATTCCAATGTGTCAGTTTCTGTCACCCAGAAGGAAAAGGAAGAGGGAGAAGGGCTACAAAGTAAGCAACTCAGTTACTTAGCAACTGGACAAAACTTGCCTCACTACAGAGGGTAAGGAGGCATCACAAACCCATTCAAAGAGTAACAGTCTCAATTTGCATGCAAATGGATAAAGACAAAAAGGAGTGGGAAATCTAAATTAGCAACAGGAGTTTACAGTAGCAGGGCTGAGACCCAGATTTTAAAAACAGCTTCTCCTGGGAAGGGACTGTATATGTACATACAAGCAAACAGATATGAATAAATGAATGAATGAAAGGAAGGGACGGAAGAAAGAGAGATCACAGGCTCTAACAACTTACACTCCCCCTTCATAAAAGCCAATGCCATGGAAGGTAAGGAAGAGACAGCACAGAAAGTTCAGTACTAAAATCAAAACACCTCCGCTGCTAACACATATTTAAAGCTCATGGAAAGATGACCATTGGAGGCTGGGAAAATCCAGGGAAAGCAGTTCCCCCTGCTTGTGAGAAAAGCAAATAAAGCATCAATCTTGGGGAAAGGTCTGCAGACTTTGGGTGGATTCAGTGCCTCTCCGGGTCTTGACCCTCGCCCCCAGCACCCACTGGTGAAGCGCAGTTTCCCAGCTCTCAGATCAAACCCACACCCTTCAAAGGAGACACACGGGCCTGAAGATTTTCTAAGCAAGAGGGAGACATGTCACCTACTTGGCCCAGGGGAGTGCTCCAGGCTTTTCTGTGTGCTCCAGGAGCTCACATTCTGGGTCCCCAGCTCCTAGCCACACACCTGAGCCAGGCTGCTCAGTGCCAGGGAGCCAGGCTCAGTGCCAGGAAGGAAGAGGACAGGGGGCTCCTCGGCCCCACCCCCAGCCTCCAGCCCCCAACCTCACACCTGGACGAGGTGGGCAGGGCCCAGGGCTGAGTCACAGAGGCCCAACAGCCCAGCCACTTACTTTTCATACTCGGTGTTGTCTCGGTCACAGCGAGAATCCTTGTGCTTTTGCCAGTCTTTGCCATGCTTGCAGGTGGTGAGGAGCAGGACGTCCTCCCCGTTATGCACGTGATATAAGGCATTCCTGGTGTCTGACCCTATCCCTGTCAGGTACCTCTTTCCCTTGAATACCAGCATGTACTTCCTGAGAGGAGGGATAGTGTTAAACTTCAAAAACCCCCTCTCCCCTCCTGTCCTGGGATGATCCTTAGAAAAGAGGGGAATAGAAACATCAAAGTTGGGTCGGAAGTTTTCAGTACTAATGCTGGCTTTGGCCAGCATCGCCTGGCCGATGTCAAACCCCACGTCCTCGGTGTAGTCAGGCCAGGTGCCGGAATATAAATTAAAAATTAAATGATTCCTACCATTGTTCCACAAGTGGAGACTCTGCACTTTGGATCTCAAATTGTGCACATACTGAGGTGACAACTGGTCTCTGTCTAAAGTATCCAGGCTCAGGACAAAGAGGCACGCCTGGCTGGGGTCCGAGGTGTAGAACCTGGAGCCTTCGATGGCCGCTAGAATGTTTTGGTAACTTTCGGCGATTTTCTCCCCTTTTTGCTGCGGGTAGACGTAGACTTTGAAACCGTTTTTCTTGCAAAGGGTGAAATCGAAGCAGGACTCCATGCGGCACTTCTTGCCTTTGTAGATGCTGGAGTTGGCGTCTCGCTTCTGCCGAGGGGAAATGTGTACGATGGAATCCTCGTTTTCCAATTGATCCCAAGGAACGAAGGGGCGCAGAGCGTCCGGGAAGCGCGGCCAGAAATGATCCGGACTCGGGTGGTGCAAGCCATTCCGACCGCTGTGCTCTTCTCTCCGGCTCCTCGATGCCCTAAACTGCAAGCCTCCGAAATAAAACAAAAGGGCGAGACAAGAGCCAGCTGAGAGCAGGATGAAATAGCGTTTTTTGGCCTGCATGTGTCCTGCCTGGGTCAAGAGGATTGTAAATAAACACAAGAATCACCCAAGTTTCCCAATCAACACTTTCAGCTCCAGTCCGCCATCTTCCCGCCTGTAAAGACTTCAAACTCTCCGCTCCCACCTTCTCTGGATGCCTTTCCCCAAGCCGTGGACTGATCCAGCGCATGTGGGCGATTTCCTTAACTTTCTCCCCTTCGGTCTTTCATCTTTGGGTTGCACAATGGACGGGAGAGAGCGGGGCTGAATATCTCGCACCCAGGGCGGGCGAGCAGCGGACTGTAATTTTCTTGCATGCAACAAGACGGGAGGAAAAGAAAGAGGGGAGAAAAAGCTCCCGATGCCCAATCAATGGCAAGACGAAGTGATTCCCTTGCCTCTCGGGTTCCTCTCGGCGGCGTGGAGAACCAGCCCTGGGAAAGCAACTTCAAGTCCCCCACGCTCCCGTGCAGAGCACGCCGGTTCCAACAAGTCAGCCGGTGCCCGGGCTCCGCCGGCTAGTGCATCTTGCAGCCGAGGCGCCGTAACCTCACAAATCCCTGCATCTCTCTTTATTCCCTTCTGCAGCGGCTCTGAGACTCCGGCGGTGTTTACTCCGGCGCTCGCGGGGCCGGCCCCCCGGACGCGCGCGGCCCGGCTGCAGGCGGCGGCGGCGGCGCTGGATGGCGGCGGCGGCGCGTGCTCCCCGCGGGCAGTGCCGGCCCCGAGCGGCGCTTCGCAGGCCCCCGCGCGATCGCTGCCGACCGCCGCGTTCGGTCGCCGAATGTTACCCGGTTCTGAATGTTACACTTACACATTCCATTCCCGACACGACAGCGCTGACCTCATCCATCCACGCAGCCCGCGCTGCCATTGGCCGGGCGTCACGTCCGGGGGGGGCGGTGCTTCCGCTGCGCCCATTCATAACCCCCGGCCGGCGGCGCGGTGCCGGCTCGGCGCGGGGAGCGCGGGGGGCGCTGGGCCCGCGGCGTGTGCGGGGAGCTCAGGTGCCTCTTCTGCAGCCGGCGGGAGGCCCCGTGCAAGCCCCTCCGATCGCCCTGGCCTGGTCCCGGGCCTGGGGTGCGCCTCCTCCCTCCGGGAACCAGCGCCGCCCTGAGGAGGTGGCCAGGGAACCAGGGACCGGCTGGCGTTCCCCGGGCCGCGCTGCCCCGGCCGCCCCGGCCGCCCTCGGCTCCCTGCCGGGAGCGCCTCCCCGAGCCTGCAGCGGGGAGTGTGCGGGTTCCTGGAGAGGATGCTTGAAAATGGAGCACTGGGGCGAGCCCGAGGGGTGGGGGAGGAAAGGAAGATTTCATAGAAAGAGACCAGCGACCAGAACGTCTCTCCCCGCCTACCTTCGACCCTCCCTCTGAGGCCCAATGTTTTTATTTCCTACCAAGCATTTAAACAGATCCCTTATTTCCGACATAGCCCATCCGTTCTTTTTTCTTCCCCCAAGGAGAGACCCCACGAATAAAGAGGAAATATTACAATCAAGGGGACTGGCCCCATTATTCTGTCTGTGTGCTGAGAGAAGACACCTATTCTAAATCCTCATATCTACCTGCGCATCCTTTCCTCGAAATCTGAAGCCCCTTGTATTCTGTAGAAAGTCTATTCTGTACAAAGCTTCCAAGAGATCCAATCACAGCGAGGTGGGGGTGGGGGGAGACTTTCTAATGGCTGAGGAGAAACTGGTTAAGTTTATCCTTGTTAATCTCTTTTGGTGAGAGTGGTGGTGGTGGTGGTTTTTAAGACACCCCTTAGTGATGGATGACTAGTAGAACTGTCCCACCTGTAGAAGGGAAACTTGAAGCAGGAAATGACCTTATTTGCAATTAATGCAAGATGGTTGGTCCTCCCCTCAAATGCCCTTCCATGCCCCAGCCCCAAGCTCTTGCTACCTTCATCTGGCAATTCCGATGAGGACCTGCAGTCCCCCTCGAGGTCTTCCAGGACCACATTCATGTGCCAGGCTCCCAAACAGCGTTTCTGGTCAAAGCCAACCTCCCTGGCCTCGGCCCTGAGTTCTGCCTTCCTGGGACAGCCTCCCACCACTTTCCCTTGCTGAAGTCGAGGGGCTTGGCCAAGCTGGACAAACAGTTGCCTAGGGCAGCAAGCTGTTTAGGGATTGTTTGTTATGGGAGTGACTGAGCTGGGGACACACACTTCCCAGTTCCCCTCGGGCTGCAAAAAAACTCCAGTGGGCGTGGACAAAGACCATGGTTAGAACAAGTCTGGGTGAAATGATCAAGTGGAAAATTTTAAACATTTGTTGTTTCAGATTTGTTTTAATAAAGTGGGGAAGGGGCATGGGTGGGGCATTCCTGTACATTCCTGAAGCCTCTCCTTATTGCTGACATGCCAAAGATGAGGTAGCTTTTCCAGATTTGATTTGCATCCCCACACAACGTGGAGATGCCTGGGACAGAAATGAGAATTCAGTCATCTTCTAAATACGATGACAACAATGCAGATAAATGCGAACCACATGTGACCCAGGGCTTCCCCAACCCCCAGCCCCTGGTGGCTGAGAGCAGCCATCCAAGGCTTCCTTCTGTTGAGATTAGGACTTAGATTATCTGGGCCCTGTGGACGTTGGGGCTGTGGGGATTGCAGCCCCTCTAAATCCAACCAGTTGTCCTGTGTGACCTTAGGGGGAGCCGGCGACTATCCTTGCTCTTTTTCGTTCTCTTCCTGCTTTGGAACATGTTTCTGGCCTTGGCTGACTATTCCCTCATCCCACGCCCCAGTGCGCCCCAGCCCTGCTCTCACATTCCACAGTGGTGCATATTGTGAGAAAAACTTCAGCACTGAAAATTAGAGGAAACTTGGAATCAGACCCCAGTTCTGTCATTTACTAGTGCCTTGGGCATGTGGCTCAATCTCATTGAACCTCCGTTTCTCAAGGAAAAAGTCAGAATAATACTTTTCTTCCCAGCCTCTTTGAATCTGTAAACTGGGAATTGCTCTGTCTGTGTAACATTTTTAGCCTAAGTTCCCCATTTCAAAATACAACTGGAATCTAAAGTAGCCCCTACAATTGCATCTCCCTCTGTTTTATTTTCTTCCTAGCCCTTCTCATTAGCAGGAATCTCGTATTTGTTTGCTGGTTTACTGTCTGTATTTCTTCCCTAAAGAGAGCTCCCTGAGAGCAGGAGCCTTGTCTGCCTTACTCACTCCTGAATCCCCAAGGCCCAGGGTAGTTCCTGACACTTAGATGGAGCTCAATCACTGATTCCAATGAATGAACAAATTACTAAAATTTGGCTTCCCCACCGCACTTTATCACGCTTGAAAAGAAAGACCTCCGTGGTCATCTCCTAAAGCAGGACTGAGTCTCCTGTTCTAGTGGAAATATTACCAGCCAGGAATATCTTCACAGATGGCAAATCAGTCCATCATAAATGTTCTAACAACAAGTGTTAGATCATGATTTCTTCTGTTCAAAGCCATCAAAGGACCTCTGTCTCTCCTTGCCTGGCCCCTTTCACATCATTTCCTGCCGGTAACTCTCTCCCTCCAGCCCAGTTTACTCACCCTTCCCTAGGCAGGTTGGTTTCCTTGCTGTCTCTCAGGCATGCCAAACATACCCCTGCCTCAGGGCCTTTGCACATGCTTGCCTCTGCCAACATCTACATGACACACCTGCTCACTTCTTTGAAGTCTCTTCTCAAATGCCACCTTACTATTGAGGTCTTCTTTGCCCACTCTAAATAAAATAGCAAATCCTCCCCCATCTTCCTATCCCCTCATCCTGCTTTATATTTTTCCCTAATACGAACCAATGTCTGACATACAATATATTGACTGGTTAATTTATTAATTACATCTAGACTGTGAGCTCCATGAGGCAAAGACAAGGTCTTTTTGTTCCTTGCTATATTCCCAGCACCTACAACAGTGCCCATTAAATAAGTAATGTATTTATTGAAGTAATTAATTAGTTTGATCCTATTGTTGGTAGGTCAAGTAGAGAATATTCAAGGCTAGAATTATATTTTACCAGAGAGAGAGAGAGAGAGAGAGAGAGACGCTTAAGTTATCCCAGTGACTCAAGCCTTGCTTAATTTCCTTTTCCAGGAGTAATTCTTCCCCAGGGCTGATTAAAGACCTGAAAACAGTATGGCAAACACAAAACCCAGAAGATGTAGATTTTCATCTTGTCTCTGCCATTCACTCTATAACCTTGAATGGGTCACTTCACCTTCCTCAACTTTGGATTGTCACTGGTAAAATTGGGAATAACTGTAATATAAGATATACTGTGGGTCAGCTAGCACTGGGTTAGTGTGAGAATCCAGTTGAGAAGAAATGGATAATACATGTGAAGGCCCTTTGCAGTTCACAATGCACATAGCAAATGTAGGACGTGACTGTCACACTGTTAGACAAATATGGTCACAAGGGCATGAGATCACGTTTGTAAGTCAACAGCATTACATACAAGAAATATCACCCACCAAAAATACACAAGTTTCCAGATGCTTAACAGACTCTGGAATGGTCATAGACTGTTGTCAGCAAACAGGAAAAGGAAAGAAGGAAAATTCACCAATGGACAAAAATCAAAGAAAACTTTGAATGTATAAGGCACCAAAGGCACACATGCTTTTCAAGGGCCTACAATTATATTTGCTGTATTTGTATTTATTCCAAAATGTGGAAACAAAGTATTAAAATTAACAAATGTTTAAATTCTCTAAAATGTAACTCTAGGTTGACTGGCAAGGCAATCCAATCTTCATAAAGTTATACAAGATTTTTATTTGATGTGGGCATCAAATAAAACATTGCAGTGTTTTGATGACATGTGATGGGTTCTCTAATGGTGAGAGCATCCCTGGGTCCTGGAAAGGCTGGGAAACTCTGCTGATTGGTTGTGCAAGGTGGGGAAAGACAAGGAGGCCAAGGAAAGTTGGGACGTCATGGAGGATGGAGAGAGTCCCAAGCGGGAGACAGAAGCATGGTTTCCAGTTCCTTCTCTGCCAGGAACTCAAGGAAACCTGGAGCAGCCTGCTTCTGAATGTCAGGCCTTGAGAGTTTCCTTAGAAAAAAATGCAGGGTGGGTCTTGGTAATACCGTGGAAATAGTCAAGGATGTCCTGTTTAGACCAAGGGGACAAAGGAAGAGAGGTGCTCAGGAGGCAGGAAGAAGAAACTCCAGAGAGAAGGGAGGAAGACGAGTGGAAGTGAGGGCCTCTATCAGGCCTCGGCAGGCCAGCCAGGCAAGAAAGCCAGCCAAGGGAGAAATGAGGACAATTCTCCATGAATGTGTCAAGTCCTGAGCCAGGTGCTTTATATCCATTGTCTCTGTGGCCCTCACAAGGTTCCTAGGACACAAGTACTGTCCTTATCCCGTGTCACAAATGGCGAAACAGAAACTCAATCCTGGGAAGGGGCTCCTGACAATTCATTTATTCATTCCCTGAACAAATGTTTATTGAGCAACTACTCTGCATAAGGCATGGTGCCAGACATGGAGAGTATCTGTCCACAGTCCTTTGTCATTGACAAAACACTTGCAGGAGAAGAATTTTGCTTGAGTGTCATCAGAGCCCTGAGAGGGAGGAAGAGTATATTATCCCTATTTTACAAATGAAAATATAAGGCTCCAATTAAGGCTCCAGGTCAGGCTTTCTCAACCTGGGCACTATTAGCACGTTGCTCAGCAAAATTCTCATCGCTGTGGGATGCTTAGCCACATCCTGGCCTCTACCCATTAGGTACTATCGCACTCCCCACTCCCCGCTGTGTCTTTGGTTGTGACAGCAAAACTGTGTCCAGACATTGCAAAATGCCCCTCAGAGACAAAGTCACCCCTGCGTAAGACCCACTAATCTAGTTAAATGACTTACCCAAAGTCAGCTGATTTTCAAGTGGAAAATTTAGATTTTGACCCTCATCTTTTGACTCCATGCCAGGACTTGCCACAACACTGCAGCTTCCTTTAGAGAATCTAATTTCTCTCTCTTCCACAGGCAGGCTGGTCAAAAAAATCTCATAGACATTAAGAAGATTAAGAACATAGCCTATGCAAGGCACTATTCTGGGCACTGGGGACCCATGGTATGAAAAATAGATGGCTGCTCTCATGTTAATGGGGAAGATAATAAACTAACAAATAAACAAGATCATTTTAGATAGTTTTATGGAGAAATTAAAAGGATAATGGTATAGACTGGGATGAGAAGGAGCAGGGAGGCTCACCTTAAATAGGATGGTCAGGGAAGTTCTCTCTCCGGAGCTGAAATTTCACCTGATGTCTGAATGATGCTAGAAGAGCTCTGGGAAGAGTGGGCCAGACAAGGGGTCTGGTCACTACAAAGGTCCTGAGGCAGATGTGAACTTGAAGAAGGAGAACAGTGATTTCAAACTTCAGCAGGCATCAGAATCACTATAGGACTGGTAAAAACACAGATTGCTGGGGCCCTCACCCAGTGTTTCTGATTCGGTAATTCTGTGTGTGACCCAAGGCCTTGCATTTCTAACTTTGCAGCTGATGCCGATGCTGCAGATCTAGGGACCGCACTTTGAGGCCCACTGAGTTGTGGCATCACCAAAGGCATACTGTTTCTGAAGGGTGCTGAGTGCAGGGAAGAGGGGCAGGAGATGAGAGCAGAGAAGCTGCGGAAACGTTACATGCCCTGGCTCTGCAGGCCAGGCCGAGTGGTGGGATTTCATTTCAGGGGATTCTAAGCGGCGCAGTAATATGACTTTTTAACAGCTCCCTCTAGTAGGGCAAAAGTGAAAGCAGGGAGTCAAGTTTAGATATCTAGGACATATTTTTGACCGTCTTTGTTCCTCACAGAAACAACTATCGTAAGGCAAGGAGAGAAGGGAAACTTCCGGTGCTGCTTTCCTGCTGCAGAAACGATGTCCATCGGAGTCAAGCCAATAAGCCCTAGTCACTGGACAATTAGCCTGTGATGGCGAATTAGGCAGGATAGCTTGTCTTAGTATTTGTCAAAACTGCACATTTACATTGAGAATTCTCTCTATGATCTTAACTCTAGTGTTTTACAGATTGACATTTTTACGACATTAATTCTCATGCTTGATATCACCCAAGCTATGTCTTTTTTGTGTGTGTTTATCAAGTTGGTACTGGCTGCTATTTTCAGTGACAGGACCCCCCTTTGCTGGTGAGTGTTTTCTAAGGGACAAATGATGACAAAGAAGTTGCCCTTAGCTAAGTCTGCAATCCTAGGATCTTATAAAAATTTGACTGACCCCTGGTGGAAGACACAGGTGCTCCACCCTACATGCTTGTGTGGGTAGCTTCTGTTTCCCCAAAGACTTGCCTTCTTTTAACAATGCATGTGCTACACAGCTCCTGCTCTCTAAGGACTCAAACTTCTGGAGGAGAAACAGACCTGGAGAGAAGTAATAAGCATAAAACTGGCTCCGTGGTATAATTTCAGAGGAGGAAGTGGTTAAATTTGTTAAATATGTGTGGGTCCCTATTAGCATGTAGATCCATTTATAGATGAGTAACTGAGAGAAAATGGGAAGTGAAAATGTCAAGTATTGAAGATGAAACCAGGAAATCACCCACAATGCAAGCCGATTTTTCATTAGATAGTCACACCTTTTATTATGTAATAGTCTATCAATGCTCCCTTGACATTCTTTTTCTTTTTTAACTTCTGATGCCCAGTAGAATCAAGTTTGTCTTATATGCTACCCACTGAACATTTGTTATCCTCTGTCACTGCTGTGCTACTATGGTACAATAATTATTAATGCTCACAATGACAATCAGAGACCCTGCAGAATTTTAAGGTACCTGCCAACTCACTCGAGTAAAGTTAAACCACATAAAGTCCCATTTTAGTGGTTTAAGTGTATTTCATGATTGTCAAAATTATTTAAAGTCGGTGATCCGTGTATCGGCTATGGGGTAACTTGCGATTAGCATGATGATAAGGTGAACTACAGAGCTAGTTATCCAAATGATCCCTGGGTGGTCCAAGGCTGTTGCTTTGATCAAATTTCCTCTGTTTCTATGAATCCTGGATTTTGGGGGTTTTACGAGGAAGTCACCAGGTCAGTTTTGGGGAGCCTGTAGCCTGTCTAAATAGATAAAATGCACCATCTGTCTACAAAAGTCTGCATGACTGGGGACTCTCCTTTGGCCCACATAAGCCATCATTTGGAAAACTTGCAATCTAAACAAACAAAACCATTCCTCAAATTATAAACTATATGTAATTTTAGGTCCACCCTAGTATATCACCCTCCCAGCAATTCTGCCTCAACTCTGTCTCTTCAGACACTGGTATTCTTCATTTCCCAGAGACTGGCCCCAATGCGGAACTGCAGACCGCTCAGGAACTCAAGGGAAAAAGTATGAAGAAGGCTAATAGTTAACTATATTTCAATACAGTTACATGTAAATTTCAGCATAGGCTTTGTCTCTTAGAAAATCTGAATACTTAAATGTCACAAAAGCAGACTAAAAATATACATGCTGGCTGTAAGTAAGCCTTGAGAAGGAAATTGCCCACAAGAGCATAATTCTCAGTTTCCCTAATCATTCTCCCCTACTGGGGAGTAGCTCGCCCTCACCACTGGCCCAATACTTCCTCATCACACGGGGAAAATGCAGGCTTTAGTCCTGATTTAAGACTGGATCGGCCTGGTTCCTCTCTTGTTCTTTTAGGCCTGTGGAGACTTGTTACTGATGGGAACCCCTAGTCAAAGATTGCTTCAGGCACAATGCAGGCAGGTCCCATTGCTTTGTAAAACTCTACCACCCCTTTCCCCAATAACTTCTCCATCTAAGCTCAGATCTGACCTGTCACCCTCCTTGGCCCCTCTGATCTTGAAATTCCTTGCAACAGGAACTGCCAATTGCTGTAAATTATATGCTTGATGAAGAGAATGCTAATCCTTTGGGGTTTAGGAAGAGACCACGAAACCCGTTTTTAAGGGTGAGAGCACCCACATCAATTGGAGGTGGTGGGACACTACACTGCAGTCCTGAGCACCTTTCTTCCCAACAACGTGGGACCCGGGGGTGGGGAAGGGGCCTCCATGAATGAACTACCGCTTGTCCAGTTCCCACATTCATGGATATGGTCTCCTGAGAAAGCTTTCTGGTATTTCCTGGTCGGATCTGATATTATAGTATCATCTAGCTGTTCAACCGTGTACATTTCTATTCATGCAGAATATTTGCTTAATGAACTTCATTCCGCTGGAGGCAGGAGAGTGGAGTGGTTAAACACAAGAACTTCGGAATCAGACAGCTGGGTTCAGTCGTGCTTCTACACTAGACTGCCTGTGATGTTAGGCACGTTAATGAAGGGCTCTGCACCTCGGTTTCCCCATCTGACCCCCATAATGATAATAACTACTTCAGATGCATATAAAACATTTAATATAGTGCCCAGCGCCTAGGAGGAGGTACTGTGTAAATGTTAACTAGTATAATGGCCTCCCACTCTCTCCCATCCCTTCCCAGTTCCCTAGCTGCCCCTTAACGTTAAAGTGACTTGGTTTCACATTCTGTTTATCAGCAGTTTTATCTTCCAGAATTTGAATTAATGTCCTTCGTGATGAAGATCGACATTTCAGCAAAGCATGCTGAATTGTTATCGTGGCTGTGGAAGGACATGTTCCTTCATTCATTTATCCATTTAGTGGCAAATATTTATTAAATGCCTACTCTGTCCCAGGGAGGGCACTGGGCACTGGGCGTGTACCGTGTGAGTAAGACAGACCAAGTGTTAGCCCTCAGAGATGATAAAGTCTACTCAGGGAGACATGGTAACAGGTAAATAAGTCAAGATCCAAATGCTAGTGCTGCTTAGGAGATATAAAGTGCACTGAAATGGAGGCATTATTTAAATAGAGAGATTAGGAAGACTTCCCCGAGGAGGCATTTAAGCAGAGGCTTGAAGGATAAGAAGGATCCTGCTTTGCTAGGAGAGCAGGGAAGGGGATGAAGCTTTCAGAGAGAAGGAAGAGCAGATGCCAACACCTGAAGGTCAGATAAACTAGGCTGCCTGCTCTAGGAGCAGAAAGCAGGACCAAGTGGCTAAAACCTTATGAAAAAGACACCCAGGCCCTGCGTTCAAACAGCTCTGGTCTGAAGAGGCTGTTATGTCTGATGCCAGTTTTCTACATAAAAAGGAAGACAGAGACTCAGAAGAACTGAGGTGAGGTTTGGGGGGAATTTAGGCCATACTCAACTATCCCACTTATTAAGCATCTCCTAATGCCTTCATCCACGGTGGAATTGACATCTTCTGAGCTCCAGAAGTCAATGACAGCACTATAACCCATTACTGTATTTATTCTTTCAATGCCCATCTACCTTATAGGACAATAGTCCTAGGAGAAATCTTATTAATCTTTGTAACACCAGCATCTAGCACAATACCTGGCCCTTAGTTGATATATTATGAATGTTTGTTGAATGAATGAATGACCACTAAATTTATTTTACTTACTATTGCCAGGCAACATGCATAGTGCTTTAACTATAGTAATTCAACTAGTCCTCTTTATATTACCTAAAGGTATGTACTATTGCTAGTGACATTTTTACTGAAGAAGTGAAGGCACAGAGAGGTTAAGTATCCCACTCAAGCTCTTAAAGTTGGGTAGTAGTTGAGCTAGGATTTCAACCCAGGCAATCTGGTTCCAAAGCCCCTGCTCTTAGCTTAGTTACTACAGCGCTTCTCAAACTACTGTGCATGAAAATCCCTAGGGAACATGTTAAAATACACATTTTAGGACCCCACTTAGAGTTTCTGATTGAGTAGTTTCATTACTTACCTATTGTTGCATAATTTAACCCAAAATTAGAAGCTTAAAACAATACAGATTTATCATCTCCCCATTTCTGTGAGTCAGTAATGTGGTCACAGCTCAGGTAGGTTCTCTGGCTCAGCCTTTCACAAGCTCCAATCAAGATTTGGGGGGCTTCCCAGCTTGCTCAATTGGGTTGAGCTTGGACCCACGAACCAGGAAATCATGGTTCAATTCTAGGTTAGGACACATCTCTGGGTTGCAGGCTTAATCCCTAGTAGGGGGTGTGCAAGAGGCAGCTGGTTAATGATTCTCATCATTGATGTTTCTATCTCTCTCTCCCACTCCCTTCCTCTCTCTTAAATCAATAAAACCTTTTTTAAAAAAGGGAGAGAGAGATGTCAGGGGGCTGCTGTTATTTCAAGGCTTGACTGGGGACGATCCCATTCCAAGCTCATTCACATGGCTGTTGGCTGACCTCAGGTCTTGGTTGCCTATCTGTTTCTTGCCACATGTGCCTCCAAAAAGGCTATTCACAGAGGGCTTTTGCAGCCTCATCTAGGAAGTGACATCCCATCACTTTTGCCTAGACTTAGGGTTCGTCTACCAAGGTAGTGTGGGGTGGGACCGAAGAATCTGTTATTTCTACTAAGCTCTCAAGTGATAATGCTGTGCCAGTACACTGTCCTGGAAAAAAAGAAAGAAGAGAGGGAGAAAGGGAGGAAGGGAGGAAGCAGGGCGGGGGGTGGGGGGTGGGAGGGAGTAAAGAAAGAAAGAAGGAAGGAAACCAGGGAACCAATCCTTGACTAGACCATATATTACATTTACACATATCCTTTCTCCACCCAGGCCAGTCCTCACTGCCTGCCACCTGTACCCCCAAGGGTCCTGTAAAAAATTGTCAAGAAGATGACTATGATCCCAGGAAACCAGATGTCCATTATGTCACTCCCCGGGAAACAATGGCCTGACCGGAAGTGGATACACCCTGACTTCCACTTTCTGTAAGTCTCCCCTCCAGGGGACAGAAACATTTCCCTGGCAGTCAAAAAACCTTGCCTAGTGAGTTATAGTCTCACAGAGCAAAGAGACGTAATTTTAAAGAGATTCTCTTTCCTGTTCCCTTCTTGTAAGACGGTTTAGTAAGAGGAATGAACTTGAACTCCACTGGGGCCTTTAAGAAACTGACCCCCAGAATGACAGCCAAATTAAAGCAGATTTGCTTTTCCTGCCTAAGGTAAACAGGACTCTGTAGTTGATCTTCCCTTGGAGCAACTTGTCTGCCTTTGCTTCCTATCCCCTGGCTGTGTCTGACCCTGACCCCCTGCCGCCTGGAGAGGAGGAGGAGGCTCTGGAATGCTGGCTGGCTCTACTGGCAACTCAAGAAGCGTCCTGCAGCACACTGCCCTTCCCAGCCTGGAAGGAGGATTGTGTACTGCAGCTGAACAGCTGCCCAGGGTGCAGGGAGGTGAATGTTACTAAATATATGTTCTTACTGTACATTGGTGTGTCAAGAAAAATTATATCTCCTTGTTCTCCACTTGGATGTTCTTTTTTTAAAAAAAAAAATTTCTTACACAAGCACAGGGCACCTCTCAAGTCCTGCCCCCCACAGAAGCATCCAATGGCAGCCTAATTTATTCTTCTCCCCACACCCTTAAAATAAATGCCCTCTTGTTCTGACAGCTTCTGGTACATCCTACCAGTCCCACTACACACACTGCTTGGGTCTCTTAGTCTTGTTTTCCTACCAGCCTTTCTCAGGTGGAACTCAGGGTAACACGCCTGAGATGGCCAGGGAAGCGTCTCTCTAATATGCAGACAGTCATCAAGGTATCAGTGCTTTCTGTCATTTTTATCTCAACCATAAATCAATTTCCAGAAAACCATAAACACATTATATGTAACATGTGTGTGTGTACAGACGTGTGGCCTTAAATTAGATCATTAATACTGTGTGGATTGGGATGTGTCTAAACTCGGTCACTAATATGAATGGAGCATGGAGATCTGAGAGCCTTTCCTTAATTGAAAAGAAAGTGTCATGCACCACTTAGTCTCTTAATCGAAGGTGGGAAATTGATTTCCAAATTCATGAGGCCCAGGCTCTTAAATATTCTCTCAGCCACCAACATGAATTGACCCAGCCCCACAGTTGTTCCCTTCATTCCTCTCCTTACAGCTAATCCTTACCTCTTCTTTCCTTCACTCACACTGGGAGCCAGAATGTCCCTATCTCCCCAAAACATAAAAGAATGCAATGAATTTTTGTTGAGTGAATAGCAAAATAGATAAATCCATATTCTCAAGAAAAGCTAATGAAAATAATTTAGAGCAGATATATTGTCTAAGCTAAGACCTGCTTTAGGACAAACTGGTTTATTGAAATCTGACCAAAAATGGAGCACTTCCACAATGTTTATTAGTGCTGTGGAAGAAACATTTATAAAGTAAAAGTCCTCCTTTATTGAATCACCTTGTGAAGCGAATCATTCACCAGGTGTGACTCATTCCTGTACCTTGTTCATACTCCTGTAGTAATGCTGCTCCTGTCTTATTTCAATTGTTGATTTACACACAGAAGTCTCAGAAGGACCATTAACTTCATGAGGACAAGGATGATCTAGTGTTCACCTCTGTGTCCAGGACACCTAGCACAGTGCCTGACACACTAAGTGCTTGTTAAATGTATGCTGAATAAATGAATGAAGGAATGAGTCAATTCCTAATGTAATGTAACAATGTAAATTTACTACGAGTTTGGGGAGAAGAAAGGATTAGACACAAATACCACTTAAAAATTAATCAGCCTGATAAAAATCAACTTTGACGTGATATAGGCCAATAGGAGAATGAGATTTTTTTTACAGTAAGTAGATTTTCACTCATTTTCCAGTGCTGCTTATAATCAGTAAAAGGAGGCACACATTTAGAATAGCTTTTCATTTCTACAAGCCCACTTGCCCTATTTTCAATAGGTGTACTACTGGCTGAGGTTCATTTTCAAGAGCAAATCCTTCACCCAAGTATTCAATTTCTTTGGCTCTCGTGAGAGGTCATTAACTGTCCCTCTAGTAACAAAGGGGCCCCAAGGTCAAGCAACCATTGTCAAGTTATGCATCCCAGCCACCTTCTGGCCCTGCGGAGGTGGTAGAGCTGGGAGGTCAGCTGCCACAGCTACATGTGCCCGCCTGTCTCCTCTGGCTTCAAAGACAACGATATCAATAAACTGTTTCCCTTTTTAAAAAAGGTTTCTTTTGTTGGAGACAAGAAAAGATAACATTTACTATAAAACTAGCCTATCAAAGAAAACTGTTTTACCCTTTGGAAGCTAGAATGATTGTCTTAACAATCATTCTTGTTCAACAAAAATAACCTATGAGAGCTGAGCCTCCTTTCCCTGTTAACAATAACTGAAGTCTAGGAGCCATGCAGCTGCATGGATATTATCTGTGGTCAACAGAAAAGAGGTCCTTTTCTCCCACTCACTCCTCCAAATGCAAGTATGTACTAAGCAACCACAATATGAATATAACTTCATGTCAGAAGGGGTCTACCTTTCCAGGTATCTCATATCCGCATGCAGGTTCAACATTCAGAGTCCTGGAGGCCAACCAAAAAATGATATATTTTTTAAAGCTTCTTATTTTGTGGCTGAAATGATTATATAGAACAAACTTTGAAAAACAGATTAACTAACAAAATATAATAATAGTGGAGAGTTATACTTTTTCTTTCTCTGGCTAGTTTCTGATGCAAGTAATAGCCCATGCAAACACCAAGTGGTTTAATAAACGTCTGTCTGATCATTAGCTCCTCACTTAACAGGTGGTCTGGAGAGCGACATTGGTTGGTGAAGCAGGTCAGCAACATCGACAGGAATCCAGAGTCTTCCCAGCTTCCCGTTTTGCCATCTGCCATGTGCCAGGGACATCTGCAGTCATGCTGCAACATGTCTACCCCAGCTCCAGGCATCTTGTCACGTAACCCTGATCCAAATCAGGGAGAACAGGAAGGCACGGCAGCTTCTGCTTGTGCTAGTCTTTTTCTTATTGAAGAGGATAATTGTCCCAGAACATCCCCCACCAGCGGTCCTCCTACATTTCACACCAGAACTGGGTCACAGGGCTACCAGTCATCAGCAAAAGAGAAAACAATGACCAATGGCCATGATTGGCTGCATTAGTCTAGGTTCCAAGAGAAGATTTATAATGAGAGATTTACTGGAAGGAATTGGCTGACATGATCATGAAGGTTGAGACATCTCAAAATCTGCACTCAGCAAGCTAGAAACTCAGGAGAGCCTATGGCATAAGTTCCAGTCTGGATCTGAAGGCAGAAGACTGATGTCCCAGGTCAAAGACAGGTCGAGACAAAATTGTCTCTAACTCTGCCTCTTTGTTTGATTCAGACCTTCAACGGATTGAACGAAGTCATCCACCTTGGGGAAGGCAATCTGCTTTATTAAACCTACTGATTTAAATACTAATTTAATCCAGAAACAAGCTCACAGACTTACTATAGTTTAACCAAATGTGCGGGCACCCGATGGCCCAATCGAGTTAACATAAAATTAACCACTGTATTGGCTTAGACCAAGAATAACCCATCAGAGCTGAGCCTCCTTTCCCTTGCAGGCTCCTGCTCAACCCAAACAGAATTTGGACTGTGTTAACCAGGAAGAAAGATGAGATATTGGATAGGTCACAGAATTTCTTCTGCAGTGATTTCTGTGTTTTGTTTTGTTTTGTTATTTTTTTAAAATATATATTTTATTGATTTTTTACAGAGAGGAAGGGAGAGGGATAGAGAGTTAGAAACATAGATGAGAGCGAAACATCAATCAGCTGCCTCCTGCACAGCCCCCACTGGGGATGTGCCTGCAACCAAGGTACATGCCCTTGACTGGAATCGAACCTGGGACCTTTCAGTCCACAGGCCGACGCTCTATCCACTGAGCCAAACCGGTTAGGGCTGTTTTGCTTTTTTAAATCAAGCTTTTAAAACCTGGTTAAGAACAAACCCAAATAAATGTGGATGTTAGTCATACCATAATCTCTCTGGATCATCATAAAACAAGAGTAAGTGGCATTTTGGGGGGATCATTTGAGTATGGTCATGCTTGAGGATTCTTAGAAGATTTATTAGCCAGAGGTCTAGTTGCTTTTTGGGTCTTCAGAGTGTCTAACTTTTTTAGTATACCCTATTTCATCCATCTTTGTATATTTAAATTAGAATAAAGGTATTTCTAAAGCAATTTTAGTATTTATACATCTTCCATTTGCTTTCAATTAGAAAAAGATTTTTTGGTCAAGGTGGCTTGAACTTTGGAACAGGCATGAGCATATACCTATATCTATATCTATAGTCCTTTCCTTATGCATACCAGCATCCTCCTTCCCAAATCATCCTTGTCCTGATTTTATTGCCTGTTTCCCAAAAGAAGGCTATCGATAGAAGCCAGAAAGCTGGATTTTCAGATGACTAAGGACGAGTAAAAAGAAATAAAACTCTCCAATTAATGTCAATTTGTTTGCTTTGTTAAGGTAATACTTTCTTCCACTAAAGAACAACCTCATAATGCCATTGTGAGGAGCACATGACCTAACAAAGATAAAGCACTGTGTACAGTGGTAGGCTTTCAATAAATATTATTTATTATCATCTCGATGATAAAACAATGCTTGTTCAGAAAAATTTTATTTTTGCAAGTTATGTTACTATAGAAAATTTAGAAAATGTAGGTAAGCAAAGAGATTATAAAAATTGCCTGTAATTCCATTATCAAGTGATAACTAATGTTAAAATTTCTATATATACACATCCACCATTTTCTCATTCATATTTGTCCATTTTTAAGTAAAAGTGAGATTGCATTGAACACTACTGTTTGAAGCTGACAATATATTTCACACATGATTCCATATTGATATATACAGTTTTACTGTATGATTTTTTTGTGTTCACATAGTGTTCCACATTTGCTCAAGCTATCTCCTACTGGACATTTAAGTTAGGAGAATATTTCTACATTATTAGTTGAGTATAACCTGCTCTTATCCTTAAATAAGTTTCCAGAGCATTCAGAAGACTAAAACACCCATTCCTCACAAATGCTCCATAGTAAGTCTGGAGGCATCTGCAGGGATATCAGGCAAAATGCAACAATATTAGCAGTGCTCTTAGAGAGTTTCTAGACCAAGCACTGCTAGAAACCCGGATGGAGTACCCTGGGCCCCCAATACAAATGCAAGTCCAAAGCCACGGTAATAATGCTGCATTCAACAGCTCAGAAGGAGCTACTTCCTGGTTCCACCCTAAATTCTCCCCTTCCATCACAACCATTGGAGCCTAGAGGAGTTTTTAATCCTAGAAGCCTTAGTAGATAGATTTAGTTTTCTACGGTATATTTTCATTTCCAAAAGTATAGTGTAAGTTTGGGTGATTTCAGAATGTGTCCACCTATTAGTCAGACCGTATTTGTTGTGTGTTTTGGGGGTGAAAGAGAATACCTGTAGGGCATAGTATATATCACATTACTTAATCTGAGCCATACGGTTTATCTAAAGAATTCCCACACTGACAAAATTGGCATGTTCATTACCTATCTGTTACATCCTCTCCTTTTTATGTTTTTACTTCTCTTAAGATTTCTTATGAATATTAAAGATCATATAAGTCAAGCACCTAGCTCTGTTTCTTATGTAGAAGCATTCAATAAATGATAATTCCCTTTCCTTTTCTGCTTTTATAGGCTGTTACAGCTTACATTTTGATATCCATCATTCATCTGGTTTTTTTTAACCCTGAGAGGGAGGTGCCACTCTATGTCCATTCTATGTATGAGAGAGTATTTAAATCTAGCTGTAAAGGTCCTACTTCCTATTTTAGGTTATGAATTATTTCAAGACAAATGTTCCCATAGGTTTCTTTCTATCAAATACCTCAACATGTCAGGGTTCCATAAAGGAGAGATGGGATCAGTCAGAGTTTCTTTTTCTATTGACATCCACCTTAAAACGGGATGGTAATTGGTTTTGTTTTTTGTGTTTTTGGCTTCCAGAAGTTTTGCTGCTGATAGAAAAAGACAGAGTACCCTTTCTTACGTGAATTTATGGAATGACTGTCTGCCCATAAAAAATTATACTCCAGCTTGGAGCAATTAAAGTGGTCTCTCTCCTCTCCAAATTAATGTAATTAATACTATAGTCTTGGTTGTTTATCATGTCTTGATAATATCACAGGGGAATGAAAATATTGGCTCCTTTATCCCTTTAAATAGCTGAGATGAAACTGTTCAAGTTCTAATGTTACAACAGCTGTTTCTCATGTCCCAGAATATAATTGGCTGGCACTGAGGTTACTAAATTGTAAGAAATTGACTTTGGTTTTATGGTTGTCTACTTTTGGTGGAAGGAAAGATGGGAAATGCTAGCTTTCTCTTATAATGAAAAGGCAAAACCTTCCCTGATGAAATGGCAGCTTCCGGGTCTCCTCTGTATAATTTTCTTTACCAACCCACTGTCTCTGGGTTTGCTGGATAACACGGCTGGGAAAGCAGGACCATTCTAGCTCCCCTCCTAATTAGTTCTCAACCCAACACAGCTGGTGGAAATGCATCAGGGCTTTCCCAGGACGGCCTCTTTCTGGAAGTCACTGGAATGGCCTGGTCTCCAATGGCAAATTCAAAAGGGGATTTGAGACCATAATTATCCCAAATAATTTATAGAAGGGAGAATCTTTATTTATTTATTTTTTTAAAAAAATACATTTCAGAAAGGAAGGGAGAGATAGAAATATCAATGATGAGAGAGAATCATTGATTGACTGCCTCCTGCCCGCCCACACTGGGGATCCAGCCTGTAACCCGGGTACATGCCCTGACCTAGAATCAAACCATGACCTCCTGGCTCATAGGTCTATGCTCAACCACTGAGCCACACCAGCTGAACTAGAAGGGAGAGTCTTTAATCTCAGTATCTTTATTGCTTAGGGTAGTTGTTCTCAAGTGTTGTCCCTGGATCAGCACCACCAGCATCATCCAGGCCCTGGTTGGACATGCAGATTCAGGCCCCCCTAGGCCTACTGAATCAGGAACTCTGGAAGGGGTGCATATCCAGCAATCTGTGCTTTCACAAGCCCTCCACATGACTCTGATGCACACTGAACTTTGAGACCTCGCTGGTTTAGGGTAGAACTAAGGATTCCTGGTTTATGCTGGCCCACGACTAGTTCATCTATTACTCAACCTCCATTAGTCTTCCCAGGAATAGAGGCCACGGTAACTGCACACTGCTTCATACCAGCAGGGATACCAGTTACCATCCTCCCTCACTCCCTCACTCACTATTCTCTCTTCCTCATCAGTTCTGGAGTTGTAGGGCACTGCCTCTCAGTCTTTAATGTGCACACGACTCATATGTCAATCTTGTTAAACTGCAGATTTCGATTTAGCCTGGTGAGAGTGAGGCCTGAGATTCTGCATTTTTAACAAGCTCCCCAGAGAGGCTGCTGGCCCAAAGACCCCCAGAAATCACTGAAAAAGTGAGTGCAGGAGCCAGCAGTCTAACTGTAAAGCCAAGTAAAATAAGTCCTTATCTAACGTTGTCAGTGGCTTCTGTGACTTGAAGCAAAATGACATATAATGAAACCAATGTTACCATGGGCCAATGGTCAGCAAACTCATTAGTCAACAGAGCCAAATCTCAACAGTACGACGACTGAAATTTCTTTTGAGAGCCAAATTTTTTAAACTTAAACTATATAGGTAGGTACATTGTTATTAACTTAATTAGGGTACTCCTAAGCTGGCCTTTGCTAAAAACGTCCTCAATCTGATTGAGGTACGTTCGCTGAGGTCAACCCCTTCCGACTCTCCCGTCCACACTCGTCTTGTATATTTGTTTTGTCTATCTCCTTTCGTTTATCTTCTCTATATGTCCAAACCATCTCAACATACCTTTCTCAGTCCTCGACACTACATCTTCTTTCACTCCACAACGTTCCCTAAAATTAACTTAATAAACTTTACTTAAAGTTTTAAGACAACTTCGCACCGTGCGTGCATACCCGCACATGATATTTTGTGGAAGAGCCACACTCAAGGGGCCAAAGAGCCGCATGTGGCTCGCGAGCTGTGGTTTGCTGACCACTGCCATAGGCTAATTGCCACAAACAAGAATTAAGGTCCTAGCATCTCATCAATGTTATAATAAAATGATGTTGAACAAAATGATGTTATTTGTTATTCAAGGACCTCTTTATACACAGGAAAATATAAATAATTAAAGGGCTTGTTAGTTGGTCAGTACAACATGAGTGATCTAAACAATGAATATTATAAGAGTTTGTCAGGTTGGGTCTTGAAGCAGGTAGGACAAGGATATTTCCATTGCAGAAATGCTCTTTATCTCTGCTTTCTTTCTCCGTGAGTTCCCTGTGACACCCCACTCTTCCTTCCACCACCACCCCACCCCCAGCCATATATACTTTGTTCACCTGCTTGGTCCTTTCAATCTGAAGCTAGCTTCTCTGTTGGGACTTATGTCAATTCTCATGAACTGAACAGCCAATACCAGGACCAAAACTTTGAAACAGGTCTAGTGGGAAAGTCACAAGGTAAAATTTAAGGAGAAGATCCATTTTTACTACCTAGAGAAGCTTTTCCAGTTACTCCCCATTGAATTCTAATGTCCCTGGGGGCTCTCCCAATGAGTTACAGTTTCCCCATCACTTAGGCCAGGGGTCCTCAAACTTTTTAAACAGGGGGCCAGTTCACTGTCCCTCAGACCATTGGAGGGCCGGACTATAGTTTAAAAAAATCTATGAACAAATTCCTATGCACACCGCACATATCTTATTTTGAAGTAAAAAAACAAAACGGGAACAAATACAATATTTGTATTTGCATGTGGCCCACGGGCTGTAGTTTGAGACCCCTGACTTAGGCTCTCTCCTTAGATTGAAAAGAAATCAAGTATGTGTTGGATTTCCCCAGCAGCTTCCAGATTGGCAAGTTTTCTTTAACCTTTGAAAAGACTTCCAAGTTTCTCTTTGAGGGCAGTTGGTGGCATGCACAGCTGATGTCTTTGCTCCTCTATCTGACTCCCCTACCCCAGCTGCAGGTATATAAATTAAGAGAGAGCGAGACACTTTGATGTCTGCTGTGAAATAATGGCAGGAGACTTTAGATGTGAAAAATAAAGCAAATGAGTGATTAGTCAGAAAGGAAGAAAACCCAGGACTTCCTGTGTGGGCAAATCCCTAGACAGTTTCTTCTTGTCTCCTCTTTCTCCCCATTTCTTTGGAAATAGGGCTCCTGCCTCCACCAGAATGTGCATCCGTCTCCCAGTAGTGCCTGTAGTTGTCCTACAGACATTGAGCTATGAGGATGGGAGAAGTATCAGCTTAAAGAACAGAGGCCTTCTGTGCCATGAACAAATGTTAAGAATACACCTGAAGGGTGGCTGCAGAAGCACTAGAAAGCATTTCGTTTTCCATAGGAGCTAACTTTTCTTCTTTTCTTTTTGTGGAGCCAGGATTAAAAGGGAAAATTAAATATTAATATTAGGCAGCATGAGTCAACAGGAAGAGGCATGGGATAGACATCTGCTTGGAATGAGGAACCAGGGTCAGGGTGAGAATGGAGGTGAAACTTAATTTGGTCCGTAAAACATAAGGAAGGAGGTGGCATGAGGAAGGAATAAGAGCATGGGTCTTAGAATATATCTAATGACTACTTCTTGGTGAGTGAGTGACTTTGGACATGCTCTCGTCAATGACTATCCATGTGAGATAGTGTATAGAAGCACTGCATAGTAGGTAAGAAAATAGAAACAACTCAAGGTATTTCATACAGAATAGGACGTAAAATAGGGAAGTTAGTTACAAAATGATAGGGAGAGTGGCAGGTACTGAACACAGGGGGTGCCACCAAGCTTTAAGGCTTCTCTTAGGAAGCTGCAGGAAACCACTTTCACCATCCGAACTGCCCCACAGCCTCAACTCTTGTTCCCAGACCAGCTTCCCTGGTCACTACAAAAGTTCCCATCTGGTGACAGTGTGCATCAGTCAACAATGACACTGAATCGAAATCCTCTTCCCTTACGCTTTCCAATCTCATGAGAGTACATTTCATTGGCGGGCCCTACATTGCATCTAGACTTAACAGCAAGGAGAGACTGCGAATGTAATTTTTAGCTTTCTGGCCTATGTGATATAAGGCAAAGTGGAGCTAGAGGTGGTAGAAATGGATGCTAAGAATACCTAGTACAAGTATTAAGTGTAGTGCAGAGGCTCAAGAAAGGCTAGTTTGCATTAGAGCAGCGGTTCTCAACCTGTGGGTCGCGACCCCTTTGGCGGTCGAACGACCCTCTCACAGGGGTCGCCTAAGACCATCCTGCATATCAGATATTTACATTACGATTCATAACAGTAGCAACATTACAGTTATGAAATAGCAACGAAAATAATTTTATGGTTGGGTCACAACATGAGGAACTGTATTTAAAGGGCCAGAAGGTTGAGAACCACTGCATTAGAGGATCAAGTCATGTTGGGTGAAGTCAGCCCAGAGATTGGTGCCAGGGTTTTGGCAGATAAGAAAAAAAAATATTTATTTTAAGCTCCAGTGATAGAAGGAAAAGACTATCACAAGAAACTGGCAAAAAAGGAAACATAACTGCATATCTCTTCCATTCATTCAATGAAAACTAATAATGGCTTCCATCCCATCTGGCTAGGAGAGTGAAGATACTATCACAGCTTGTGCATACCCTGAAGCTGGACCCCCTATCTTCCTCCTGCTTACCCACCAAAAAGCTGAGGCTCCTTTCCACTAGCTTTCTTTCTGACTCTATCAGCTGGGACCTTCCCCTTCCTGCTCAACCCCCGAGGGTGATAAGTACATTTTCCAGCAGCTCTGGAGTCACGGCTGCTTACAGAGACGGTGCCAATCCAAACAAGTCCAGCTGGAAGGCGCTGCCTCCAAGCCTTCCTTCCTTCTTCCAGTTAAAACCACAGGGGCTTTTGAACCTCAGGACCAGCAGACATGAGCTAAAACAGAAGAAGCAAGTCTCACTTCCCTAGGGAGGAGCACAGAGCAATTAGAATGATCTCAGTCCTGTTCTTTCACAAACTTGAACACCTTGGAAAATGGCACAGCTGAAGAATGAACAATGGCTGAGTGGAGGAATGGAGAGGAGACAATACTGTAAAACCAGAGCGCAGCCAAAATGTTTTCACTCTTCCACCTCAACATAGCCTCCACAAAACCAAGGAATGTTTCTGTCTTACTGGTAAGCATTGCTGTGCTTCTTTGTGCCTACCACACCATCTGGGGCGCAATGACTCTTGTTGAGAGGGAGGGCCTTTTGTCACAGAGAAGTTGGTGCTCAGCAAATATTTTTGACACCCAGCCCTTACTCCCCTATATTCTGTAGCTTCTTCTGCAATTCAGTTATGCTGTATTATAAGTTCTGGTGATTAGCCGAGAATGGAAATGACATGTGTCACTTGTAGGGCAATTAAAATCTTTGTGCTTTCGCCCTAGCTGGTTTGGCTCAGTGGAGAGAGCGTTGGCCTGTGGACTGATGGATCCTGGGTTCGATTCTGGTCAAGGGTGGCATGTACCTCAGTTGCAGGCTTTATCCCCAAGCCCTGACCCTGGTTGGGGCGCATGTGGAAAGCAACTGATCCATGTGTCTCTCTCTCACATAGATGTTTCTCTCTATCTCTTTCCCTCCCTTTCACTCTCTCTGAAAATCAATGGAAAAATATCACTGGGTGAGAATTAAAAAAAAGAGAGAAGCTTTGAGCTTTCTCTATCTTCTTTTCCTGCAGCAACCTTGGAAACTATGTCAACAATACAGAAGAACCCTGAACCTCTGAGTCATTGGAGGCATTCTCCTGCCCCACTGATCTGCATTAGATTTTACACAAATGAGAAATAAAGTTTTGTTGGGCAACTCACTGAGATTTCAGGGTTCATCTGTTATTGCAGTACCCTAGACCAGGGGTGGGCAAACTTTTTGACTCGAGGGCCACAATGGGTTCTTAAACTGGACCGGAGGGCCGGAACAAAAGCATGGATGGAGTGTTTGTGTGAACTAATATAAATTCAAAGTAAACATCATTACATAAAAGGGTACGGTCTTTTTTTTTTTTAGTTTTATTCATTTCAAACGGGCCGGATCCAGCCCGCGGGCCGTAGTTTGCCCACGGCTGCCCTAGACCCATGGTTGGCAAACTGTGGCTCGTGAGCCACATGTGGCTCTTTGGCCCCTTGAGTGTGGCTCTTCCACAAAATACCAACTTCTGCGCATGGGCCACGAAGTTTCAGTCGCACTGTACGTGCATGCCCACACATGGTATTTTGTGGTATTTTGTGGCAAGCCGCGGTTTGCCGACCACTGGCCTAGACTATCCTGATTAATAAATACTGAGTAATTAATACATTAATTCAACAGACACTTATTGAAAAATCCAGAGTATTAGTCACAGGGGCAAGAGTAAATTTAGAACCTGGCAAAAAGATAAGAAATTACAGAAGCAAATTCTAAGAGAATGTGATATTCAAGAGACATTGTCAACCCTGTTTTATGAAGTCTTGGGATTTCAGGAGCTATTTGTACAATGGAACAGAAATACTTGGTAACTTGAGACTGCCATATGCTTAGAGAAGACTCAAAAGTGATAACTCCTTATACCTTTATTTATTTTATATTTTGCAAAAGCTGTCATATGCATAACCTCAGTAGCTTCTTCTCCAGAACCCTGTGAGAAGGTTGGGTATTACTGGTTCCATTTACCATGGTGGGAAATAAAGTTTAGGCAGGTGAGGACCAGAGAGCTCCTTAGTGACAGAATCTAGTCTTGAACCAAGGTCTTCAGTTTTGAAGCCAATGTCTTATACACCCAGCAGCCTCCCAATAGACAGTCTGATGTTTAACTTTCCATGGTGCAAAAATACAAGTGCAGAAACTGAGAAGTAGGTTAAGGGGAAAGGAATCAGGTAGCCCAAAGAACTGTGGTGAATAGTTTTGACATAAAAAGTAAGAATGCTAGCTCTTATTCAGTGAGTGGTAGAAGCCATATGGACCTTAAATGGAGACTCTTCATACTTACTTGATCTTTGCTATGCACCTCACCCCATGACAATTCCTAGGATGTAAGCAAGGAAGAAAGACCAGATATGGACTTTCAGATATAGAAAACCAAACCCAAGGAGAAGAATAAAGAAGGGCTAGAAAAGGTCATGGTTGTAAACATGGTCTTGGCCATACTTTATGCCTGTTTTTGGACATTTTGGGAAATTTGCCTTGCCCTGGAGTTGTTCTCAATGAAATATGTACCAGGATGACAACTCCAGCTCATCGTACCATGAAACAATACCTTCTTAGGCTCAGCAGCTGATAGCCACACGAAACTTGTAGCCCCAACTAAAGTTTCCAAGTATACGTAGGGGTCGGCAAAAGTAGGTTTACAGTTGTAAACACATAAAACACAGAGTTTATTCTTATATTATTATTATTTATTAATTACTGTGTGATTTTCTATACGAGCAACTGTAAACTTACTATTGCCTATCCCAGTACTTAGAGGTTTTAGAGACACATAAAGTCCTTGACACTTGATTAGGCGAGTTTTTCAAAGTTAGTCACACAGAAAGGCCATGCATTTCTCCCAGGTCCTTGAATCTCTTGTTTCCACTGCCCAAATGAACAAATGTTGAAGCAGCCTCTGGCTCTTGGACAATCTATAAGCCATTAAGTGAAATGACATCAACTTTTTAAGGATCAGTCTCAGCATTAATTTTGCATTCAAGTCCTACTTTTATCTCGATTTCTGTAACTTTGCTTATAAGCTCTCCAGAAATTTCCTCTTGCCTTATAGCATCTAATGTCTCTCAATTCTTCAAATCCTGACTCAACTGTCTTGTCTCCTGGGAACCTTCCCCTGACCATCCTTACTCACTTCAGACCATGTTAACCATTCAATTCATATCTACTGAGTGTTTGATGTGGTGGACAAACTGGTAGGCATTGGGAACATAATGGTAAGTTGGACAGCTTCTATCATAGAGACAGCTTCTATCATGTCTGCTACACTTCTAGTGTAACAGACCAGAATATTTGCTTTCTGCTCTCTGCTTCTACAAGAAATTTAAGTAACCCTATGCTGGCCCTTATCATACACTGCTGACATGAAGGCTTGCTACCTTGGCATAGGTAAGCTCTTTGATGGGAGGAACCACTCATGTCTTGTACATTTCTGATTCCTGCAGTACCAGGCAAAGATGTAGGCTGCTTGATTACTATCTAGTGATGTATATAAGTGACTAATATTATCCTGTGTCATATAGAGATAGAAAGTGAGAGGTGAGTAAGTTAAGAGGAGGCTTGTTTAGACTTGGCCTGCCTAGAGCATAGACCCAGAGATTTGTTAGAATGATGAATAATCCATCACAGGCATGGGCTAGGGCCTGTTTATTGCCAGTCTCATTAAGGAAGTATGATGGTGAACCTCTTCTGGTTGAATATCTTAGCTTATACTACCTGTTTAAACGTACTTATAAATATGACACTATAAAACGCATGACATTAAAAAAAAAAAGTGAATTCCCAATGCTTGACTTGAGTTGTATGATTTGGCAGCCAAGTCAAGACCTGTGATTACCTGTACATCTGATATTGGGAATCATCTGGGTTGGGCAAAACCAACAGACACACAGTATCTAAGAGTTCAAATCCTCTTCCTTTTAGATTTTATACCTTGTAGAACTTTTCATTTACAGAATTAGTTGTAAAGGACCCAAAGTCAATTTCCATAATTTTTTTCCACAAATATAAAAACATATGATTATGGAAATTATGATTATTTTTAAAACCAGAAGAGAACTTCAGGGTGAAACCCATCCCAAACCCTCATTTCACACGTGAGAAAACTGAAACATAAATAACCTAAATAACCCACCAAAGATCATGCATTAGAAGCTGAATTAAAATGTACAACTCAGTCGCTCAGTTGGTTAGAGCATTGTCCTGATATGCCAAGGTTGTGGGTTTGATCTCTGGTCAGGGCATATACAGGAATCAACCAATGAATTCATAAAAAGTGGAAAAACAAGTCTCTCTCTCTCTCTTTCTCTTTTTCTCTCCCTCTCTAAGGTTAGTAAACAAAAAATAAAAATGTAGAATTCATGATGACCACCTGTGCTATTTATACCACATCACAGTGCCCTATGTCAGGGAGTGCCTGACTGGGGAGGTCTAGGAGGACACAAGCCCTGCCTGCTTTAATCATGGTTGCAAGTGCCTGGGAGATAGCAGACCTTTAATGAATGTTGGGAGAATAAAAGAAAGAATAAAGGGAAGGAGGGAGGAAAATCGGAAGAGGAAGGGGTGAGCAAGAAAGGGAGGGAGGGAAGAAAGAAGATGGGGGTAAGGAAGGAGAGAGTGAGAGCAAAGAGAGAGAAAAAGGAGAGGGAAAGAAATATTTCCAAATCTCACTACTAATTCTTATAAGATGGGGTTCAAGGTGAAGAAAACAAGAATGAATTTTAGAAGGTGAAGGTCACAATTAGATGGAGCTTTTACTAGTATTTCAACTAAGGTATTTGAAATCTATTGCTTGCAAGTACAATGCAGCCCTTGTCAATGCTGGGGTTTAGATTAGGGTGGGAGAGATGGGGTACAGAATTGCTTGACCTCAAGAAGTTTTGTCTACTGGGGGAGCTAGCTAGGTAGACACTTCATATAGATGGTAGTGTGACAAGTGCCAAATAAATAGGGCCTGGATTTTAAAGGGTTTTTAATGCTTTTGGATTTTATTCTATAAAGCAACATTTAGATGAGATTTCTAGGCATAAGCAGTAATATTTAAAATTTGCTATTTGGGTAGTAAATAACAATTTTATAGCTATTGTGTAATTTCAAGTACAAATATCTATTATGACTCATACTCAGTTACACTAGCCCATGGGAATATCCTACGGGTAAATTATATATTTGGTATAAACGTAAGCACTGGAAAATACCCAGTTGAAAATGCACAATTATGTCATTCCTACAGTGCATTTCATATGTGAATCTGAGTTTTCAAATCAAAATGTTCTTGAATGTTGACCAGTATCTGTGAATTGCATAAGATCAAGACATGATTCCGTGTTGAAAACTATCTTGAGATTTATTTACTGTGCGTTGTTCTGGGAGCTAAAGACACAATTTGAATAAGAATGTGGCCCTCATCTTCAATGAGCTCATAGTCCGTGCTAATTGGGTTAACCAAAAAACAGATGTAGTGACAACTGAGAGCTTTATCAGGGAGCAACAGCATGAAAGTGAAAGAGGAAGCAGGATTCTGCAGGGAAACCCTTCATACCAAAAAGCAGATACAACATCTGCTAAAGGAAAGAGGGAGGAAGTATGATGAGGTAGAGACCTCAGATCACAATGCAGATCTGACAAAGTCTCAGCCAACCCCATGATTGAACACTAAAAGTCTTGAGTTAGTCTTAGTACCACCATTATGCTCAGTCATTGGCTAGGGCTGCCCCAAAAGACTGTGGCCCCAGTTTGAAAGCTGAGGCAGATTTGAATGCATTAACAGCTAGAGGCTGTCTGCTAATTGCACTCCTTGCAGTTAAATAGCAAGTTCTTTCTTGAAGGGAGATCAAAGTGATGCAACCCCATGGCTGCCACATAGTGTGATCAGGAAGAAGGCAAATAAACAGGCAATTTAAATCCAGGAAGGTAATGACAGGGTGCCATGGGAGCTTAAAGATGGAGTACCTAACTCAATCTTGGGGACAGGAAATACTTCCAAGTATTTAAGCTGAAGCCAGGGTTATAAGTAGAAGTTAGTCAAATGAAGTGGGTAGAGATAGGAGGAGAGTGTTTAAGGCAGAGAACTACGATGCACCAAGCCTTATGGGAGAGAAACTATGGCACATTTCGGGGAATGGCAAGATCTACAGTATGATTTTAGTATCACATTGGGAGAGGTGTAGCAAGAATTGGAGCTGGAGAAGTAAACAGAGGTAAATAATGAAGAGTCAGATGCTGTGCTAAGGAATTTGGGCAGCATAACCACAAACAAAATGGTCTGCGGTTTGAACACGCAATTACCAACATTGTTTTGTTCTGTCAGTAGAGAATCGTCAAGACCCCATGTTCCAATTCTCTGTATTTATCTAGACACTAGTGATCCCCCTGAAAAGGCAACTATATTACCTATGAGGAATAATGTAATTTATTATTACCCATTTTCACTTTTGCCCAATATTTTTATCCAAGTTCACCTAATTCACCCCCTCCTCCCTCCCCCCCTCCACACACACACTAGGGAGAGAAATCACAGGATGGATGGGTTTGGGTTGGAGGGATTGAGAAGTTTAGAGTTATAAAACAGCAGGGCATCAGAGCAAGAATCTGAAGAACCACTCTGGGTTCCCCGTATCAGAAAATGGGGTGGACCTGGATTGGGAGGGGACAGGCTATAGGGGGTCAATGGGAGGAAAAGGGGGACATATGTATTACTTTTAAAGATAAAGATTAAAAAAAGAAAATGGGGTAGAGAAGAGCCAAGAATGTGTTTGCCTACTTCCAATTCAGAGAGCAGTGTTATTAAAAACATGATTTCACATCTATGATTCTATGCTGAGGAATAACCAGAAATTTAAAGTTGTATAATGATTGCTGTTGAGAGCAATAGTGATGGCTAACATCAAGTTGGTGTCTGCCGTTACCAAGTGCTAAGTGCTTCACACTTGATTTTATATGGGGCTCAGAACAACCTTGTTGTACCTAAGAAGTAGGAAGTATTAATTATGCCCATTTTCCTATCAGAAAATTAAACCTGAAAGAAGCTAAATAACATGTCTGAGGTCACACCATTAATATGCACAAAGAGGTTTAACAAAACATTATTTTAAAAGATCACAAACAATCTAAAAGGAAACTTTAAGGTAAATTGAGCATGTGTATGTAAAAGGATATTAAGTAGTTATTAGGAAAATGTTTTCAAATTATCTTTAATGACATTAACAAATATTGATGGTATGGTTTTAAGTGAAAAAAGTGAAATGCCAAATTGCACATACAATATTCATTAATTTGAAAAAAGCAGCTTCACTAAGGCATAATTTACATACCATAAAATTAATCGATTTTAACTGTACAATTCAATGATTTGGGGAAAATCTCAAGAGTTACACAACCATTACTACAATCCAGTTTTAGAATATTTCCATTATTTCCCCCCACACCCCAATCTCTCATGCATATTGCAGTTAATCCCCATTCCTATTCTCAGCCATAGTCAACTCTGATATACTGTCTCTACAGATTTGCCTTTTCTGGATATTTCATATAGATGGAATCATGTAATATGTGATCATTTGCATCTGGCTTCTTTCAATTAGCATAATGCCTTTGAGTTTATCCATGTTGTAGCATGAATCACTATATGGTCATACACATTTTATTTATTTACTCCCCAGTTGATGGACAATTTTTGGATTGTTTCTGCTTTTAGCAATTATAAATAATGCTATGAACATTTGTGTGCAAATCTGTTTTGTTTTGTTTTGACTACATACCTCAGTGTGGAATAGCTAGTTAATATGGTGAATGTATGTTAACTTAAAAAAATATGTTTATTGATTTCAGAGAGAGGAATGGAGAGGAAGAGAGAGAAAGAAACATCAATGATAAGAGAGAGTCACTGATCAGCTGCCTCCTGCACGTCCTCCACTGGGGACCCAGCCAGCAACTCGGGCGTGTGGCCTGACCAGGAATTGAGCCATGATATTCTGGTTCATGGGTCGACGTTCAACCACTGAACCACACTGGCCAGGCTGTTTAAAAGGATCTTTTTTATTGATACTTTAGAGAGAGAGGAAGAGGGAGAGAGAGAGAGAGAGAGGGAGGGAGAGAGAGAGAGAGAGAGACCAATGTGATAGGCTGCCTCCACCACACACCCTGACCAGGGACCAAACCTGCAACCTGGGCATGCGTCCTTTCTGGGAATTGAACAGGCAACCTTTGGTGCATGGGATGATGCTCAACCAATTTAGCCACACTGGCCAAGGCTTTTAAGAAAGCACAAGCCAGTTTTAAAAATGGGTGTCCCATTTTGCATTCCACCTGTAATTCATGAGAATTCCAGTTCCTCCACATTCTCACTGATACTTTTATTTTTTTTTAACCATTTTTTTCTTTATTGAGTAAGGTATTACATATGTGTCCTTATCGCCCCATTGCGCCCCTCCCCCTCCCCCAACTCATGCCCTCACCCCCGTTATCTGTGTCCATTGGTTAGGCTTATATGCATGCAAACAAGTCCTTTGGTTGATCTTCCCCCTTTACCCCCCCCTTCCCTACCTTTCCTCTGAGGTTTGACGTTCTGATCAATGCTCTCACTGATACTTTTGTATATATATTTTTGTAGCCATTCTAGTAGATGTGAAGTGATAGTTCCTTGTGGTTTTACTTTGCATTTACATAAAGATAATGAAGTTGAACATTTTTTAAAAATTTATTGATTTGAGAGAGAGAGAGAAACATCGGTTTGTCATTGGTTGATTCTTGTATATGCCCTGACCAGGGACTGAACCTGCAACCTTGGCACATCAGGATGACACTCCCACCAACTGAGCTATCCTGTCAGGGTTTATTTTTCAAATAGTTTTTTACAATATATGTTTATTGATTTCAGAGAAGAAGGAAGAGGGAGAGAGAGACATAAACATCAATGATGAGAGAGAATCATTGATCAGCCACTTCCTGCATGCCCCACACTGGGGATAGGACCCACAATCCAGGTTTATGCCTTGAGAGGGAATCAAATTGTGACCTCCTGGTTCATAGGTCAACACTCAGCCATTGAGCCACACCAGCCAGGCTTGTGCAATAGCAAATTAGGAACAATAATACCTTGGAATATAGGAAATATCTAGTGAAGACGTAAAGCCTGAGTCTTGAGAGCAATGACAGGAAAAAGAGAATGATAATTCTTTGAAAATGTACGCGAGTTCCAGAATAAAAAAGTAAGCAAATGGCTTAATATGAGACCAGTTTTGGACACCAAAGAAACTTCGAAGACTGACATAGAGCCTGAAGAGAAGCTGATAAAAACCAGACCCCACCATGGACATGACTTTCCTTTGGGTGACACTGTTAGCAAGACTGCTCACATTATAGTGAAATTTTAGTGAGCTCTGCATATTAGTTATGGCTTAGTTATTAAACTTTAATACTGTTTATACATACTTTAATACTGTATAATCAACAAAAATATATTTGTTAGTATCTATTTAGTGTATCTAATATATTTTTAGTTGTGGGTCCAATCAAACTATTTAATCCTTTTTATTGTTTTTATTAAGTCCTGCGCAGAAAATCCTGTTGGATTTTTACCCAAGGTAGAATGGGCCCAAATCTATATAAAATCAACAATCTAATGGTAAGAGCACACAGACCCAATACATCATTACAGAATGAGGTAGCTGAACATATTTCCTTTTTGGGTGGGCCACATGCAATTACAGTTCCTAATACAGTTCTTTATAGTGCTATTCAGTGGTGAGAGCTGAAAAATCAGGCATCCTAATGGCTCTACTCTAGAACCTAGTGCTGTGTCAGGCATCCAGTTAGGTATTCAATTAGTGCTCACTGATCTAAACTGCATTGGCACCAGAAAGATGCCCACTGATGATGCACCCTGGTCTTGACTGAAAATGGATGTGCTAGAGGGAGGGCGATGCTGGGCTACTCCTCGGACAGGAGCCACAGGATGTCTCTGAGTTGCTACACCTAGTGAATGGAGCACAGGGTGGGAATGGTGCCAATGGCAAAGATTTCATTACCTTTTCACAACCCCACCTGATCACATTTCTAGTCTGTCCAGCTTCCAGGAGGATGAGTAATTAAAAGGAAATGGTGTGTGTCTGAATCAACAGGGTCCCTGGTCACAGAGTTGAATAAGGGGAAGCAGCATGGAGTTTCTATTCTGGTTTTAGGTATATGTATTTTTTCCTTCTCATTCTTTAGTTAATCCCCCTAGCTGAGTGAAATTATGTGTCAAGCACAGAAGTAAATCCAAGCATTTCTATCCAGTGCCAAATTCTTTTTATATCACAAAGCACACTTTTTTTTTCCATAATATGTAGCATTAATACATGATTTATTTTCAGCCTTCTGTAATGAATAATTTCAAAGTCACTGTTCTGTTTTAGTTGAAGGCAGAGGGAGCTCTAAAATGGTACTAAACTTGCATGGGATTAGCTGGGGAATCTACTGTATTTTTTTATTCCAGCTCAAGAGGGTTGCTCCACAGCTCAGTACCCATAAAAAGGCCCATTGATAGCAACACCTTTCATTTCAGTGGCACTTTCCATGGCAATAATAATAACAACATACAATCACTCAAGCCACAAAGAACAAAACAATTGTAGTATACCATAACATCAGATTGTATCAGTGCGGAAATTTGGCCTAATATTGCTTGCTTGTATCCAAATGTCTTTCAGCCAACTTGCTTTAAGATGTTAATGCCGTTTACTGTGGGCGGAAGGACAGAGTTGAGACTTCCTTTCGTGTTTCAGAGATTTGGTGGAGAAACACTGGCTATCAAAGTTCTGCAGGGACAGAACACTGAAGGGTTTAAAAAGACTCTATGTACGTACCAATCCAAGAAACCCCATGTACTCCATTTTTTTTTTAATAGCTGAAAGTAAATGAAAATAAAAAAACCCTACTAATTTATCAATTTCCCTACATTTCCCAGAATATCCAAATTGGGGTGTACAATCAATTTAATAAGCATTTGCTGGGTAACCATTATGTACAAAGGCACTGTGGTAGACATTCAGGGCAATACAGAGAGCAAGTTACCAGATAGAAGGAGGGTATGTATTCAAAATACTGTAAAGGATGGCGGAGTACTGGGGGGAGAGATTTAAAATGCTTTGCGATAGGATTCTGAGTAGAGTGACAGAATAACCACATGCAGGGAAGATGCAAAGACTCAAACAGTCATCTGCTCTTTGCAGTCATCAATATTTGACATGGCCCTAGCTGGCTTGGCTCAGTAGGTAGAGCATTGGCCTACAGGTTGAAGGGTCCCGGGTTTGATTCCAGACTTGGTTGCAAACTCAATCCCTGGCCCTGGTTGGGGTGGATGTGGGAGGCAACCAATCAAGGTGTCTCTCTCAAATTGATGTCTCTCTCTCTCTCTCTCCCCCTCCCTTCTATTCTCTAAAAGATCAATGGAAAAATATCCTCGGGTGAGGATTAACAGCAACAACAAAATATTTGATGTGAATGAACGAATCAATGAATCAACGATGCATTTTGTCAGGTAAACTATGAGTGATCCCTATGGATTTTTATAAAATATATTTTTTGTTTTTTTACAGAGAGGAAGGGAGAGGGATAGAGAGTCAGAAACATCGATGAGAGAGAAACATCGATCAGCTGCCTCCTGCACACTCCCTACTTGGTATGTGCCCGCAACCAAGGTACATGCCCCTGACCGGCATTGAACCCGAGACCCTTGAGTCCGCAGGCCGACGCTGTATCCACTGAGCCAAACCGGTTAGGGCGATCCCTATGGATTTTGACCTATAGAAATGGGGAGAGGAGGACATTCCAGACAGAGGAAAAAATATAGGCAATGACACAGCAGCAAGAAAATCCACGGTAATACTGGGGCAACAAATGGTTTTGTATGACGGGAAAAGAAGTTTACATAGAGTAGGAGTGGCTGAGCTACACTGAAGTCATGCTTTGTCAGGATTCTAAAGCCAAGATAAGAAACTTACATTTAATTCAAGGGTAGCAATCAAAATTGGGAGTGATATGACCTGAATAGGGCTTCAGGAAGATGAATGTGTTTTTCTCGTGAAGTACATGGCTTTGGGCCAGAGAGACCTGGGCTTCAAAACGAGTTTCACCAGTTTTAAACTGCATGACCCCGTGCACGCTGCTTCATTTCTCGGAGCCTCAGATTCCTCCGCAGTAAAATGGAGATAATTAGCCTGCCTTGAATGTGTAAGTCCACGGACACGAAGAACACCACAGTAAGAATGATGGCCACCTACACGGAGAGAAAGCAGTAGATGGGTCTGGGGGAGGAGGCTCAAAGGAAACTTCAGCTCAAAGGAAACTACGGCCAAAGGTTAGTATTGTCAATTCTGGGTGTTGAGAACATTTATATTACTTTCAACTTTTCTAAATGTTTGAAATATTTCATAAATAAAAAGATCCCAACTTGCAGTCATGGTTGCTGGGTATAATATTTATCAAGTGAGGGCTACAAGCCGTTGCACATACAGGGTTTCATAAAGAAAAGCTATTTCATCATGGTTTTTACAATGTGACAATGAGGGTAGTGAAATAGAAAATAGAGGATGAAAGAAAAATGGCAGAATAAAATTATAGGGCAGGGAGGACTTCTGCTTATAGCCCAGATGGAATAACAGGGACTAGCGTTATCTTCCCACTTGAAAAACAGCTGGGGGAAAAAAGGGCACATATATGACACAGAGTTTTACAGGATAGTGGACATGAGACAATGAAGGACAGTGTTCCCAGAAAGATGGGAAACAGATGAGGTGAACCTGTGATGGCCCAGTTACTGCCTGAAGAAAGTTTCCAGGCCTTAGAGCAGGAAATGGAACTCGGTGGAGGCAGTGGTCCCCCTGAGATGAGGGGACAAAGATGGGAGGCCAGGGAGGCCATGCTCCCACATGGCTAGAGTTTACAATGGGAGAATCCCCGAGGAGAGAGACTTGCACAGAGAGAGGACTCTGGGGGTCTGTCGAGGAGACCCCTTGCCTGTTCACCTGAGGAATGATCAGCACCTGCACGTAAATAAACTACCTGAGACCAGGAAAATCATCATCTGAAAAGATTAGAGCAAGCATGTCAAACTCAAAGGCTAACACGGGCCAAATAAATGAGGCGTGCAGCTCTGGGGCTGTGAGTTTGACATGGTTGGATTAGAGGAAACAGCCCTTAAGATCTCACACAGGGCCGGGAAGGTTGCATGCTCTCACCATCAAGAATAGAAAATGCTGTAATTCACAAGGCATGAAGTAGCGTGCTCAGAAGAGTTTTCCTTCGCTAGTGGAGAAAAACCAATCCTGCACGAAGTGCTGCTCTGGTTGTGCCTAACTAAGCTTTCTAGCCAGACCCTGGAGAATCAAACTGTTTCCAATTTCCAAGTAACGTCACCATATTCCAGAACAAAGCTCACAAATACCTATAGGAATATAAAAATGTACAGAACCCAACGAGGCAAAACTCATGCTATTTAGGGATTATTCTAACAAAAGATAAATAATACCTGTGTACAGTAGTCCCCCCTTACCAGGGGGACAGGACCCCCCAGTGCATGCCTGAACCCTCGAATAGTACTGAATCCTATATAGACTATATCTTTCCTATACATACATACCTATGATAAAGCTTAATTTATAAGTTAGGCACAGTTAGAGACTGGCAACAACAACAAAAAATACAACAATTATGACAACGCACTTTAATAAAAGTTATTCACACAATGATGTGAATAATAATAATAATAATGCGGTCTTTCTCTCTCAAAATATCTTATTGTTCTGTACTCACCCTTCTTCGTGCGATGCTGTGAAATGACAGGATGCCAACCCCATTCCTGAGCCTGTGCAGCCAGCCCTCCGGCAGCAGGTGGCCTGGGGTCCCTCATCCCAGGGCTCCCCCTCGGAAGTCTTCCTGCAGGTGCACCAGGGGCGTCACCCAGAACTCGCTTCTGCTCCTGTCCTCCTCCCTCAAGCTCAGGCCTCTTCCATCCGAACCAGCAGTTCCCGTGCACCGTGGCCTACATGTTGCGGCTGGAGGTGCGACAGCAAAAACTAGCACGAATTTCTTTTTCTTTTTCCACAATTCGACGACAGAAGATGCATTCGTACCCGCGACCTTGGCAACCTCAGCAGAGGGCTGTTTTTTTTCCGTTTCTTACTAAGTCGAGAGCTTTCACTGCAAGGAAGCACCTTAAGGCTGGCTTCCCGTGGGCGTGTCCGCGTGGCCAGCGTGGCTGCTCTTGGGCCTGGGGCTGCAATTAAAACACGCCTTTCGGGACCACAAGCCCCGGGCTGCTATCCGGACAGCCAGGATGGCCACCGAGTGACCAACGGGCGGAGCTGCAGGCGGAGACTCTGGACACCGGGAGGACTCGCGCCCACCGAGCAGACATCGCGAGATTTCATCATGGTGACTCAGAACCGCGCGATATTTAAAACGAGTGACTTGTTCATTTCTGGAAAGTTCTAGGGCAGTGGTCGGCAAACTCCTTAGTCAACAGAGCCAAATAGCAACAGTACAATGATTGAAATTTCTTTTGAGAGCCAAACTTTTTTAAACTTAAACTATATAGGTAGGTACATTGTTATTAACTTAATTAGGGTACTCCTAAGGCTTAGGAAGAGCCACACTCAAGGGGCCAAAGAGCCGCATGTGGCTCGCGAGCCGCAGTTTGCCGACCACGGTTCTAGGGGATATGTTCAGACCGCAGAAAGCAAAACCATGAATAAGGGGGGACTACTATCCTGAAAACTCTAAGTTGTTGCTGAGGCAGATTTCAGCAGACTTGAAAATGAAGAACTATACTGTGCTCATAGATCTGAAGGCATGGTGTTTGCCATATAGCAGGTTTCTCTAAGTTGATCTATCAATTAAACACAATTCCGGTCAATATAAAAATTTCATTAAAAACTGCAGTAGCTGGTTGCTCAGTGGTTAGAGCATCAGCCCATGGACTAAAGGGTCCTGGGTTTGACTCCCGTCAAGGGCAGGTACCTCGGTTGCAGACTCTGGCCCCGACCACGGATGCATGTAGGAGGCAACCAATCAGTATCTCTCTCACGTCCCTGTTTCTCTTTCTCTGTCTTTCCCCCTCCCTTCTACTCTCTCTAAAAATCAATGGAAAAATATCCTTGGGTGAGGATTAAGAAAAAAAAAATTATGAAAAGTAGAATAGCCAATGCAACCTTAAAAAATGAAGAACAAAACTCACACTCCTCTCCAGATTTATCATGAAGTTACAGTGATCAAGACAGTGTCATATGAACAACAATGTGGACAAATTGATCAGTGATGCAAAATGGAGTCCAGGAACCAAAAGAGAGGGACCCAGACATACATGGTCCATTAATTTCAACAAAGGGGAGGAAGAGTCTGATTAGAGTTTCCAACTGTGGGACAATTCACCACCCACCTGCATCATTAAAGTTGAGGAGGATGCAGGACTGAGAAAAAGGTAGTAGTATTATTATCTGAACTTAATAAAAACAAAAACCCCTGCTCAGGTAAGTTATTAGAGACTAAAGCCTGATTCGAAAGGATTGAATATTGAATGAATTTAAGCAAACAGGCATATTCAACCTCTCACTTAATTTTTAAGAACAGAGATGACAAGGTAACTTGTGGATATGCAGGGTCAATGAAAATATGTGTTGTTTTTTTTTTAGCGTTGGAATAATGTGAGCACGTTTTTAGAGGAGGAGAAAGCAACAGAAGGCGACACTACAGACACAAGTCAGGACACATTAGTGCACAGTGGTTCTCACACTTGGCTATACAGTAGACCCCCCTGTGGGAGCTTTGAAGAAATACTGGTACCTTCATGGGTCAAATCAGAATCTCAGCTTGGAGCAAAATTTGGGGGCTTCAATCTACTCAAAGTGAGAGCAAGAGGCGATGTTACATAGACACCCATGATATATAAAATATACAAAACAAATGGCTCTTCTTCATGGGAGAGGAAGAAAAGGAGGAAGAGAAGGGGCAGGTGGGAGGAGACACTCCTGTCCCATCTTTTTCGGTGTTTGCTATGGTCAGGAGATACTTTCTACACCTTTTAGCCTCTCAGCTTCCCCTTGTAATTACTGTTTGAGGTCAAGGTCAGTGGGGGAAATGTAAGTCCTTCAAAGAGAAAATGCAATTTTGAAGCATCTTCTCTTGTCCTTCTCTGGGTTTTGAAGGTCACCCAGCAGCTTTAGCTGTAACAAAGTCAGGGCTGTCAGGGAGGCGCAGCCACCTACACCACTGTCCAGGGGCCTCCTAAGCAATAAAACTGGGCAGCCCAATCCTGCTCCTTTGTCTCTAGGCTGTAGAGGGTCGGGCTGTATTGTCTTGTCAGGAAGACCCTAGGCTTCTGTGCATTTTGTGTTCTATCTGGTTTTGGTTGATTTTCAAGCTCTTCCACACTGTAAGGTTTTTTTTTTTTTTTTTTTTTTTTTTTCTATGAGCAGGTAACTGGCTGCCCCTGAGAGAGGCAGAATGTTATGGTGGAAAGAGTATGTGCTTTGAGATAGGCCAGGGCTCATGTCTGTGGTCTCCTTCTTACATGCAAGTGTTTTAATTATGCTGAGCCCACTTCTAGTTCTTTATCTATAAAGCAGAAATAAATAATGCCTATCTTTATATTTGTGCATATATAAAAATTAGAGACTCTATATAAATCTCTATTATCTCTATAATCTCTATTATCTATCTATCTATCTATCTATCTATCCATCTACCTATGAAATTGAGACATAGTGGTATTGTGGGCATACAGTACTAGTAAATGGTAGCTGCTATTCGTATCCTCTTTCATGCTTTTAAATTTACTTACACTCTTTTAGACCGGTAGTTCTCAAAATGTGCTTCCCAGGTCAGAAGTATCTGGATCACCTAGGAACATGTAAAAATGCAAATTATCCTGCTCAGCCTACTAAATCAGAAACCCTGTGGCAGGGACCCAGTGGTCTGTGCTTCACCAAGTTCTCCAGGTAATTCTGAAGCCCGCTAAGCTATGAACCACTGGTTGAGATTGCTGGGCTTGCTCAAGCAAATGGGTAATGAGAAAAGGCTTTTTCTTATGCCTTGTAATTCTCAACTGTGTTTGAGATATTAAACACAGTTTCCACCTTGTAGAGCCAGCAAAAAACAGCCTCTTATAGCATGTATTACACGATACAGTTCTTTGTTATTTGGCTGACATTGATCGAGTGCTTGTTTTATGCCAGGCATAGGTTTTAACCAATGGATTTTGCTGCCTTAGGTTATTCTCTGGTCATTTCATTTGCATTACCTTTATTTCCAAACTAATTTCCATGCTCTCAGAGGGCAGGAACACAGGGTATGGCATAGCATTTCATGAGTCATTGTGCCAAACTCCTTATAGGCACCGGCTAACTAATTGATAGGGGCTGATGAACTTTTCTTGTTTTTTAGAAATGAGAAAGTTCGGGAAAATAATTTTTCCTTTTTACTTTTCTGGTTTGAAACATGATACTAAGTGACAGAGTCCAGCCCAGTTTGTTTTTTTAAAAAAATCCTTTTATCTTCTCCACTCAACTCTGAAATCCTTGCTTTCTACTTACCTTTGGATGTGTCCTTGAAATACGTCCGCTTGGGTAGTATCTTGGCTTCTGGGTTGGTATGTTGGGTTTCTCCACTTCATCCGATTTCAGTTCCGCACAATAAATAATAGCCATTTTAGCTAGAGTTTTAGCTATGAATAGCTTCTTTCCTCATAACTTCATCTTATATTTATTGCCTAAAGTGATAGATTGAAAGTCATCACCTAGCAACTGGCACATTTTTCTCTTGTGGTCTAGTTACTTGTAATGACTGACTATTGCTATGGCTTCACTGGCTCACGGTGGCCAAAAATGGATATAACAGGTCTATAAATAGAGGTGCATTTACATACTCTTAAGATTATCAGTGCGACTTACTGAAATGAGTTCATTTGTACAAACGACTTTGTCTATCAGTTTATTTCTCACATTCTCAAAAGGAGTTGCCGATGGCAGCTTATTTAGGATTTTATACTTCTAACACTTTATTAGTTCTGTTATCTCAGACCCCAGATCTCTTGTTGGAGGCTGGCTTTTGTGTCTCTGTGAAGAAAGCAACTAAAAATTGAGAGCAAGAAAGAACACAAACCATTTTATATTGCTTCATGTTCATTTCTCACATACTGCTCTGTCACACACAGAAATTAATGCTTTGTACTTTAAAAGAGCCTTTCATCCAAAAACCTCAAAGAACTTTATAAATAAGTAAGCATGATTACCCACACTTACAGGTTGGGAATGATGCACAAAGCTGTTAAAAGTGCATTGTGCACCGCTGCCAAACTCAAGAAGAAGATCGTTCTAATTAAACACCTATAAAATTAGTTTATCTGGTGCTTAAAAATACACACACTGGATTCTTCTAGGCCTCGACAGACCATGGATATTAACAAAGTTATCATAATGATAAGCTCCAATTTCTCTGGGTCTTCCCTCCTACACAATTTAAGATCTCAGCTTCCTGCAAAGGCCACTGTTTGGATCAGTGGGCAGCTCTTCTGTGCTCAGGGGCTATCCAGGCCTACTGGGCCTCCTTCGCTTCACTGAGCATCGGTTTCCAATCAGGGGCTGGAATGTACTTTCCCCTCATTGCTCTGCCTGAAACTTTCACAGAATTAAACTGTGCCCCCAGGTGCCCAAGCTGCACCTAGGGGCACAGTTAATTCTGCAGTGACCTTCGGTGACGTGGTAGAGGAGGCTCTCCCTTTGTGTCATATCCTGTTACAAGGTGGTGACCAGAGCACAGCATCTTGAGCTCTAGTGTGTTGTCAGTGATGTTTCTTTCCAAGAGTTGTACCCCATGGAAAGTACTGTTCCCCATGGAAAGCTGGGCTCAGAGATGGAGCCTCTGATGATGGACATCACCTCGGACTCAGAACTTTGCATCTTCAGTGGTCTTAGCCAATGCTGAGGTTCTGGGAGAATTTTATGTTCAATGGGAGAACCCCAATATCTAGCTGAGTATATCCAGCCAGGTCCTGGAGAGAAGGGCTGCTTTACTCCCAGAGTGTGGAGAGGCAGAGCATGGTATCTAGCACAGAACCTAAACATCAGGCAAGGCCACTCTGTGTGACCAGGAATCCAGGCAGCAAGCCCACTCTACTCACATCAGAACACAGACAAAAAATGTGAACATTGCCCAAGCCCCCAAAATGGTCGACCACTGTAGCTAGAAGAGAAAGATATTCTCAGTAAGTGGGAATCTGGATAAATCTTACCTAGAATGAGGGAGCAACGAAATGAGGCAAAAGCTGTAATGAATAAAGAAGCTGCTGTCGCCTTACTTTCCAAAAGCATCTAACCCAGAGCAAAGCCTCTCCTTTCTCAACCCCAAATCCTGGCAATAAGACCTCAAACATCCCTCTACTGAGATTTCTCAAGGTTCTCTAGGGTGTGCATTCTTGTCAACTACAATGAGCAAAAACTCAACTGTTCAACTACAGCTGTGTTCATGGAGATTTTTGGCTGGAGGGCATTGCCAACCAAGTGGACAAAATGGGCTCCCTTGCTACTGGTGTTTTGTTGGGTTTGGCCAATGAGAGGAACCAGCAGAAGATCAAGGGTTAGAGGAGAGTGCGATGTCTATCCCTCAGCTTCTGCCCTCCAGTCAATGCATCCTCTGTCAACATGCCAGTGATCACACCATCTTCCCCTGTGCTGTGAGCCCCGACACATTACTACCGATCTTGCTGGTTTCCCCAATGTCGAGTCACACCTTTGCAGATGGTGTCTTTTAAAAAAATATATCTTTTTTGAAAATTGATTTCAGAAAGGAAGGGAGAGGGAGAGAGAGAGAGATAGAAACATCAGTAATGAGAGAGAATCATGGATTGGCTCCCTCCTGTGCGCCTCTACTGCAGGTGCCCTGACCAGGAATCCAACTGTGACCTTCTGGTTCATAGGTCGATGCTCAACCACTGAGCCATGCTGGCCGAGCAATAGTGTCTTTATTAAAAGATCAACTATCCAACTTGAGAGTGCTGTCGATTTATTGCTAGGACTGCAGCCTCCTTACTGGATTCTCCTCAGGATGCTCTGACCCTTTTCTCTTAGGATGGCTCTTCCTGAGGGATATTGCAGTCCTCTTGCTAACAGACCTCCTGGCTTGCCTGCTTTGCCAGCTTGTCAGGAACATCCCAGATAGGGCAGGCAGAAGCAAACTTGGACAAGTTCTCCCTTTGCTGCTTTACCAAGCTTCATGAACAGGTTTAGAAAAGACCTTCAGAAATGATGACATTTCAAGGTCAGTGGACTGGCATGTCTTTCCTCTCCTTTCCTGGATGATGTCAGCACACTGCACATCTGTGGTGGAAATCAGGTGCCAAAGGCAAAACTTCAGGATTATGAAGACGTGTGTGTTGAATGAATTCATTTTCACGATAAAGAAAATACAAAGAATAATAGGTAAACACATCAATAGCTCTAACCATGGAATGCCTAAGAAATCACCTTTAATTAACACATTTTTAAATAGCAAGCATTTTAACACATTTTTTTCCATTTTTTAAAGAAGTTTTATTGAATTTATTGGGGTGACATTGGTTAATAGAAATATATAGGTTCCAGGTATACAATTATATAATACATCACCTGTATATTGTACTGTGTGTTCAATACCCAACATCAAGTGTCCTTTCATCACCATTTGTCCCCCCTTTACCCTCTCCTAACTCCCCCCACCCCCCTTTCCCTCTGGCAATCGCCATACTGTTGTGTCTATGAGGGTTTGTTTTTTTCTTTGCTTAATACTTTTGCCTTTTCACCCGGCTGCCCATTTTTTTCTCTTAAAACCAGTAATAGACTGATTATACAGCCCAGGGAACATGGTAGACCAATTTCCATTTCTGCATGCTACTCCATAAGGAAGTGCCGATCCTGGCTCAGCATTTGAAGTTTTAGCACACTGTTTGTTCTCCCTGTGACTTAGTTTGGCTTTATTATTGTTTTATCAAAAATGATGCACTTTCTTTTTAAATATGTGATTTTGAAAAGCTTCCCTGCAGAGCAATTGTTTCAAAATTACATGTTGGGGCTACGTTTCTTTGTTCCTGTGGGAATACATCTCCACTGCATAATGTAAGTCAGTATGAAAATAAGATTTACTTAAAGGAAATTGCTTTACAGCCATGCCTCAGAAGCATGTGGAGCCCATCAGTCAGCTCATCCATGTTACCAGCAGAATCCCGACCCCAAGAGCTCTCTGAGGGAGGCTAAGAATAGTGCTAGAGGGTTTAGAAGAGGAATATGTACAGTGTCTGGAACATCTAAATTGTAATTTAAAAAGAAAGGATGAGGAGGACCACAAAGGAATCCCCTACTTCTAATGGGTTACCTCCAGGAGCCAGCTGTATTTTAAATAAGCACATATATTATGGAGATGGAAATTTTGCATGATTTTAAAGATTGAACATGGGGGCTCTAAGGAAGTTTCGGATTTGCAGTGGGCTGCTTTGGGCTATGCTCTCGGACCTTGATAGAAAATGTAGACTTTCATATCTGCTATTAGGCAATACCTCAGAGTTATAACCCTACAAAGGGTGGTCAGTTCATCTGAGATTTTGAAATGCACAAGTGAGTCACCAGCTGTGTGAGGCAAGTTTCTTAACCCCTCTAAGCCTCAGTTCCTCATCTGGGGAACAACTGTACAATGAACTCTTTGAATTCTTGTAAGGATTGCATACTTACAGAGCTCAGCACAGCTCCAGGCTCAATATATGCTAGCTACTATTATTCTTATAATTATTGCAGATATATTAGTTGAATATTTTGATTTGAAAACTACTATTCCTTGTAAGTTATGGAAGGAGCATAAAGGCATCTTTAAGATGTCATATACTATGGGTCTATGTATACTTCGCAAATTTTCTAGGAACACATCAAATATTTCCCAAACAATAAAACAGGTCAATTTAAATAACTGTAACTTTTAGAGGTGCATGTAAGGCATGCTATTGTAAAAATAAGCCCAATCCTTATATTTCTAGTTGATTGATTTTGACAAAGATGCCAAGACAGTTCAATGGAGAAAGTATCTTTTAAACAAACGGTCTTGAGATAACTAAATATCCACATGAGAGAAAATGAAGTTGGGCTCCTACCTCACACCACACACAAATGAACTCAGAATGGGTCACAGACTAAATGTAGGGAGTATAGTAAAAAATATTCTAAGAACTATGCATGGTGCCAGATGGGTACTAGACTTGTCGTGGTGATCACTTCATAAGGTTTATAAGTGTCTAGTCACTATGTTTTACACCTGAAACTAATATAATATTGTATGTCAAGTATAACTAAAAAATAAAGCCTGGCCAGTGTGATTCAGTGGTTGAGCATCAACCTATGAACCAGGAAGTCTAGGTTCAATTCCTGGTCAGGGCACATGCCTGGGTTTTGGGCCCTATCCCTGGTGGGGGGTGTGCAGGAAGCAGCCAGTCGATAATTCTCTCTCATTATTGATGTTTCTATCTCTTTCCCTTTCCCTTCCTCTCTCTGAAATAAATTTTAAAAATATTAAAAAAAACCAAATTTAATTTTTTAAGATAAATTTAAAGATAACATAGGAGTAAATCTTCATGGCCATGGCCAACACTTTCTTGCTTAAGACAGCTATAAAATAATAGAACAAACACAGGGTGGGGTAAAGATAGGTTTACAGTTGTTCTGTTGTAATGTACCCCACGAGTCACACAAGGACGCCTCAAGAAGTCAAATTAAAGAGTCACATTTATTGCAAATCCGGGACTAGGAGGGGGCATTTCGCTCTCTCAGATCTCATAGTGATAAGATGGCTGCAACACCAGATTTATATAGGCAAAGATCACAAAGGTATTGATTACATCCCAAGGTTTGGAATGAGGAACCTGGTTTGCAAAAAAGCAGTTTACAGAAGCAGAAGCAGCATGTTACCTAAATTATAGTTTTGGGTCTGGAGCCCTCTGACCTTGGGATAATTGTGCTGTCCTTCCCAGGTGAAGGAAAATGTGCTTTCTAAGAGCAGTATGACCACAACCCTTGGGATATTCACATTACAATCAATAGAGTATTTAATCGAATGGGATAATTTTTATAATTCAGAAAATCAAAATAACTTTTCTATTAGTTTAGCAAACAAATAAGTATAGAAACCAAACAGCAGGGTTAAAGTTAAACTATAGCTTCTACCTGAGATGATTGCTACCATACTTCAGTTCATATGGAAAATAATACAATAATTAATGAATAATATACAAGAATAAACTTGGTTTCCTGTACTCACAACTGTAAACCTACTTTTGGCTCACCCTGAATATAGAATGAATATATATATATACACACATACAGTGGGTATTCAGGACAAGTCTCCCCAAGATGTGCCACTTTGACATGCAGATTATTTTGAGCTGAAAACAATCAAGGCTCAGAAGACTCAGAAGAAACTCTGGCCTTCCCTTACTGCCTAAAAGAATTTAAGGTAAAGGAACTGCTCCAGGGAGGGAGGTATCATCAGTGATAACTACAGGTTAAGCTGAAGTAGGTATGGTAGACAGGGAGGAACCCAGCAAAGCCCATTTGATCAAGACCCTCCCTGTGTCCCATTGTTTCAAGATGACCCAGCAAACTTTTATTTTTTTTTTACCTGAACATTAACTCTTTCTCATCCCCTTCTAATCTGCCTTACTTCACTTTGAAGTCCTAAACCCCCACCTCCCCATCCCAGGTCTGGAATGTCATATATATCTCATTTTGCCCTGCTATCTTTGGAATTTTCGTGTGTACATGAATTCCCCAGGTGCACATATTAAAACCTGATTTTCTCCAGTTAATCTGCCTTATATCACTTTGATAATTCTACCAGCCAGAAGAACCAAGAGGGAATGGAGAAATTTCCCCAGCCCCCACAATCTACATCGGTCTCTGCCTCTGCTTCCTGGCACGGAGCTCCTGAAACTCTTGTCATTTCCTCAGTGATAACAAGACTAGGAGCATTTTTTGTTCTACTGTTTGATCCTGGTTTCTGTTCAGATCCTAAATCCTGTGGAATTTCTTGGGTGATAGGAGCATCTTTTGTTCTAATGAGGCAATGGTTGGTGGGCCCTGGATGGGGCTAGTCAGCAGAAAGAGCTAGCCATGATTAGACACTTGAAGTTTTGGTCTCACCCCCTACTGCCTAGGTAGGAGGGACTTGACTGGGAATTGAGTGAATGATTAATCATGCCTATGTGATGAAGCCTCCAAAAGAATATCCCCCAAGCATGGGCTTTGGAGAACTTCCAGTTTGGAGAACACATCCTCATACCAGGAGCTGACACATCAAACTCCAGGAGGACAGAGTTCCTGGGCTCAGGCACTTTCCGGACCTTGCCCTCTGTATCTCTTTATCTGGCTGTTCATCTGTATCATTTATCATACCCATTTATAATAAGCCAGAAAACGTAAGTAAATATTTCTCTGAGCTCCATGAGCTTCTCTAGAAAATTAACTGAATCCAAGAAGGAGATTGTGGGAACCTCCAATGTATAGCCAGTTGGTCAGATGAACAGGTAACAACCTGGACTTCAGTCTCATGGGACTGACCCCTTGGCCAGTGGGATCTGACACTATCCTCAGGTAGACAGTGTCAGAATTGAGTTGAATTGTAGGACACCCAGCTGGTATCAGATAATTACTTGGTGTGAAAACAACAACAACAACAACACACCCTACACATCTTGTTTCAGAAGTGTTGTGAGTAGTGTGAAAAAAAAAACCCCACAGTAGGAACAGTGAGTTTTTCTGACTCAACAATGAAAATACAAGTGACAAAAGAAAAAATAGATCACACCAAAATTTAAAACTTTTGTGCTGCAAATGATACTATCAAGTAAATGAGAAGGCAGAATGAGAGAAAATATTTGCAGATCATATATCTGATAAGGCACTTGTATTCAAGATATATAAACAACTCTTACAGCTTAATGAAAAGACAACCAAATTTAAAAAGGGCCTAGCCCAGCAAACAGATCTTGAATGTAGACTTTATAATCAGTTTCCTTAGGGTAGGTTTTTAAAATATATATTTGAACATTGTATTGCTTTAGCTTGACACTGTTTTATAGCAGTCAATGTATGGAAGCCTATTTGAGCATATTGGAGACCACTGGAAATTTGGATGGGAATGTAATTACCTGAGTTGAACCTTGATCAAAAGGGATGCTGGTCTAACTAGAAGGTACTATTGGATTTTTATTAAGTGCTGCTTCTAGGAATCAGCCTTTTGATTCCTCCCATAAGACAGGAAGGATGCTTTTCAATCAGCCCTCTTTTTCTGTTGGCCAAATGGTGCAGTGTTGACTCATGGCTAAGAGAGCAACTTCCTGAGTCAACACTACTATTCCTGTGATGCCTGAATTCTCTTTTCTGTTTTTGCTTTCCGACCAAGTATTGATTGAGGCCAGGTTCTGTGTAGCTTACAAGACACTAGTATTGTCAGGGTGTGACGTTAAAGCTCTGTCTTTATGGAGCTGAAAGTGCAGGAGGGCAAGCTGGTGGATTAAGAAACAGAAGCACTTGCCTTAAAGGGCCCAGAGGCTTAGCTCAAAACCTGTATGTCTTGAACCTTCATCTCAGTGACAAAATAAGTACTTGTCATTGTACATCACAAGGCTCTATATTTTAGACAAATAATCTTTTTTTAAGGTGATAAACTACTTCAAGATGTATTTTTGACCACTCTGTATATCCCAAATAGTGTGTGTGTACATATATATGTATATATATGTACATATATGTATATATATAATATATATAATTAAATACTGTCTGCTAGTAATTGTAATATTTTGAAATGTACAGTGGAAAGGGAAAATTATTCTGCGTCAGAAAAGCAGGGTTCAAATCCTGGTTCTGCCATTTAGACCTTGGGCAAGTCATGTGAACCTCTCTGTTCTTTGGTGCCCTGCTCTGTCAATAGACTAATAATTTTACCTGTCTTGTAGGACTGAACGGAGGATTCATTGAGCCAAGATTCACCAAAGTGCCTTCATAAAGTGAAAAGGGGCCTCACAGTCGTCTTTGTTTTGGGTGGACCTGTACGTGTCTCCATTGAGACTGACATCTCTCTGTTTTTGTAGCTAGGCAGGGGTGAGTGTGAACACTCTGATCAGAGTTGCTGATTTGTTGGTCATTTGAGGGGCCTGTTGGTTGTTGGCAGATGGGAAGTGTTCAAAGCACCTTTCCCTGACTCATTTATAAGGAGGCTAGGAATTGGCATGGGTAAGGATATCTGAATGGTCATTCATTCATTCATTCATTCAAGAACTGTTAATTGAGAGCTATTCTGGTCTAGGTGCTTGGGATAAAGTGGTTTACTAGACTGATAAAAAGCTCTGTTCTCAGGAGCTTACATTCCACTGGGAGAAGAAGATGTGATAATCAATAAAACAAATAAATACATAATTTCAGTGGCAGCTATTCACCCCAGCTACATGCTCCCATCTGGTGTAACGACACTGTTGCATACACAAGTGTGAGGGTCTCAGGCTTCTCTCTTTCTCTGTTTCACGGGCCCAGAACTCAAGCTTTCACATGCTAGAACCTTTGCTGTCAACCTGGATCCCTGAGTTCTGTGGGAGTCAGGTATGGCAGTAAGTAGGAATTAATGTTTTAGTATAGTAACCATTGACATTTCAGGTTTTATTTCTGATTACCACAGTATAACCTAAGCAAGGAGGACTAATGCAAGACTTACAATCACATCTTGGCTCTGTATTTGCTATTTTTGTCCCCCATTTTCTCATCTGTAAAATGGGGTACTGCAGGGACTGTCTGATATTTTTGTCTGCCCTGCACCCATTCCGCCAGGGCAATGCTTCTCCTCCTCCTCCTCTAATTCCAGGAGATTCTTGCTGGGCTGTCAATCCAGGGACTCACTTTTCCTTCCACAGGCCAGCCAGTTAGAGGGCCACATCCTCTGGACACACTGACTGGGCCACGGGGTGGGCAAGTGATCCAACAATGGCTAATTGGAGTCTACTTTTGGCTTGATGATGTACGAGAGGATCTGTGTGATGTCACCTTCTCCACCCATAGATGAAAGTAGATACTGAGTGGAAAGTGGATAGAGAGAGCCACAGTTCTATCTAGCCATGGGCTTTTCTATGCATCTTCCAATCTCTCTCTCTCTCTCTCTCTCTCTCTCTCTCTCTCTCTCTCTCTCTCTCTCTCTCTCTCCGTAGTTTGAGGAGGGCTTTTTTCACTTGCAACTGAAGGAGTCCTGATCAATAATACTACCTTGAGAGTTATGATAAGGGTTAAAACAAAACTGTATTAAAGTGCTTGCTACATTGCCAACACTCCAATCATGATTGCTATTATGAGTTTGGTGGCTAAGGGGCTCCCCCCATGAGCACATTATCTTTCTTATTCCCCGTTCTCAATCCTTTTGGTAACCATACGATTTGATGAGCTCATAAACTGTGACCACATGCCTTTGGGCTCCGCAGCATTTCTTCCACCTGGTTGCACACAGTTGCTGTGCCCTTTGCTGCGCTTGAGGGACATCATGCAAAGCAGCTACTTGCAAACCTTGATTGCACCTGCCATGGGGACATTGTCGACTGCTCACTCAGGGGCCCACCTAGAAAGAAGCATTAAGAAATTTTGCTCAGACTTAAGTGGGGAGGAAAACTCGACTTCCTCCAAAGTGATACTTCTGTAACTTCTTTACCCTCATCATCAGAGAAGACTGAACTCATTCATCCTCCACGGGATGGAGGCATAGCCCTGAGCACAGTTAGCACAACTTCTGATTTATGTGAAAAAACTCACATGATTTTAGTATTCTTCTCCAGTAGACATCCATGTTTATTTTTATGGATGCTGTAAATCCTGTGGCAGATCACTTTGACTGCCTCCAAGGTTGACATGAAATTTATGGCTCCTCTTTAATAATGACAGCCAAAGTATAGAGGCTACAACCTATATCCTTGTCTTGATCTTCTAATTGCTCTACAATTTCTCTGATACTGATTTTAGTATATTTATGGCTTTCTATTTTATGGTATATTTTCTTGTGAATTGTCTCAACTACTTTGTGGAAATAAATGGGTTATGAATAAATAAAAGCATTCATAGAAACATTAAAAAATTGACAAGCTTGAAATGATACCATATGAAAGACACAGAATGTGTACTTGGTTTCCTACTAACAGACATCTTACCCTCAACCTCAGCTGCATTGAGCAACAATTGAGCAAAGAGAAGGTGTTCACAATTTTAACAGAAATGGCACCAAAAAAAGGCACAGTCGATATCTTATTATCCACAGAAAATCAAAAGTTCTAATTTGAAGGGAATACATTAATACTGATTTTGGAGGCTAGATGTTGGATCAGCACTTGAAAGAATGGGTCCATTTTCTTTCTCATCCTCCTTCGTTGCCGTCTTCTTTTACCAAAGGCAATAAATAAAAATATTTTTGCAAATAGAGGTGCTAGTTGTATTTTCAACTTCACACATTAGGACAGAAACTGAGCAACAGCAATATCTTTTTCAATATCCAGAAATGAGTTAGCTGGTCTTTCAGAGACTTTTGAAAGAAAGCATTGAGAAACTCAGAAATGCAGAATGAAGGCTACAAATCTATGATCTGTTTACTTAGTTGTCTCCCCTTCTGAACAACATTCTCCATGAGAAGTGAACCTTGTCTGCACAATTTCTTGTTGTATTCCCAGCAGCTACCATGGTATGTCCCACGGGAGGCACACAGTAACCACTTGAGGAATGAATCATGACCAGCTCCCCTCTTCCTGTGAGAGGAACTTTGCTGTGAATTGAGGGGTAAGTCATTGCTGCCTCTGCTTCTTCTGCTACCATCTCTTCTTTACCAATTAAATTTGTTGTCATTACTGAAGGCAGGAGTTCTTAAAATGAGAAGGTCCTAGAACCCACTGAAAAAGTATGTAACACATACATCAGCACACTTTCAGAAATATCCTTGATAGTTAGTGGGAATATTTCTGAATCTTTCTTTAAAATAGAGTTCTGAACTCAGGCTCTTTCTAACTCTCCTAATTTAACTTTTGAATAGGGTGTCATTCAGGGAAGAATACCCTAAGTGTCAAGTTTAAGACCCCTTGTTCTTTTATTTCAAATGCTTTGAATGACTTCTCTTCCCCCCCCCCCCCCCCCTAGTTCCATTGCATCCAAGAATAATTTTTAAAGATTTTTGGCTTAACCAATAAAAATCAATACCTTTCTGTGTCGGTGAAGTTACCAATTGTGGGCCTCTTTGCTTGTGTGACTGTTCACACTGTGGTCCAAGTTCTCATTTCCTTTGAAAATCTGCCATGATGCTTGTGAGAAAAACACAAAAAACCATGTGAAATAAAAAGTCTTCTTCAGTCTTAAGGAAAGGAAACTACAGTGTGTGAGGCTTCCAGATTTTTAAATGTGTGCTTACTTCTCTTTGAAAGCAAATTTGCAGATAAGGCGGTAAACTTTTATAATGGGGCTTAAAATTTTGCTCTGCAAGGGGATATTGGAGTCCATCCATTCCACCCGATGGTATTCCTTGGCCAAAATCATGCTGCTGTTGTCCCCTCCTCCTTCCATGGCTGGTAGCAGAGCTCTGATATGATAGGCTCACATGGTTGACCTGTAGTAACCGTTCCATTATTTTTATTGATAGAAATGAGCAAGTTTGGTTTTAGCTTACTTTCTGGCTCATGAGCCTCCATTACCTTCTTAGGAGCCCATTTTTTTTGGTACCACTCAATTCCTGAAGGGCTTCATACTCACCTGGTTGAGATAATACATTGCCGAGCTAATGATTACCTTAGTATAGCATTTCCAAAGTGCTTATTCTGTGGATTGTTAGTTAGTATTCTCTGAGAGGAAACAGTTGATGGTCCAATGAATTTTGAAAATGCTACACTGAACAGATGGGTCTGATTATTTCCTGCAAGACTTCTCAGAGCCTTTAATATACTGATGTGCATTGGTCGTGTGTCTCTAGGAGTGGGGTCAAGTACCTACATCGTAGTTTCAGAGCTTACTTGACATGGGACATTCTTGCATCTTTCCATGGTCCCAGCATCTGAGGATGCCTGGGGCCTAAGTTACGAGCCTTCCAAAGGCATTTGCATTTTTTCATAAGGGTTTCAAATGCTATTTGTTGAACTCCTTATTTCTCAACCTTAGGATGTAAGATCTTAAGGCAGGAAAAAACATCCTTCATCTCTGAGTCACCAGCCCGGTACCATGGTCATTTCCAAGGACAAATAGCACAAGACCCATCTGTGTTTGCTAAATGAGTAAACAAAACAGACTACAAGTCCCGTAAGACTTACTTTTGGACATAGAATTTGAGCCATCAATGGAAACCACATTAACCTCCTGTTACTCTTCATGTTTTGATCATCTCACTACAGTTCGGGGACAAGGCCTATCAAAAACTGATAAATAGAATTCTTAAGAAAAAATATTATATTACTACATCTTTTCTCCTTCACTCAATAAAGAAAAGCTGATACTAGCATTTTGCGAGGCAGAATCAGGGTAAGAGGTGTGAGAAAGCACAGCAGGAGAAGCAAAATGGGAACATTGCAGGGGAAAGGGCTGAGATTTAGAAGAGAAGGATGGGATTGGAGGGACAGAGGGTGAGAGGAAGAGGAGAGCCAGGAGAGTCTGGTGGAAGGACAGTTCTAGGTTGAGAGTAGAGAGTGGCAGAGGGAGAAATATTTGGGGGGAGGAAGGGAAGCAGCCACCTTTGGATGGATAACGAGGGTGACATAGATGGGAAGAAGGGTTTAAAAGATAGTTTCTGTGTGACACATACCCACACCTGTACACTCTACGATGGAAGTTTCATGAAGGACGAAATAAAACCTGGAAATGTTTTCATATATTTTTATTTCCCTCTTGGACTTCCTTCTAGAGACTAGGCAATGGGAGAACCTGGACAATGGGGTCATCACCACTTGTGAAACAACTGTATACAATTTTCATGACCCACTCCCACCTTATATCCCCCAACTGTACAGGAAAATAGAAGAATGTTGTTGCCTTTGTTAACGTTTTTTTTTTTTAGTTGATTTTTTCATTATATGTACAAAATCATGAAAAGTAATGAAAAACTGTTTTATAATATACATATATCTGCCATAAAATAGATTTATATGAAAGAGAAAGTATTGACAGTCGCTATGGTTTTATTTTATTTATTTTTAAAAATATATTTTTATTGATTTCAGAGAAGAAGGGAGAGGGAGAGAGAGATAGAAACATCAATGATGAGAGAGAATCACTGATTGGCTGCTTCCTGCAGGCCCCACACTGGAGGATCAATCACCAGAAGAAACCTCCTCAACTGGGGACAGCATTCTCTGGCACAGGATACCCTGCACTGCAGTGTACACTCACTAGATGCCAACGAGGGGTCTTGTAAGATTCTAAGATTCGGAGTGATCTCAGGTCAACAAATTATTTTGGTGGCCTCCACTAAGCTTCTCCAGACATCACTGTCCTTGATCCAAATATGGCCACTGCATTTACTCAGGCAAGTATGAGTCCTCAAAACACTGAGATGCCAGGAAACTTTTCTCTGTACCGGCAAAGTGGTTTCTAAGGGAATCTGTCCACTTCTATCATGGGCTACCTTAAGCTACCTAGGTAACCTCCTACCTAAATCTTTCACCTACTTCAGAAAACACATTTGGCTTCAGTCTTATTGCTATGAGTTAATTTGCTTAATGCAGCCTTAGTAGGGGTTACTAGGCTCAGTAGAAGGAGGAAAGTAAGGTGGGAAGCATGTGGCACCAAGTTTAATTTAGTTCACCTAACATTTACTGAGCAATTGTTATGTGCCAAGAGATGGGAATCAATTACAAATAGTATGTGTCCTATCCTATAGAGAGGAAAAAGATAGAGAAGGGTAAGGTGGGTTGGGGGAGAGAGATTGAGATGGGATGAAAAAAGGGAGAGAGAAGGTGAAGAGACAGGGGGAGAAGAAGGTAAGGCAAAAAAAGTAACAAGACAAGCATACAGAAAGGGAGACATAAGTCAAAGGCAGAGAACTTATGGAGGAAAGAAAGAAAATGGCAAGAGAAAGAGCAAAGAAGAAGAGAAGGAATGGTCAGAAATGACCCAAGAAAGGTCAAGACGAAGAGAATATTGGGGGTTGGGCTCTAGTTTTACATCTTCTAAAGAGGGTACTTTGTTCCATTTTTCTGTGTTTCGTTCCTATGAACAAACTGGGAGTAAACTGTACTTTTAGAGTTACTAGGTATGCAGACAGATTTAGAAGGTTTATACATTAAATTGTAAGCTAACTTAAAAGGATAATACAAGTTTTGATTTTGGAAACATTCTCTGGGGGAAAAACTCCCCCCCAAAACTAGATTTGCAGTAAACATGTAATAAAAAACACATGGGTGTTTTCTTTTTCATGCAATTTATAAGTGCCTTTTCCTTTCTGGGAAAGCAGTGTCTCCAGTACAAGTTGAGGCAATTCATCATATTCCGAAAAGTCAGAGTGGCTACAAGTACTCATTACGACGCCTCCTTAAGAAAGGGAGGGTAAAATGGTGATTTGGAGTAGGTAAAATGGTCTGCTGTTTATATCTGGTGCCTCATATTAATCAGTGTTGTGTGTGTGTGTTTTTTTAATTAGAAAAAAGTTTGACATCTTTTAAATATGTGGTGAGAGTGGAGTGTATCCAGATGTTTGCTGAACTTCTGATGTATTGGGGGGAACTGGTTTCTAATCCCAGATCTCCTGAGCAGGTGCTATTTGCAGGTCAGTGTCTCTTTTGATAAACTACAGATAGCTTATCCTTGGTCACTCCCTGAGAGAGATGGAGATGGCGGTGCTGGGAACTGCCATCAATCATGCTATTACATGCCCTGAAGACTCTTGAGGGTGAGAGCAAATCGGTGGCCCAAGAACTGCTGTTCCATCTCTTTCAAGGGTGTTACCATATCTGGGGATGAAAATTGTGTGTTTTTCCCAGCTGTGCTCAACACTAAAGCATCCAACAGTAATGGCAATTGCACTGGTGGGATTTGGTGCTGGGGGAATTCTGTGCGCTGGGAGCTGGAGGGAGGCCACCAATTCATTGCACATATATTATTTCTCTAGGAAACACAGCATAATTGAGGACAATTTTCCACCATGAATTGCATCATTAGCTAACACAGGGAAAGTGAAATGCTGTTAACTTTTCTTTTTCTTCTTCAAAGCTGATGAGCTGAAGAAAATAGAAATAAAAAGTTTAATATAATTTTTTCCCAAGGATGCATGTTGAAAACCAGAATCAAAACACTTTTACACAGTAATAGAAATCCCACATTTTAATACACCACCATGCACATAGGGAATCAAGTAATGCGGATACAAAATAGTCAAATGTACAAAATGATAAAGCAGATTTTCAGGCCTGATAGAGATCATGCTCACAGATACAGGGGGGCAAACATCTGTACAGTTTCATTTCTACCAATTTAAAAAGAATCATGTCCCCCCCCCCCAATTGTTTTTGAGGATAGCCCAAAACTAAAGGGAACATTATAAGAAAATATAAAGGAGACCCAAAGGGAATTGGCAAGTTGATAGCTGCTTACTAGTAAGATATGGAAATTGGTGGTTCAAAATTGTGGTGCACAATAATTCTATGTTTAGAGAAAACATTTCTAAACATTGTATGTCCTGGAAATCCAGGGAACAAAAATGAACATCCAGCAGTAAAGGCACTCTTATTTCACCACCTAACGTGTTTGTGTTCACCTAAGTCCAGCCTGGGTTTTTTTCAGGGTGCATAGAGGAAAAAATCACAGTTGTGGGTGATGAATAAAGAAAATACTTATTCAATTAACCACTCTTAGGGGACTAAGAGAATTCAGACTGCTGGCTTCACTACCCACTTAAGGAAGCTAGAGAAATGTCTACCATTTACGTAGGCTTTGTGTTATGAAATGTGCTTGTATAATCATGTTTGTCAGTGTTTGTAAAAGAGTGAACCAGTTTAATTTGATTTCTCTCCCCCCCCACCCCATACACTATTGAGAGCACTGGTCTTATCTTCATTTCACATTGTTTTTCTTCCTCTTTCTTTCCTAGAACAGTTGCTAGTACACTATAGCTCCTCAAGAAGTTTGATATGGCTCAGTGCTTCCTGTGACCATCAATTTGTCAATGTCACCCTTGCCTTGGTCTTCTCAAACCCTGAGATCAGCCATCTGCTGGCACTAAGCCAAGTCCAAGGCTCTCTCCCTTGGCTAAGTAGTACTACTCTAACCCTTTGGGAAGTGGAGAAGTGGAGCTAAATGAATGCCTTGGCTGTGGGCTCTGTAGACCAGCCCCCAAATATTGGAAGAAGCATGTGTGGGCAAAACTGTGATTGTTACTTTGTTATCATTCTTTCTTTTATTTTTTTAAATCCCCAAATGGAGCCTTGGTAATAATAGCTATGAGGAGAAGGCAGAAAGTAAAGGGAAAGGCTCACTGACGAAAGCCTGTAGCCTGGTCACCATGAGAATTACAGAGAGACTGGTGGTATGGGACAGCTTCTCTTAGCTCATCTTAGCCTGCAAACAACCCTGTCTGCTAAGGAACGGCAGCTGGCATCCCAACCAGAAGGGCAGAAATCCAAGGCGATGGGCAATTTCTATTGAATTCGTGTATTCCTCCTCTTTATCAGAGCAGTGCAGTGTCCACAAAGTCCCAAGAATAACTCAAGTATATAAACCACAACAGATCAATATTTCCTTTTCTCAGGTACTTTTGATGGCAAATATGTAATTTTGTAACAATATTGATCTTTTCTAAAATTTTGTGTGCAGCTGTTTCATTTAGTGCCTAAAATATTAAATAGTTAGATTAACTGGAGCTACAGTAGTATGATTCAGTGACACAAGAGTTTGGGTGGAATTAGTTTCAAAACACTTATGCTGGCTTGGCTTTTCAGCAGATGAGTTGCTTCTGTGCCCACCATGACCGAGGCTTAACAGGGTCAAATCATGAGGATGGCATTATTCGGCTCTGCCATGTGAGCTCCTTGCACTGGCTCAACCATGGTCTCCTCAAATATGGCCACATAAGGATAGCATTTTTCTATTGGTGGAGAAATGGTAGTGGCAGAGAGATCATTCAAGTTGCCTAAGTATAAGGTTGAACAAGTGGAGCCCCAACTACCCCCAGTTGGGGCCAACACTCACTGAAGGGGCTACAGCTTCTCTTTCTGATGATTGGGGGTGGGAGGTGAATTACAATGAAAAAAGACAAAAAGTGCCAGTGTTCAAACATGAATATCCCTTCCTCCACATCTATAAAGAGGAGTCTTTTGATGTAAACCTGGTATTGCCTTCAAAACCTCTGCAGCTGGTGTGAGGGGAAACCTATTCTTGGTCTTCTCTTGAATGCCCTGTGTGGGAACTAGGCATGGGAATTGTCCAAAGCAGCCACAGAGTGAGCATGCAGCTCCCAGTGCAAACACAAATGCAGTTGATTGTGGGTAAAAAAGTCCTGGAAATACATATAAAGAATGAGAATTGATTTAGGGATCATACAATCAAGGACCATGACCATACTCAATCCAAATCATATTATTGGACTGATGCTTGGAGAGTTTACTTAGAGCAGTGGTTCTCAACCTTCCTAATGCCATGACCCTTTAATAGAGTTCCTCATGTTGTGGTGACCTCCAACCATAAAATTATTTTCGTTGCTACTTCATAACTGTAATTTTGCTGCTGTTATGAATTGTAATGTAAATATCTGATATGCAGGATGTATTTTCATTGTTACAAATTGAACATAATTAAAGCATAGTGATTAATCACAAAAACAATATGTAATTATATATGTGTTTTCTGATGGTCTTAGGCGACCCCTGTGAAAGGGTTGTTCGACCCCCAAAGGGGTCGTGACCCACAGGTTGAGAACCGCTGACTTAGAGCTTCAGAAGGTGTCTTCATGGCATTTGTGCTATTTAGAGAGAGGTCAGGCTAACCTCTGGGGAGATGGAAGATCACCATCAGTGTGTGGAATGGGACAGGAGCGACCAGAAGATACTCAAGGCATTTAATAGCAAGCTTTCTTTCCTTTAAGGTTATATCACAAAATCAGTTCCCCTACCCCAAGAGAAGTAATGATCTCATAAGAATCTCTCATTTTGCAATTTTAAAATATTTTTTAATTGATTTTTAGAGCGAGAGTAAGGGAGAAGGATAGATAGAAACACTGATTGGCTGCCTCCTGCACGCCCCCTACTAGGGATTGAGCCCACAACCCAGGTATGTGCCCTGACTGGGAATCGAGCCAGTGACCTCTTGATTCAATGGATCAACACTCAACCACTGAGCCACACAGGCTGGACTCGTTTTGCAATTTTTTAAAGGGTAAAGCATCTGAATACATTTTTATAGAATTTGGGTGGTGGTGGTGGTGGTAATTAAATACAGGACACAAAACAGATTCGTGTGCTCACGAGCATCAATCCAGCTTAGAGTTCCACATGTGGTAGCTGTGTGTGTGTGCTAATGTGGCAAAGCCACAGGAAAGCAGCCCTTTTATTTCCTGGGATCCAAATGATTTAAATTAGAAGGCTAGAAACAATGCAGGAGGTGACAAGCAGAATTTCCAATGTCTTAAATGTTTTAGGTATAGATCTCCAACTTTGCACTAATTTAACCATCTCCTCATCACTCCTATTTCTCTCACTCTGCACTTTAGGCAAAAAGGCCTGCATTAAAGAGCCCCTCTAAGGCTTCTGTAAATGTTTAAAGTTTGGAATACAACAACAAAACAAGTAATTAAACAAATGAAATGCCTGAACCACTGGCTCCAGTAAAAAGAAGGTTGTGTAATCAGAAATAATGTCTAACTACCCCAAACACTTAATATTATGTCAACCAGACAACTGCAATTCAATGCAAATCATATGGTTCCTTTGAAATTTCATTATTAGGTGTATGTTGCTGGTCACTTCTGGTGCTTGATGGAATTGGGGAAAGGAAGCCCTGAAGTAAGAATGCTTGGAGTGCATCAAGATTTTAAAATAACCCTACATGGCGAATGAAACTCCAGATTGACCAAAGCAAGTCATTTCCCAGTCTTCGTGCTGTTGGGCAGGGGGTATAAAACTGGAACAATACTCAATGGCACTTCCCCTTTCCAATTGTTACAGGTGAATTTCACCCTAAAAATTTCAGACCTCAGAAGCAGTGCTTGCCCTCAGCCCAGCTCTTTCCCTGATGGCCCAAAGAAAACCACCAAGGAGACCATCCCTCTAGCCACCTTCCCAAATGAGAATCTGCAAGGAAGTATCTAGTTTGCTCTTTCTGTGGCAGAACCTCCCTGTGCACTTGGCCAGCTCCTCCTTAGGCTTCCCACAGGTGGTCAGCTTTCTACAGCATGCTCCCTGTCTCCCCACTGGAGTAAGTCACCAGAGCAACATAATGGAAATGTGATTCTCTTTGATCTTGAAGTTAAGCAGTGGTGCCAGAAATCATGCACATTGATAAAGCAGAATTCCTAAGATAGTTTTCTGGCTACAGGGTTAGATGCAGATCTAAGAAGACTAAGGGGCAGTGCATGTCTTTGAAATAGAGCCCCCTCCCCCCCGCCCCCACCACACACACACCTGTCCCTTAAGCCAAAGCAGCTTCTGGTCTGTCCTCTTCCATGATCTCATGGCCTCTTTTCTTCTTTATTGATTTTTTTTTTTTAAGTGAGAGAGGAAGGGAAAGGGAGACAGAGAGAAACATCAATGTGGGAGTGAAACATTGATCAGCTGTTTTCTGTACATCTTCTTTCTACCAGGGATTGTGTCCGAAATCGGGGCATGTGCCCTGACAGGGAATCCAACTGGCAACCTCCTGGTGCATGGAGTGATGCCCAAACAACCGAGCAACACTGGCCAGGGAGGCCTCGTTTTAATTAGTAGCAATGACCAGCCATCCCCCAAAGATAGGTCCCACTGGGGTTTGGGCAGCGAGATTTCACCGAGACCAAGCTTAAGAAGGAATTACTAGTCAGTACTGGGCCAGGGCGTGGGGGTGGAGGGATGACTATGTTTTTCTGTTTGAGTTCTTTATAGAATACTTGAAATCTACCCACAGAACACTGTCAAAAGTAGAAATTAAAACAAAATCACAAAACAAAGCAAAAAAGTGGGGTGGCGGGGACTGTGGGAAAGGTGGATAAAAACAGCCTTTAGTGCATCAAGGAATATATGTCATTTTCAAAGATTAGATGTTCAAAAAGAGACTATGGAAGCTTTAAGTCTAGTTGTCAAGTAACAAAATTGCCCTAAAGAATGTAGAGAAAAACACCACGAAGAATGGAGCTACTAATGCTCCGGGAAGAGGAGGTTTTGGTGAAACTAAAGTGCTGGGGGGTCTCAAAAATCTTTCTTCCTTGAGACTTCTAGTGTTCCTACCCAAAATCAATTGGGCGACGTTTGCAGGCAAAGCACATTGGCAAGTAATGAGGGGGTAAATCTGTCTGAGTTTATCCTGAGTTTATATCCTCACGAATTTATTCCTTTTCCTCTTGAACATTAAAAACAGCAGAATTCCCTCAGAACTAAGGTCTCCGAGCCTTTGTGTGAGCAACTTCGAAGTGTTTCTGCAGAGACCTGTGTGCTGTTTACCCATATTTTGGAGGTAGCATCAGGTGTGTGGTAACACACCGCACAGAGCCTGAGCAGGATTTGAAGATGAGAAGATGCATCGTTACCCACAAAGAAAGCTCTTGGGGTCTCTACCCCACTAGGTCTGTCATAATCTACCGAAGTGATTGCTTTTCACCCTAGCAGAACCTGGATGTTCTGCATATTTAAATTCAGTTCTGAAGTTGGAAAAAGCTAATCTCCATGGCACCCAGGGGAGTCTGGTAATTATTTATTTCTGTTCATTCCTAAGAGTGCTTTTCCTTACACTGTGGGTGTCAGCCTTTTCATAAAAGGTGTAGCACAGGTTTAAGGAAGAGTTAGAAGTCAACAGTTTACAATTCTTGGAGCTTTGGGACAGCAACGTATTTATCCCACACCTCCCTGTCTCCTGCTTCCTACTAAACAAAACTCACTCCAGCCATTTCTGACCTTCGGGAGGTCGGATTCCCCATATGCATCTCAGAAAGAAGGTACAGCACAGCAGAAAGGAACTGTGGGAAACTGCATCAACACGTAACGAAGAATCTTGGGCCCCAGGAATGGCATCATTGCTCCATTTTGCTGGCTCAGCTCGTGACAACTCAGATTTGATGCTCCCATGTTTTCAAAAGCATCCCCCGAAGTGATTTCAAACAGAGGTGGACAGTTTGGTAAGCAGTTGTAGTTCATCTGCAAATATGTGGTACTTGCCAGGAATTAAGGCATTTTTAGAGAAGCCGTCTCCATCTTCAACTGGGCTCTTCCATTGTCTTCTTCGTCTTCCCCAGCTCCAACTTCACCCACCACCATGTTCCAGCACTCTTTTAACTGAAAGAAAAAAGCTAGGAAACTCAACTTATTTAATTGCTCAGAATGTATTTCACAAAAGCCAGAGTAAGTAAGGATGAAGATGAACCATCGTCATTTTATGAACATCTGCACCATCAAGCGTGTCTGGCTTTCCACGGGTGTTCGCAGTGGTCTCAGAAAGTCCTGGTTAAACCAATCAATTCCCAGCTACGCTCTCTCAGCATCTGGCAGTAGTTCTCTTGGATGCATCAGGTCCAATTCTGTGTCCCCAGGACTAATTATGGAATTGGAGTTTCAGAGAATACAGCAAGGAGGTTTTTGTGTCTCTGAAAAGGATGGCAATATAGGTGACCAGGATAGACATCAAAGAAACCAATGGAGAGCTGCTCTGGGAAGCTCTTCCCAGCTACATCTGGGCCCTGGGAGAGTTGGCTATGCATGAAGGGTGCCAATACGTGGCTCAATGCCGTCCACCACCCCTTCCTCCTCTGCCCCCTTTTCCAGGCATTTCCCCAGCTTACTCTGGCAGGGGGTGAATGCTGTCCCAGTGCTGGCATCATTATGAAAAAGACGGGGTGGGGACAGTGTTCGGGAGAAGGAGCTCTTTCAAAAGGTGGAGAGACTCTGCCTTGTACACTGTTGCTGCCCCAGCACAATGTTTGGCACACAGTAGGTGCTCAGCAAATCCTTGCTGAATAAAGGGAGGAAGGAAAGGAGGAAACCCTGCTCTTAGAATTGAAACCGAGGAGGTGAGAGGAGATTGGCATGCTATGTCCAGAGGAGTTGGCAGCAGGGTTTGTAAAGAACTGTGGTCTGCTGGGGGGCCTGATGGTCCTATTGCTAACATGTTGGAGGGTCAGCTCTTGGGGATATTGAAACTCCTCTGAGTTCCCTCTTGGAAGCCCCCTTCTTTGGCACCACAACCTGACGGGTGAGTCACCCTACTCACCCCCATCACCTTTGACCTCTTTGCTCTTCCCTGTCAGGTTTCCAAATCTCAGTATAAGCCCTTTTTTTCAGTGGGCTATGGTTTCCTGAGACCCCAGGGGAAGCAAAACGCGGGAGAGGGTGTCTGGTGACCCCCTAAAAGGCACAGCTTGCTTGTGCTGGAAGGGTCCCAGAGTTGTTTCATGTATTTATAGCAAATTATTCCATGCCTGTCAGTGCCAGGCTGAGACCATGGGCACACAGAAATGCTTTGCTGAGTTTTTGATTCAGCCAAATTTATATTTTCAGGGGAAAAAATGCTAAAACATTCTGTAGGGTCAGTTCATTGGACAATTTTCTAATGCTTAAAGATAAGCAATAACTGGATTAACCTTTTCCCCAGATCTGTGCTTTGTTGTAAGACAGTAAAACAAACAAACAAACAAACAAAAAACTAGTTGTGGGTATAATCCTAGAAAGAATTAACAGGGACTAGCAGGTTCTCTATTGAGGAGAAAACCTCATGTGCAATTGGATCTTTTTCCTTCTCTAGGCACCCAGGAGTCACTTGCTGGTTTTTCTCCCCAGAGAGCTATGATTTGAACTTGACCTAGGAAGTCTTCCACGGTTTTAAAGTCAGACCACTGGCAAACTGCATTCTGCTGCCCTTAACATCCACCCAGCATGGTCTTCGATTAAAAGAAGGCCATTTCCCTGTTTTTGATTTGAAAGAACTCTTCTATAGACTTCGAGAGCATGCACGCTGGCCAAGGAGAAGCCTCCTGTGTTTGAGTGGTTGTATGTGCAAGTGGTTACGTTGTGCCTCAGTGCAAGGAGCCAGGAGCCAGGAGCTAAGGTATTACAATCAGCCCACTTCTACTTTCCTTTGGGATCCAGTTGTTCAGGAAAGTGTCAAGAGGTTAAGTCTAACAGTATTGTGGCCATATTTACACTGATCTACCATAAACAACTGGGGATATGCTAGGAGTGGACTTTGTCTCGGACAGTCTGCGCCAGAAATAAGACAAGATTTATAAAGAAAAAAACAAAAAAGAAAATACTTGTTTTCTCACAGGTACTGAACGTGCTGATTCGTGTCTCCTATAAAGTGCTTAAGAGTTGGACAGAATACTTTTAGATGTTATACCTAACATAATGGAGACATGTGGACATTCCTACCAGGGCACACTATGGTAAACACCTCCACCGAGATTGCAAAACTGCTGTAATTGTTGTCTAACACATCATGCCATCTGCACACATAGTAAGAGAATCCAGTAGATGCCATGCAGAAACAGGACTTCCAGGGAGGGGCACAGACAGCTCCCCGAAGGGGGCCGGAGTGATGCACAGTGATGAAAACTGGAAGCAATTTTCCAGCTAATCGTCTGCCGATGACCGCTTGCAACGAGTGGGCACTGCATGTAATGCACCTCGTTTTCAAATCCACGGCAAGCTAAGATTTTCCAAAGCCCATCAGCTTGACTGGATGGGTGCTTTCCCCCGCAGTTAATCTGGTTAATCTGTCAATGCTCCAAGGGGATCGTCTGGCAGGGCCACGAGTTAGTCTCTCTGGGAGGAGCAGGTCGTGTTCATATCCACTGGCAGGAGAGGAGCTTGGAAGGCTCACCACGTTTATGGAGAACCCTCGATTGAGGCTGCAAGAAGAAACAGGGGAAGACACAATACTTTATTACTTTATGTCCCCAGGTTCTGGTAGGAAGCAGCAGTCATACTATTGCAACACGCCCTGACATCCTTAGGTGAAAGAGAAAGTTCTAGCGAAGAGACTGGTCACTCAACTCCAGGACAAATAAGGGTGGCTTGGATTCCTGAAATGTCCTTCTACTGTTGGTGGAGCATGGAAGACGTTCATCGCAGGAATAGGCCAGGTGGCCTGTGTTCACCTGAAAATAAAACGCCTTCCCACGGGAGAGGCAACCGGCATTTATGTGAGATTAAAAGAAAAAGAATAGCCATTCAGGTAAGCACTGATTCAGGCAGAAGCCCAAATAGTGTTCCGACTAGCAGGCAAAGGCAGTAGATATTTATGAGAAAGGGAAGGGGGACAATTACATCAATAGAAGGAAGGCATTTCTATTGGTGCCGATAAGCTCACAGAGCGATGCTGATTCCAAATAAGGATTTTAATTTTCAGTCCTATAGTCATCAGGGAGCAGTCATCAGCTCTGTTTCTTGTTATCGTTGCAAACAGTTCTTTGGGGCACGATGTTGTGTTAGGCCCAGTCCAGAGTTTATTTTCCATTTTAAGATTCCAAGGTTTGAGGCCTAAGATGTGCAAGGTAGCTCCTCAGGCACGGCAGCCCCAGCTCTATTTTAAAGTGGCTCTGTTCATTCTTAGTTTCTGACACCTGGAAGTGAGGGCAAAACCAGATCTCTGGACTTGGCATTCAGCCCTGGTGGGCTGTGGTTAGGGAAACTTTTTCTTACATGGTAAGGTTTCAAGCATTTACTTAATCTGGAAGGAGATCAGGTTGGGAATGGTGTGAAGGCAGGTTTTTATTTGGGGTGGTGTGGGGTGGGGAGGAGGGGTTCATCCATCAAGAAGCTTTCCTGGGCTGAAACCTAGAAGGAACTATTGGAGGCACTGTGGCTGGGGCTCCCGAGTTTGCTACTTGAAAAGTCAGGCTGGCTGAGCAGGTTAGAGACCAGACAGAAAAAGGCATCAACATCTGGTCAGAGACTGAGCTACTTGAATTGCAACCCTGCTTTTGGCCTTGGGAATGCTGGTGCAGATCTTGATGTTCTAATTTTTTATTTAAAAATTTTTCCATTATTTTATCTGGGTTCTCCCTACAGTTCCTGTACACAGATCCTCATTTAGTAGTTAATATAGGCATGCGATATAATGTTTTTCTCAGAAAACTATTAACATTAGCTTTGTGTAATACACAAAGTTATTGTGCAGTGGGAGTGGATGGCAAGGGTTCTTGAGGTTAAAAACAAATCTACTCTGTTTTCAAACTGGCTGTTCAAACAGGAGAGCATGCACAATGTATAAGCACATGTTTGATTAAAGCTCACTATTTTGGAGAAAACACAAAAACAAAAGGAAGGTACTATTTAAGCATGCTAAATATAAAATAATAATACACACTACCGATAAGCCTGTAATGAAAGTGAAATACTAATATACTGCTGGTGGCATTGCAAACTGGAGAAACAGCGCCAATTTATTTAGAAACCATTAAAAATTCACATTCCTTGACGAAGTGATCCCATTCTAGGAGTATATCCTAAGGAAATAATAACAAAAAATGAAAGAAGCTGTACACACAAATACGTAACCTAGAGGTTATTTATAATAGTGGAAAAACTGGAAACAACCAGTCTCCTAAATGATGATGTGTTAACAAGATGGATGATTGCATGGGCACTAAAGTAATAATTATGATGATTATGGGGCAACACGGTAAACAGTTATGATATACTACAATATAAAGCTTACACATATGCATAGCAAAGCACTGGAAGTGAAATAATGAAAACACTAGAATTTTTATTATTCTCATCACAATATTTTGCAAATCAACCACAAAAATTAGGCTCACAAGGATGCAGATTTGACCTGTGAGCATTGACTGACTAAAGCATCCAGGGTTGTGTTCCCTCACGAATAGTACCTTGAAAATAAATACTTCACAACTGCATTAAGAGATAATGCTCTAGTACTATTGAAGGGGGGTTAGAAAACACATGAGTAAAAGCCTTCCGTGCAAGGCGACCTGCAGGGGAGCAGTACATGGAACAGGAAAGATTTCTAGGAACCTGACACAGTCCAGCCTCCTTAAGATCTTTGCTCAAGTCAGCTCTGGAAAATGTGTGACTCTAGAAAAGTAGGATTAAGAATAACCTGTAAAATAAAACTTTAAAATGAATAATGATGGTAAAGAGTGAATGCTATTTAACGACTATGCTTTGCATCCCAAGTCAGGGTCAGTGAACAGTTATCGCAGTTGCTGCTTCTCCAAATAACCCTGTTTTCCATGTGAGCCTCTGGTAGCCGATGCCAAGCAAATGTATCTCACTTCAGCAACCACCCTGTAGCCATGGAACACGAGCTGAGCCCATTGCACTTTAAGGCTCTTTCACCTGTGGTTCTATAATACGTTCCCTTTAAATCTCTGTGCGATGAGCCAACATTAGTCACTTAGGCTTCTGGGAACCCAGCTCCTCTGTAGCCCCGTGGCCTGGACGTCCAGATGGGTAGGGAAACGTTAGAGTCCAGTGACTAAGAGCTTTGGAATCAGGAGGATCTGCGTTGACATCCTAAACTCATCACTTCCTAGTTATATGATGTTGAAACATGAATTTCTCAATGTCTTCACCTTAAAATGGTGATCGTAATCACCACCTCACTGGGCTGCTGTGATGGTAGAAAAAGCACTTTGTGTGGTTTTTGGTGAATACTAAATATCTGCTAAGTGATGGCTACTATTTATTATTATTATTATTATTATTATTATTACAAATTCCGAAGATTTCCTAGAGAAACCAGAGACACAAATGGGGCAGTGTTCTAATGCCAAAGCTGGGAGCCAGGAAAAAGACACGATGTGCCTGGAGGTCAAGCCTTTGCAGCCTCCAAGAGATAGCACTCCTGGCCTGCCAAGGGCACGGTCCACACACCTTGGCTCCCACTCTCCCCCAGATGAGCGCAGACTTTACCAGACAGTTCCTTGATACGGAGGGTTCACATCAAAGGCAGGAAGGGGCTGGCCTGGGAGGCAATGCCGGCCTTGCAGAGCGTTCAAGAACAGCTCTGGGACTGACTGTGTCCACTCCGCTTTTCCCCGCTCCAGCTGCAGGGGCTGAAGGGATCGGCGTGTCTGGGGAAGAAGTACAGCTACTGTGTGCAGGAGGCCTTGCTTCCCATGGGCTGAAGGGAAGAAGTAAGCCTTCACCTCTAGAAAAGGCTGTGTGGTATCTCCCATTCAAAAAGAAGAGCCATATCTTCCATCTGTGTATTTTATGTGACTCAGGCTTGAGGAATTTGGGGTGGGCCTGAATTGCACTTCGATGTGGGACTATTTATACAAGGTGTGAGATGCACATTCCAAAGGAGTGACACCCACGGTGGCCCCCACAGAATAGTCAGTAATAAGCAGAACTAACATTTACTGAGCAGCTACAATGGGCCAACTACAGTTTTATAGGCTGCCACTCATTGAATCCCTCACCGCCATCTTTGAGCCCTAAATTGCATTATCCTCATAACACTCCTGGAAAAACTGAGACCAAGTTCATTAACTTGTCACAGCCATACTGCCAGAATGCATAGAGCGGAGACTAGAAACCAGACCCGTTCTCACCACAGTGCTTTCCTGGCTTGGTAAGAAATGTGTTGGAAAAGCAAATTCCTTTGTTCCAATGAGAACACAGGAGAGAAAGCAAGTAGTTGTGTTTGTATAGCTAGAAGAATGCCCATCAAACGTGAATCCTATACATAAAGTACCATAAATGAGAGGTGTGACCTAGAGAAAGTAGGTTTTACTTAACAGTCTAAAGTATTCCCTATGTTTAGAGCAGTGGTTCTCAATGGAGTGCAGTTTTGCCCACAGCAATGCTGGAGACATTTTTGGTTGTCACAGCTTCAGGGGTACTCCTGGCATCTAATGGGGTATACGCCAGGGACCCTGCTTAAAATATCCTAGAATGCATAGGACAGCCCCCTACTTTGAAGAATTATCAGGCTCAAAATGTCAATAGTGTGAGGTTGGTATAGAGGATACAGGTCCTTGTTTATCTTCTACCCCTGGTTGTGAGCCAAATATATCACTCCTAAAATAGGCCAAGATAAAAACCAACATAAGTGTGCCTCTTGTGCGTACAGGAAATATGGCTAATTTCAAACCTCACTCCCCTCTTCTATTCATCATTTGCTCATTTTATTTGATTTTATATTCAATGTCATCAAAACCTCTAATATTAAATCATTTTCTAACTTTTAGAACCCTCACAGGCAAGCTATTATAAGAATCAAGATTGGATGATTTAAACAGGTATGCTCAATTAATTAATTAGTATGTATGGGAGAAGTTAGGAGATAAAAGAAGGACAAAGGAAGACTGATGTGGCAATAAAACTAAACTTGCTACCAGTACTTTGGTGGGAGAAGTGGGACACATTCTCGGTTGTACTGGTTTCATTTCTGTTACTACCTGCCCCCAACAAGTGGAGGGACGTTATGAGTAAGAAGTATGAGTAAGAAGTTACCCCTACCCCCCTGTCTGCATGAAGACTGTGGCCAGCATCCCAGACACAATGGGTATCAGGATGGCAGTGGGATTAGGGTAAGGGCAATAAAAAAGGTGATACATACAAACAGTGACCTTTCCTAACCTTGTGAGGGTTAATTTATGTGTGGACTTGACTGGTCCATGAGGTACCCAGATGTCTGGCAAAACAGTATTCTTTTATTTAAAAAATATATTTTGATTGATTTTAGAGAGGAAGGAAGAGGGAGGGAGAGATAGAAACATCAATGATGAGAGAGAATCATTGATTGTCTGCCTCCTGCATGCTCCCCACTGGGGATTAAGCCTGCAACCTGGGCATGTGCCCTGACTGGGAACTGAATGAGCCATGACCTCCTGGTTTATAGGTTGATACTCAACCACTGAGCCATGCCAGCTGGGGTGTGAAACAGTATTCTGAGTGTGTCTGTAAGGGTGTTTCTGGGTGAGATTGACATTTGAATCAGTAGACTGAGGAGAGCAGATTGTCCTTGCTAATGTGGGTGGGCCTCAATCAATCCACAGAAGGCCTGGATAGAACAAAAGATAGAGTGAGGGAGAATTGACTCTCTGCCTGTTTTTGAGTTGGGACATCAGTATTTTCCTGCCTTTGGACTGGAACTTACACCATCAGCTGTCCTGGGTCTCCATTTTACTGGCCAAAGATCTTGAGGTGCAGATCTTAAGCCTCCATAATTGTGTGAGCCAATTCCTCTCTCTTGCTCTCTAGATATCTATCTATAGATATATACATATATCTTCTATTGGAGAACCAATATCTCCCATTGGTTCTGTTTCTCTGGAGAACACCAACTAACACAGCGTCTGTAGACAACAATGACTAAATAGTAAGCACTATCATCAACCTAGTACTTACCACGTGCCTAGCCTCCTACAAAGAACCTGTGTCCATTTTGCAGCAACCTGAGGAGGTAAATACCATGACCTCAGTACAGACATGCTTCAGAAATACTGTGGGGTTCATTCCAGGCCACCACAATAAAGTGAGCATTGAAATAAATAGAGGGTCTCACCTTTGATTTATAAAATATGCAACATTGGTGAAGCACAATAAAGTGAAGTGCAATAAAATGAGGTGTGCCTGTACACAGATTAAGAAAGTCAGGCTCGGAGAGATAAATGACCTAACACAGGTTGCAGCCTGTAGGCCAGTCTGTGACCCTTGATCTGGTTATGACATGTCAGGAGCCCAGATTCCAGAAGTGCTAAGCAGGAAATATGAGATCTCAAGGGCCCATGGGGACATTTCCAGGGAGTCATTTATACCTAGACAGGAGAGGAAGGCCTTGACCTCTGTCCCCTACTCTCTCAGCCCTAAGAGAGTTTATTGTTTCAATTAGAAGGTGATTGGCTCCTGATTATAACAAGTCTTTCTGCAGTCCTCTGCAGAATGGAGTGGCTCTGCAGTCCTCATTGGCTTGGGCTGACACCTCTCTTTAGGGAGTGTTAAATGAGTGAAGCTTGACCATCACCACCACCACCACCACTCACACACACACACACACACACACACACACACACACAGGCACACACCGCCTCTGAGTGAGAGATAAAAGAATGGACTTCTGTGCAAACTGTCCCTCTCCTTTTTTTTTCGGCCCTAGGAAAGAAAACACACAAACCAATAACATTATATTTGTCCTCTTACTGTTCAACTACAAGTAGAGCTGCTAGTCTATAATATGCGGCTCAAAATCCTCTTGGAAATGGACTCTGGTTCCTCTGGATTAAATTGAGTCTCTGGATTCCAGGGTTCTAAAAACTCTGAGATTCTCAAACTTGAGCCCATCAGAGTCATCTCAAAAAGGTTCTTACAATTTTTATTTTGTCCAGCCTCTCTCCAATTCCATTGATTAAGAACATCCAGAGGGAGGTCTGGAACTCTCTATGTTTAACAAGCAGCTCTGTGATTTTTATAAAGCCAGCTTGGCACAGATCCATGGGAAAAACATCCATGTCTTTTCCCCAGTGCTTAGATAGTAGTTATTTGTCCTTTAGACAAAGAAAAGTGTGTAGACAGTGGGGAAACTGGTTTATAGTCTTTTTCACGTCATACAATAAAATACCAAGAAACCCGGATAAATATAATGCAGTGCTCCAAACACTGGGTTTTAGAGGGGTACCAACAGGAGTGGCAAGACCTGAGCAAGCTATCCAAACCATCCCAAATCCTGGGGATCAGGTATGTTCCATCATCCCAGTATTGTTTAGTTTCTACAGGTTGATTCACACATCAATCAACCAAGCAAGGAAGCAACACGTATTCCACTGAGCACTTACTAAAATGTTCAATGTTGCCTTGGGGCCTGTAGGGCTGGGCGAGTTTTGAACTGATCATTGCATTCATCATACTATATCAGAATCCCTTCATGACATGTCTGTCTTTAGACTAATGCTTCTTGACCTTTATTATACTTAGAAATCCCCAGGAGAGCTTGATGAAGCACAGATTTTGGGCCCCAAGTGTAAAGAATCGGACTCAGCAGGTCTTGAGTGGTTCTGTGGATTTGCATTTCTAACATGCTTACAGGGCACACCGATGTTGCTAGTCTGAGGACCACTCTTCAAGCACCACTGCTCCTTACCCCAAGCTTCTTCAGGAACAAGTATGCCTCTTTCTTCTTTCTGAAGGGTGTGGTAGTTATGCCTGGAATATGGAAGGTGCTCTGAAATGTTTGCTGAATGAATGAATGGTGAAAGCTAAATGTGTGAGGTTAGCAGTTTTCTAAAGCAAGGGAAGAATTTATTTGGGGGCCATAGCATTGTTCTCTAATGAGAACTGGTTTAGGAATTTGAACTCTAGAAATTCTTGGTGATAATATAGGACACCTGTCATATTTAGTCTCAAGTCATGATTTCTCCAGGCAAAACCTCACCCAACAGTATGGACATCTTGAATCAGAAGCCTGCTGACAATAGTAGCTACCACCTTGCACCACATGAATATGGGATGATACGTTTCTGGAAGAAAGTATCCAGACCAGATGCTCTCAACATGGAGACATTTGTACAGCCAATTAGAGGCAACTCCAGTGATTCACTTCTCTGCACTGGACAGAGACAAGCATCTCAAGTCATTAAATTCCAACAGCCACTCTAAAAGCCTACAGGACTTTCCAGAAGAAAACTCTGTCCACTGGCTCAAGCAACAATGAATCTCATGAGAGAGCATAAGAATACAATTGGACATTTAATCCAAGTTGCGACAGAAATTCCTCCCCATCTCCACAACGTGAGACCAGCTGGAAGATGATCTTATGAGTGATTGTGTCCTCATTTCTAGCCTTGCTCTGTACTCCCCCTCACTCGGTCACAGAGCATGGTACCCTGTGTGTTCGTCAACTGCATGAATAATTCAAGTTCCTTTTATTTTTTAAAGTTCATCTATCTCCCTCCTTATGTTTCTATTTAATCTTATTTAATTTCAGAGGCCTCTCTGTTGACCAAGGCAATGGCATTATTGGAAAAATATTCCCTAAGAGTCACTTCTTTAGAAAAAAAAAATACCCCCAAAATTCTGCACATCCTGCAGCTTTTCAAAGAGAAAGAGAAGAGCACACTTTTTAATGAGTATACAAGGTACACTTAGTGTTTCTCCTTTGGCATGCCAAGTCTCAAGGGGCTAGAAGTATCTCTTTGAAACAATGCCATACAAGCTAAATAAATAGGAACAAATAATACTGCTAACAATAACGGATGTCACCATACAGAATCTTAGAGTGGGAGGGTATTTTAGAACAGTGCTTCTCACATTTTAAAATGACTATGAGTCACCTGGGTATTTTGTTAAAATGCAGATCACACAGGTCTAAGGGGCTCTCAGGTGACACAATGCTTGTCTATGAGTGGCAAGGCCATAGCGTTCCTTAATCTAGAGCAGCCCTGTCCTGTGGAGTCTTCTGCTTTGTCCAATATGGCAGCCATTAGCCACATGTAGCTACTGAACACTTGATATGTGGCTAGTACCTGGTAGAAGTGAATTTTATTTAATTTTAATTCATTTAAGTTGAAATGAATTACAGGTTACATGGGTCTAATGGCCTCCATATTGAACAGCATATCTTTGTAGAGTTGAAAACTGAGACTGAAAGATTTGGTAAAAAGGTTTTAGAAAGAAGAAACCTTAAAAGACAAGTGAAGCCCCAAATCTTTGCACCCATGTAGTAAATTTAATTCTGAGCCCCTCTCTCCTCCTTCCTGCTTTCTCTAGGGAGGGCTCCAGGCTTCCCCTCTTTCTCCAGCATGTTCCCAGAATCGCTCTATAAACAAATAGTAATTAGGAAAGACTTCGTAAACATTCTGAAGTGCAGAACATTATCTCGTTTACATGAACCCTCTGATTTGGCAAAACAAAGCAAAAAATCTTATGAGAAATAGTTCTTTTGTTATGGTCCTTTCACCTTGGGGTATGTCCCCCAGGATTCTGAAGACAGGCTCCTAGCTTATTTCTTTGCTCTGGGTTTTGGCCCTTTGGCCTGGAACAAGGGAAAAAATGCAAATAGTTCAGACATTCTAGAAAAGTTTAAAAGGAAAGAGAGCTCAGTTCAAGTTGAGTTCCCCCAAATGAGAAAATGCTGAGAGTGGGGAAAGGGTAGGGCTTAGTTTTGTCTGAACTGGATCCGTCAGCTCACAGCAGTCTGTAATCTATATTACAGCTAACAAGGTTTGGGGATCTTCCCTGGGCTGGTGAGTACTAATTTCCATTGAGGAAAAAGTTATGAGGCTTGGATGTCTTAATGATAACAGATAATTTCTCTGTGTTGGCAGAGCTACAAAGCACGTTGCTATGAAAACTGCATGAATTGGGCTATTTCTTTTGTGTACACAGTTTTCCCTTAAAGAACCCACGTGGGAGGAGTTGCTAACCTGCTTGGGGACCCTAGTGATTAATTGCTTGAACTGGCTGGTGGCCATCAGCATGATCTTGCAATTTACCAGGTTCCATGCAGAATTATGAGACTGAAGGTTTAATGGGATTTCAGGTAATAGAGCCCAGATGTCCAAGACTATGATGTTTGAAATAACACTGCTTACAAGGCTGCAGGGCTTAAACTTTATTTCTTTCTTGTTTCGTAGATGTCCCTGTTCCCTTCTTTATGTAATCTTGGACCAGTCAAATGCTAAGGCCCTCAAGTTGACCTATGAGAGGTCATTCAGGGACCGCACCTGTGGCCAATAGCCTGGAGACACACAAGCTCCCTACCTTCCTGCCCAGGCTCTTAGGATTACTTTCAGCCAAGGATACAGTAATTAACAGCCTGACTGCCACCTTGCACTATGCAGCACTTACCTTCCAAATTGCTTTCACACAACTAATTGCATTTTATACTGTCAGGGTTCAGGAGGAATGGGCTGGGACAGGCACTATTATCTTTATTTGGACGAGGAAACTATGGTACACAGAAGAGAAGGGATAATAATAGTTAACATTTGTGGAACCCTTATGTGCCAAGAAGTACTGTTCCCCTGGCGTTTCTGTGCATCATTGCCTTTAAGCCTCATAACAACTTTGAGGTCGATACGATTATCAGCTCCACTTAGAAGCCGAGAAACCTTCGGCACCTCGAGGCGGATCACCCAGCTAATATCTGAAGGAGCCAGGATGGAAGCTGGCCTTCTGGCTCTTAGTTACCATGCACTGCCACCTCCCTATGAAAATACCATCAGCATCACAGACAAGACCTGGAGGCTGTTCTTGCTAATACAACATGCATCTCCCATCATTTGTGAGATGGAAGAAAAATCCCAGGCACGTTTTTCTAATGAGATGAACTTGTATCCCTATTTGCTGTCCTCCTCCGGACAACACCATCTCCTGATGTCCGAGAAGAGGGGCATTCTGCTTAATACATCCCACTTGGTAAGAATATTCCTGGGCCTTTATGACCATGCTTCAGCCTCTCCTTCCAGCCTTATGCACTCAGGCATAGTAATTGGTGAAATTCTTCCCATACTGCTGGTCCTTTGTTTACATGGTCCCTCCTTCTTTCCTCATCCTCCTGCCCAAGTTTTCCCTTTCCTACAGGGCCAGCTCACAGGCCACTTCAAGAAGGCTCCCATAGTCACACACAGCCTGCCTCCCTGTTCTGGACTGTATGAATGAGTTTGTGGGGTGAATGGGTGAACAATGGAATAAATAGACATCACTTCTCCTTCAAGGTACCAGGGACAATGCGAAATACTGGGGATATAAAGATGAATAACAAATAGCCCTGCCCTAGCTGGTTTGGATCAGTGGTTAGAGCACCAGGCTTGAAAACTGAAGGGCTTGATTCTGGACAAGAACACATACCTCATTGCAGGCTCAATCCCAGGCGGCAGTCAGAGCCCACGTAGGAGGCAACTAATCATTGTGTCTCTCTCATATCAATGTTTCTCTCTTTCTCTCCCTCTCCCTTCCACTCTCTAAAAAATATCCTTGGGTAAGGATTAACAAGCGACAACAAACAAAGCTTCATTGTCCTCAGGAAGCTCCCAGTCTAATGGAGAGATGGACATAGGAAAACACTACTACATAAATCCCCGCATGCTATCATAGAAGGTCAGGGTTCCAGGGGAGCAGTGAGAAGAGGTGGGGGTTGTTCATTGGTGTTTACAGATATGCTGGAATCTTCCCCACGCCTTACATGGGAAACTTCATGTTTGTGTTTTATGCATCTTTGCACAGCTGCTGAGCAATCACCATCATCTCTAAACCGAGCAAGTCTATATTAAATACTGACCCTTGCTGCTGCCCATGGTGGTGACCCAATCAGAGCAGGGGAAGTTCCCGCTACTTCCTTAGGGTGAGTGTGCAGCAGTGGCCCAAACCACTGTTTTCTTCTGTAAGGGGCCGAGGGAAGTTTAATGGACTGCCTTAGGATTATTAGTATAGTTCCTGCAAGTCTTCCTCAAACCTACTCCTGATCCCCAGGGTTGGGAAATAGTTCTTATTTAAAATGATTCCTATTTCAGAGTAGCTATTCTAATTATTTAGGATTATGTGACCCCTCATAAAACTCTGCACAAATAGGCCTTTTTATTGGTTATTCTTCTCAACAGGATTGTGAGGGAATCTTGGGCAAAGGCCTAGTGGCTAGGCAAACTCATTAGTCAACAGAGCCAAACATCAACAGTACAACGATTGAAATTTCTTTTGAGAGCCAAATTTTTTAAACTTAAACTATATAGGTAGGTACATTGTTATTAACTTAATTAGGGTACTCCTAAGGCTTAGGAAGAGCCACACTCAAGGGGCCAAAGAGCCACATGTGGCTCATGAGCCGCAGTTTGCCGACCACGGGCCTAACCCCATGGAAAGCTTTCTCTAGTGAGTTCAAGTTTGGTTTCAGGAGACTGCAACAGTGTTTCATTCATATTTGTGAGGTTTGTTAGGGACAGCAGGTGCAATGGCTATCACCACGCAGCATTCGTATCTTCCCAGAAACACCAACCTGTGCGGCCCTATCATTTGAAGGAATCAGTGTGGGAATTTTGAAAATAACAGGTTCCTCTACTTGTAAGTTGTGAGGCCAGGTAAGTGATTGAACCTCTCTGAGCCGCCGCTTCCTCATCTGTAAAAGGAGGGAATTCAGGTATGTTTTGCAGATGATTTTATGAGAACTACTATTTTTCATTGTAACCAAGATGCATTTTGTTTAATAGTTTTTTGTTGTTTTTCTCCTTTCATCTATTCAGAAGGACCTGAATTTTTGGCAATTTCTCTGTCTTCAGGCATGAGCTTATGCACAATAGGCGATCCTTTCTCATGCAGGCCTGTAGTAACACTCAACACACCTTCATCTACTTGTGAGAGCATAAGGAATGCGAAACTCACTATTGCTGGTTTGCAAAAATGTATGAAATTGAGGTCACGCTTCCAATTTCACTCATGTGCCTCACTAATGGCTCTCTAGTTCTATAACTTTTGACATACAAGATAAATTTTCGTTTCAATGTCAAATTATAGTGTAATACTTCTCAAGCATTTTAAAATAGCAATTAAACTCAACAAGGGAAATTTTAATAGCATACATAACATGAGTGAAGTGATGAAAATATAAATAATCATAGCCAAACTCATGCATGCATGGCTGCCATATGACCTAAAGTGATTATAAGGCTGCCTACATTGTCAAATGTACAATTTAAAACTGTTAAAATAGGGAAAGAAAGGTGCATTTCAGATGCAATGAAATACAGTAAATGAAGGAGCATATACTATGGGTCCTGCACCCAACAGATGCCCAACAAATCTCAAATCCCTTCCCATTAAATAATGTAGAATGGCGAACCTCGAAAGAGGGCTGGGCTTATATTTTTGCAAAGAGATAAAATGCTGGATAACATTTATATTTCAGAAACTAGAAAACCATGAATGATCTCCAGAGAAATCAATGTATTTTTCCAAACACTATGTGAGAGATGACTGCAAATTCTCTTTTGCAGCCTCTCTCCCTACATCCCATTGAGAAGTGGGGTCTTTTCCCTACCCCCTTGGATCTGAGCCAGGCCTGAGACTGCTTTGTCCAATAGAATATGGCAGATGGCACTGGGCCAGGGTGGGGTCTAATCTTTAGGAGGATTGGAAATGTCAGCTTCCTCTTCCTTAGAATTCAGTGGCTGTGCTATAAATAAGCCAAGGAGAGGCATGGAGAGGCTCCCATGGAGGAGAATTGAGGCTCCCAGCTAACATTCCAGCCATGTGTCCGGACTAACTTGCCAGACATTTTGAGTGTGTCATCTTGGATGTGGCTCTCTCAGCTCCAGCTGACAGCATGTGGGGAAAATAGAAGAGGACCTTACTGAGCCTTGCCCAGATTACAAGATCATAACCAAATAATGGCTGTTGTTGTTTTGAGCCTCTAAAATATGAGGTAGTTGGTTATGCATTAATGGATAACCGAAATTCAGTACCTTGTTAATTTTCACAGATGTTCTAAGCTAGACCTAGTCTAGACCCTCAAAGAGCAGAACCTGGAAGTGAATCTAGATCTTCTGACTCCTGGACTAAGACCCTTGCATAATTATTCTACACACTGAAGTTATTAAGGTATAAGCATGGCTTGTAGGGCTCCTACTGTCGTCTTACTCCTTAGCTGACATCTGACCGTATTATGAGATGAGTCTAGGCCAATTCTGGGAAAGAAATAGGGATTAAAAAAATATTTAAGAGGGAAAAGTTTCTGTATAACACACACACACACACACACACACACACACACACACACACACACACACAATCTTAAACCTAGCTTGGAATTTAGGAGCAGAGCTCATGAATTAGGTGCACCAATGTGTTTGTGATATGCCCAAGCTTTTTAGGATACCCTGTGGTGGCCTCAAGGAATAACATCCTTGTGGAAACAAGCAAGAATCACTGGGGACTCAGTCATCTCAGTCATGGGTTACTCAGGATGGAGACATAGATTACTTGTTGACAGAGTAGAGACACACGGAATCATGTGTCTTGAGACAGTAAGGCTTCACTTAGGGACAGAAGTCTGGCTGACCACAGTCTCACTTTCAACAGCAACTACGAGAATTTCACATTGCTGCTTACTTTTCTGTGCCAGGATGTCAAGATCTTTTGTTTTGACATCTAGCCACCAGTGTGCCGAGGCTGTGGTTTCTGCAGCGTGTGGGAGCCGACGGTAAGAGTGGGTGCCCTTGTTAGAGACATCGAGGTCTAAAGAGGCAACACTGTCAGGCATTTCTACTTGCAGGGCCATGCTCATCTAAAGAGGCTTCAGGAGAGAGACCTTTTTTGTCTCAGAGAAACTCCAAATATCACTGAAGCAGGAAGCATTTTAACAGGTGTATATGCAGGATGCTATCTACCATGGGTAGAGATGTTCGTTAGAAATGTGGCGTTGAATTTCTTTCCGAAATCAAAAGGGGAGGGAAAGTACAGAAAAAGTACTGAGTTGCAGAAGTCTGGGGCTATTTAGTGTAGGGGCATATTACTGGAGCATAGTAAGTAAATGTGGTGTTGAATTCAATACCCAGGTTTATCTTTGCATGAAAGCTATAGCACTCACGAAATTGTAATTCTTTACCACGACTTTTTGGTTGACAACAAAGCTCCTATTTCTTTCTTGCTACAGAGATTGCATGATCCACAAAGCCTAAAATATTTACTACGTGCTTCCTTCCCACCAAAAGTTTGCTAACTACTAATACAGAGTATGGAAATAAATCTAAATATCAATGAAAGCCTTTAAGAAGTTTATATATTGCAAGAAAAATGGATGTTACCAAGTGCTCTCTATTCCATGGAAATGCATGAAGTGCCCTTGCATCCTCACTCAGCGTAAGTTCTGAGAGGAAGCTAGCAGGATAGAAGCCCAAGGTCCAATAGGCAGTACCAATTAGTAGCAGTTGGTAGAGGACTGAAGACATAGAAAAAGTACTGAATTGCATCAGTGTGGAGCCATTTAGTGTAGCAGCATATGTACTATAGCATAACTAATAAACTGATGTGCACAAGGAGAGATTAAAAAAACTTATTTAGGTGCTTAAAAGAGAAACTCAGTAACCTGAACACCCTTAAGTATTGGAGCTTATTCTGAATGTTTCTTGATAAATATCAATCACCTATAAATATGGTGTGAGACTTCAGGGAACCACTGATATGAGTTTGTGTGAATAATATATATATATATATACTGTTCTTCACTATACATTCCCTTTTCCCTTCCAATCCCTGGTCCCAGCGTTCGTCTCTTAGGCCCTTGCAATAGTCTCTTATCTAATCTCTTCCTCTCTATTCTTTTGCTCTAATCTATTCAAAACACTCTTACCAGATTAGTCTCCCTAAAAAACTACCTGCCTTGCTCATCAGCACATACCAAGTGTATATCCACTATGGCAAGAGATTGTGCTAGATTCTGAGGGAGACTCAGAGCTGGATAAGGGAGTTTTTGCCCACAAAGTGCTTAAAATACTAAGGAGGAATGACAATATCCCTATAGTGGATGCAGAAAAAAGGTTTATTGGGCTTTACAGAAGATAGGGACTGCTGTTGCATAGATAGGTCCTGTAGAGAGGGTAAAGTTTGAATTGGGCCTTCAAAGAAAGAAGGAAAGAGGGGGAAGGGGATTCTGGGAAGTTAGTGATATCAATCTCTATGGGAAGACCTCCTAGGGCTCCACATGCCTCACAGGATAAATTCTATTGTACAGGGCTGTATCTGAGGCTTTCTATAATCACCACTCACCAGCTCCACCATCCCTCATGAATAAATTCTCTCCTGATGACTCTTGGTGCCTTTCTGACTCTGAGTTTTGGGCATGCCCTTCCTAACATTTAGGAAAGCTTTCTGTTCCCTATGTTTACCTCAATGCCATCTGTTAATTGAGATCCAACTTCTCCATGGGGCCTCATCATGGGGCTCTACTCCAGTGCTTGGTCACATATAGTCCTACTTGTACACTCACACCAAAAACAGCTTGTAGCCCACGTTCTACAACACCAAAGCTCACCTGCATCCCAAAGACAAGCACACCAATCACAGGCTTGGATATTAAATTGCTATTAGAGCCTAACTCCTTATTCTCAACGCATTTACGTTTTCCACTATGGATCAGTGACAAATAGTTCACAGCCTGGCACTGGTGTGCAGCCCACACTTTAAACAGCACTGCTCTAGTCAACTACATCTGTTCTTCCCATAAATCTTTAAAGAACTTATTGTCCATTTTAGGGGCTAAACATGGTGGCTTGCCTGGCTGGAATGACTGAGTGGTAGAGTGTCAACCTATGAACCAGGAGGTTATGGTTCGATTCAGGGTCAGGGCACATGCCCGGGTGTGGGCTTGATTCCCAGTGTGGGGCATGGAGGAGGCAGCCAATCAATGATTCTCTCTCATCATTGATGTTTCTCTCTCTCTCTCTCTCTCTCTCTCTCTCTCTCTCTCTCTCTCTCTCTCTCCCCCCTTCTCCCTTCCTCTCTGAACTCAATTAAAATATATTTTAAAAACAAACAAAAAAACTTGGTGGGCTGTTTGAGTTAATTAATTTGCATTCACTGCCAACATTTGAAATTGGGAGATTTATACATCTTTGAAAAAGTTGGCAGTTGTGGCATCATTGTCCCACATCTACAAGTGGCAATAGTTGGCTGCAGCTCAAGAGATCTGCCTTTTTAGATAGGAGATGAACTCTCCAGTTCTCTGCAGTCCCCACTGCACCTCCAGCTGCTCTCAGAACAGCTCACCTCACTCCTTTTGTGTTTGCCTGAACCCTGCAGGCAGTTGTGTTGGCCACACTGGTCTATGATGTGCATCTTGCTGCTTTAATTACATTATTACATATTCTAATTGCTTGTTTGTGCATCTATCTTGGGTTCACATCGAGATGCACATTCCTGGAGGGGGAGAGACCATGCCCTGTACTTCTTCTCAGTCTCTCTCAATGGACAGCACATATAACAAGCAAGTCCTTAATAAGGACATTTTAAATAACTGAATGAAGAAATGAGCTATTCTGCTAGGTTATAAATCTAAGTACAAATCCTACATCAAATGTACAAAGTAATTTCGGTTACACTCTCTGGTGGACGGGAAACAGCTACACATTCTTTGACACCCACTCCAGTGAGAGATGAGGGTCTGTTTCTCCTCCCCGTGAATTCAGGTTGGCCTCTGACTGCTTTGGCCAGTGGAGAAGGCTGGAATGATGCTATGCCTGATCCGGGCCTGGCCTGTAAGGACAGGCAGTTTCCATGTGCTCTGTTGAGAAGTCTGACTGCCCTGCAGGAGAGATGATGAAAAGAAGTCTTGAGGGTCTATGGAGAGAATAAGGACCTGGCTGAGCCATCCCTGCCAATGCACCAGGAATGTGAGGAAAGCGGTCTTGGACCAGCCCTGCCACCACCTGAGGACCACACAGGAACCACATTCACTGCCATATGAGGCTCAAAAGTCGCCCTGCTGAGATCTGCCCCAATTCTCAACCCTCAAAATTGTGACATAATAGTTGCTGTTTTAAGCCACTAAGTTTTGGGGGTAGTGTGTTACATAGCAGTAAATAAACGAAACAATTTACCCCAAAGTTTCTACTGTTTACCCAGATGGCATCCTTATGATCAACATTCAAGTCCTTATTTAACTTTCTAAAATTAAGATATCCTTTGGAGTCTGGCTGGCGTGGCTCAGTGGATGAGTGTCGACCTGTGAACCAGGAGGTCACAGTTCAATTCCCGGTCAGGGCACATGCCCAGGTTGTGGGCTCAATAAACAGTGTGAGACCTGCAGGAGGCAGCAGATCAATGATTCCCTCTTATCATTGATGTTTCTTTCTCTCTCTCTCTCTCCCTCTCCCTTCCTCTCTGAAATCAATAAAGTATATTTTTAAAAAAATCAAACGAATGAACAAAAAAAGATATACATTGAAAGTGATAAAGATTGTCTGGCCTTCTGGGTAAATGTTTTAGGCTGCTCATGGATGGAGGGACTGGCGTGGGAGTTCTGCCTTTAAGGCTGAGAGAAACAGTATCTTTTGGCACATTCACCAGGGTGAGTGAGCACTGTGGTTATGCATAATTCCACTGTCATGTCCTTTCATATGGAAATGGTGAATAATGTTCTTGTTCTCTACAGCAATTCTGCTGGGCTATTAATTTTTTATTTTATATTTTACAAAGGCATCTATCTGTTATTTTGATATACATAAATAATCTGGCCATGATCCTGCACTTTATGACTTTGTTTCTGTGACTATTAGGCTGTGGAATAGGAAATTAGATAGTCTCTGAGAAATGTTTCATTTCAGCTGCCAGATCCTTGAAGTCCTCAAGAAGTGTACATTTTTAATAAAAGCTTACCTCCTTCCCAAGAGTCTGTTTTCAATTAATCACTACGTTGTTGTTTTTTTCCTTCTATCCTTCTTATCATGTTGTAAAAGCAGTTTCCCAAAGAACTATTCTCAACTATTCTCATGTGTTTCTCAATTTCCTGTTGCAAACCCTGGGAACCAATTGACAATAATCATGATTGAAGCTACGTTAGCAGAGAAACAAGATCTAGACTTGGCCAAGTTTGGAAAGGTAATGGGAACAGAGTTGACAGTTACTTCATCCGTTCCCAGTACTTTACCCCATTACACAATCAGACTGAACCCTCCCAAAGAACACCTCTCCCATATTTTGTTGTGGCCACTTTGTAATCATTTAACCAGTGATTGTGCAAACATGAAGGGCCTGTCCTTTGCCAGAGGTTGAAAAAGCAGGAGGGGCGGGGGACATGTTGTGCACAGAAAAGGGAAGATATACACACACAGTAGAATATGATGATACAAAGACCTCTGGAATAACAGGAGAGAACACAAACTTCTTGAAGTTAAACAGGGGCTGGGGAGGAGAGGGAAGAAACACTCAAGACCAATTAGAAACTCGCGGTGAAAAGAAATGGCACATGAACAAAATATGTTTGTCCTTACTATGGTGTATTTATGGTTCCACTCTATGTAATAGAATAAACATACATTCGAACCTATATGAATTAAAACAATCTCTGCCTAAAATGGTACACGATCTGATGGGAAGGGAGGTAGAAAGAAAGTAACTGTCTCTAATCCAACGGGAGAAGTGCTAGATGAGTGATGGGGAAATGTGTTAGAAACCTTTAGGAAGCATTAATTACATGCAGGGGGTGGGAAGGGGCATGCAAGCTGAGCTGGTGTGTGTGCAGGTGTCTCCGGCAGCTAAAGCATCAGCATTTTTGGAGAGAGTTAGTTCTGTTGAAGCTAGGCCGTGGAAGAGAGAAGGAGCAGAGCTGTTTCTGGAATGGCAAGACGTGGAAAAAGACTAGCTACGGCTTAGTCACAGGGTGAGTTAGCGGAGTCAGGGGTGGGGGAGCAAGCAGAGTGCAGTGGCTTGCAACATAACCTAGTGTTCGGAGCCAGATCATGAAGAGACACGTACACCAGGCTAATGCGTTTGGATTTTATCATGTAGGCAATGGGCAGTTAGGAACCGTTCAAAGCAGAGGGTGTGCCGAGATCATATATATGGGTTAGAAACACCACTCTTTTTTTTTTTAAAATATATTTTATTGATTTTTTACAGAGAGGAAGGGAGATAGAGAGTTAGAAACATCGATCAGCTGCCTCCTGCACATCTCCCACTGGGGATATGCCCGCAACCCAGGTACATGCCCTTGATCGGAATCGAACCCGGGACCTTTCAGTCCGCAGGCCGACGCTCTATCCACTGAGCCAAACTGGTTTCGGCAGAAACACGACTCTTTATGGGTACTGCTGGTAGGGTGATCATGTATTTGCCTTTGGGAAAATTGTCATAAGTTGCCCTTTTACATCTGTTGGAGTGATTATTTGATTGCTACTATTTGGAGAACGGAGCACGGTGAAAACAAGGTCCCTGTTTGCTTTTGCTCAGAGCAGTCTCCCTAGACCAAGCACAGAGCCTAGCCCATAGCAGAGGTTCAAGGATGACTTACTGAATGAATCAAACTATTGAATATTAGTGTAGGCCAAGCAGGAGGTGATGAAGGCCTGCATTGGGCAGCACCGGTGACAACAGGCAAGAAAGAAGAGCTTTGAATGACATTTCAAAAATGGAAAACCAGACTAACTCTAAGAAATGTGGCAGGAGGAAGGAGGAATGTTCAAGGGGGACTCGAAAGTTTCCAGGGAGGGCAATGGGGGTGGGTGGGGTGAGGGCAGTAATTAAATAAGCAGGAGGAAGAGGAGTGGTTTGCTTTGAGAGGGGAAGATAATAATGAATTTGGGTTTTGACACGTATTTGAGAAGCCTACAGGATATTCAGGTGGAGATGTCATGAGGGCAGGGGCAGAATGCTATAGTGAAGAAAGTGGAGAAGCCAGAGGACCTTGGATTTGGCTTACTCATTTACCAGCGTTGGGATTTGTGCCTCTTAACTCAGGACATGTCATTAGCTTCTTGGGTCTCTAACTTATAAAATGTGGAAGATAAGAATCTCTGCCATAACTCACTCAGGATGATTTTATAATAATCTGAACTTTAATAGTGTGTGAGAGCATGCTTTTTAAAGTATGCAGAGCTCTATGAGAACTCACCGTTATTATCATCACTGCCCTAAAAGACTGCAGGGCATCCCTTAAAAGAGCCTGGTGCTAGTCCGCTCAAGGTCATAGGTTTAATGCATATGGACCCCTGACTTGTTAAAACTTACAAGTAGGTCCCTCACCCTTGGCCAGCAGCCTGGTGAATGAGAGTAACAGCAGAGCAGTCTAGGCACATCAGCAGAAGTAGGAAAAAAATCTCTCTCCACATGTCTTGTACTGAGAGTGAGATATTCCATTTTAAACAGGACGAGGAGATATTAACAGGAGGATTAGAAGGTGTGCTCTGTTGCTAGTGACAAGAACAATTCATGCTCAAACCAATGTATTCTCCTGACAGGCCCTGAAGTCTTTCCTCTTTTCAGAAAGCCAAACACAAATACCTTATTTAACACACCCTTACTTCTAACGTTGTCACTTTCTCACCTAGGGCTTCACCCTGACGTTATGCCCATGGATCCGATGCCTGGTTCAGGCAGCGACAAGTAGCTCCCATGCTATTTCTGGTAGCACCTGGATTTTCCCTAGAAGACAGACCTGCTGAAAGCATCTCAGCATGTTGACTTTAGGTCACTTGTAAGGCTCCGGAAGAGCCTGGTGGATAGGAACAGGAAAGGGTCTTCCATTCAGATGACTGATCAAGATTCCTAAACGCGACCACCACAGTGGCTCTGCGCTGACATGGAGGTGGACTAACTGAGGACAGTCTTCTGCTAGAGACGGGCTCCTGCCCTCCAAATGAGCCTCAAGCACAGATTCCTCACCACATGAGAACGCTGAGTTTCTGAGAACAATCAATAGGGCTATATCTTTTGCCTGTCTCAAGTTCTTTGATGTGATATAAAAGCAATAATGTGCCTGGGAATGAACTCATAAACAGTTATTCATTTTATAGCATAATAAAAGTGTGGCAAGATTGAACTGGGATTTAGGCAAAGAATTGGACTGGCGGTAAGATTTTATTTTTTCTTGCCAACGTGCTCACTGTGTCATCATTAGCATATCACCAAGTGGCTCTTGGCCTCCATTTTCCCACCAGTGGCACATGGGTAGATGTGGCATGGCACAATAGGCAAACAGGTAATGATAAGAATCGCAATGTATAGCGAAGGCTTGCTACATGCTAGGCTCTGTTCTTGAACATGGGATCCATCAATGAACAGAACAGAAAAAAAAAGAATTCCTGCACTGATGAAACTTGCAATAAACAATACACATAATAAGTTAGTTTGTATGTGGGAAGTTGATAGGAGCTATGTTAAAGGAAAACACATAGAGCGGGTGAGGTGACTTTGGAGCATGAGTGTGGGGGGGAGCACACTGCTGCCTAGTGACTCCCCTCATTCATAACAAATAATATAATAATCTACTCACGTCATAGGTTGTCATGATGACCCAATGAGGGGAAGTAGAAACACTTAGCCCTCAAATGTGACTATTCAGATCTTTATTTTCTAACCTCAAATACTTTAACTTCAAAAGCATGATTCTCAGAAAATAGGTACTAGAGTGACAAATGACAATATTTTAAAATCACAAAGAAAACCAAAGTGATAGTTCAGTCCAGGTAATTTGCCTCAAGATATGGCCAATTATGGGAACAATAGTGCTGCTTGCAGAAATAGAAGTGCCTTTAAGATTCACACAGGACATCTGCGGGCGAGTTTTAGTTCCAGGAGAGGAGAGGAGAGGAGAGGAGAGAAATAAAATGGATTTATATAATTTTTAAGAGATTCGATAAGTCTAACAAGCCTCCAGAGGCTGGCTCTATGGAGAATGACACACCTGAACAATAATCAGAAAGGCAAAATTGCCCCCTCTGGGTACTGGCATGAACAGATTTGATTTTTTTCTTCTTCGTGCCAGAAACAGAGGCTTCTGGCAGAGGTGTGAATTTCAGAGCATCTGGCAGAACTGCTGACCTCTGTGGGAAACGCTTGCGTCCTTTGATGTAACTTCTTGTTGAGCAAACAGTATTTCTGGTACTAGAAACATTTTGAGTTTATATCGTTTTCCATCAATCTTTATTCAATGACATTATCACTGCTCACCTATTACAGACATTTCTCAAATGAGACTTCTCGAAAGGGCACAGGGTTGACGTGAGGGTATATTGAAATGACCAAAAGATTTTGTTGCTTCCTCCTGCCCTCTGCTCACAGAGGTCATAAAATCACTCATGGGAGAAGACTTTTTATTAGAAAATGGTAAAAGAGGCTCTGCCTACTTTTCTTCTTGTATTAGGTAAATGCTACACATCTTGAGGCTGATCCTAGTAAAAAATGATGCCTCGTTCATTCATTTACTCAGTTATTCACCATATGTTAAGTGTTTGTTAAGTTTCAGGTGCTGTGCTAGGTAGGTGGGCACAGACATAAAGGCTCAGGAAGGCTCGTAACTCCAGAGAGAGGCTGGATTGCCCGGAACCCAAAACAAGGTCCTTCCATGAATTCTACTGAGAACGTGGCCTAGCTTCCCAAAAGCTGCAGGGAACCTGGTGCTGCCAGGGCTTTCGAAGGCCTCTGGCTCCCCCAGAGGATCCAGGAGCAATCTGAGAGGGAATGGGCTCAGTGCCAGGCTGGGGCAGCGGAATCATTACGCTCACTAACTGCTTGCAGGGGAATAGGGTTAATGGGCCAGAGCCTTTCTGGAGCTCAGTGTTCAGGAGTTCAACCAAGTCCCCCAAAGAGCATGCTAAGCAATTTAGGCAAGTTTATTTCAACTCAGCAAAACTTTATGATGGGACTCCTGAGGAGCGAGTTGGCCCAGATGTGGAAGGAGGAGGATTAAAAGGTACCCACCTCCAAGGAGTTTACAGTTCAAGTCACACCTTGGGCCAGCAGGGGTACTAGAGCTTCCGTCCCCAGCTCACTGAAAGATCAAAGCAACTCTATCAGACCAGGTGATGAGACTGAGGCCCAGAGAAGGGAAGTACGTTGGCTAAGGATGCAGTGAATTAGAGCCTGTGTAGCTTCAATCACATGTTCAGGCTTTTTGGAACGGGTGTCCAGATACAGAAGAGATTCAGCCAGCTTTTCGGGTCACAGGCTTCATAGTGTGCAGTAGGAAGACGGAAGAGTTCACAGATAGTCAAGCCCTTTGTGCCAGGCACTGCCCAAAGTGCTGATACTTCACATTTATTATCTCATTTAATTCCCATAAACCATTTGTACAGAAGGCACCATCATTGTTCCCTTTTAATGCATGACAAAATTGAGAAATAAGGAGGCTAAGTTACTAGCAAGAATTCATATACTCAACAACTTGGTGAACCAGGATTCGAATCGTGGCTGTTGGAGACTATGCTATTCCTATGACACTGCTGCCTGGAACTAGCTCTTTCCCTTCGGGGTACCTTGAAGATCGATACCAAAGAAATATTTCAGCTGTGGAACTTCTAGCAGAATATGGATAAGTAAGTATGGCAGAGGATCTAAACCAAAGGCACCAGAAGGATTCTGTCTCTTTCAAAAGTCCAGACAGCCCTCCCTTGACAGCAAGCTGGTTTCTCATGTATTTCTTTAAATCTCAACTTTGAAAGAACTTCTATCCATCTGTCCATCCATCCATCCATCCATCCATCCAACCAACCAACCACTCACTAAACATTTATAGAGGGTCCACTATATGTTGTGCACCATGTTAGATGCTGGTGATACATGGAACGTCTTATGAAAATAGTTAGAATTCAGTGATATGCATATCATAACTGAGGTAGAAGTAATTCTATGTGTGCACAGAGGAAGAAGGTAGTAAATATCAGCTTGGGGGAGTCAAGAACTTCCAGAGGGGGTGACATGTAATGTAAGGTGACATGTGTGCTGCTTAGAGGAACATGGCAGCTTTCAGTGTGTGTGTGTGTGTGTGTGTGTGTGTGTGTGTGTGTGTGTGTGTAAAAACTGAGGAATAGTATGAGAGTGAATGAGTGGAACATGCAGAAACCACTGGCTGCATTAGGAGTGAAGGACACTGGAGTAGGAATTAGAAGACTTGGGTTTCCCCCCTGGGCCTGGCACAACATGGGTGTATGACACTGGGGAAGCCACTTTGCTTTTTTGAGACTCACTTTCCTCACTTATGAGACAAGAATACTGCTATTTATAAGGGTGTGACTGAACATTTATGGAGTTTCAGAAAAACATTTTATTATTATAAGTGAATTTATCCTCTCCATTTCCCAGCTGTCCCTCACCATATAAGGACAGGTCTCAACACTGAGGGAAAGAAAAGATCCATGATTAACAAATAAGACAGGAAAATGTGTCTCCTGTACAATGTTCAGATTTTTTTCTCCCTCACTTGTGTCTTCCCCAAATCCACACCGTCCCTTATCAGTAACTAGTGCTCATTTTTATTTTTTACATTTGGCCTTTCTCTCCATCCTTTCTAAATTCACAGCGGACTTTCAGACCTTCCCTTCCCACTTCCCCAGGCACCATTTTCATTATTTTTGCTCCTACAGTGTTGACTATGATGACTAAAGGCTGAACAATCTACAACAAACACTGGTAACCTAATGAGTTAACTTGGGCTGGGCTCTGACTCTCAACTAAGCATATCTCAGGATGAAAGCATTCAGAAAATGAACTCCCAGATCCTCTCTCTGGTTTCCCCCTTCATTACAGACTCTGCACATCTCAGCTTCCCCTGTGGGAAGACTTACCCTACTATGACCGTAATGACTACCGTCTGAAGTTCAGAGCAGAAACCCAATTATCTACCTTTATTGCATCAGATGCCTCAATCCTGACTAGTTCTGGGGTGCAGAATACTGCACCTCCTCCTGGGATGCAATCTGTCTGTGAGAGGAGAAATATGAATCTACCATGCAGAAAAATAATGTTTAAAAAAAGAACAAAAAAAGCTGAGGGACCTGGCCTGGAAGAGAGGTGTTTGTAATGGTTGGCTTGACGTACCTGCAAAGCTGCTCAGGAGGCTGAGGACAAGCAAAAGAAATAGGAGGGTAATGATGACAGTGGCAACTATGTTTAATGACGGCTTTCCATGGGCCAGGCACTGTGCTTAGAGCTTTATCTGGAATACTCATCCAGTCCTTGCAACAAACCTATGACACAGGTACTATTCTGGTCACAGTTTTAGGGGTGACAAATAAAGAGGCTTAAGTGACTTGTTTAAGGGACTGTAGCTAGCAAGTGACAGAAGCAAGATTCTAACCTAGAGAGAAATATCAGACACATGGTTTCCTAGACTGGCTATATATAAGGATCATTCTTGGTAGCTTTTCAAATGGAATAACCCAAAGGATGTACAGAACCAGAATTTCTAGTGGCACCACCTGGGGCCATGGAATTTCCTAAAAGCTTCCTTGGTAGTTCTGATGTGCAGTCAGGTTTGAGCACCTCTGCAGGACACATGCTTGTCTGACCTGAAGGTGTAGATTTGGTACCAACATGGGGATTGTGCAGGGGGTCCAGGTTTCAACTCAATGGAAGAGTTTCTAACAGTCAAGGTTGTTAATACCAAGATGTCAGGTGGTACTTTGGACATGACTGTATTTCCTATGAAGTGGGGACTGGAGATCACTTAGCCAGCAAAATATAAACATGGAGATGTTTAAATCACTTCTAATCTCCATAGTTGCTGATTTCCAATCATTCATTCATTTGACAGATATTCACTGAGCATAAACTATATGATGGGTCCTGTGACAGGCATGGCCATTCAGCTAGTGAACATTGAAGATGGCGAAGGCAATCGATATTTTCACCTGCCACTCTGCCCTTTAGGAGTTCTCAGATTTTTTAATTTGAAGTACCTGTGAGAAGGTGATCCTGTACCACAGAGCTTAGAATATGTTAAGAGGATGTCTTTTGCCCTAAGTTTTTTCACTCATTGATTCATTTATTTAGCAACTATTTATTGATTGGCTACCATGTATTAGATGGCTACCTCATCACCAAAATTTGTGCTCTCTCTTTCATAGAACTTTTATTAGGAGGAGCTGCCTAGCTAGGACTACATGTCCAGCATCCCTTGCAATTAGGTGTGGCTAGGAGACTGAGTTTTTGAGAATAGGATGTGAACAACAGCGATGTACACACCTCTAGCTCTGGTCCAGAAAAGCCTCCCATCAGGCACTCCTTCACACTCCTTTTCCTTTTGGCTGGATTGAATAAAAAAAAAAAAACAGCTCCAGAAAGACTTAGAAAGCCACTTACCAATGATGGCAGAGCCTCTGGTGACCTGAGTTGCTGAACAATCACATGGATGAGGACCATCTTGCCTGTCAAACTTGCCCACTACTGTTATCCATGCTAGAAATAAAAGTCAACCATGTTTGTGCTTTTAGACCCTTTTTGGCCGATTTGTTCTAGCAGTTGGCCTACCTTCATAGAGATCTGTGAGCAAGACAGACCTTGTTGTGTGTCTCAGAACCAGCAGCTGCATTAGGGAGACAAATTACAATCAAGGCTGTGACAAGATAACCTACCCACAGGAGCATATACCGGGGGCATTTAAGCCATTATCCTGGGTGATCATAGAAATGCCACCCAAGCCCAGCCAGTGTGGCTCGGTGGTTGAGCATCAACCTAAGAACCAGGAGGTCACAGTTTGATTCCTAGTCAGGGCACATGCCCAGGTTGCTGACTTGGCCCCTGATAGGGGACATGCAGGAGGCAGCTGATCAATGATTCTCTCTCATCGTTGATATTTCTGTCTCTCTCTCCCTCTCCCTTCCTCTCTGAAATCAATAAACATATATTTTTTAAAAAGAAAAAGAAATGCCACTCAGATAGAGACCTAGAGGTCAAACTAGAGTTCATCAGGAGGGGAGGGGGAAAGGGCATTCCCATCAGCCTGGGGCAAGAAGGAACTGGGTGTTGGAGGAAATGGAAGAGGTTCAGTGTGGCCAGAGGGAGGTCAGAGGGCACAGTTGGGGAGTGGTAAGGGATGTTGCTGGAGCATTCAGATCATCTACTAGACTTAGAGGAAAAGAAAGGCCCCATGTCCCTTTTAGAATAGCAGGCTCAGCGGCCCAAACTTCACTGGAGGAATGCCTTCAGAGACCTGCTGTTCTGTATAATCAAAGTGTGTGTGCATGGGTGTGTGTGTGTGTGCACGTGCGTACGTGTGTGTACGTGCACGTTGGGGTAAGAGAGGGAGGCAAAGAGAAAGGGGAGGAAGCAAGTTGATTCCGTCATTTTTGGACTGAGTCATATCAAAGAGCCAACAGAGGGTGTTGGCTGTCAGGGTGCCGCCAGCCCGTGCTGGATGCAGGCCACGGGGCCGGGAGATTTGTGTGGTGGGATCACCAGCTTTGGCAGGATTAGCAGAAATGAAGAGCACCAGCCCAATTCCAGTTTAAACAGACAATATTGAAACCCTGCCAGGAAGAATCTGAGTAATATTTTGCAAACTTTAATAACAGCTCAGAGAAACTGATCAGAGCATTTGGCTTCGCCGTGCATTACTGCTGAGCTGGACCCATGCAATAGTAGAGAGGAATGAATCTATTTTCCCCCCATTCCCAGGGAATAATATTTTTCTTCCTCTCACATGGTGAGGATTTCAGTCAAGTCTAAATGTACTTCTGTTCCTTATTTCAACTTCTCTATAAATCGCCCGTAGGGTTTTGGCACCATTGGTAAGGTAGTCAGTTTACTGACTGAAATATCTTCTCTTATTGAAAAATGTATTCTAGAAACTTTCTTTGGTTGGAACCTTAATTTGTCGCTCTGATGTCCCATTTTCCGGGCACTGACCATGAGAATGAGGTAGAAGGTTTTTGGGCCTGCCAAGCAGTGGGAGATTCCATATTTATTTCCCTCTGGGAAAAGGAATGCTGTCAGCTTTCTGGACCTACGTTGTAGAAAGAGCATGAGATGGTTTTGGATTTGAAATGGAACCAAGTCCCAGATCTACCACTTAGGAACTGGGTGACTCTTAAGAAGTGACTCACGCTCAAGGCCTCAACTTTCTCTCTCCTGTGAGATGAGGACATCCCTGGTAAGCTGCAGAGATTAGATCAGGTAATGTGTATCAAGTGCCTGGGAGAGCGCCTGCCTTTCAGGAGAATCCTAACACATGGCATTTCCCTTCCCCCCACCCCCAGCCCCCTTCTCCTCCTCATTCTCTTCCTCCTCCTCCTCTTAAGGGCTGAGAGAAGAGGCTGTGAAGCCCCGGACAGCATCACAAAGATTGTTTTCAGGTTGGTACACGGTTAGTCAGCATCATTCTTACTCCCAGCTGCATAAAATGGAAACCTCCATAGTTTCCACTAATCCGGGGTTTTGCTTTCTGCAGTTCCAGTTATGTACAGTCATCTGTAGTCCAAAAATATTAAACGAAAAGATCCAGAAATAAACAATTCATAAGTTTTAAACTGCCTAGGTCCTGAGTAGCGTGATGAAATCTCATGCATCCCCCTCCCTGTCCTGTCCAGGACCTGACTTATCCCTTTGTCCATAGTCTCCACACTGTGTGTCCCCACCTGTCAGTCACTTGGTTATCAGGTCCACTGTTGCACTATCTCAGTGCTTATGTTCAAGGAACCCTTATTTCAGTTAACAATCACCCCAAACCACCAGAGTAGTGATGGTGCCAATTTGGATGTGCCAAAGAGAAGCCAAAAAATGCTTCTTTTAAGTGAAATGCTAAGTATGTATGGGAAAAAAATAGTTCACAGGGTTCAGTACTCTCTGTGGGTTCAGTCACCCACTGGGGGTCTTGGATCCTGTCCTCCTTGGATAAAGGGTGGGGAAGTACTGTAACACGATCAGACCTGGCAAACAAGTAAATCCAGTGGTGTGTGTGATGTTAAATGTTAAGGTGCTTCCTGCAGGGAGCAGGTATCTGAAGAGTCCACAGGATGAAGCAGACCCAAGCACATAGGAGCCTTCAAATAGTCACGGGGCTGTAAAATCCAGCATCAGGAATACAGTCAATAATATTGTAATCGCTATGTATGGTGCCAGGCGGACACTTGAAATATTGGAGGGATCACATTATAAAGCATATGATTGTCTAACCACTATTCTGTACTCCTGAAACTAATACAAAATAATGCATACATAAACTGTAATTGAAAAATAGAATTAAAAAACCAGGCTGAAAGCTAATTATTACTAGAACTGGGGCACTGGGCAGAGTTGCTCAAATTTGGTTCAACCTCAGGACAAGAGAAATGCTTCGGCCTCACTTTGGGAATAACGTTAAATGAAAGATGGACAGAGATCTTTTCATTTTAGGTAAATATTTTCCAAACAAAACAGATCTAGGAGAAAATGGGGGTGGGGGGGCGTAGAAGGTAGGAAAGTATTATTTCCCTGATTGTTCTCACTGAGGAGTTTGTACACAGGGGGATTGGAGCATCCTTTCGCATTCATACATCTTTGCTGGGATTCTATCTCCTTCAAAAGACTTCCCTCACTACCCCGCCCCCCAACGCAGGCATTATCTACTTCCTAACCGTGCTTTATGTTCATCATAACATTTCTCATCATCTGTAATTACACATTTCGAGTTGGTCTTGTGTTCATAACTTGTCTCCCCCAGTGGAGTGCACCTGTGATGGCAGGCACTGCACCTTGATTGCTAGCGGATCCCTGGTGCACAATGTGAGGTACAGAAATGCTCACCGAATGAAGCCACAAACAAAAGCATGTGTATTTGTGTATAGGGACTGCTGTACTTACTAGTATTTTTATCGCCTAGGACGATGATTAAGTAAAATAAACATTTAATTATTGCTCTAAAATAAGACATTAAAAATAGATAATTCCCCAGCAAATATAGTCACTTTTTCTTGGTTTAAAAGTACTTTTGGAAGCAGAATTGATTTTTTTTCCACTTTATATTATATAAGTATCGTCAAAAAAGTTCCGTGTTAGATCAATGAATCCCAACTTACATTTAGGTAAATGTTTTCACATTTTAGAAATTCATCCCATTTCTTGGTATTCAGGAGGTATTATCCAGATAAGCTGTCATTTTCTACCACCACTTATCTAAAAAGCTGCTCAATTGTCTCAGATCTATAAACCTCACATTTTAGGGTAAGATGTCACTTTCCATCTACTAACAAATAACATATGTATTACAAGCACTTTAAATAAATGTGATGAGCTGTATGTTGGTGTGTGTCCACAGGGTTTAAACACTCTGATAAAGAAAGCATTGTCTTTCATGAGGCAATCAAATGTGTCTTGCTACAAAGTGAAAGGTACCTTAGCAGTGGGAATTGACACAACTTCATACGATGCTCTACACTTCAGAGGCAAATTCATTCTGCTCTCGGTGGTTGGGTCCCATTTGAAAAGTGCACAGGGGAGGCAGACAAAAAGAAGGACAACACTAACTGGCAGTCAGGGCCACCACAGTCTGCCTGGGAAACAGGCAAATAAACCTCCAGAATGTGACTCATTTGGGGCTCTCTCCTTTCCTCGTAAGGTGGGGGGTGAGGGGGAGGTGGTGGTGGAAGAAGGTAGGAGAGTATTATTTCCCCGATTGCTCTGTGAGGCGTTCGTACACAGAAGGGATTGGAGCATCCTGTCTCATTCATATATCTTTGCTGGGATACTATCTCCTTCAAAAGACTTCCTGACTACCCCGCTTCCCAAAGCAGGCATTGTCTACCTCCTAACCTTGCTGTATGTTCGTCATAACATTTATGATCATCTGAAATTACACATTTCTGTGTCTCTCAGCCCATCCTTAATGCTTTGCAAAAATAACTGCAAGCAGCCTGTTTTGGGAAGACAATGTAACTGAAATTGCAGACCCTGGACTCTGGAGCAGGCATTTTCTACTGCGGACTGTGACCTACCACAGAGGAATCCCTTCAAGCTGCTGCAAATGGGATAGTAATAGTAGCCACCTTCTAGGGTTGTTTGAAGTGAAACAGGCTGATGGCACAGTGCCAGGCACTTAGTGTGACCTCAACCAACGTATGTTAGCACTTATAAAAAGCTCTGTTTGGTGACTACTTCGTGCCCTTAACTGATTCTTCCACAATGCGTCCCATTTATGAGAGAGTCCTAGCAGAGACGAGGGATGTGTCGGCAGCCATGCTCCTTCCTAGCATGAGAGCAATCACGCCCTGCATTATTAAACTCCGCGGAATCCAGCACAATGTGCGGAATAAGTATTAAGTAGAGCCCAAATAGTAGCACTTTCCCTCATCCGTGAAAGAGTGGCACTCAACAATGAAGCTCGCTAGCTAAATTACCAAGTGCAAGGTTTAAATTTAGGACGGGCCATTCCGAAACAGTTGATTACTGCATCTAAGATTATGGGTGTTCTTGTGAACTGTTGAAACTGATGAAATAAATATAAAACGGTGGATGATTACAGGCACGTTATGGGGAACACCTTGCCCCGGCTGCCTGGAATCATTCCGCATTGCTCCACGGAGAGATTAATCAATTGTAACCGGTGCCTGCAAGAGGCATTGTTAACCATATCCATTCTCTAGAAGAAATCTCACATAGTGACTAAATTGAAAAATTCATTTCATTATCAAAATTGACCCTTAAGATGAAAAGACATGTTTTAGGAGATTGGAACCCTCCCCTATGCTTCACTCAGGTTGGGGAAAACACACACACAGCAAACAAACAAAACACCATGCAACAATAACAACAACACACAACAGCAGTTCATGGCACAGAGCCACTCGGGTGACTAGACAAAGTGGTTCAACAGCACAGTCAGAAGCTGACCTTCATGGTTTGTGATTAGTTTTCGAGAAGGTCAGAGGTGAGGGCAAGTTAGCATTTGTGCTCTGGCAGAAGACAGACCCCACAGCTCGAACTGTGCATTTTCAGCCAGTTTCTCACCTTCCCTACGCCGTGCTTTCCCCAGGGGTAAATTTAGCATGGTCGTCATAAGGCCGTTGCCACCTGGTTGGTGTGAGGGTCTTGGTTCAATGTTTATATGCATTACTCCATGCAATCCTTACAACAGCTCCACTGAAAGTGCTTGGTGAATGGTAGCCCTTTTCAAACATTCTGCTCGCACCTGCAGAACTTTAGTGACCTTGGGCAATTCCCATAACTTCTAGGTGCAGCTGTTTCCTCATATGGAGAAAGATGATGACTAATGATTGTGCCCACCTTACCGCCTTGCCAGGAGAAAGGAATGACTTGTGTACAGCGTGCTTATCAGACAGATGGTCAGCCTCCATTGTGTTAGCTGCTATTATTATTATGACTATGACTACTGCAACTATTTTAAGAATCAGTCAAGTCCGTAAGAATAGACTGGGGAAAGCAACCCTTCTTGGACTGTGGTCTTAATAGCTATGTCTTGTCAAACTTGTGATATGTTGGAAGTCCTGCACTTGCTGTTCCTCTCTCGCTGTGGTGTCCCGGAAGCCTTATCTATGGTCTGTGGGTGTGCCAACATGAGCCACCTGAGAGGCATCACAATGTCACTCACAGCTTCTCTTGATGGGAGGAACCAGAGTATGGGAAGGAGGAGGCAGAGGCTGGAAACTGCTCAGGCCTCCCAATTTTGTAGGGCCTCAATTGGGACATATGATGTTGTTGCTCAATAAGGTATTTTTCGTTATTATTCAAACCACACAATTATAATGAATGTGAAGATTTAAAACCCCAGCAAAATATTGCTTTTTTCCCCCCCTTTCTCTGTTTGTATCTTTCTTCCCCATTCCTCTCCTTTTCTCTCTTCCTCTGTCTGAATATATTGGGAGCTTCAAAGAACAGGAGTGACCAAGGCAACCCTGGTGGACACCTTGACTGAAACTTCATGAGCGACTTTGAGCCAGAAATACCCAACGAAGCCACTTCTGGTTTTTCAACCTCATAAGAGGTAATACTGTTTGGTTTTAACAGCTAAACATTGGGGTAACTTGTTATGCAGTGATGGATAACTAATACAAATTTAGGTGCGTAGACATTCTCCTTGGAATCAGACAGTTCTGGATTTGCATTCCAGTTTTGCCACTTATTAGCTTTTTAATTTGGGGCAACTCATTCCACTTTTTTACACCGCAATGTCCTCATCTGCAAAATGGAGCTACTCATTGCACTTATGCCCTACGTTTCTCCCACCCCCAGAATAAATGCTTGTTAAACAAAGTGCTTGTCACATAGTAAGCAGTCAATATTGGGAAGATATAATTAGTATTGCCATTATAACCTTCTGCACTCGTTTGGCAAATCTCTGAAATACGGATTCTTCTTAAAGTACCGACTGTAAGCTTTGCTCAATTGGATTATGCAAAAGGAATCTTTTTATGAGTAAGGTGTGCTCGGTCAGAGAACACAAGTTTTGCCTGCTGTTGCCTGTGGTGCTGAAGGACATGGCAAGATTAACAAAATGCTGATTAACAGCATTTTGTAATGTAATTAAGATGACGCTGAAGAATGAGTCCTCCATCACCCCATCATTCAATCACCCTTTTCTTTCCCAGTGAGAGCCAAGAGCTGGGCTTCCCCTTCCCCTACAATCACCTGACCTCCAGCTATCAATCCCTATGCCCGGAATAGTATTTGTTGATTTTAGGGCCAGAGTCCAATATTCTTTCAACTCTGCCTTTTGACAGTCTGCACTGAGGTCAACATGAACTATATAGTCATTTGCTGAAAGAACATATTCTGATGTGTGAGTGATTAGAAACTTTTTCCTACTTCCCATTCTTCATATCTAGGTTTCTGTTCCTCTTGGCCCAATGGTTCATTTCCTCTCTGTCATGTGAGGGCAGGATTAGAAGACTGCTCACCTTGAAACCATAATTTATCTGCAGTTACCACCTTCAGAACAGGACTCATTAAGGAGACTTATCTCCCACAACAGTGTTCAAAGAGATGAATGATCCCTCCACACACTGGCACCTCTGCCTTTTTGGAGAAGACCATTTGGCTCACTTTTTTGATGGAAATGATAGGTTAATCCAGGCTTATTAAAACAGATGGTTCATGTGACGATCTAGTCCGGTGTTGAACAACTTTCTCATGGAGAAGTTTCAGATGAGTGGACCTTGTTGGAAACAATCGGACTCTTTAATAAGCCCATGGGGATAATGCTGGGAGACAGGAGACGATACTGTTGATCTTGGCTTGGTCACCGAGTAGCCATGTGAAACTTGGGCACGCCACTACATCACTCTGAGTCGAATCATTTTCCTAATTGATACAATGGGAGAATAATACCTGCTTTCTCTAGATTTCAGCGTTTTTATAAAGATCACATGAGATGATATCAATAAAAGTTCTCTGAAAAGAATAATTTTAGGGACCTTCAATTTGTATAAACTTTCCAGTTGTAACGAGAAACTCCACAAACCAGGTTTAACCAGCACATCACCCCAACACAAAACAAAGTCACATGAAAGATATGTACTATTAGTGTAAATCAAACTATAAGGATAAAAAAATTTGTGTTTGGCAAAAAAACAACAATGATATAAAGTTAGGACAATGATAAGAGACTTTCAAAATACAGGCAATACCAAAAACCTTAAAGTAGGCATTATTTTAAATCTGCAAGAAAGTCAGACAAATAAATGAAAAAGAGGCAGGGAACATTCTGCCCATAATAATCTAAGGGTTTGATCAGGCTAATCTTAGAATAGGGAAGCATTGGTGGCAAAGAAGTATTTGGAGCTATGCCCTGATTATCAGAAAATGCCAGTTAAAATAGCCAGCTAGCACTTTGCACCCATCTGATTGGGTGCAAAAATTAGAAATCTGGGTAATACCATGTTCTTCAAAGGGAATGTACACTGGTTCATCCTTATAGGTTGCAGTCTAGCAGCACTTCGTAAAATTAGACAGAAAGGTGCCCTATAACTCAGAATCTCCATCTTTGGTCTAGAGCAGACAAATTCTTCCCAGGTCTCTGTATGAGACAACCCAAATGTATATGGCTAGGGTAGTAGCTAAGAAAATGTGATGGAATGATATGTGACCATTAGAACCACGGACTAGATATAAACATAGAAACATTGCTAGATTTCAAAACAGTGTAGGATAAAAATGAAAAAAATTGAGGTTTACATCACAGTATTATTTGTGTGGATTACAAACACATTCACACACAAAGCAATGTTAAATGATATGTTAAAAACACTGGGAGTTTTGCTTAAGTGGGTGGGGATTGGAAAATTAAAAAAGAGAGGAGAAACCCACACCAGTGTCTTGAAAGAGCTGAAAAAATTGTTTGCCATGAATCAAGTAGTACAGTTAACTCAACCTGGGCACCTGAGGTCCAATGAGAAGGCCTGCATGCGATGTAGGATTGCATTTCTGTAAAAACCATACACCCAGGTACAAACATATCAGAAAGATCAAAAGCCTTTGCAATGAAATATTAACTGGTTATTTCTGGGTGTTGGAATGAGACGTGACTCATATTCTGTTGCTTATCTGTATATCCTAAGACTTTATACCACAGGCATACATTCCTTTTGTGCAAAGGAAAAGAACTTTGCTTAAAAATCCTCATCTATGTTATGCTTTTCTGTCTTAGTAACCTGTACACGTGCCCACAGTGTATGGCTTTGAAGACCTGTGTCCCTGAAAGATGACTCCAAGTTCTTGTTTCTGGATGTTCTCATGAAAATGGAGAGATGTAAAATTTTCCAGAGCTGAGACTTCGGCCATCATATTGACCAAAAGAAAATATTCTGCATGAAGACAAGAGAAAACGGCTCACAGGGGGCAATTATTTTCTTTTGTTGGATCCCTCAAGAAACACAAGAGGACATGATTAAAAAATGTCTCTAAGAGCTGCCAGGCCTTTTCTCCTGGTTAGAAATCCACTGGCAAGGAACACTTAAACTACCCACCCTTCTCCCATTCAGATATCAAATAATGTCACTGGATTTGTGGTTTTTGTTTTGTTTTGTTAATCCTCACCTGAGGATATTTTTCCATTGATTTTTAGAAAGAGTAGAAAGGAGGGGGAGAAGAGAGAGAGACATTGATTTGAGAGCGATACATCCATTGGTTGCCTCCAGCACACGCCCCAATCAGGGCCAGAGATCAAGCTTTCAACCAAAGAATGAGCCCTTGACTAGAATAGAACCTGGGACCCTTCAGTCCAAAGGCCGATGCTCTACAGACCGACTAGGGCTCAATGGCTTTGTTTTTTAATCACTGGGATTTTGGAACATTTGCAGTCCTTTCCATGGGGTGGCCCTTTCTATACATTTTTGCAGGGGGAAAAAATCCATTCACATTTCTATAAGAAATGAGTGTTATTAACAATGATTATTGATAGCTGATATTAGAATTCTTCTGAGGGAGGGAACTATTTTTGTTTGATCAAGTTTTCATGAGCTCTACAGGGTAGAGGAGAGTGGTAGTCAAAACCACAAAGGTAATGATAATAAAATGCCCTGAATGAGACAGTGAGAGGAATTTTGCTTTGTTTCCAAAAAGAAAGTGATGCAAACCCTGGGAAAAGGACGAGAAGGAAACAGAAAGAGAAGAACCATGAGGAGGTACAAAGATCTGAAGGAATAACCAGGTAACAGCCCATGTGGGGTTCTACAGTATAAACAGGGAAGTGAAAGATAATTCTGAAGTTGTTGGAGGTCTACAAAGAACTTCCCTTCCCTGTCACACACTGTGAGTAAGATTTATTTTTGGAAACAGGCGGGGAGGCTTGGTTTTATATCACGGAGACAGCATGCGTGGAAGCAAGAGTTAGAGAAATGCTGAGGACACTCAATGCTCCTTAGATGCACAGCCATCCTCACTTTCGCACCGCCCTATCTAGTTCTTCAGAGTGATTACAGCTGGAAAGCTTTGTATTTTCTGCTTCAACAGGAAAACAAAATGAGGGCACGGACAGACAACTGCCATTTTGGGGATCGGGGCATGTTATCCAAGATTGCCAGGCAGTGCCCAGTTCCTGTGCTTAGACACTGTGAGGCCAGACTAGCTTTCAGAAGAGCTTCACATATAACAGTTTCTTCAACAGTCTGGACCATCTGAAATTGGCATGCTGAAACTAAAAATATTAGGCATTTCAATACTGCACTCTGGATGCTACAGGGTGAGGAGGGAAGTTACATCTATTGGCCATGTACCGTCCCAGCCATATTACTCAGCTAATCTTACTTAACCCTGATTATAATCCTAGGAGGTGAGTATTATTAGCCCCATATACATAGGAGGGGGCTGAACTCAGAGAGATTAAGTCATTTGCCCAACATTTCATAGAGTTAAGAGGTGATGGTACCGGATTGACCCAGACCTGTTTGTAAAGTCTAGTCTCTTTTTACTCTGTTATACTCTTTCTTTTGAAGGAACAATCAAAAGACACATAGCAGCTGCCTTTGGGGAATATTTAACAAAAAAAGGGCTGACTGAAAAAAACCATTCTCTTTTGATGTTTCCATCATTTCTGGTGATATGGTCAGGCATTTATTACAGAATCTTCTACTTGTAGGGGAAGTCTTAGAGAGCCTCCAAACTGGAAGATCTTTCTGGGACTGGGGTGGCCATGGATAGGGCTAAAGGGTGAATTTTGATTGAGAAAAGATAACCTACAACAAGGAAATGGGATCCGTTTTAGGCAGAAGAATTCATACAGTGGAAGGGTGAGAAGTGGCTGTCGGAGGTGGCCAGCATGAAGGTGGATCTGTAGAGCTAATGGGGGCAAATGTGGATGTGGACATAGATGCTTTTCAGTTCTGAGCATGCTCAGTTCTCTTCAGTTAAGCAAATATGTATTGATTATCTACTCTGCATGCTTCAAGTACTGTGCTACATGCTGGGAACCCAAGAATGAACATGGCAGGGGATGTGTGATCACTAGGAGCCTGGTCTAATTGGAAAGTATAGTGGATATTGTGGGTGGCCTCCAAAGTATCTTTATTCTTTCTTCATCCCTACAAGGACCTAATCTTTTCAGCCATTGAATCTCAGTCAATCATCTCATTCTCATCTCTTTCGCACTAATGGTTGATTTAGGGATGGGCAGAAGTCATTTACTGAGTGAATCCATAAAAACTCAAGAGCTTTTATCTGCTGGTGACAATTCTTCCTTCTTATTTGGATATTAATGAGAAAATGAAATCCAATGATCTTATGGACCTCTGGATCAAACAATACCTGAAGCTGGATCCCACTTTTTATTGATGTGAACCAATATACCCTGTAACGTGTAGCAAAAACATAATTATGTAAGAAGATATAAAAATAGATCATTAAAATATCACATGGTGAGTGCTATAATAAATATATCAACACAAAAATAGGAGGTTTTAGAGAAAAGGTACTGACTCCAACTCTGGGTTACAGGGGAGAATTTCTAAGGAAATAATGATTTAACTGAGCTTTGAAGGATGATCTAGAGCTAGGAGAGGAATGAGTTTCAGGGAGAGCAAACAGCATGAGTGCAGGCACAAAGGCATGAACTATATGATATTTGTGGAGAACGTGGAATTGTTTGGTATTACTGGATGACAAAGTGCAAAGCTTGGCTGGCTGCCGATGTGGCTGGAGAGAAGTTTGGCTTCCACTCAGTAGGTGAAAAGGAGATAAGATTTTAGGCAGAGGAGTGATGTGTACAGATTTAAACATGGCTGTAAAATGGAGGATACAATGGAAGGAGGCAGCTCCAATGGGGACTAATTCACTCACACGGAATCACTGTGCCAAATAGCGCTAGGCAACTCACATACAATAAGTGATAAGGAAAACAGACACCTTCCCTGCCCTTGAGAAGCTTACTACTGGTTAAGATTATCATAGAATTTCAGGTAAGAGATGGTAAGAAGCAGAATGATTCGGGGTCTATGGAGCTAGATGGGTAGGGACATTTCACCAGAAGGTATGAAATGTATATACAATGGAAACTGTGCTTGACTTACCCTAAATATAACCTAACTCCAAATAATAAATTGTTTTCCTTCACCAAAAGCTACTATCCTACTTCCTCTCATAAAACAGGAATCACATGGTGTGATTTCCACAGTGAATATTTCCATCTTTATTATTCCATATGGCAACCTGTTCTTACTCTTGTATGAACCTTGGCTCTGACTATGGAGACACAGAAGGACTGTTAGCTTAGCAGCAATGAGTTGGTGGTGGCTGTATGAATGGTGGTGTTGAGAAGAATGTTAAGATTGCTCAGATTGATTTTTGCTGTCTGCCATGGGCACAGGCAGGACCTGATGGCAATCACAATGGTATATATTTGCTCACCTGGTCCTAGCCCAGTGTTTGTGGTGGGCACTTCTGATACAATGATTAATGAGTAGGTGGCTTTTTTTTTTTTAAAGATTAGAAGATGCCCACCCTCTTCTGAAAACATAGGTGCAGTAATTGGAAGCTAATTAAAATATGATCAGTGCTATCTGACAAAAGCCTCAGAAAGCTTTCTTATTAAAACACTCTTTTAACTTCTTAACATGCACTTCTCCTTAAAATACCCCACTCACTAAAACAAACCCATTTTAAGATAAATACAGCTATGAGCACCTGCTTATTCATGAGAACCTGTTCATGTTTAAGGACCATCCTCTGAATGAAACTGCTCCTATTTTCAAAATACTATTTGAACTGACAATTATTTTATTTTCTTACATAAAAAGGAATATACATTCCAGCCACTGTGGCTCAGGGGTTAAACACTGACCTATGAACCAGGAGGTCACAGTTCGATTCCCAGTCAGGGTGCATGCCCGGGTTATCAGCTGATCAATGATTCTCATCGTTGATGTTTCCCTCTCTCGCTCTCCCTCTCCCTTCCTCTCAGAAATTAATAAAGATATTTTTTTGAAAAAGGAATATACAGTATATATGTGTGTGTGTGTATGTGCGCATAATTTTCTTTAGCAGCAGTTTCTGTTCTCATAAATTATTTTAGATATCCCTTACAATAGCACCTTCTGAACGATTTTGTAGTTTAGAAAGCAAGAAAGATAATTCTAATGATAGGTAGCTTCTCACTAACAAAAGACAGGCAGTAATCCCAGGATTTCTGTGCATTGTCCATAAGACAGCAGGTTCCCTTTGCTCTTGTTTTAAGCAGCAGCTACAGCAACTTAGAATGATCTCAGATGAAATGTAGACTTTAAATAGGATTACTTTTCAAGTTCACTATGAACCTCTGTGGAGTCAGAGACCCCATGTGCTGTTGGCCTCATCACGAGGTGGGTGACCCGAAGCTTGCAGTGGCCTCTCAGTGAACACAGGCAGCCCAGACTCCGGGCTGTGGGTGGGAGGCTGGAGGACCAGCTGAGGAGCCCTCCCCATATTGAACCCCAGGCTGAGCTCCTGGCCTGTAGGACAGGAGGGGCAGCCAGTCAGGCTGACTAGAGGTTTCCTGGATGGTGCCAGGAGGGCAGTGTGTGTGGGTAGGCAGAGGACACCAGAGAGTGCCGGCAGGTCACAAAATTGTCCAGTCCCTGGTGCATGCAGGAGGTGAAGGGAAGGTGAAAGAGCATGAGCTTGGAGGGATGGGTTTGAATCCTGATTCATTCATCACCAGCTTACCACCTGTAGCAAGTTCTTTCAACCCTTTGAGCCTCACTGTCCTAATATTTAGAATGGGAAAAAGAAGAGGGTTACAGAAGGATGAAGTAGAATACTTTATATCAAATCTGAAACAGTATTTGGCAGGTAGTGGGCACTCAATAAATGGGAATAACCTAAGTTTGTTCAGTTTGACGAATATCCCCAAGCTTTAAAATATGAAATACTAGGCAGGTAAAAAATTGAGATAAAAAGTCAGTCAATAAACTGGGTTTCCCATTAAGCTGTGAAAATGCATCAGGCCCTGGGCTGACCTGAGAATCAGACGGGGGCGTCCCCCACAGGCCTATGCTAGTTTCCCTCATGCCAAGTGCTGAGAGAAGTACTGCTCATTCAACCCCCACAACCCTATTACTATTATCACCACTTAAAACTTGCCCTAGCTGGTTTGGCTTAGTGAATAGAGAGTCTGACTGAGAACTGAAGGGTCCCGGGTTCGATTCCGGTCAAGGGCACATGCCTGGGTTGCAAGCTTGATCCCCAGTAGGGTGCATGCAGAAGGCAGCCAATCAAGGATTCTCTCTCATCATTGATATTTCTATCCCTCCATTCCTTTCTGAAATCAATAAAAATATATTTTAAAAAATAAAATGTTCAAAACTCAACAAGCACAGAGGTTAGGTAACTTGCCTGAGGTTGCAGGACTTTACCCTTAGGCAACACTACCTCATATGACCGCTATAGTCCTAGCAATGTGCACAGGGTCCGAGGCGGGGAGACCCAGGACGGAGTGGTGGGTGGGAGACAGGAATCAGGAAAGGCTTCATGGGAGAAGGGATCTAGGATTATTCTTTAAAACCTTTCAGTCTGGTCTTAAAATTGTACCTTCCTCCTGTGCATTTTGTAGTTGTTAAGGAAGCTGGGCAGCCACATATAATACACACAGAGGGACAGCAGGTGTCTCAGGTGCCCGCAGGGTCCCCGCTGCTACAGTCAGGGCATCAGTGCGGGTTCTGCTTTGGTTATACACACGGTGATCATCTGATCTGAAATGAGGTGGCAGAGGTGGGCCTGCACCAGAAGGTCTCTTGTCTGTCTAGTGCCCGCCCGGTCTTTTTACACCTTCACCCTCTCTGTGGGCACCGAAAAAAAAACTCCGGCTTTTTGGTTACCCCTGCTTTAGATGTTCTATCCCTGACTACTTATTTCTTGGAATAGAAATTTAATCTTCAAAACTGTTCTGCACTGCTGGCCCCAGAATTAAAAGCAAGCGCCTTCAATGGGGAAATTAAATGTATTTGATACACCTGCACATGTATAAAATTGGACCCAGCAACCATTCGGTGTGCAGACGCCCACAAAATGCTTCTCACTATCTTCTGGACCTAATACCGAATTCACAGTTGAGAGGGGCTGACCTCAAAGATCTTGTCTCCTGCTGACCCCAAGCAAGGGGGTCATGAGCCAGGAGCGGGCGTTACAGTTTCTCCCCTTGTGTGCAGTGTAAGCCACAGCTGAGGACTCGTCCTCGGGGAACCAAATATTCACCTGGCTGCATTTTCATTAAAGAAAAAAGAAAAGAGAGAGATACCCAGGGGAAAGAAATTTCAATTATCCATATCTATATTTCATTTTACACTCTCTGTTCTGAAGCATCCTAGTCAGGCTCTGCCCAGGTCCCGCAGAGGGCAGGACCCGAGGTTGGCATTGCACGGATCTTGGCTTTGAGAAGTGGCGAGTGAGAGAAGATTTGTCCTTCTTGAATCCTCTCTCTGTTCTGCAATTGAGCTCCTACGGAAACTGCAGTGTGTGTTCTTCCCTACCAAACGTTTAGGGCACGATGCGCCTGATACGAAATGAATACTGGGGAAGTGAAGGGAACCAGACTGGGTCAGGATGGTGGCTGCCAAGCCACTTTCGCTGGTCCTTGGAGGAACAGGACGGAGACTGGCTCCTGTAAAAAGGGCTGTCAGATGACCCTGTCTGATTCCCTCCAGCTACAAATAAGGTCTCCTTCATGGCCCACAATGCCTGGCACCTTGTTGGAGGTCCTGCAGCTCAGACAAGAGCTAGAAGAATCCCGTGATTTTGTTTTGGCCTGGGCAGTATACTTCTAGCTTCACTAGCTGTCATCTCCCCTACCCCCGCCCCTGTCCAGCTCCCGCACCCCTTCTCGCTGCCTTTGCTTCTCTCTTTTTCTTCCTTCTTTTCTCTCTCTTGCTTTCTTCATTTCTTTCTTCTTTTCCTCACTCCTTCTCTCTTTTCCTTCACTCTTTCATTCTCTATTTTCTGTCTTCTTCCTCTGCCGCATTCTTGCCCTCTCCCCACTTTCTCACCATCCCTTTCAATAATCAAATGCTGATCGCCTGTCTAGGAACCTCACAGGCCTGTTAACAGCTTGAATGGTGGTAGCTATTAGCCCAGCAGGGAGGTAGGAAGGACCCCTGGCCAATGAGCTGCTTTGGTGAGAGATGGATCGAAACCTGGATACTTCTTGGTGAATAAGCTATTGATAACATGTACCCGAGCATATTTTGTTTGGTGTGTGTTACCAATTTTTGTGTTTGCCAAAAGTAAGTGGAGCTGGGTGTGGCGGGTATTTCAATGAGAAACCTGTGGAAGGCAGTGCAGTCTGAAATCTCCTTCTTCATGGATGTGCAGTTTCTGGTAAAGCACCTAGGATGGTTAATCTGATGTGTCCTGGGCCACAGGGTGCCCAGGTGTAGGGTCAAACTGAGTGTGTCTGTGAGGGTGTTTCTGGATCAGATTACCACTTAAATCAGTGAACTGAAGAAAGCAGATGGCCCTCCCTAACATGGCTCTCTCTCCCCCCCCTCCCCCTCTCCCTCTCTCTGGCTGTCTTTGAGCTGGAACATTGGTTTTCTCCTTCCTTCAAACTTAGACTGGGTTGGAGATCTACACCATTAGTTCCCTGGGTCTCTAGCTTGCTGGATACAGTTCTTGAACTTCTCAGTCTCCATAATTGTATGAGTCATTTCAATTTCTTATAATATGTATTCCTCCTCCCCCCTCCTATTGGTTCTGTGTGTCTGGAGAAGCTGGACAAACATAAATGGTTCTAGTAGTTGTCTCATGCCAAAATGGGAATAGTGGTAAGACCTATATTCTGCACCATTTCTGTGCAAATGGTTAAATAAATTATCTATACTAAATTATGATGAACTATAATGTATTATTATTTTTAAATAGAATGTCCTACTTTTAAATTTTATTTATAAGGATACACTACATATTTTCTGTACCTCATGGCCTAACAAGATGCCTGGTAAACAGTAGGCCCCAATTTGTCTTGGGCATCATTGCCAATGAGGGTAAAAATTTTTTTAAATTTCTATAGAGAGACAAGAAGGGGGTGGGGAGAGAGAGAGAAACAGAGAGAAAGAAAGAGAGAGAGAAAGAGAGGAAGAGGGAGAGATAGGTAAAGATTTTGTTGTTCCATTTATTTATGCATTTATTGGTTGATTCTTGTAGGTGCCCTGACTGGGGATTGAAGTTGCAACCTTGGTGTATGGAGATGATTCTCTAACCAACTGAACTACCTGGCCAGAGCGATAGACAGCAGGTATTTTGTGAAGCTTATGTTCTTGATATTGTTGGTGTGGAGATGAGAACATGTAATAGTGATGTGTTCTCTATGACTCACATAACCTGACATTTAGCATATGTTCAGTTAGTTAAATGAATAAATGAGTTAACCCACTAACCTATCCACCAACCCAGGCCAGGCCCCAGAAAAAGAAGATAATCTGACCAATGGATAGACCATTAATAGGCAACAGAGAGATGATTTATGTGAAACCAAAACCCTACTTATTCTTAATTTCAAAATATTTGTCGAGTACCAGCTATACACCAAGAAAGAAGTGCCCTGAAGGTGAAATATAACACTAAGGCTTTCAGATTATAACTTTGCCTTCTGTTAAAATATTCTTACATTTCAATCCTGTTGAAATATTCCATTGCATCCAAGAAAATTCTCTCACACACTATTTATTTATTTATTTATTTATAAATGTGTTTTTATTGATTTCAGAGAGGAAGGGAGAGGGAAAGAGAGATAGAAACATCAATGATGAGAGAGAATCCTTGATCAGCTGCCTCCTGCATGCCCCCATGGGGGATCAAGCCTGCAACCCAGGCATGTGCCTTTGACCAGAATCAAACCCAGGACCCTTCAATCCACAGGCCAATGCTCTATCCACTGAGCAAAACTGGCTAGGGCTCAAATACCTTTTAGAAACAGGTAAAGCTTAAGTGACAATGACACCCACCACTATAACCATAATAGTGCTGAAACCATAGTTGCTTGCAAGTAAAATAGGCCCCACCTGTGGGAAAATTGGCTACATCTGCTGTGGACAAAAGATGAAAGATGCCAAGGAGAGCGGTGGGAATGGGAGTCAGAAGCCACTCACTTTAGAATCTGACTAAAGCTTTGAAAAATCATTCCAGAGTCAACTCCCTATATGTCAGGCGTTCGGTGGCAGTGTCTCCACCCTGGGGTCTTTCAGGACGGGGCGGACAGCAGGGTGAAGAACAGCTGCAGAAGTGGCAGTGATGTAACACTCAGTCTTCCCAATAGCCCTTATCAGCACCGCAGCCTCCTTGTTGGAAACAAGAAAGTTCCAGGGATCATGACTCATGCCCCATGGAAAGAGACAGTGAGCTATGTCGGAAAGGATTTAAGCAATGCCCTCTCTGCCATCATCCATCTTGCCACACCAGGCTCTTTGGAGACAATAGTTAATAACATGTATCTAAATTGTTTCCATTCCCTCTGTCCTGGGGGCCTCAAACCTTCCACACATCCCCACCCCATTTTTCCCATGACAAATGAGTCATGGGAGTCCCTCTGCTTCATATGGGACCACACCACAGGATGGGCCTTCCAAACACACCCGTGCCCACTGCTCGGCCAGGCTGCTGCTCAAACTTTCCACCACACAGCTTCCAACATGTCTGTACATCATCTCCTGGGCCTGGGTGTTTCCATCTTTCTAAGGCCCCACTTGTGCTTCGAGATCCACCCTTTGTTCTACTCCCAGCTTGATGGCAGAGGTTGTGAGGGGCAATTCTGTTGTTAGTTTCCCCTGTACTTGCTCACCCCGTCTCCCAAACCAACCTCTCCTGCTTTTGAGGGTCCTATAGATCAGGAATAATGTACTCCTTCCCTTTGGTTTCTCATATTTCCTCCCCAGTGCCTTGCCCAAATGTTCTCTCAATCCTAATTATCATGCTGTACCTCAATTTTGTTGAGTTGATGCCTTTGGTATTTGGATACCTGCACAAACTTGAAATTAGTAAGCTTGCAGGATCACCTTGAGATTGATCAAGTAAGCTGCATCACCGTGATGACACCAATACCGATGGGAGAATGGACTACAGAGCAGGGGAAGCCAAACACACCTGAATCTCAAAGAGCCAGGTGTGTGCCTGCTCCTCTATTTCTTGTCTTCCTTCGAAATATAATTTGTGCTCCATTCCCACTGTATAAAAAATGAGATTATCACAAAAAGAAAAAAAAAGGAAGTGACCTTAAATCCTGTCTTTTAGAGATGGCTTTTATAAACATTTTAATATCTACTGTTTTGAAATATTTCTGGGTGTAGTGGATATAGGATACATCAAATAAATAACTACTATATACGTACATGTGTACACACACACACACACACACATATATATATATATATATATATATATATATATATATACACACACACACACACAAATACTTAGTACACATAGAGCTTATTCATTACCACTGATATATGTAGTTAGCCTACAGGTTACAAATAGGTTGTGTTTTAACAACTTCTTTTTTACATTTGTTCTGAGAAGTCATTTCCACATCGACACAGTACTGTTCCTGGAGTTCAGTTTCCCAGGCTAGACCTCAAAAATTAATTTAACCCATGAAGCATAAGAAGAACTTTGCCTAGTATAAAATGGACAAGACATTCAGAAAACCCATTTTCTAATTTTAGTTCTGCCATTCCCAAATAAAGCCCTGTTCCAGGTCAAGTTTCAGTCCAAATTGTGTAAGACAAATAAGGCATACGCTCTAATTTTCCCATCTTTAAAATAAAGATAATAATTCATATCTCAAAGGTATCTCTCTTAAATCACATATTTGAAAATGACCAGCCCATTTCCCATCTTGAAAATAAACATAATAATTCACATCTGAAAGCCTTATAAAAATTATCTTATAGCACGTTATAGGAACATGGCCAGCACATAGCAAGGACTCAATAAACAATTACAAAATGGGCAGCAGAACCTCCTTAACTCAAAGTCTCTGCTTAGATGTCCTTTTCAGTCACAGAACCCACTGTTCAGTGAGTCTTTGAGGATACTTTAGATTCAAACTCATAGCAAGAATTCAACCCAGAATTTCACAACTGCACTGTTCCCACTTTTGCCTACATCCCCCATCCCTCATTTCCTAATTGGTTACTAATCCTGAGTCGTGTCCAAGATGAGCTCATCTTATACCACTTCCCTGTTTGCGCCTGCTCTAGACACAGTGGCCTCAAGAAATTGCGGTGCGATTCTCTCATTAGAAAACGCACTCGTAGCCACAAACTTCCACTCTTTGTTATGAATGTAGACAAAACAAAGCTAAGTACCCACTGTCTTCCAAAGCCACTCCATGGGACTCCTGCTCTGCACTGGGGAGACTAAATGCTAGAGAATCGGTATCTTTCTCCCACAGCAGCCCATGATTTAATCAGGCACCTTCTGCCAAAATATGGTCAAAAGTCACCATAATAAAAAGCACCATTAACCCAGCCCAATTAACCAGTGACCTATCTGAAATGTCGAGACTACAGAACCTAAGAGACACAGAGATCTTTTCTGACTAATGTTGCCTTTTGGAAACTACAAACAGAAGGTTACTGTTTTCTAAGAATTTCTTTATCTTTCAAGGCCAGGCTATTTTCTTGAGTTTAGCCAGGTCATGCTGCCTTGATTTCTTCAACAGAACTCCTCACTGAAATGACCTGATGAAATGTGCAAGTACAAGTCACAGCATCCTTGAGTTCATTGCACTCGGGGGACCCACAGGGGCTAGCCTTGATTCTGGGCCAAGCCCTTAGGGCGATCTTGCTACTAGCATGATCTCAGATTTCATACTCCCAGGTGGAAAGGAGGCCAGTCTTGGCCTTCTTTCTCAAGGGTCTGGCTGGTCCAGAATCACCCTCTGGAAACCTGTCATCCATGGGGGCTAAGACCTGTCCTGACCTTGAGAAAATGCAGTAAGTCAAATGCCATTCAGAATCTTATTGGACACTGATCCCTTTGTTACTCTCTACGAGCCATTTTTTAAATGACATGCTTCCCTCTAACCTTGCACACCATTCAGGTAAGAGTTCCCCTCCAGGATCCCTTATTCTGGTGTGAGAGATTATTCTGAGCCACAGCAGATAGAAGTAGCCTAACAACCTGGACAAGCAAGCGGCTGAGATGCCTAAGATTCTCTCTGCTGGCGTCCTGCAGACACCGAGAGGCCTCACACCTTTCTTCCTGTGCAATGAAGAACAGAGACATTTGCAACGGGCAAAATAAAAGGAGTTGCATTTGTCTGGGGAGCTGGATCTGCTGGGCCATCCCCAGTCTATAAATCTGAAAGAGAACTGCAGCGGAACAGGAAGTGGGCTGGCATATAATCATTTTATTTCCCCCTCCCTCTAGGACTATTACAATTCCCTCATTATCTGTGACATGAAAGATTAGCCTTGCTTTCCTTTCAAACCACTTTCCTCATCTGGATTTTTGAAGTCCTTATCTTTGGCTTGACATCCCTTACATGAGGTTTTCTATCCTGACAATTGGCAAGGGAAGTTATACCATGCCACTATACCAGGTGCTAAGACGTTAGAGATTTATTTCACTCAAAATTTCAAAGAACATCTTACTGGCTCACCTGCTACCAGCCTCTGTGCAGCCTCCCAGACAACAGAAATGACATATGATCCTCTCATCTGATTTCTAAATGGAAGCACGCATGAGAAGGGTTGTAAGAAAATAAAAAACTAATTGCTCTTAGAAATGTTTGAATTATTTTTATCCTCTTATCCTAAATCAAGGATATGGGAAAGTTGATGTAAGACCATACAATCATATTGATAATCATCCTGATGACACTACACATACCTGGCAGATGTCCCTAAACAGAGAAGAGTTGAGAACCGAGGAATAAGAAAACCTCTGCAGCCTGGCTGAGGTGGCTCAGTGGTTGAGCATCGACCTATGAACCTGGAGGTCATTGTTCAGTTCCCAGTTAGGGCACATGCCCAGGTTGTGGGCTCGATCCCCAGTGGGGGGCGTGCAGGAGCCAGCCAATTAATGATTCTCTCTCATCATTGAAGTTTATATATCTCTCTCTCCCTCTCCCTTTCTCTTTAAAATAAAAATATATTTAAACAAAAAGAAAGCCTCTGCATAAACCAGGTCCATCTGCCAGGCTCCTGCACACCCGGGGCCCAAGCTCAGGGACTGTTGATTCTCATTTTAGGTGCATTCTATGAAAGTGGCTAACCGCTTTTTAAATCCTCAGCATATTAGAAAGAGCAAATTAGTATACTTTGATGATTACAGGAAAATAACAGCTGTCAGCCTCACAGGGAGAGAGGGAGGAGACATAAAAAACATGACGTGGTCTACAAAAATGTAAGAGATCAGGGATGCAGGACACTAATCCTAACATGTCTTAACGATGTTATAATTGTCACAGCCAGTATTCTAGTGTAGCAACCCAGGAGTCCATGTTTAACAGGCCAGGATGTGAGCAACATATTTTAGAAAAATTTTCATACAGAATGATTAACATTGAAAAAAAAATGATTCATGTTGTGGTTCTCAATCAGGGGATGGTTTTGCTTTCTAGGGGACATCTGGCAAAGTACGGCGACATTTTTGGTTGTCACCATTGGCTGTTTGGAGGAGGAGAGTGCCAACGGCTGATGGGTAGAGGCCAGGGATGCTGCAAAACATCCTACAATGCACAGGACAGTCCCCACAACAGAAAAGTATTCTGGCACAAATATGTGCATAGGCCTGACACTGAGAGACTCTAGTTTCATGGAACACGATTTAATTACTTGAAAAATTCAGTTATGTAGGCCATCTCAGTTGCTCTTGATGCAGGAGAAGGAGCCAACATTGTATCTTATCTGTCAAGCTGTTTATATATGTCCGGTACCTTTGATCAACATAATGATGATCTTACGAGATGGCTGAGGGATCGGGCACCACTCCACCTGTAGAGACAGGGGAGCTGGGAACGGAAAGCTAATGGATGTTTCCAATGGTGAAGAGACATCCTGACTCCCCAGCTCATGCTTCTTCCCCCAGCCACTGCTCTTTAGATCTACCCATTTCTAGCACAAAAAGGAGGAGTCAAAATAGTCCCACTTGCTAATATATATCACATTTTATTTGAACAAATCAACGAAGTCGTGGGACTTAGCTTCCCACATAGCAGTTCTTTTGTTTGCTTGTTCATTTATTCTTCAAAGAGTAATTGGGCACAGAACACGGGCCAAGCACTACCATAGTGAACAAAGGGGACCTTTCACCAAGCCTGCGGGCCAGAAGTATCTTCCACTTGCTGATTAGACACATTCTGGTGACTCTGGATAATGCTCTCCAAGAATCCAAACAAAGCCTCCCAGAGTCCCAAATCCTTTCCCTGTGCTCCATATAACTTACTCGGTGTCCGTGCTGATGACCTCTAAACCAGCTTTGCATATGTGTGTGATTCATATTCCTATCTTTTCCTCTACCCCTTATGGCCTTCTGCCTCCATCCAGCAAGCTCATGCTCCTTCTCTGAGATCCAGAATAAATGCTCCCTTACACCACAGCTGGCAAGCTCTGTCAGCTTGGCTCCCACACTATTTTCTAAGCATCAGTATAATGCTAATTACTATGGGCAGTAAACTCTATCTGCTTGCCTGTCAATCTCCTACCACTCGACTGAGTCTCTTCAGGGAGGTCATACTTGTGCTGGATTCTTCCCTTTGCTCTTTCCAGCTCCTTCCCCATTGTGCTCGGTGCCTTGGGAGGCTGACTCTGTACACCACACCCATGGGTTCCCAGTCCCTCTGGCTTCCGGCAGGAGTGTCAGAAGGCAGGAGAGGAGTGACCTTGGCGTTTCTCTTCCTTGGCTCCCTCCCCGGGTGTAGCTCACTGCACCAGGTCCTTGGCTGCATCTCCCAGAATGACTGACTCATACTACCTTCTCTCTGGGTGTCAGGACTCACTCCTTCCCTTAGTTCATTTGGCTCAGCCAATGGTGATGGCTCCCCACTGTCACGAAGCCTAGGGTACTGCACCATCCCTGTGACTTTATCTAAACCCAGTCTATCCTTTTGAAACTCTCCCCAATGATAGAATTTAATGGAGCTATTTCTCTCCTTTTACAGCAGCCTACTCATTTTAGTATCCTAGTGTCTAACAATACACCTGGCTCAAAGAAGATGCTCAATACATGTTTGCTAAAAGTGTAAATGAATGAATCCAGATGTTACAAAAAATTTTTACTGTCAGAATTTTTCATGTCAAAAAAACCTGCTGTCATCAAAGGCTTCTATTTCCTCAGAAGTAGTGAATTCTATTTTTTTTAAACATGGCTAGACACAGTACCACTTATTATTAGCATTGCTGTGCTTTGTCATTTTCAACTTTACAGAAAAAAGAAATCAGGTGACGTCTCTACCTTCCCTAGAGCATCAACAATTCTTCTCCTGAATTCTTCATCACTAACCTCAAACACAAAACAAAATCAAAGCAACAAACTTCTGTCCGAACCAAGCCCTGGTCAGAAAACCTCCACCTCTGAGGATACACATCATGACAGCTGGGCAGACAAGAAAGGGGAAAAGGTAATACATTGCCAAGCTTCTCACATTTCAGCAAAAGTTTTTGTCTGAAGTGGACAGGGCACATTAAATGAGCATCAGTCTCGATGACCTTCTTTTGGAACTTCCTTGGTAGCTGTGTTTTCTACTAGTAAGCTAGCACATGCCTCTGTTAATAGGAAAATTGGTTTCAACTTAATTTGGCAACCAAGAAAACACATTATTCCCTTCTTTGGTGGCAATTCCAGTCCACAGTTAGTACTTTCCTATGCTCTCCGTGACTTGTAGTGGTCAAATTATAGCTTTTGACCACTTGTAAAGTCTTTACAATAGCTGGCAGGTCACACACTGGACACTTTTCACGGGTTATCTTCATGACAATACTCTAAGGTAGCTATTTTCTGCCGAGCTACAGAGGGCAAAGCCGAGGCTCCCTGCAGAGTGGGGATGAGGCTGAGTTGCTGACTCAGAGGCACAGGTTGGAAACTGCCTGCTCTGATCAAGAGCTGCTCACCTCTACTATCATACATAGAGACATGGAGATGGAGGGACTTCTTTTCAATTTATTATATACTGGTTCCCTGGGTGTGGAAGTGTTTGACCTTCAGTCTGGCCAGGGAGACCAAGTCACTTAGTTCCGAGAGTGAGTTTGGGATGATGTTAAGCAAAAAGCAAAAGAGAAAAAAAATTAAAAACAAGAAAAACAATTCCATAAATTGTCAAAGGCAATGGGATTTCTACCTGGTAACCAAAACCCATGATTATATTTCTGTTTATAGTCTAAGAAACGTCCCCAACTAAGAGACAGAAAACTCAAGGCTCATGCAAACTCGACTGTTTCTTTAAATGGTACCCAGACCCTAATCTATTACTATGAAACGACAACGCAGAGCAGATGGAAAGCATAATGCAGTTGCAGACCTGAAGCCTAATAGAGATGAACAATTCTTCAGTTAACAAGAGAATGAGGTGCAGCACAGACAGGGAAAAGACAGTTTACTCTGGAGAGACCTTACTGGGGAATGCATACGTGATTGCAAGTGAGCAGAGTTGAGAGTTTATTCCATGGCGTTTCAAATAGCACCCCCATGTCTTTCTGGGGTACCAAATAGGCCTCTGTCTATTACTCAGGATGAAGCTACAGGAAATCTGAAGACTTTAAGGCCATGGGCTATGGTTGGAGACAAACTACCCAGGATTTCAATGGGTTTTTAGCATAGAGTTCAGCTATTAGAAGGCACCCAAATAATTCTACACAAAGAGGAGATGAAGAGATGTTATTTCTCCTGACAAGTGATGGACTTATTTTTATTTTAATAATTTAAAATGTTTACCTTATAGACATTTCCGGACATATACAAAAGTAGTGAGACTAATACTACAAACCCACATTCCCCGCCAAACAGTTTCAATAACCAGCCATGCCTGTCACTCTTGTTTCAACGCATATTCCTTCTCTACGATTTTTCTTGGTATTTAAAATATATATATATATATTATTGATTTCAGAGAGAAAGGGAGAGAGAGAGAGAGATAGAAGCAACAATGATGAAAAAGAATCATTGATTGGCTGCCTCCTGTACACCCCACAACCCCGGCATATGCCCTGACCGGGCATCAAACAGTCATCTCCTGGTTCATGGGTTGAAGCTCAACCACTGAGCCACGCCAGCCGGGCTTTCTTGGTATTTTAAAGCAGTCCTGCTGAAGTGCTTTTTCTTAGTTTCCCTGTTTTTGTAAAATGTGCCTACTTCCCATGATTGATGTTGGGAAGAAAAGCTACAAAGTGTTATGCACAGAATCCTTCTTGAGGGAAGTACCATGCAAATGATCATTTTAATCCTTCTGTGTGGACACATGAAAACAATGGCAGAGGGTGTGCAAAGATGAGATGTTCATTGCCAAATGTGGGAACAGAATAAAACAGGACAGGAACATCAGTGGTTTTCAGAGATATGGCATTATTTTAAATATTGGCTACTGGAAAATATGAAACTTTTCCGACACACATTAACTGAAGTTAAGCAACAGAATTCTGTTTGGAGGCACAGAACTATGTATCCCAGAAAAAAAAAAAAATCTATCAGTGAGTCAATCCACATGTCAAGGCCTGGCTTTTTATTCGTAGTATTGCCCTATATGCACCACACCTCATTCCCCACAAGGCACTGCTGCTAGCTTCCAGGACGTTAAGACTCCCAGGGTGAATGCAGAGGAAGAACAGGAGAAAGATCCCAACAGAGTCAAAGAGGAGCGTATGTGAAAACACAAGGGAAGAATGTCACATGTGAATGCTTAGGAGATGCTGACTACCTGGCCCTGCTCATAGGCCGCACCACGGGGTGGGGTGGAGTTGGTGCTGCCTAGAAGGTAGTGCCCTCAGTCTGATGGTAACGCATAAACCAAGCATGTCAAACTCATGGCCCGCGGGCCACATGTGGTCCACAACGAATATATTTGTGGCCCAGCCAATATAACGGTATGTAAGAAACGTTTCAATAAAAGTTTCATAACTTAATTTTTACAATATCCTGTTATATATAATTATTAATAATGAACTACAATGTTTGCTAAAGACTGATTACTATAATCATGTTGCCTTCATTTCCCTTACGCGCAGGCGCATCATTTCTCTCTACTAATACCAAAAGCGAATATTTTAGCAGCTGATTGCCACATCATTAGTCTTGTACTGACTTGCTTGGTGTGCTCAACAGGAAATATTTCGCTTTCGGAGAACAAGAAAAATAGATTTATTTGTGTTATGTTTATTAATTTGTGCAGTTATTCAGTGTCTGGTAAGTTAATGTTCAAAAAATATTAATTTTTATTAAAATGTTCTATTATTCTATGTTAATGATTACTCACTTATTTCAGCCCTTTGTATTCAGCATGTCTCTATCGAAATAAACCTGTTTCTGTGAAAATTGAAGCTTTTGTTTTTGTGCGGCCCTTGTTAGCCTTTGAGTTTGACACGCTGGGCATAAAAAGTCCTAAAAAGGCTTGGGCAATGTGCAAATGCACCAACCACGCCTCAGCCTGGAGAAGATGATTTAAGCATGTAATGTGAGACTTCCTGTGCTTTGTGAACCTGAAGCCATATTCCATTGCTATTAAAATAGTACTACCTTCTGTTGTTTCTTAACGCAAGTTTCAGTTTAAGTCCAAAGTTCTTACTCTGTTTCTTAAGAAAATCTGCAAAAATCAAAACAATTCTTCTAGTTAACTCTCTGTCCATCAGGCCAGTGGTTCCTGGGTGACCACGCCCATAGTGTTTGTTCTATGGGCGCCTTTACCACCCTCTGAGGTGTCTGTCCTTGTAATATCAACATTAACACGTTCTCTGTCTCTCCCAAGGTCCACAAAAAGATATGATTGATTCCTGGATTTCTGGCCAGCTTTTACTAAATTTTCCACCCTAAAATGTGTCTTTATGTTTCAACTTAATGACATCAAGAATGTCTTGGAGTAGTCTTTTGGTTTTCAAAGCCAAAAAGGGAAGACAGAATTGTTTTAATAGAAAACATTCTGCAAGTCCTGGTGACCTATTGAAAAGTCTTCAGGATTCTCATAGCTGGTTATTTTCTAGCACTGGTTAGAAAACCACTAGAGTGAAAATAAGATTACTGTCATGTGCTCAAGTGTGAAATGGGTAAAGGCAGAAGGCCAGAGGAAGACAGAAAATAAAGCAAATGTACTAGAGAGAGAACTGGAATCTCTGGGACTGGGACTCGGGCATCTGCATCATCTTACCTGTGTTCCCAGAGGGATTCAGAGACACACCAACATTTACATCCCCCATGGCTGTCCCCACCTGCTTGGAGAATCGAAGAAGGAAATGATGATGAAACTTTGTGATCCTGGCAACATTACAAGGTGAGGACTTCAATGGAGACTCACTGTCCTTTGTAGAATAGAAAGGACCACTCACAGAGTAAGGTTAATTCCCCAAGTACCTTCCTATGACTCTGCCAGATTGCTCTTCACGTGGCCACTGAAAGTTTCATTATCCTGCAAAGGGCAGGGCGCAGGTAATGTTGCTCAGTTACTTCTGATGGTGATTACCCGAGGGAGCACAAATGGTCTGCAATGCGGCATTTCATCATGAGAGTCTCCTGAACCCATATACCCTGGCACGGTCATCACCACTAAACTTGCTAAGTATTCCCAACTCTCCTTAGGACTTGCACATCTTCAAGACTTCCACAACTGCTGGCTAATTGATTAGGACTTGGCCAGACAGCTCCAGGTGGCTAATTGGTAAAGCGATATCTCAAAGACGATTCATCTTTAATTATGGGCATTTGACATCTTTATGTGGGGTTTATGAGATATTTAATGTATTTTCACTAGACAGGCACTGAAGCCATATGGCAGCCTTGAATATGTAGAACAAATTGCGCCTAATGAAGTCTTATTTATTTATTCATTTCAGAATGGCAAGACATACTGTGAGGGCACTTTTTACAAGTTGAGGCTAGAAGTTCAAGAGTCAAAGTAGTAGAGAAAACATTCTTTACATAGTGCGTTAGGATGGATAGAGGATGACACAAGGGCTGACAGAGTCCAAGGAGCAAGAAGAGAAAGCAATCTCCATATTCCAAGAGGAAAATCCAAGACAAAATAAAGCAGGGCACTGATTGTGTGTCCTTGTTTTCACCTAAAACATCAGCTGGAACTACAGTCCCTCTCTTGGGTCCATTCAATCAATCGATTCAACAGTTACATAGAACCTATCCACACAGCAAGCCATATGGACCAAACTCAAAACAGGTTCACAGACACTTCAGTGGTGTATGAATGGGCATCCGGGACTCTGTGATTTTCCTAAAGTGAATGCAAAATCTGATATAGGAATTTTTCTGGAGAGCAGGTCCATAGCTTTAACAAGATCAAAAACCCCTTGACAAAAAAGGTTAAGAACCACAGAGCTCCATATCTAAGACCTGAGGACATACAAAGGCACTAGAGAGAGCAGTGACTGTCTCTCCCCACCCAGCCCTTTTACTTACAGGTATATATATATATTATATAATTCTGAAGAAGGGAGGCAAGAGACTTCATAAACTCCAGAGAATTTTTCAGCTATGATTCTCAGAAAATAATTTTTACTATCTGTAAGATCAAAAATGTCCTAAAGAAATACAACCCGACAGAACTTAGAACACAGAACTTAGAACACAGAACTTAGAATACAGAACCAGGAGAGACAGAACCTAGGCACAGAACCTACACAGAACGTTCTCTAGAGACAGAAGAACTTCGCTGGAGAGAACATGGCAAAAGATCCTGGACTGAACCTGACTACAGAAATTGGCAAGAGAACCTGACTAGAACCTGGTGACTGAACCTGGCTGGAGAACCTGGACAGAACCTGGCTGAAGAACCTAGCAAGGGAACATGGCTACAGAACTTGGCTGGAGAACCTGGAGAACCTAGCAAGAGAACATGGACACAGAACCTGGCTGGAGATCCAAAGCAGAACCTTTCTGGAGATCCAGACCAGAACTTGGCTGGAGATCCTGGCTAGGCTGCTGATCAACTGAACACTGTCTCCGTGTCCTTCCTTCTTTGCCGACTCCATCTACGCCTTTGGGAACCCCTGGACCTACTGGGGTTGGACCCTGGCAACATGACTCTTTTAAATGCATCAAGTTGAATCACAATAGCTTTGCAATTTTATACTCACCATTATCCACTAAAACATAAATAAACACAAATTCTTCTTTAAGACAAAAAAAAAAAAAAAAAAAAAAAAAGAAATACAACCCAAAGTGGGAGATAAATAAAAGCAGTTAAAATGAGATGGCCTGAGAAGGCTAAGGCCAGCTGCTTCCTATGCATCCTAAGCTAGAGCACATCATTTCATCAGCTCAAGAGGAAGGCATGACAACAGCATGTGGACAGAGCGGGCTTGCTACGAAAGACGCAAACAGGGGTGAAACACTTTCTGTTCCTCCTCACCTCTGGCTGTTGAGATAATGTTCTCACTAATTTGGCTTTCAGCCCATATTTCCACCTTATGTTTATTAATCAGTTTGAGATATATATATTGCAGGTTGTAAAGGGTTTCCCCCCTCCCCTCTGAACAAAATCTTTAATTTACCAGAGCAGACATTAAATACAATAAGATGAAAGCTCATAGAACATCTATCATTGAGCTATGTGTTCCAAGAAATTTGACATTGGGACCACCAATCTTTTAAGAAAAAGGTAACCCTTCACCTGACATTTGACAAAAACCTTGAGAAATTATAAAAATTAAGAAAATTAATAGCATAATAGGTTTAGTATTACAGTGTATATACCTTTGCCAATGAGATTAGATTTTTTATAGTCATTATTTTTTAATACATCAATCCATATAAACTGAAAAATAAAAATACTTGATTTCATATCATTTTTATGATGTTTGATGTTATAGCCTATTTAAACAAATATTGAAGTAACTATAGTGTACAGACTCCTTCAATTCATGCAGAAGGAACTTATCCCTAAGACCCCCCCAACATATTATATATATATCTAGGCCTAATTTTAAATAATTGAATTGCTCTATAAGACTGGCTATTAAAAAACCTACACTATCCCTCTTCCCTCTCCCTAACTCCTTTCTTCCCTGATTATTTTGGCATTTGCCTCCATATCTCTAAATCATATTCTTATATTGCTACTTAAAAAAAAGTCGAACTTTGAATTTCAAACCTTGACCACCCATTCTGAACATGACTCAAATCTCCTTCCTCCCCTACTCCTGTCTCCCATGTTCTCCTCTCTATCCCCTCTTCATCACAATACCATAATTGTTTTCGAATCAATATCCAGTGTTGACAATACTATACTATTTAAATGCTATATTCAGCATGGAGTCAACTACCCATCACAGTTCCTTTCGTGCATGGTTATTGTTTTTCCGAGAGGCAATAATTATCTTCTGTTTAAATTTGTCTGGTTTTCTCAATACTTATCACTAACTCAGCCCCAAACTTGTCACCAGTTGTGTAAATATACTCTGGAGATGTTCCATACTTCAGGTATTCGATCACTTTCACCTCCCTGGAGAAGCCTAGTCTGGAGCCTTGCTCTCAACTGTGCCTGGTGTACCCATTCCCAGATATTGTTTTGCCCTCTTCAGGAATACAGCTCCAGACATTGGCCATGGTGAATGCATGGCAGTTTCCCAAATGTGAGGACTGGGAGAGGGATCTGGGGATGATTGCTTCTCAAATTTTCCAACGATCTTCGTTATTTTAACTCAGCTACTAATATCTTGGGTCTGCTAATGTATTTCCCATGTGTCCCTCTGCTTTCTAGCTTCCAAAATTGAAGCACTGCCATTTTCCCTTGCTTTTTTTTTTTTTAAAGTTGGGAACAAATGTAGAAGTATGCATCCGATCTGCTTTTGAGAATATTTTAGAAATCAATCTTACGGAAAACCCAGGTAAATACATTAAGTAGACACTTCACCAACAGCTATTTTTAGACAGTAACCAATATACGCCTACCTGTAACTTAGAGGTAAATAAATGAGGCATATTCTTCTTCCAGTATATCATTGGCTAGATGACATAAATACTAGTACAGAATACGTTATGCCCAGTACCCTTTCCACTTAACCTCCCCCATTCTAGGCTTCTGCAGAGCACTGCCTTCTTGATGGTCTCTGGCTTGCTTTTAGGTCCCAAGTACCTGAGAATCGCTTCAGTCAATCAATAACTCTGTACTGCTCCATTACAGCTGATCAATATGGACAAGGATGATGCAATGAGGTGGAAGCGAGATGTTTTATTCAATCAACTTTTGGGTCTCTTCTATCGATCCCAATACTTGGAGGTATTTACAAAACTTCTATAGTCCTCTCATCTAGTTTTATTCCAGCTAGCAAAGTTGTTCGCATAAAACACCCGCAGGTGACTTTCTTCCTAGTTTCAGATTGAGCCCATCAGCACGAACCGATCTGGATCCTAGACTCATCTTTGCCTCCGCTTCTGTGATTTTAGGTAAATCATTATGACTATAGATATGTCTCACCTGTGCAATGGGCGTTGTTAAGGCTCACATACTGGCATCCCATGGTCAACTGGGATCAGCAGACATGGTGTGGCTCACACAAGAATTTTTTTTTGGGAATGTGACTGCCTTTAGTGGTGCTGGGAGAGGGGAAAGTACTGCCTAGTTTTCTGCAGTCACCAATATTTCTTATTATAGAAACATAACCAGGTTGCTTCCCAAATTTTTATGAATTTTCTGCTCCTTATAGGTAGTTGTGTGTTTTTTGCACAATGACTATTCTTTCATGTCCACTTAGCACTGACCTTTGAGTTTATGGTCATTGCCAAGAACGTTGGCCAAAATACTCCAGGATCCTGGGCATGGCAGAGTTAGGCTAGCTGTGTAACCACCCGAAATCAGAGGTAGAATGTTATAAAAGTGACCTTCCTCTCCTTCTATATGTTTGTGTATTTTCCTTTCACCAACATCCAAGAACTAGCTGACTCCTCTTTCTGTATTTTTCCATTTCCTAAATGGACATTAGTGTCAGCAATATCATAACCACCCACTTTCTTTTCTCCTATCTCACTTTATGTTTGTCATATTTAGACTATGCGCCCTCAGAGGGTAGGACGGTCTTGCTGGAGTTTTCATCTTTCCTTTCTAAATGTTTATTTGGATTACAATTTTTGCATTGCCACACAGCACGTTGACTGAAAACATTTCTCATTTTTATTTGGTCTTTGTTTTTTTGATTGTTTGTTTGTTTTTGTTTTTTTAGAGGTTATGGAGTTATGGAACATACTATGTGCTGAATTTTAGTACTTCTTGGAGCTTGGCCACTAGAAGGAAAATGAATGACACAGCAATAAGACAGTCTTTCCTAGCAATCTCCTCTGCACATCCTTGACCACCTTCTAGATCTTATAATCCAAAAGACAACAACAGTGATGTATATCCTGGATTACAGAGAGAAAAGAACACAGTGCAAAAACAGAACATACAAGGACAAAGAAGAGATAAAATATAATATTTATACCATGAACAGGCCAAGGGGTAATTGCATTAGTTGAATGTAATTAATGGGTAAGCAGGGGTCACAGGAGATTCAAGTTTAAAGCAAATGGAGCAGGGGTAAGCTATCACATCACTTATTAATTGACTGGGAAGCCAGGATTCACTGTTGGAATTCTGAAAACCACTTGAATGCAAGGAAAGAGTGTGAAGGAGAGAGGGCATGGAACAAAATAATTCTGAGGAGGATCTCCACTGTCATCTTGTAGTAGCAGCTTTTATAAGTTATCTCACTGTGATGACTTGCTAGACAAAGTAGATGGTCAACTGGTCAGCCAGAGAGAAAGGATGGTACAGCTCCGAGTTAAGGAGACCAGGAGAGGGAAGCACTCCAGGATGTCCCTATGATGAGCTTTCCCTATGGTGACAACTGTGAAACAGATGCCAACACAATGCCTTAAAGAAATCCAGCATTCAGGAACCACCGCCCCCCACCCCCACCCCTGCCCCCAGCCCCATCCCACCCAACAATGAGTCATAATAGGCAAGGCAGATACATAGATGGGAAAATAGGGAACCTGCCTCAAAGAATACATCCTATGGAAATAGGGCTGGGTGTCATAGACGTGGACATAGTCCTGGAAGCAGGGGCAATTGTCTTCAGGAGGTCATCATCAAAGGGAAATAAATAAGGCCTGGAACCACGATATGAAGAGTGGTTGTGATGTGTTCAATGCTTACTTTGTGTGCAACATTTTCTTGGAACTCTGTGTAAGCTATTTCATTTCTTAACAACAATCAGTGATAGTTAACGTTTATTTAGTACTTTCTAAATTCCAGGCTGATATCATTTCATTTAATCCTTACCCCCATGGTATGGGGCAGGCATTGCATTTTCTGCCTTGCAGATGAGGAAGTACCTGAGGGAAGTTAAGGAATCAGCAAATAACCAAGTGAGTATGTAGTTAGTTATAAGGGTGGCATGACACAAACCTATTGTTATGAGAGAAAGGGTAGTTTTAGAAGAATGTGAAGGAAAATAAAATATTTTGGCCATAGACCAAGTAGCAAAAAAATCCCACCAGTAAAATAATTATTCTGTGAGGTTTCTTGCACATGATATTTGCAGTTTTTTAAAATGGATGCTTTTGATGGGAGAAAGGACAATATAACAAGGAAGAATGTTTATTCCACCCACAGTCAGAACAATTTTTTTTGTTTTATACACTATGAAGTATCATATAGACAACACAAAATGTAGCATATATCTAATAATGATAATTGTACATCTATTAATAGCTTTGAAGATCTTATACAAGCCCATCCTTGTGCTCATCCTCCATGCTCCCCTTAGTACCAAAATTCTGAATTTTGTGTTAATCATTTCCTTAATTTTCTTTACAATTTACATATATGTGTATTTTAAATATAAATTAAACATTTCCTCTTATGAACTGTATGTAAACTTCATATAAATGGACAGATACTCTGTATTTATTCTTCTGTGATTAGTTTTTTTGTTTAACATTCTTCATCCATGTGGGCACACAGAGAAAAGGCCCATTTGTTTTCCTGCTGTATAAGAGGCCATTAAATTCATTTATCCATTCTACATCAAAGGATAATTGGTTAATTTCCAGTTTTCTGTTATTAAAATCAAAGCTGCTATGAATGTTCTGGTCCATGTCTCTCAGGATACAAGTTACTTACATTTCTCAAGAAGTTCCTAAATTTTGTTGAATGGAAGTGATGACCTAGCATCCTCATGTTGTTCCTGATTTTCAAGGAGCTTTAAAAAATATTTCACCATTGAATGTGATGTTTACCATTTATCAGGTTAAGTAAGTTCCATTCTATTCTGAGTTTGCTAAGAATTTTCATGAATGGTTGTAGAATTTTATTGAATGATTTTTTGATATGTATTAAGATGACATACATGTTCCTTTTCTAATCAGTTGATATGAGGAATTACATTAAATAGTTTTCTAATAATGCTTCTAGGGATAAACAAAAATTTATGATACATCATTTAAAAACCCATTGCTTAATTTGGTTTGCAAATGTTCTTTTTACTTGTTAATGTTCTAGATATTTGAATGGTGTCTGATTTTATTTCCTTATACTGTGTGTCAAGTTTTAGATCCAAGGGTAATATTGGGCTTGTAGAAAAAATTGGAACTATTCCCTCTTTTTTTTTTTCATTGTCTAAAAGAGTTTGTATATTTTGGAATTGAATATTTGGTGTAACTTATATGCATAATCTTCTGGTCTTGTGTTTTCCAGTAGAAATAATGTTAAATTACTGATTTCATTTTCTTCATGGTTATAGGACCATAATTCTTTCCATGGTTATAAAATCATCTTTTCTATTTATTTTCTAAAATTAGTTTTGATAACTTATATTTATAGAATGTTCATTTTATCCACATTTTAAAATTTATCTACATAAATTTATAATTTGGCCTTGTTATCAATTAACTTCTTGTACATTTAGAAGTTGTATATTTATTTTTATAATGTCTTTTTTTGTCATCAATCTTGTTAATTCATTATTCTTTTCAAAGAATGAACTTTTGATGTTGGTGAACCTCTCTCTTTTTTGGTTTTCTCTCTTATTAGCATTTTTAAAAAAATATATATTTTATTGATTTTTTACAGAGAGGAAGGGAGAGGGATAGAGAGTTAGAAACATCGATGAGAGAGAAACATCGATTAGCTGCCTCCTGCACACCTACTGGGGATGTGCCCACAACCCAGGTACATGCCCTTGACCGGAATCGAACCTGGGACCTTTCAGTCCGCAGGCTGACGCTCTATCCACTGAGCCAAACCGGTTCGGCAGCATTTTTTAATCTTAATTTTTTCCATTATATCTGGGTTTACTTTGTGGCTCTTTTCCCAAATTTTAAAGTTAATGATTAACACACTACATATTTTTCTAATATAGACATTCAAGTCTATAAATTTCTCTTTAAGTACTACTTTAGCTTCATCTCACATATTCTGCTAAGTAGTACTTATATTATCATTTAATTTCCATTATTATTTATTCTTTGACCCTTAGGTTATTTAAAAGTGGATTTTTAAATTTCCATATGCATGGATTTATCTTTTTATAACAGATTTGTTTATAGTCTGTATGATAAAATGCATTCTTTAACATTTGTTGAGACTTGCTTTATACCCTAGAATATGATTAATTTTAATAAATTTTTCGTGTCTCCTTCCAAAGGAATTTCTACTCTCTAATTGTTGGAACAGTATTCTACATAAGTCCTTGAAGTCAAGCTTATTCATTATGTTATTATAGTTTTCCATATTTCACTGAAAACTGTAAGTAAAAATTTCCTACTTTGATGTAAATTTTTATATTTCTCATTGTAATACTGTTAATTTGTTTTTCATATTTGAAGCTATATGTTCATTACATATAAACTCAACATTATTACAATTTCCTGAGGAATATTAACTCTTAAGAAAATTCCACATACTGATTTATTCCTGGCATATTATTTTTGTTTTTAATTCTATTTTTATTTGATATTAGTATATATATATATATTTTTAAATATATTTTATTGATTTTTTACAGAGAGGAAGGGAGAGAGATAGAGAGTTAGAAACATCGATGAGAGAGAAACATCGATCAGCTGCCTCCAGCACATTTCCCACTGGGGATGTGCCCGCAACCCAGGTACATGCCCTTGACCGGAATCGAACCTGGGACCTTTCAGTCCGCAGGCTGACGCTCTATCCACTGAGCCAAACCGGTTTCGGCTGATATTATTATATTAATGAAGGCTTTCTTTAGGTTCATGTTTTCCTAGAATACCTTTCCCCCCCACCTAATCGTTACTTTCAACCATTGTGTGTCTCTTATAAACACATATATAGTTGGATTTTGTCTGATAGAGTGTGTGTGTGTGTGTGTGTGTGTGTGTGTGTGTGTGTGTTTTAATCTAGTTTGACAATATCTGCCTTTTAATAGGGAAGAGTAATAAATTGCATTGATATTTGTTATAGAGATATCTGGATTCATTTCTACAAGTTTATTTTGTGGTATCTCTTCCCCTTTTCCTGTATTTCTTCTATTACTACTTTTCTTTCTTGATTTTGTGAGGATTTTTTTGGGGAAATTTTCTCTCTGTTTGCAGTTCTTTTTTTCCTCTACAAGCTTAGAAATTATAGATATATGCACCTCCCATCACTTGGAGCCAGGAGAAACAAGTCTTATGTGGTGTGATAGTCCTCCCCCCACCCCCCCGCTGCCCTCCCCCCACACACACAAAAAGAAATTCAACTAAGAGTGTCACTCTTTGGGCTCTTGCTTTTTGGATTTCTGTAAGGACACCAGTTTCAGCCTCCCATGCTGCTCAAGGTCCAGGCTTCCACTCCTGCCCATCTCTCTCCCACAATGCATAGCTCTAAAACCTAAAACACAAAATGCCAGCTCTAGGATTTGCTTATCTCTGTGAAGTAGAGCTATTCTGGATGCCTTTTTAAAAAATATTTTTATTTTTGGGCGCAGGTCTGGGGCGGGGCGGGGGCGCGGGGGGAGGCGGAGCCGATGGGTTTGAGGCGCCCGGAGAGGGGGGGCCCAGGGAAGTGGGGGGGCCGGGCGGTGGCAGTGATGACGCTGGGAAGGGGCGGGAGCGGGTGGCGGTGTTGACGCCACTCCCCGCAGCCGCGTTACAATGGACAGGCGGCCTCTGACCTCATGGCTGGTCTGGAAGCGGGATGAGAGGCCTGAGCCGCTCAAAGCTTTCGGGCGGGCGGGCGGGCGGGCGGGTGGGGGGTGGGGGACTCCGGCTGCGCACCATCGATGTTGAGGGAGTTCCCACCGACTGGGGCTTCGCAGTCCGAACGTTACCAAACTGGAGCGAAGGCGACGGGAGAACAGGCCTCGGAAAACCATGGCTGCTGCTAAGGGAATGGCCATCGGCATCGACCTGGGCACCACCTACTCATGCGTGGGCGTGTTCCAGCATGGCAAGGTGGAGATCATCGCCAACGACCAGGGCAACCGCACCACCCCCAGCTACGTGGCCTTCACCGACACCGAGCGGCTCATCGGGGACGCGGCCAAGAACCAGGTGGCCATGAATCCTCAGAACACTGTCTTTGATGCTAAACGCCTGATTGGCAGAAAAATTTAATGATCCTGTAGTACAATCAGATATGAAACTATGGCCTTTTCAAGTAATCAGTGAAGGAAGCAAGCCCAAAGTATTGGTATCCTACAAAGGGGAGAAAAAGGCTTTCTACCCTGAAGAAATCTCCTCTATGGTGCTGACTAAGATGAAGGAGACTGCGGAGGCTTTTTTGGGCCATTCCATCACCAACGCTGTGATCACTGTGCCAGCCTATTTCAATGACTCTCAACGCCAGGCCACCAAGGATGCAGGCGTGATTGCAGGTCTCAATGTGCTAAGAATTATCAATGAACCAACAGCTGCTGCCATTGCCTATGGCTTAGATAAAGCAGGTCAGGGCGAGCGACAGGTCCTGATCTTTGATCTGGGTGGAGGCACATTTGATGTGTCCATCCTGACCATAGATGATGGGATTTTTGAGGTGAAGGCCACGGCCGGGGACACCCACCTGGGAGGGGAGGACTTTGACAACAGGCTGGTGAACCACTTCGTGGAGGAGTTCAAGCGCAAGCACAAGAAGGACATCAGCCAGAACAAGCGAGCCGTGAGGCGGCTGCGCACCGCCTGCGAGAGGGCCAAGAGGACCCTGTCGTCCAGCACGCAGGCCAACTTGGAAATTGATTCACTTTATGAAGGCATCGACTTCTACACGTCCATCACTAGAGCCCGGTTTGAAGAGCTGTGTGCAGACCTCTTTAGGGGCACGCTGGAGCCTGTGGAGAAGGCTCTTCGAGATGCCAAGATAGATAAGGCGAAAATCCATGACATTGTTTTAGTGGGGGGCTCCACCCGCATCCCCAAGGTGCAGAAGCTGCTGCAGGACTACTTTAATGGCCGTGACCTCAACAAGAGCATCAACCCGGACGAGGCGGTGGCCTACGGGGCGGCAGTGCAGGCGGCCATCCTGATGGGGGACAAGTCTGAGAACGTGCAGGACCTGCTGCTGCTGGACGTGGCGCCCCTGTCGCTGGGCCTGGAGACAGCCGGGGGCGTGATGACGGTCCTGATCAAGCGCAACTCCACCATCCCCACCAAGCAGACACAGATCTTCACCACCTACTCGGACAACCAGCCGGGGGTGCTGATCCAGGTGTTCGAGGGCGAGAGGGCCATGACGAGGGACAACAACCTGCTGGGGCGCTTTGACCTGACTGGAATCCCTCCTGCACCCAGGGGAGTTCCTCAGATCGAAGTGACTTTTGACATCGACGCCAATGGCATCCTGAACGTCACCGCCATGGACAAGAGCACCGGCAAGGCCAACAAGATCACCATCACCAATGACAAGGGCCGCCTGAGCAAGGAGGACATCGAGCGCATGGTTCTGGATGCTGAGAAATATAAAGCTGAAGATGAGATCCAGAGAGAGAAAATTGCTGCAAAAAATGCCTTAGAATCCTATGCTTTTAACATGAAGAGTGCTGTGAGTGATGAAGGCTTGAAGGGTAAGATTAGTGAGTCTGATAAAAAGAAAATTCTGGATAAATGCAGTGAGGTTCTTTCGTGGCTGGAGGCTAATCAGCTGGCTGAGAAAGATGAGTTTGATCACAAGAGAAAGGAACTGGAGCAGGTGTGTAACCCAGTCATTACAAAACTCTACCAGGAGGGATGCACCGGGCCCGCCTGTGGGACTGGGCGCGCACCTGGGAGGGCTGCTACGGGCCCCACCATTGAAGAAGTAGACTGATCTTATCTGGAGCTGGAGGGTCCTAGGATGAATTTGTTCCCTTCATCTTCAAGCATTGTTATGACTTTTGAATTGACTGGACCTGAACCTAAGTTACCATCGTTTTGGAATTCTAATGGAGGAGTCTCATGTGCCATCTTTTCACACTCCAGTGTCCCATTTCTGACTTTGGAATCAGACTCTTAGGAAAACTAGGCCCTTCTCTGAACCATTTGATGAATCTGTCTGTTATTTAGTTCCAGCCTCACCAACTTTTTTCTTCCTGTGTGGATGGTTATTTGTCACTCAGTAAATTTGTTCCTGAAACAAATTTCTTCTGGTATCTTTAGACTGTGAGTGTATCTTGAAAAGAAAAGGAAAGTTCATGGAGAGAGCATGTGTGGTCTGATTGTGAGCTAATTGTGAACGATTAAGTTGGTAAGGACAAAGTATTTGACATTTCATGAGCTAATTGTTTCAAGGAGGAAGATGCCTTGCCCATCAGGCACTTTCAGCCCCAGCTGGAGCAGTTGCTAACTGATTACTACTTATATTCAATGATAGACTAGGGTCAGTGGTTCTCAACCTTCCTAATGCTGCGACCCTTTAATACAGTTCCTCATGTTGTGGTGACCCCCAACCATAAAAAAAAAAAATAAAAAAATAAAAAAAAAAATAAAAAATATTTTTATTTTTAATTAATTAATTATGTTAATCCGCACCCAAACATATTTTTCCATTGATTTTTAGGGAGAGGGGAAGGAGAGGGAAAGACAGAGAGAAACATTGACGTGAGAGAAACAAATGGATTGGTTGCCTCCTGCATGAGTCCTGACCAGAGCCCAGGGAAGGGAGGAGCCTGCAACCAACACAGATGACCTTGACTGGAATCGAACCTGGGACCCTTTGATCAGCAGGCGGACGCTCTATCCACTGATCAAAACTGGCTAGGGCAGTATTTTTTTCATTGTTTTTAGATAGAAAGGGCGAGGGATAGAAAGATAGAAACATCAATGAGACAGGCACATCATCGATCAGCTGCCTCCTGCACATCCCATATTGGGGATTGAGCCTGCAACCCAGGCATGTGCCCTGATCAGGAATCAAACCGGTAACCTCTTGGTTCCTGGGTCAGCACTCAACTGCTGAGCCATACCTACCAGGTTGGATGCTTTTTGATTTTGTTCTATCTATCTATCTATCTATCTATCTATCTATCTATCCATCATCTATCTATCTATCTATCTATCTATCTATCTATCTATCATCTATCTACCTATCACCTATTTACCATCTAGCACAGCCGTGGGCAAACTACGGCCCGCGGGCTGGATCCGGCCCGCTTGAAATGAACTAAAAAAAAAAAAAAAAAAAAAGACCGTATCCTTTTATGTAATGATGTTTACTTTGAATTTATATTAGTTCACACAAACACTCCATCCATGCTTTTGTTCCGGCCCTCCGGTCCAGTTTAAGAACCCATTGTGGCCCTCGAGTCAAAAAGTTTGCCCACCCCTGGACTAGAGTGTTTAAGTGCAAACTGAACATCTAGCCATTCATCTTGCTAGAAGACTAGGCTTTGGTTCTGATGCAATCATTTCCTAATGTTGTTTTGACAGGTTTATGCAAGTCTGGGACAAAGGGGGAAAAGTAATATATTTGATTTGTATGTCTCCTGAAAAATTTGAAGAATTCTGCTCTCAGATGATATTTAGGGATCAAGAAATCAAAAGAATTAATCCTAATAAAATGGTTTACTTACACTATGTATATTATTTTCATAGTCTCACTTTATTTAATCTTGTAATGACTCCATAGGTTATTACTATCCTCATTTTATAGATGAGATGTCTGAGACCACATTTTAAGGTTTTTAAATTACTGAATTGTGATTCAAACTTTTGCCTGTCTCATTCCAGAGCCCATGCCCTTTATCCCCAAATCATGCTGCCTTGCCTTCAACAGAGAGCTCTGAGGGATTCTTTTCAGAGCTGGTAGGAACAATCCCAGTTAGGCTTTCACTGGTAATTTTTATAGCAAACAATGCAGCTATTTACCCAGTATTGGTCAGAACTCTGCTAATTGCTAGCACTCATTCTGTTGGCAAGCATGCTATTTATCAACTCCAAAAGGAGTCCAGATTGTGGGAAAACATAAACAAATGCTTTCAAAGCCAAACCTTTGCTTGGGTCCTAGTGTCAAGCAATTTTTGTTTTTAATTACCATTTTTACTTTTGACCAAATATCTCATATTTAACACCCTATAAACCTCTGAGAGTAATTAAGCCTTTCAAAAAACCAACAAAAAACCTCCTAATGTCAGTTCCCATGCTAAATGTCATAAAATCATGAGTCTGTTTATGCAAGAGCATATGTGGCCCTGCAGGCTAAGCCTAGGCTGTTATCAGAGGCCACCTTGCCAGGGCTAATGGATGACCCAAGAGTGTCATAGATAAGCCAATCTTATTTTATGTCTGTGCTTTCTCACTTGGGACCTTACACAGGCAACAGGCTCGGTCAAGGCTCTCTGTGTCTTCCCACATGTCTCCCTTCCCCTAGCTGAACTTGAATGTCTAAGGTGGGTCCAGGAGAGCTCCAGTATCTGAGTGGCTTAGAGAACAAACCACACAAAGCACGCGGGCATGCTTTCATTGTCACTGGCTGCCTCACCACTGAAACACAACCATTTCTACTTAAAACCAGGTTGGAAGCAGCATAACCAGAGACAGTTCACTCTGGAGCTATATGGGAAGGGGTTAGAGTTCGGATCACTATAATTTGGAGGTTAGTGATCACAAATGCAAAACCAAGTCAGGCAGGTTTTCTCTTCCGAGGCTTCATACATGATCAAAGGGGCCCATGTGGCAGTATAAAGGGAAGGGAAGGGAAGTAGGGTGCATTGTTTCCATTACATGTAGCCGTGTGTATATGCAACATGGTGCATAAGATCTTGCCATACCCCAGGTTACCAAAGGCTGTGCTAAATCCTTCTTTGTGCAAAGTTGGCCCCAAAATACACTTTAGAAAAAAAACAAAGTATTAGCATGCTCTCCCAGTGGGTGTCTCTAGCTCTGTTGTGAAAATGAAATGGGTGTGTTTATATAATCTGGGAATTTAGGGGAAAAAATTACACAATTCTGTGTAATTTTCCCCTAAGAGTTGAAATTGAACAAAAATCAAGTGCACATCTGGGGCTGGAGCTGCTTTAACCTCTGATGCAAAAATGGAGATGAATTCCAAGTGATCAAAAAGCTCAACAGTGCTCACCCCTGACAATTTTTTTCCTGTTGGAATGAAAAACATAACGTTTTTCCAAAATATAAATTGCAATCATCTGGTGTTAGTTTTATTATTTTTAAGACCTTCCACTGATCAGACCAATAGTCTTTTATTACTGATTGAATACACACGAAAATAAAAAAATACCCTAACACCTTCCAATCCTTTAAACTGGAATGGATATCTACATGAAACTGGGGTGTGCCCTGGTGTATTTTAATATTAGGGAATAACCAAACATTACCATCTTCCCGTTAATGTTTGTGATGAAGATTCATAGGAAATGGTTACATGAGAAGTGGTGCAAACACGGTGTCTCTTTAAACTTGGTTTGAATCACCCATTTCTGGTCCACATTTGAATTATGGTTTGAACTGTGGCAAAGACTGTAGCTGTCAGATACAGAACCAAAACAACTAATTCTCCCACCATTTCCTTGCTTTGACATTGTGGGGTGCACTGTCAGTGCTCTCTATATGTCAGAGGGAAGAAATAGAAAGTTGATTTTAACACTGTAATCTGGACATGAGTATTTGATGCATTTCTTGAGTCCCATGTAGCACAAATCCTGTTCCCTGTGAGACTGAGATTTGTTTCTTTTTGGGGCAGTTTGGCCTGTGGCATTGACTTTCACCAAAGAGGTGGGTGTTTAAGACAACATGAGCACAGACTACAACACACTCAAACACACAGACATACCTGACTTGCCTTGGCAAGTTTCTCATCTGCAAATATTTCCCTTCTGAAGAATGCTACTGAGACTCAGAGTTGACCCCTAGCCCTTTCTCTCCACCTGTACATGGGACTGTGGTGATGAAGGGCGGGGGGCGGGGGGCACAATAAATGCTTGCAGGCTTTGCTCTGTTGCAAGTACCCACGTAAACCACAAAATCAATAGACATAACATTTTCTTTAGCTGAGCAAGGAATTCCGAAAGCAAGTCCCTGTGTAAATGATAGCACAGTGTCTTCATTCTTAGTCAAAATATACTTCTGAGTCCAGTTGTTATGGTGTTACAACCAAAGCAAAACCTCCCCCTGGTGCCATCTTGTAGCCAAGCAACTCACAGAGCAGCACAATCACTCAAAGCACATTGGGCTTATCTCCAATCAGCGCATCGCCCACTCTCTGCTACAAGAGCAAGGATAAACTTGAGTTCCAGATAGAATCAAGGACAAAATTGTTGTCATTGATACCTCCTGGGTGAGATATAGCTCTCGACAGGAATGTGGCAAAGGTGGCCGGGATGCTGCTGATCGTATTTAATGACCTGGAGGGGGCTATGACACTGAACTATCAAGCTTAGGAGAAATAAAAAATTGTAGCCCTGCTTCCTAAAGCAAGCCCCAAGCACCAGCAACAGGAAAGAAAGGGCTCAAGCATTCTTCAGAAATGAGAAGCAGCTAGTTGGATCCTAGCTTCTAGGAAACAAACATAAATGGGGACAGGAGGTTATTTTCTCATTAGGCAACTGAGGCATCTCAGCTACAGTACCACCTATGTACTGTGCCTCAAGCACTTTTAGGGGGAGGGGGAGGTCCTCTAGAAATGCAGTTCTTAATAACTTCAGGCTATCTTAGACACTGCACAGGGGCAGGGATCTCCATTCTGTCGGTTGAAGTGGCAAAGGTGTACATTCGGGGTCCCCAAGCAGAAACTACAAGGCCACCCTCCTCTGGCCCATGTTAATGGGTACATCCTCATCATAGTCTTAGCCAGCGGTTCTCAACCTGTGGATCGCGGCCCCTTTGGGGGTCAAACGAGACCATCGGAAAACACATATATAATTACATATTGTTTTGTGATTAATCACTATGCTTTAATTATGTTCAATTTGTAACAATGAAAATACATCCTGCATATCAGATATTTACATTACGATTCATAATAGTAGCAAAGTTACAGTTATGAAGTAGCAACGAAAATAATTTTATGGTTGGGGGTCACCACAACATGAGGAACTGTATTAAAGGGTCGCAGCATTAGGAAGGTTGAGAACCACTGGTCTTAGCAGTACCTTGTGTCTCTACGAATACCTTGTATTGTTAAAACTCATTCATGTGTGATCTACATTCAATTTCAAAAACAGTTAGTGGTGGTAGTAGGGCAAATACCATGATTTCCCTTGAACAAATATGGAAACTGAGGCACTGAGGTCAAGGGATTAGGTTATTCTAGAATTGAAAGGGTCCTAAGAGAACTCATTTAGGCCTCTGTTTATCAGATGAGGAAACAGAGGATGAGAAGGATCACATGGTGAGTTAGTAAGAGAGAGAACAGATTCCACAGAGACTCGGAATCCAGTGCTCATTTAAAATGTAGCATGACACACATCTAGAGAGGAGGTCCGCTCCCTTCGAGGATGTTCCTGTGTGCAGTGGCTGGAGGCCCAGCAATGCAAAAGCTCCAAGGCAGGGACTCCTTCTCTCTTGCTCACCATTTTGTTGTCAGTTCCTAGCACAGAGCCCAGTTGTGCCAGGTAGGCAATAATGCCAGGTGAATGAGTGCGGGTCTTCTAATTAGGTACTAGGCCTTTTAGGAGTAGATTGCTGACATTTGGCATAAAGTGACAATCTCTAAACCAGAAAGAAGAGAGGATATATCATCTACATGCCAGTTGTCTCTACAAATGATGTCATTCACCTAGAAGTCGCTTAGAAACTTCAGTTGGGTGGGTAGGGGTTCTGAACCAGGCCTAAGACAAGCTGCTAGACTACTGTGAGTAGCAATAACCATGGTGACCTTAACTACAGACTCTACTGCTGAGTATGATGTTATGAATGGTTAAGAATGCTCCCCAAATTTCTAAACCACTTTCTCCTCTATCCTCCCCAAAATTGGCTGATCATCCATTTTTCTACATTACAGGCTACATTATGGTCCTCACCAGGGGGTCATTTCAAACTACAGTTTACCCTTGAACAATGTAGGGGTTTAGGGCACTGAACCACTTCACACAGTCAAAAATCCGCATATAACCCTTGACTCCCCCCAACTTAACTACTAATAGCTTATTGTTGATCAGAAGCTTTACCAATAACCCAAACTGTCAATTAACACATACTTTGTATGTTGTATTATGATATATTCTTATAATAAAGCTAAAGAAAAGAAAATATTAAGATAATAAAAAATACATTTATAATATTTATTGAAAACATCCATGTATAAAGTGGACCCATGAGGCTCAAACCCCCTTGTTCAGGGTCAACTGTGTGTCTCCTCTCCTACCATTTAGGTAGAGAAAGCCACTGTTACACACAGGAGTTGTATCCTTCAGGAGCTTTTGGCAGAAGTGAGGTCAATACAACTGAAGAAAGCCATTCATGATGTCAGTTTTCACACAAGTTACTTGGAGAAAGGAATGAGCCATTGGAGCTGAGTGACAGTAGATGGTAATAGCCTAATTTGTCTTGGTTACAGTTTATTGGGTCCTTCACTTCTTTGTGACCATATGGTCTAAGTAAAAATGATTACTTCCTTTTTCCGGAGAAGAAATCAAGGTCTGGAGCGGCTACCTCACATCTCAAGGTCAACATCTGGGAGGGCTTGAACTCCAGGCTTCTCTCTTGTTCTTCCCATCTTCCTCAGGACATGAGGTCCAAGGAAGGTAAGGACTTTCTTCCTCTGACCTTTCTCTATAGGCCAGTGTGAAGGTTGCCTGCTGAGCAGGTGGAAAGCTGGGCTCCAGCAGCTGCCTTTTCCTTCCATGGTCCAAAGAACTTCTGTGTAAACCCAACCTGTCAGTCTCCTGCCATTCATTTCTCTTGCTTTACAAACATACACTATGTTACTCTAAGCTTGCAGAAATTTAAAGTTGAAATTCAAATGAACCCTGGCAGTAAGTAAATGCTGTAACTATAGGGGAGCTTTTTATTCTTTATGACATAAAGAATAATAATATTTGAAATAATACAATTCAAACATGATTGGAATTGGCTGAAAGGACAGGAATTGGCATTTGGATGCTTCAGTCAACACCATCCAGACTGGAAATTCAGGGACGAGGTGCAAGTTTTCAAAGCAAATATGACTATTTTTAGCATGCAGACTGTTTTCATTAGCTGTGGTTCCCTGCAACCTTTTATTTTTATTTTTATAGTAGCCAGATATATATATTTTTATTTTTTCCCCTTTAAGCATATCATTTAAGCCTAAATTAAGCATCAGGTAGGAGCTGGTCAACTGCTCTCATGGATAAAATACATGAACAATAAAAATTCAATGAGCCTAAATACATCACAAATAAAACCTAGTTCTGAGTGTGGTTGCGTGTGGAATTCCACTTTATCTTGATGTCTGGCGGGGGCTCACGGAGAAAAGCACACAGCGCTCCTTCTCTAGCACTTCCCCTTGAGAGAATGTTGTCTCTGCGTAAAAAGAAGATACTGCTTTCCAGACACCTTTAGATCTTCCTCCTGATGTGTTAATGGCACCTTTTGGGACATCAATCAACAAATATGGTTTAAGCTCTTGCTAGGAGGTCACAACCACACCAGGCATGCAAGGGATATAAAATCCTAAGTGAGAGGTTCTTATTCTCTAGGTACTTAACGGGTAGTTTTGAACAGTGAGCACATAGCCCAAATGGTCTATTTCTTGCTGCTAAACCCATGAAAGAGGCTGCTAATCCATCACAGCATCCTTCTCGTAGACTCTGTAAGCGGCCTTGTGATTGTCCTCTGACCAGCCATACCCAACCCGAAACAGCACGTGAGATGCAGCCCATGGACCATACCTGAACTGATTTGTGAGACAAAGGAAAAGACAAGAGTAAAAATGACCAAGCACTAAACTCTTGGGAAGGGAGGTAGGTACATCTTCAACCCCAGTGATGACCTTCTCTAAAGAGGAAGGGTTGCCACTGGGTCTTGTTCAAACGGCTAGAACTGGGGAGAGATGGAGGAAAACAGAGGAACAGATGCCAAAGAGTAGATGTGTGGACAGAGGAAATGAATATGGAATATGAATATGAATATGGAAAAGGGGTTAGAGAGTAGGGTTCATTATCTGCCCATTTCATTCAGAAACTTCCCCTACTACGGTATATTTCCATTCATAAGTTCTAACCAATGGTATCTGGTCTGTGGATGCCTGCTGGCACCCAAAAGTGAAATGTATCATATTCTGGAAGGTGTGTGAGCTCATTTTCAAAGAACAAAGATGACTCTGAGTCATACTTTTTGTGCCAATAAAATGGGTAAACTAAAGGTGACTTTAAAATACTGCCAAATCATCCCTCCACCAAGCTCATTAAAGAAAGCCTCCCCAAATACAGTCCTCTGGATTCATTATGAGCAACTCAGATGGTTACTTCTTGCTCCCCTGGATGAGAAAATGAAGGAAGTTCCAGGTTTCTTGCACTTCTTGAAAACAGATGAAAGAATAAGCCGATCTCCGCCTTTTACAGTTGGGGTGTGTACCTGGCTCGAGGTAGAACTGGCTAGGATGACCTCGTATCTTCCCTTCAAGCAATAGCATTCTATACATTTTCACACTGAACTGGACAAGAATCAGCATATCCTGTTTTGAACATCTGCACAATTAGATTGAGGAATTACTCTGGCTGCCTGATCTTTATCCCTAAGGAGTGTGAAATGGTTCCTCTTATGTTTTCTATCTAAGGGAAATGATGGTGTAAAATTCATTAAATTCTCCTGAAATTGCCGGAGGGGACAAATATATACTCAGCATCATTGTCTTCTAGAAAATAGGCTTTGGAGAATCTTAGAGAAGTACTGGATAACAATTCATCTGTTGCTGAAAAGGACATGATCACAGGCGGATAAATGACCTGGCCAAAGTTCCTCCTAATTCCCATGTGGGTGCAGAAGTGTGTGGACGGGCGCCATACCCTATTATATTCAGGCAGGCGCCTTCTGATATCTGACTCCATTTCTCTGCTCCTAGCTATGTTTGTTTAGGAAGGTCAAAGAAAGAGCTTGGAATATCAGTTGTAGGAATGTACTTCGGGACTGGATCTCCCAAATCTGAGCAGTTTGTAAATCCATTTTGCCCAAACTGCACAATGGGCACTCACGAGTCTTGCATCAACTTTCCATCAGATATCTGCTAGCCCCATGATATAGCAATCTTGCAACCTGGGAGAATATAGGGATTTTTTTTAAAGGAGTGGGCAAGCAGAAAAAGTCCAACAACCCATCTAGCAGCTTGAAGGTTTGTTGTATTTAATAAACTATGATGAATGTTGGCATTAAAAAATAAGTAACTCATATTCTCTCAGGTCACTGTGGCATCAACAGTCTTCCCTGTAAACCTTTTCCCTATTCCATCTATAATAACTGGTAGCTGACTCTGAGAAAACGCTTGTTGTAGAAAGACATGGCATGGCTGGTGGTATCACTGTGGTGCCTGAGTTGGCATTAAAAAATAAGTAACTCATATTCTCTCAGGTCACTGCGGCATCAACAGTCTTCCCTGTAAACCTTCTCCCTATTCCATCACCATCCCTCCAAAGGGGACCTACCAATTTGAATGGCACACTTGAAAACCTGTCCCACTACCGAGGATGGGCACAGTGGAAATGGCACAGGTTTTGGAGACAACAAGGCTTAGTTTCAACACCAGATCAGCCTGTTTCTATGCGACAACAGGCAATTTCTTTAATTTGTTCAGTCTTGGCTTTCTTGTCGATAAGCTGGGAATGAGAATTTACCAATGTCACAGAGTTATTGCAGAGATGGTCTGGTATCTGGCACAGGGTGCATGGACAATAACTGGTAGCTGACCCTGAGAAAACCCTTGTTGGAGACTTGGAGAAAGACAGGCATGGCTGGTGGTATCACCGTGGTGCCTGAGTTTGGTGGCTGGGATTAAGCCTACGTTAGAAAGCCGTGTTGGACTTCTTTTTCTGAGATGTTGTGCATTTTCTTGTCATTTGGGGGCCTATTCATTTCTGAATGTGGTTTGTTTCCTGTTTCTCATCAATCCCTCCTCCTTCCTTCTGAAACCCATCCAACCTTTGTTTTCTTCCCAGCATCTTTAAGGAACATAATAAAGGCTAACACGACCACTCCCTTCCCCTAAGAAGATGAGAACATTTGCTTCCTTTACCCCTAAGGCAATGTGTCATAAGCTGGCAGAGTTCTCCTGTTCTTTTGAACTGGGAAGCTAGGCTGGTGGGACCAAGAAGTTGTGAGCGTGAACAGGATGGATCCAAGGAGGAGGGGTGGCTCTCTGAGAATCAGCTGGATTTGCAGCTCTAGAGTAACACCCCTGCACTGGAAGAACTGGGTAGAGCTGTGAGAATGGCAAGGAAGGTATGGAGAAGTCAGTTCAGGGATCCACCATCTAAGTACCTACCATAGCATCTACATTTAGAAGCAAAACTTGGTTTCTTTGGTGGGTGTTCCATCTGAAATCACCAGTCTGTGCCCAGCACGTTGAACATATCTAGGAAGATAGTCTGGTCTAATGTACCTGAAAGAGCTCACTCAAGCCATCGCTCCAGCACCTACTATCTCTATGATGCTACCATTTATTTATTTTTTTCTCAGCTGTGTAGTGAATTGTTTTAAGGATCAATTAAGATAACATATGGGAAGCATCCTGTGCCTGGAATATAAGAAGCTATAAACAAACTTAGTACCTGGAACCAAGAATCTCAGAAAGAATGTTCTTCAAATCAACAACACAATGAAAAACAAGAAGTCAGAGCCAAGAGCTAAGGACAATAAAAGGAAGCAGGTTATTAATGAAAAACGTTGGGATAGTCTGGGAGTTAGAGGGAAAACCTGAACACGGCATTCATCATCTCTGCCTCCTGACAGAAGCACCTGACGCCCAGTTTTTACTAACTTGTATGACTCATGTTATTAATTTGTAATAAAGAATATAGAGAGGATTAGGGGGAAGGGGTCACTTGAGAGGCACGCCTATAGGGGTTTTTCTTATTGTTTGATGCCAGGTTTTCTGTTATTGTTGTTTATCCCTAGTTTGTTTTCCTTCTTGTCCTAGGGAGAAATTGGCAAAGTGTGGACTTGCATGAAATTATGAATGAGTGGGCTTTTAAGAACTTGCTGGTTCATGGGAAAGCCCCTAATAAATATATGGTCTGTCCAGTCACACTTTCTACCCACACTTAACCTGGCTTTGGAAAATAACAAAGAAAACTTCTGCTTTTCTGGACTCTTTCACTTTAATCCCGTGTTCTTGGTAGACACAAGCCTGCCATCGAAAATGACGTTGTCACAGACACCATGGACTGACTGTTCCGAGGACTAAGCTTGGGCCTCTGAGAAGCTGTAGATGCTCCTATCACAAAAATAGCAATGGGAATGATGATATGCAATGATACTAATAACTATGATGCCAGCTTCTGTGCGAAACATTTTACAAACATTGTCTTTAATCCCTCAGGCAATGCTGTAAGGTAGGTATTATTGTCCCCATTTTGCAAATGCAAAAATTGAGGCTTAGAGACATTAACTAACACACCACAGGTCATAGTAAGCTTCCAGTGATGCTGGAATGAGATTCAGGTCCACGGGGCAACACAGCTGTTTGACGCCATCACCCTGCACAGGTGCCTGTGATGACCTTCATCCAGTTGAGCTTTTCAAAGTCCTAAAAATTCAGACTTTGACTGTGTTGAATCCTCCTTCCCATCATTCCCCACCCCCTTTCTGGAATGGAAACTTTCAGCCACTGGGGAGTATGGCTCTAAGGCAGTGCTTTCTGATTTCTTGAAGATCATCATAAACTACAATTAGTTCATAATAATTAGCAAGAAACAAATGCTTCTTAAAAAAGCACCCATTTACTTAAAATGATTTTTAATTTCATAATGACTAGTATGTAATTATAGCAGAGCAGAGCTATTTAGTTTGAAAAAATAGCTTCAAAGATGAAAGCCCATATAGTGTTTACTTGCTCTGGGGTTCTAATTACTTTGAAAACCAGCAAAACCTCATATATGATTACTAACAGCATTCACTAGCTGCTTTGAGGGAAGCTTGAACCATTTTTTTTTTTTTTAGCTCCATTAACATGGGAAATAAATAATAAAAGATACTAGGGGCACTCATGTACTATGTCATGATCACGTCCCTGCTCTGTTGCCAGTTCAGGCCTCTTATGCTAGAGAAATAAAAAAATAAAACCACACATGTCCTCCTGGTCATTTTCTGAAATGAGACCAACAGAAAAAGACCAGTGAGGAACACAAAACAGGGTATTGTTTCTCTGTGATGTGTTAGCAACCCCTGGTCGCTTTAATTGGGTTTCATTACATTTCCAATATGTGCGTGCATCAATTCATCTTCTTTCTTCCCCTAGTTAAGATTTATGCAGTTTATTCATCACCTTGCCACAGTCATCTCAGCAGTTTCGTTTAGCAGAGTAAACCAGTCAAACCCTGTCAGACTTTTGGGGATGTCACGTGGCAAACTGCGGATTCCTGGCAACTCAAATCACTCTTGCCAATATGAAATTTTTCCGGAGCCATCCATCTTAGGGCCATCTGATATATCACATCTGCCTCTGCTCTCCTCCTAATTGATGGACTGAGCGACACCTGCTAGATCTCGCAAACATCCCCCCAAAGCAACCTCAGGATAGGGGCTGCCGGGCAGCAAGGAGCTCAGAATGGCAGGCAGTTACATGTCCTGTGCCCCAAATATAATTTGAATGATCCGAGGGGCTTGAGTGGCATTCGGCGAGCCCACACTTTTCAGAGATCTCTGATAAGCAACTGTAAACCTTCCATGTATTCACTGCATGCTCAGATGGTCGAAAAAGGCAATGTTCCTGGATGTAATGGAATGGCCATTCACTATGGCTTCTTCGCTTACAATAGAGCTAACCGCATTGAGGGGTGCATGACACTTCCTAAGTGGCTGTCACCGATTCCAATTCTTGGTTGCACTGATTTTTTAAATGCTATCACTTTTCTGATGCCAACTCCAGTCTGCATACAGTGCTAAAAGGCTACAGCCCTGCGCATACTTAGTATAGACTCAAATATTGTTCAAACACTCGTTAAGTCCCTAACAGCACATCTGAGTCACTGGCCAGCTTGCATTAGGATACAGGGAGTAAAGAGCTGGATTCCAAATGTAGCTCTAATCAGAAAGAAGCAACCTCAGCACAATTATTTATTTGCAAGAGGAGTCTTTGGAGCGTTTCTAGGTCTTATCTGTTTAAATCATCAACAGGATAAGGTTTCAGGGTGGCACACTCAAGAGCTCAAATAAGAAAGATTCCATGACTCACGAGCTCTTAACAATGGATCAGCTAAGGAGAGATTAGGGCCTTATATAAAAGCATGGCACACGAGACAAATTGAAAAATGACCAATGTGATGTTAAGAAAGTTTAAGGGGAAAGCCAGAGAAGAAAATGGGTTATAAAAGTGCTACCTCTACAGTCTTTCAAATGCGGTTGTACTTCCAAAATCTTGGAATTAACAGCACTCAAAACTGCTCAGCCTCACCCCTTTATAAAGTGGCGGTGTGGTTGAGCAGAGCTCTGCGCTAGAAAGGAGCGACCTGTGTTGTAGCTTTCACCGTGTGCTAAACCGAGTCATTAAACGCGCCCTGAATAAAGGGGTTGGAGTAAACAGTGGTTCCCAACCAGTCACCCTCAAAGGAGGCAGTGGGCCTCCACGCGCGAGTTTTGCTTTCAATTATATTCCCTGAAAGAGGTCACACTGGTTATTTTGTGCTAATCCAATACTCTAATTGGAGGATCCTGTTTTTACTCAGTGGGAAATCAATCCAAGTACTACTTCATAAGTGCACACACTGTAAAGAGAATCTTTCAAAAAGTAGAACTCATGGGAAAAAGCACATTTTACAGGGGAGCTTGGCAGTGGCCAGTTTAGAAATGGTTTTACAAACATCCCTTCTGGGTCAGGGTTTCTATTACTACAAATCTCTAAATATCTGTTCTTCAGCCCCTTTCTGGTACCTTTTGGCTTTCCGTGTAGAAGTTTTTATTTAACAAACCCATGACTTTACAATTCCTTTCCACTCAATCCTATACATGCAGGGAGCGTTTTAATCAAACCTCACAATTTCCCTGGCTTACATGCTCTTCGCTTCACTGCCCTAATTATTTTAATAAGCAGCTTAACTAAAATGCTGGCTTACATTTATATTTCAAGTTAATTGTGTACACTTCCTGGTCCGATGAAAACCTTAAGCGTCCTTCCTACTTGTGACAGTGTTTCACCGTGTCTATCTGTTAAGGGCACAAACAATTAAAGTAACTATTACTACACAGACATCTTTGCTTTCTAATTTCTTTCTCTCTCTCTCTTTTTTAAGATGAACAATGCAAAGAAAAGATCTTAAAGTTCTGTCATTTTGGCTGTCTAGACAGAGAGAAAAAGAGAGCTCCCACCCAGGCCTGCAGAAGAGCTTAGATCTGGTGGATGGAAATGAAAACCTGGCAGTATTCGTGGGTCGGCCGAGAAGCCCAGGAGGTGTGGATACCCCCACTCCATTTGCTGTTATCATTTAGCAAAGGGTCTCAAAGGGGAAGGGGGTGGGGGGGGGAGGACAGGAAGTGGAAAAAAATAAAGAATGAACTGGAAAGTCACTTCCTAATCATAGTCCCCAGGGAATGGAAAACAGAATTCCCCTCATGGTCTAATGATTCTCTGGTATTTTTAATGAAACCAAATCAGGCGCGTTTCCAGCGTCTGGTTGATGTTTCAGAGGCTTCAGCGCCTCGTGTCCCTGGCTCTGAAAGGAAATATGTACTAATGTCCTGGAGCTTCCTTATTATCATCTATTACCACTTCGTTCCCAGAAAGATCTTTGCCGTTTTTCTAATAAGGACGGAAAAAGCTAGAGGAACCTGAAAATCCATGCAGACTGTCATGGGTTTGGCCTGAAACCACAGCAGCGTGACCTCAGAATTCGGGATCAGGTTCACGTGGAGCAGCTGACTCTGGTGACAACTTGTTAGGCACAAGGCAATGCATCCTAGGCATGCCCTGCTTTAAAGGCAAAAGTGAACGCACTGGCCTCTTTCCGTCCCTGCCCTTGCATATGGCCTATAAAAGAAGAAAAATGCTACAGGGTGACGCTTTAGAAGCAGAATTGTGTTGCCTACTATAAATCCCAGCAAGTCTGCATCAGGGGATTTGGGTCAATCTAAGAAAACACATTCTGGAATCTCTGAATCAAAAGCAGTATTTACAGATGCATAGAAAAACAACAACAATACAAGAATAAATACTCCTATTCTACACTGCTATGAGGCCAGGCTAGACTTTAATTTTCATGCTGTTAAAAACACACACACACACACACACACACACACACAAAACCCAACCCCTGGAAAATGGAGCATGATTTCATTTTATTTAGGCAGTGTTTGAAACTCAGAAAGGTGAACCAGCGTCTCTCAGGCCACACAGGTGCCCATGGAGAGGCCAGCTGAATGTTTTCTAGGTGCTGTAAGGATTAACCAGACCCATTCCCCCATTTTACACACGAGATGCTGAAATTTAGGGCCATCAGATATTGAGACAAGGTAAAAGAGTGAGTGTGAAGTGTTGAGGCTATGGGTTCACATACAGTCAACTCTGATGATTCATGATAACTGAAGGACTGATACTCGGATGGTTAGCTTCTTATAAGCCGGGGAAACATCTGTTTGTGCTCGTCTTAGTGGTGCCAGCGACAGGCATTTAATCAATGGAAGGACAATCTATAAAATTGTAAACAGAAAATATGTAAGTCAATTTATGATTGGTTATGAAATACACCATTCTCTTCAACAGATTTATATTATATCTCCTTTTGGATTGCCTTTTTCAAACAAAGAAACAAAAAACTGGTGAAAATTGGAAGCAGATGTGTACTTTTAGAAGCCGGTTGAAAATGTGAAACCCCAAACACCCCTACAGTGCGTTCAGATCACAGGTCCCACCTGGTGATATTTTCCACCCTTAGGGCTCAGTGTCAATTTCTTCAAGAAATCCCAGCTCCCTCCCACACACTCAGGTTTCCAGCCGCGGATGAGATGTGGCCAGGAGAAGTGAAAGGGCAGGCGATGCCCAGGGAGGAAGGCATGTGCCCCTCACTAGGAATTCAGACACAAGCCCGCTCTGTCACACCATCCTCACCCTCAACTTCTTAGGCATTGAAGACACATCAAAAGCTGGTCATAAGCCCACACTGAAGTAAGATTCAGCACGACCTACGCAGTTGAACAGAACTGGCCCTAATTTGGAGGTATCCTTACATCCCAACCTAAGGGCAGCTTGCTTGCATGTCAAACACATCTGCCTGCCAGCTTAGGCGGGAAAACGCTTGGTCAGCAATGAGGCACGAGCTGCCATTCAGGGACATGAGCAGAGCCCGCGTGCAATGTCAGAGAAAGCTCCTCCTTCCAGACTGACAGCCAGGAATGCCATTTTCTTCCTCGGTGAGTGCAAATCTTTTCATTCCTACTCCAAGGCCCAGGAGCTCAGCTATACATCTTGACTCTCCCCTTAGCTGCTTGGGCTGAAAAGACGGACAGGGGTGTAACACACATGAGCGATGTAGGTGCGCACCACCATCGGCAAATGGAACACAAAGTTAATTGTTTCTCTAGAGAAGGGAGAGGTTCAGAGGCTTGTTTCCCCAGGAGCAGGGCAGGCTGCAGGCACCCGGAGACGCAGCTGAAATCCCCACTGGTTACATGTTGCTGAAAGGTGACATTAATAATTTATGAACAGACCACTACACAAGACTGTATTTGTAAGAGCTACGGAGGGGTGGGATAAACAGGAACTTAATTTCTTAATAAAAACTGAAGAATGGAAAAGACAAAAAGCCTTTTGTGAGTAATACATGGAATATAAATATTATCTTGTACCTAACGTCAACCATTGGGAAAAAATCATGTAGAGTCACGCAACAAAAGAGGATGCTTTCTCTTCTGATCTGCTTTCTGAGCACATGGTTGGGTCTGAGTACACTTATCTGATTAAAGGGAGTTTTTGTAAGTGTTTAGGCTCATCTAGTTAAGGAAGGCTGGGATGCATTCTATTTTGTCTTGTGTATTGTTAACAGAATTATCAGCAAAGTCTGGAGTGCAGGAACTTTATTATGTTATTATGTGAGAGAGAAAGAGAATAAAAGTTTGTTTTATTTACTTTAGCTGCCAAACAGTTTTAATATTCAGTTTAACAGTTAGAATAAAACAAACTTTTTTTTTTTTTACTAGAAAATTGAATAAACTGGGCATCCAACGCATCTAGACACAAAAGAAATGGAGTTTGTCTAGGTCAGTTTTGGGCATATGGATTCACTTAGATCTCTTCATCAATTAGATACAATATAACATGAAATAAAAGAGAATTGGATTCCTTGACTCAGCTGAATTAAAAGGTCAGAGCTCTAAATGATTGCTTTGTTTTTCTTCAACAGCAAATTATTGGTAAAGGGATATTTTTACTTTTATGCCTTCGTTTAATCTAGGTATTTATATACTTTTCTAATAGCTATCAGAAAAGTGCTGTGATGCAAATATATGTTGCATTTCAATATGTACATGGATTATATTTCTCATCATTCTACATCTTAGAGATGCTTTGAAGCTTTGAAATAACCAACATCCACTTACTGGGAAACAAAGCCATGTCCAAACTACACAATAAAACCCCAAATATCAATGAATAACAAAGATGCATATTCCACATAGGAAAGTATAAGATGCTAGAAACTCATCTTGGTATTGTTAAGCCACAGCGATTTTTAAATTAAATACAAACCTAAGTAAGAAAGTATATGTAAACTCCTAGCATTCAAAGGACTGATTAGTAATAATAATGATAATCCCAGTTGTCATGTATTGTGCATTTACCAGTCAGTTCACACTGGGATGGGCACTAAGGTGATCCATTGAAATAAAAGATCAAGTTCTTGCTCTCAATGAACTCCAAATATAAGTTATAAAAGGAAAGAAAGAGGAAAAGAAAAGGACCATAACTGAGCATTTCCCATGGGCCAGACATTAAGCAAAGAGCCACACACATGTTTTATACTCAGAATAACCCTCTCAGGTAGGTGTTACCAAGCCCAGTGTGTCTGTCCATTCTCATAAGCAGAGAGCTACCAAGACCTCACCAGCTTCATCTCCCAATGCTCTCCACATCACTCTGCTTTCTGACACTCATTTTTCCTCCATTTCTCCAATGCACAATGATCTTAGGCAAGTGGTCAAATTCAGCAAGATTAGTGGGGACAAGAGGGACAGACATGGACATCTAGGCAGAGTCCAGAGAAAGGGTGATGTTCAGATTCAGCAAAAGTAATACCAGCAACAGGGTTAAGGAATAACCTTCTGAAAGGCTCTCCCCACTTAGGACTGTGATGAAAGATGTGGGTCACTCTGGGCCTACTGACCTTACTGTGAAGCTGCCTAAGGGGAAATTCTACCCCAGTCAAGTTAGGTAAGAAATTCTGGGATGACCACATCGGCAGAACAAGGTAGGAGAAGCACAGAGGGAAGCAAGGCAGAGCGTCTGTAATTGGCTTTGAGTAAGAGGAAAAGGACCTTGGTCTCATCCAACATGAAGCAAAAGGTGTGCAGATAGAACCCTCTAGAGCAGTGGTTCTCAACCTTCCTAATGCCGCGGCCCTTTAATACAGTTCCTCATGTTGTGGTGACCCCCAATTTCATTGTTACAAATTGAACATAATTAAAGCATAGTGATTAATCACAAAAACAATATGTAATTACATATGTGTTTTCCGATGGTCTTAGGCGACCCCTGTGAAAGGGTCGTTCGACCCCCAAAGGGGTTGCGACTGACAGGTTGAGAACTGCTGCTCTAGAGAATATAAGAATATAGGAGTCCGAGGAACCGGCAGTTGGAAAAGTTCAGATGAAAGCCCACCCAAAATGCAGGAAGGTGAATTTAGCAGAGATTCTGAAAGATTGGCCAAAGTCACTTTGTGGCCTACAGACATATGGCTCTAACATTAATCAATGTAAATACAGTAAGTCCTCACTTAATGGCATCAATATGTCCTTGGAACTGTAGCAAACGATGTATAATGAAACCAATTTTACTATAAGCTAATTGACATACACAAGAATTAAGTTCCTACAGCATCTCATCAGCATTATAATGAAACGACAATGAACCAAAGGATGTTATTCAAGTATCTACTGTGTATATTTTTTGAATGGGAACAGTGCCTGGTTGATGGATTTAATTTTCATGCAAATGGATGTAATAAAAGTTGCCTGGGAGCCGGGCATGGTTCCTCTCATGATCACGTTCTGAACGTCTGTCCTGTGTCTTAGGGTGAGTCAGGCAATGCCCCTGCCCTCAGTGACTGCATGTCCCAGAGGCTCATCCTCTCCCACATGACCGTTTTGTGTGAGGCAGGCAGCTTTCCTCCACGCACACACCTATAGATCTAGGTGTCGTTGTCTTTAACATGCAGCTTCCACAGGTGCCCAGGGAAGGGGGGAGAGTGGAGAACCATGCAGGGAATTTCCTGCCCCTGGCCGAGCCCCGGTCATGTGGCTCCAGCTGAACTTCAAGCTCAGCAGGGAAATGCAGTTTCTGTGTGCTTAGGAGAAATGGGAGAGCAATGGTTTGCAGTGTGTGTTCCCAAATCAACAGAATCCAAATCAACTGGAATCTTGTTAGAAAAGAAACTCCACAGGCTCTACCACAGACCCAGGAGTCAGGAGCCCAGCAATCAGTTTCAATCAGTCCTTCAGGCTCTTCTGATGCACATGAAAGTCAGAGAACCACTGGGGAAGGGCATTACTTAGCCAATCTCTTTCAGTCTTTTTTTGGTTAATTTTAATTTTTAAAAATTTTTTGTTAATTTTTAAATGTTACAGATTACAGATGGCACATGTTCAGTGAATCATATGTATTTTGAGCATTTATACATGTTCTCTACTGAGATTGAAGCTTACAGTTCCTACAATGTGCAAACAAACATGGGAACTGATTTTGAACTTAATACAATACATAAATATGTTTATAAGAACTGCCTGCATTTTTGAACATTCATTTACAGAGTCAAATCATTTTATGCACCTGTAAGCATTTATATATTCAAAGGTTAACAGGTTTAAAGATGTCTAACCATGGCTGAACCGCTTGCATAAACCCAAAAAACAAACAAGCCAGAGTAGAAATGCTAATGGCAAATTAGGAGCAGGATCAGGAAGATGGACATAGGAATAAAAAACCCAGAGACAAAAGTGACAGGAAAAGCTTAAGAGAAAGAGGAACTTTGGAAATGCAGAGTGAAATGGGGTGGGGCCGCTGGATGTGCATAATGAGCAAGCTGTAATCGAGGGGGCGGCCCCCAACATGTGAAATGTGTTACCACGGAAAACACTGCCAAGAGGAAAACATGAAATACAACTATGAAAAGCTGTGACCTACTGACTGAAACACCGTCTCTATTATTAAAATGCTCACTGGGTGCTTGTCATTCAAAGCAAAAAGCTATGGATACAACAGCAGCTCCGCCATCATCCACTCATAAAAGGCGCCAGCATGAATGATGGGCCAGTATCTAATTACTGACACCCAGAGATACTGCAAAAGCTGGATACTGGACTCACTGGGTGTTGTATCTTAAAACAACATGAGTGTTCATTTGTTTAAAATAAACATCTACATAAACAAATGGCATTCATATCTCATTAAAACTTTTACGACCTGCTAAAATGGTGTATGTTGTGATGAATATAGATATTCTTATTTTTTTAAACCAGTTTATAAATTATAAGAGTAACACAGGCTCATGGACAAAAATGATCATACCGATGGTTACCGAGAGGAAAGTACACATTCTTCTCTTCTGCATTTCTCTACTTCCCAGATATGACCACTGCCACCAATTCCTAATGTTATTCTTAGAGACATTTTTACCAACAGAGAATCCTTGACCTGTATTTTAGGAAGATCTCATTTAAAACAGGTATCTTCACAAGCTGTCCCAAAGAAGGCAAAGACAACACACTTAGAAAATGACAGTGGAAACTGAGGAAGTTTAAAAAGCTCAAGCTAAGATCAAGAACAAAACAAGTATATAAAGACACAGATGCTGGAATATGGTAAAGCTCTTCATAATATTTCCCAGTACCATAAAGATGAACATTTTTGCTGGGGTAGATTAAAAGGGCAAAGGGCCAGAGGGAAGCAGATTAAATCTGTGTATTATTCATGAAAGTCTGAGGAGGAGAATCTGGATGCCTTCCAAGGAAGACCAGGGAACATCCGCACTTGTTCACTCTTTTTGGATTTCTCAGGTCACGTCTGAAATGTGAATACTGGCATCTTGAATCTGCAGCCACATTCATCTATGCCTCTGCTCATTCATTTATTTACGATCTATTTATTGAGTATTTACTGTGTGGCATTAGCTCTGATCTCAAAGAATTTACCACAGAGCTGGGGAGAACAGGATGAACATCCAAGAAAAACATTTGGAGAATAATAAGAGATGGTTTGTAAAAAGATAAACTGAATATAATTTAGTGCCAGTTAGCATGGTGCCATGAACAACACAATTAACTTCAGGCCATAATCCATGTTCTGGTCCTAAAGAAAGCGTCTCCTACAATTTTTCCTTTTCATTGTAACTGATACTGGAGTTCAGTCCAATAATGTAATTGAGCAATGACTGTATTTGCATTCTCAAAAGAGAACTCTTTTGTTCTTGAAATGTGCATTTGTGTGTGTTTAAAAATACCTATTTAGTTTGGGGGAGAGGGAGGGTGGATTTGATTGCACTTAGTGATTGATTCTTCAAATTTACTGCCTCTGGGAAAAGATGTCACAGGATCATAAAATCTAGAGAGAGAAGCCTGAGAAATCAGCAGGGCCAATTCCTTGCCTCCAGGTGGGATGAAACTTCTGACCGATTACTTAGCCAAAAAGTTACAGAAACATCCTCATATATCTTCTCTTCCTGCATATATTGAATCAAAGTATAACCAGGCATCTGGTATGGAAGCATTATAAAGCCATATGTGATGCTCACTAATACAAAATGCTTGGAAGCAAGCTAAATCAATGCATATGGCTTTAAATTTACAAATGAAGACTCATCCATCACCAAAGACCCAGAATGCTCACTGCCATGACATAAAACAGAATTTAGGAGCGGTATCTGTTTTCATTTGTGTGTTACCCGCTTCAACACAAGCCGAAGAGAAAGACATGTGTGCATTTCCTGGACTTGATCTGGGGGATGCAACACGTTTTACAAAGGGATTAAAGGGCTGAGGTCTCTTAGACAAGACTATCTTGTGTTGATTTCACGTCAGAGGCAACTTATGTGGTGGAGTCATCAAAAGAATAATATTTACGCATTATGCCAAAGCCATAACCGTTATTGGAGGTTCATATAAAATATCATATGCAACAGATAAAATAGAAGACAGCTCTGGAATGGAATCCTGTGGCTAGATCCCAAACACTGAATGATTTCCTTTTCCAAAAGAAAGTGTATGCAACTTAAATACCATTACCTCACATAACTGTTTGGAGGAGATATCAACACGAGAGTTTTTTAAAAATTTAATGAGGAACAAAAGTCAAAGAGGAAAGAGAATGTCTTCAATGTTGGTAATACCGTCTTAAGATCTCAAAAAGAAAGTTTATTTCCTTTCCAGTTGTGACCTTTGACATGGGGCAGACACTGATTTTTCTTTCCTGCTTGTGTTTCTAATGGAGCTTGAAATTAACATGGCTTTTTGTTTCCCTCTCAGTTTGTGTGCCACCATCATCAATGTTGAGAGCAGAGTTCTGAGAACAGGGTTTGTTACTGCTTCTGTTGTACCAGCAAATGGCAGAAATGCAAAAAAGACGACCGTGCTTGTCCCATCCCAGTTTGGATTCCCTGTCCATTCATAGAAATGGGCTTCACTACACAGCCAATGACCTTCTTGGGAGCAAAAGCCAACAGCCATCTTCAAGGGCTTGTCCTTGATGATATTTCTGGCCTGCTTTTGATACAGATGAGTATATCCTCACTCTTCCACTCCTTATTAACAGAGGACTTGGAAACGAAACCTTTCCTGTTATCTCCATTCTTCAAAGGATCTCTTGCAGGCTTTCTGGAGTTTCTCCTGTTTTCTTCCTTTGTCAAACGAGCTATTTCCAAGTTCTCAGATTATAACACATACTAGTGGCCCAGTGCACAAATTTGTGCACACTGAAAGGAAATTAATTAGAAGAAATATTTTAGTATTGCTATTCACCCTTTATAATATAAGTGTCAACCAAATTCACAATCGACAATGACAGATTGAAACACACATGATTGGGGCCAGCAAGAGCTTTATATGTATTGTGCATGTGCGAGTCAACTTAGCCATATATATATATATATATATATATATATATATATATATATATATATATATGGCAGCTTGCCTTGGTCCTCATAGCCCTGGCTTCATCAGGAAGGTCGTCCGGAAGGATGTCTGGAAGGTTGTTTGGCTGTCTGGCCTAATTAGCATTTTTATGTTTTTATTATTATAGATCATCCAATTCTACCCATATGCCTCTAATTTTGCCTTTGCCTTTTCATTATGAGTTATTCTTATGCTCCATGACCATGTCAAGTTCCGTTTGAGAAAGGGGAAGCAATATTTCTCCCCTCAGAAAGTGTTATTGTAACTTCACAACCAATCTTGGCCACAGAGTTTTGGTGTTTAAGTCTTCATGGTCTTTTGATCACACTGTTTTGTCTATTAGTCAACTTCTATTGCTTCATTACAGGCAACTTCTCCATAAAGGGCTCTTATAATCAGTAAATACTTGAAGAAGTAAAAGGATTCTCTTTATTTGTATGCTTTACCTTTAATTTTTTTGTATTTTTAAAAAATATTACTTTATTTCTAAATGTAGAATGTGGCAGCACTAAGTACATTGACAATGTTTTGCAACCATCACCACTATCTATTTCTAGAACTTTCGATCATCTCAAATAGAAACTTTGTCCCCAATAAACTGTAACTCTCCATTGTTCCCAAACTCCCAGCCCCAGGTAACATCTGTTCTACTTTCTTTCCCCCATGAAATTGCCAATTCAAGGTATCTCATATAAGTGGAATCATACAACACTTCTACTTTTGTTTCTGGCTTGTTTCACTTGGCATAATGTTCTCAAGGTTCATCCATGTTGTAGTATGTGCCAGAATATATCACATTTTATTTATCCATTCATCTGTTGATGCACATCTGGGTTGTTTCTACTTTTTGGCTATTGTGAATAATACTGCTGTGAACAATGATGTACATGAATCAATTTGAGTCCTAGCTTTCAACAGAAGGACCCTCTTTTGTCTTGCAAATTTTTCAGCTTCATCCAGAAATACTGCCTAGCAATGTTTCAATCATTAGTAATTTATCCTGGTCTAGAATTTGGGTTTTGGAGCTACTCCAGTTCCCTTGTTTGATTTCAGATCCATGCTTTATTCTATTTGGCTGCTCTGTTTACACAGAACTACATTTCCCAGAATCCCTTGCCCTCTGGCTTCCAGGTAGTTCCAGCCAATGTGAGGCACTAGAGCAGTGGTTCTCAACCTTCCTAATGCCGCGACCCTTTAATACAGCTCCTCATGTTGTGGTGACCCCCAACCATAAAATTACTTTCGTTGCTACTTCATAACTGTAATTTTGCTACTGTTATGAATCGTAATGTAAATATCTGATATGCAGGATGTATTTTCATTGTTACAAATTGAACATAATTAAAGCATAGTGATTAATCACAAAACAATATGTAATTATTTATTCAATATGTGTTTTCTGATGGTCTTAGGCGACCCCTGTGAAAGGGTCATTCGAGCCCCAAAGGGATTGCGACCCACAGGTTGAGAACTGCTGCACTAGAGGCAGATGAGGGGCAGAAAAAGGGAAAGGCCAGTATCTTTCTTCCTCTATCATTCCGATTCCTGTGGCATCTTGGACAGTGGCTGCATCTTCCCCAGGAGAGCCCACGGTGGTTCCACGTTCCGCCAGGCAACCCTGACCACTAAGCTCTGCTTCCTCCTGTTCCTCTTGCTCCAGGGAAGCTAGAATTCCTCCTCTTGCTATATTGCCTCACCTTTGCACTTTGAATAGTCAACTCTTCTTTCACCTGTGCTGCCAATTCCATCTATGAAGTTCCCTCTTCTAAATATACCTGGGATGGTTTGTGGGTTCCTGACTGATAACCATTCTACTGGGAAAAGAAAGAACCGGTTTCTCAGGATGCTGAACCTACGGCAGTGACTTCTAGCTGCCCTCAACATATCACCCACTTTACAGGATATTTCACTGTCATTCCATTTCCAAGCCTCCCTGGCAGTTTGGCGAGGCCATGAGAATCAGTTCTGGCCAAAGTGATGTGATCAAGTGAGCTGTGTGGTAGGTTCTGAACCTTCTCTGAAAGTTCACTGCTCCACACTCTGCACCGTCTTCCCTTCTTCCTGTGGTTCGGAGCACGGATGTGACAACTGACTGGGTTCCATTCTGGAGCATGAGGACGTGGGCCACCACCCTAGCCCTGCTCTTCCTACCTTTGCGATTTTACATGAAAAGCAAAGAGAATTCTCTTTGGTCTAAGCTCTGCTATTTCAAGTCTCTGTTTATTGCAGCCAACCTATTCTAACAACTTTAAGACCCAAATCATGACCCCAAAGTCAGTCCCAGACCGCCAATGAATTTTCTCAGACCTTTCCTTACTAAATTAAAGCAAGGACCCCTATCCTCTGATCTTATTCTAAGTTTCGACCTCCTTCTGTTTATACTCAAAATTGACCTATTCTCATCTACAACGCTTTCAAAAAGCTTTATTCCCTTTAACAGCTTCTGCTTTGCTTATTAAGTTTTCTCTGGAAGGGGTGTAAATTCCAGCTACTCACCAAGCCCATATCCAACCTAGAAAATGATCAGAGTCTGGATGTTAGAGAATTTTTAATTAAAAGCCTGGGAACATTGTTCCTTAGGTGTTAATAAAGCCAGCAAAATGGAGAATCAGCGTGGCCTAACACCACACGACAGACCATCAGTGTCCTGTCCAACAGCCCCTCTTCACAGAGCTGATGGGCTGTAACTGGACCTAATGGCTGCCACGCACAGATAAATCTCACCTGTATTTTACCCAAGTGGGCATCAATTAGAAATACGGACTTCCAGGACGGTGGTTCCCAAACTTTATTGCGCGTGAAAATCTCTTGGGGGAAGAATCCCACCCTTCTGCTCAGGATGTAGCTGGACTGGGGTGGGGGGCTGTGACCCGCCTATTTAAAGGGACCCCAGGTGCCTCTAAAGCACATGGTCTGTGGGCCACACCAGGAGAGATCCCGCTCCTAGGGAACTCATGGCTATAAAGCGGCCGCCAGTGGAGCGGGCTGTCACCAGCTGGGGTAGAGGCTAGAGAACACGAATTGCTACTCTGCTAGGGATTTCACAGATATCATCTTGGTTTAGGCTTACAGTTACCTGATAACCATTATTATTACCCTTGTTTTACAGCAAGCAACCCGAGGCCCAGAAAAATTAAATTAAACAACTTGTTTAAAGTTACAAAGCGGCTTCAAAGCTGGGTTGTGTGTGCTGAATATATTCTGTTAACCCATTGTATGCCACAAGCATCTGAGGATGAAAGGGGCAGACCTTCCCCACAAGCCACACGCATCTATAAAAAAAAAATGTTTTCCCTAAGTGGCAGCCCTGACTAACTTTAAAATCACTTTTTGTGAGAATTTCCAACTAAAAATATTCAAGAAAACCCGAATGTTAATATATTTATTTTTATAATATTCATTGCAAATTGATTTTTTAAGTTAAATTCAAAATATCGTGGCTTGTGGGGATGGTTTCGGTTTTGGACATGTGGCAGTTAACTGTTAATTTCTCTAGTTTTGCTCTGTACCCTCCCCATCATGCTCTGTACCCCTAGACACTGATGTTTATGTACTGACTCAGAACAACTTGCCCTCTAGCTTCCTGTTGGGCAGGGTTCTTATGGGAAGTGCTGGGAAGACTGGGGGTTGGTGCCTGGCTGGTGTGGCACAGTGGTTGAGTGCTGACCTATGAACCAGGAGGTCACGGTTTGATTCCTGGTCAGGGCACATGTCCGGGTTTTGGGCTCGATCTCCAGTAGGTGGCATGCAGGAGGTAGCCGATCAATAATTCTCTCTCGTCATTGATGTCTCATTCTCTCCCTCCCTCTCCCTTCCTCTCTGAAATCAATAAAACTATATTTTTTAAAAAAGACTGGGTGTTGGGAGGAGAGTGAGGCCAGGGTATTTATTCCCCCAGCCTCCCTCGGTGCAGACTGTCTAGGTTACATCCCTTGATGCAAGGTCACAGCCCTTGTCAGTGACTCTTAACACATGACTGTCTCCTTCCAAGTTCTTGTAATGATTCACTCTTCTTGCCCCTTCAAACCTAGGACTGATAATTGTTTTCCTTCCTGTCTTTTTTCTAACTAGGAGGGGGCAGTATGCTAATCCTTTTGTTTCCCTACAGTTTGACCATGATGTTATAAATACAGTTGTTTCTTTACTAAATTCTCCTCCAAATCAGCCCTTTTGAGTGTTATATCTGTTTCCTGCCAGGGATCTGACTGATACAGTTGGCCTGGCTCCAAAGTTTTCCTCTTCCCACTCCTCTAGCCAGCCTAACTCCCTTCCCCTGGAGATGATTATCATAATGATGATGATGATGATGATGATGATGATGATGATGATGATGTAGGAGAAGAAGAGGTAAAAGGAGGAGGAGGAGGAAATAATGACAATTATGATGACAATGGCTGAGCACTTATTATATGCAAGGTGTTGTCTGAGAGCTTCACTTCTTATTTTCAGCTTCTATTAAACTATTTTAAAATAAATATCCATGCAGAACATGCTCTACTTTTAAAAAATATTGTATCTACTACAAGAACCTTTATGGTAACAATTTTACCTAAAGTTCATAATTGGGGGAAATTGAAGTTCAGGAAAGTTAAATGACATGTCCAAGGTGACACATCTAATAAAAATCAGAACTAGGTTCAAAGGCTGGGCTAACTTCAAACCTGTTATTTCTAGACTCAACTCACAGATGGCACACAGAATAAGCACAGGGAAACTTAGTTACCTTAGTTTGGTATTAAATAAAAAACAGTATTCCCATATTCCCACTAAGAAATCCTATTCTTTCTTAAGATAACTGAACCAAATTGATGGGAGGCAATCATAGAAAGAAAAATTTTGAATTTGCAACCACTAAGAGTAGGTTATGTCATACAGATCTCAAAATTGCAATTTTCCCTTTATCCAGAGCCACTGGTACAAAACCATCGATGAAGGTAGTTAAGAGATTCTCTCCCTGTCACATGCCTGCTGTGGGGTTTAAGGAAGATATTTTCTACCATAAGCATTCACACAGCCAAGCTAGAAATCCATGTAGCTCAGAAAGGTCTTCATGCCCCTGCATTGACATATTAGTTCAAAACACTGATGGCACACAGGTGTGAGAGCAGCAGGGAGTGAAATTAAATAATCTGCTGGTAATTTGCTCATTTATAAATTGAGAGAAGGTACTCTGGCTTTTCTTCACTTACATTTCTCCACTTGGCCAAGCACAAAACAACAGCTGAGGTGATGGTTATGAAATTCGTCCAAGATGTAAATGTGAGAGCTGCCAATCTTTTCTCCTCCTTTCCTGCAGGCACCTCCCTCAGTGACTCTACTGGCAACCTGAAAGTGCCAATGTTTACCAAGAAGTACATAGAAATTAGTGGATAATTTGTTCTCTTTTTCTATGGAAAGCATGTTATATTGGGACCATTTGGGGTAGTAGACAGGATATAGAAGAAGTGATTTCAAAGAGCAATATGGTTTCTCCAGGCAGAGGTGGTGGCTGGGACAGGGGTGAAGCACAGAGGTCAGCTTACATACTTTGAGCAAAACACCTCCTGTGACCTCATTCATTGCACGTCCCCCTAAGTTTGAAATAGTCACTCCTGGTTTATATGATTTGATGGGAACAACAAATGCTCAAGTTTATAAAGACTTCCACTCCTGATAACTAGTAATTATCTAGGTTCCAATGTAGCTTATTGTTTTTTGACTGCTATCCGATATATACATAAAGGGAGGGAGGGAGAAAGAGAGTGTGAAGAAGAGAGAAAAGAAGGAATTCCATGTGAATGAATAATTCTGAATATTTTCTTGAAAGACTGTAAAGATGAAGGTTCCTAATAAGTTAAGTTTTGTCTTTAATCTTGCTGAAATAAATGTAAAAGAAAATATAATTCCAAACATCTTTAAATGTCTATATCCTACCTCTGACACGTCCTATTAAGTTAAAACTAAGTGGCAGGAACAGATGTTGGTTTGACACCTGTACCATTTTTGCCTCTGTATCTATTACACTTTTAAATTCATAAATTCAATAGAATACAATAAAATATAAATACGATTTTTAAAGTAGGATAGTGGAACTCTATTGCCAATGGAAACATGATGATATAAAATTTATCAGCTTTCTTCCTTTTTTAAAAAGAGATCCTGCAGGTGAGATTAAGTTAAAGATCTTAAGATAGGCTCATATGATAAGATCATAAGATCTTGAATTATCTAAGAGGACTCTATATATATCACAAGTGTACTCATTGGAGGAAAGCAGAGGGGAATTTGACACAGACAGAAGAGAAGAAGGCAATGGGAAACATGCAGGCAGATACTGGATTGATGCAACCACAAGCCAAGGAATGCTGGCTGACACCAGAAGCTGGAAGAGACAAGAAGCAGATTCTCCCCTAAAGCCTCTGGAAAGAGTGTAGTTCTTTGATTTCAGCCCAGGGAAACAAATTTGACATTTCTGGCCTCTAGAACTGTGAAAGAATAAATTTCTATTGTTTGATGCAATATATATATTGATATATATATATATATATATATATATCAATAATATCAATATCAATAATTATAGATTTAGAAGAAGTTACAGAAAAATGTTCGGGGAGATCCCTGTGTGCATTTCACCCAGCATCCCCCAATGCTAACATCTTGTGTAACTATAGTACAATATTAAAACTAGGAAACTGATTTTGGCACAATCCATCTGTTTTATAAAGATGTGTGTGTATTTCTATCGGATTTTATCACACGTGTGGCTTTGTGTAACCACTACCTAGGAATGTTACATAAGACAGAACCTAAGCCACCAATTTTTAGGAACATATTTGTTACAGCAGCTAGAGTTTCTTGGACTAACTCATATATCCTACTTTATAGAATTGTGAGAGATAATAGTTCTAATGTAGAGGAAAGAGCTTTGGGAGGTGAGTGCTATAAAAATTTGTATTTTTACTTTTTTTCTAGCTTTATTAAGGTGCTAGGAGCCCAGCACACGAAATTGCGCAAGACCCAGGACCCAGAGTCCTGAGGCTTGGCAGGACCCAGAAAGAGTCCCAGGGCTACCACCACTGCCGCCGCTGTGGGAGGCCGGACCCAGAAACCCACCTGCCGCCCTGGCAGAATGCAGAAACCCACCCGTGCCTCCGGTCAAGTCCTCCAGAATCAAGTCCCCGCCCACCCCGCGCACGCAGCCTCTTGCTGACTGGTCGTTACGGCGTGATGGTGTGACGACCACAGGCTTTATAAAATAGATAGTTGACATACAACATTGTGTATGTTTAAGGTGTATAACATGGTGATTTGATGCATGCATACATTGTGAATCAACATTATTATTAATATGGAGAAAATGAGTGCATGTTAGACTGCCTGACGCATAGTAGATATTTAATATTTCTGTGTTGAATGAAAGAATAAACATCTTGTTGATAAAAAAAAGCCTGAGATTAAAAAAATATTCCACACAACGCAACAGCATTGCCAAGATATTTGTTTGCTCAGAGAACATTTGTGATGGCTACACTTGAGCTCATACAAGTAAAGCAAAAACCTCTCAATATGAGCTTCTTTCAATAGGATTCTTGTTTTTCTTTCTGATACTTTTCCATAAAAAATAAATTATAAAATATTAAAGAACATTTTGGAAAAAGAGAAACCCTTAATCTTCCCACCCAGTGCCTTCAAACTTTTAGCTGTATGCATGTCTATGTTTTATACTTGTAAATCTGCTACTTATTTTAAAATAAATTTTAATTTGTACTCAGTAAGGAAAGCATAGGCATGGTAATTCTCCAGAACTGGTTCCAATAAAGAACCACCTAATATTTCTAACAGTTCCAATTTAGTTTTGCCAAGGGGTTCCATGCTTATTAAAAAACATACAGAGAGAGGAGGTGACTTCCCTAATACATGGGGGTGTTAATTCTCACTACAATTAGGGTGAGCAAGATTGCAAATGTCACAATCTCTCTACTTTCTATTTAAGAACTATCGTGTGGGTCTTGTAAAAATTACATGGAGGGAAAATGATTGCCTATGAATCTTACACAAGGATATAAATGAATTCAATGGTTAATTCAACAAATATTTTTTTTGAGTGCCCACTATGTGTTAGGCAGAATGTGGACTTTAATGAATAAGACACAATCTTTAACCTTGAAAAGTGAAAGTGGGGACGAAAGACAAGAAGGCATGTCTCAGGTGAGCCCAGAGGCAGGGTGAGACCAGAGGAAGTGCCTGGAGGAAATCAGACCTGACGTCTGGCTGGAAGTTAGGCAGGCAAAGGGGTAGAAAGAAGTCCAGGCTCCCCATGCACATGGACCAGAACGAACAGACTCAAGGAGAAGCATGATACTCATGGGACTGCTAGTCACTCTACCTGACTGGCTGTTCACAGCACACCCTGGGGGTGAACTGAGAAGTAAGCAGAGGTCAGACCCTGAAGAGTGGACAAGGGTCAGCAGAGCAGTGCCGGTGTTGGTTCCGCGCTGCCAAGGACAGCCCTGGCACACAGGCATTCCATCGGTACGCGTGGAAGGAATTAACCTACACCCTGCTGCACAGTTGGCCCATTACTGGTCACAGTCATTGGACTCTGGTTGCAAAGGAAGAGCACACGCAGCTGGGAAGGGACAGCCTCTCCTCCCTCTCTCCAGGGACTCACCTGTGATGGTGCTTATTGCCACGCTGGGTATCCACGTGACCACCTGCTTCTCAATGCAGAGACGCCGCTTTATTCCTGTTGCTCCTGAACTGCCTGCTGCTAAACAGCAGGGGACAGACACACTGAACCTTCATCTGACAAAGGCCCCTTGTCTCAATTTCATTTTTTAATGACATCAAGAATGTAACTTCTTAGGACATGCTTTCAGAGGAACTGTGTCAATGCCATTTCCAACTCCCAGTCCCAGAAGCAGAGGAGCAGGGTACGTGGGGAAAGAGATGACGCAGCTGCAAAAGAAACAAGAGGAGGGGCCGAGAGGAAGGCGATGAAGACAACATCTAAGTATTTCTTTATCTGGGACTCCGTTCTTCTTTATGTTTGGAAACTCCTTGTGGTTGAACTTGGGCATCAATGATGTAAGAGTACCAGACGTCTCACTCTCTAGGGAGATGAATGGATTCATAAACCAGACCTAACAATCCTGAATAATTTGGAGGCAAAAACAGATTGGACTCACAACGGCCCAGCAGGGTGGTGTACTGTGGAAACAGCCTGCTCCTGCTCTGCTGGGCACACCAAGAATTCACGGGGCGGGCTGGCCCCCTGGGGTGAGGATGGGGAGGATCGCACATGGATTCAGCTGCTGAAAAGTGATGGGAAATTAAAGGGAGAATGAAATATGTGATCTTATTTAATCACACCTGGTGCTTCAATTTCTCAGTAACAGCACTGTGTCAAATTGGAGAATGAAAATGTGTGTGTATATGTGTGTGTGAAAATATATATATATCAAAAAAACAGCTAAAGAATGGATTAACTCTTAATGCCTGCCAATCCACTGCAGGGATCTAAAATGCAAATGACAGTTGAGTTTTTCTCATAAAGAGTTGGGAGGAATTATCCCTGGACCTGGATTGGCATAAAATTACCATAAACTGAGGGGTAAGCAGTGAAATGTCACCTCCTAAATGGGGCCAAAAACTTAGGGTCCTGGGCTAAGGGGTGGCTTGGGGAAGAACATGTGTTTTCATACTCAAAGTATACTTTAGGTCAGAGTCTACTGTTCTGATGATCTGAGTGTGTAATCTGTGTTCCTTTAGATGTCTAGGAGGATGACAAGTACCAAGTAGAGGGGAAAAGAACCATTTGAGCCTACTTAGAAATGTCTGTTTGTGAGGAGTATAACCATTTGTAAATCTGTGTTAGAATTGATATTTAGTGGAGATCACCGCCTCCACTCCCCCTCACGAAGGAGATGCTACTTTATGGCATCCGGGTGTTTTTTCCTGACTATCCAACGCAACATAGTTCTGCAGGGCCTGCTATATTTCCCTGGCTAGTCAGATACTTTAATGACAACAAAGTCCTAAAGGATAAAAAAAGTGCCTCATGTCACGTAAAAGGGGTTATTGTGGTTAAACGTTCCATTCTGCTTGGGGTGGGGAGAAGCCTTCTGCATGGTTCTACTTAGCAGTAAAATAGAAAGCTGAGGAATAATTGGCCCAGCATCACCAGCTTTACATCACACAGTAAAGCAAATCAAAATGAAAACAAGCAGACAGTAGCTGTTTTGGTCCCTTCCATAGAGGAACCAGGCGGTGGCCTGCCAGCATGCACAGGAGTGATCCCAGGTGCCCTGCAGGTTCAGAGAAGATCGGCTTCAAGAGACTGACTCAGTGAAGGAACTTTACAGGGATACCTGAACGGACTGCCTGGGACTCTGCTGTGATTAATTTTTCAGGAGTATTGGCCTTCGAGATACAGATATGTTTTAAAACAACTTCCTAGAAAATAATTCCCACGGCCAGAGATCCAAGTAACTGAAAGTGCGCCTGGTTTCTCTCTTGCTCCTGGAAACCCAGTGTGTCAGCCAACTGGGCAGCACTTTTTCTAGCACAGGTCATTGTTATCCTCTGTCCTCCTCCCCTAAGACTGGAGGCCTCTTCAGGGTCGAAAACTGGGCTTGTTCATCTTTGCCATCCATTTCCAAAGCATGACACATAGCACCGGCATGCCACAGGTACTCAATAAACAGTGTGTACTGGACCATTCATCACTCCAAGTGGCATTATTCTGCAGAGCAATCAGTTATTCCCCAGTTTGTAGAAGAACAATGGATAAATGTCATTCTAAGTGGGGCAGCCTGGTAGGCAAGCCAGTGAAGTTATATTGAAATGAGTTCCCTGTTATTAACAGGACAGAATGAATGGGCCCTTTACAGTCATTGAATTAGAATCTATAAAAATAACAGTTGACTTAAAATAAAGGCCCGTTTATTTTCCATGTGGTACATTTCTTTGGCCACTTGAAGAGCCTAAGCAGCCTTCGGGGCCTGTGGCCCCAACCTTTGGTTGGCAGGAGGGCAGGCAAGTCTGACAGGCGAGGGTGGAGTGCGGCAAGATCGATGGGGGTTACATCAAGATTCTGACATCTTTTCAAAATGAAGCTTCAACTTGAAATGTTGTGAATGTATTTGAAGGTCTGCCAGATCTATGACTGAGAGTGGCATATTTTCATCTATTTAAAGAGTCTTAGAGACACTATTTATAATAACGTAACAGGTAATTAGTGTATATTAATTATTCCCCATTATACTTTGGCTCAGGAATGATCATGTTTGCTCTTCTCACCCTCTTTTTTAGTAGACAAAGTAATGGGTCTAACCATGCCTCCCCTCCTTAAACCTGTAGAGACGTGTCCCTACTTTTAGAACAGGGATGGGGAACGTCCGACCCGCGGGCCATATAAGGCCTGAGAAATCATTTGGTCTGGCCCTGCCAAAGCATTAGGGGTGAGTTATGTTTGACCAAATATAGGGGGCTAATTTTTAAGTTGATAGTTTTGTCTGGCCCGCGAATGATGTTATAAATATCCAAATGGCCCTTGGCAGAAAAAAAGGTTTCCCACCCCTGTTTTAGAATAAAACCCAAATCCTGGTTATCATGGCAGACACAACTCTGCAAAGAATGTTGCTCCTCATCCCTGGCCACTGTCTGCCTTCCTCTCTGTGCCTTTAAGCTAAATTCTTTAGTTTAGTTCTTCCAGCCTCTGGACTCTTCCCACAGGTTCTATCTCTATTGCATTGCTCTCCTCCCTGCTTCTTTGCTTGATTAACTTGTTTACCCATTGGGTTCACTTTATTGGCCACTTCCTTAAGAAGTTCTTTGTCTTACCGTATACACTAGATTCCCCCTTATGTATACATTCATACAGCAACTTCTTCACAACTGTCACTTAACAGTTATTTGTGCAAAGCTTTCTTTTTTAAAATATATTTTTATTGATTTCAGAGAAGAAGGGATAGGGAGAGGGAGAGAGAGATAGAAACATCAATGATGAGAGAGAATCATTGATTGGCTGCCTCCTGCACGCCCGCTACTGGGGATCGAGCCTGCAACCCAGGCATGTGCTCTTGACTGGAATCGAACTCAGGACCCTTCAGTCTGCAGGTCGACACCCTATCCACTGAGCAAAACCAGCTAGGGTTGTGCAAAGCTTTCTTTAATGCCTGTGTTCCACTCTATATTTTCAATGTCATGACAGCAATGAAAAGGTCTGACTTGTCTTGTTCATTCTGTGTCCTAAAAACCTGGTCCAGCACATAACAGCTACTCAATAAATATTTGTTGAATGAATGAAAGTATCTTTCAACTTGAGTTGACTATAGACTTGTAGGATTAGGCCTTGTGATGCAGTGGGCAGACTTAGGACTGTATTTGAATTCAGCTTCTGTGCCGGACAACAAGAGAAACAAGTCACTTTCTCTCACCCAGGCTCGCTGCCCTCATCTGTAAGCCTAGCAGCACTAACCCTCCCTATGAAGACAATGTGCTCACAGTGGGGCTTGAACACGATGCTCCGCACTGTTCACAGATGAACTAATAGTAATATCACCTGTGTCCCGCTCCAGCTCTTCTCTATGTGTTTCTGGGAAAAACTCTCACGTGAAAGCAAGCTTCCCACCTTCCTCTTCTTAGAAATCCAAAGAGCAGCAGGAACAGGGAACAGCCCCTCCTCAGTGCGGAACCAGGTCGCCTAGCAAAACCCTTTTACCAGCACTGGGAACCTGCATCCAATGGCCTCACCTAGAGGGAAAACATGCAACCTCGCCTCCTGAGAATGAAGCACAATTGTCTGGCGTCTTCTGTTTAACTCTTGATCAAGCTTGTTTTTGATGTGTGTCCATTCTGACGCATGTGGCTATTAGTTTTGCGTGCCATTGTCCACATACAGCACAACTTATGCACCATAACTGCAAATGGACAACGGGCTTATTTCCAGTTTGGGGCTATTACTTGCTTTTTGTGTGGACTTACTCCTACATCCAGGGGAGAGGTTCTTACTACGGGGGGTTGAGATCTGAAGGTGAGTGCAGTTAAAAGGAGGTAGAGGGACTCGCTAATATGGAGCAATGTGGACTATGCAGTGTGGGGACGAAATGCAAATGAACTCCTGTGAGGTGGGGGCTTTTCTCTAACCAACTGTCACCAATGTGTGGCAATTCCTGAAAAAAAGAGCACCAACATTCTGGAACTAGACAGATAAGTTCTACTCCACGCACACCGGTAGACATTTCATGTGAGAGACTAGAGGAAGTCACACTAGATACACAGGATAGTGGATGGGGCGAAGCGTATCCAAGATATGGAGAGATGGGTCTTGATGCAAGAGTTCCCAGATATGTAGAAAGTGCTGCTTAATGTAAAGTTCTACTGCTGGCTCTACTCATGAAAATGGCTCCTCTCCATACTCCTCAGGCTGCTGAATGGCCAACTTACTATGCAAATGCATGTCAGGCAGCCCACAAATTACGAGTGTCCGTAGATTTCCTTCTTTTTTTTTTTTTTATGGCCGAGTAGCATTTCATTGTGTAAATGTACCATACCGTTTGTATCCACTTATCTACTGATGGGCACTTAGGGTGCTACCAAACCTTAGCTATTGTAAATAAAGACACAGAGAACAGACTGACAGCTGTCAGCGGGGAGGAGGGTTGGGGAGGCTGGGTGACAAAGATGAAGGGAATGAGCAGAGGAAAAAAAAACCCTCATAGATTCAGACAACAGTTTGGTGATTCCCATAGGGAAAGGAAGGTGGGGGGAAGTGAAGGAAAGTATAGGGGAGATAAGTGGTCATGGACACACAATACAATATACAGATGATGTATTATAGAATTATACACCTGAAACCTATATAACTTTATTAATCAGTGTCACCTCAATAAGTTCAATAACAATTTAAAAAGTAAATAAAAATAAAAAGAATTCCCTGGCCTACAGAGGAGTCACTGAAGGCACCCCTGAAGAATGGGCTGTCAGCGAGGCCCCCAGCATGGAAGAAGAGGAGCTCTCAGCACAAACTATAAACATATTAGAAAGACAGGAAGGAAATGTAACATGCCAAAGATTTAAAAGCATAGTATACTTTGGAAAAGGATTTGCCTCATGAGAAAGACAAAAGTTTAAGGGAATAACTACTTTGTATTCTCAAGGTAATTACTCAAAACACAAACTTGCTAAAAGAGAGGTAATGAGGCAACAGACAGAGATAAAAAGGGATTTTATAAGAAGAATACAAGCCAGCAAATAATACCAATGCAGAATTTAAAACGGCATGAAAAGCAGTAAAGAGGAAAATCACCCCTAAATTAAATGGAATTAGACCAGTGAAATAGGACAGTGGTTCCAAAACCAGGCATGAGAGGGTATACTTAACATAGACATGGCTAAGGTCAGATATGGGAGTTTTTGATTCAGTGGGTCTTGGGTGGAAGCTAAGAAATTTGTATTTCCGAAAATGCCCTGAAGTGATTTTGAAAATCAATCTGGTTTAGAAACTATTAAGGTGAGTGTGAACTTGAGACAATCACTGAGCATTCAGAGGGAGAAAAAAAAAAAGGCAACTGAAAATGATTAAAGAGAAAACGATGGGCTAGAAACGAGGAGTCAATGCATCATAGGCACAATGGGAGTAAGTGAGGAAGCAGTCGGAGCCAAGGCAACGGAACCAATTTCAAAATATATAGTGAAGAAAATCTTGAAATAAAAAGAAACACCTCGAGTTTAAAAGGTTTCACTGTGGACTTTGTGAAAAATGGCACACATTTCGATCTACTGAATATTATGTCTAAAAATGAATCTCCCCAAATCCAGGAAATAGAAATAGATCACATAGAAAAGAAAAAGATTTCACTGGAACATGTCCTCATTGTCAGGGAGAATGGCTATGTTATAATCTCCAAATACTATTATCTGCCCATGCTGCCAGTAACGAGTGAAGGCAATGAGATGCCGCTCACATTCTCTACGGTAATGGAGATTAACCAACAATTTGGAGATTGGGGAATACAAACATTGTTCAACAGCATTGTTTCTAAGAAAAATGAAAATGGTACCATTTTTGAAACAAGAGGTCCAAGGATATAAGAATCAACAATTTACCTATTACAGACTGGAACAAAAATCCCAAAGTAGAATCCCATAAACCTGGGAGGGGGTGGTGGTGTGTGTGTGTGGGGGTGCTGGATGAAGGAAGAGGGGTCCTTTTTCATTTGTGCACAGGGCTGAGTCAATAGATGCTGATTTATTCTTTTTAAAAAAGTATATTTTTATTGATTTCAGAGAGGAAGGGAAAGGGAGAGATAGAAACATCAGTGATAAGAATCATCAATTGGTTGCCTCCTACAAGCCCCACACTGGGGATCGAGCCTGCAATCTGGGCTGTGCCCTAACTGGGAATCAAACTGTAGCTTCCTGGTTCATAGGTTGACACTCAACCACTGAGCCACGCTGGCCAGGCTATTTTATTCTTGATATTAATAATTTGAGAAACATTGCTCTAGATAATTGGTTTTAAACATATATCAATATTATTTAATCATTAGATAGTAACATCATTAGATAGTTCCTATCAGAGGAACCTAAAACAAGCATACTTTCCAAATTCTTGGGGTGGCATGGGGCAGAGGAAAGGAATCAAAGTAAAAATAGGCCTTCCCCTTAAAAAAAATGGGGGGTGGGGAAGGAACACAAGAAACAAAAAATATTGAAAAGTCAAATGTAAACTAAGAGAACAGAAGAAATAAAACAATCAGCTTTTGTAAATGATATATACTTATGAGTCTGCAACTATATGCACCAAAATGTTGGCAGTTGTTTCAGCATAGTGAGCTTGGAGTAACTTTAACTTATTTGGGCATGACTATTATTTTCTGGCAATGATTCCATATTACATATATGATTGAAAATAAAACATAGACCTAAAAGTTCTCTTTATTCTTCTGAATGAGCACTGGTGAGGAAGCCACTCATGGAAACTAGAAATGACCAGCAAAGCCACAGCGGCGGAGATTGGCATTTGCTGTGATTACATAATTTGTTTCATGAATTTGACTCATTTCCCCAAAGAGATGCACAGGTGGTGTTCATTTATTTAGTCACAACACTGCTTACTTTTTACAACTGTGCTCTTCCCTGGTTTTCTTAACAGAACCGTTGCAGTGGTAGAAAGTGCCCTTGAACGATGGCTCTGCATGTGTGTGTGCAGAAGGTGGGGGACCTTGGCTCACAGCCAAATGAACCCGGGTCCTCTCTGGGCTGTGAGGGTTGACTGATGACATTTCAGCACCACCCTTTTGTCTGCACTCAGTCTCAGCCCTCATACTTGCCCCACTACAACCTCAGATTCCAGCCACACCGAGTAAGTCATTTCTTAAATCTTGCTGCCATGCCCAGAATGCTTTACCATATTAGGGGGAGTTAGGGACCCTTTACAGGCACCACAATGCCCTCTCCCTAGCCCTTCCTGTTGTACTGTGACTGCTCAGTAATTTGTCTTGCAGAGGAAATGCCTGTCTCATGAGGAAGACCCAGGATGCTCGCTGGCAGGGAATGGATGAATTTGCCTTGCACCGTTAGCACAGTGCCTGGAACACACAAGGAACTCAACAGACAGTTAATGCGTGGAGGGCTCCTGTCAGCTGATGCCCTTCAGCTCCCAGCCCCTTCTTCTCTCACTTGCATCTCTTGTTTTGGTGGGGGAGATCCTAGGATCTAAGAGGCAGCCTTTACCAGAGGCTTGTTCTCTAGCTTCTGGGCTCCACAGAGCTCCCCCCACAATCCCTACACACATAGATGAGCTTTTTCACACAATCTGATAAATTAGCAGGGGCTCTCTGGCAAATGCTGTGCTCCAGGGCTGGGGCCTCATTGAAGAGCCTATCTCCTGCTTTCCTCACATCTACCTCCTACACGAAGTCCCACCACTCTCTGGAAAGAAGGGGACACCACACTCACTCAGCATGATTCTGAGTGTGTCACTATTGAAAGGAAGGATCTTCACAAATGGCTCCTGCAGCTGGCGAGTATTCCCACCTTGAAAATCACCTCACATGCCCATCTATTGGAGTATGAACAAACAATGATTGTTTTTTGTTTTGTTTTGTTTTAAAATGAAGACGCAAAAAGGAATGTCTTATTTTCAGGACAGGTCAAGAGAGTATCAACTGCAGGAAGACTTGACTTATAGTAAATAAAGTATCACAGACATTTAGAGCTCAAGAGATACTCTAAGAATTGGGGTTTATGTACTCCTCTGCCTCCTCTCTGATCACTGGCCCTCTCAACCTTTCCTACTCTGTAACCTCTATGCCCATCACGCTATACTCAGCGTCCAAATAGCCCAGCACCACGCTTCTCATGCGCACATGCAGGTCCCATACCTTCATGCCCACTCTGCAAACCAATACTCATCCTTCAAGATGTTGCTCAAATGCCAACTCTTCTGCAAAACACTCTAATTACTTTTCCCATAGTTAGAAATATAAACACAGTAAGTACCGGGCAGCTATTAGTATTATGTCATCGGATTAGAATTTATTTGTACATCTCCGTTGATATATTTATTCAAAACTAGATATTGAGCATGAAGCATTAATCAGGGAGCTCAGACACTGGAACTCAGCCTTCTCTGACTCTGAAGCCAACCAGGATTCTACTTCTGGGGGAGGTAATGAAGCATCGGGATAGGTTACCAAAAACAAGCTGGTCATTATCATTTTCATGGAGGCCTAAAAGCAGGCACGTTATCTTTTATGGATGGGTTATGCATGGTGTTATGTGAGGATAATACAGTCTTTCAAAGTTCCTTTTTGGATCTACAGTTTTTATGATCATAGAATAGTCTTAATGAATTCAGGAAGAAAGACCCTTGTGCTTCAGGGATTTTATCCATGAAGGCCTCATTAGAAATATTCGGTTCTCTAGGTTGAGGGACAAGACTATGCGATAGAGCTGGACTCTCATAATGGCTGGCATTGGATCAGTGAGCCATGCCACATGCTAGTTCTGCTTTTACACACCAGTGTGTCTTTCATGCCCTGAGTTCCAAGGTCTTGGGTGAATTCAGACCCATTAGAACAGTGGTTCTCAACCTTGGCTTCACATTAGAATCACCTGGAAATCTTGTTAAAATCTTGATTTCTGGGCCTCATCATTAGTAACAAACAAACAGAATTTCCAGAGGATGAGGCCCAGAAATCAGGATTTTAACAAGATTCCCAGGTGATTCTAATGTGCAGCCAAGGTTGAGAACCATTGCATTAGAAGCAGGGAGGCCCAGCACACTCTCTTGACATGCTTTCTTTCATTTCATTCCACCTTCCAGTTCCCTCCAGCAGGTTAGGCTATTCCTTTAATAACATAAGGCCCGCCTGAAGACAGGAGTCTTGGGCCATGATAGACTGAAATCACCATGAGCACCAGATCACACAGGAAACAGCAGCTAAGGGCGACACACCAGAAACTCCAGATCAAAGAAAGGTGGCGAAACTGACAAGGACAGAAACAAAAATTAGCAAGCAGGTGATGTTTGCACGAAGAGCCACAGCTCTGCCCCGTTGGAAAGTGGGCACCTTCAGCCAGAATCGGATGAAGTACAAGTCTGTGCCATATTACAAGCAAGCTAGTTAGCACTTACTATTGATGGTTTCATAGTTGCTTTTTATCTTTAACTCGAGGCCTGGGATCGGGCCGAAACCAGCTAACCGACATCCCCTAGGGGTCCCAGATTGCGAGAGGGCACGGGCCAGGCCGAGGGACCCCACCTGTGCACAACTGGGGCTGGGGAGGGACCATGGGAGGGCTCCAGGGTGTGTCTGGCCAGTCTCACTCAGTCCCAATCGGCTGGACCCCAGCAACAAGCTAACCTACCAGTCAGAGCGTCTGCTCCCTGGTGGTCAGTGTATGTTATAGCGAGCAGTTGAGCAGCCTTAGCATATCATTAGCATATTATGCTTTAATTGGTTGAACAGACAACCTGATACTTAGCATATTAGGCTTTTATTATATAGGATAATATCTTTAACTTATTTTTATCATTTTACTAAATTACTAAGACAGTGAGTTTATGTTGACTTTGGATTCCAATGTTGAAATCATGAAAAGCTACCTTTTAAAAAGGAAAATGAACCGCGTTGAAGATGACATTTCCTCTCCAAAATGTTAAGACACTGACAAAAGCTTTAAACTTTGAGGCAGAGAGAAGTTTTGTTGCTGCTGTTACAGCTTTTATCTTCTCTTGTAGGATTTCTACTCGAAGGAGCTCAGAGTCTATTGAACAAACACAGCAAATTAACTACTGGCTTAACTATTTTACCAGGTTCTGCTTTGCAGACAGAAAGTCATTGCCACCTGCAGGGCTAGGCTTTCCAGCCTGGAACACAGTCTCTTGGCTGGGAAATTGACAAGAGAACCCAGGCACCGCTCCCCAACAATTTCCTGACATCTCCACGGTTTGCTATTTAACATAAACAAAAAGAAATCTTCCCAAACCCAAATGCATTTTCATCAACACTCTGTACGATGCTGATCATATCCATATATTGACACTGACAGTCATCTCACTGGGAGAATAAAGAATAAAAAGCCCCTTATCTTTCATATTAAACAAAGGTCAGCTTCCCCTGGCTGGCTTCACAAAGTCCTCACTTACAAAGAAAGGTAGGGGGAAAATGCCCAAACTGACATTTTTCCAAACATAAGTTGGGAAGGAAAAAAGACCATTCTTGAAGCCCATACGTGACAGGCTGATTAAAATCAGGGCCTTCTTCCCATCTCTTTCAAAAAACAAAACCAAATTCTGGCGTCGACCCTGCCTGTTCCAGCTCAGGCTACAGCTCAGAGGGCCATGATGATGAAGCGACCTCGCTGCCGTCTCGTCTCTGCAGCCGGTGCGCACACAGCCTGATGGAATGGCGTGTCGGTGATTCTGTTTCTGCTTTTCTGATGGGTCCCTCAGGGCGCTTCTGAGTAAGTGAGCCTCGGCTCCCACAGCTCTGATGGGCCGTTCCTCCCTTCCTCCTGCTCAAAACGGAACCTCAACGGGAGAAGGCTGCCTCGTCAGGATGGGTGGCTTGCAGTCCCCAGCCCCATTCGGGGCTCCTCCCAGGCATATTTCCTGAGCTTGTCGTTTCATCTGGGCTGGGATGTGAACAGCAGCTCGACACGGATAAAACGGTGTTTCTGAATGAAAGAATGTGCTACCCAGGAGGCAGAACCAGTGTTTAATTTGCTGCCTGTGTTCGATAGACTGTGAGCTCCTCAAGGGGCAGGGACCATGTCTCATTTGTCTTCGTAGCCTCGGTGAATAACACGCATTCATTTGTTCATTCATTTATTCAACTAATATTTACTGAGCGCTGGAGGTACGAGATGAGAAAGGCACAGACTTCACAAAGGCTTAGACATTTTCTTTTGCCCCCCAGGCTGGACTGCCATGGAATAAATATACTTCCTAATATGTTACGAGATACACAATACACACTAGAAATCAATCATACAAAAGCAGAGAGATCTTGCTCATAGACTCATCCAAGGCTGAAGATGAATGGGACCCGCTTTTATAGATAAGGAAGCCAACTCTCAGGAAGGGCTGACCAATCCTAGAACTTGTACACATGTTACTTTGAGCAAGGTCATCCATGGGAGATAAAATACTTCAAGTAGAAACTTCCATTGCTCTCGGAATCCCTCCAAACCTCACATCTTAATTTTGTCTTAGATATACATTTCTTTATATTTAACACTTTAATTTCCAAATTTCACATAATTCAAGGTTCCCCAGACCATGATTTAAATAAGAATTGTGACCCCAAATTCCTACAGGAGCCCGGATATAAAATAATTTATGTCAAAAGCCAGTGGGTAGAATGGGGGTTACCATAAGCTGGAAACTTGTGACCTTGTTTCAGTTACCGACTCCACATCTGAGGCTCAAAGCAATGATTTCTATTGTACTTATGCTTTTGTTGGTTAGGAATTCATGGGGGGCTCACATGGGGGTTCATCCCTGATGCACGTGTTGTCCCCTCTTAGGGACGGAGATCCTATTGCCAAGATGGTTTCCTTGTCACACGTCTGGTACCTGGTGCTCCTTCATCTTCTGTCTTTCTCCACGTGGTGCCTCTTTTTCTACGGCCTCTTCATGGGGTTGGGCTTGTCACAGGGCAGTTACACATGTTATATGGTGGCTCATTCCCCTGAGCAAGGGTCCCAGGGGACAGGAGGTGGCTGCTGCTGGTGTTTGAAGGCCTAGGCCAGAAACTGACACAGCACTACCTCTGCCATATTTTACTGGTCAGAGAAGTGATGAGGCATTTCCAGATTCCAGGGGAGGGTGCCCAGACCCCACCTCTCCATAGGAGGACTACTGTCTTATTTACAAACATCTTGAATGTGCCATGATCTGGCCCAGATAGAGAGGGTACTGCATTCCATGTTGTTGTATTGTGAGACTGCGGCCCAGGATGAAATATTTTAAAATTATTTAAATAAAAGATGAAAATTTATATTTAAAAATGTGAAATATCCTGATTCTTAAATACCGGCAACTCATTCAAATTTTCTGCAACGCTGGCACGCCACATACTTGCAAACACGGCCCATGCTCACCTTTGCTCCAATCACTAAACCAGGAGTTTATAAAGTGCCGGGGTCCAACCCCAGCGGGTCCAGGGATCCCCAAAGGTGTGGACGGAGTCGGCGAAGAAGGAAGGACACGGAGACAGTGTTCAGTTGATCAGCAGCCTAGCCAGGATCTCTAGCCAGGATCTCCAGCCAAGTTCTGGTCTGGATCTCCAGAGAGGTTCTGCTTAGGATCTCCTGCCAGGGACTGTGTCCATGTTGTCTTGCTAGGTTCTCCAGCCAGGTTCAGTCACTAGGTTCTAGTCAGGTTCTGTTGCCAGTTTCTGTAGTCAGGTTCAGTCCAAGATCTTTTGTCATGTTCTCTCTCTAGTGAAGTTCTTCTGTCTCTAGAGAACGTTCTGTGTAGGTTCTGTGCCTAGGTTCCGTCTCTCCTGGTTCTGTATTCTAAGTTCTGTGTTCTAGCTGTCTTATTACATCTGTATTTATACCAGTTGATTCAATCCTATCAATCTCTATTACAAAGGTTAGGGCGTTTCTTATCTTCATTCCAGGGAGTAAAGATTATGTAGCTTAAGCATGATTGTTCGTAGTTAAAGTGATTAATTACCCACCTGGCACTAGTTAAGAGGTTTTATTCCCTCCCTAACTTCAGGGGAAAATCCCTACCTGGGGAAACAACCTTTCTCAGAGACCTTGGTTAAAACACATAGTGCCAAGAAGGTGAGCAAACATATTAAGAACAGTATGCCATATATGCCAGGTCCTTTGAAACAGCAAGGATGGACCGGCTCCCGGCAATAAAGGAGTTTTCAGAAAACACTGACATGTATTTGGAAATATCTGCCTACAACTGAAAATGAAGATCTTATGAGCTGTTCACCATGTTTGACAGATTTTTTTTTTTTTTTATTGAAAACAGACCAGTAAGCAAATAAGGGATCTTTCTATATAATTCTATCTCGACCCACATGAGAAACTGCATGTCTCCTATTCCAAGAATTCCCTTCTCCCATTTCTATCCTGGTCAAATCACAGCTTGATGGAAAGTACAGTAATTTTCATTTCTTATTGAATTTGACTAAGAACTGGAAATATAAGACAATGATGGAGGTACTGACTGAAGGCCCCAAAGGAAAGAAAAACAAAGAGAAGCCCAGAAACTAAATAAGAAGTAGAAACAGGCCAAACTCCACATTAGAACTTCTTAAACTCTCGTGACCGGATCACTTTCTGACTCTGACCTAGGGAATGTCCCAAGACTCAGTGTTTTGAATCAATACTCTAGATGCGTCTGAGGTAGGTGTTCCTGAACCATACTGCTTGTTCTCTATTACAGGGACAGGTTCGGAGAGTCAGCAAAACTGGGCCCAGCTATGGTACTAATCATGCCTCCTTTTAGGAGTTGATGGATCCAAGAGAAGAATGTATACAGTAGACTCCATTTCTCTGACTCGGGGAAGAAAATGCACTAAGAGTAGAAGACAGGGTTTCTAACCCTAATTTTACAGTAGTTAGCTAATTGAGCTCAGGGAAGTCATTTCCCCTCCCAGGGCCTCAGTTTCCTTTTCTGTAAGATGAGGAGGGTTGGCCTGGGTCCAACAATGACAAGCACAACTGCCCACATCCTGTGTTCACGGTGAACTCTGCTCACCCAGAGCACCTTCTGTCCACCAAGCCCTGGCCTGGCCTCATAGTTCTCATCTACCCAGCTATTTCCAACACATCAGTGTGAACACATGGGTCCAGACCAACTTTGTGGCCCTGGAAGAGGATCTCCATGGTCTCTTCCTTTTTGTTTGGTTGCATTACAGTTTTGGAGGGAAAGTCAGGTGAAAGGAAATCATGAAAGGTAGTTTTGGAGGAGAGCAAATCGTTTTGGGGCAGGAGTGATACAGAAGTGGTAATGTGCCACCTGAGAAGGGTGAGGCTGCCAAACAGTCTGCCAGCCACTCCCAGGCCCATCTGATTATCTACATGATGGAGGTCTTGGTGTGGTTTCCTCTAGCAAATCCTAATACTGGGACAATGAGCAAGAAGGACAGGGCTGGGGTCGGCATGAGCAAAATCGTGGTCTGCACACATATGACCCTCCTTACAGCTTACACCACGTGGCTCACTTGTCATGTTGTATTATGACAATGGAGTTGCATGTTTGCTGTGAAGTTGCCATCTCTACCACAGACCCACTGTGTGGAGTGGGAGTGGGTCTTTGTGGAAGGGGGAAAAGCAGACAGATCAGGCCAAACTAGGCCAGAGCTGCCACAGATTTGATTTACTGAAGGGTATTTGATGTAAAGGGCAAAAGCTTCGGACCAGTGGTGGGTTCGCTGTGCAACTTGGTCAAGTTACTTAAACTCTTTAAGTCTCCGTTATCCCATCTGTAAAATGGGAATAAGAACACCTTCTTGACAGGGATGTTGTAAAGATGAAGAAGGTATGTAGGGCACCCGGCTCATAGTAGTCAGTCAGTACATAGAAATTCTTTCCTTCTTTCCAGCCTCCAATCTGCCTTAAATGACTGTAAGGAAACAGAGCAAGCTAAGACAGCATCCTTCAGGCCAAAAACGAATGTGGAAATCTACATTCCTGTGCAGAGGAAGCTGGGCAGGTCTTTAACACATTGTTGATGTTCTGACTCACAACTGCTTTCTCCTTTAATTCCTCCCATCCTGCTCAAGTTGGACCAAATGTGCGAAGGTTGATAGTACAATGCCAGGATCTCGCCCACCAGGCAACACCTCCCAGTGCTGCTCTGAGGCCAAAGTTCCAGGAAAAAATATTACAAACTCTGTGTCATAGGCTTGCTTAGTAAGAATTATAGCAAATCTTTAGTAAAGTGATCAGTACATGCTTGCTCTAGTAAAATCCCTAAGTAATCCTTTCAACACTATAAGAGGTAGATACAACAATTCCCACTTTACAGGTGAGGAACTAGAGGCCAATATGGCTCATGGACTTTAGAAATGGGAAAGGAACTGGATTTTTCCCGAGTTCTTAACCACTATTTACTATTGAACATTCATGACTCTAGAAACGCAATAAAAAACCAAGTATAGGCCACTGTTCTCAGGGAATTTAAAGATGCAGAGAACAGTCAGCACCAGAATGTGGGAGTAATAGTGTAGTGTGGTGTAGAGCAGATCAGCTGAACAGTAAGCTCCCCAGAGGCAGGGACTTGGCTTCATTTTTTATTTATTTTTTTAGCATCTCTATTTTCTAGTGCAAAGAGTGGCTCTTAAGTGAGAGTTCAACCATTGTGTGTTGGATATATAAGCAAAAAAAAAAAAAAGAAAAAAAGAAAAAGACAAGTGCTAAGAAGGGTGATGGTGCCCAATAGTCTGCTACACATGGATATATTGGTAGGGATTCAAGGTCAAAGGAGGTCCCCAGGGGTGCAATGGAGAAGGCCAGCTTCATGGAGGACAGCATAGGGCATGAGCTGGGATTTGTAGAGGCCTACAAAGCACAGAGGACAGAGACACAGATCAATGGAGGCATGCTGCAGCATAAGCTTGAGGTACTGAGATCGTGCGGAGGATGGACTGCTTAGAGAATTATCTGCCTGCTAGTCAGCTTGGCAAGGAGCCAGCTAAGCCAACTCATAACTGGTAGGTTCTTGGTGTAGACTGGCTACTTTGGCAACAGGTCAACAAGGGCTGTGAGAACAAGATCAAAGGAAAACAGGCCAGGGTGGTCTAGACACACGATGTAAGGAAGTCAACTGGAGTGGGCTGGATCACAGGAAGCACAGTTCCCCACCCGGGGCAGAGGATATGCAAATATAACTGTTGGCAGCTGTGAAAAACATAGAGGAGGGCAAGTCAGCCATGAAGAATGTGGAGGAGGAGGAGTACCGGGGCGGTACGGGAAGAACACACACTGGAGCTGATCACCCTCTCCATTTGGCTTTCCATGCACCACAGCAGCCTTCCTGCTCTCAGGAGACCCTTGGTGCATCTGTTTACTCTGTACAATGAACTCAGAGAAGTCATATGTTCCAAGGGATAAGGCACAGGCTCAGCAAGCCATCAAATCCCTTTGGTAGGGTTGTCTAACTAGATGTATTAAAAAATTCCTATGTACATATATAATTTTATGTAACTTAATATATTTTTATATAAAGGCTAATATAATGTGACCTATAAATTTATACAAATAATTTTATCCTGGGCTAAATAGCGAAGTCTAAAAATGAGGCCACTGGCTCCATCCTTACCATTCACACCTAAGTGTTCTAAAAGTTCTTCTCTGTTAGTATATATTTAACCTGTGTGTCCCAGCTAGGAGGAAAATCATTACTTGGTAATGACCTCCATTCAGACCTTAGAAACCGTAATATTTTTTTTTATATTTTATTGATTTTTTACAGAGAGGAAGGGAAAGAGATAGAGAGTTAGAAACATCGATGAGAGAGAAACATCGACCAGCTGCCTCCTGCACATTCCCCACTGGGGATGTGCCCACAACCAAGGTACACGCCCTTGACTGGAAACAACCCGGGACCCTTCAGTCCGCAGGCCGACGTTCTATCTACTGAGCCAAACTGGTCAGGGCAGGAACCGTAATATTTTTTTACCAAAAAGCCAGAGGGCTTTACCTTGGGGGACTGAACAGCTCATCATTGCCTATACTATGCTTTAGAGCCTCAGGGACTCACAAGATGCTTCAAAGGCTTGGTGAAGAAAGGATTTGGGTTGTGACTGGGATTCCAAAGAACATCTCTAGGTTTGCTGATTCATTAGTAGGACCAATAGGACTCACCATGCAATTGTACTCACAGTTAAGATTCATTACAGAAAATGGATACAGAACCAGATCAGCACAGGGAAAAGGCACATGGCAGGAAGTTGGGAGGAAACCAGGCACAAACTTGCAAGAGATGGCTCCCCATGGGGTCACACAGGATGTGATTCCTCCAGCAAAGCCAACACGCATGAAATGTTGGCCACCGGGGACGCTCACCCGAGGCTCAGTGCCCAGGGTTTTTACTGGGGACTGATCACACAGGCATCCTCTGCCAACCATGTACCCCATCTCCACGCTCCCAGAGGGAAAGCATTTGTACAGTTTAGGCACATGAGCCATTCTGATCAAGGAGTGTGGGACCTCCCCTGGAATCCAAGTTTCTGACACCTGCGGGGGCCAACCTTGCAAGCAGGACCGTCTAAGAAATACAGCCTCAGGTCTGCTGTGCCAGCTTTTTCTATATGATGGTCCAGTAATTCCAACAAGCCCTATGTAACACAGACACTTTTTGGTGATTATTAAAGGCTTTGAGAAGTACTGCAATTTAAAAGACTGTTTTATTTTTTTAAGTCAATATTTTCCAAACTTATTTGATATCTATCTCTCTATCTCCATATATATATATATATATATATATATATATATATATATATATATATGTATGTGTGTGTGTATGTGTGTGTGTATACCCAAAATGATTTTCTTTATTTTCAGATTTAACCCATTAGAATTAATAATTATTCAAAGTATGTACACATTTTTGGGGGACACCAGATATATATGTGTCCTTTTGGATACTGACATTCTACAGAATACCATTTGGGAAATTCTGAACTAAATATATACACATGCATCACCTGTTTGGCCTCAGCTTTCACCACTTATTTTTTTTTTTTTTTTTATTCTTAGTTAAGGTATTACAAATGTGTCCTCATCCCCCCCATTAACCCCCAACCTCCCCCCCCCCACACACACACTCATGCTCCCATCCCCCTGTTGTCCATGTCCATTGGTATGGCTTATATACATGTATACAAGTCCTTCGGTTGATCTCTTCCCCTTACCCCCGCCCTCCCCTACTTTCCTTCTGGGGATTGATAGCCTGATTGCTGTTTCTCAGTCTTTGAGTCTGTCCCTTTTCATCAGTCTATGTTGTTCTCTATAATCCACAAATGAGTGAGATCATGTGGTATTTATCTTTCTCTGACTGGCTTATTTCACTTAGCATAATGCTCTCCAGTTCCATCCATGCTGTTGCAAAAGGCAAGAGTTCCTTTTTTTTTTACCGCAGCATAGTATTCCATTGTGTATATGTACCACAGTTTTCTAATCCACTCATCTGCTGATGGGCACTTAGGCTGTTTCCAAATCTTAGCTATGGTGAATTGTGCTGCTATGAACATAGGGGTGCATATATCCTTTCTGATTGGCGTTTCTGGTTTCTTGGGATATATTCCTAGTAGTGGGATCACTGGGTCAAATGGGAGTTCCATTTTTAGTCTTCTGAGGTAGCTCCATATTGTTCTCCACAGTGGCTGCACCAGTCTGCATTCCCACCAGCAGTGCAGAAGGGTTCCTTTTTCTCCACATCCTCTCCAACACTTGTTGTTTGTTGATGATAGCCATTCTGACAGGTGTGAGATGATAACGCATTGTCGTTTTGATTTGCATCTCTCGTATAATTAGTGACTTTGAGCAGGTTTTCATATGTCTTTCGGCCTTCTGTATGTCCTCTTTCGAAAAGTGTCTATCTAGGTCCGTTGCCCATTTTTTTATTGGATTGTTTATCTTCCTTTTGTTAAGTTTCATGAGATCCCTGTAAATGTTGGAAATTAAACCCTTATCGGTGGTATCATTGGCAAATATGTTCTCCCATGTAGTGGGTCTTCTTGTTGTTTTGTTGATGGTTTCCTTTGCTGTGCAAAAGCTTTTTATTTTGATGTAGTCCCATTTGTTTATTTTCTCTTTAGTTTCCATTGCCCTAGGAGCATTATCAGAGAAGAAATTTCTTCGGCATATGTTTGCGATTTCGCTGCCTGTGGATTCCTCTAGTATTTTTATGGTTTCCCGTCTTATGTTTAAGTCTTTTATCCATTTTGAGTTTATTTTTGTGTATGGTGTGAGTTGGTGATCTAGTTTCATCCTTTTGCATGTATCTGTCCAATTTTCCCAGCACCATTTATTGAAAAGACTGTCTTGACTCCATTGTATGTTCTTGCCTCCTTTGTCGAATATTAATTGGGCATAGTGGTTTGGGTTGATTTCTGGGGTCTCTATTCTATTCCATTGATCTATATGTCTGTTCTTGTGCCAGTACCAAGCTGTTTTAAGAACAGTGGCTTTGTAATACAGTTTGATATCTGGTATTGAGATCCCACCTACTTTGTTCTTTCTGAGAATTGTTGCAGCTATTCGGGGTCTTTTTTTATTCCAGATGAATTTTTGGAACGTTCGTTCTAGATCTGTGAAATATGCTGTTGGTAATTTAATGGGGATTGCATTGAATCTATAAATTGCTTTGGGTAGTATGGACATTTTGATGATGTTGATTCTACCAATCCATGAACACGGTATATTCTTCCATCTGTTTATGTCTTCCTCTATCTCTTTTTTCAGTGTCCTGTAGTTTTCAGCATATAAGTCTTTTACCTCCTTAGTTAAGTTTATTCCTAGGTATTTTAATTTTTTTGATGCAACGGTAAATGGGATTGCTTCTGTAGTTTCACTTTCTGTAAGTTCACTATTGGTGTAAAGAAATGCCATGGATTTCTTAGCATTAATTTTGTATCCTGCTACATTGCCGAATTCATTTATTAAGTCTAATAATTTTTTGATGGAGTCTTTAGGGTTCTGTATGTACAGTATCATGTCATCTGCAAATAAGGACAGTTTTACTTCTTCTTTTCCAATCTGGATGCCTTTTATTTCTTCTTCGTGTCTGATCGCAATGGCTAGTACTTCCAGTACTATGTTGAACAGGAGTGGTGAGAGGGGGCATCCCTGTCTTGTTCCTGTTTTTAGGGGGAATGGTTTTAGTTTTTGCCCATTGATTATGATGTTGGCTGTGGGTTTGTCATATATGGCTTTTATTATGTTGAGGTATGATCCCTCAATTCCTATCTTGCTGAGAGTTTTTATCAAGAAAGGGTGTTGGATTTTGTCAAATGCTTTTTCCGCATCAATTGATATGACTATGTGGTTTTTCTCTCTCAATTTGTTTATGTGATGTATCACATTTATTGATTTGCGGATATTGTACCATCCTTGCATCCCTGGGATAAATCCTACTTGGTCATGGTGTATGATCTTTTTGATGTACTGCTGGATCCGATTTGCTAGGATTTTGTTGAGGATTTTGGCATCTATGTTCATGAGGGATATTGGCCTGTAATTCTCTTTCATTGTATTGTCTTTATCTGGTTTTGGGATTAGGGTGATGTTGGCTTCATAGAATGAGCTGGGAAGTGCTCCTTCCTCTTGGATCTTTTGACATAGTCTGAGGAGGATAGGTTTTAGGTCTTCCTTGAATGTTTGGTAAAACTCCCCTGTGAAGCCATCTGGCCCCGGGCTTTTGTTTGCTGGAAGCTTTTTGATTACTGCTTCGATTTCCTCCATAGTTATTGGCCTATTGAGATTTTTAGATTCTTCCTGGTTAAGTTTTGGAAGGTTGTATTTATCTAGGAATATGTCCATTTCCTCCAGGTTGTCTAGTGTGTTGGAGTAGAGTTGTTCATAGTATTTTCTAACAATCCTTTGTATTTCTATGGGGTCTGTTGTTATTTCTCCTCTTTCATTTCTGATTTTGTTTATTTGGGTCCTCTCTCTTTGTTTCTTGGTGAGCCTGGCTAGAGGTGTATCAATCTTGTTTATCCTTTCAAAGAACCAGCTCTTGGTTTTGTTGATCTTTTGTATTGTTTTTTTGGTCTCTATGTTGTTTATCTCCGCTCTGATCTTTGTTATTTCCTTCCTTCTGCTTACAGTGGGCTTTTTTTGTTGCTCTCTTTCTAATTCTTCGAGTTGTAGAGTTAGGTCATTTATTCTCATTGTTTCTTGTTTCTTGCAGTAGGCTTGTAGAGCTATGAACTTCCCTCTCAAGACTGCTTTTGCTGTGTCCCATAGGTTTTGGATTGTTGTGTTTTCATTGTCATTTGTTGCCATGATGTTTTTTATTTCTTCTTTGATCTCACTGGTGACCCAGTCGTTGTTTAATAGCATGCTATTTAGTCTCCATGTGTTTGATTTTTTTGGATTGTTTTTGTTGTAGTTGATTTCCAGTTTTATGCCTTTGTGATCTGAGAAGATACTTGATATGATTTCAATTTTCTTGAATTTGAAGAGACTTTGTCTGTGACCCAATATATGGTCTATCTTTGAAGATGACAAATGTGCACCCGAGGAGAATGTATATTCTGTGACTTTGGGGTGAAATGTTCTGAAGATGTCAATTAATTCCATCTGATCTAGTGAGTCATTTAGGATTGATGTTTCTTTGCTGAGTTTCTGTTTAGAGGATTTGTCCAGTGGAGATAATGGGGTGTTAAGATCCCCTACTATGATTGTATTGCTGTCAATCTCTCCCTTGATCTTCTCCAGAAGATTTCTTACGTATTTGGGTGCTCCTATATTGGGTGCATATATATTTACCAGAGTTATTTCTTCTTGTTGGACTGCTCCCTTTAGTATTATGAAGTGGCCTTCTTGATCTCTTTTTATGTCCTTCACTTTGAGATCTAATTTGTCAGATATAAGTATTGCTACCCCGGCTTTTTTTTTCACTTCCATTGGCCTGAAAAGCCTTTTTCCATCCCTTCACCATCAGTCTGTGTGCGTCTTTTTTTGTGAGGTGGGTTTCCTGTAGACAGCAGATATATGGGTCATGTTTTCTTATCCACTCATTTACCCTATGCCTTTTGACTGGGGAATTTAATCCATTTACATTTAAAGTTATTATTGATAGAAACTTGTTGGTCGCCATTTTTGTTCTTTACCGCTGCGTTCCTTCTTTGTTTCCTGTTTTTTCTATTTACAGCAGACCCTGTAGCATTTCTTGCATTGCTGGTTTGGTTGTAATAAACTCCCGTAGACCGTTTTTGTCTGTGAAGCTCCTGATTTGACCCTCAATTTTGATTGATAGCCTCGCTGGGTATAGTATTCTTGGATTCAGACCCTTCCTTTGCATGACTTTGTATATTTCATTCCATTCCCTTCTTGCCTGATGTGTTTCTGTTGAGAAATCGGTCGCTAGTCTGATGGGGGATCCTTTGTAGGTAACTTTCTGTCTCTCTCTGGCTGCTTTTAAGATTCTTGCTTTGTCGTTGGTGTTTGCCAATTTAATTATTATGTGCCTTGGTGTCGGTCTTTTCGGGTTCATTTTGTTTGGACTCTGTGAGCTTCTTGGATTTGTGTGAGTTTTTTCCTCCCTATATCAGGGAAATTTTCTGTTACTATTTTTTCAAACAGGTTTTCTATTCCTTGCTCAGTTTCCTCTCCTTCTGGCACCCCTATTATTCGGATGTTGTTTCGTTTAGCATTGTCCCAGAGTTCTCTTAGGCTCTCCTCCTGCTTTTTAATTTTTTTTTCTAGAAGCTGTTCTGTTTGGGTATTTTTTTCTACCTTGTCTTCTAGCTCGCTGATGCGGTCCTCTGCTTCTTCTAGTCTACTGTTGATGCTTTCTATTGAGTTCTTTATGGCAGTGATGTCGTTTTTCATTTCTTCTTGGTTTCTCTTCATTTCCTCTTGGTTCTTCTTCATTTCCTCTTGGTTCCTACACATATTGTTGAATTGGTCTTCCATTTTTTTCATCCACCTTATGACCATTACTCTGAATTCTTTCTCTTACAGGTTGCTTGCCTCCATTGCCTCCATTTCGTTTACTTCCTTTTCTGATGATGCCTGTTTTTCTCTCATATTTGGGTTGGTTCTTTGTTTCACCATGATTTCTCTTCTCAAGGTGTTTGGTTATGTAGTTCTCTCTCTGCTGCACTGATTCAAAGGCACAAAATACAACACAACAAGGCACAACGTACAAGGCAACAAACTAAATGCATTCACAATATTAATAACCCCAAATAAAGGTGACCCCCCGAGCAAAGAGAATTAGGGGATATAGAAGAAAAAAGAGAAAAAGATTAAAGAGAAAAATAAAAAACAAAAAGGAGTGCCTAAATGAGATTGGGAAAAGGGAGAGAAGAAAAAAAACAAAAATAAATAAAAAAAAAAAAAGTAAGAGAATGAAATAGAGGTGGGGAAGAGGCTATTTGTATGGGGAGAGCGAGGGATTGGAAATTAGATATATAAGTAGGGTGAAATTTAGACAGTGGTTAGAAAGAAGGAATAGGTAAAATCCAAAGCAGGAATAGGGTAAGAGAAACAGGACAACAAAAGGGGAAAAGTGAGGAAGAGAGTTTTGGCTTAAGGGTAAATGTGAGCTAGAGAGAAATGATGCTAAAGGAACGATGAAAATAGTGTGTATAACACTAATCCCAAAATAAAATAAAGAAAAATTAAAAAAATAATAAAAAATAAAATGACACTTGAAAAAATGGTAAAAGGATAGCAATAATACTGGTTAAAAAAATGTAGTAATTAAAAAGGTAAAATCAAGTGATGAAAAAATAAAAAATAAAAAAAAAATAAAATAAAATAGGTTCTTAATGAAATGGTGAAAAAAGAATTAAATATATATATATATATATATATATATATATATATATATATATATATAAAAATATTGGGAAGTGAAGGTGCTTCAGATCTTCCACTCTTCTTTTTGGCACGCCTCAGTCCTGCCAGGCATTCAGGGGAGTGTTGAACTTCCCTGCAATACACTGTCCCTCCGTGCAGTAAACCACAGACCTGATTTTAAGGCAGCTTGTATTTGTTTACCAGACTGCCTTTATTTGTGATCGCAGAAGAGACAGTTCGTGGCTCTGCCTCTGGGTGGCAGTGTGTCTGGATTGACCTCCGAGGCTATAAGTCCTCTCTATCAGTAGGGTTTTTTTGTTTTTTGTTTTTTTCCTCTATGGTATTGGGAACTGATTCAGGAAAGACCACTGCCCAGAGCTGGTTCCTTGCCACTGCCCGCTGTTTCCCAGGCTCCCCAAAAAGAACTTTCCCCTACAGGCTCTGCGAATGACCCCAACTGGGGAATCCCATGCACTGGGTTTAATAATCAAATGCACGGATCTAAGGGGAACTGTAACAAGAGCCTGATAGTTGTGCGAATTCGCAAGCCTCCACCTTCCAGGTCTGCGCACAGTCTCCGCGCGCAGTCTCCGCGCGCTCACTCGCCCCTGGCACCAAGCAGCCAGCAGATTGGCAAAGTCCAAGGCTGCTCCCTTACATCCAGTCCAGCTATGGGCTCATTTTTCGCGTTCCCTTCTGCCAGCAGCCCTGTGGGGCCCCTTCCCCACTCGCGGGTCACGCTGGTCCCAACGGCTGCAGACTCTGTGGGGCGCAGATTCCGCCCCGCGCACGCGAGCTCGGTCCTCCCTCCAACCCGAACTTCAAACCGCACCTTTAGGGGATGTCCAACCTTTCCGTGAGAAGAAGCAGTGCTCGTCTGAGTTCAGGTAGTGACGCTGCTTGAATCCCTTGTTTCCAGGTTAGTAGCTGGTCTCTGGATGCTGGCAACAACCACCCAAGATGGCGCAGTCTCCACTGCTTAGCTGGCGCACCACGAGAGGCTCCAGCCGCAGTCTCCAACCGTCCTTTTTTTCCTGGGGGTTCTCAGTCTTTCCTAGCTGCAGACAGTCTCTCAGCTGAAAATCCTCTGCTTATTCGGGCTGCATGTTACCCGTTTCAGCTGCTCACCCTTATCTGCTCCAGGACAAGGCACAGGACACGTCCGTTTATACCGCCGCCATTTTTCCTCCACTCTTCACCACTTATTAAATACACGAATAACAACAGCTCGCACATATATTGCACTTACTGTGTGTTAGGAGGTTTTTGTGCCACAACTCATTCAATTAGTAAGAGGCTGGACTAGGTGACCTCTGAGCACGGTACCGCAGCACATTCGGGTTAAGAGTGCAGGCCGGGAATTTCACTCTCTGAACTAGTTTCCCGGCTTCGCCTGTCGTCAGCTCTAGGACAGCTTTTTTATCCAGGGTGCACCTCCATTTCCTTATGAGCTGAGTGGTTAATACCTAGTAAGAGCTTCCAGTGTGCTTGTTGACTATTTAAATAAAAAGTTCTTTCCAACTCAGAGTTTAGATCCCGTTCCTATGCTATGAATCACGGTAAGGTGCAGACAATAGATAGTGGCTTCGGAGCCTATAGGAGGGGATGCTCAGGTAGAGGTGGCCCGAGGGAGCCAGAACAGTGCCAGGTGGACCTCCCTCCAGGTTACTGGAAGCCTTGACACCCCAGGCCAGTCAAAGCCAGAGCCCAACTCCAGGAAGTAAAGGCAGATGTCACAGGCCAAGAGGCATATTAATTTCCTGGGAGTCTAGGACCAAGACCAACAACAGAAGCGAACTGCTTTTGACTGTAAATAGAGCAAGACTCTAAACCTCCCTCAATTACACCTGGCAATTCAGTCCATATGTTTGAAGACAGACACCTCGCAAGAAAATCCCCTCTGAATCAAGACTCATGCAGATCCACATGGTAGAAAAAAGAACAGGGCAAGATGCCAAATTGAAAAATGACAAACTGCTACCAGGAGAAAGCCAATGTTTAATATGCCTTAACACTTCCTCTCTATCCGTCCTCAAGCTATCTCCAGCTGAGGAATGTTCTGTATAACGGAGCCATCTTTCACCGAGATATATGAAGAGTCAGCAGCGTCATTCTGCTAAGCGAAGGGCAGTGATGTATTCTGCAGTGTGTAGGTAGATACAGGTGGGTGGAAAAGGTGTGTCTGTGTGTCAGACCCCTGGGTGCACTAGGGTGTGCTCAAACAGTTCCTTGAGTAAGGAATTTTGAAAGGGCTTGGTGAAGAAATTCAGCTGATATGTCCTTGAGATAATCCTAGCTTTGTCATATCCATAATTGTTCTTACAGATAATTCCTTGTGGCTGTTTCCCTAGGATTCACCTCTTTTTGAAGTCAGGATCTAAAACATTCCATATACTTTCCTAGTGCCATGCCTATGCATCCATCACTAACATTGGCTGGGTGCCTGCGTCCAGTATATGCTAAATAAATGTGTGTTGAATAAATGAAGGTATTTGTTCACCCGTCCTTCTGCTTTAAATACCCAATATGTGCCCCATCCTGACCCAGCAACATCTTATGTCAAAGCCTCTTTCCTCTCTGAACCCTGCCTGCCTCCACCAAGGAGTACGAATTCTCACAGCACATAGCACCAGGTGAGCAATAGTGAAAGCATTGTGGGAACACCTAGTTTGTTTCAGGCACTGCTCCAGGCCTTTTAAGGACATCAACTCTTTTAACCCACACAATCACCTCTAAGGTAGGTCCTTTGACAGGTGCAGGGCAACAAAGCCCAGTGAAGAAAGCAACTTGCCCAGGGTTCCATACCTAGGAATTAGCAGATGCCGTTTCCCTAGCTGCCTCACTCATAGTATTGACCACCTTACGTGTGGCTTATCATGGTCTAACCACTCCTTGGTCCATGTGAGGGCTAGCCTGGGAGCTATCTGGGATGGGGCAGGGATGTTACTCATGTTGTTCCTCAATCAATAGAACACGTTGAAAAACCCATGTAACACGATGTAACATGAACCCTGAAAAAAATAAAACCAAGGGTTTTGTGGTCAGACACATCTGGGTCAAGCTCCAGCCTCTCCAAACCTTAGCCTTGTCCCCTTGACCATGTCAGTTCATTCTCTCAGGACCTCGGTTTCCTCCTTATAAAATGGGAGAAGCACTGGCGGTGTTTCTTGTGAGAATTGGTTGAGTTACAGAACATGAAGTGCTTACTCAAGTACCCAGCATGGAGCTTAATCAATACTTAGACTCATGTAAATGTTCGTTTGTTAACCATTCTGCCCAAGATTTGCCTGGAGGCTAGTGGGTATCCTGCAAATGTCTATTCGATGAATACATACATATATGTCTCAATGTGAGGACCAATACAGAAAGAACCACACAGAAAAGCTAATTGTATTTTGGCTGTCTCAAAACACATCTTATTTCTAGGATGCAAGCTTCATAAAATATGCGTAGATTGGTGTCTAGACCGCAGAGTAGTAGATTCTGAAATGTGGTACCAAAATAGTCAGATTCATTATGGGAAACCTGCCTGCCTCTTACCAGCTTGTCCTTCCTTGCTTTACATTTCTTGGTGTCATACCTAGTTCTGATATTTTACTTCAGTTCCTTTGATCACACCCTATCATCTCCTTGACATGTCTCTGTGACAGTCAAGAACACAAAAATGCTCTTTCTTGCCATGTAGGAAAGAATTCTTCAAAACTCCCTTTTCCCACAACTCCATCTTTATAAGCTATATGCTCCTTCCTCTAAATACTGATGCAAAAAATATTAATTTGATAAATGTAAATCTCTGTCATTGATTAAGTACAATGAAACTGCCAATTACTTAAGAACTGTGGTCAACTCCTTAGGGTGTCTGACTGCCTCACAATGACCACAGGGGTGTCTCTGGGAAGCAAGCAAAGGACATTACAGCTCTGCCACTGGCTGTTGCTGATTGGCTCAAAGCTGGGACAACCAAAGTTCCTGTCCAGGGAACATGCAACTGGGATGAGGAGGGGCAGAAAATAATTGGGAGCAGAAAGATGAGAAGTTGAGAAAGCACTGGGGAGAGGTGTGAGGTCTCTAGCCTAATAGTTAGAAAACTTGAAAGGGGTGAGAAGTCATCTGCCAGTCCGTGACAGGAGTCACAGAGATATCATGCATAGGGAACAAAGCAAAGAGATAAAAGGAGAAACAAGAAAGAGAGGGCTGAGTATTGTATGGATCCCTGCTGGTTTTCCAATTCACAGTCTGCTTCTTCCCAAGGTCCTGCTGCCTCCTGGTGCTGAGCCCTGCCAAAGACTTCTGTTTGTATCTCAGGAAAGCCCCACCAAGCCCCACGGTTTTGCTGAAGTCATCTTTCTGTTCTGTGGAACCACAAGAAGCCTAACTTAACCCAACGGCAAAACTATGATTACAGTTAGGGTTATCAGCAATAGTCCCTACATGCATTCAACACTGTGCACATTTACAAACTGTTTAGTATTATTAATATCTCCTACAAGCAAGGAGTGGATTAATGCTGCTGGAGCAGCCATCCAAGAACGAATAATTGCACAGCAGCTGGAGGTTGAAAGGCAAGCCATAGAGAGAGTCTAACTAAAACGATTAACTAATATGAGAAGTCATCAAATCACTGGCGATGATTCCATCTATAAGAGTCCATCAAGGTTGGATGATTGTACATCCGTAAGACAGTACAGGGAAATGTTTTTCTGCCAGGAAAGAATAGGACAGTGAAACAGATGGATTGCTGTTTTTAAGCTGAAGATTACAGGAGGACAAAAAACTGGTTCAGAAAAAAAGAAATGGCTACCACTTCCATGGTTCCTAAGAAATGTGCTGTGTTCCTACAGATGCCAATAAAGCTTTATGCAACTGTCAATTTAATAATGGAAGTGCCACCGGAGAGTCATATGCAACAGAGAGCAAATGGAATAGACAACGGGGAAAGGTGGTGGGTGGGATCTGAATTAACGAACCGTGTTTGAGAAAATGACTGAGGCAATAAAAAGATCAATAGGAAACCAGGCCATACTCCAGGAACTGTGGGTTTCTCAGCAGAATATTTTAAAAGGAGAGCATTTTATTGACTCGTCCCATTTTTAATGCACTAAGACGTGTAGCTCAGGTGCCTGTTGTCAGCGCAGAAATGGGTACATAATGAAACTTAAGCTCACTGTCAAGCCAGTGGACAACTGATAAAAAGGAGCTTCGTCACATACCTCAGATAAAAGAACAATAGAAACATTGTTCCAGATAAGAAAATACAGTAATTATGTTGCTTTAGAAAATTTCAAACACCCAGGAGAGAGTCAAGAAAAAAACAGAAAGCACCCTTAAGCCACTATCCAGAGACACCACTGTTAACGTTTTGATGTGTTTCTCTCCAGTTTTTTCCCCCCGGAGTGTAAATATACACTCTTATTTTACTGTTTATACACTATTCAAAAATAACATTTTGACCCTCCTGTATATGCTATTTTCATATGCTTCTTTTCATTTAATATCTAGTGAGGATTTTCTCTTTGTCATTACATATAATTTCAATGCTGCATTATGTTCAATTGCATGGTTTTGCAATAATTTAACCAACACAATAGATGTTTATATGGTTTCCATTTTACTGTATGTTATGGACTAAATGTTTGTGTCTTCCTAAAATTCTGAAGCCCTAATGCCGAAGCTTTAATCCCTAATGTGATGGTATTGGGAGGTAGGGCCTTTGGGAGTTAATTATGTCCTACGGGTGGATCCCTCAGGAATGGGATTAGCGCCCTTATAGGACAGAGTGCTCTCTCTCTCTCTCTCTCTCTCTCTCTCTCTCTCTCTCTCTCTCTCTCCCCCCCCCCCCACCCCACTGTGTGAGCACCCAGCAAGGAGCTCTGTCAGCTGACCCCTCCTCCATGACTCCCGCTCTGCGCAGACTCGTTTAACACAGACCCTCCTTTTACTCCCTCTGGTTTCTTCTGTTAGTCCCTGGTGACTGAACAACCCTTGTGGGTTCCTCTGCTAAGTAACTGTTTCTTCAAATAATCTTTACATTCCCGTCTGATGTGTACTGAAACTTTTAATGAATGTGTATATTACATGGTATAACTCTGAGAATATCCTTTATTTATAAAAAGCACAACAAAATGAACACTATGTTGATTTATGCTAAATATCCAGAGGCTTGGTGCAGGTAAAATACTCATACCAATCCTGTGAAATGGAGGAGTGGTCAAGATTCTACCAACTTCTTCCCTGACATTTCAGAAAGTCTCACTCATCTAATGTCCCTCAATTTCCTTCCCTCTGTAATGTTCACAAACCACATACATCCCCCTTCCCTGCAGCCTTTGCTCACACTGCTACATAGACAGAGTGGTCCTTTAGCTTCCTCCCTACTCCTAAGCTCAAGCTGATGTCCTGCTTCCTTCCTGAACACTTGGAACCACCACCATCTCTCCTCAGTAGTCAGTACCCACATAGGGCCACTTAAACTGGCATTACATTATACATTCAGCCCCTCAGTCACACTAAGCACATTTCAAGTCCTCAGTAGCCACATGTGTTCAGGCTACTGTGCTGAATAACACAGATCTAGAATATGCCCATCATTTCAGAAAGTTATATTGGACAGGGCTGTTCTTGAGCACTTGATTACGGATGACTCCAATGAATATTAAATTATAAACTATTTTTCTCCAGTTGCAGAGTCAAAGAATAATAATGAAGAGTCTGCCTTCTTCATTCTGAGTCCAAAGTGTGCTGGGCACCCAAGGAGATAGTAAATGCACTTGTTGACTTGGGTAATGACCATGATGATTTGTCTGATGAGCATTAAAGGAAGTATTAATAATTAAAACAAGGGTATAGTGAGAGTACAGACTGGACAATTTGGAGGTCGTGGTGGCAGGGATTCTTCTAGTCCCCACAATAATAAAGGCAAAAGCTCTGTGTCCTATAAAATGTCCTACATATGTAATCATATAGAATCTATATAAGATATTGAGGGCGGTTCTTTAACAAGTTACGTACCCTGATCAAACGAAATCATCAAAGGGACTCAAAGGCACATTATATATAGAAGCTTCTATGCCATCCTCTGGACTTGCTCATAGACAAAGAAAGACTGTCTTAAGGTGTTGGTACACTTTTGACTGTGATTCTGGTTGACAGAGAAACTGGCCTGTGTCAGAAGCAATGTCATGGAAGTGATACAGCTCTATATCCTATACAGTGCCTTCTCTCATCTCACCAGCTTGAGGTTATTGAAGAATTTTAACAAATATGCAGTGTCTGACTTATTGGAACAGCCTTATATAATACACATTTCAGCCTGCTGCTTATCTCTGGAAAGAATGTGTTCTTAGATGTAGATCTACTTCTTATCCACCATGTATTCAGATATGTGCTAATAATCACTCTGTAAAATCTCCCTTTAATCCTCATAGCAACTCAGTGAACTCAGGTATTTTTGTTCTTATTTTACAATAGAAAAATCTTACTTTCCGAGAGGATACCTCATTAACCCCAGGTTAAATAGGTGGTGAAGGATGGAGCTGAGATAGCACGCCAAAGATCATGCTTAGGGTCACTGTGTGATAGTTTATCCTAATGTAGACAGGACAGGACAGGGCATATCGCCTCATCATGCTCTCTCTCCTCCTACAGCTGCTTGTCCCCCTCAAGGCCATTTCTGATATTCATTTGAACAAGCCTTCATCTGAAGAGGCTAGTGATATGCACAGACACTGATGGTGGCTCAGTGAGGGAGGCACACAGGGGACACTTGGAGCCTGTCCCTCTAGCTCTCTTAATTGACATAAATTTTAATGTGAATAAAGGTCAAGACTGCTTAGTGGTCAAGCGACTGGACCACTCTCAAGGCATAATTCCTAAATTTACATGATCAGCGCCAATCCCCATTCGATCTCCATACTTAAGACATCTAACTGCTTTCTTATATGTTTCAAAGGGAACTCAAAGTTAACATGTTACAATCAACTTCTTCATTTCCCAGTCAGGCCTCTCCTCACATTGCTCAGCACAGGTTCCTCAATCTATGTAGCAGCTCAGGCCAGGAACCTGGACTCAGTCTTGATTCTCTCCCTCCTGGTCACATCCAATCCATCATCAAGTCCAGTTGATTCTATCTGCAAACAGATTCATCCCCATTCAGTTCAGCGGCCACCCCCCTAGTTCCAACTATCATCTGTTCTCAGCTGGATTTCTGCAGAAATCAATGTGTAGACTCCCCAGTTCCACCCTTACCTCATCCAATCTACCTAGTATTCTCCACATAGTTGCAAAAGCAATCTTTTAAAAATGTAAATGATTAACACAATTATACAGGTTTCAAGTGTACAATTCTATAATACATCATCTGTATATTGCATCGTGTGCCCACCATCCAAAGTCAAATCATTTTCCACCACCAGCTTGAGATTATTGCAGAATTTTAACAAATATTCAGAATTTTAACAAATATACATTTGAGCCCCTTTAGCCTTTATTACTCCATCTCCCTTCCCTCTGGTAACCACTATATTGTTGTCTGTGTCTATGAATTTTTATTTGTATTATTTATTTGTTGCTTTTAGTTTTATATCTCACACTAGAGGCCCAATGCACGAAATTCGTGCAAGTAGGTAGGCCTTCCTTCCCCCGGCTGCCTGCTTCGCAGGCCCTGGCTGATGGCTTCAGCTTCGCAGCCCAGGCTTTCGCAGCCCCAGACCTGCCCTCCGCCCGCACTTGCCTTGGCCTGGCACTGCCTGCGTCTACCGCCACACACCCCCAGTTGCCTGGTTCCCTTGTGGAGCACGCCCCCCCCCCGCCCCGATTGATTGCCCCACATCCACCTTGGCTGGCCTGGCACCAGTGTGTGTCATAGCATAGTCGTCCAGACAGTCTTTCTGCTGTTTGGTCGTTCAGTCAATTTGCATATTATGCTTTTATTATTATAGATATGAGTGAAATCATATGGTTCTTGACTTTTTCTAACTTATTTTGCTTAGCATGATATTCTCAAGATCCATCTTATATAATTTTATTGAACAATGTCACCCCAATAAATTCAAAATTAAAAAATAATTTAAAAGTAAAAAATTTAATTTTATTATATTTAATCTTTCATTTGAGATTATCCTATTATCTAATTTTATCAACATGATTCAATAAAAATATTTGTATAACAGGGAAAAATAGGTAAATGAAATCTCATCACTCCTCTGCTTAAAAATCCTTTAATGGTCTTATTACACTTAATGAGACCCTATTCCAAAGTTTTAACGTGGTTTCAAGGTCCTGAAGGATCTGGCCCCTGCTGTGTCCAGGCCACATGCCCTTGAGTTTTGTGGTCCAACATGTGGTCTTTGTTTAATCCCTAGATCAAGCTAAATAAACTCTCGTGTGCCTCTGAGTTTAGCACATGCCTTTCCATCTGCCTGCTTTCTCTTTCCCTACTCTTTACCTAGCAACCCTCATTTCTCCTTGTTACCACTGAAATGGCACTGTAATTCCCCAGTGAGGACCTCTCTCATTCCATTTTACATTTTTCCTTCATTATCCTTAACGCAATTTTACAACACACACACACACACACACACACACACACACACACACACACACATACACACACACACAATTTCATTTCCTGTGGTGAGGACCCAGAGTGAAACATGCTCCCTGAGCAATGCTGCAGGGGGCAGTGCAGCAGAGGTGCCACAGACTGTAGATCCCTCCCTGTAACTGAAGAATGGTAGCCTCTCTCCCAAATCTTACGAAGTCTCACATCCCTCTCACCATAGATTTCCCCAACAATCAGGGGCAGATTTTATGATATTCATGTTGGCTTTCATTAGGTCCAAGTAATTCCTAATATCCTACTTAACTTTATACTCTGCTTTTAAATTCTTTAAAAGCAAAGCTGAGTCTTTATAAAAAGCAAATTTGATTCTCTACATTGATACTTTTTTGAGTTTTTTTTTTTTAAAATATATTTTATTGATTTTTTTACAGAGAGGAAGGGAGAGAGATAGAGAGTTAGAAACATCGATGAGAGAGAAACATCGATCAGCTGCCTCCTGCACATCTCCCACTGGGGATGCGCCCGCAACCCAGGTACATGCCCCCGACCGGAACCGAACCTGGGACCCTTCAGTCCGCAGGCCGACGCTCTATCCACTGAGCCAGACCGGTTTCAGCTTTGAGTTTTCTTGTTGCAGTTCCAACACTCTCGCTTTTCTTCTACTCATATAGTCAAAACTGGTCACCAGCTGGCAAAGCAAAAGGCAGGAAGAGAGGTCGAAGCAGAATAAACATAAGCAAGGGAGTGCAATTAACTGAGAATATTAAGGAAGTCTGCTGACTGGCTGAACATGTTCCAGGGCTTAATGAGTTACTCCATGACTATTCATTGGTCTAAAGGATCTTTTAAGGTAGGGACTGTCTTGGCCTCGTACAGTATTTCACACATAATAGAAGCTCAATAAATGTTTATCATATTAAAAACTCTATTAGCTGCCCTTATAATATTGGGATGGAGCTTCTAACTTGAAGCCATTCTCCTACCTTTGGAGAAACCTATTCATCTCTTCCTTTCCACCTGGGCAGTGGGATTTCAGCTGGAGTCAACACTTTCAACATCAGTATCAAGGGACAAAAAGGTCAACTCTTTCTCAACCTTTTCTTTCTAAGCCCAGGGCTTGAATAGAATAGGCTCCCTAGAGTCTAAGTAGTGATTATTGCAATTATCTTTACTGTCACAGCATGCAGTCCCTACCAGGAGCTATTTTAAGGATGAGAAAACTCAAGTACTGGCAGTTCCTAACCACAGTGCCAGGTTAATCCAAGGGACCAACTGATTCCCAGTAGAATTGTCTCTCACAATAGAAACTGCCAAGCTGTCAGAATTTTAACTCTTATTATGATGCAGAGAAGACAACAAAGGATAACTTAAAGATTAAAATTGTGCCTATTTTATGGAGTAACTCATTAAGCTTTTGAAAACTCATCTTTTAAGCCCTTTAAACCCAGTTTTGTCTCCAGACCATTTAAAGTCAAAACCAAACCAAACCAAACAGGTGAAGTGAAAGTTTGCTCATACCACAGAAGGAAAAATGGCAGTGTGTGTGTGTGAGGGAGCCAGTTCAGCACAACCCCTCAGAACTGATCTTTGTACCCACAGGGATCTTATTGCAAAGGGTGGGTGACCAAGGAGATCATATTGGGGTGGTGAGATCACCAGAAAGTCTAAGTAAAAATCTAACCATGCTAGTTGGGCATCAGTGCCCATTTCTCCCCTTTTAATAAGAAAGAGAACTACTTTAACTGAAATTTTCTTCTGAGAAGTAACATTCAAGGTAACATTTCCCCCTTTCAATACGGGTTCTGGAGAGCAGAGTAGGTCTCCTAAGAATCAGTGTGTTGGCCTTCCAGAGAGTGAACATGGTTTGCTCATGCCAAAAAGACCTCGGTGAATCTTTTGCAGCCAGCCTACTTGCCAATTTCAAGGAATACGTTGTTTGTCATCCAGTGAATACCTAGTGAGTATGCAATAAAGTTTGTCCAATGAGTGAGTGACTAAGTATGCTCAGTCTTTTTGAACATCTTAAAGCATCCTATCTAATAATAGGCAAACACGGTAATTGACCGTACCTTTGCTATGCCTCCCATTGGCTGATCAGCAAGATATGCAAATTAACAGTTAGTTTGCATACGTAGGCGCGAACCAGCACAGTGAAGGTTTGAAGGCGGCTCCGGCCGGAGCAGTGAAGGCTTGAAGGTGGCTCCGGCCGGAGCGAAAGGCTGGGTCCCAGGTGCCGGAGGAAAACTGGTACCGGCAGCCAGGGGAAGGGAAGGCCTATTGCATGAATCTTTTCGTGCAACAGGCCTTTAGTCTATATATAAAACCCTAATGTGCAAATAGATTGAACAGCGGAACAACTGAACAACCAAACAACCTGTTGCTATGAGGTGCGCTGACCACCAGAGGACGCATGCGGAACATGGCAGGCGTTGGCAGCAGGCAGCAGGGTGCGAAACATGGCGAGTATCAGCCACAGCGGGATGGTGGAGCAGGTGAGAGGGGGCGCTAGACCAAGGCGGGGTGCCGGTCGCAGTCACTGGGGTGAGCCTCTGGTGGTTACTGAAAATTCTTTGCTCCCACGCGCCATGGTCCCGCCGGGCGCTCGCACCTGCTGCCAGTGCCAGCCCTGCTCACACCCACAGCTGGCGCTGGAGCTACCGCTCGCAACCGCTGCCGGTGCCTGGCACCAGCTCCGATCGTTCAGCACCATCAGCGGGTATGAGCGGTGGCTGCAGGCCCCAATTGCCCCTTAGGGCTTCTCCACCTCCCCCTAATTTTTAGGGGTGATCTGGGCAGCAGCCGCTGTTTACACCTGCTGATGGCGCCAGCCCTGTTCACACCCACTGCTGGCGCTGGCCCCAATTGCTCTGCGCCATCAGTGGGTGCAAGCGGGGCCAGTGCTGTCAGTGTGTGGGAGTGGCAGCAGCGGGAGCAGGGCTGCTGGCAGACAGGGAACCGGGGGCCGTGGCAGGAGGAGCCGGCAGGGGTGTGGAGGATGGGCCAAGACCTGGCCCTGTGCCCACCGCAGCGTTGTAGCTCACAGTTCCTTTCAAAGTGCATGAATTCATGCACTGGGCCCCTAGTCTATATATATAAAAGCCTAAGTGACCGAATGAACAGAAGACTGGTCGCTATGACGCTCAATGACCATCAGGGGGCAGATGCTCAATGCAGGAGCTGCCCCCTGGTGGTCAGTGCGCTCCCATCCCAGCAGCCCACCGGCCTGGTGGCAGCCACTCACTCCCTCAGTAGTCCTGCAGGTCCAATCTCTGGAGAACAGGCCAGGCACCAACAGACTGGCGCTGCCAGCAGGATCCCAACAGTGCTGCTGGCCTCCTGGAAGTTGGTTTTGGGCACTGCAGCCGCTTCCCCTCCCTAGACTCTCTGCAAGGAAGAAATGATATGAAAGTGGCCACCAGGTGCCTTCCGACAACCGGAGCGAACATCAGCAGGGCAGATCCGGATCCCAGGCTGGCAAGGGCATCCCACCACCCCTCCAGAGGGCCGATCATGCCCCAGCCTCCCATCCCCCCATCCCCCCCCCCCCCCCCCCGACCCTGGCACAGGCACCAGATGCAGGGCTCACAACTGGCGAGCACCACTGAGGAGGTGGGAGCCTCTCCTGGTCAGGACTGACTGGGTGTGAGGCCACGGCAGGTGCAGCGGGCTAGGATGAGTGGGAGCGGCAGGCAGGAGCAGCAGGCGGTATTGGACTGCTGGTATCAGCCCGACCCACTCAGGCCACCCCGAAGGACTCCACCTGTGTACAAATTCGTGCACCGGGCCTCCAGTGTATTATAATGTTAGAAACAGACCATATTCAATAAATATCCCTTCCAAAATTCTGAAGGGAAAGATTGGGTAGACTTTAAAAATTGCACCAAGAATTAACATTTTTAAAAGACAAATAAAGGCACACAGATGGTTAAAATTACCTTGGAGACTTTCTTCAAGTCCTACGAGATTGTAGTGATGGGTGTTGCTCACTTTCCTGCTCTAGCAAACACACAGGTACACTAACATCCTCAAATACATATTCTTCTATGTGCTTAGATAACACAGACACAAGAAAATAACCATTGGCATATTTGGTAATCCTGGCGTTGTTTACACAGCACTTCTATGGGGGAGGAGCAATCATTTGTGAGCCTTTTACAGAGACATTTTTCAGCTCATTCTGTGAGCAAATATGATGAGCTCAAGTCTCTAAGAAATTCAAGCCTGGAGAACTGGATAAATAAGTATAAATGAACTCATTTGACTGAGTGACATTTTCATTTAATTACAGTAGAAAATCAGCTCTAAAATAAATGATTATCACTGACAAAGAAGCAGAAATAAGGCCCTTAATTAATAAATTTCTAATAGTTGTTCTGTGGACTGAGAAGACTCATTAGTGAAGCAGCACATCGGGGAGGGAAGGAGACGTCGGGGAGACAAGGAGAAAAGAAAGGGAGCGAGGAAGCACAAAAGATAATGCATATTTAAACTTTTAAAAACAGAAAGAAAATTAGAGACCATTTATTTATGCCTTAGTACATGTTAAATTCTGCCAGACCGAAACTGTTACAGGAAAACTCTTTGTGTAACAAAACAAATAGCCAAGTCTCAGGAGAGGATCCATTTAAAAACAACAACAACGAATTTAGGTCAATGAAATTTGCTCTGCTATTATTTCATTTTCCCCTCTTTTCCACAGTATGGTCTGAATTTTAGGGACACAAACGACAAAAGAAATATCGAATGTCCTGACACTCAGAAGTAAGGATAAGTGCCGACATATATAGTATACCGTACACATGAATAATTTCATTTCTCTGATACAACGTGTATAAAAGGGAGCCTTCAGATGTATAAATCAAAGCCATAGCAGCTCTTACACAGCAGGCATTTGCAACCTTCGAGGTCACTTTTAATAATTTTCCGTGTACTCATTTATGCCAAATCAATTTCAATTAAATCAATTAAAATGGCAACTAGCAAAATGTCAAGTCATTGATCTAACAAGACTGAGATTACTCAGGATATTCGAGGGCATCGGGAAATCTAGACTGGCATCTCTGCCTCATTATGATGTCAAGTTGGGAGATAAACACATTTGATTTCCCAGTGTCCCAATGTATCTGGTATGCACGAGGTAGCTCAGCAAAACCGCACACCTCCCATTCCCAGCAGCCCAAAATAATGGATAATGGAGAATAGGGAGTGATAACGGTGTGCTAAGGAAGCTATTAAGAGACATCTTAATATTTACTGTGTTTTCATCTATTACCACAGGTTTGCCCAGTCTTGAGTTGACTTCTCTCCGTCCTCACTTGCAACCACCCTCCTTCAGGCTGTGAGCATCTCCCACACAGATTAATGCAAAAGCTTTCTCACCAGGTATCTGGCCTGTGTCGTCCTGTTCCAGTGCATCCCCTTATCTTCTGTTATACAAATCTAATCAGGACAGTCTCTGGTTCACAGCCTTTCGGTGGCTCCCCACTGTCTTAAGGAACTTTAAATTCCTTAAGGAGAGTAGACAAATAGGCATTCACTTCACCACTGGGTACCTCCTTTACCCTTCCCGCCTCACTTTCTGCCTTCTCCCCTTCCTTCTCACTCACCCTTGACCCTCCAACCATACTAGCTAATCTTCCTCGTATTTCTGGAATGCACCAAGCCCCCTCTTCAACCTTGGCCTCAGACCAGACTGTTCCCTTCAACTGGGACATTTTCCCTCCCTGCCCCAGTTAATGCCTCATGCACACATTGCCTCTTTTAGTTCTTAGTTTCCTGAGGGAGATGTCCCCTATCCCCCGAGTCATGGACGTCCCTCTGCTTATGCAATTTCCCAAGTATCATTAACATTCCTTTTCCCATCATTCACTATGTTACTATGCTTCCTTGCTTGATGAGCATCTTCCCCATTAAATTGCAAAATCCATGTACTTGAGAATCATGTCTCTCTGGCTTACTGTATTTCAGCAAAACCAGTAAGGGTCTGACAGACAGCAGAAACTCAGTAAATATACCATTTTTTAATAAGTGTACTTTTATGGCATGGTAGATCTCTCCAAGATTCCTATTGTCTTGGCAATTTTATATGGTAACTAAAGAAAAAATAAACACTCCCTGCTAACTATAGCATCTGGCTCAATTCAGAGCTCACTTACTCTTGAAAATATTCCTAATATACTAGTATTCCTTGTGGACTGGTTGCCATTCCCACATAATCCTAGAATTCTAACATTTACCTTTGTCTTTCCTTGCATCTCTTTCACTTGACTTCAAGAGCAAGGACTGTCTTGTTCATCCCCTTATCCCTAAAATACTAGTACAGTGCTGTGTACATGGTAGGATCTCAATAAATGTTTTCTGGATGAATTACTGAATGAATGACTGTGTGATTACTCTTGTAAAGGGATATATAAAAAGGGGGATCCTAAGAATGGAGGGGTTATTTCCGAGAAGAACAGATTTTCATTCTTGGCTGGGGCACAAGACTGGGCCATTCACAGTGTAGCCCATGCCTGTGGTGCCTTCTGGAATAGTCATGTAGAAACCTGGATGCAAGGAGAGCCTTGAATATCTACACTGTGTAGCGCTTTACTCCAGGAACTGGGAATTGGTGACCTCCCACAAAAATGGCCACAGAGAAAGCAGATAATATATAATACGAGGAAGAGACATTCTAAGGCACATGAATATTTCTCTATTTCTTCTCAGAAATGTCAAACGAGCTCAGTGTCTCCCTGAAAATGGCTGTGATTTTCTCTCTTCTAGTGTGCATGTCATTGTCCTACTACAGTTGCCTTTCTAAAAAGCCCAGAGAAGATCTGAATACCATAGAGCCCAGACTACAGGGGTTAGACCTACCCTGAAGTAATCAATATCACTTGTGGAAAATCCATGTAAGTATCAGTCATTTAAGATCCTTCAAATCCACAGTCAAACCACAAGGTCAATGTGAAATAACAATGCAATCTCCTGGCCATCTTGAACAGTCCAAGCAAGAAGCATCACATCTATAACTTATTTCATCTATAACACTTTAATGCAAAGGGATCAAAGGTAAAGAAGGCTGAGGTTGGTGATTTCCGCAGAGGCAGGCATGAAGTGTTTGGAATCCTTGGGGTTCCCTAAGGTTAACCTCCACTATGTAAAAAATCCCATTAAACACTGAGTACAGAAGTAATATTAAGGATCACTGTTACTACTGATAGAACATGTCCAAATTAGGCAAACGTGCCAGGCTTCTTCCACATGCTGGTTGGAGGGGCCATCAGCGGCACTCAGAACAGGCAGGTATTTATCATGAAGAATATAACAGTCAAGAAGCAAGGGTCCACCTTAAGCCCCACTTCAAACAAAACACCTAATAGATGGACCTTGAGAACATCGTGCTAAGTGAAAGTCAGGAAAAGCTACGTAAGAACTATATGATTTCACTCATATGTGGGATATAAAACTGAAACTTGTGAACACAAACTGCAGTGTGGTGATTGCCAGAGAGAAGGGGGTTCTAATATATGAGGTGACAGAAGAAGATGTGACTTTGTGTGATGGGCACATGATGTAATATACAGATCTTGTAACATAGAAACCCACACCTGAAACCTAAATGTTCATGTTGACCAATGTCACCCCAATCAACTTTATAAATAAATATTAAAAAACCCAATTAAACAAAACACCTGAATGAACTGGCCATAATGAACTCTCAGAATGAAAATGAAATAGGAGTGGATACTAGTGAGGGTGCATGTGGCACAATGCTAACTGCTGCTGATAAACTGACATGTGAGTTTAATAATACCCACAAAGACGTCTGTGTGTAGGCTTCTAAATATAAAGCTCAGACTACAGAACATTTCTCTAAAAGCTCAAGTACTTGAGCTTTCAGAGAAAGTTAGAAATATTCCTGGTCACAGAACTTGCACGACAGAGTGTGAAGATTTTTGAAATGTGTTGAGAGAAAGCTCAAAGGTAGCAGTCTGAGGAAATGCTATCTTGGATGCAATAGGGAAGAAACATTTGGTTGGCAAATCATAATGCAATAACACTGAATGAAGAAATGGTAATGAAAGCCCCAAATGCAAGAAGAATAATATACAATAAGTCCTATAAAATTATTGATCTAACATCCTCATCTATCATGAGCTCCTGCACAATTAAATGGGTTTTGGAGAAAAAATTCACTTTATGTCACCTGAAAGTGTATCTCAGAAGAGCACTTAAGAACTGAAAATATTAGGCAAAGCAAGTCAAGGCAAGTGGGTAGCTTACATATTTAAGGGCTCTTGCCAAAGGTATGTGTTATATTTAAGAGTCCTCACCATCATCTTTATTGATGGTGACACAACACAAAAAGATCATAGGGAATAAAAGAGGTTCTGGGTCATGTTGCTCACGGAGAAAGAGTATTCAAAATGGCCTTGTAGCTACTCTCTTTTTTTAATTACGAATTCATAAAAATTGATATTGCATCCACTGCTTTGAAAGGATTAAGTTGAAAATGAAATAGAGTCAGTAAACAGGACAAAAAGGGCAACATTAAATTAAAATCAGGAAAAAAAAGAGGAACCACTCTCGGCTGGGTACTGTGCTAGGATGTAGGAGCACAAAGAAAAATCAGGAGACAAATAAGGCTGTAGATGACCTGCAGGGAAGATGGAGAGACACTGTGTCCCTGTGCCTTTGCAGGCTCCTCCTTCTGCCTCATGCCAGCCCTTGCCCATCTGTTCAAACTTTTATCCTTCAAGATCAAGTTCATATATTATACCTTTGGCAAGTCTTTCTTTACCCCCCCCCCCCCCCAAATAGTGGCCTGGTGCATGAATTGGTGCACACTGAAAGGAAATTAATTAGAAGAAATATTTTAATATTGCTATTCACCCTTCCTCTATAATACAAGTGTCAACCAAATTCACGATTGACAATGACAGATTGAAACCCATGTGTGCGATTGGTGCCAGCGAGAGCTTTATATATATCTTGCACATGCACGAGTCAACTTAGCCTTTTATAGATATAGAATAAACTTGCTTAGTTTGATCTGCTTTCTAATTTAGCTAAAATTTTTCCAGCCAAGTGAAGCACCCCAACTTCTCTTTCATGTAATTGTCAGCAACACAGCAGTAAATATCAACACAAAGCAGATTATTATTATTATTATTATTTAATATATTTTCATTGATTTCAGAGAGGAAGGGAGAGGGAGAGAGAGACAGAAACATCAATGAGAGAGAATCATTGACAGGATGTCTCCTGCATGCCCCCCGCTGGGGATCAAGCCCACACCCCGAGCATGTGCCCTTGACCAGAATTGAACCTGGGACCCTTCAGTCTGCAGGCCGACACTCTATCCACTGAGCCAAACTGTCTAGGGACAAAGCAGATTATTATTGTAGATCACACAGGGAGAACAAAGGGTAAAATATTTAACTGCAGTGCTGTTTGACTATACTCTGCACAGTGAGAAAACCTGAAGTCATTTTCAAGGTCCACCATTTCTTACTTCTTTTCAGTCAGGTCAAGTTTCTAAGCTTTCTAAATCTCTGTTTTCTGGCTAATGAAAAGAAAATAGGATTCCACTGAGTTTCCTATCTACCTACTCCTGGACTTCTGTGAGGATCAAATGAGATGAGGCACAGGAAAAAGCTTCATAGACATTTCGTTAAAGTGTGAAATGTCTGCACCTGGCTATAAAGCAAGTTGTGTTCCTGGGTTGAAGAAACTGCAAGGAGAGTAGTCACTAGGGAGAGGAAGCCGGGAGTTGCTACATGACATCATTACCTGGATGGACACTTAGCATATTATCCTTTTATATATACAGATTCCCAGGTGATGCTATGCTCCAGCTCTGAACATCTCTGCATCTCTGCAATGGCATACAATCCTATCCTCATTGTTAGACTGGTTACTCCTTTTTATCCCTAGTATTCACCACAGAGCCTGCACTCATTGGATGGAAAAACAAAAGGACACTGTGTAATGGCAACATTATTAGCATGAACAACGTGCTTAGTGATGCAGAAGAGGGAATGACTGGTTTTGCATGAGAGAAGGTGTAAGGTTTCTCAAAAGAAGTGCTGTCTTGTAAAGGCCAGGTCCTTTTGTGAGCTTTATTCTATCATACTCATAACAACTATGTGAAATAGAGCCTCTCCCCATTTTACAATCGAGAAATCTTAATCTCTGATAAGTGACTTGGCCAAAGTTAATACATCTATAAAATGCCCAGAATGGCTTTCTATGGAATGCTAATGAGTTTGGATTTTATTCTGTAGGCAACTGGGAGATATCAAATGGTTTAAGGAGGAAAATAATGTGGTCAGAAATATATTTTAAAAAATTAACTCTGGCAATATAAGTAGAAAGTTAATTAAAGGAGAATGAATGGGTCAGGGCAGAGACTAGAGGTCAAATAATAATTAGTAGGTTATTCTATGGATTATGAAGGAGCTAACGAGGAATGAATTAATACAGTGGCAAGGGTGATTATGAATCAAGAAGATTGGAAACCCATTTTATAAGAAGAATTCAGAGAATTTAGTCACTGATTACTCTAATTGGTAAAGGGAAATGAGTAATCACCAGTGACTCTGAGCTTCTATATTAGGTAATGGCATTATTAACCTCAAGAAGAAATATGGGGGAAGAAAGGCCAGGGAGATAGTGAGAAAAACAATGGGGTTAACATTGGGTATTTTTAAGATGGCAGTGGAATATTTAGGGGAGATTTAAATGAGGCACTGAAGTTTCAGAGAAGTCCAAAATGTATTTGAGAGTCACTATGAAGTAGGGAATGGTTAAAGCAATGGGAGTAGATGGGATTCCCCAGAGAGCATGAAAAAATGAGAAGAGTTAAGAGGACCCATTGACAGGGAACATTGAGGTTTGGGGAGTGGCAGGGAAAGGCAGACTTCCACCAACTTCAGGAGACATTAGAAAGAGAAGAGGGGAACCAAGAGGGTCATTATCATATTCATGAAAACAGGTAAGTACCAAGGAGGAATAGTTCAACGTAACCCAACGATAAGACAGAAGAACTGAATATGACAAGAACTGAGATGTGAACACCAGATTTGTCACACCAGTAGCACAACTAAATAAAATACAAGAAGCGGGGAAATTCAAGTGTTGTAATTTGAGAGACACTAGATAAGGCCATCAGGCATACTTCCATATGCATAGAAGGGAATCCAATTGGCTCACGCTTTCTTCCCTAGGAGCTGGAAATATTATGAGATTTTCTTCCTCAGAAGGGAGACAACAGAAGTATTTCTCAATGGCATTTGAGGAAAGCCATATCCTATTACCTGTACAAACATGCTAAGAAAACTTTAATCAAATGAATAAGTAAACTACATATGTCTGACCTGAACTTATTTTGAGACAATGGGCTAGAAACTCCAAGAAAACAGGGGCTTAATGTGGTGATGCCTCCAAGAAGTGTGAGGTAGGCCTTGTACAAAAGTACAGTAATTTTCAGAAAACCTCCAATACAAACTTTAATACATATGTATTAAAGCCACTCTCTGATACTGTTAATCTACTTTTCTTATTCTAAGAATACTGGCCTGGCAGGTTTTTTTGAAGCTAAGCATATATGTATGATACAACCTAGCAATCCCACCTCTAGGTATTTACCCAATGAAGTAAAAACTGATTTTATATAAAACCTGTATGTGAGCCAAAATCGGTTTGGCTCAGTGGATAGAGCGTCGGCCTGCGGACTGAAGGGTCCCAGGTTCGATTCTGGTCAAGGGCATGTATCTGGGTTGCGGGCACATCCCCAGTGGGAGATGTGCAGGAGGCGGCTGATCGATGTTTCTCTTTCATCGATGTTTCTGGCTCTCTGTCTCTCTCCCTTCCTCTCTGTGAAGAATCGATAAAATATATTAAAAAAAAAAAAAAACCTGTATGTGAATACTTATATCAGCTTTATTAGTACTTGCCCAAACTGGATCCAACCCACATGTCTCTCAACAGGAAAATGGATACACAAATTGTGGTGTATCCATCCAATGGGATACTAAGCAAGGAAAATGAATGAACCAGTGGTAAACACCACAGTATTGATACATCTCAATGCATTGTAGTAAATGAAAGAAGCCAGACTCTATGATTTTACTCACATAACATTCTAAAAAGGGAAAAGCTAAAGGGCCAGAAAAACATATCAGTGGTTGCTGGAGGCTCAGAGTAATGAGAGTGGTTGACAACAAAGGGGTATCAAGGAGAGTATTTTTTGAAGTATGGAACTTTTATATCTTGACTGCGATGGTGGTTCTGCAACTGTTTGCATTTGTCAAAACTTGCAGAACTGTGTACTAAAAATGAAAACTTTACCACATGTAAATTATACTTGAAAATAGAGCTCAGCCGGTGTGCTTAGTGGTTAAGTGCCGATCCAGGAACCAAGAGATTGATGGTTTGATTGCCAGTCAGGGCACATGCCTGGGTGGTGGGCTTAATCCCTGGTAGGGGCCATGCAGGAGGCAGCTGATCGATGATGTTCCTCTCTCATTGACATTTCTACCTCTCTAGCCCTCTCCCTTCCTCTCTCTCTCTAAAAAAATACATATTTAAAAACAAAAACAAAAACAGTGAGGAGAAGAATACTTGTCTGGGAATTAGACCTTGTATCTAGTCTCAGTTATGCCACTAACTAGCTGTGTAACCATGGATTATCCTCTAATCCTCTTTGGATCTTGGTGACCAAATCTGCAAAACAAGATTGGTAAATTTCTCAGAGTCTATTGCCATGTTTTATAAAGATGTCCTTTTTTAAGTTAGGTGGTAGACCAGATGGCCTATTTCAATTCAAACGAACTACCTCAGTTGCTGAGTTATCATTGCGGAGGTGACTGGACTAAAATACACAATCTGTACACATGGTTCTGAAAGTCTTCTTGGATTGGAAAGTGGTATTTCTAATTTGTGTTGTTTTAAAAGATGGAGCTTTGGGAAAGTCCATCTGGTCAGGCAATTCGCAATTAAAATTTGACACATATATTTGGACAATGTGGAAAAAGTCTTTTGGGAAACACTAATGTTTAATGAGTTATAACTGGCCTCAGTAAACAATCGTGCGCTTCTATTTTTTCATTTTGTAGGCACTAATTAAAAAGGCATCTGAAGATGGATGTTTTTACTACCTTCATCTGCTTTATCCTCCAGTGGGAACACTGCTTTCTACTGCATGAATTTACTGAAGGCTCATAATTGCTGTTACATTGTTACACTATCCATGAATTTGTAGACAAGGCAGACATTGAAAAGGAGCCAGGAGTGGCTCTATCCGGGTTGAAGAAAGCATTTATAGCTCAAAAGGGAAGATACTAAGTATAAAAAAATAATAATCTTGATGAAAATAAGATGAAACATTGTAAAGTAGAGGCCCACAAACCGTGACTAGCAATTATGCCTGTAAATAATGTTTTATTGGGACACTGCTATGAACAATTCATTTAGGATTGCCTGTGGTTATTTTTGCACAGTATGACCCTCAAAAACTAAAATACTTACTGGCCTTTTACACAGAAAAGGTGCCAACACCCTTTCATAAAATATGCCCTGAACTATGCTGTATGGCTTCTGCATACCATCTCACTTAATCATCTTAGCACCACCATGAAATAGGAATTATTCTTCCCACTTGACACATCAGAGATGGTGAAATGTAATGGACAAAGATTTCATGTGGAGTCAGACAGACCTGCACTATGCTTTTTACTAGTTGTCTGACTTTGGGTTTATTACTTAAATTCTCCAACCTCAGTTTCTCCATGTGTAAATTGGGGCCAACACCAATACTGAGTAGGAGTCAATGTGACAATTAGTGCAATGCTTTGTCTATTGTATGCATCTAACACTCATTAGCTATATGAGAAAAGCTTTCAGTATCCCTGGGGTGTTTTTCTTCCTAGAGATACTGTCCATTAATAAAACACTAATGATGCCCATCATATGGTTGGTTACGGATTAATTTGAAGGATCCCAAAATAGTCTGCACCACTGCTCTGTGTTACATAAGGCACCTTTTCCTCAGTCTCTCATGAATCAAGCCAAAGGAAAGGATAATAACGATGTTTCCAGTTCTGCACTGCATTTCCCAAGAGAAAATTGAAGGTGCCCTAACAGGGCGAACTTTCCTACAAGCAAGCCCACCAGATCGACATCCCCACGGCGCCACTGATGGGACACAGAAGACCAAAAGGCTGCCCGGGGGAAGGAACTGCTTCAAAGGCACCAAAGGAGACATTAAAGCAGGGCCAAACATTGTTTATGTTGCTGGCAAATGTCAGGCAGTTACAGGGCCATGGCGAATAAAGGCAGGGAAACCAGAGGCCAGAATTTCAGTGGAAAGGCAGCTGACTTTAGATGATGAGCTGGTTCAGGAATTTCAGTCAGGATGCCTTAATAGTGCCTCAAAACAGATAAATTCACTGTGCATCCACGGTGTTTAAAATGCCTTATCGTTCTCGTCTTTTGGTCAGCATCCGGAAGGAGCAGAGCAGGTAAAAGGACACAGCCTTCACCTTCCTTGAGCTCAGGTAACTCCCATTGGCTGGGACCAGCTTTCTCAGTCCATTTCTGTCTATCTTGGTCCTATTACTGTCCTGGGGCTCCTGGCCAACTCGGTGAAAATGACTGGTGTAGAATTAACAGCTTAAGGCAAGTTTTAAAACAGCAACCAAAAGCTGGAAAAGTAGGCTTAATTATCTATTATTTCATTTCCTCTAGAAACATGGTAAACTGAGCTTGCAGATGGGTGTATCTTATCTGGAGGTCTGATTATAAACGGATGCAATTAATTTGATGTGTGTGTGTGTGTGTGTTTAATTTCTACATTCAAAATAATGATGTTTCCCTGAGAGAAAATATTTAGAGTTTATTTATTCATTTCATTATGGAGTTGATCTCCAAGTTTGTGGCAGGTTCTTTTGAATGTCTCCAGTGGTGGCCAGACTTCCCCCTTTGAGGATGGGGTTCCTCTTTGGAAATGGCAGCCAACTATTTAGCTCCAGATCTTGTAAATAAAGTGGGTAATTAAGCATAGTGAAACATGGTGGGTCAAAAATAAAACTTGGAGAAAAGCAAATAATCCAATTAAAAAATAAGCAAAGAATCTGAATAGATGTTTTTCCAAAGAACATATACAAATGGTCAACGAGCACATGAAAATGAGCTCAACATCGTTAGCCATCAGGGAAATGCAAATCAAAACCACAATGAAATACCACTTCACACACATCAGAATGGTTATAATAAAAAAGACAATAACAAATGTTGGCAAGGATGTAGAGAAATTGGAACCCTCATACATTGCTTGTGGAAACGTAAAATGATACAGCTGCTTTGGAAAACAGTCTGGCAGCTCCTTAAATGGTTACATATGGAGTTATCATATGACTCAACAATTCTACTCCGAGGAATATACCCAAGAGAAATGAAAACAGGTCCACACAAAACTTGAGCACAAATGTTGAAAATAGAATTTTTGATAATAGCCAAGATTCAGAAACAAAACAAATGTCCACCAATTAATGTATGGATAAATAAAACGTTACACTCTTGCAATGGAATATTATTTGGGAATAAAAAGAGATAAAATATTGGCACTTGCTTACAACATGGGAGAACTTGAACAACATTATCCTAAGTGAAAGTAGCCGATCACCAATGACCACATATTGAATAATTCCAATTATAGAAAATGTACAGAATAGGCAAATATACAGGAAGTAGATAAGCGGTAGTCAAGTTTTGGTGGTTGGGGTTGGGGGGTGGCGGGGTGTCGGGAAGACATGGAGAATGACTTTTAATGGGTAATTTTTCTCTCTCTTTTTCTTAGAATGAGGTAACATTGATTTATAACATTATATATGTTTCAGGTATACAACATTATAATCCAATCCTATCTAATAAAAGAGAAACATGGTAATTAAGCATAACTTTGCTACCCTTCCCATTGGCTAATCAGCAAGATATGCAAATTAACTGCCAGCCAAGATGGCAGCCGGTAGCCAGGCAGCTGAAGCGAACAGGAGGCTTGCTTTCTCCAGTGACGGAGGAGAGGAAGCCAAGGTTCCCCGCCTGCCGCTGCCGGTCTCTGAGCTGCAGTCTAAGAAACAATGTTGCAAATATAGAAGCTAAACAATCCCCAGAAACCTGTTTTCAGCCAGCTGGCCTCGGACCTGGAGCTGAAACAGTGTTTCAATTATAGAACCCAAACAAACCCAGATCAGTAGCCGACGTCTCAGAGCTGGAGCCGAGCCTCAGAGCTAAAGCCGGCTCTCAGGTCCAGTGACAGCCATAGAAGGTAAATAAATCCCAGAATAAAAAAACAAAGAGAAAAAAAGGAGAGGTTGGGAGCTTCAGTCACCCGCCAGCCTGAAAACAGCCCTCAGCCCCTCACCCAGACTGGCCAGGAACCCCAGTGGGGACCCCCACCCTGAAGGAGGTGTGTCCAGCTGCAAACAGCCATCATCCCCTCATCCAGGCTGGCCAGGCACCCCAGTGGGGACTCCCACCCTGATCCAGGACACCCTTCAGGGCAAACCAGCTGGCCCCCACCTGTGCACCAGGCCTCTATCCTATATAGTAAAAGGGTAATATGCCTCCCAGCACTAGGATCAGCGGAGCCGTGAGGCCTCCCTGCCCCGGTGTCAAGCGGAGCTGTGAGGCCTCCCGTCACCGGGATCAGTGGAGCAGTGAGGCTTCACTGCCCTGGTGTCAAGCGGAGCCGCGAGGCCTCCTGGCCCCTGGAGCAGTGTGACAGGGGGCAGCGCCCAAACCCCCTGATCGCCCTGCAGCTCTGTGTGTGACAGGGGGCGGGGCTACAACCTCCCTATCTGCCCTGCTCTGTTCCTGACAGGGGAAGGTGCCCCAACTCCCTGATCAGCCCTGCTCTGTGTGTGACAGGGTGTGGCACCCCAGCCCTGCCATGGGCCCTGCTCTGTGTGTGACGGGGTGGAGCCGCAACCTCCCCATCGGCCCTGCCCTGAGTGTGACAGGGGGTGTGCCCCAACCCCCTGATCGGCCCTGCTCTGTGTGTGACAGGGGGCGGTGCCCCAACTCCCCTATCGGCCCTACTCTGTGCGTGACAGGGGGGAGCTCCCCAACTCCCTGATCGGCCCTGCTCTGTGCGTGACAGGGTATGGAACCCCAACCCCCCTGATGGGCCCTGCTCTGTGCGTGATAGGGGGCAGCGCCCCAACCCCCTGATCGGCCCTGCTCTGTGCGTGACAGGGGGTGGTGCTGCAACCTCCGCATCAACCCTGCCTTGAGTGTGACAGGGGGCGGTGCCCAAACCCCCCAATCGGCCCTACCCTGAGCGTGACTGAGGGTGGCATCACAACCTCCCAATCCGCCCTGCTCTGTGCATGACAGGGGGCGGCGCCCCAACTCCCCAATCAGCCCTACTCTGAGCCCGACCAGGAGCCGTGGGGCAGGCACCTAGGGATTGGCCCTGCCCTCTGCCACCCGGGAGTGGGCCTAAGCCAGCAGGTCGTTATCTCCCAAGGGGTCCCAGACTGTGAGAGGGCACAGGCCAGGCTGAGGGACACTCCCCGCCCCCACCGCCAGTGTGCACTGGGCCTCTAGTATCTGTATAATATTCTATAGCGTGTTCACCACCAAAAGTCCCAATTTCCATACTTCTATAGCAAACCTAGACCCAAAATATTTTAAGGAACCCCAGCTATCTTTAGAACTTCTGTTATCAGTCAACAAAACAAAATAAAACAAAAACAAATTTTTTGCTTTATGTTTTTTTAAAAAACTTTTTTTCAATAAGGCTATGGATTTTCTAAAGGCTGCCTAACATAAAATGAGTCTGAACATTAACATGTAAAGGACAAGCAATAAAAACAGTATTATGAGTGCAGACAAAATATCCAAGAGCTGTAGAATGTGACCTCTCCTAAGGGGAATAGAAGGCAAGGATTCAAAATGCACAGCTTTTGAAAGCTAAAGGAAATGACAACAACTGAATTGAAAAGGCTGAACTTAGCATTACCTTCCCAGAACACAAACATATATTTAGCTTAATAGACTTGAGTACTATCTCAGAAAAAATCTTATATATTATGCATCTAGGGCAATGAAAGCTGTAGAAAATGATTTTGCAAAGCAAACACACTGCAGGCTGACAGTAGCAGAGTTAAAAAAAAAAAAAAACACGTCCCAGGCACACATAATAAATTTAGGTCTCATTTCTTATATATCATCATAGGAGGAAAACAAAAGAGTGGAGGAAACCTCAGACACCAATTGAAGCTTTAAAAAATGCGTGTGTTTTTTCTTATTATAACTGTAAAATCGATTTATACTAGAACATTTGAAATATACAGAAAAATATAAAGAAAAACATTAAAATTACCCACAATCCCACCACCCAGAGAGAACCATTATCAAAATATTGGCACGTTCATTTGCATTCCTTTTTCTATGTACATATAAAAATATATTTTTTTAATAAAATTGGGCTCTCGTTTAAAGAAAATTTTATATATGGCCTCCCCCCTACCCCACTTCCTATTAGTTCTTTGACTACACTCTCATGTTGTTATATATTCTTTGATGGTGTAATGTGAATGATCCATGATACTGGATCTTATGAATTTAAACAGAATTATTTGATCCTTTCCATATTACTGGACCTCTAGGTGGTTTCTAATTTTTCAGTTTCACAAATGGCACTGCATTGGACTTTCTTGTGATGAATCTCTATTTACTTTTTAGCAGCAACTTAAATGTGTATCAGTGTGTCAAATTCAAATTTAAATCACTCCATGTACCCATCCATTTACCAGTGGAAGTCTCTGGAGACAAGTACAAATAATGCACATCAAATAAACAATACTATTTTCATACCACTCAAAATCTACATTTATCCTTCTGGGCAGTCATCTTTCAGGCAGTGCATTAGTTCCTCTAGGCAAATGGAGCATATCACTGGGCTAATCTAAATGTAATAACGTGAAACTTGGATGACCCAGATTTCTCCAATATCAGTATGCATGCAATGACAATATTCTAAAGATTGAAAAATACCCAAGACTCTCAAAAATACATGCCTTATTATCCTTTCATTTAAAACAATATACAAGGGGCATTAAAATGAAATAAATAAAAGGTTATAGCCAATGGAGGTTGATAGCAACCAACTCTTATCTAGACATACAAGTTCCATACAGTGTCACTTAAGGTTTTCTTCACATTCCAGCTTTACGCTGTCACTTCCAGTTATAGAACTCTTAAGTGCTCTCAACATATTGAAGTTATTAATGGTTCTTGTTTAGAATTATATGGACTTAACATTCCAGTTTTAAATTCCTTGTAGTCTATTTTTTTAAATGGTTCTATTTTCAAGATTCTAAATAGGGTTCTCACAAACACTACAGTGTGTGTGTGTGTGTGTGTGTGTGTGTGTGTGTGTATACATATAGACACATACCTGTAAAATGTTTTTCTCCCTTTAGTCAGTGAAGGGCAAAATAAAACATAACACAACAAAAATCCCACTTACATCACTGGTCATATGAACTATGAAATCACTCAAATTCCAAGGCTCTCCCAGACTAAGATAGCCTGGGCTGCCCTATAAGTTGTGCGGACTGTGTATGCTATACAACTCTAGGGAGTGCAATCGTACCCTGATCTCTGTGATGGGTACTCTCTGGGGTGGAGCGGTGCACAACCTACATAGTAGTATGTGATGACCTTGAAATTAGCTAAGGCAATACTGTTCACCCATCCATTACTTATTTGTGCATCCTTCCCCCATAGTGAGCTACGAAAAAGAGAAGTTTGAGGTGGGAAGTGGCCTTTAAATCTATTTTTTAAATAAAGAAAATGTTGCAAAAACAAAACAGAAACAAAAACAATGACAGTTTCTCCCTGGCTCTTCTGTATCCCTCCCGTCTCCCCTTCCATCCACCCACTAGGAAGAGCGGGGTACCTTGTGTGAGTAACTGTAGGTTTCTGACTTCTTCCCGCACCTTCAGCTGGAGCACCTGTTGCAAGATGTGCTGCCGGAGGTTCTCCTGGGCAATCCCCATTCGCTCAAGCTTTTTGTCAGTAAGTCTCAGCAAAGCTCGCCCTGCAGGGGTTCAGGAAATACAAGGAGAAGCACATAATCAAGGGCTGGAGAAGGATTTCCACCTTAGTCTTGGCTAATTCTTTATACCAGAAGTTTCCATCTAAACACAGACTCTTCAGAATACAGGATCCCCCATGATTCTGGTGACAGGAATGGATAATCCGGATGAAAAAAACCCCACACATTAAAAAAAAAGAAGCCACATTTTTTTTTAAAATACATTTTATTGATTTTTTTACAGAGAGGAAGGGAAAGGGATAGAGAGTTAGAAACATTGATGAGAGAGAAACATCGATCAGCTGCCTCCTGCACACCCCCTACTGGGGATGTGCCTGCAACCAAGGTACATGCCCTCGACCGGAATCGAACCTGGGACTCTTCAGTCCACAGGCCGATGCTCTAGCCGCTGAGCCAAACTGGTCAGGGTGAAGCCACATTTTTAAAAAACATATTTTTATTAATTTCAGAGAGGAAGAGAGAGGGAGAGAGAGATAGAAACATCAATGATGAGAGAGAATCATCAATAGGCCGCCTCTTACACGCCTGACACGGGGGATCAATCGAGCCTGCAATCTGACCTAGAATTGAAAACCATGACCTCCTGGTTCATAGGTCGACGCTCAACTACTGAGCCATGCTGGCTGGGCCAGAAACCCAATTTTTATCTAATATTGGCAATCCCCAACTGCCCCACACATTGAGTGAAATGAAACAGCAACATTTTAACCTGGGTATTTGGATCACAGACTGCAGGTTTCCATAGAAACAGTGCTGTTCGCTGGATGATGGGTTCTGAGGCTGGCCCACAGGAGCCCATGTTACTGCCAACTCAGCTGAAGACCTGGATGCTGTAACTGTGGTTAGAGAGAAACTCCAAGACGTTTAATGCAGGTTACAATAACGTTTCGGTGAAATATGTATTTAGAGTTCCAGTTTTAATCTGCAGCATGAGCTCCTTGCTACACCCCTGGTGCTGGGCTAGGTTTCCACGTCCAGCTGGTGGGAGCGAAGGCTTCCTCCCAATCACTGGCCTGAGGGGTGAGAGTGAGATGGGGAGGGGGAGTGAGAGCTTCCACAGACTGCAAAATAAGGAGCCTTGGGGTGTGCATGCCTGCAGTGTGTAGACACTCTGGACCCTAGGTAGCCCTGCATGGCTTCCTTTCAGCCTCTTTCTTTCCCTGGAATGTCAGGTGCTTCTGCTGTTATTTGGTCTCCATCAAATTCTCAAATTCTCCCTTCTCTGTGCTTGCCTTGAAATAAGCACAGGTCTATTGTGAGAGCTGAGAGCAAGAAATACAGAGAATGAATACTGTTAAAGGCCCACAGCACCACCCTGTGTGCTTCCCCCCTATACCCCCAGTCATCACACTGCAGATCTCTCCTCGACTGAGGAAGAGGCAACTACGTGTAATCAATGGTAAGTCTTTGGGGATCACAGCATATACATTTCAGAAGATAAATGGTTTACCTCTTTATAAAGGAAATGAAATAGCCAGAAGATGGGGTTAATGGGTATACCGAGAATCTTATGGACAAAATCTGATTCACTATTTTCTTTGGATGGTTTCTATAGTGCCACCCATGTCCGAGATTCCGAAAAACCCTTACAATAATTAGATCACTTCCAGGAGCCAATGTCCCATCGATCTCCTATCCCACCCCCCCATGTTGACCACACACTAAGGTATCCCAATTAAGTGCGGTGCTGCTTTAGATCAGGAGTGATAGGTAGTCAATTGCATCCTTTTTTTTTTTGCAATTTATATTGTCATATTTTGTTGCTTATCATAAAAATCCAACTGCTCATTCAACAAACATTTATTGAGCATTTACTATGTCCCAGGTTAACTCGGTGTGCTCTGCTGTCCACTGCCTACACAGGAAGAAATGCGGGAGGGAAAAGTCAACTCAATCTCAAGAGAGCAGCACCAACTAAATTTCCTGAGACCCTAAATCACAATGCAGGTGATCTAGGCTGCTGGGCCATTCATAGACACCTAGATTCCTGGAGTTGAAAGAAGCTTCAAGTCCTTTCCGTGGATTGTATTCCTGGCCTTTTACTTCTTTTCTTTTTCAAATCAAAACAGGAAGTGATGGTGCTTTGGACACAGGTGGAGGTGAAGAAGTAGAAAGAAGTAGTAGGATTCTGGGTATATTTTGAATGACACTGGGATGTTTAGAGGTGGGGTATGAAGGAAAAACAGACATCAGAAATGACTCAGGTTGTCCACCTGAGCCCCCAGTGGCAGGGGGCACCATTTCAGCACAGGACATTGAGTCACTGCCCCAAAGAAGGATGTGTGGGAGGGAGGAAATCCCATTAGTGTTTCTGCTTTTTTTTTTTTCTTTAGAGAGCACTTCAGATCTGGAGGGATGAAAAGGATAGAATTAAACAAGGGAAGACAATCAGAATATTCTCTCTTTCCCAGAGTGGTTTTTTCCTCTTCTAAAATGTTTTTATCTATTCTAGAAAGAGATAGGAAGGGAGAGGGAAAGAGAGAAACATTGATGAGAGAGAAACATCAATTAGCTGCCTCCTGCAGATCCTTTACCAGGCATCGAGCCTGCAACCTGGGCATGTGCTCTGACTGGGAATTGAACTGGTGACCTCTGGTGCGTAGGATGATGTCCAATCAACTGAGCCACACAGGTGAGGGCATCCCCATAGTATTTTCATTCCTTCAGCATTCTACTCAAAGCCCAGAGTTCTGAGTTGAAGGGGTAGCATAGGCATAACCTGGTGGAATGTAGAGAAATAAGAAGAGTCTGTTATGAGCCAAGCTCTCTTGGCCCCAAGAGAGTTCTTGTGTGCTAAAAATATTTCCCAGGACTCTTTATAGAAGTTCAAGCCAGGGAATATTCTGTGAAGAAGTTCACCCAGCAGAGACATGGATCTGGTGCCCTGCTAACAATCTTGGAAAATTAGAATTTTGCTGCAACTGAAGCTTGATTACATACATCTAAGCTTCACCGTGTGTGACTCACCCCACTGCCAGCTCCACTAGAATAAGTACTTTTCCTGTCAGGTGTCCTATTGTCCCAGGTGCCCTATTGTTGCCTACGGCTGGCACAGAGTAATGCTCAAGAAATATTATTAAATGAATATACTTGCTGCTAAAATGAATGTTGTCTTGGTTACTCACAAACTGATGACCTCAAGGTCATTAAATTACTGTCTTTTCTGATGCAAGGTACTCCGTTGGAAACTGACTCTTAGATAGGAAAACAACAATGAGAAACTGGACGTCGTAGAGGGAGGAAGCTGCGTTGTGTTGGTGGCAACCACAGAAAACACGTGCCAAGTAAAGAAATAGAGAACTTGAGACTAAAGGAGCGCTCCGCCTTTCTGCAGGCTTAACGAAAGACACGTGTCTTATTCTGTTTTGGAACAGGCATCAAGTGCGACTACAAGCCTTGCTGGATAGACGGGCAGGGAGAACAGGTGAGAGACAATTGACTCAGAGGGCAGTGCCTTCATTTCCTCTGGTTGCCATAACAAATTACAAACATGGCGGCTTAAAACAACAGATGTTTATTCCATAGAGTTCTGGAAGCCAGAGCTCAACATCAGTTTCACTGGGCTGAAATCAAGGTGTTGGCGGAGCCACACTCCCCCTGGAGGCTGTAGGGAACATTTCCTTTTGCTGGCTACCACATTCCTTTGTGACTACATCCTCTAATCCCTGTCTCTGTCTTCACCCTCTCTTGTGGTGTTTAATGTCACCCTGCCTCTCTCCTAAAAAGACACTTGGGATTTGATGTAGGACCTGCTTAAATAAAACAGGATAATCTCCTCACATGAAGATCCTTGACTTAATCACAAATACAAAGACCCCTTTTCTTTATAAGGTAACATTTACAGGTTTCAGAGATGAGGACCAGGTGTCTCTGGGTGGCCATTATTCAGTCTACTACACGCTGGAGGGAACCTCTGAGATTTCTGAGTGTGGCCCAGGATTCAGGGTGTCCACACAGAGAACGGAGGTTCAGGGAAAGGGACTCATCTAAAACCGCCCAGGAAATAAGGGGAAGATTTAGGTCTAGACCTTAAGTTCCAATCTGGTCTTTGGTCTCTAGTTCATGTGCCCCCCACCTTCTGCTCAGAGAACTGTCACAGAAGCCCTGTCATAGCTTTTCAAGATGAAAGATCGCATGCTGTAAAGCACAGTCGGAAATTTCAGGGTTAGCTGGAAGATGTGCCTTTAGTTCATACCCTACTGGGAAGTCTTGGTACCACTGCAAGTGGTTGGGAGTCCACATTTCCCAGAGAAGAGGCTGAATTACAGAGGTTACTATATAGTTACCAAACTAATGGCCACTTACTTACTGGGTTAGCTCCAAACCTGCTCTCAGGTAAAGGCCTGCATCACCCAAGGTGTAGAGTTCCCTGGCTCTACTCCAGTTCTGGCTGGGCCAGAGAAAGAGAGTGACAAGTGTTGGGCATATAACCTGTGTTCTACAGCCTGAACCTGTGTTTCTTCATCTCACCACTATTCCAAAATTGGAATTTGTGAAACAAAGGAATAGGGAGAGAGATATAATTGCAAAAGCATGGGGTCAGGAGTTGAAAGGTAGAGATATATGCCCAGAAAAGCACACTGGAGTCTTAATTTCCTCATCTCTACCATGGGGATGAAAAGGACACTATTTTATAGGGCGACTGTGAGGATCAAATGACATAACACACATGCCCTTTGCAAAATGGAGTCACTATGAAGCTGCCATTTGGGTAGTACCACTCTGGATGGCTGAGAATGCTTCCTCCTTCTTCTCCTCATCACAACAATGACTATAATAGCAAATATTTATTAAGCAGTTACTGTGTGTTAAACACTGTCCAAAGAGCTTTCCAGGGACTACCTCATTTTCAACAATTCTCTGAAGATACTAACTACAATCCATTACGAGCTACTGTACACAGTGGAAGGTCATACATGCACTAAACTGCAGATCTCGGATACAGATATGCATAGAGACACGCTCTGAACCACCTCCTAAACTTCTGCCCAGGAATTCTTCAAACAGACCTTATGTATTCCCCAAGCCCATTTCTGTCAACCCTCACATAGGCAGCCCCACCAGGGCAGGCGAGAGACTGATGAGCAGGGAAGTCACCATTTTTGGTGACTTAGAGGTGAGCAGTGCAAACAGTGGCATAACTTCATGATGCACAAGCCTGTGATGGCCGTCAGTATTTGGTCTTCACTCAGTGGAGTATGACAGGAGACAGAGGGGTCTTTGAGAGCAGGCTTTAGACTGATTCGTCCACTCCTTTATCATGTAGACCAGGAGTCCTCAAACTATGGCCCGCGGGCCACATGCAAATACAAATATTGTATTTGTTCCCGTTTTGTTTTTTTACCTCAAAATAAGATATGTGCAGTGTGCATAGGAATTTGTTCATAGTTTTTTTTTTTTAAACTATAGTCAGGCACTCCAATGGTCTGAGGGACAGTGAACTGGCCCCCTGTTTAAAAAGTTTGAGGACCCCTGATGTAGACTATCTACATCTAGACCTTGGGCTGAGCATGTCACATTGCTAGGAAGTAAGAAAGGTAAATAAGTTCCCTGCCAGGGGGACAAACACAGGTTCTTCAAGAGTCCATAGGTGGGACACCTAACTTAGCTAGGGTCCTTGAACAACAACAACAACAACAAAGAGTCAGGAAAGAGGAGGAAGGGCAACTGAGGCACAGGGATCAGCATAGGCCAGTGGTTGGCAAACTGCGGCTCGCGAGCCACATGAGGCTCTTTGGCCCCTTGAGTGTGGCTCTTCCACAAAATACCAACTTCTGCGCATGGGCCACGAAGTTTCAATCGCACTGTATGTGCGTGCCCGCACGTGGTATTTTGTGGAAGAGCCACACTCAAGGGGCCAAAGAGCCGCATGTGGCTCGCGAGCCGCAGTTTGCCGACCACTGGTATAGGCAAAGACAGGGCTATGAAAACCAAATCGTACATTTAGGAAACTGCATAGGGCTGAGTATGAAGTGTGAGGCGGGAAGCATAACATGTGTGGGTCTGACCTGACATTTACGATGCCCACCTGACAGGTAAACCAGTCTTACTTTTTTTCTCCTCCCCACCCCAGAGCAGCACATAGGAGACACAGGGATGATGTTCACAACTCCCATTTGCAGAACTAATATTATGAATAACTCATTTTTGCCTATACCCAATCCCTGCTCATTTATGGTAAAAGACTCTCTCTTTTGCATCTGGGGGCTAAAAAAAAAAAGTTTTCCTGTAGAAGTTTTCACTTCTAAAGCACTGTGCAACTTTCTTGCTTATCAAGTCCATTTTTAATTCTGCCTCCTCCCACAATGGAGATCCATAAAAGCAGGGTTTCACTGAAGTTCCCATGCACCTAGCTAGGGCTGACCCCATGCTGGCACTATATAAACACAGTATTTGTTAAATGAATGCTGGGTGTGTGACCCAGACAGGGCAAATAAAATATCTTACTAGAATTGCTATGGTTTCTCAGAGAGGCATTGTATTTCTTAGATCATATCTCCAGGGACAATATAAGCCTAGACTTGCTGTCAATGACTGTCTTTGCTACCATATGGAGAGATTCTGCTAGAGAATTAAGACAACAGAAAGACAGAAAGAGAAAAAAGGGGGTGAGAGAAGGAAGGCAGAGAGAAAAGGAGAAAGATAAGAGGACATTTCATTTCCTGAGTAGAGTCTTGCCTGAAGTCAGATACCCCTGGGTTTCTCATTGATGAATGGCAACGTTGGGAGGAGGAAGTGAGTGAGTTGAGCTCATTTGTAGCCCTTGCACCCAAGACAATCTTGACTTACAGATCTCAGCTTACGTATAATTCCCAGCTGACTCACTGTACCGTCCTGCATACTCCTATTTCAAGAAAGCCCATCCTGGTGTAGGTGATAAGAATGATATGAACCTACAGTAATTTGTTCCCAAAATGTTAATCATTGGAAAATTCTGGTATTTTAATGATCATTCCTTACAAATTGTTTGGAATACACCTTAATTCCGATTGCATACTTCTGTAAGGTTGATACACCAGGGCTAACCTCCTGATCCAGTTCCACCAACATCACAATCTCAAATGTCCGGATGACATAATGGCTGGAGGAGAACCACTCTAAGGGAGTAGGGGAGCAGGTGGACCACAGTAGACTAGAAAGTTTTGTTTTCCTAAAATGAGCAATTCCCACCTACTTTTGCTAGGCTAGAAAACAGGCCAAGTGTTGCCACTTCTTTTTTTAAGAACTGAAAATCCAGAAGTTTTACGAAATCTCCCAATTTAAAAATTGCCCATGTTTTCCATCCTCTGAGAGCCAAAGAAATCATGTATAGGGGTCACATTCAGCTCACAGGTTGCCACTTTCAACATCTGACTTTTAACCCTCTTTCTGCCACATCCCTCCCACGTGCAATGGAAAGTGATTTGGGCAGCCTTGCCTTCAGGGTTTCAACTGACTTTAGGAATGGACTTGAAGCTGTGTGAGTCCATTCTGTATGTAACCTATTCTAAATGAACAGCTAACAAGACCAAGGGTAGCTTGAACGAGCCCTCTTGTTTTTTTATAACCTAGACACGCATTGTAATCCCAGCCTCCTAACTAACCCTCCGGCCCAATGCCTGATTTCCTGAGGGTGACTGTGAGTCACCGGTGCCAGAGCCAACAAGGACTCCGTGGTCAGCCAGCCCACTGCCTCATTTCCTGGCAGGAAAGTGCACAAAACCTTCCAAGACCGATACGTGTCCTCTCACTGCTACCTGAGTGCACAGCCCAGTCTTCACAGCCCAAGAGCCAAGGCCGTTCACTCATTTGGTGACATTTACAACAACGAGCAGTGACCTGAAGGCCCTTCTCTGGGCTGAGGGGAAGAAGGGCTAATGGAAATTTGCTTTGTGGTTACTGTAGGTAATTCACCATACTGATGAGAACTGAATATTGATATTTTTAAACCAGACTTGGGTAAAAAGACTGTTTTAGACAATCTAGTTTTTTGGTTGGGTATATTCAAGTGCTGATATTAATAATGAATTCCCACCTGAAATATAAACTCAGAAAGAAATGATATTACAGTGTTTTTCAAACAGAGAGAGAATGTGGCCCTGCATTGCTTTTTTCTGCCCTTCAAGAAAGACTACACAGCTTCCAAACAGTAAAATCAAGGTTAAATCCTTTTATGTTGCCTGTAGTACACAGAATTACCAAATTGCCTCCAAAAAAAATTAATTTAAGAAAACCCTAAAACATTTTGTTTGGAGATTCTGTTTCAGTCCCTGGGAAGACTCAGTAATTACTTCCTCTGTACCTCAGAGCAGATTTTTCAAGCAAAGTCTAGTACCAACATAACACAGACGATAGCCGAAGATGGATGATATCATAAACAACCTTCAAGGTCTTTTCTGTTCCTGACAGGTGGACCTAAACTCCTGGTATGCTGGCGTTTATTTGTTAGCATGTTTATGCATTGTTCTGGGATTCTCTGTTAATCCAGTGTCACTATATGAGCAACCCACTGTACATTAGACATCTTTTAAAATTAATTACCAAGAGGCATGCGAGATGCCTATTGTCAAGCCTCCTCCTCCCCCTCGATATTCTTCTGATGGCCATCACAGCCAACACATGAAGTGTGCCTACGCTGAAGAGACAGACACGGCCATGCTGGCTGCTATCCTTGAATTAATTTGAACTAGTGACCCATTTCCAAAGTATCATTTAAAAAGTTTCAAAGCTACTTTGACTTTCTCTTCCTGAATCCTAGAAATTGTTTTTCCTTAAACTTTTATTAAATGTTTAACTTTATTCATATCAGGGACTTCTTTAGTAGAAAAAATTAACAAGTGAGCATTGTCCCAGCTCCAGCTACATTCAGCGAAAGAGATGAAAACAATGTTCCTGCCTTCAGAGAGCTAAAAAAAAATTACCTGCAGATGTGAGATCAGCAAGCATGAAATGGCCTAAAAGCAATTACAGTACACCCTCCTTTAATGCCATTGAGAGGTTCTGTGACTTTAAGTGAAACAATGTATAATGAAACCAACGTTACCATAGGCTAATTGATATAAACAAGGGTTAAGTTCCTGTGGCATCTCATCAATGTTATAAAGAAATGATGCCGAACAAAATGATGTTACTTGAGAACCTGCTGTAGGTGATAAAACCTGTAGCAAAGACCATGAGGGCCATGAGATCTAATAGGAAAGCTTTGGAAAAAACAGAAAGAGGCCTTGGTTCTGGAGCTGAAAGTCAGAGTTAGATTAACCAGTTATTTGCTACATGGTTACTGTGATGATCACCTCACTGGGCTTCAGATTCTTTACTTGTAAATTGGGGGAAGAAATGACACCTTCTCTCCCAAGCTGTGCCGATTAAGTACTCTACGAAGTAGGCAGAATCGAAAGTATCATTGCCACTTTTAGGACACACAACATCAGATGGGCAGTGGTGTAGCTCACTCCAAAACTAAGACGGGGCACCGGAGGCAGGGCCTCCTCATCTGTAACAGGGGAGTAATGATTTTAGTCACTTTTCTATGTGAAAGTTAAATTAGGTAGCAAATTTGAAAGAGTCTAGCATAGTGCTTGACACAATACAGTTTTTTCCAATTAAACATACAGGTTACAACAAGGTGTGTCTTGTTCGGGTTTCTATATTTATAGTTACTATGTCCTATATAATAAAGAGCTAATATGGTAATTAGACTGGAGGGTAGAACGACCTTCAGGAACGAACTTCTGGAATGATCAGTGGGTGGGGGGTGGAGCCACAAGGGCCGAGGCAGCCAGGGCTGTGAGGGCCAAGCCCCTTGCACAAATTTCGTGCATTGGGCCTCTAGTTATAATATAATCATGAATTTGTTCACATGCCTGTCTTCCCTCCCAAATTTTGGGCTCTTTATGAAGAGAATGTGGGTTTCAGTTAACTGAGTAACTCCAGATTCAGCAGTTGGTAGATGTTTACTAAAGTTTTGCTGAATGAATACATGGCCCTATGAGAAAGAGAAAAGAAATTATATAATCCCCATTTCAAAGACCAGAAAATAGGCCAGAAAAGTGAAGGGACTGGCCCAAAGTCACAGGGCTAGGAACTGTCAGGGAAAGATGAAAACCAAGACATGTGATTCAAATTCAAAGTGTCTTTGCTTAGAAAGGCTATGCACACGTCAGACTAGCATCCACTTACTAAAAATCAATGGTGCATGAGGCGGGGAGGAGAAGGTACAAAGATCCAGCCCTGCAGGGCCACTGACCCAGCTTGGGAGCACTCCAGAGGTCAATCCCAGCTCCAGAACCACAGCCCAACCCTTCCCTCTGCCCAGTCCTATTTCTGTCATTTCCTTCACAGGTGTTGAACCTGAGGACACCACCCAGTAAATGTCCAATTCGCAGATCTCCTCTGAGCCCGCTTTCTGGGGGACCCAAACTGTGACAGGCTTTTGCTGGACAAAGGCGGGGGGAGGCGACTGATTCCCTGGCATAAACCTTACAGGTTGCCTGTAGTGATTTTAAAACAGCCCGGGTGGCTTCCTTGTACCATCCGGCATGCTTCTGGTCACCTACCTTCACAGATGTGTGTGCAGGGAATGAAAATGAATTTTTACAGTGACCTCTGCAGTAAATAATTAGTAAGATAATTCTGCTGCTAAAAATTCTTGTGTATATCATCTATTGACTTTATAAGTGTGCCTCATTTCCATAAAACACTATATAATCATAGTACACTGTGTTTGAGCACTATGTAAATCATAAATACATATACATATGCATGCACACATATATTTCCATACACATATGAACATGCATGTATAATTTATCTTACCGAGGGCTAGCTCTATGCCAGGCACCATGATACATGCCTGATAGGAGTTAATTCATTGGGCTTTGAGAGGGAGGCACAATGACTTCTATTTGTTTTTTTAGATGCAAACATTAAAGCCTAGAGGGATCCTCATAAAGACTTCCCAGCTAGAAAGTTGATGCCTTGGCTCAAACCCAGGACCACCACACTTCTGGCTTTCCTGGCTGTGACAGGTCCCTTGTGCTTTTAATCACCACACCACACTGAACATTAATTTGAGCAAATTTCTTACAAAAATCTGTGAATTTGATAAAAGAATAACAAAAACAAAATGAGACTCACTGGTTCCTCATTTTATATACTTGGATTTTACGTAGTGAATATTTCCTTAAATCAGGAGACACCAAGAAATACAAACAGGTGAAAGTCACCAAGCTTTTGGGAAATATATCACATTGTCCTTTGTAAGAGCGACATCTTCTCGTGAGCTTCGCTTTATAATCCTTTCTATGCAGAGTAATGGAGCATCGCAGCATACACACCTTCAGCTACAAGAATCTGTAAGCCAACATACACTCCACCAAGTTGTGACTGTGAGAACACACCCTCAGAAGCCAGGAGATGTGCACTGTCAAAGGAAGGGCTGATTCCATTGAATATTGATCAGCCTCTAAAAAGAGAACTGAGATGGAAAAAACATCTCATAACTGATAAATGTATTGCTATCATAACATCAACAGCTTGACTTCAATCAAAACTCTATTGGTTAAACTAGGTTTTCTACATAAAAATGTCAAATGTTAGAACTTCACTATCACAGCGAGTAATAGCTTCAAAATGCGGCTAAGCTGAAGAATTCAATGACACCATCCTTAGAAATGGCTTTATGGGATTGCCAGGTCTGAAATCATAAATCTCTATTAGAACGGGAAATTTCCATTGGTTTGGGTTGCATTTCCCAGTGCACCATCATCCCAGTCCAAGCCATCTAGACCATTTTTGTATTGTGCTTCTACCAAAAAGAACATAAGTATTTGTAGTGAGCATTCCTAGAGTTCTCCCTCAATCACAGAGTGATATGAAATTGGACACATGAAAATTTGAATTTATAACACTTCTTTCAGACTTTCTTTGATGATAAAGTAATAGTCTTCAAGGTTTTTTAAGCCCTACGTCCTGTGTATTTTCTGGATTGGATTATTACACCATTAGGCTTTATTTGAAGTACAAAACCATTAAAAACTAACAAGGATATGGAAGTCAGACCCTATGATGATTCACCTTTTAAATGAGCTAAGTCATAAGATTCATTGCTGGGAACACACGCGCGTGCGAGCGCGCGCGTGCACACACACACACACACACACACACACACACATAAAACATCTGAAGATATTGGGATTGTTCATATATTTAGTAAATGCTTCTACATTTAACCTTGAAATTTTATTTTCAGAATGCCTTTCCACCACTTACAAATGTATCCATGTGATTTTTTTTCAATCCAGCTTTTAAGATGAAAGTAAGCCTTTCTTGAGCGCGATTTACATTTTGTTCATTTGTTCCCCACAAATTATATTTTAAGCTCAATATTCTGATTTATGAAGCTCCATGTCCTTGTCTTCCCATAAGAAAAAGACACATTTCCAAGATTAGATTCTAAACAATCCACCGCATGTGATTATTAAAACACAGGAAAGTTCGAGGTGAAAAAAAATCATATGCCCACAAAAAGAAATAATTCAGTATTTCAAAATCATTGAAATTAGAGATGGAAAAGGCTTATTAGGTCATCAATCAAAAAAGAAGTACATGCATTTGATACCCAGATTTAATATGCCAGAGATATTGGGTCACCCGAGATGCCTCTAATCTCTTGATAAAGTGGAGAAACTAAAAAAGAACACTTAAGGAGCAGAGCCCTTAATCAAAGGCAAGTCCTCACAGATCAAAATATCAGAGAGAAATATGTAAGATGCCGGGGAGAGGCAAATGGAGCGATGACACTGAACTCTCAAGGAGATACAACTTGATTGGAAAGTTCTCTAGATGGAGAGGAAGTCATGTATGATAGCCGTGACATTCACGCTGACAGTGTCCAGGGATGGGCTTTACAAGGGACCTGTCACAGCCAGAAAGCCAGAGAGGTCAAAGGCTAAAGGTTATTATTGTGTGTAAAACCCCAGCCTTTCATCTAAGGAATGTAACAACCCTTAGAAACCTGCTCTGTTTTCCTTCCAGTGAAGAGCAAAGGCCCATAGTAAACATTCTTCTGAGTGTGTGTGTTGGGGAGGGTGGGGGTGGAGGTGGGGGTAATGGGTGTAGGGGCCCTGGGACTGATAAAGCAAACACATACAGAACAGATGCTGGCATCTGCCAAGTCAGCAGACTTCTCCAAATCTTTAAGTATCTTCACATCTCACCACATGACCTTCAATAACACAAATCTTTGGTAAGCCAGAGTCCGGTTGATCTTTTATTTCTTCATTAGAAAAACAACCTGACACCAGTAACTAGTTGCTACAAGCCACTTGAAAAAGAGAAGCCTTCCAGAATACATAGAGAAATGGGGTTCAAAGAAACTGCTGGGGAGCAATCTCTGAAATGTATCAGAATCTCGTCAAGAGTCCACCCACACGCCCTGCCCTGGGAATTGGGTACAAAGTTTCTCTCCTGATTTCTTGCATCTCTCCACATACACTGTGGTGACTACCTGCGGAGGTGACTGGCCAGCCTGCCAATTCCTTTAAGGCAACTGAGAATTCTGGAGGATTTGTTCATTTCAGCCAGGTCGCTGTTGCAACTGGGCTAATGAAAACAAAGGTAAAGAGATAAAATGTAATCTAAACTGTTGAGCAAATTGGGCTAGAAATATCAGTGGTAATGGGGAATAGGTCTTCTATACTTTGATAAATTTTACATGTGTGTGTGTTTAAATTGAGACAGTACAGCAGAATAGTTAAGAGTAGCATATATATATATATCTCAAAACCCCCTCATACAACTTAAATATATACCATTTTTATTTGCCAATTATACCTCAATAAAAATGTGGAAAAAACATTCTGGAGTTAGATTGCCTGAGTGTAAATTCTAGCTGTTTCACTTACTTGTTTTAAATGCCTGTATCCTCAGTTTCTACATATGTTAAGAAAAAGAAAGGATAATAATAGTACTAGTTATATCATAATGTTGCCATGAGGATATTGACCACAACAGATCAAATTTAATGGCTGGCATCTGACAGGCTTACTATGATATAATACAATAAAGTGCACCAGCCATGCTGGTTTGCTCAGTGGTTAGAGCACTGGCCCATGGACTGAAGGGTTGTGGGGTTGACTCCGGTCAAGGGAACGTACCTTGGTGGCAGGTTTGGTCCTCATCCCAGGTTGGGGCACATGCAGGAGGCCACCAATGGATGTGTCTCTCTCACACCAATGTTTCTCTCTCTCTGTCTCTCACCCTCCCTTCCACTCTCTAAAAAAGAAAATCAGTGGTGAGAATTAACAAAAAATAAAGGAAAAATTTGTTCTAATAAAAAAAATAAAGTGCACCTAAGAAATAAATCAGAGGGAGGGGAAGCTCTGGTGAGGGACATGAACAGCAGTGCCATCCTCTTACAAGGAAGAACCTGTAACTTGAATTTACAAGGCCATTGGTGATTGATGACAAAAATGTTGCCAGGCCTTTGGAACAAAGACAATATATTGCATTTGTTCTTCAGCAATATGATAAGCGTGGTGTGATGTGATTTGTTCGTTTGACTGATTTTTGGTATCGATACTACTTGGTGTTCTCAACGCCTTCTTGGATCTGTGGTTTGGTGACTGCACTAATTTTGAAAAATTCTTGGCTTCCCAAAGAAAATGCAAATATTTTCTTGGCCTCATTTTCTCTTTCTTTTCCTTCCGGAATTCCCAATGATACTGAGGGTAGCTGAGGTATTTTGAGGCCTTCCTGATTTCAGAGTACCTCAATTGTTAGCCTGGAAATACAGTAAACAGAGTTAACCCAATAGTTCTTAGTTGCCATTTGAAGTTTCTGTCATTCAAATATGTGCATAGTATGTACATACAAACTTTAATGTCTATAAGAATTACCAAGGGAGTTTGGTATGTGTGTAGAATTCAGAAACAGGAATTATGACTTGGTAGATTTGGGGTGAGGTTGGGATGATGTGCACTTATAAGCACCCTGCATGAGGCTGAGGCAGGTGATATCATGGTTACAGTTAGAGAAACATCAGCTCAACAAGTGCCTTACTATTTTCTACTTGTGGCACTCCAATAAGTTCTGTAAGATTAATGACCCTCTGCCTGAACCTATACTTCCTTTGTTATATATTAAAATTGTCTTAATTTAGTTCAAGAATGAACTGTTCTTACAACTCTCCTACAATGGCCAAAATTAAAAACACTGATAATATCAAGTGTTGACAAGGATGTGGAAGAACTTGAATTATCATGAACTGCTGGTCAAAGTGTAAACTGGAATAATCACTTTTGAAAACTTTAGAGTATTTATTAAGCTAAACATACATAGGGCCCAGCAATTCCATTCCTGGGTATGGAAATGAGTGTTTCTTTCCACCATAAGACATGTACAAGAACATGCTTAGCAGCTTTACTCAAACTAGCCCCCAAGTGGAAATCATCCAAAGTTCCTCAACAAGGGAATATTAAAGTTTAGGATATAGTCATCTAATGATGTATTATTCAACAATGAAAAACCACAGACCACAGTTATATTTGACAATATGGATGAATCTCAAGGAGAAAATCTTGAGAGGAAAAAGCCAAGCATAAAGGAATTTTTTGTAAAAAGTAAATAAATCTAATATATGGTGGTAGAAGTCAGAATGGTGATTCACTCTGAAGGTAATCAGCTGGGGTATGGCACAAAGGACTCTATTAGAATGAAAAAAGAAAGGAAGTTAGGATGGGAGGGAGGAAGAGTGGGAGGAAGAGTGGAAGGAAGAGAGAAAGAAAGATAAACTGCTTTGTCCTAGAACTTGAAAATCTGGAAAATAAGTCTTTTGGTCCTTGCCATCAATGACTTAACAGATTTTATTATGTTCCTTGTTAGCCATCATGGACACAGACTATAAAGAAAGTCTAGATAAAGAAAATATTTCCTGTTAATAAATATTAACAATCGATGGAAAGCACATGTGTAAAAAGATAGCAAAAAAATCTTGCTGACTTTCTTTTGGCATTCTATGATCAGTCACAAAAAATATTTTCCATGAATAAATACAACAAGGTTCAATAATTTCAGGAGGCCAGAGCATGTAGGTTTAACTAGATTACATAAGCTGGACTCAAGCAGGTTTAACCATTTCTCTCTGATCAGAAGAAGAGACTTAAAGAGGAAAAACACACAAGGCCTTCCCTGAAGTGAGCTGGGTCCAAAATTTCTTATGAGACAATTACGTTAAAATAAACATTATGCATTCTTAAAAGAAATCACAAGCGGGGGTGGGGGGGGTGGGGGGTAGAGGGTAACGTGGGGACAAGGACACATATGTAATATCTTAATCAATAAAAAATATATTAAAAAAAAAAAAAAGAAATCACAAAATGAAAAACTCAGAGGGGAAACTATTTTGCATTCATTAAACTAGGAAGGACAATGCATGGATAAAAATTTTAAATTTAAATTTTTTTTCTTTTAAAAATAACTAAAAAGGAATGTCCCCTCCTTGCCAAGTGTCACCGGTGGGAGAGAGAGTGAAGAGGTCTAGAGTGACTGATGGAAACAGTTTTCTATTGCTGCTTCTAGATCAGCGGTTCTCAACCTGTGGGTCGCAACCTTTTGGGGGTCGAACGACCCTTTCACAGGGGTCACCTAAGACCATCGGGACTGGAGCAACTAAGATGGCGGCATAGGTAAACACCGGGAAATTGTCGCCTCACACAACAATTGAAAATTACCGCAAAGGACTGAGCAAACATCATCCAGAACAACAGGAAGGCCGGCTGAGTGTAAATTCCACAACTAGAAGGAAAGAAAAGCACGCTGAGAGCCAGAGGCGCTGCGGAGGTGAAGTGCAGAGGTACGGCGGCGCGCGCGCGCGCGAGGAAAGGGGGTGGCGCCTGAGGACGCGGCTGTCTTTTTGAATCACAAACTCCCGACGGCTCTGAACTCCGGTTCCGGGAAGTCTCTGGGGACCCAGGTCTCATACGGGGAGAAGCTGGTCTGTCCGGCAGCGAGCGAACTTGAGGGCGGCTTTCCCTCAGAGGTGCTTGCAGCCGTTACCGGAACACTGAGACGCGCGACTCCGGGCGGAGAATCGGCCATGGCTGCTTTCTCCGCCCTCTGACTCCCTGAGACCCCGCCCCACCCAGGCTGCGGCAGAGGCTTTTGCATGTGAATGTACCTAACTGCAGCCGAACCAGGCAGACCTGGAACTTCCAAGAGAAGGCCCAAGGCCCCGCAGAGGCTTGCATTGCTTCACAGCTGAGCCTCTTCGTGGCTCCTGCTGTGTGGCCTCAGGCAGAGGCTGAATTAGCACCTCCTTAGATCCAGGAGCCACTGTACCCAGTGGTCAGAGGGGGTCCATCCAGACTGCAACTCCTCAGATCCATAAGGGACGCACTCAGGGAGCAGACTCAGTGAGCACCAAAGCCCCACTGAAGCAAGTCTTGCCCCAGAAGGGTGTCTTCAGCACAGAAGTTCTCCCACTTTAGACACAGCTGATTCTCACAGCCAATTGGCCTGGAGGTCAATTCCTCCCAGTGATTCTACAACAACCAAGGCACCAAGAGTGCACCAAGAGTGTCCACCCCAGGTAACTGGGGAGGCTGAGCTACTGGGCCCTACAGGACACCTGGCGCACAGGGCCACTCTATCAACACAGGGAAGCTGCCAAAATGCGGAGACAAAGAAACAGGTCACAAATGGCAGAAATGGAGGAAAGCAAACGATTAGATATAGAGTTTAAGGCCACGGTTATAAGGTTTTTCAAGAATTTTATGGAAACCGCCGATAAATTTAATGAATCCCTCAATAAGTATAGGGAGACCATGGAGGACATGAAAAAGGACCAACTAGAAATTAAGCATACACTGACTGAAATAAAGAATAATTTACAGAGATCCAGCAGCAGAAAAGAGGATCCCAAGAATCAAGTCAAAGATTTGAAATACAAAGAAACAAAAAATACCCAACCGAAAAAGAAAAAAGAAAAGAGATTCCAAAAATATGAAGATAGTGTAAGGAACCTCTGGGACAACTTCAAGCGTACCAACATCAGAATTATAGGGGTACCAGAAGGAGAGAGAGGGCAAGATATTGAAAACCGTTTTGAAGAAATAATGACAGAAAACTTCCCCTACCTGGTGAAAGAAATGGACTTACAAGTCCAGGAAGCACAGAGAACCCCAAACAAAAGGAATCCAAGGAGGACCACACCAAGACACATCATAATTAAAATGCCAAGAGCAAAAGATAAAGAGAGAATCTTAAAAGCAGCAAGAGAAAGACAGTCAGTTACCTACAAGGGAGTACCCATACGACTGTCAGCTGATTTCTCAACAGAAACCATGCAGGCCAGAAGAGAGTGGCAAGAAATATTCAAAGTGATGAATAGCAAGAACCTGCAACCAAGATTACTTTATCCAGCAAAGCTATCATTCAGAATAGAAGGTCAGATAAAGAGCTTCACGGATAAGAAAAAGCTAAAGGAGTTCATCACCACCAAACCAGCATTATATGAAATGCTGAAAGGTATTCTTTAAGAAGAGGAAGAAGAAAAAGGAACTCTTACCATTTGCCACAGCATGGATGGAACTTGAGAGCGGATAAATACCACAGGATCTCACTCATTTGTGGAATATAATGAACAACATAAGCTGATGAACAAGGACTGATCCAGAGACGGAGAGGCATTGATTGGACTGTCGGGACTTGGAGGGAAGGTAGGGGAGGGTGGGGGTAAGGGGGAAAGATCAACCAAAGGACTTATATGCAAGCATATAGGCCTAACCAATGGACATGGACAACGGGGGGGTGAGGGCATGAGCGGGGGTGGGGGGGGTGGGGGGTAGAGGGTAACGTGGGGACAAGGACACATATGTAATATCTTAATCAATAAAAAATATATTTAAAAAAAAAAAAAAGACCATCGGAAAACACATATATAATTACATATTGTTTTTGTGATTAATCACTATGCTTTAATTATGTTCAATTTGTAGCAACGAAATTGGGGTTCACCACAACATGAGGAACTGTATTAAAGGGTCGTGGCATTAGGAAGGTTGAGAACCACTGTTCTAGATTATTGCTCTTCTCATAATAGACACCCTTTGCCTTTGATGTTCATGCCATCCTCCAATTACATCTTTACCTCTCTTGCCCTTATCTATATCTTCTCAGTCATTCACCCACATCCCTTGAGGAATACAGAACCTGGATCCTGGACTCATTTTAACTGCAAATCCTACTCTCTACTATACAAATTAATCAATTACTCTACTATTACACTACTCCACTCACTCACCCTCATAGCAACACTCTAGACCAGTGATGGTGGACCCTTTGAGCTCGGCGTGTCAGCATTTTGAAAAACCCTAACTTAACTCTGGTGCCGTGTCACATACAGAAATTTTTTGATATTTGCAACCATAGTAAAACAAAGACTTATATTTTTGATATTTATTTTATATATTTAAATGCCATTTAACAAAGAAAAATCAACCAAAAAAATGAGTTCGCGTGTCACCTCTGACACGCGTGTCATAGGTTTGCCATCACTGCTCTAGACTTTGTCATCGCTGTGAATTATCTGAGCTCTTAAAGTTTAAACTTCATCACCAACCTCCTCTCTCCCCAGTAGTTCTCATACTCCAGCTTTAACCTTATGCACACTCAAGTGCCTGTACCTCCCTTGTCCCCATGTCTATGAATTTCACATGAGCTCACTTTCTCACTCCAATCCTGTACTTAATTGCATAGCAGACCCCTTTGACAAATCTTCAAATTTAGTGTCCCTTATGCTTATGTGCAAAAGACTAGCAAACTGTCACAGATAACACTGACCATCTGCCTTCTCATGTGTGCCAACTTACACATTACTGAAGAGAAGTTGCAGCCGGGTGTGGACTACTGCTACTATAAGCTAAGTCATGGTCTCCATCCTCACCTGGACTCTCGGATCTTCCAAAGAGTTCTCTTTCTGGGAATCTCTTCTCGCTTCTGTGCTGCTGTGATTCCAAATTCCTCTTTATCCCACTCTCCTTATCCAACCACTACTCAACATCACTTAGAAGTGTTCTGCTTTGCAGACAAACCTGGGTTGGCAGAAGAGAACTCTCTCAATTTCTGCTCTAACACCAACTAACAGATTGCTTTGGGGTGAATGTAGATAAGTTTTTATCTTACACCTTCCTAAAAAGGAGTCCGGAAGAATCCAAGTAGTCTGGTATTTTGGTTTTTCCAACTTAACAGGCTGTTTTTCTGTTCGACAAAATATCACTCTTACTGAATGTGCTGTGCTAACTGCTTTTAGTTTTGAAAGCTCCATTATTTAGAAAGAAAGTGTACTTACTTAATGATCAAGAATTATTTTATTTCAAGCTAAGATCAAATGGCCATAGAGGCTTCAAGGAACACAGGTAAAGCGTCTGAGTAAAAAGTTTAAATTTAACCCCAGCATGGTCACCGATGCTCTATGTGGCCTTAATCGACAATTTTCAACACTGTATGCTTTAGTTCTCCCATTAAAAAGAACAGAAAATAGATTAACATGGCAAACTCAGCTCAGCTAATTGTTGAAGGAAATTAAATGACTTAAGAGGCTGTTATGAAATGTAAAATCCCAAACATCAAGGTGGCATTACAAATGGGAAGGGTGTGCAGGGGAGGAAAATTGTTAATCTTCGCTGATAAAAAAGGTTAATTTTTCAAATTAGCCTGCAGTAGAAATGTATTTCATAGAAAAATATGTTCTAATTTTCCACAATGTTTTGACTAGATCATTGACAAGATGAATTGTTGAGAATGATGGAGATTTCTGCAATTTTTTTTTGTTATAGATACAGCAATTTTATTCTTCATTAAACAAATATCTAGTGCCTACTTATTTTTGTGTCAAACTTTTAAAAAATTACTGGTAATGCAACATATACTTATTGAATGTCCATTATATCAGTTACTTTTATTATAGTGTGTTCGTACCCTACAGGTGTGCCAGATGACTCATTATGGTGTGATAAGAAAATCTTAGAATATATATTCACATTTACTTTCTTAATATAAAAGAATAAGAATCCATTAGTTGAAAGTTCATGGGGTGCCTAAAGTAATCCCAAGAGAAAAGTGAGAATTCCACAGGCTTGATGGATAGCAGTGTTGCCCACACTCACTAGTTTCTGATCAATGTCCTGGGCACACACTATTGATAAGTGTCTGGTTAAATAGATTTAAATGGACTTACACAGAATAGACAAGAAAATTAAACAGTTCCTAAAAACCAATAAAATTGTGAAACTGGCACTTTTTACTTGAATAAAAAACATTTACTTAGCTGCACCATGAGGTAAAAACAACAATAATATACTATTTTGACAAGAGAAGGGCCTCTAAATGAACAATTATAAAAAAAGACTAATTTAAATATATATTACTATTGTTAACTTAAATATTTCTTTTTGTCTTGATTAGCAAGATATTTAAGAATAATTTTTTTATCATTTTCATCTTTTTTTTTTAATATATTTTATTGATTTTTCACAGAGAGGAAGGGAGAGAGATAGAAAGTTAGAAACATCGATGAGAGAGAAACATCGATCAGCTGCCTCCTGCACATCTCCAACTGGGGATGTGCCCGCAACCCAGGTACATGCCCTTGACCGGAATTGAACCCGGGACCTTTCAGTCCGCAGGCCGACGCTCTATCCACTGAGCCAAACCGGTCTTGGCAATCATTTTCATCTTTAATGAGCATAATCATTAGTTTATTTATTTATGAAGTATAAATACAAGAGTATCTACACATATTGGGCATACATGTTCAAAAGTGTTTTACATTGGAGTGTGTGACCCAAAAATTCAAAATGAATGAAACTAGTATGGGAAATGAAGGTTAAAAGAGAGAGAGTGGTGTTAAGTCTGACTGAATACAAAGTCAAGTCCAAGTCCAAATATATCCACAAGTGCTATGAAAAATGTCTCATATGGAATATTACCTGCATGAACAGTCTATGTGGTAGTTTTAAAATATGAACTTGAATATTTTAACACTCCTTTCATTGAGAGGTAGAGACTATGTCCCTTCCCCTAGAGTTTGTTGTCAATAAAAGCCACTCATCATTTTTTTGGCACTTGGGATGCTTGCTATTCTATGGACAAAAATGCCTGTCATGTAAAAAGTTCAATTACCTTAAGACAACCATGGTGAAGAGGACACATGTAAGTGAATGGTTCTGGCTGAGACAAATTTTCTGAGCCATACTTGTAAGTGATGCCATTTGGGACCTTCTAGATCAGTCTATCTGCCAGGTGAATACCAGTGAATGACCTCAATTAACATTACAAGGTACAGAAGAATCGCCCACAGAACCTTGCCCAAATTCCTAAAACATTAAATCTCTGATATCTGATAATAGGACTCGTTTTTCTTAAGGCCACAAAATTTGGGGCTTCTTTGCTATACAGCAATAGATAACTGTAATAAAACTTGTTATCCGAAGTAAGGAGCTAATATAACAAAAACTATTTTTATTAACTTTGAGAATAGGTGGTGGGCAAAAGATAGAGAGACCTTGAGGAGGCTTTCAGTTAGGTTAGCAGAAAGTGAAGACAATATTGTTGGAAGTTGGAGGAAAAAAGATCCCTCCTACACAGTGTTAGAAAGTTTAGAAAACACAACCCCTGTAGTATCTTGTAAAACCAAAAACGTATTAACAAATTGAAAAACCCGGCTAAGTAAATTCCCCGCACAATAGCACAATACCAGAAATTTCACTTGGTTTCTTTTAACTGCTTTATAAGTTACTGATAAAGGGAAATGAGCTAAAAATGGAAATATGCTTTTTCAAGCAGATTTTAGAGGAAATATAAAGGAGTCAGACTTGCTTACTTCAAAAATAAAACTATTTCTCAACTCCAATGTCTCTTAGTAGAACATCATCAAAGTAAGAAAGTAAGAAAGGGTGTAAGGGCAAAGATCAAATCTAGGATGTTGTGAGGAAGGTGTGGTCTCATAAAAAATATGATCCCAATATAAAGGCACTTTTTAACACCTTAGAAGATTTGAGGCGCTTTCTCATAGACCGTTTTAGTAAAACAAAACAAAAAGCAAACATCAGAAGGAACTTAAGAGTGTGCCTTACAGACTTTCTTTGTTAAACAACAGACCTTCTAAAAAAAATCTTAAGAGTACTGTCCCACAGCAGTCTCACGGGGGACTTATGATAGGGAAGGCCATGTTTCAAAGACTTAAATGCATGTGAGTCTTGTCTAATAGAGTGAATTCCAATAAGGTTTCTACTAGTTGTCTCGGCTTGTTTTAAGTTCATAGAATTTAGAGAGTCCAAAGCTCTCTTTTTGTTACTTGACCATTTTGACTCTAGCTGTATTCTGCCAATACAGGTCTCTTTAAATGGGAAAGAAAAAGTGACCCAAAGAGTAGTATCAGAATTTACTATGACCCAAATTTAGGTGGCAGCCTGATTTTACATGCCCACAGAGCTAAGAATGTCTTTACATTATGTAAAGATTAAAAAAAAAATTCAACAGACTATATGTGGCAAAGAAAGACTAAATATAGGGTGTCCCAAAAAATGTATGCACACTTTAACAGCTGATAACTCGCTTAATTATGACTCCTTTTCAGGTTTAACTGATTTGAAATAATGAGTAAAGCCAGACTAAGCTTTGAACAAAGGAAATTTGTCCTATAGTGCCACTAGAGTTTTATTTTTATGGGGATACATAAAAGATAAAATTTACAATATAAAACCGGCAACTGTTGATGAATTGAACCAAATACCGAAACAAATGATTCTTGATGTTTGTGATTCTATTACTTTCCGTTATCAGCAGTGCCTGGACCAGAATGGCCATCAGTTTAAAAACAGGCATTGACCAAAAAAATTTACTTATTTCTGTATGTTCTTTTAAAATTTGAAAATGAACTGTATGTTCATAAACACTGACTTTATAATCATTCAAAATGTGTATACATTTTTTGGGGGAACACCCTGTATTTACTCTCTGGCCCCTTATAGAAAACATGTACTGACCTTTACCTAGAGCCGTGGTTGGCAAACTGTGGCTCGCGAGCCACATGCGGCTCTTTTGCCCCTTGAGTGTGGCTCTTCCTAAGCCTTAGGAGTACCCTAATTAAGTTAATAACAATGTACCTACCTATATAGTTTAAGTTTAAAATATTTGGCTCTCAAAAGAAACTTTAATTGTTGTACTGTTGATATTTGGCTTTGTTGACTAATGAGTTTGCCGACCACTGACCTAGAGGATGAAGCCAAGAAACATAGAGCATCATTCCCAGGGAGAAATAATGGGCCCTGATCACAGAACTGGGAGTATGGCCCTGGCTTTATTTCAGAACTAATATGGACTTGCATCAATTGAGATTAACCAATGCCTATTCCACCATTTTAGAAGTCACATAACTAGTCTCTTTCATTGATCGATCTTCAGATCAAAAGGAACCACACCCAAGGAATAGCACTTGAGGTGGGAGTTTCATTTGCACTTGGTTTAGATACGATCCCGGATCTTGTGCCTGAGCCTTATATTATAACTAGAGGCCCAATGCACAAATATCCATGCAAGAATGGGCCTTCCTTCCTCTGGCTGTCTGTACCGCCTTCGTTCTGGCAGGAGCCACCTTTCCGCCTTCCCATGCTGCCCAAAGGCCTGGAGCGGGGCTGGGGTGATGCGGAATGCCTGCGTCCCACCCCAGCCCCCGGCGGCTCAGTGCCTGCATATGTTAATTAACCTGCCATCTTTGTTGAGTTAATTTGCATACCCACTCCTGATTGGCTGATGGGTGTCATAAAGGTATGGTCAATTTGCATCTTTCTCTTTTATTAGTGTAGATAGGATGGGTCTCTGTGTGAGTGGTCTTATTGAGGGACTGAGTATAATTCACACATCTGTGTCCCCCTCCTGGAATTTGGGAGGGCTTGTGTCTGCTCTGACTTCTGAAGTACATCAGAGCTTACTGCACGAACTTCAAAGCTCAGTCAAAGAAGGTCATGCATTTTCTGCTTAGACCTTTTGGGAGGCTGTCTCTAAGAAGTGCCTTCGCCTTGTAAGGATTTTGGTCCCCAAGATCTCACCAAGCTGGAGTGGAGTCCAGCCACTCTTCTTGACAGTCTGGGTAGCTGAGCCCAGACTACTAGCCAAGGCATCAGACATGTGAGTGAAGCTGCCTCAGACTCTCCAGACCAGTCCATCTACCAGCTGAGTACCACAAATGACATTAGAATCAAAAGAATTGCTCAGCCAAGCCCTTCCTGAATTCTTGACCCATAACTCTGTGAGACTTAATACATGGTCGCCATTTTAAGCAACTAAGTTTTGGAGTATTTTGCTAAGCAGCAGCAGATAACTGGAACAGGATAGACTCAGGGTGGGCTGGTGCTATGGACCCAGCCATCCAGCCATGTGACTTGTTTTGGTAAATGGAAGGTTGGCAAATGTGACACAAGCAGAAGATTGAATGGCGCTTGTAAGAGAAGCTCTCTTCTCTTGCATCTGCACCACTGCTGTGAGAAGGTATTCCTGGGCCCAGCTGCTGGCAGGTGAGAGATGCAGCATCAGAGCAGAGGTCCCAGTTGTTCTTGTCAACCTGGTCAAGTCTGCCCTACACAAACGAAGAGCCAGCTGGCTCACAGATCAGTGAATGAGCCCAGGCAAGATCAGAAGGACCACTCACCTGGCCTAAATCACCAGGCTAGGAAGTTTTGAGCTAAATTTTGATTATTTTAAGCCACTCATCTGGAGGATGTGTATGTGTAATATTATGTACCTTTAGTAGTAAGAGATCATCAATGCAAGAGAGTTTTTATTTCAAGGTACTTCCTTAATAAAAACACCTTCTTTCTAATTATACAGTTTTTTGCACAGTTCCTAAAACACTTGGAATATTCAACCTGCCATTTTTCCCCATGTTGCCCTTTCCTTCCAGAATGACCTTTACCCTCTTTCTGCCTCTCCTATTCCTGCATATCCTTAATAGCCTAGTTTAAATTCTGGAACCCTAGAACCAACCTGGGTCCTTCCACCCCACAATGGCTTTACCTCTGATTCCTGTAGAATTTCCTTTCTGAATCACTTCTTAATAATGAACCATCTGTTGCTGTGAGATGCTACCTAACTTAGCTTTGTGTTTCATTTCTCCCTATTTATAGTTCAAGATCTCTGAAGGGTGGTTCCTTGTGTCATACTGCTTCCCACCCTTCATCCTAACCCCTAGAGCATGTAGTCCAGTTTCAAGTGCATCACAGGTGCTGAATATAGTAGGAAAGCAAAGACTGCACAATTGCTTTTGAAAGGGTCTTAGACATGTAGAAACTACAGAATATACATTTTATAACATGGCTTACTATCATTTTCTATTACTTCAATTTTGAAAGAATAATAGAACTCTTTATGGAAGATAATTGAGCAATTTGGTGCAGGGTCAGGGGTGGGAGGGAAATCTGTTGAAATCTTAGATGTTTTCGGTGATTCAGAGTCTTTATGGGTAAAAAGGTATTAAACAGTTGCTGTCGGGCTTGACTATCTGCCAAATGACTGATCACAACAGCATAGCTGTATTTCCCAACTTGGAGGTTTTGCAAGTCATTAATAAACGGTGCAACATTTACCAGGTGTTTGGTTAAAGCATGCTTACATAAAGGGTTTGCAAATATTTATATGCCACAGGAATCCTCCCACTGTAGTTACAACAGAAGAATCATTTTCTTGTAAAAGATTGTATTTCTTGTAAAAGGGCATTATATTTCCAAGAATCATAAAGAGAGGTGTTATTCTGCATCTTCTCTTTGTCTAACTTTCCCCCCAGGGAAATTACCTCTGAGGCTAATGGGGAGACTGAATTAGAGCAAATAATCGCCTGCCAAAAATCACATTTCAGTAGAAATGTACCATATCTGATTTTTTTCTTTAAAAAAGGCAAAGGGAAATAACTTTTTATTGTTTGTTAAAAAAATGTCTTCTTTATGCCCAATTTCAACTGCAAGTAAGGTTAAGTACAGTTATTAATTTATCTTTCCTCTTACTTTTGAAAATGGAGCCTGAGTAGGACTTACATCCAGGCATTAAAAATAAAGACAAATATGTACTTGCACTGAAATAGGTTTGTGTTGAAGGGACAGGGATTGGAGGTGGGTGGGGAATTCTTCCTGAGTCAAGGATAAGAGTAATCCCTTTCATATTAATCATAAAAAACTGGTACTACTTCTGTGGCAATATGAAATGGTAGGTTTGAATAACCCTATCCACAAAGATGCTCTTATTAAAAGTAAATGTCATTTGCTTTCTTCATCTAGTGGGGATGCTGACCAAACTGACTACTCTCCTTCCATACAGTGGGACGCCTAACATTGAAGCTGATGAATTTACATCCAAATACAACCTGATAGGATTTTTTAAGAGACTGCAATTGGCTGCCTGTCACCTCCCTTGTGTCAATTAAAACAGAACAATTTGCATACCAAAGGGGAGAATCCTACCAGGACTGAAATGGATGGGTAAGGAGATACCCACTCAAAGTCCAAATCCAAGCTGAGAGGTGAGTACAGTACAGTTAGCTTGTGTGAACGCTCCCCCTTGAGGAGCTCAAGAGAACTGCAACACTCAGCTGAAAATTTACATGGGCAGCTCTTGTCCATCAGAAGAAAAGGCTGAGCACTCCTTTAGGACAAAGGAAAATACATCCTTCACAAACATTCCTGTCCAAGGCTATTCTACAAAAGTGTTTTCTTTTTTTGCCTCAATCTAAAGTATTTTATTATTTAACTGGTATCTCTAAAATGAAAGAAGGCATACAATAAACCATACCACCATCTTACCCTGTCACCAGACATCTTTCAACCACCTCCAGGAAAAAACCACCATGACAAAAAAAGAAAGAAAGAAAGATAACTGCATCCTAAGGCATATTTTTGTGTGTAGACTGCTGACAATAATTAGTTGTTTTCTGTACTGAGAATGACATGAGGGAAAAAGACACATCTTCACAAAAGGTTATAATTAATTGAAAAGAAATCATGTGGGTGAATGAGAACTTGGAGATTTCGCTTTGTGTTCCAGATGAGCATACCAGCAAGCTGACCCTGATTGAGGCTGCGAAAGAATTAGGAGGCTCCAGTCTCGTCTAGTCTCCTCTAGTATCCATTCTCCGTCAGCATAAACAGGCGCCTTTTCTGAGTATGCTTTAGGAATGAGCTATCCAGTTGGCCCACGTAAGTCAAATAAGCAAGTCTCCAGGGCACATTCCACACGCGGAAATGGCAGCTCACAAGTCGGGATCTGCCCGGTTTGTGCTAGAGCTGAAGAGAGGGCTCTGTCAGCTAAGAGTGCCTGAGGCCTCAGATGCCTCAAATGGTTCAGCCGTTCGAGTTGTCTCAATATTCTTATTTATCTGGTGTGGCTTTCCCAGTTTCTCTTTAAAGGTTTTGGAGACATTTCTCTCAGCACAATGAAGAACAGACATCAATGCTCGGTATTACAAAAGGAGAATCGGGCTTTCTTTCTAGAGATCAGGCAAGCTCCGTTCCAGTAACAAGTTAATCGTTCCTCCTGAAGTGGAATCACTGTGCAGGGTGTAATATGCATTGTCCATTTAAACCACCGAATGACGGCAACAAAGTGGATGCAGGGAAGATACAGAGAACACGTTGTAGGAAAGATGAGCTTATATTATTATTATTAACTATATTAGCTATGATTACTACCCATAATTACAGAAAGTTAATCAGACCAGGAAGAGAATTCAGGCCAGGAGGCATTCATTATTATTTTTTCTTTGCAGGGCATGTTCCTCAAATTCTGGCAAAGGATAATCAATGACAGTGCACTTTCAGTTAGTATATCTCTAACATGCCCTAGGGAGTCAGTTGAAATCAAGAAAAACTTTAAACTTGGGCAGAATCAAATAACAAAGAGTTGGTTTCATCTAAAATAGCATTTAGCTGTTGAAGAGAATGTTGCAGTTGCCAAAATCCCAGATTGAAGGAATTGTCCGGTGTGCAAACCAAACTATTCAGTGGTGTACAATTTCATTCCCTTGGGTTTGGTTAGCCTGACCAGTACCACCCGTGACAATCAGCACACGAGATTCAAGGATAATCCTTAAGCCCATCTTACTCCTCCATGTTTGTATTTATTTCCCTCAGTATCTCTAGCCATCTCTCTTATTTCACCCCTCAAATACTCAAGATCTATCTTTATCTGATGAAAAATATATGTATATTATTTGTAGTTGTAGAATACAAAAATCTGATTTTGGTGATTCAATAAACTGTGCATTTTGTTTTTTCAGTGTTCCAAGATTATCAAAAGGTTTTTTTCATTTGATCAATCTTGGGGAAAAAAAATGTAGCAGATAAACGTTTCTACATGGCACCCTTTTGGGGATTTTTTAAAAATGGAGCTAAAGAGAGAATGAGGTTAATAAAGAGAGGTTGTGAACATATGTGTTTGCACTAAAGAAGACTCAGTTTCCTGAAAAACACAGTGGATCTCTTCTTTAAAGATGGGGCACAAACCTGGCCAGTTTTGCTCAGTGGATAGAGCATCAGCCCACGGACTGAAGGGTCCCAGGTCCGATTCCGGTCAAGGGCACATACCTCAGTGGCAGGCTCAATTCCTGGCCACAGTTGGGGTGCTTATGAGAAGGCAACCAATTCATTATGTGTCTCTCTCACATCAATGCTTCTCTCTATCTCTATCCCTCCCTAAAAAAAATAATCAATGGAAAAATATCCTTGGGTGAGGATTAATAAGAAAATAACAGACAAACCAGAAGGAGCCCAACTTCCTTCTCCATGCTTGTGTCTCCATTCTGCAGGCACCGGCCATCTAGTAATTGCTCAGCAAATGTTTATTGAGTAAATTAATGAGCACTAATTTAAAGATAATTGAACAATTAGTAGGTAATGAGTGATTTGTAAATTAGCAATTTATAATAAATTACAAATTGGTTAATCAGTAAATAATTAAACTTCAATAGAGACAATGATAAAATATTCAGTAAGTAAACAAATTACTGGAATAAAAAGGGGAACCCTAAAAATTAAAGCTCTAAACTATAGCATATTTGCAACAGAAAGAAATGTTATTTTCAAACACTGTAAGCTATAAATGGGGGCTGTAAAAAAATCAGATAAATTAGTGAGCAGAGCAAGCCCACTGTGCCATCTTGCAAAATAACCTATTATTAACAGAGATTTCTTTAATATTCAACTGCTAACTGCCCAATTTAGAATCTCACTGCTAAAATATACTTGAGAGGTTTTCTATTCAAACCCCATTGTTATGTCAATGAGGGATTTGAGCCCCCTTTCAGATGTATGACCTGCCCAAGTTTCTTTGGCTAGCACAGCTGGCCTTCTCTGCAGTGTTGTTTTCCTATTTTCCCCTTTCCCCTTCTTCCCACTAACGTTAACTCAATCCCCATTTCTTCAGGGCCGAGTATGTGTCATTTTTATGCGCTGAGTCAATATTTGTGAATTAAGAGGTAAGTGGGTCCCCGATATATAAGGGTATATTTGTAACACTTATCCTTTTAAACTATGAAGTTTCAAAGAAAGGCACTCTACTATCGATCGCCTTCTGAACCTGACCTGGTTTTACCCTGAGAGAAGCAGGAAACAATCATTTCTATTGAAGCTGCGTCCAAGAAGCAAAGCAGCCCTGTTTGTAGATTCTATTTATTTTTAAATGTCCTAAGGAAATTCAACTTAAATGTGTGCAGCCAGAGGTGATAAAGAGGCAGGGATACAGATGGCAAGTACTTCCAAGAGAAAGCCAGCTAGTTTCTTAAATAAAAAGTGGACAAAATGGTAAGGATACTTTTCTAACCAAGAAACAGGTTTACGTCACTGCAGTACCTAAGACATGATCAAATAGAAAAGTAAGTAAAACATATGTTTTTCCATAGTTTCTAGTTCACCTGCCCCTGACATTTTGCTAATTATCTAAAAGGGGGGGGGGTGGTGTTCAGTATGATTTGTCTTTCCCTTCTATTTCTAGTTAAAGGTGCCAATACCATCTGCTGAAGAAGAGCTTCAGTGTTAAATGATCTTGAACAACCATGCTTGGGATATATATCATTGCAGAGCTCTGAGTTTGCAAAGACAACATTCCCCTTGGTTTCAAAAAATTTCCCCTATAGTTTGCATATTCTATAGCATAGAACAGCTTTGAATGGTAACAGCCAGATATGACTGGCCAATTAACAATTAATTAACAATGGCCAATTCATGGGAGTAAGGAAGGCAGAATTTGCCATGGAATGGAGCCAAAAATGGAACCAAAAATGGAGATGAAGGTGTCCAAGGAACTGAGTACTGCCATCTACTGGCCATGTGGGCTGAGTCAATTTTTTTAACTTTTCTAAGCTTTATCTTCCTCATCTACCATGATATCAATGGGGTTCTGAGGTTAGATGACGTGCAAAATATCACTTCATAAATTTCAAGTATGACACAAATATTAGTGGGAAATTTCTTATGAGTAATGAAATCTATAAGATTCTGGGGACATCCTCAGAATAGTTAACTGAACACATTCAGGAAATCATTTAGAGAAACGAAGAGATCTCCCTTTCATATTCTACAGCAGCTTTTCTTTTGTCTGTGTCCAGCTATAACTGCATCCTTTACCCTGTAACCATCTATTTTTGTTGGAAGAGAGGTTAGTCTTTGACTTGAATGTAGTGTGGGCATATTTTGCAAAAACAGGTAACTCTATCTTGTTCCTCCTTTTCTATGAGCTCACTACCAAATGGCAGATGTGGGGTTAAGATTCCTCCAGAATGACTCCAGCAGTCCCAGCCTCCCTGCTCTGGAAACGCCTCCCCGCCCTGGGAAAGATTTATAAAGAAGGGTACCGTGGCAACATGCGACCTTTTGAAACTGCTCACAGTACGTCCTCTCCCCGGAAGGAATCCTAATGTCCTCCCGTCTTGTGTTACCTGCAGTGTACCAACCACTGGGGAAAGACACTAAAAATTTAATGAATTTTTAAAAAGCTGTGCAAGCCTCTCTCTTGGAGGAGTCTCGGGGAAAGGAAAGCCGACAGAAAGAAAACATTCAAAGAAATTGCATTGCCCCCAAGGGTGGCATCTACAGAGGACAATGGCAGAGATTTGAAGATGTATTCCTTTTCTGGTGCCCATTTACCTGCAGGACCAGACCTACTACTGTCGCTGGCCACAGCCCGGGCAAAGGTGAAGGAATCTGATCAGTATCAGAGGCACAAATGCTAGAGAGATAAGTGAATGAGCCTCACAACTCAGGGCTATTGACATGGAGATACAGGGGCTCTGAGGTGCTGTTTTGAGAGTCTCTGTATGTGTGTGTTAGAGTCTGAGGGAGAAGAATTCAGAACACAACTAAGAATATAGGACGACGGGAACAGCCAGGGAAGGGAGGGTGGGGTGTTGAAGGGGGAGGCATATGGCACCAGATATGCAGTTAATCTGAACAATGGAAATACATACAACATCCAGAGAATAACTACTAACAGCCAAAGAAAACATTTTTCATCTAACAGCTGACATAAGAATGCATTTGCCACATATTTTTAAGTGGAAAGGGAAGGCTACTGCACTTGCTAAAGCATGATGCCATTCTTACAAGTAACTACAGGTGCATTAGACACCAATCTGAAAGCACGTACACCTAAATGTTGGTACCAGGCGTTATTTCTGGGTGTTGGAATTAGAGGGGAGTTTTACATGACTTTCTTTATTGTGTATGTATATTTTCTACATTTTCTAATTTTACTAATATACAAAAAGGAAAAAAGTAATACTTAAAAAAACATGGCGACTTCTAAATTTCTTTCATAATCATTGTTGAGAAAACATATTTGGGCAGAGGGTGGATGAGGTTGGAACAGGGGTCAGGAGACTATAGCCTATGGGCCAAATCCAGCCTAATGCCTGTCTTTGTAAATAAGGTTTTACTGGAACACAGACACCTCGTTCATTTACATGCTACACAGGCAGAGTTCTGGAGTTGTGACAAAGACCACTTGGCCTGCAAAACCAAATGTCCCTATCTGACCCTTTACCAAAAATGTTTGCCAACACCTGGGCTACACGAATTCTTCCCCAGATACTGGATTATCTATTGCACCTTGCAGGCTCTGTGAGCCTGAGGAAGTTATAACCTCAGTGTCTCAGTGTCTCCATATACAAAGAAAAGGATAACTCATCTCATCGCTGTTAATCACAAAAATTGCTTAACACAGTGCCTCAGTAGGAAACTCGCAACAACATTATCCTACTTACTATCTACCTCCTTGATACAAGATACACCATTCACTGCTGTGTGAAACCTAATGAAATTGCCATTTCTGCAATTGCCCAACGTTAGCAATGTTATACTTTAGCCACTCACTGTCCTCATTTCTTCTGTGTAAGTTATCATTTCTCAGATAGTGTTGGTGTCATTAAGGTAGTTGGGTTTAGCTCATTTGCCACGAAGGCATTTGGGAGTCAGAAACCATAATGCTATATTTGTAATGCACTTTGTTACTTGTGAAACCAGGCAAACGAGCACTAAATGTATCTATGGTGTGACGGGTTCTGGGCTCTGGCTCTGCGGCCATAGCAGAAGCTTCTCAGATGAATGATCCTCTTTCCACCCTACAAAGCAACACCTGTCTCTTGGATTTCCGTGGGCCCAGCAAGCGGCCACAACACAGTGACGCTCACTCTTGGCACTGAGCAGAGGCCAGGCACAGCCAAACCGCCTGGGAAGATCTTCCTGATGGGAATGTGGGACTCTGGATCCTGTGGAATTTCAAGAGCGGGTCATTCAAGGGCACTCATAGGTATCATTTGGGGGCTTAGTACAGTTCCCAAACAGGAGTTCTTTAAAAAAGTAAAAGAGGGTTTCTCCAAGAATGAGAAAACAAGACAGATGTGAACATCAATGGAATATAGTTATAAGGAGCTGCATGTAGGAAAGTATAGGATAAGCTCATGGAAAGCAGGCAAATCAGGAAAGTGAAGGAGTAATCAAAGTATTCTTATCAACAGAAATGAAGAAAAGATTGAAGTTCAGTGTTAAGCCTATCAAAGGAAGAACAAACTCCATTTGATCCAATCAACACTTATCAAATGCCTATTTATGCCTGGCACTGGGTTAACACAGCTTAGAGATAGTAAAATAAATCAGGTGCTATTTCTACCCTAGAGAGTTTCTGGGCTGGTGGAAGGAAGATAAACATGTAACCAAGTAATGCTAATATAATGTGATAAGTGTTATAATAATAATAGCTGTCATTCATTTATTGCAAACAATGTACAGAAAATCAATTCTGCTTGGAAAGGCCCAAGGAGGGGAGGGAAGAGAAAAATAATTTGAGTTAGGCCTTGAAATACCAAAAGTTTACTAGGTGGGTATTGGGGTAAGAAGCAGAGTGGTCTACTGTAGTGTCTGGATAGGATGGATATGAGAAAAGGCTACAATGAAGCTGAGGAATGTTTATGAGGGCTCAGATATGAAGCTTAAGAATTTGGACTTTATCCAGGCATTGAAGTCTTTTCAAACAGGAAGTAATCTGGTCAATTCTGATTTAAAAAGATAAAAGAATAGATACTTTCCTAGAGCGTCATGAAGTAGGATCATTACGAGACAGAGACTAAAAACCTAGGCCAGAAGGAAGGCAGTAAGAGTAGCGTGAAGGGAGATGTATCCAGGATATCACATGTTTTCAAACTCAAATGCAAAAGAAGAGGCAGAGAGTCTGAAGACCCTTACTTCTGAAAAGCAGATGAATAAAATTCTGGTGTGGGAGGAGGGAGAGTCTGGAAAGGCTGGAGAAGAGCACAGGTTAGAGTAGCAACCTTGGGAGAGAGATCTTTTCCTTAGAGACATAAAGGAAGCAGGTAAGGAGGGGTAAAAATGCAAATAATACTGCAGGGAGGATGTTAAGGAAATTCATTACTATTAATCTCTACTCTCAGACTAACGAAAGGGGCAAGGGGTGAGAGCCTTGTGGAGCTAGGTATGAAACCACCTTTGGAGAAGGGGAAAGGGAACAAGCTAGAGATAGGTAAAATAATTATCTTTGGAATTGTGAAAAAAAAAACAAATGAACAAATAAAACAAAACACAGAGGTAGATAACAGATTGGTGGTTACCAGAGGGGAAGATGGACAGTAAAATGGGCAAAGGGTTCAACTGTATGGTGACAGGTGGAATGTAGACTTTTGGTAGTGAGTATGATGTAGTACATACAGACATTGATTTATAATGTTGGACACCTGACACTTATATAATGTTACAAACCATGTTACCTTAGTAAAAATAAACTCAATAAAGGATATATTTTAAAAAATTATCTTATAGCTTCAGGACCCACCTGTGCCAACAACTCAGATATAGGTGATGTCTCTCATCTGCACATTTATTTGATTTTTTCCCCCCAAGAGTGCTTTGAACTTGTCATGTCACTCATTAAATATCATTAACGAGTGCTGACTGACACTCAAGAGAGGAAAGTCTAATTTCCTTAGCCTGACACTTAAAGCCTTTTCTGCTGTAGCTCTCAACCCATTCTTCTGATCTGTTGCCTCCTCAAGATTCAGAAACCCAGTGCTTTCAGGCTCAGACAGGAAACAAAAGCAGGAAAACAGGCAGGGTCTGAGGCAATAGGGATTGGTGAGGTCCATGGCGCAAAAGCTATTATAGATCCTTTTCGAATTCTCTGAAGGTCAAACAAAATATATGAACACAACTTGATATTTTAGGGGCTTTCTCTTCTAAAATTTTACAGGGTAAATTCAGCATCCTCCAAGCAGACTTCCCAATCAACCAGACTCATAGATATTAGTTACTTTTCAAATATCTGGTACTTAACCTCATGTTTACTTTCTGTCTCACTCAAACTTATAAGATGCTATCTTTCATGGTATAGAGGTGAAAACATGAGTTTTGGATTCAGACAATCCTGGGTAATAACCCTGACTTTGCCATTTTTTGGCTTGTATGATACATGATAAGATAAACTAAATTTTCTGAGTCTAATTTTCCACATTTGTAAATTGGGAATGATCATAATGGTGTTATTGTGAAGATAAAATTAAATAATTCATGCAAAATACTTACAAGAGTGCCTGGCACATAAACACTCAATAAATATTTTTTAAATGTATGACTTTCCCCAACATGATAATTTCTTTAAGGACAAGAATAAAATCTTCTGAATTCTTTAGACTCTAAGTTATTAGAGACATATCTTTGGAATATTTGCTGGTAAGTATATATTTGGAAGATAAATTGATATTTATTTACAATAATTGCCATTACTAAAAAATGCATTGGGCAAAGCAAAATTTTGGTGGGCTGGGAAAATTGAAACTGCTGATGGGTTTTAGGGCCCCAATTAGAGAACTAGGATACTCTTAAACAATGAAAACAAAAACTAAATATACACATATTCATATGTATACACACTTATGTATAGATACTGACACAGGTATGGATTTAAATAATTCTTTACCATTTGCAAAGTGATTTCTATACTATTCTTTGCTTCTTAAAAACTTTTTAATGATGTCCATAAAGTACAGATCAATAATAACTAATACCAACTTTGTAAGTTGCACATAGTTATATTTTGGAGAAAGAGAAACAGAGGTTCATTGAGGTTAGACTTGGCCAAGGCCACACACAGTGTATAATCCGTGGAGAGGACTCCATCCCAGTCTTTACAGGCCATGCTTTCTCTAATCTTTCCTCACTATCCAAGATATGAAGGTTGGCAAGAGCAATTAAATGCTTAGCTATATCACCCTAAAGTTAACGTGGGAATGAAACCACCTAATGAGACTCTGAATGAGGAACATGCGAGTCCAAACACAATGGCCTAAAATGTCACTGGCCAAGAACTCCTGAGGACAGTCGCATTTCATTCAAAACAAGACCACGAGATCTTAAATATAATCAATCCCAGGAGTGTGGGCTTCAGTTTGCTCCATTATGAAGACTGGCAACACACTCATCACCATAAATGATACCATCTGAAGGAAGACAATTTTAGCAGGCTGCCTCTAAAAGGGCGTAATTTCCAGTCCCCCAGTAGAATGTAGTGATAGCCTGTGCAACCTGGGGCTCCGTAGGGATGAGGCACCTGATTTGACAGGAAGAGAGTACACAGTGTATTAATTTTCAAACAGGAAATGGGAGCAAAACCAAGGGGAGGGGAACTCCAATTTTGCAATCTGACTTCAGTGCTTTTCCAAAACACACAAAATGAAACAGACACAGTAATTAACAAAGTCATCAGTTTAAAAAAAAAAGACATCAAATGGATACAGATGCTAAAAAGCAAAGGAGGACTTATCAAAAGAGATTGTGCTTAATCATCTTAATTTATCTGATAGGGTAAAATGCCCAGGGTTCAGAGCAAGCAGCAAAGGAAGTTAGACTTTCGGTCATATTTGATTTAGAATCCTGTGGCATTCTTGAAGGGGACTACAGAGGTAGAAAAAGAGGAGGAAAAAGAAGGAGCCGTGGGATCTGGTAGAAAATAAGGAAGAGATTGAATTTTGTGGCTATAAAACTTTCATTCTGTTCCTGGAGTTTGGAGTGGGAAACACGTTCACTAAAGACTGTCTTGCCCATTTCAGGGCCCTGTTCTGGGTACTTGTAAGTAAGGTATGCTGCTGGCCTTCTCCTAAGAATGGTCTCCTGATCTCCCACAGCTAGTGACCTAGTTTTTAATATTTTCGGGTAATCTGAGAAGTTGTATGCTCTTGCACAACTCATTTAGCTCTAGGCTTCTGTTTAGTCCTGTGATCACAGGAGGCGGATAAGGTCCCTTCCAGTCTGGTATCAAGGGACCAACAGTGTCCTGCCTTTCTATCTCGCTATAATCAGCCCAGTGCATGGCCCACAGTGGTACTTATTACATGCTTATAATTCATTAAACATAGATGGATAATGACGGTGGCAGGTTACATTTGTTGAGCCCTACAATGTGCTAGGCACTATTCTAAGTACTTTCCAAGTTTGAATTCCTCTTATCTCTCAACAAGCTGATGTTGAGTGCTCAGCCGCTGGACTTTCCTTAAGTCACCCAACTGAACTCAACCTGGCTCCCTCATCTGTGACAGCTGGCGAGATTATCAGAGCTACTGATAGGCTAGCTTGGAACAACTGGGAATCCTCTTATGATGCACACATAGTTCTCAGCATAGCCTCTTGCCCATAGAAAGCCTCCAAGAAAAAATGAGCACTGTTCATGATGTCGGGGTCTTCTAAAGCAGTAACAAGGTATTCCTTTTGGTTGGCACTGGTATTTCTCAGGTCTCAGAAGTCTCTGGCTTGGGCTCTGCTATGTGGGGCTGGCTGTGGAAAGGCAGTAGTAGGGTGTCTGGTGAGTGACAGGGGTGTCGCTGGATAAGGGTTCAGAAAGCTAATAGCCCCAACTCTCCTTTTCTTGGTCATGGGACCCAGGCAAAACCTGCCCTTCAGTCTTAGTTTACAAAAACCATAAAAGTAGCCCTAACCAGTTTGGCTCAGTGGATAGAGCGTCAGCCTGCGGACTCAAGGGTCCCAGGTTCAATTCCAGTCAAGGGCATGTACCTTGGTTGCGGGCACATCCCCAGTAGAGGGTGTGCAAGAGGCAGCTGATCGATATTTCTCTCTCATGGATGTTTCTAACTCTCTATCCCTCTCCCTTCCTCTCTGTAAAAAATCAATAAAATATATTTGAAAAACAAAACAAAACCGTAAAAGTGGTGAGGGGAGGGGACTATTACCCAAGAGAAAATTGAATCATGTGACCGTAGGAAACTCCCACCTGCCTTGATTATAATAATTCTACAGTGGGCAGTCAAAAGGTGATAGAGAGGACTGTATGGAAGTATATGGGAGTCGATTTTGTAGGTAAAAAAAAAAAAGGTATTCCTTCTATTTTAGTTCTATGATCTATGAAACAGTTCATTTGGTGACAACTTTCAGTCTTATCCTGTCAAATATTGTCTGTAATAGTAAATAAATGTTGCATTTAGAATATCAATACATGTCCCCTTAGAGCAGCGGTTCTCAACCTGTGGGTCGCGACCCCTTTGGCGGTCAAACGACCCTTTCACGGGGGTCGCCTAAGACCATCCTGCATATCAGATATTTACATTACAATTCATAACAGTAGCAACATTACAGTTATGAAGTAGCAATGAAAATAATTTTATGGTTGGGTCACAACATGAGGAACTGTATTTAAAGGGCTTAGAGCAACAGTTTCCTTATGATAGCTTGCAAAGCAGCACTGCCCTGTGATAAAAATGGAAGAAATAAAAATAATGTATTTTTTTTTTCTGAAAGTAAAACTTACTCCATTTTTAAATCATGAGATTTTTTTATTCTAATATTCCTTTTGTTTTATAAAATGATGGTGAGGGTAGTTTTTAACTTTTATATATGCATAAAAGTCTGAAGTGGCAACTCTACACCATTTCAAAATGTTTTCTGAAATTAGACTCATCTCTGAATTCTAAGCCTTGGATGCGCTGGTGTAGATTCAGACAAGTGGAATCTCACTGAGGCAAGAACATTGTTCCCTTTGGTCAGGGGCAATCTTCCAAGGACAGGTAAGATGACTTTTCTTCATACAAATGTTCTGGTGTCTTCAGGTTATTCTTCCAGTGAAAACTGCATCAAATGGATTTTCAAACTCAAGTGCTTTATATCTAGATAAATACATATCTATAGATAATAGATGAATATAAAACCACATCTATCTATCATGATCTTTAACATAAATGATCCAATAGCCAGTGAGGAAGATGTAGAATGACATTTTCATGATTTCCTCTTAAAAAATAGCATGCTATTTCAGGAAATTTGGGAAGCACCTGTTATTAAAAATGACTTGATTGAGTTATAGTTTATATGCAATACATTTCACACATTTGAATATCAGATGCCTTTTGACAAAGATCGAAAGCATTTTCTTCAGGACAGAAAGTTCCCTTGCTCCTCTGCACCGTCGCTCTCCCTTTTACCCCCCACTCCAAGCCACCACTGGGCTGATCTGCACTGTAGATTAATTTGGACTATTTTAGAATTTTATATGATTGGAATTACATACTATGTAGTCTTTTGTCTTTTCTTTCACTCAGCACAATGTGATATTCATTCATGTTGCTGTAATGCATCAGTAGTTTGCTTCCTTCCTATTGTTGAGTAGTGTTTTTGGTATGAATGCAGCATAATTGGTTTATCCATTCTACTTTTGATGGACCTAACTATTGTTTGGAACTTAATCTAATTTGAGTAAAGCTCCTTTGGATATTAGTGCACTGTAATTTTTATAAACATATGATTCCAATGCTGTTGGGTAAATACCCCAGAGCAGAATTCCAGGAACATTTAATAAGTGTGTGATTAACTGTACAAGAAATGGGCAGTTTTAAATCAGGTGGCAACATATCATACAATAACAATATACAAGAGATCCAGTTGCTCACATTGTTAGCAACACTTGGTATTAACAGGCATTTATTTGAATTTTAGTCATTCTAGTTGGTGAAAAGCGGTACCTCACTATGGTTTTATTTGCATTTTCCTGACCAATGAATATTGCTGAGCACTTTCATGTGTTTATGGGCCATTTTTAAATCTTTGTAAGGTGTCCAAATCTTTTGTCCATTAATACTGGGTTGATTTCTGTTCCAGCTAAGCCAGTCTTCAGGGCTCTATTCCTGCACGGGCCCTCTTCTCCAGATGTCAGGGTGACGACTGGCCTTGTGGCATCAATTCTCTGATGGGTCCAAAAGAAAATCATTAAATTGCAGTTTGTCCAGCCTTTCTTACAGTGAAGATCTGAGTGATGACATCCAAGCTGTTTACATATCAGAGCTGAAACCAGCAGCCTTCTGTATCTAGTGAGATGAACATATGACTTTCTTCATTTATTCTTTTGATATGATGAATCACATTGATTTTCACAAACTGAGTCAACCTTGCATTCCTATGTACAAATGGATATGATGTAATCTTTTGGTCTACTGCTAAATTCAATTTGTTTGTATTTTGTGAAGGTTTTTAGGTTTATGTTCATGAGAGATCTTGGTCTATACCATAACATTTTTGTAATATCTTTGTCAGGTTTTGGTATCATATTATTTTGGTCTCATAAAATGAGTTTGAAAGTGCTCCCCTTTTCATCTATTTTCTTTCTTTTTAAATTTTATTTTTCAATTACAGTTTACATTCAATATCATTTTGTATTAGTTTCAGGTGCACAGCACAGTGGTTAGATAACATATACTTTACAGTGTTTCCCCTGATATTTCCAGTACCCATCTGAAATCACACATAGTTAATAGAATACAGGGGTGGGCAAAAGTAGGTCTATAGTTGTGAGTAAGCAAAACACCGAGTTTATTCCTGTACTATTACTAATTATTCTTTTATTTATTTGTATAATTTGGTTTATTGCGATATTCTTTATTGTGATGGTCTGGAACCAAAACTGTAATATCTCCCAGGTATGCCTGGAGAAGGGAACAAGGCCATATTTTCTGAAGCAAGAAGAAGGAGGACATAGATGAAATAGAAGTTAAAAATTGTAGGGATATTTCACCAGATAGTTTATAATTTCTCAGCATGACAGAAGAAAGATGCCCACTAGAGATGAAGGGGTTAAAAACAAAGAATAATTTTCTGTTCCTGGAGAATTCTATTATTGGAAATGTAGGCCCTGGTGATATCAGAAACTTTCCTATGCTGCTTGAGGTTCAATAAAAAAAATGTAGAGCAGTTCAGACAAAATAGAAATGTAACAAAAATACAAATATATAGAAAAATAGAACATAATATCCAGAGGGGAAAACCAATAAAGTAAGAAAATGTGCAGATGAGGCACAGTGGTAAATATACCCACACTCTATTTGGCTAACCTGGATTCTGTAAGTAGTATTCTCACAGGTGCATCACAGAAAGTAATTATTCTGCTTCTTTTGACACCTGTTAACGACACACCCCACTGGTCTCCATGGGGAACTCTAACCGTAATAAAAGACAAAACAGCACAAGGATAAAGGGGTGGAACAGCTCGGAGAAGTCCCCACTGATGGGAACGATGCTAGCAAATACACAGAGCCACAGTCTGAAGGCCTGAAAAGAAGAAAAAGGCTTCCCCTTTATTCAACAGCATAAGCAGAACTGCCACATCCCAGGGGCTACATCTCAGCAGAGTATTTTGAAGAGGGAAAGAGGTACAAACGGGTAGTGCTTGAAGCACAAAAAGGACTAGAAATACTCATCTCTTTGGTAGAAGGCCATGGAGAAATAGGACAGATCAATATTGACTATTTGCAGGGGATACCCGCATGAGAACTGTTTATTCTTGTATGCACGTAGATATCGAAAGGATTCCTGTTGCTGCTCACAAAGAGGCAAACACGCAAACCTTTTACACATTCAAAATAGCTTTAAAAATGCTTTGTATTTTGGGGAGATCGGAGTGCTTAGCCCATGAACCTACGTCTTGAACGTTGGCAGGGGAAAGAACCCTTTGCAGATGGAGGATGTGAGGCTGAAGGAGGTGAGTTGACTTGAGCAACCACCACAGGAAGAATACCAGGCATAGTCAGGGGCTGAACGCCTCAGAGCTGAAAAGATTCTTAACTGTGCATAAAAGAGAATCTGAAAAGCTGTCTGGGAGCTTACACCTGTACCCAGTGAGCTTCCTCATCAGCATGCAAGCCTGGCCTCCGCAAGCCGGGGAGAGAAATCTCGCAAGCACAGGGAAATAGACAAATTTCTCTCCTTCAAGCCTAATCTGATGATTTAAATCTATCTCCCCTAATGCCTCTCAGGTGTTCTAACCATCTTATGCCTTTTTAAGAGCTCTTCTGCAGGGAGTTAACACTAGCAGCTTCTCTTCTGATTAAACACATCTGCCACAAAATAGCAGGAACCTTCTGGACACAATGCAATTCTCAGAACTTCTAATAGAAAATTTGCAGAAGGTTTTGCATGCTGGTGGGTTTGCTTAGACTTTGGAGAAACTGGGGGCACAGTTTGTTTAGGGCTTCATGGCCTTTACACAAAGGCAACCAGAAAATGTTGACATAGTGACATTACTGGCTAAAACATAAATTAAAAAAATTAAACTACCAAGGTGAAAGGTTACATTTCCAAAGAAAGCTAAAATCATGACTATCGTCAATACATAAGTGAGCACATGGTTTGAGATTTTATTTAAGTCATTGAGGAAAACGATGTTACCACCAGTTCAAAAGAGGATCTAGACAGCAGACATAGTTATAGAATAAGAAGAGTGGAAAATGAATGTGTGCATGGAAGGCAAAACTCACCTTTCCCACAGTAGCTAGGGATGTCACCCGAAACTGTGCAACAGGATTTACATGTCTACAACAAGAATTATTTTGTATGGCTATCAGTTTACAGAGTTGTAAAGCAACTCTGTAGACACGGAATGAGGTCATCCGAAACAGTGTGCTATTGGCGATGCATCGTTTTCCACGGAAGCACAATTTTTTTACCTACACAGACCACTGACAATCTTATTGATTGCTATATTCCCCAAACCTGGTACAGGATAGAGGCTTCATAATTACTTGCTAAATGGATAAATGTCTATTATGCACTAAGCTAGGCCCTTCACATGCATCATCCCATTTAATCTTCTCGGTAACACTTTGAGATAAATATCATTGTCATTTCACTGATGAGAAATTTGTGTGACATTACACAGCTATTATGTGTCCAAGGTTGAGGGTGGAGGACAAGGTGGAAGGGTCTGACCCAGTATATTATTTTTATTTACAGTCACTGTATCATTTGCCTCTAAATTAAGAGACTGTTTATATGTCACATTAATATACCACATCTCCTTGATGAGCATGATATTGGAGATCCTGGCTTTAAGGAAGACAAGGGAACAGCATCACTCAGAAGAATCTAAGCCTACGTAGGAGACATACATATGAGCATCTTTCTTGCAGCCTTGCAGACAAGCACGGCATAGCTACCAGCCCGGATTACTTCCCTCCCCTGATTAGGTGCTCATTTCCCAGTTCCCATGAGAATAAAGATCGACGGATTCAACACTGTTTATATGTGTTGTTTATTTTCATAGAAGTCAGGACAGCACCTCAGAAAACAGCAGCAGCTAACATTCACTGCATGTTTACGATGACCGGGAACCGCTGTCCCAGCAACATCAGGCGGAGACGATCCTCATCCCCCTTTTACAGCTGGAGAAAGCCACAGAGCATCCAGTAACCTTCACAACATCACACAGCTTGGTCGTAGCAACCACTGCTCTGACCTGTCCCTGAGTCACTCTATGTCTGCACAGGCTGCTGAGGTGGGTTCTGTCAACATGTCCTGATATTTTATTAGCCTTTTTGCTTTGTTGATTGCAGCCTGAAAGGGCACTAGGATTCCCTCAGCTTCCAGCACCACAGAGCTGGTAACTGCAGGCTGGCCCAAGTTCTGAGAGCTAATTCCTGGCTCCTTGGCACTTGTGATCACTTGGGAATTTTACATTCTTTCTTGGCCCAGAGAACAGGAGAGGGGAGTGGTCTTCTGAGGCCTCGAACAGGTGAGTGTCAAAAAGAAGTGGACCAAATGTTAATCTGAAGTCATTACCTCTGATCCATTAGTCCCCAAATAATTCCCTTTCTTTTCTTGCCAGAAAACAGCTTAGAATGAAGTCATAGTATGATTTTAGACTTGTCCGATGAAACTTGACCTAAATAATAGCTCAAAGACGGCATGAAAAAGGTGTCAATAAATGGCTTTACTTCTGTTATTGCATTTAATTTTCACAATGATTCTATGAGGCAGTTACTATTAGTACCTCCATTTTGGGGATGAGAAGTGGGGTTAAAGAACTTGCTCAGAATCCTTGCCAGGATCTTGCCCAAGGGCCCAAGGAGGGTGCCACAGAAAGCAATGGGACAGCTGCCTGAAATACGTATCTCCTCCCCTTCCCTCACGTCACTCAGCAGAGAGCCTTGGGAAGTGGGACCATTCGCTCCACACGCCTTGAAGCATGAGATCTTCATTTCCGAGGAGCAATAGTCTTCTCCTCTTCAAACCATTATAAATGCTTACCCTTCCCTCAAGGGTATCTCATAATTCTCACCCTTAATGAAAGATAACACTACTTTCAAATAAGATCACGAAAAAGGCTTCGCCCTGGCCATCACAGGCATTAAGAAACATTAGCGGACATTACCTGATGAAGGCTACCATAATCAGCCAAATGGTTCCTAAATGACTGATCGCTTTTAGGGGCGGAACAGCTGACCTTACACGGGATTTTCTTATATTCTTAAGGGAGGGAACTAAGAAATACAATCTAACACCTGAATTCTAAGCAAAGTTCTACCTCTGTCCTCAGGATTTCAGGAATGTTATCCAAATGGGCCATTACCTCCGGTTGAGGGGAGAGAGGAAGTGAATTAAGGACCTTTTTTATGCTTAAGTTGGGAGGTATTTTACGCTCTGTTAACTCAGCTTGAGCTACACTTGGGTGTGTTCCTTATATATTTAAACATTATCCACTTGGTCACCAGGACTCCATGATAATCTAGCTTAGCAATTTTTAAACCGCAGGGTTGTTGCAAATCTAGTTTTCTAAACAATTCGAACATATAAAACAGACAAGGGAGCTGCTTTGGTTGAATGCCCACCTTTACCCCCAGCACACTCTTATCCCCTGGGCAGCCTTGAGTGTATATAAGGGCTCCAAGGAGCACATTTCAAAACCACCCATCAAGTCCTGCCCTAGGGAGGTAGGATCTGCCCCAGTTCTCAAAGTTACAGGGCAAACACCAAACTGCAAAATTAAATACCTTCTGCTTAACGCACCCCTTTCCAAAGTAATAGGAGTAAATAGAAACTATAGAGAAAGGTTAGATTTCAGGAGAGAGGAGGAGTCTGTAAAGAGGCTGGGCAGTTAGAGTGTTGAGCTCCTCCAGAGCAAGCCACTTTCCCACTAGAGCATCAGTTCTTTTCTTAGGAAAAAGGAAGACTCTGCTCGGGCAGCATGGCTCCATGGTGGAGCACTGACCTATGAACCAGATCACAGTGCGGTTCCTGGTCAGGGCATGTGCCCAGGTTACAGGCTTGATCCTCAGTGGGGGGCATGCAGGAGGCAGCCAATCGATGATTCTCTCTCATCATTGATGTTTCCATATCTCTCCCCCTTCCCTTCCTCTCTGAAATCATACACACACACACACACACACACACACACACACACACGGCCCGGATTTGTGCACATTGAAAGGAAATTAATTAGAAGGAATATTTTAATATTGCTATTTGTGTCTTGCTAATGAAAAGAAAATAGGGTTCTACTGAGTCTCCTATCCACCTACTCCAGGACTTTTGTGAGGATCAAATGAGATGAGGCACAGGAAAATGCATCACAAATATTTGGTTAAACTGTAAAATGTTTGCACCTGGCTATAAAGCAAGTCAGGTTCCTGGGCTGAAGAAATTCCAAGGAGGCTAGTTGCCAGGGAAAGGGAGCCAGGCATCGCTATGTGACGCCGTTACCCAGTGCCCACAGCGACCATTTCTGGGCTGGGCTGGGCTGTGGGCTGCATTTTGTGCCATGGGGTCTTGGCAGCATTGGCTAAAATGTGGTGGGGTGTTGCTCCAGGCCTGTGTCCCACTTGGGGGAAGCCGAGTGTTGATTTGTCGGCGCCAGGTCCACAGTGCCGTTTATTTTTGAAATGGCCAGTGCGCATCATAGCAGCTCCTGCGTTGAGTGTCTGCCCCCTGGTGGTCAGTGCATGTCACAGCTACCAGTTGGATGGACACTTAGCCTTTTATATATATAGAATTTTTTAAAGGAAGACTGTATTAGAATCAGAACTTTCTTCATGTTTGTTTCCTCCTGAAGCACAGAGCACATTCCTCAGTGCCATCTTTGATCACAGTGATTGGGATCAAAGGCTGTGGGGAGGAAGGCTGCCATGGAAAGAGGCTCTCAGGGCAGCCGGGCCAGTGAGGTCTGGAAGAGACACCTTACTCGGATGGGCTCCTGCAGTAGGCCCGTCCTCTCTCCCTTGCCACCTCATTCTCCCACTGAGAGACTTGATCCTGAGGGCTTTTCCAGCTTATTATACTGTCATATTTTCTGCTTCTAAGTGCTTCTTGATCACCACATACGTATCTCAAAGGCCCTTGATCTAAACAGAGTCTTAATTTGTGCTTTGAAGGTATTCATCTCAGGGGTAGTTAGTAATATTCTATTTACTTCTAAATTTTCCTACTTAGAATATTTACTGATGGATCCTGTAACCAAATTGATTTGAAAGCTTTCTTCCCTTTCTTTTTTCTAGGATTGCTTTTATTTTCTCTAAAATCCCTGAGCCCCTTACCCTGATTTCCACATATTTTTATATTGGACACTTGCAATCCATGGTTCTCTACAACAATGTCTTATGCTTGTTAAGTGGCATGGCTCACTGGGATCTGGAGTTGACCACCCCTTTTAAAGGAAACCCGTGCCAGAAAATTTCAGCACGAAGATGCTGTCTCATTGCAAGGGTATGAGAAAGGCCATCGCGAAGGGGAGAGGGAGAGAAATATTCCGGATGCCGCATACTTTACCAGTTATGTCATGCTGTTTGAATGACTCGCTGTAGATCTGATACTGATTCGGACAATGTTTCTTCAACCACTTGCAGACATCCTGCTGAGTCCACAGAGCCACTGGTTTTGACAGCTTCACCGTAGACGACTATAAATAAAGAAGGAAAAGCAGGTCTGTTAAAGCCAGCCCCATGCCTAGAAAGGCCCTACTATCAGGAGTCCTAGAATGCGGTAAAGGCTGCCAGCTGGAGTCTCCAGACATAAATACCTGGCCCTTGTCCTCCTAACCTCAGCAGACCTTCTCCACACTCCCGGAAACCAGAAAGAAAAGCTCCAGGCAGGGAAGCCCACCTATACTCAAGTTATCATCTCGACGGGGAAAAGTCTCCAAGAAGCAGTGTTTTCTGATGAATACTCCAACAACAAGGCAATGGTGTTGCTAAGCAATTAATTAAACTTTAGGGGGAAAATAGCTGCCTCCAAGTGGCCTTTCTCTGTATTCCAAAGTGTCCACCGCTTGTCCTCTGGTATCTCCAGGGCCTAGTATAACACTGGTCCTGGCAGATGCTAATAATTATGTCTAAAATGAATGTTGCAGGAATACTGCATAGTAAAAAGTGCAGGTCGCTCTGGCAGCTCTGGCTGAAGGCGGTTCTATAAAGTGTAGGAACATTAGTTATGCCACAGTGAGGGAGCAAGAAGTCAATTCTGCCAACATGTGGGGAAAGGTAATAAGGTACTGGGAGCAGCTAGACCTTCTGTAGAAGCCAACTAACCAAGGCCCTTTACTGCTCACTGGACCTTTCAAGGTGTTTAGAAAACCAAACCAAGCAGAGGCACAAGGACCCCCAGCCTTTGAAAGATGGCGGGTTACAAATACATTTGTAGATTATCAACAATTAACTGTGCTAGACACTGGTCCTCCTCATGGATCCCAGGAACTTGCTTGAACCTACATCAAAGCTTAACTATCTATATTTTTAAAAATATTTTTATTGATTTCAGAGAGGAAGGAAGAGGGAGAGAGAGATAGAAACATTAATGATGAGAGAGAATCATTGATCGGCTGCTTCCTGGACACCTCCTACTGAGGATCAAACACACAACTGGGGCATGTGTCCTGATTGGGAATTAAACCGTGACCTCCTGGTTCATAGGTCGATGCTTAACGACTGAGCCACGCCAGCCGGCCAGCTATCTATAATTTTTAGCACTTGTATCAGTGTTTGCCAACAAAGTAGGATTATAATATTGATAGTTCTTTAAAAGCTGTGGGGAGGCACACAGACCTGGCCATAAATATCACTGACCTTCTCACTGGGGATCATTTGCTTTCATTTCTCTTTCAATCTTTTGGAGTAAGTCAAGGGGAGAGCCTCAATTTTGTCTGAGTGTGATTTAACACCTTTCTAACACCTGCCAGCATGTGTTTGACAAAGAGAGGGGTCCCTTCAGCCTCAGCTCCTTCAACCGACAGCAGTCAATTTATCATCTAATAACTGTTCTGTTTTACTTTTATTATATCTAAGGTTGCTTTTATTTTATGGCAAATAAATCATGGCAAAAAAGAAATCTTATTTTGGTAGTACTGTCTAGTTCGCTTTTAAAACAAACTTGAGTAGGTCAATTTTAAGAAAAAAAAGAGTAAGGACACAACAGTAGAAATAATAAGATAACCGTAAAAATAGTGGACGTGATTCAAATTTAGAAAACAGTGCTCAGGTGTTAGCTTTCATCGGTATATTTTCAGTTGTATGATTCTTTGTGCCATTATTTATAAAGCAATCACAAAAATGCATCACTTTTTATTTTGAGCTTTGGTAATATTTCTTCCACCCTTATTAAATGGGATAGATTTTATATATGAACACATATACACACACACTTATAAACATATATACCTATCTGCTTTTCATTTATCATGATTGGCTTTCCTCCACTGATATTTGGGGTTGATGTTCTCTCCCTTTGAATTTCTCCAGGGTCTGTGACCATCCTGACCAATCCAGTACAGCAGAATTCACGCTATCTGTGCTTCTGAAGCGAGATGATTGAAACAGACAGTCTCTGCCTGGCTCACCCTCTCCGGCACTCTTCTTTGGTACCCAGCCACCATATTGTGAGGAAGCCCAGACCATATGAAGAGACTATGTGCAGGAGTTTGGGCCAATCACCCAGCTAAGGTCACAGCTGACAGCAACCACCAACACCATTCCTCAGACAAAGGTGCAAACAAACTCAAGATGATAGCAGCCGCCAGCCTTCAAATCTTCCGGCTGAGGCCCCCAGGCACCATGATGCAGAGACAAGTGAGCCCTGCTGAGCCCTAAGTGAATGCCTGACCGATATAATCCATGAGCATCATCAACAGCTGCCTTCCACCACTAAATTTTGGGGTAATTTACTTTGCAACTCTAGTAACTGGAACACTAAGTTATATGCTCAGGGAGGATAGAACTGTTACACCAGCTCTCCGGAGTGCCCTGCATTTAATAGATGCTCATACAGACGCAATGAATAAGTGAATGAATTAATGACATGAAACCGCTCTCACTGAGTCTGGGCTCACAGACCTGCTGACTATTCAGCAGTGAATTTCAAGTCCAGCCCTTGCTGCCTTCCACCGACCTGCGTTGTGCTCATGTGGCTCCTAGTCAAACGTGGCCTCTTCCTTCAACCCTCCATCCCTGAGTCAGATGCTGCCAGACATCTGCCCTCTGCTTTCCTTATTTTGATGACAGAGGAGGACCTCTGGCATGGATGATACAAATGAGTAAATGTTTTGTTGTTGCTCAATTTTTCCCTGTTTGCTGGTCATCGCCTCCTTTCCTTTGCATGATTAGGACACTAGACTTTTGGCTCCTTTAGCTAGAAATGCACTTACCACATTTCACAAGTCAGCACCTTTGAATATGGCTCTTTCCTGCTCTAAAAATTTCCTTCAGATTAGCTGAATGAGTTCATAGCTGACACATCATTACCCTGCAACCCCTTGCAAGTTTCCTGCAAGTCAAGCTAATCACATCTCTTGAAAACTCCTAAAACCAGACCCAGAAAGCTGTAAATTAGGAAGGGAAAGGCAAGAGGATAAAGCTACTTACACATCGATATACCAAACGTCCTGGAGGGTCATTCTTTAACTTTCTCATTTCCTAGGAAACAGAGCACCCTCACACCAAGAGAAGCCCATGCAACTGGAGGCCCAGGGGGCGATGAACTCAAACATGCCAAGTCATCTCAGAACTCAACCTCACCAGCCCACCAGGTTTGCTTTCGTTATAAATTTTCCTTTTATCACAAATCCAGGTGTTCTAAGGCTAACACTTAAAAAGCGGGCTCATTTTTCCTTCAGAATATACTCTTGCTATGTGGTCACTTGGTTACCAGTTGCTTGGACGGCAATAGACACAGAGCTTTAGACACAGATTTTTAAGACTGTGTAAACCTACAGGAATATACCTCCACATAAACTGCTAGAGAAAATAACATGGGGAGGAGTAAAGATTTCTACTACGAATAAGCACTGCTCATCTCTCCTCAATCAGACAGTGATAGACGTATTGGCTCCATTTCTGAGCCGATTCTTTACCGTGACTTTATTATGGAATTGGTATCAGTTTGCTCCACATTAAGAGCCACGGTGACTCCCACTGCCCTAGTCTGGATCCTCAGAGCACTCATTTGTTCTGCCCGAACTTCTTCGTGTAGCCCCCACAGGTGCCCTCAGGACTTCTCCAGTCTATCAGGATCCCCCATCCCCAACAGCAACCAAGTCTGGGGGCGTGAATGTTATAACCTCATTCCTTTAAAAAGCTTAACCTTTATTTCTATGTGCAATTTGAAACGCCAAGCATTTGTTCAACTCACATCAATCAATGTTCCACATTGTCCCACTGGGCGGTGCAGAGCAGTCAAATCTCAACAGTTCCATTGTGACTTGAACTTTTATTTTGAACCTTTCCTTGCCACCCAATACTCACACCTCTCTTTACGCCCAAAGGAAGATAATTAATTTTGTCTGATGTGCCATGTTTTTTTTTCACCCACAACAGGAGCCTAAACCAAAATAATAATAGTTCATAAAACAAAGAAATAGTATTTCATATTTATTAGAAAAAATAAACGAATAAAAAGTCCTGCACCTAGGCAAACATTAAGAAAAACATTGGCCCCAGTTTTCCCCCCATGTTCAGTCTACTACAGCATTCTCTGTGTTTACAGCTCTGGAGGCAATTTTGGTTGCTTTTGCTGCCCCGAGGGAGGCCGGAGGCAGTTTGTTATTTTAACCTCGATGCATCCTGACTCCAAGCAGGACGGCAGGGATTTCCTTTCTGAGTCAGTTCCGGCTTTTCTATAGACAAGCTGAAAGTCTGTTTTACACAAAGACTTCACTTTATGCAAAAGACACATCTTTGTTTACAAATTACTTTTTTTTTCTGCAAATGATTCCATTTTAGACAACAATTTCAGCTATGCTTTACAGTAATTTCTGATTTGTATTTAACTAGAAAGAACTCTCAAGTTTTAAGTTCTTTGAGGTAAACCTGAAGCTTCTCTGCTAATAAAATAAATGCTTTAAAGAAGTTTGCTATGGAAAAAACATATACAAAACACTTTTAAAAGTTGAATTTTGTAACCCAATTACCCCTTATCTGTTTTGCAATATAAATTCCCTTTTAATTTATTGGGTTTTGATTTATAAGAGAACACTGCAATTTTAAGCTCCCGATGGCTGTACAAACTCTTAACTGGGTAAGCTTACACGAGGCCGAGTTGATTGTGGAAAAATAGAGAAAGCATAGAGTGTTTACACCCACTAGAAGGACAAAGAAAGCTTTATGGCCAAATATCAAGAAGTGGTAAACACATTTGCAGTGTCTCATTTATAAGCAAGAATCATTGATCGGCTGCCTCCTGCACACCCCCTACTGGGGATCAAACCCACAACCAGGACATGTGCCCTGACGTCGAATGGAACCGTGACCTCCTGGTTCATAAGTTGATGCTCAACCACTGAACCACTCTGGCCGGGCTCATTGTGTAATCTTACTTAAGATTGAAAAAAGGAAGGAGACTGGAGGGGAAGGGCGTGGGGGAAGAACAAGCAACAACTCATCAATGTCTATTTTAGCAGGTTTTAATGGACTGTGTGTGTGTGTGTGTGTGTGTGTATGTAAACAACTTTCCTTGGATAAATAAAGACTAAATATAAATCTTCTAATAGAGAATAATTACTATTTTTTCTTTTCACTTTTTTTTGTGGGTGGGGGGAAGAGGATATTTGAACAAACTTTGGGAAAACAACGATCTAGATTCAAGACTTCCCGAAAATCTGCAGTATTAGAAAACACATCCTGTGAAACAAGCCATTCCATTGCTAATACGTTCTAGTGGTTTAAATGGTCTTTTGTATTGAAGCCCAAATCAACCTTCCATCATCTTTCTCACTGATTCTTGAGTCCTATCTTTGGAGCAATACAAGACAAATTTCACCAACCACTGCACCGGTTTCCATTCCGCACATCATATCGGCACTCCCCATTAAGTCTCATGCGTGTGTTTTTTAAAGCCATGTTATATGCTAATGAATCTCCAATTTTATCTCCAGCCCAGTCTTCTCTCCAAACTAGTGAATCATACATACAGCTGATGACTTCAGTTAACATTTGCATCTCTAGTAAACATTTCAGATTCAATATGTACAAAACTGACCTGTTCTTCTCAAAATTGCCTTCATCTCACCTGAAACTCTGTACTTCCTGTTGATGAAGCTCCAAATTGTGGATTCATCACTGACTCCATCTTTCTCTTGCATTCCACATCTAATCTACTGGGAGAACCTCAGGGGTCTCCCTTCAAGTATATCCACACTCCCATCTCTTTTCACCACTAACAGTGCTACAATCCTGATCAGACACACTATCATGATACACCTTAGTTACTTCATACAGGTACTTAATACACCTAAGCTCATTCTGATTTCACCTTACCCTTATTTTAAAATAGTTTAAAATAGTTTACAAGGCCTCAAGCAATCTGGCTACCCAGTACTTGATATCAGTTTTACTGTCCTTCCCCTAACACACTCTGCTCCCACTATTCCTTGCCCTTGCTGACTATGCCCACTTAAAAATTAAAAAAAATATAGATAGATATACACATATATACTTCAGAGAGGAAGGGAGAAGGAGAGAGAGAGATAGAAACATCAATGATGAGAGAGAATCATTAATCGGCTGTCTCCTGCACACCCCACACTGGAGATGGAGCCCGCAACCTGAGCATGTGCCCTGACAGCGAATCGAACTGTGACCTCCTGGTTCACAGGTTGATGCTCAACCACTGAGCCATGCCTGCCAGGCCCCACTTCTTATTCTGCAGGGAATACTCTTCTCCCAGATACCTACATGGCTAATTCTCTCACTTCCTTCAAGCCTTTGCTTAAATGCTACCTCCTCCATAAGTCCTATCTGATTCCCCTGTTTAGCAAATGCGACACTCCTCTCTCTGACGCTTCCAATACTTACCATCTTGCTCTATTGTCTCCATCTCTACAGCAAGTACCATCTCACAAACAACACAGCTCACTTACTTTGTCTATTGTTTATTATCTGTCTCTTCCCGTGTCCTTGCAACCTACACAAGGGCAGGGATCTTTCTTATTCTATGAAGAATCCCAAAGTTTAGGACAGTGCCTGGCACATGGCAGGCACTCAATAATTATTTGTCAAACGAAAGAAAGAACTGTCTGGTAGGTCATCATATATCACAGCTCCTCTATCCTTGAGTGTCAGAAAACCGGTTCAAGTCCCAGCTGTGTTCTTAACATTCCCAGGTTGGGAATAAAACAGCCTTTGCTCTGATTAGATTTCTCCTATGCTGAGCCAAAAGAGCAGGGCTATTCTAGCACTACAGTTCTTAGCAAGATAGCTCACATTTCTGGTCCTCAATTTTCTTCTTTTTACGTTGACACAGGAGTGATGTAATGAAAAAGGCCTTTAGGCATTTGCAAGCACGCAGACCTGAACGGAAGGCCAGCTGTGGAAGGTCACTGTGACCTTGGGCCAGCGATTGGACCCGTCTAAACATGGCCATTGGTACACAGGATATAGTGCCTATCTTGTTGTTTGTGGAAGGGTTAGAAATGGTTCAAACAAAGCACATTAAAAGTGTTTTCCATCTCTTATGTGTTCAGGAAAGTAAATCTTCACATCTCTAGCATGGCTGCTGCTGGACCCCAGATCCTGCTGAGGGGAAGCAGTAGAGCAGCACAGACGACAGGCAGGGCTTTGGAGTTCAGCTGCCTCGAATTGAGCTGCAGGTAGTGTGAGAGAGGGCCAGGGGTAGTGTGCTCAGACCCAAAGAAAAGCAATTGATAAGACAGGAGTAGTAAAACGCACCCGTGGAAAAGGTGGGTATCAAAACAAGAAAAAAAAAGTGAGAAAATATAGAGAAAGGGAAGAAAAGAAAGATGGAAAGATAAACATTTCAAATTAGGAGAGGTAAAGGGATGCTCCTCCTATCCAGGCTGGGCTTTGCTGCACAAATACCACCTCTCCTTCCAGTGACTGGTCATCTCAGTGGTTTCCCTCCCATTCGGAGCCTGGCCTGTCCCCAGGCGCCACCTCTGGCAAAGTTCCCCAATCCTGTGTCAAAGATTCATCCCAGATTCCCCAGGTGATGGAGCTGTTTATAAAAGAGCACCTTCCAGATGTGTAGATGTTGCTGCTCGCAAGCTGTGAAGTGAACACTGGCATGCGATGCTGGGAGGATCTGCTGTCTCCCACATGCATGCCGCTGGGCACTGGGGTTTCTAACAATCAGACCTCACGGAGGGAATACAGAGACCTGCGCAGGCAGTCAGCAGGAAACAAGATGTCTCTGGCATCCCAGATGGTCCTGGGTATCCAGGCCTGCTCTTCCCATCAGCCCAGATTGTTGCACCTGTCAAGAGGAATATGGAGGGAGAGCATCACAGTGTACTTTGTGTCTGCTCTGTGCTAGTACAGCAGAAAAACCCATCACTCATCTGCCCAGGTGGGCACACTGTGGGAGATGCCGTGTGTGCAAGGTGCAAAGCTGCCCCCACACTCTGAGCACGTACCTATGGGCAAACCCCTGTGCAAATGTTGGATGAATGAAAGCATGACAAAAGCCAAAATGGAAACAAACATGAACCATAAAAATGGTTATTGATCATCATTTCATATCGCTACAACAATTCCTTTGGAATAACAATGTGGTAGATCGATAACAAAAATGTCCTTAGTGCAAAATGACCCTCTGTAATATGACCTGAGTTCTGTCAATCATAAGGAGGCACCTATTTCTCTGTTGCTTGGGTCTGAAGGTCTGGGGAGGGGAGCCTTGTGAGGAGATGATGAGCCAGGTGTGAGATGATTTCTCAAGAGGTCTTTTGTGTTTGTGAATTCTTTCTTGCTCCTCTGAAGTCACTATGAGAACATGCCTGGGAAAGTCTGACCAAATCAGGCTTGGGAAGGTGGCCCGACAGCTTATGAATGCCATTCCAGACAGACATGGCATAGTTCCAGACACACATTCCAGACAGACATACAGAGTTCCAGACAGATATACAGTTCAATACATGCATATATAATTCCAGACATACATACAGTTCAAGACATACATACATAATTCCAGACATACATACATAGTTCCAGGTATACATACTTAGCTCCAGACATACATACATAGTTGCAGACATACATAAAATTAACATTTTGTAACACAGTACATGGAAAGAATTGTTTTAAATACTTTAGATCAATCATCTATATTCTTCTCCACAACTTACAATGTAATTATTTCTACCTCTTCACAGAGAAGCAGGCTTAGAGTGGGGAAGCAACTCCCTCAAGGCCACACTGCCAGTGAGGTAAAACTCCATGCTTCCTTCATGATATCACTCTGGCTTGGCGCACACAGGGGAAAGAGAGGTGAGCTGTCTTCCTGAGAATTCCAGTGCTGGATTGCTTCCCTAATTGAATCAGTCAAGATAAATCTGACCAAAACGACCCTGCCTCTGACCTAACCCGGGTGTGCCAGGCACAGAGCCCGTCAGATGCCTGGTCCGGAGCTCCTTCCACTCCCTCATCATGGAAGGAGATCCATGCCCTGCAGTTACAACAGGGCCGTGCTAATCCCTCTCAGTTACAGCACCAGCAACATGTGAATGAATCACCACTGCCCATCTTACAGTTTCTGTGAAGATCGAATGAAATAATTGAAAAGCTGAGTGTTTACTTTACATGACTTGACAGAAAAGAGGAGGCTGATGGGTCCCAGGGAAGTTGGGGCCACCGTGCTGTTGGCACGCAGGAGGAACAAAAGCACTAAGAAAATGCTGCTTGCTGTACTGAGCAGGGGCAGGGAGTGGGCTCTGGGGTCTGGAGAGCCTATGAACTCTAGAATCTGTGAGGGCAGGGGTCCATTTCTGCAAAACTTCCACTGCTAGCCTTCCGAGGCTTTAATTAAGTCCACACGAAGCATAGCTACTGCCCGGCTCCATGACGTCTCCATGGAAAAACAATTTGTCCATATGTTCAATGCAGCCAGATGCAACGTAATCCAATGGGGGCTGTTACGGACTGAATGTGTGTATTCTCCAAAACACAGGTGTTGAAACTCTAACCCCCGAAGCGGCGGTATTTGGAGATAGGGCCATTATGGAAATAAGTAGGGTAAAATGAGGTCATAAGGTGGGATGTTGATGCAATAGGGTTAGTGTTCTTATATTGGGAGAGACCTTGGAGAGCTCTTTGTCTCTCTCTGCCATGTGAGGATGCAAGAAGAAGGTGGCTGTCTGCCAACAAGAGAGCTCTCACCAGAATCCGACCAGGCTGGGGTGCTCTGACCTGGGACTTTCAGCCTCCAAAGCTATAAAAAAATAAACGTCTGTTGCTTAAACCCTACAGTTTACAGTTTTCTGTTATGGCAGCTCAAGTGGACTAACACAGGGGCAAACTCGAGTTCAGACAAACTGGTAAATTCATAAACTCGCCAAATAGTACGCCAATTGAAGGCTGATAAAGCTTTGGAAATCTCACCACATACATATAATAGAGAAGAGGATCAACTGGAAGTGAGATGAATTCTAAGACAACAGAAAGAAAATGTACTTTTCTTATATATTTGCATTTCAAACACTGCCTTTTATACAATTAAAGAAAATTTTACTCATTAACAAAATTACCTTTATTTTTTAAACTGTTTTTTTATAGAATCCATGTCCACGCACATGTCTTATGGGCATATCCCACTCTGAACAAAATATTTGCTTAACAATTTTAGTAATGTTTATGCTTCTATAATTTTCCTGGTTATTTTTAATCTTCTTATGGCTATCAAAGAAAGCACGAACGTGGTTTAAAAAATAAGTTATACAGCTCTAACTGGTTTGGCTCAGTGGATAGAGCGTTGGCCTGCGGACTGAAGGGTCCCAGGTTCGATTCCAGTCAAGGGCATGTACCTTGGTTGCGGGCATATCCCCAGTAGGGAGTGTGCAGGAGGCAGCTGGTCGATGTTTCTCTCTCATCGATGTTTTTAACTCTCTATCCCTTTTCCTTCTTCTCTGTAAAAAACACCACAATAAAATATATTAAAAAAATAAGTTATACAAAAGAAGTTGTGGTGAAAACTACCAGTCTCTGGTCCCATTTCTTCTCACTGGAAACTATTATTATTTTTTAAGTAAAACACACATGGTCTGGTCTAGCTCTAATATCTCGCTTCTCCAACCCGAGGTGCAATTTTCAGGGGCAACCTCTAGTAGTTTCTCTTTTCAGACTCTTTATCAGTTTTAGAGAATTGTTTGTGGATACTTCGATGATAATGGTCAGAAGTTAGCACATATCCTATGTAGCTCCTACCTCATCGCTTTTTGGTTTGCTCTTGGTATTACTAATTTTAATTCTTAATTGGTTATTTTTTTGTCATGCAATTTATTTTTAAATATTATTTTGTTTTGGTTTCAGGTGTACAGGATAGTGGTCGGACAATCATATACTTTACAATGTGTCCCTCTCATGTTTCCAGTACCCATCATACATTAATATGCATTTCTATGCTGTACTTTATATCACTGTGACTATTTTGTGACTACCAATTTGTACTTCTTAATCCCTTCACCTTTTCCACCGAGTCTGCCAATCCCCCTCCCACCTGGCAACCACTAGTTCACTCTCTGTGTCTATGAGTCTGTTTCAATTTTATTTATTTTGCCATTTAGATTCCACATATAAGTAAAATCACATGGTATTTGTCTTTCTATGACTGACGTATTTCACTTAGCATAATACTCTCTAAGTACATCCACATTGTAACAAATGGTAAGATTTCATTCTTTTTTTATAGCCAAGTAATATTCCACTGTATACATGTACCCCCAATTTTTTATCCACTTGTCTATTGATGGGCACTTGGGTTATTTCTATATCTTCACTCTTGTAAATAATGCCACAATGGACATAGGGGGTACATATATTCTTTCAAATTAGTGTTTTGGGTTTCTTCAGATATATTCCCAAAAGTAGAATAGCTGGGTCATAAGGCAGTTCCATTTTTATTTATTTTTATGAACTTCCATACTGATTTCCACAGTGGCTGCACCAATCTGCATTCCCACCAACAATGCAAGAGGGTTCCCTTTCCTCCACATCCTCGTCAGCACTTGTTGTTAGTGGATTTATTGTTAGCCATTTGGACAGGTTTGAGGCGATATCTCATTGTGGTTTTAATGTGCATTTTTATGACAATTAGTCATGTTGAGCATTTTTTCATGTCTATTGACCATCGGTATGCCCTCTTTGGAGAAGTGTCTATTCAGGTCCTCTGCCCATTTTTTATTTTTATAACCTTAAATAATATATTTAAATATATGTTTTTCCAAATAGAGACTCCTTTTTATTTTTTTGCTATATGTGTTTATTTCCCTTTTTATGTTTTCTATATTTGTTCCTCTCTTGCCAAGTCCCATCTTCTGTCATCCACAGCATTGTTTTTATATGGTCAAGGTCAATAGCAAATATTTTCCATCCTACACCCTCTACCTGATTTGCTATGTTATAACTGTGAATTGATTCAAAGTTAAAAAAAGAAATCAAGAAGCTGCATTTACCTACTAATAACTGTGTAAACACTGTTCAAATGCTGGGCCAATTAGTCTGGTTTGGATTATTTGTTCTTGTACTACATTCTCAGAAGCCCAATGTCAGAAGTGCTGAGAATCTCAAAGGAGCTTCCCAAACATGAAAATCAAAGAGATTTTCTTTTCTTATAAGTCAGGAGTTGTTTAAACTCATGCCACAAGTTAGTTTTATATTCTTATATATCATCCATATTTTTCATCAACATTAGGGGTCAATAAACTATGGCCCCATGGGCCAAATCCAGTCTACTGCCTAATTTTTTATGGTCCACACAGTAAATAACAACAGTTATTACATTTGTAAGTGATTTAAAAAATTAAAAATATGTTATGCATAAAAAGTATGTGGAACTCAAAAGTCAGTGTTTACAGAGTTTTACTGGGACATAGCCATGACCATTCCATTCATGTTAAAAAGCCCAAATGAATGCTTGTGACAGAGACCGAATGGCTTGAAAAACTGAACATATTTACCATCTAGGTGTTCAGAGAAAAAGTTTTCCAACCCCTGCCCTATATGGTGGGAGATTTTTCTCAATTTCATCTGCCAAATCGTCTACTACATGTTAAAATTTATTTAAAAACTTGCATTTTCCTTTCCATGGGCTGCCTTATTCTCTGGTGTGTTCCTTCTTAAAAGCACCCAGGACTTTTTTGAATGGATGCAATTTTTAATGAATGCAGTATGTTTCTGAATTTCTTTGAGGATACTAAAGTTTTCTAAAGGAGGTGTTTTTTTTCCTTCAAATATTCTCTTTGTTCATATTTGACTTTATCTGTAAATTTCTTGCAAATATCTGATTTATATCTTTGTCTCTGAATTTTTTAAAATATATTTTTATTGATTTACTAGAGACCCGGTGCACAAAAATTTGTGCACTCGGGGGGGGGGAGGGTGGTCCCTCAGCCCGGCCTGTGCCCTCTCGCAGTCTGAGACCCCTCGGGAGATAACGACCTGCTGGCTTAGGCCTGCTCCTGGGTGGCAGAGGGCAGGCCCAATCCCTACGTGCAGCCCCTGGTCAGGCTCAGAGTAGGGCCGATTGGGGAGTTGGGGCGCCACCCCCTGTCACGCACAGAGCAGGGCCAATCAGGGGGTTGGGGCGCTGCCCCCGTCATACACAGAGCAGGGCCCATCAGGGGGTTGGGGCACTGCCCTCTATCACCCACAGAGCAGGGCCGATCAGGGGGTTGGGGCGCCGCCACTCTCACACTCAGGGCAGGGCCGATGGGGAGGTTATGGCTCTACCCCATCACACACAGAGCAGGGCCCATGGGGGGGGCGGGGGTTGGGGAGCTCCCCCTATCAGGCACAGAGCAGGGCTGCTCAGGGGGTTAGGGCCCCGCCCCCTGTCACACACAGAGCCACAGGGCGATCAGGGGGTTTGGGCGCTGCCCCCCTGTCACACTGATCCCGGTGCCGGGAGGCATATTACCCTTTTACTATATAGGGTAGAGACCTGGTGCATGGGTGGGGCCGGCTGGTTTGCCCTGAAGGGTGTCCTGGATCAGGGTGGGGGTCCCCACTGGGGTGCCTGGCCAGTCTGGGTGAGGGGTTGAGGGCTGTTTTCAGGCTGGGAGTGACTGAAGTTCTCAACTGCTCCTTTTTTTCTTTTTTTTTTTTTATTCTGGGCCAGCTTTACCTTGAGGCTTGGCTCCAGCTCTTAGGCCTCGGCTGAAAGTAGGTTTCTGGCCTTTGCTTACAATGTTGCGAATCTGCTGGCTGCAGTCCAGCGGTATTTGTTACAATGTTTCTTAAACTGCCCGCTCTGAGGCCTGCAGCCGCAGGCGGGGAACATTGGTTTCCTCCAACGATCCTCCGTCACTGAAGCAAGCAAGCCTCATGTTAGTTTCAAGCTGCCTGGCTGCCGGCCGCCATCTTGGCTGGCAGTTAATTTGCATATCTCGCTGATTAGCCAATGAAAAGGGTAGCGGTCGTACGCCAATTACCATGTTTCTCTTTTATTAGTGTAGATGAGAGAAAGGGAGACGGAGAGAGAGATAGAATCATCAATGATGAGAAAGAATCATCAATCAGCTGCCTCCTGCATGCCCCCTACTGGGGATCGAGCCCACAACACAAGCATGTGCCCTGACCAGGAATGGAACCCTGACCTCCTGGTTCATAAGTTGAGGCTCAACCACTGAGCCATACCAGCTGGGCTGTCTTTGAATTTTTTAAAAATTAAGATAATAGCTACCAGATTTTGATTTTTGTGTATTTGCACTGGGCTTGTTGCTGAGAAATCACAGAATCCTCTCTGACTGGCCACAGATTCCCAATTAAACATGAACTCCAGCTCCCAATCAGTACATGCACACTTGGCATAAGAGAAGCATTTTTCACTTTCTCAGTCTTTCTCCCAATATGTCTTGTCTTTTTGGTCTGTGTGGCTGACTGACCTTCTCTAGGGAGGATCATACGGGGACATAAACAGAAATCTGGCTCAGAGTCTTACTTGTGACAATGAAACTTGGGAGCCTATGGAAGTGCTTAACGAATCCAAAGCAAGAGGAACTCTCCCACTAACCAAGCATCATCCAGAGTCTGCAGGAACGAATAATGCCGTAAGAGATATACCACCAATGCAGTTCCCCTGCTAACTGTACTTACATTTCCCCACAAATCATCGAAAACCCTCCTTCATGTCTTCATTTTTTTCTGTTTCCTGTTTATCCCCTTCTAATAAGCTCCCCCTTTTCATTCCTTCTCCCATGTCCATTTTTCCTTGAAATGACACAGCTTGTTGAATTGAAAAACCTTTGCTCTCTGCTTGGGCAGGAACATTATTTTCCATTTCTATCGTGGGGCCTACTTCTGCTCTTTTAGCCAGCAGGCATTCTGAGCAGGTGCAGAAGGAGGCTGGAGGTTCAAAGGTTTCTTCTGCATTTCTCGCCGTCTTTGATTCGAAAGCACATTATCTTAATAATAAAAATATCTGGGTTACACATTTGATATACAGGCCAGAGAGAATTGAGTGCAGGGCATTTTCCTGATCCTTTAAAGAAAAGCCCAAAAAATGGATTCCAAACTAATTTTCCACCAATTCTCTACTCCTCCATGACATTATTTTTCTGTACCGTCTATACATCAGTGGAGCCCTTCAGAGTCATTTGGGATTATTGATTATGAAGCAGCAAAAATCTTTCATACAGCAAGCAGGGTGATTCCAGCCTCTCTCTCCGCTACCCTTTCAATCATATTATTTCTACTCATCAGATGTATTTTATCCTCTAATACTTTTTAGAGTCAAACTAGTTTTCAAGTTATTATTACTTATTGAAAAGTGGCCATATAAAAAGTTTAAAATGTGCAGATTTAATGTGTCCGACACTTAATTTTATGCTCTGTTTGCTCCACTGTTCAAAGCAAATAGTAGTTAAGTCTCCAGCTATATACATGTAAATATATGTGCGTGTGTGTATTCAGTTCATGGCTCCAGCTTTTACAATATTAATATAGTGCTCTTTTAAAAAAAATCTGCTACACAGAAAAGGTGTCAAATAATAATTTATAATCTATCACATTAGTGTTGCAATTCCTATTTGCAAAGCTGTCTGATTCCCTGGTTAACATATTCAGTAGTGACTCTACATTATTTTTTATTTTCTACTTTAAACAAGTCAGCTGTACATCCAGATGACAAAGGACTGGACAGACGGGCAGCATTAAAAGAATAGAAGATGCCCCTGTACAACATCATTCAAATTAGTTAAAAACCACTCAAAACAAGCAAGCAATCATTAATCACCATGGATGACTATTTTATAGTGTCAGCTGCAGGCAAAGGCTTTTACATCCACAGAATATGTGGCCCTGGCTAACTCCTCAAGGCTTAAAAAACAACAACACTTAAATATGATGAATTTTTAATATCAGACAGCAGGCAAATGGTTCAATAGATTTTGCTATAGAATAATGAGAAGATTCATCCACGCATGAAATATTTAATCAAGTATCTGTTAAGCGCAAGGCACTATGGAAGGCACTTTGGGAGGCACCAGGGAGAAAAAATGAAGAGGGATCTGCCCACATATGGCTTAAGTTCTAGCATAAGACACAGACATTAACAAGTCGGCAACTGAATGGTGCCAAGTGCCAGGAATACAATAAAACTGGGTCTGGAGAGAACGTGGGGCCAGGACCCAGAGGAGGCACTGTGAGGAATCTGCTATGTCACATGGGATGGCTACATGTATGTCAGATCACAACTAGTCACTGAAATAAAAACTCATACAAATTGGAGGTATTTGAAAAAATTAACATCTATAAACCTCAGTGTGAGAACATGAAAATTAAAATTGTGTTACACAACACTGATTTTATTGAAAGGCTTTTACTTTTCAATAGAAATGTGTTTTCCACTAATAATATGGCCTCCAACCTGCTCTATATTCTCATGATATTGCTCCTCACAAATGCTCCACTCCCATTACTTTTACTTCCGTGAATTATTATGGTTTGCATCATCTTATAACCACACAACTATATTGTCCAATAGGCACACATGACATTATACTGTGTGGTGATGGGCCAGGTATAAAAGCACAAATTAACAATCAACAACCCAGTATCAAATGGAGGGAACATTCATTTATTCACATCTATTAAGCACTTGCTATATGCCAAGCACTGTGCTATCTCCTGGGGACATAAAAATGAAAAAATCAGATCTTGAGGCCAAGGGTTTCAAAAGAAACTAAAGAACAGAGAGAAAGATAACGCAGTAAGAGCAGTGTATGGCAGAAGTGCAAGAGAGAGGCATGCAGTGGGTGATTAAAGCCCCCACAGAGGGCTCCCAGCCCACTGCCTGCATGAGTGAAGGTGACCTGGAGTCAGTTAGGAGGTAGAGCCAACACTGTCATTTTTAAGACAGAGGCACCCGAGGATATTAATGAGATGAAAAGAAGAAACCAGAGGACTAAGAGAGTTGGAAGATTCTGAGAAAGGAACACTATGATGAAGGACATACAAGGATGATAGGAGCAGAGCTGGAGTTGGCCAGGGATGATGAAGCCTTGAACAGTGATGGGGTTTTGTTCCCACACTCGGTAGGGATATTACGTGCACACAGGCATGCGTGCTCTCCAAGTATGCTAGGTTGGGTGCTGGTGAAGCAACAGGGAAAGAGGCCCATCTCTCTGGTCCCATTTGGGAAGCCAGACATGATTCATACTCAACACAGCTTCCCAGCTTCCTCACTCATCCTGTCCCCAGAGGGACTTCTCCAGCCACATGAACACCTGCCCCTTGTACTTCTGTGCCCTTGCACATAACAGTTTATGGTGCTTGAGTGTCACTTTCACCATCTCAGCCTGGACAATTCCTGCACACCTTTCAAAACCCACATCCAATACAGCCTCATCTGGAGGCTTTCCCCAACCCTCCCTGCCTTGTTCCCATAGTTCTTGGTAACATTCTCCAATTCAAGTCCCTTAATCAGTGAGGCTTAATTATCTGTCTACATGTCTGCTCCCACACTGAACCATAAACATGTCAAGGGTAATGACAGGTCTACCCATCCTTCCTACCCTTCACAGCGCCAACACAAGTCTGCCACATAGTAGGTGTCGATTATATAAATGTTTGCTATCATATATTTTGCTATCCCAGCAGTCATGTAACAAAGGCTCCTATACCCAAGACAGGAGACATTATACCATGGAAGTTTTCATTACTTTTTAAAAATCATACATGGTAATCCTTGAATGCATTCCCACTGTAACAACTCAAACGATACAGATGTATGAAGAGCTTCATATTTTCCCAATTCCATTCTTCCCAGAGTTAGAAGCTGTGATCACTTTGAGGTGTAGCTTTGCGCACATTCCTTCCCTATGCATTTTGTACTAGTATATATCCAGAATAGGAAGATACAGTTTATTTTGAGCCTGGCCCATTGCTACCAATGGAACAGTACCATATGCATTGCTTTTCAATTTTTAAACTTAACAACAGATTTCAGAGATCTTTTCCAACCTGGACCATACAGATTCAGCTCATTATTTCCAACTGCTGTCCAGTGTTCACTAGTAAACAGAGACATGCAAAGAAAACCATGATAGTATTCATTCAAGAAACGTGAGCACTGAGAAGACAGACAACACCCGGTGGGAAATGGGCTGCCTCTCAGACTGCATTTGCCTTTCTGAAGTGCTAATCAATGTCTCCTAGCAGTTTCCAATGTGCAATTCCATGTCAAGGTTTCTGTGCAGAGGAAACACAGACCCCTGTATATAAAAGGGCACATAGACATGGGCACTGCTATGGAATTTGCAATAGTGAAAACTCAGAGGGATTTTCAATGTCAATCATTTTCATTTTTAAATTAAAATAAGTTTCAGAAATCGTGGAATTCCTGTATTTTATCCTGTCGATCTTGGGTACATGGTATTAAATGAATTTAACTTCTCTCACTCCAGTCCAGCAGTTTTCAACCTGTGGGTCGCCAACCTGTGGGTCGTGACCTTTTTGGGGGTCGAACGATCCTTTCACAGGGGTCGCCTAAGACCATCGGAAAACACATATATAATTACAATTGCTTTTGTGATTAATTACTATGCTTTAATTATGTTCAATTTGTAACAATGAAAATACATCCTGCCTATCAGATATTTACATTATGATTCATAACAGTAGCAAAATTACAGTTATGAAGTAGCAACGAAAATAATTTTATGGTTGGGGGTCACCACAACATGAGGAACTGTATTAAAGGGTCACGGCATTAGGAAGGTTGAGAACCACTGCTCCAGTCTCATGTTTGTCCCTTTCTAAGGCTGCTTTGTAAGATCTGTGATTTCTAATATTTCAAATGCTGCACTTCAGGTTTATGGGCATATCTGATAATGGGATGCTTCTAGAAACATTAATTACTGTAGTAGCCCTGTCTTGCTTCTCTTCCTATACAAAGAGAAGGATAGGGTTGTTCTTGTAAACTTGTACAAGGCTCTCCTGCATTCCAACACCAACCCTGAGTCTGGCAAGACAATGGTATTGGCTTTATTATTAATAACAGGTATGGGTTGACTGTTAACCACATTTAAGGGACAGTGGAGGAGACAGTGATAAAACACAAAGACCAGTGCTCCATTTCACACATATCAGGTACCCTGGGTGTGGCAGCCATAGATCATGAAAAGGGAAATACACAGAATGGTTGCACATTTGTTCTTCTGTCCATCCATCACCCATCCATTTGCTGGCTAGATCGATGCAGTGAAAGACGAATCAACTAGAACCCTCCACAAAACCAAACAAGTAAGAAGGAAACAAAGGAAAGCAAGAAAGAAAGCAAACCTGACACCACGGCCGAACAGTAAGGACAATGAGAAATGAGGACAATTTACAGAATCAAAAGCAGAGGTCAGACAGCCCTTGGAAAGACAAAAGGCAATCGCTGGTTACACCCAGATGCCAGGATAAAAGGTTAAATCTTCTGAGAAATAAATAAAAAGTGGAGGAAAGTGCGGAGTCCAAATAGAATCTTCACTTGGTAGAGGGAATGGATGGCTCCTTTCCAGGCCAAGAAACTGGAACTTCACAGATGGTGGGCAAGACCAGAGCCTTGAACCTGGACAGACTCACAGAGGCGAGGCAGACCCAGCTCTGGCAGTGGGGAGAAGCCCTAGCTGGCAGGGCAGTATGGTTGCTAGGCATACAGTGAGACACAGTGGTCCAGGAAGGTACCAACAGAGGAGGAGGTGTAGACTAGAGGTCAAGTTGTATCCAGGAAAATGGCATGAGAAAGCAGGCATCATGGGGGAGGCGAGCAGATGGTGAGTGGGCAGGAGAAACCAGGGCTCCCACTGCTTGGCAGAGGTTCAGCGAAAGAACATGGACTTTGGGGAGATAGGCCAGGCACCAGGACAGAGCTTCCCAGTCTTGCAGGAACTGGAGGGCAATTGGGAGAATCCAACCAAGGGGAACCAAACAGCGACCCTAGGTGTTCCCAGGGCTCCCAGTGCCAGGTCACAGCATGGGGCTGTGTCACTACCAAGAAGGTGAAGACCTGACTCCTGAGGATGGCTCCTAAAATTCCTTCTGATTAGTGACCACTGATCACCCTACACCCTGGCCTGGGACAGACCCTTACGTGTGGTCAAATGTCTTCAGCTGTGGGCATCGAAGGCTTCCAGGGCAGGGGGCCAGGCGAGTCAACGTACTCAATGACTGTGTTTGGCAGGAGGAGGAGGGCAAAGTGTGGCTTTGGCAACACTGCTGAAATTAAACGGCCTCAATTAGATTACTGGATCAACCTCAGACTAGCAATGAATGTCCTCGGGGAGGTCTTTTAATCTCTTTGTGAGACTCTGAATTTCTACATCTAAAAAATTGAAATATTTCAGAGGCAGCTTCCAAGAGAAACCCTAAACAGCAACAGAGTTGCTAAAAGGATTAGGCTATCAGTCAACCCCTTAATTACATAATGCCCTTCACCCTCTGGCCTTGAAGAAAAAAATAAAGGAGATATGGGAGAAGTGCCTTTAAATAATCACCGCACAGAAATGCACTTGTTTTATATTTACACTAGGTGAAGGAGTTTGCTTTGCTGAGCCTAAATTGGCGGTGTTGTAAAACAGGGTAAAATAACAGCCGTTTACCTTGAAGGAACCTGCAGATGAGAACAGCAGGGACAAAGCGTCTCTGTATTCCCCCTGGCCCAACGGCTGGATTGGAATCACTACAGAGAACACTTTGGAGAAAAGGTGGCTCCCGTAAAAAGGGTAGTAAAGGTTGACAATAGTTAGAACCAGGGAAAGAATCAGAAGAACTAGAGAACTGTTTATATTTGGGAAGATGGTATTAATATGGAGTCTCACTAGTGGAATGTTGGCTATTTAGCTAAGAATAAAAGGCTTCCCTCAAAAGTTTCCAAAGGCAAGTCAGGAAGGTACAAAGGAAGTCTTCTGAAAGTGGAGTCTAGGGTACCCAGAAATGATTCTATTTGGCTTCTATTCTATTCTATTCTAGTCTAGTCTAGTCTATTCTATTCTATTCTATTCTATTCTATTCTATTCTATTCTATTCTATTCTATTCTATTCTATTCTATTCTATTCTATTCTACTCTATTCTATTCTAGCTTCTTTATTTTGAGCGAATACAGCATCTATTAGAAGCTCCCAGTGGGGCTGCTCTTCTAAGCGTGGGGACCCAGATTTGCAAATGGCATTCTCTAAAACTGGAGCTAATAAGAATCCATTATAAGTGGAGGGCATTTGAAACTCCAAAGATTTATCTCACTATAAGGAACTGTTTGTAAACATCCCCAAGTCTGGTTGAGGAAACGACAAACAGAATCCAGAAATTGAGAACAGAAAGCAATGGATGTTATGCTCTGCTGTGTGTCTTAACAGATGAACTGGTCTTTAAGGAGTTAAAGCAGAGAATTGCGTGGTGTTCTGTGTGTCTGGTACCACTCGGTGGAGAGGCTCCCCGGGCCAGCAGGGGAGTGAGTTCCCTACATGCTTAGCTGCAGGCCCGGATAAAAATTAGGATAATCTGGAGGATTTGAAAAAAGAGCAATGTCTGAGCTTCACCCCAATCCAATTAACTTGAAGTCTCTCAGGAACAGACCCACGAGCAATGATTATACTTCACAGCCAGGCTTGAGAATTAATAGACGCTTTCAGATGGGTAAGCGGACTCATAAAACTTGATGGCTTTCTAATATGATTACTCAATGTGGGTACCATGATTAACAAGCAACCTTTTTATGGTTATTTTATTTTCGAGGTTGACTCTTTTCATAGGGACAAAAAGGATATGATCAGCTCTGGCTGGGTGGGTTACTTTGGTTGGAGCATCACCCTGTACCCCAAAAAGGTTGTGGGTTTGATTCCAGGTCAGGGCACATACCTAGGTTGGGAGTTCGATCCCTGGTCCAGGTGCATACAGGAGCAACAGATAGATACTTCTCTCTCACACTGGTGTTTCTCTCTCTCTCTCTCTCTCTCTCTCTCTCAAATCAATAAAAAATATATCCTTAGGTGAGGATTAAAAAAAAGAAATAAGATGATCCATTGTCCCAAGGAATCTACCTGCTTGCCAGTTAGATTTCAAATCAATAAAAGGGACTTTTCATTTGTCAATTGTCTAGTTATTCTCAAAAGTCCGACAGAATCTGTTTAACTGGAGAGAAAGGGATATATGTGGCTTCAGGTACATACAAAGCAGAAGATATGATGTGGGTCCCTCAGGAGAGCTATGTAATAGACTAGCCTCTGTAACAAATGGAACTTAAAAGGCAATTACTGCATTTGAAAGGGAATAACTAATCTCCTTTTTTTTTATTGTGGAAAAATAATTACATACAAATAGGACATGAGGCATGCATTCGTGAAGACTGCCTCAGTCGGTCTTCTGCACCTAGGGTGACCAACATCCCTTTTTGGCTGAGACCCAGGAGGTTCTTGGAAACTGGGGTTGTTAATTTTATTTATTTATTTTTTAAAAGTTTATGAGGAGAGAGAGGAGAGAGAGAGAGAGAGAGAGAGAGAGAGAGAGAGAGAGAGAGAGAGAGAGAGAGAGATTTGTTGTTCCACTTATTTATGCATTCACTGGTTGATTTTTGTATGTGCCCTGACTGGGAATCGAACCCATGAGGAAACTATACCATGGTGGGTTCCTGGGACTCAAGACTAAGTGCTAAGTGCAGAATGAGTTGGTGATCCCAAGAATAACCCTTGCTTTCTAAGGTATGTCTACTTTATAAAGGAGGCTACATTGATCACCTAGTGGTAACTAAAGGGAAAGAAGTAGATTTGAGGAGGAATTAAAGATGTTCTTGATCTCACAAATCTCAATTCCTCAACATTAATACAGAGAAACCAGCAAACACTCCATTGCACAGCTCAGAGTTAACACCTAGCACAGCGCTTCTATGCATGAAATCTCAGTATAGGATTGAAACCAGTCACAGTTCAGGCATTGGCAATGTGAAAAGAGTCAGCAGGAGTCTCAATACAGGTCTGGGAGCTTGGAGAGCAAGGAACCAGGGCAGGTCTGCTGGTTTTAGGTTAGAGAATCAGAAATCAAGACAACCTTGAGGCCATCTGGCCCTAGATAAACCTTACTGAGTACTCAGAGTACGGCATTTAATCAGAATTCTATGGAACAAATCTAATGATCACCTTCCTTTTATATCTGAGAAAACTAAAGCTATAGTATAGGTTTTATTCACCCTTGTATTTCCTTCATGTCCAGCCCGTAGTAGACATAAAAACCACACAAAACTATCACTAGCCACAAAAAATTTTCAGTGTGGGAATTATAAGTCTTTTAAAGGACAATTTAATAAAATTTTCTTGCTTTGTTGGGCATTCTTCAAAATGGCTGATGTCATTTAAACTGGTCTGTAACTGACAATCCTTTACAAATTACTTAAAGGAAAGATAAGAAGGCAGAGGATTCAGACTCATATTTTCAACCAACATTCAAGTAAAGCGAACCTACAAATTATGTGTTCTGGCTAGCAGTAATAAGGAGAGAAAGAATGAAAATAAAAATGGAGTTGTGTGTGTTAGGAAAAGGAATTAAACTGAAAATTAGATTCCCTGCCCACCAATTTTGACAAAACTTAAAGGAAATAAATCAACCACGGTACACTTGCTTGGCTGACCGCAGAAGAGCTCTGACTCCACTTGACATAAACAAATAAAGATGGAAACACTTGACATGTAATTCTTGGCTCACTTAATTGCATCGTGTCACAAACCGTTTTCGGTAATCGATGATTCCTAGTAAAATCACAGAGGAAGATACCAGGCTGTTGGGAACAGAACATGACAGGACTGCATTTTCCCGAGTCATCTATTCAGAGGCAACGGGCCAACCATCAAGTGCTTCTATCTATACTTCCCTATTCATATGGCTACTTCTGGGCCCCTTTCAATCCTTATCATTAATTATAACCCGTGGATCCTAAAGTCAGACAGACTGGTCTCACATCACCACTCCATAGCTATATGGCCCAGAGCATATCATCTTAACACACCTCTGTCTCTTTGTCTGTAAAGTGGGCATACCTGTACCAACCTCATAGATAGTGTTGCTGAAAGATTAAGTAGTATATTCTATGTAGACTGCCTAGAGTAATGCCCACTGCCTGGAAAATTGATATGAATAATTATTCTTTTTGCCGTTTCGGTTGTTTTTTATGTTTCAAATGCTGCACCTACCTCTAAAGTTAGGATCTCAGATCTGGGTTCAGTTAGAAAAGTGGGAGAGCCATCCTGTGTGCCACCTCTAGAAAAATATGTGGCCTTGATCTTCACTGCAATCTAGACTCCGTAGAAAGTAGAGAATATCAAGACATCTAGACCACAGCCATTTATCTTAAGGCTTGTTGGGCATTCAATCTAGGACAGCCTTGGGCTCAGCAGCTCCTAACCAGTTGAGAGCTGGGCAAAGGCCAAACACACTAATAAAGACTATTCCATCCTGTGTATTTACCATAATTTATTAAGTAAGGATCTGTTCAAATCCTGCCCCGTCAATAACAGTGTGAGGCAAACATGCAGAGTAGACGGTTCTCAATCATTTATGATGAGGTCAATCTATCTATGACCCAGAGTGGCTACCTAAACTACTCATTCAAATCACCAAGATACTGTTCCAATTCAAGAGCTCAAAAGTCCTTGAGGAGATCATGAGAACAGTGGCTTTCTAAGCCCTACGGGTGCACAAGGATGGGGGCTGGTGTGGTACCATCTGCACATCACTTTATCTTCCCAGTGGGAGATTAGGACCTGCTATAAGCCACAACTTCTTCTCCTTCAGTAATACCACTCCTGCAAACCACAGTTCTTTCTTTGTGGTACATAACTAGAGAATATGTCAATAGCACAAATATGGGAAGCAGGGAACAGTAACATAAAGCACAGTGCCACAGTACAGGAAGTATGCATACAGGTACACTGCCCCCCAGGCCTGACTGCTAATAATATGAAATGGATGTAGATGGTGGGCAGAGACGCAGCAAGCCGGCCAAAAAGTGTATCATCATGATCTCTGGCAGAGTCACCAGGTGGTAACATGAACTAGCAAGGAGGGATGGGTTTTAGCCAACTGCCTCTGAAAACCAACACCACCTTTACATGCTCACAAAAACACCCCCCCCCCCACTGGCAGGCAGCATCCTTCTTCCAAATGCCCAGATGTCTTTCAGCTACCTTGCTATCATTTCCATCAGTGCAGAAATACCTTCAGAAAATAACCCGCTGCAGAGGGAGATTCTGATGAGGCACTGGGCGCTTCACAGGGCTTTGTTGATATGAAACAAAATTCTATTTCTGTTATGAAAGCTTTTAGTGGGTTGAGAGTTGGTTTTATAACCTTCTTGTCCTCTTCACTTTTTCTTTTCTGTATTCGCCTGGCAGGATGCTGGACACAGAGCAGCTCAGGTGAGTTGAACTGAAATGGAGCTTCATTACAACAACAGACAAGGTTTTTTCACTCCAGCCCCAGCTATGTCACTAAACTTTCCATGAGCACTATTCCCGACTAGAGGAATATGCAGGGCTTTGGGGAGCCTGTCTATGGGTGTGTGATTCTTGTCACTGTGCAGAGAAGTGAGGTGCAGAAAGCAAAGGCTTATCTCACTGTATGACTAGTGAGCTGCAAACGAAAAAAAAAGCAGAAGTATTTTTTAAAAATATATTTTTATTGATTTCAAAGAGGAAGGGAGAGGCAGAGAGAGAGATAGAAACATCAATGCTGAGAGAGAATCACTGGTCGGCTGCCTCCTGCACACCCCACACTGGGGATCGAGCCTGCAACTGGGGCATGTGTGGGAATTGACATGGGAATCCAAACTGTGACCACCTGCTTCATAGGTCGACGCTCAACCACTGAGCCACGTTGGCAGGGCAACAAAGCAGAAGTTTTAATCCCAACAGTGAGAGGCTGCCGCTCTGTCAGACCTGGGGGGCTTTAGCTGGATCCCACACTCCTCTCCTTGTCCGGCCTTGCTACATACTATTCTTTCTGCCTAAAGTGCTGCAGCCCAGCATGTCGCTACCCATCTGCCAGGCAGGCCGAGGCTTTCTGCTCTCCCACCCCCCAGCAGCTGGAAGTCTCCTTCTCTTCCTCTGACCTTTTAAGACCGCCCCTGTCATCCAGATGCCCTTGGCATTAACTGGATGTGTACGTTTTGGTGAGTCTGTCTTATTCATGAAAGAGGGTGAAACCTGCAGGGTGGCTACCATTGCTGATTTTAAGATAGGCATTTATCTATGTCCCACAAAGACAGACAAAGAAAGATGCTAAAGAAACTATATCACACAATGAGGCATGATTTTGGAAAGTGAAAATGTGAAAGAAAATGTGCATTTAAGTATCTATGAAATATGGTATTTAAATGAAAGGCTTCAGGAGAAATTAGCTGATCAATTATACATTGTGTCTTTCAAATGAAATGACTAATTTAATAATGGAGCGTGGCTCTCCCATACCAGGGATGCTTTATGGTGCCTTTTCCCCTTTGGATGTGCTGGCCACAGCATTTTTTTTTTCATGTTTTAAAAATTATAGAGAATGGATAATTACTGGCGAATGCTGACCTTTTCCTCATTATGAGTAATTATAATTATGGTATTAAAAGCATCATTTGGGCCTTAATTTGGTATACAAATTATTCAATTACCTCGTCTGCCGTGGTGGGGGCTTGTAGCTGCCACCATTTGGGGAGAGAACGGAAGGACAGTCCTGGGCAATTTCACCTTGCACCATGGTGCAGACATTTCAGTGGCATCAAAATAGTAAAGTAGTGGCTAAGCCAATGATCCCACTGGAATGCCTCACAGCACCAAATTATAAGCAATATGTCACCACTGAAAATACCTGCAGGGCGACACCTGATAAAAATCCTTTCACAAAGTCAAAATTGAAACTTGTCATTAAAAAAACAAAACCAGAGTTACGCAAAAAATAAAAACAAAATAAGTCTTGTCCTTAAGATGTTCAGGTTTAGTGTCCACAAATCTTGCCTCTGGCACTATATGTCTATTTGTTGCTTTTGCTTTGTTGTTGATGGTGATGGTGAGGATGGTGGTGATGGTGAGGACAGTAGAGATCCAGGTCCCAGTATCTTTCCCAAAGCAGGCTGGTCACCTTCCAAAAGAACCTCTACTGCCAAAAGGCAGTGGGGTATAGACAAAAATACACACATACAAAAAACCTGAATTTGTATCCCAGTTTCATCCGAATACAGTTCCTGCTGTAGTGTCCTTGGAAAATCTCTATCCCTATTTCCTTACCTGAGAAATGTGAATAGTAATATAGACCACCTTTCATACTGTGGTAAGGATTGGCGATAAGTCTCAAGAGCCTGTCACAAGGATGAATCTCAATGAATGGGAAGGAGGGAGGGGCATTATGGTATTTGTTCAGTGGTTTCCCATGAGAATGCCCTAATGGAATAAAGTGGCCTAATGCAACTTTCTGATACTGAAGAGGAAGGTGATTTGGAAAATTTCACAAATTCCTATCTTATCCATAGCTATTGTCTTGCAGTGGATGTTGACAGACAACAAATAAATAACTTAAAATACTTAAAATAGTCTCTGAGTGGTCTGTCCTGAGAGGTGCTGGTTATTTCCCATCTTCTCGCTGGGTCTATTTGTAGTCATTCTCTGGGCCCCAGGAGGCAGACCTCTAACATTGCTCTCTTGCTTCCACTGGGGTCAGTGACAGAAGGTACTAGTAGGAGGTGAGGGTGGGGAAAGGGGGAGGACAGAGGATCTCACTCCTTGTTCCCCAGCAGTCTTGTTGGTGGCTTGAGCTCTATCCTTTTGATACAGTAATTCATTTACTGTTCCTGTCAACCCAATAATGTAGATTTTAATTTTACCCCCACTTGACAGATGCAGAAACTTAGCATAGAAGGATTAAGTAAATCAACCAGATCATAAAACTAGCAAGCTGCAGAGCCACAGTTAAAATCTAGGCAGTCTAGGTCTTGAGTCTATCGTCTTAAACTCCATTCTCTACTACCTCTCGTAGGTACTTAATTAAGCATTGTTGGATTATTTAATAAATGCTAGTGAGCTTACTAGATGTCGATTTGGTTATAAAGAGGTCATGGCTGAGTCTAGTTATAGAAGACTTTAGGGGGAGTCCTAGTTGAGTCTTGATATGTACTAACATCTCCATGTGACTTTCCCCTTCTCACGAGAAGCAGATGGAATCGAGAATTAACACATCAGTCAATGTTCTCCAGCAAGGCACTGCTAGGGTCTTCCCTTCCCACTAGACTAACTGAATCTGCCACAAGGTAGGCAGCAGCAATACTAAGTTTATAAATTTCCTGTGAAAAGTCATTCCCTTTTATAGAAATTATCCTTTAAGCAAGAGTATAAAAAAATCTGCCACTTGGTATCCCAAATAGTGTGCCTATGTGTCACTATCAGACCTGCTCCCAAAGCATCAGGAAAACGGACCTATCTCCAGTGGTCACAATTCAATTCCTGACCTGAGGAGAGTGGAAGAGGAGTCAAAACAGCTCTCCGCACTGGAACCACCACATGCTGGATGGCACGGTCCCAGCTGCATGTGCTGGTGTGCCCACTGCCATCCACCCCAAAGCCTGGGTGCACTGACCCAGTTCTCATGCCCTAAACCCGTGGTCGGCAAACTGCGGCTCGGCAAACCGCGGCCCGTGAGCCACATGTGGCTCTTTGGCCCCTTGAGTGTGGCTCTTCCACAAAATACCAACTTCTGCGCATGGGCCACGAAGTTTCAATCGCACTGTATGTGCGCGCCTGCACGTGGTATTTTGTGGAAGAGCCACACTCAAGGGGCCAAAGAGCCGCATGTGGCTCATGAGCCACGGTTTGCCGACCACGGCGACCGTGCAGGTAAGGGAGGATTCTCACCTTGATATAGAGAGCAGGAGCAGTATAGGTAATTTCTGGGGTTTGCTGGATATTCTGATTTTTTAAGGAATAAAGGGAGAATAAATACATTTTGGATATTTTCTATCTCTTAATATCTGAAATTGTCATCTTAGGAGAGTCTACCCCAGAAAAGCAAGGCATCTTGAATTGTGCCAAGCCCTTCAACAGTTCCAAAGCTCCCAGACTGCAGTTTGGTCCACTACATGGCTGACAGTTTCTGCCAACAGGGTGTTATTCTTAAAGGAAAGGACTGGAGGAGAGCCCTGAACTATCAGGCTCACCTACAGAGCCATCAACCATCCAAAGACAGAGGAGAAAACATGGGGACCCCAGGAAGAGCCAACAGGGCTCTTTGTATGTGTACACAAGAGATGGATGGAAGTCATGTGGAGGACCTTGAAGTGGTTCGGCAGGAGACTAAAGATGCCTGGCTCTGTCTCCATCCCAGTTCAACAAATCTGAACAGGTGGCTCTAGGAACAAGACAATACCAGGCATGTTCTTAAGATCCTTAAAAATAAATACTAAAATTATTTCATGCCCTAATTCGTTTCCTGGCAGCTCCAACTATCAAAGATTTCTGCCAAGAAACCTTAGCGCTCAGAAAACAGCATTTGTTCTTCTAGCTCAAGCGATCTCTGCCAGCACATGAACAATGAATGCTCAATGCCTCTTCCCTATTGCGGGCGATAGATGAAATACAAGTCTCCTGGCGAACCTGTCATCACTGGTCCCCACCAGACACCTCACCTCCTGGACCCGCCCACTTCAGCAGGCCTCTCTCATCACCCTGATGAGCTGTAGCCTGCAGTGGAGCACTGTGATTCTGAGGTCAGTTTGATGCCAATGCATGATGGCTGTTTCATAATCCTCAAACAGCAACCCCTGCTCATTCTCTAAGACACAGTCCTACAGAGTTAGCAGCTGGTAAAAGTTCCTTTGTTACAACCAGAGATATTAATTTGAATGACTTACTTTTCCTGCTTCTCTATTTTTCTAATCTTTTGCCTTCCTTGGAATGGCTAAAATAATCCTTTGGTTTGAAAACCCATCAAAAGTCTGTAAGTCCCAAGCCACACTGGAACCAGGACACACACAAGGATTTATTGATTCCTAGGCCAATTCTAGGAATATTGGCTGCAGGGATCTAAAATTCTCACAGGGCAGCATTAATGTTACCTACAAGGATGGGAGAGATCAAGTCCGTGGACTCCTGAGGCCCAGCGGTGACTTACCAAGGGAGGCAGGAGAGTGCAGTGGGTAGAATGGGATATTGGGGAGCAGACATAGAAGGTTCTGGATGTTGGCTCCACCATTTATACAACTGTAGCTGTGGATCTCTCAGCTTCAGTCTCCTCAAATTGTAAGTCAAGGTAATACTATCTACCAAGTGAAGATGAATGGAGATCATTTTTAAAAAGCACCTGAATGGTATTGCACTTTTACAGGTGACTCTTCCTTTTCTAGTTGTCTGCACCATAATTTTCCAGCCACTACCTCACTGGTTGCCATTCACTTTGTTTTCAGCATTTGCTACCACTGATAACACTGCACACAAGAATCCTTTATATATGTTCATACATACGAGTGTCTTTATCTGTATGGAGAAAAATTCTGTGGTGTAATTGTTGGGTCAAAGGATCTGTGAAGCATTTAAACATTAAAAAATATTTTTATTTATTTCAGAGAGGAAGGGAGAGAGAGACGGAGAGAGATAGAAACATCAATGATAAGAGAGAATCACTGATCAGCTGCCTCCTGCACACCCCACACTGGGGACTGAGCCCACAACCAGGGCATGTCCTCTGACTGGGAATCAAACAGTGACCTCCTGGTTCATAGGTCAACGCTCAACCACTGAGACAACCACTGGGCTAACCATTTTTAAAATAAAAGTTCCCAGGTTGCTTTCTCCAAAGGCTACCACACTTTTATTTCAAATAGCAATGTTTGAAATTACATTTTTCTCTCTATTTCCATCAGCAATAAATATTGGTGCTTTTTAAAAAAAATATTAAAAAAATTAAGCCTCTGGAATAGGATAGTACTCAATAGCTGATCATATTTTCTCTCAATAATGACCTAATTCTAGAGTAAAAAAGAACCAGACACTATTCTAAGCATAGCATCACATGGATGCCAATTCCTCAGTCCTGAGAACCTATGGAGACTATATGCTCAATAACATTGCCTGCTATACCCTGTACCTCTAGTTCTCAATATGCCTTCATTTTTATTCTAGTGGCCATCCAATTACTTAAATAGAAATCCTTTTATACCACATTAATTTAATAAGCTATTTTTTTAAGGCAGTAAGCTCAATGACAACCCGAAAATCAATTCCTTTCAGCCTTAGATAATTAGCATGATGGCTTGGCCAATGTATTTTCTTCCAACAGGGTGTTCCTCTTAAAGGAAAGCTGCGGTTCCAGGGCCAGGATGGAAGGAGAGCCCCGAACTATCAGGCTCACCTGCCAAACCATCCACCATCCAAAGACAGAAGGGAAAACACAGGGACCCAGGGAAGTGCCAACAGGGCTTTGTGGGGAGCTGTCTCATTTCCTTGAGTCACAAAATAATAAACCAGGTACATAAACCCCAAAAAGGGAGGGAGGATGTGTGGATTTTATGTATGATATTTTAAAGCAATTTCCAGGTAGTAACTAACTAACCCTCATGGCAATTCTAAGCGGTACCACAATTATTCCCATTTCAAGGTTGTGGCAACTGAGGCACAAAGATGCTAACTTACATCACACAGCTTGCAAATGGCTGAACTGGATTCCAACCCAGGCAGCCTGGCCTAAGAACCCCTGCTCTTAACCCTCCCTGGGCTGCCTCTCCACTTCAGTCACGTGTGAGTCTGTTCCTAATGACCAGCTGCCTGGGGCAGTTTCTGTCATCCTCGTCTCTGCTTCTCATGATCCCGACTTTCTCTCTCCAGCAGGGAGGAGGAGCTCCAGGACCTCATTAGCAAAAAGCTGACACTCCATCATTTGAATTGAAGCTACCAAAGCAATGACAATATGTCATAGTTACTCAAGGCCGGTGTCAGCAAGTTCCTATGCCGTATGTGAGACGCCAATTTCAAGACAAACAGATTCCCTCTGTCATTTAATGAGCACTTAATAGTCAATCCACTCGTAATTCCTTTGGTCATACTGTGCACCCCATTTCCCTCAGAGAAAAAAAAAATTCCTTATACTGGACCACATGCCTTTCCCCATCTATTTCTGCAAATTGTCTCACAGTTCACATCTCCCATCAGTAACCTTTAGCTCACCTCCCTCTAGCCACACTGGCCTCCCTGCACTTTCTCCAATTTGCTGGGCACACTATACCTCAGGACCTTTGCACTGGCTGTTTCCCTCATTCGGAACACTCTAATATCCTCACAGGACACCTGTCTTCAAGTATTTGCTGAAATGTTGCCTTCTTGGACCATGAACTTACCTACGAGCAAGTTTTTCTCCCCCCGCCCCGCCCCCCCCTCCCCCCCCCCCCCGCCCCATAATACGTATCATCTTCTTATATAGTTGCTCCTAGAAAGTAAGTTTGGCAAAAGCAGACATTTTTTATATTTGTGTCCACAGCCTCATCCCTACAGCACCTCTTACTTTGTAGTTGTGCAAATTATCTCCTGAAAACAGTATAAAAAAGAAAAAAGGTAGAAGGGAGTGAAGTATACACCAGCACCAGAGGATTATTTAGATTCAATAGGAAAAATCCTTGAAGAACATGAAGAAAACCACAAACACACATACTTAAAAAAAAAAAAAGCAGAGGCAAAATTAGGTGTATACTTTTGGCAACTTGAGCATTGGGTAATTGAAGGCGCCTCTAGGCAAGGAGAAGCAGGTGGTTTCTCTCCGAGGCCACTGCAGGAGGAGGGCATGCTGTACTGCAATACTGGTGCCTGTGGGGTTAGGCAGCACACATGCCAGGTGCCCTAAGTAGGAGACAGCAGACGAGCCCAGCATCACGAGCCAAGGAGAAGGTCACAGACCAAAAGAGCAAGCCCCCAACCCCTGGCCTGCACCAAGGGTGGCCTTTATTTCAGGCATTCATCCCCTCGACACTTTCAGACACACCTCACCACACATCAGGCAGGATGTTAGGACCCAGAGGTGCAAACATGAGGAGCCGAGTAAACCAATCATTAGTGTAACCCAATGTGCTTAATAGACACCAGAGTTACAAACTGTTGCAATAGCCTCCAGGTCTCCTCACGTTGGTGTGAGGCTCCCCCCAAAGCAACATCCACAGATCAATCAGAAAAACTTAAAAAATGGGAATTAGGAATGTAACCTTTGACCCTGTCACTGACTTCCGTGACACTTCGGATCTGGACCCTGATGTGGCCCGCAAGGCTCCGTGGGACAGCCCCCAGCCATACTTAGGTTTCCCTCTTCCTGCTCTCCTCCAAGTTCACCAGCTCCTGCTGTGCTGGCCAGGAAGCCCTTTACATTCCACGAAGGCCCTGTTGCCTCCCCACATACAGGGCCCTCCACCTGCCATGCCTTCCTCACCTTTCTCCCCAGCAACCCTCGCACGGTGGTTTCACCTCATCTTTAACATCTCATTAAACATCATTTCCTCAGAGCAGCCAACAGCACAACAAAAATAGGTCTCTCTTGTTATTCATTCAGGGAACTCTGTTCTTGCTAGCTGCTGAACATTAATCTGTGAACCAGAGGCCATGGTTTGATTCCCAGTCAGGGCATATACCTTTTCGGGTACAATCCCCAGTGTGGGCATGCAGGAGGCAGCCAATCAATTAATCTCTCTCATCATTGATGTGTCTATATTACTCTCCACCTCTCTTCCTCTTTGAAATCAATAAAAATATATACTTTTTAAAAAGTAACACATATACTAGTATATATATATTTAAATTTTAAATATATATTATAAACATTTATTTTAAAAAGTAGCCATGAAAACATGAGCTATTTTTAGATTGACTGTTTGTTTACTGAACACCCAGCACTGTTTTGGGCACATAGCAAGAGGTTTTTTTTAAAAAATGTGGAAGAGCTGTAGAGGTGGTTAGCTTGGTTGGAAGGATGGAAGGAAGGATGGAAGAAAGAAAAAAATCGGTTTCAGGAGATAAAATAATGCTAAAAAAAATAATAAAAAAATAAAAAGAGATGGGAAAATGAGAACCTAACAGATTTTACAGTGGAGGGTCTTTTTGATCTGTTTTCAACCAAAGATCTGAAGTCAAAGACTTAACCAGTTCTGTGCTACTGGGGGTACAGGAAGGATTTAAAATAGTCGATCACTATCCCTGCCCTCAACGGCCTTACAGATGTGTGGGCAAGACTGACTGACATAAATGGGGGGAAACGAGGCATAATGAGGGGTTCCATTAAGTATAATAAAGCCCTCAAATACTATATGGTTTGGACAACAAATCCCATAGGCACCCAGGAAGAGGAGAGAGACATGAGAAGGTCTGCAGAGGAAGCAGGCTCACCAGTATCCCTGGAAGACGCGTATAGATGCGTCTATCCTGAGCCAGGCAATGTTCCAAGAGCCATTCATATATTGTCATTTGATCCCTCAATAACCCCAATGTATCATCTTCCTTTTACAGATGAGGCAAGATCACATAGCTAATTACCGGAAGAACAGGGATTCCAATCCAGGGAGCCTTACCCCTCCAAGAAGGATGACCAATGATATTCTTTAAATGATCATCCATTATTTTTCATTCCCCCAAAATAATCAAGAGTAGAATATCTTCTCAATTCAATAGGTCTAGGATCCCATAGCTTCAATGACATGATATGAGTGTTTGACGTGGCAAATCATACACTTGATACAAGATTATATCCACCTTCCAAAAATAAGCACCGTCAGTCATTCTAATCCTGTCCCTAGAGCAGCGGTTCTCAACCTGTGGGTCGCGACCCCTTTGGGGGTCAAATGACCCTTTCACAGGGGTCACCTAAGACCATCAGGAAACAAATATATAATTACAGATTGTGTTTGTGATTAATCACTATGCTTTAATTATGTTCAATTTGTAACAATGAAAATACATTCTGCATATCAGATATTTACATTATGATTCATAACAGTAGCAAAATTACAGTTATGAAGTAGCAACGAAAATAATTCTATGGTTGGGGGTCACCACAACATGAGGAACTGTATTAAAGGGTCTTGGCATTAGGAAGGTTGAGAACCACTGCCCTAGAACCGTGGTTGGCAAACTGTGGCTTGCAAGCCACATGCATCTCTTTGGCTCCTTGAGTGTGGCTCTTCCTAAGCCTTAGGAGTACCCTAATTAAGTTAATAACAACTTATATAGTTTCAGTTTAAAAAATTTGGCTCTCAAAAGAAATTTCAATCGTTGTACTGTTGATATTTGGCTCTGTTGACTAATGAGTTTGACAACCACTGACCTAGAGTAATGGAGACTTTTTGAGACAAAGATCATTTTAACTTGTCACAACTCACTCCCCTTCACAACACTTTAACTCCGATTTTTCCTGAATGACTGGCTACCAAAGGAGAGAAAATACGCATATGCTTTCCTGCTTGTTTTAAAGCTCTCTAAGGATCAGTAACTCAGGACGTGCATGGAGGTCTCCTCCCCTGGAATAAAGGCTTTATGATACTTCTGCAACACAACTCTTCCAGGAGGGGTCCAGGCGGGACCCACCTGCATGCCTGCTCTGCAGTGAACGGGTCTTTGGTTTCTTGAATATTATTCCCAGGGAAGCCAGAGTGAAGAGAAAGTAAATACCTTTCACATTCAGTAAAATTAGCAATTAGAGGGCAGTGCACCAAAGTACTTTTAAAGTATCTGATCTCTGCCATCCATCTCAATCTAAAAAAATTTCAGGTGCAGATATAATCATGCTAGTTTTATGCACAATATGATGAGCCTCCTGAATAAATTATTAGAGAGATGTGGAAGAAGTATAAGGGCATTAAGCTAAATTATTTAATAAAGTAATAATCATGTCAGAGAGCATACCTTCTATTTGTAACAATCAAGACAATAACTGGGAGTATTTGAGGTTAAAACACAAACCATCAGCAACATCTTAGTAATTCATGGCACTTGACATTTTCGAGACACGCTTTTGCATTAACATGAACTTTTTATGGAGAAACACACCACTTAGATTTGTAAATCGAAAAAGACTGACATTAGAAGAACCTAGCCTTAAATCACTTTCTCCATTTAGTGCTCTGCTTGTGTCATCTAATGTGGTCATTTACAATTTGCTTCAACAAATAAGAACTGTCAATCACTCAACTCTTGCCATATTGAGACCAAGATTGCCATCTAGTGATTTCATTACAATGTCTTATTTAATAATAAGTGGCCAACTTTTATTTTCTGTCTCAATAATAAAAATTGATTACTACAACTCAGATCTAGATGATTAATATTTCCTAAATCCATAATAATATCTCTACATAACAAAGAAAAATGACTTATGCTCTTGAAGACCATACACAATTAAAATAGACATCATTTAAAAAACACATTTAAAAAAACATTTAAAACATATTTTTATTGATTTCAGAGAGGAAGTGAGAGAAAGAGATAGATAAACATCAATGAGGGAAGAAAATCATTGATTGGCTGCCTCCTGTGCAACCCGGGCATATGCCCCAACTGGGAATTGAACCATGACCTCCTGGCTTATAGGTTGACCTCAATCTCTGAGCCACACCAGCTGGGCTAAAAAACATCCATGTGAGAGATACACTGGTTGCTTCCCACATGCACCCTGACTGTGGATCACACCTGCAACTCAGGTATGTGCCCTTGATTGGGAATTGAACCTGTGACCCTTCGGTGCTCAGGGCAATGCTTTAACCATTTAGCCACATTGGCCAGGACAAGTTTAGCCTTCTCTTAACCTGCATGGAAATGAGATGATACAGAATGCCCTCTTTTGTGCCTGGCTTCCGCTGCTGGGCACACAGTCTGTGAGATTTATGCTTGTTGTTACACGTATCAGTTCATTCTTCCTTAATACTGTGCAGCATCTATACCATGGTTGGTTTCAGTTTTTCATCCTTGTTTTCAGTTTGTAGCAATTTTGAGTAAAGTTGCTATGACATTCTTGCATAAGTCTTTTGTTGGACACGCCTTCATTTCTAATACCTAGCAGTGGAACTGTGGTATCACAGGGTAATTTAACTTTATTTAAAAAAAAATCTCTCAAACAGTTTCCTGAAGAGGTTGTACCAATTTACACTTGAGCAATAATGTGTGAGAGTTCCAGTTGCTCCATATCCTGACCCAACCCTGGTACTGAGAGATGTTCCAATTGCAGACATTCTGGTAAGGATGCCATGGTACCTCATTTTGTTCTTAATTTGCATTTCTCTGATTAGCAGTGATGCTGAATTTTTCATGTGCTTATTGCCTGGGGTGTTTGCCTTTTTTCTCACTAACTTATAGAATTTCTTTATAAACTCTAGATAGAAGAGTTGCTGGATTTATTTATGTATTGTAAATATCTTCAGCTAATCTGTAGCTTACCTTTTCATTCCACTATGTCTTTTGATGATCAGAAGTTCTTAATTTTAATGACGTCCACGCTTGTTATTTTGATTGTGGTTATTGCTCATTGTACCTTGGTTCAGAAATCCTTGCCCACCCCAAGGTCATGAAAACATTTCTTTTGCACAGGCCTGTTTAAATGTTCTAGCAGAAGAGAACTTCAGCGCCAGCAATTTCAGCCTCTTGCTTTCTACCAAGTTTTCTCTAAAATAAGACAGATGAGCTGCTTTCCCTTTAAAGATCTCTTGAGAAACCACCTTGACAAATCTCCTTCCCTAATCTGTTCCGGTGCTTTAAAAACCCTGCTATCAGGATGCTTTCTCTTTATATCGACTGGAAATTACAATCCTGTTGATGTGATGGATTTATAATGCCTTTAATTTTCACATTAAAAACCAATTTAAAACATTTTTAGATCATAGTTTCCTTCTATTCTAAGTACAGTTGTTGCAATGGCTTTTGTTTTATTGTATGCATTTTTTTAATGTTAGGTTTTCCTTCTGTCTTATATACTGAAGGGGAGTAACATGATTTAGTTGGTCAAAACAACTACATACATTGTTGATTATTATGAGGATATTGAGGTCCTGGTGGACACGGGAGTCGGGGGATGGGAGGGGAAGAAGGCAGCTCTGTGCTCCAGAAACATCCTGGAGAATTCAGATTGGTATGGGGAGGAATGGTTCCTGTGCATCCACCCTCTGCACAGGCCCTACTTATGTTTCCTCCTTGCAGATAGAGAAAACCTTTATGGAGTAAAATGAGTCAAGTCCATGCTAGCCAGGCATTTCAAAAATAAGGGGCCTGCTATTGTTGATGTAGCACATCATTACCAAATGCTAATATTTTGCAGCTGCTCAGATATGAGAGGCATGTAACTTTCCTATTTAAGATGCTAATCAACTTTGCTTCAAAATGAACTGGGGCGGGGGAACCATTTACTGAGATTTGGGTCTCCTGTTCTTGGCAATTAGTTTATAATTGTGCATCTTGTCTATCATTTTTCTACACCTTAAACCAGCCACTGGCAGAAACTGAAAGTAAAAACCCCAGAATGTTATTCCTGTTGACGAAGGATGGCTTCATTTTCATCACCTTCACCCCTAAGGGACAAAGGAACAGAAGAGAAACCGAAATAATTATAGGAAAGTGGATGAAACTTTGTGTCCAGGGATCCCAGGGAAGCCAGAATGGTCTTTTAAAAATATAAACCCGCCGCTGTCAGTTAGGTAGGTTCACCTAGCAGGAACAAAAAATTCTCCCTCCTTTCCCCTCTCCCCATCAAAGTCTGAGGGTTTGCAACGCAAGGCCGCCATGTAAGCTCTCCTTCATGAGGCCCTCAGGATCGAACCCTAGGATGTGGCCAGCATCCTCAAGGTGCAAGGCCACGTCCAAGTGCCTGGCAGCAGGAAATGAAGAAGGTGGGCATACTCCAGGTCTCTCCTAGAGGCTCTCAGAAACTGAAAAGAATACTCTATTTGCATCATCTGTCACTCTCCCACCGTTCTCCATGCTTCCTTCAGCCATGCTACACATCTTCATGTCCTTGACGAAGTGAGTTTGTTTTCACTTTCCAAGGTCTTTGGAAACTCTTCCTCATCCTTTAAAAGTCTGCTTAGCCCTAGCTGGTTTGGCTCAGTGGATAGAGCATCAGCCGGGGGACTGAAGGGTCCCACGTTCGATTCCGGTCAAGGGCACAAGCCCGGGTTGTGGGCTCAGTCCCCAGAGGGGGGCAGCCGATCGATGATTCATAAGAAAAAAAAAAAAGTCTGATTGGATGTCATTTCTCTGGGGCCACTAACCTTTCCTGAGTGTTTTCCCTTGTTTTATGCCCCCACAGCACCATATAAGGCTTAATCCCACAAGTGATTTCTTAATGTCTTTTTTACCCATTCAACTGCAAAATCTAGGAAAGTTGGGACCTCGTCTATTTTGTTCACCATTGCATTCCTAGTACCTAGCACAGAATTTTTATTTTTATTTTTATTTTTTTTTAGGTAAAATTCACATGTAGTAAAATATATATACCTTAAGAATATAATTTAATGAGATTTGAGAAGTGTAACCCCAAAGATAGAACATTTTTATCCCCCCAAGAAATTCCCTCATGTCAACCCCTACCACTTACAGCAACGATTTTCTATCACCATAGATTGGTTTGCCCTGTCGCTGTGCTTCATAGAAGTGGAATCAAACAGCATATTAGGCTTTTGGGTCTGGCTTCTTTCATTCAACACAGACTTTGTAAGAGTCAGTCCTGTTGCTGTGTATACAAGTGGGTTCTTTATACTTTAAGAATAGGGTGAATAAAATTGCTATGAATATTCATGCACAAGTATTTGTGCGGCTCTGTGTCCTCATTTTTCTTGGAAGTACCTGGGAGTAGAGTTTCTGAGTCACTGGGCAAGTGTATAGTTAATGTGTTTACCAGTATGTTTCAGATTGGGTGCTGCCAACAGTTTCCCAAAAGGGGCAGCACCATTTTCCATTTCCCTCACACTCTCTGAGGGTTCTGCTTGCCCCTCACCATCCCTGATTTGGTGTTGCTGAACTTTTTAAAGTTTCACCTCTTCCAGGAGCGTGACGTAGTATCTCACTGTATTTCCAATTTATATTTCCCTAACGACACATGAATATATTTTCATTGTGGTTCTAAATTATATTTCCCTAATGACATTAAATATTTTTTCATAAGCTTATTGGCCATTTCAATATCTTTTTAAAAATGTTTTAATTGCTTTTGAAAGATAGAGGAAGGGAGAAGGACAGAGAGATAGAAACACAATGAGACAGAAACATCATCGACTGGATGCCTCCTGCATGAGTCCACAACCCAGGCATGTGCCCTGACCGGGAACCAAACCGGCGATCTCTTGGTTCCTGTGTTGACACTCAACCACTGAACCACACCGGCCGGGCTCAATACCTTTTTTTGGTGAAGTGTCTGTGCAAGTCTTTTCCAGCTTAAAAGTTGTGCTGTTCGTTCTTTTTTTATTGATTTGCATGACCACTTCATATATTCTGAATACAAGCAATTTGTCAGGTATATACATTTCACATATTCCTCTCTGCTTGGGCAAACACAGTGTTTTACAGTAAGGATTTAATAAATCTAAATGGAATGAAGTTGAAAGGGATGGAAGTTGGTTGCCTGGGGTGGGTGTGGGGGCCTGAAGTTATTTCTACTGAACAAGCCATGCCTTGGCCTCGTGACTTCCAGCTGCTGTCAGGTTCTCTCTGCTGCTCCGACATCTATTCATGGAGGATGGACACTTTTCGTACATCCCTTCAACCATTTCACTTGCATTATCACCATGTGTCCAGTATCCCTAAGTTACTTGAAAAGAGAAACATATACTTTCCCTTATCTTACAAATATATGTAACATGATGCTAGACTTACAGAGAGAACTTGAGGAATACTCTGAGTTAACTGGCTCTGATGATTTCTTCATGTCTAGTATGTTTTGATTATGATGTATAAACTAGATTTAAAAGTCAGTGTCCTACTTGTAGATTATAGAAATGGGTTCATTCACCTATAACAAGTACTTAATATTTTTTGCAAATAAAAATAGTATATATTTAAGGTATACAACATGTTTTGATATATGTATATGATTATGAAATATGAAATGATTATCACAATCAAGCTAATTAACAATTCACCCAAATCCCATAGTTACCCTTTTTAGTGTGTTGTGGCAAGAATACTTGAGGTCTATTAGCATATTTCAAGTATACGATACATTATTACTAACCGTAGTCACCAGGCTGTATATTTGGTCTCTAGGACTTAGTTGTCTTATAACTGAAAGTTTGTACCCTCTGATCAATATCTTTCTCTTTCCCCTCCCCCCAGCCTCTGGGAACCACAATTCTACTCTGTTCTATGAGTTCAATTTTGAATTTTTTAAAAGATTCTACATAGAAGTGAGATCATATAATATTTTTTGTGTGTGTCTGGCTTATTTCATTTAGCAAAATGTCCTCCCAGTTCATCATATTGTCATAAATGGCAGAATTTCCTTCTTTTTTAGCACTGAATGATATTCCACTGTATGTACACACACATACACACACACACATACCATATTTTCTCTATCCATTCATATCTACCAACAGACACTTAGGTTGTTTCCATATCTTTGCTACTGTGAATAATGCTGCAATAAACATGGAAGTGCAGATAGCTGATTGAGAAAGTGATTTTATTTGTTTTAGATATATACCAAGAAATGGGACTACTGGGTCAAAAATGACTTTCGTATACACATGAAGAGCCACAATAAAGAGGGATGCGTACCAAGCCTTATCGTGCCTTACAGTAGTGGTTCTCAACCTTCTGGCCCTTTAAATACAGTTCCTCATGTTATGACCCAACCATAAAATTATTTTCATTGCTACTTCATAACTGTAATGTTGCTACTGTTATGAATCATAATGTAAATATCTTATATGCAGGATGGTCTTAGGTGACCCCTGTGAAAGGGTCATTCGACCGCCAAAGGGGTCGCGACCCACAGGTTGAGAACCGCTGCCTTAAAGGCTCCAAACACAGGATAGCTTAAGATACTACACTGAAATGCAATATTGTTGGGAAGACATCTGGGTACGCCAGCATCTTTAAAAAAAAGAACAGCCTACAACAGAGGAAAGAACTTCACCGGTGATTTGTGCGAAGTGGATGCAGCTAATGTTGTACTAACCTGAATATTTGTGCTGACACGGAATACTTCACAAAAATATCATTTTAAGCAGAAAATTAAGAACATTTGCTAACCAGCTGACCAAGTGAGAAATTGGGGTCATCTCCGAATTCTCTCTCTCCTTCATCCACCTGTCCAATTATTTGCCAAGTGCAATATGTACCGAATTTCTCTCAAATTGATTACTCTTATCCTCTCCCACTGATAGTGCCTTACTTCAAACCCTCATCAGTGCTCACCAGCAGAACCTCTAAACATTTCTCTTCTTAGCCCTTGGTGCTCCGGTCACTTCCCATGATTCTATTAAACGAAGCCCAGATCCTAATACAGCAAATGAAGCTCTCCATCACCTGCCTCTAACAGGCCCCCAAAGGTGAGCATGTCCTGTGAGTGTGTACCTTCCATGGCTAACAGGACTTAGCAGGCACTTCATGATTAAGGTGAAGGGAAGACTATCCTAGCTGACCAGGAGGATCCAATGTCATCACAGCGTCCTTTAAAGGAGAAGGTAGGAGTGTGAATGTGGGAGAATTTTGAAGATACTATACTGCTGACTTTGTAGATGATCGAAGGGGCCATGGATAAAGAAGCATAGGTATCTTTCAGAAGCTAGAAAAGACAAGGAAATGATTCCTGCCCTGGCTGGTTTTACTCGGTGGTTAGAGTGTCGGCCCGTGGACTGAAGGATCATGGATTCAATTCCCGGTTAAGGACACATACCTGGGTTGCAGGCTCGATCCCCAGCCACAGTTGGGGTGTGTGTTGGGAGGCAACCGGTTGATATGTCTCTCTCACATCAATGTTTCCTTCCTTCTTTCCCTCCCTCCTTCCCTCCCTCCCCTCCCTCCCTTACAATCTCTTTCTAAAGACCAATGGAAAGAATACCCTCAGGTGAGGATTACAAAAAAATGAGAAAAGAAAACAAACAAAACAGAAATGATTCCTTCCTAGAGTCTCTAGAACAGGGGTTCTAAACCTGTGGGTTGCGACCCCTTTGGCGGTCGAACGACCCTCTCACAGGGGTCGCCTAAGACCATCTGAAAACACATATATAATTACATATTGTTTTTGTGATTAATCACTATGCTTTAATTATGTTCAATTTGTAACAATGAAAATACATCCTGCATATCAGATATTTACATTACGATTCATAACAGTAGCAAAATTACAGTTATGAAGTAGCAATGAAAATAATTTTATGGTTGGGGGTCACCACAACATGAGGAACTGTATTGAAGGGTCGTGGCATTAGGAAGGTTGAGAACCACTGCCCTAGAAGAAACACAGCCCTGCCCACACCTTGATTTTAGCCCATAATGCTTATTTTGGACTTCTAATACCCAGAACTATAAGATAATAAATTCGTGCTGTTGTAAGCTACTATTGAGGCATACCTCATTTCATTGCACTTTGCTTTACTGCTTTTCACAGATGTGATTTTTACCAATTGAAGGCAGACCCTTCATAAGAAAAAATCTGTGACTCCCTTTATTGTGAAACTCACTTGACTGTGGTGGTCTGGAACCAAATCCGCAATATCTCCCAGGTATGCCTGCACCTGTGGTAATCGGTTACATCAGCAATAGGAAACTACCACACAGCCCCACCTGCCTTCAGTTAATAATCCCAGCTGTAGCTAAATATCTCATGCATGACCATGAAATCCCAAACAATGCTGTTGTGTGTTTGGAGTATAAGGTCCATGAGGGCAGTTCCTGGGGCCTGCACTGTAGGGTACACTCAAAAATATTGGATGAGTTCATCAGTGAAGGACTTCAGGCCTTTACACGTGGTTTCCCTTAGTCTTTAATGCCTTTCTTTTACTCATGCTTAATTATCAAATAGGCAGGAATACCTTGGAGATATTGCGGGTCCAGTTCCAGACCACCGCAATAAAGTAAGGATCGCAATAAAGCAAGCATTGCAATAAAGCAAGTTGTAACCTTCCATTTGTAACAAAATGCAATACCTATAAAATGCAATAAAGCAAGGCAGCACAACAAAATGAGGTTTGCTTGTATTAGCGCTGTTCCCAGCTTCCTCTCCTGGAACTGGTCAGTCTTTTGATTGTGCTTCTCTAGCACCATTCATCTCTTTACCTCATAATTATCTGTGTGCATGTCTGACTACAAGTTTGTAAGGACAAACACCATTTCCTTCCTCTGAGTGCTCAGCTCATCCACCACAAAGCACAGTACAATGAGCGTCTGATGAATGAATGCATCCCATATACCCCAAATCACAGATGGTGAGAACAGGGGTTGCCCAGTCCTGCAGTCTCCCTTCTGCGTCCCCTCAGCAAGTTACATAAACTTCTCTAGGCTCAATTGCCCCACCTATAGGCTGGAGATATAACAGTATATACAGGGAGTTGTTTGAAGAATCACATGAGAAAATGCTAAGAAGGTACATAGCACAAGTGAGTTTAGAGTAAATGTTAGTTGTCATCAGGCTTCTTGTCATTAGCAGGAGATATTAAAGAATGCATGGTGAGCTTAGGCAATGATGCACCAAATGGGAAGAGAACCAACTGTGTCAACTGAGGTCATCAGATTGTCCTGAGGTGTCTGTGCTCCTGTGGATATAGGGCTGATTTGGCTTGTGGGCATCAAGCAAGCCACAGCACGTGAGTCTCAGCACCCCACATCCCAAAGCTTCAGGGAAGTGCAACATCACGACATTCATGCTCTCGCCCAGTTTAAAAAACGGTTTCAAATATTTTGACTCTGAAACACTTCTCTTCTTCCACGTTCAGCTGGGCATGATTTTTACATGATCAATTCAGCCAATAAATAAATGTAAAGATAGTGACCAGTTGAAAATTAATGAACTAATAAAATCTGACATTACCAGGAAGATAATTAAACCTCAAAGATTTGTAGGTATTTCTGACCAATTATTTACCCAGACTCTTTATCTTTTTACTAGAGCCTGGCCTGCAGTATTGGGCCAAAACCGGCTCTCCAACATCCCCCGAGGGGTCCCAGATTGCGAGAGGTCACGGGCCAGGCCGAGGGACCCCACTGGTGCATGATGGGGGCTGGGGAGGGACGCAGGAGGTTGGCCAGCTGGAGAGGGACTGCGGGAGGGCTCCAGGGTGTGACTGGCATGTCTCACTTAGTCCAATCAGCCAGATCCCAGCAGCAAACTCACCTATTGGAGCGTCTGCCCCCTGGTGGTCAGTGCATGTCATAGTAAGCAGTTGAGTGGCCTTATCATTAGCATATTATGCTTTGATTGGTTGAACAGCTAACCGGATGGCTGGACATTTAGCATATTAGGCTTTTATTATATAGGATAAAGGTTAAGAGAATGAGACCTGGATCCAGACGCCTGGTTGGACTCCACAGTTACTGATACTTAAATTCTCTGTGCCACAATTTCCTCATCTGTAAAATGGGGATAGCAATAGCACTGACCTCTTTAGTAAGTATTGCATGAGATAATAAGTACAAAGCACATAGGAAAATGCCTAATATGTTAGCTATTACTACTATCAATTATATTTTGAAACAACACAACTTGTACTATCTTATGGGCCATCTACTTTGGATTTAAGAGAATAGAAAAGTTTTATAAGAATCACAAGCATTTGGGAATATTTATTTACTAAAGAAAAAAGATGGCTTTTTGAGGATCAATACCCTTAATCAAGGGTTTAACATTTTTTAGATATGTAAAGTGGTTGAACTGAATGAAACCAATCTGATGAGAAATGTTAATGAACTAGGAAATGTTAGAGGAGACATCAATTAAATTTAAAGACCAAAATGAAGTTTTCAAAGACAGAAACAGATGGAGAACATGAAAGAAATGAAGAAAGTCAGGAAGCAGGAAAATGAAAACAACACGGGACTAATTAAACATAAATATTGGAAACAGTTAATGAACGGAAATAAGGTGGTGGACACAGACACCATTCTCAGGCCCAGCAAGCTCCTGATGGCAGCTGAGACAGCGTTACCTCCACTTTTAAAGGAAGGTGTTTGCAAGCCATTTAATGTTTCAGTGACCACCCAGTCACAGAAACAGTCTCTAAGGATGCTACTTACAGAGCCATACACTGTTCCCTTGCATAAAGGCTCATTGGCATACTAGTAGTCTATAAAAGATGGAGAAGAGTAAGATAGTGTTTTCAATGAAATATAAAGAACTTACACTGACCTCTTTCATTTAAGATGGACTAGATCGGCATGTTACACCTGTAACATGTATTACCCCACAACATTCCCAGACATGCGTGGGGAGCTCCAGGCATATCAGCGAATCAAGCTGGGGAATCCTGCACTGAATTTCTAATGACATGGAGGCTTCATCCCTTTCTTCCTCCTCTGATGTTAGCTGTTCAGGGATGATACAGATGTCCTAGCCAACCTGATGAACACTGGAGCTGCCAAAAGATCAGTGTGATCAAAACTCAAACTCTGACCACAGACCCTAAGACTGCTCAGCTGAAGGCCAGGAGCTTCAAGCATTTCTTCCCTTGGGTAATAACTAAACTAAACTAAACTAAACTAAACTAAACTAAACTAAACTAAACTAAAAGTGGAGGGTGCTAACCTCCTTGTGGTCAAGTCTCATTAAAAGAATCAACAAGGTTGCAGCCAGCACCCAGAGAAGACCATCCTTGATATGGCCCCATGGTCCTCCTTGCTGCCACCACCAAGTGCTCTCGGATGCTGCCTCCTCTCCACCCACTCAGCGCAGATGCCGAGCTGGGCCCCAGAATCTCTTTCATGCCTCAAAGTTTTATGCTGTCCTTGAATCCTTTCCTCCAGCTTTTCTTTCCACATCAGTCTTTCCTAAATGCAACTAGAACAATGCCTGGAACACAGGGATGGCTGCTTTCTGCAAAGCCATTCTTCATGCTTTTAGCAAAAGCCAATGGTTCCTTCCTCTATGGAGAGAATATGATGGTTTTACCTTGTTTTCATATTTATTTCCTTCTTCCTTGGATCACAGTTATTGACATTCTTGTCTCCCCCACTCTATTAGAGAGTGTTTGAGGGCAGAGAGAGTATCTGATTACTTACCTCACTGTCCATCACTGTCTAGCATGGTGGTCTGCAAAAAAAAAGACACCAACAAGTGTAGGGTGGATGGAGTACTGCTCTAGCCACTTTTTCTGTCATTTCTGTTTTCTCTCGTCCTTCTCAAATGGCCCCTCACTAATCAGTACTTGGTACTATAGAGACAACCTAGGGAGATTTCTTTTTTGCCACATGAACTTTCCTTTCAACCAAACTTGAAAAACTGTGAGTTTTATATCTCATTTTCCAACGACTTGCTTTCTACAGAACTAGCTGTTCAGCACAATTGCCTGGGAAGCTTTGTAAAATAGATACATGAAGATTTCTCCTTCTCACAGACCTACTACAGCATCATTTTGAGGATGCAGCCTGGGAATCTGCCCAGCTTGGACACTGGCCCTCTGAGTGACATTTGAGAAACACCTTTATAATACGTACGTGTTCACGGGTAATAACGGGTGACTCCCATAGACTGTCTGTTTTTTTAGCAGAAACTTTTGCTGTTTACTCCAGTGCAGTGCTTCTCTAACGTGCATATGAATCACCCGGGATCTTATTAAAATGCAGACTTTGATTCAGTACGTCTGGGGTGGGGTCCAAGCGTGCGCATCTCTAACAAGCCTCCGGGCTATTGGTGCATAGACCACACTCTGAATAGCAAGGCCACACCTTTAAGCTGTTTTGTTAGTTTGTTTATTAGGAGGCTATTTTAAAACAAAGTCTTCCAAGGCCTCTTATCATAGACACAAGCAATATCGTATTAGCTTGATTATATACATTCAAATTTGTAACATTTCTAATTGTGAAGTCAGTTAAGTCAAAATATCAGTGAGGTTATTTTGATAAATGCAAGATTTGAAGTCATAGGTTATGTTAAGACAAAATGAATATTAGCATTAGTACTTATTTTCGCACATCTGGATGAAAGTCCTGATTCATAGAGACAAAACAGAATAACCATTTACAGCTCCTAACAGCTTGCCTTACAATCTTAGGTTAGGTGTCAATGAAACAGAAATGACAGGCAAAGCTTTTTTTTTCTAATATTTGTGTAAATGCCAGGGCAAGTTAAGGCACTAATTGTCTCCAGGATATTCTAATCAAGAAGACATTTAAGGGCATATTTTCATTATAGTGTTCAGTGGGTAAAAATGTATATAAAACCAAATTCAAAGCAACTGTCTGTTGAACTCCTGAGCCTCCGCTGCAATTTGGATGAAGGTATTTTAAAACCCACACCTGGATCCTACCAAGTAGAGTTTGTAGGCTTTTCCAGCAATGGGTTATGGCCTATGCAGAGGATAACTGTGAAAACAGGGAAGGGCTAAGGATAGCATCACTTATGGGCCCTGCAATGACAACATGAGCGTAGCACCTTTGTCCAATTCTCTACAGCAGGCCGAGCCCACAGGCTTGGCTTCCAGGAAGTTTCAGGATTAGGATTTTCCCCGCTCTCTTACTAAAGTTCATCCCCCAAAAGTACATTTTTCAGAGTAAGCCACTAGCATGCCCAGCACTATACATCACCATGCAGAGCAGAGAAGGCCTGTGTGTGTGTGAGGCGGAGATATTAAAAGCATCCAGGTAACAATTTTTTATGTTCAACGGATGGTTCTGTCTCAATATTAAAGAGCCTGGTAGCTTTTAATGATGAAAAAATTATGCAAACATTAAAAAACGATTTTATATAATTATTTGGAGTTTGCTTTCATTTTACAAACAACAATTTAAAATAAATCCATTAATGCTGTCTGTGGGGATTTCTTGCAAGTGAAAGGAAATACATCATGCAGTAGAGTTGGGTCGGTTTAATGCTAGAAATAAAGCTCTCCTACCAGCAGTGCATTATGAAAGGAAATTAAGAAACTTAAGTGATTATTTCTGTGGCTGGAACTGAGTCTTTAGTAGGGTAGGTTCTTTAGTGGAAAGGTATTAGAGTCACCTATTCATTTAACCAGCGTTCATCAAGACAAGAGAATAACTCTGCTCCCTTCCCAATAGCCAACAGCACTACTAAGATTCGTCCTGCCAAGCCCTGTTGATGACATTAGAAAACTTTCTTTAAGGCCGAAATTTACCCTCAAGGCATAAAGAGTCCACAGACAGTTGATCATTTGTTTCAAGATGATGTTGCCTTCATCACTTCTGAAGAAATTGAGGAGAAAGACAATATTCTCAGGCTGAACACCCAGCAGAAACCAAGCGCCACCTGGTGGTAGGAGGGGGCATCACAGCACTGCTGTCATCACCCTCTACCCTATTCTCTCAAGTCAATCCTCCCTCATCCATAACCACCACCTCTTTTTTCTGCTCCAAGTAAAATCTAATTAAATAAATAAACCAGAACTAAAGTAAGAATTAATCTTCTCACAGAATGGTTCATTGAGGTGATTTTGCAGAAGGTAACGATTTTTTATGTTAAAATTTTTTTATTGTTACCCTCTGCAGAGGGGAGCAGTAACACTAATTTTGCAAGTCGGCCATACTGGGTGAAGGTAATGCCCCAAACTTTATTTAGCTGTCGGCTTAGAAAACTGAGAACGATCTTTGTGCCCTCGCTCAATTAATAAAGCTCGCTACATCAGGATTTGAGGTGAACCCACAGCCCCAGATGCACTGTGTTGCCTCCCATTTTGCAGTCACTAGAGTGTCTCTCTCAGGTCCCTGAACAAGTATGGAGTATTACTTGGTGCTTTGGTCATAATACCATTCACTAATACTCCAATATCATTGTCATCCCTATAAAGATATCATGATAGAAGCTTCCAGTGAAAGTTAGTGATTTTCCTTACTGCTCTCATCATAATAACTCAATACCCACACCCAGGGTCACATCCATGGGCACACCTATGGCCTATGTACAGCACACTGCAGAACAGAACACAGGTCCCTGTATACTCCAAGGGTGGAGCGGAGGAGGCACCAACATGAAGAAAACCACGCTCCAGCTTTGAACACTGATACCGTGTCTTTCCCAGATATCTTCAGAACTCCTGTTTTTATCTACTCCTGATTATATCTGCCCACTAATCATTGGCTTTCCTTTTGTCTTTTTCAGTTTTTTTAAAAAATATGTTTTTACCAATTTGAGAGAGAAAGGAGGAGGACACAGAGAGAGAGAGATATTAATCTGAGAGAGAAACATTGATCAGTTGCCTTTTGTACACAACCCTACCAGGGATTGAACCTGCAACCTGCAACCTGGGTATGTGCCTTGACTGGGAATCAAACCAGCAACGCTTTGGTGCAAGGGATGATGCTCAGCCAACTGAGCCACACTAACCAGGCATTATCTTCAGCTTTTTAATATCTTGATTATAAATTAAATTTAATAATGTACTCATTTTTCTATGGCCTTGAATACTTAAGAGCTTTGAATTCCTACTTTGGCTTTGGTATCTAGTGAGCAAAACACCTTCTGAACCCCAATTCAGGTAAGACTACAGACCATTTTGGAGGGGCCCATTCACTCCTGACCTTCTCCGGCTTGCCTGACATTCTGGGTCTTCCACGTATCAGCATTCCTCCCCACTTTTCCATGTGGAAAAGGAAAACTGGACAAATCAACCCTACTGCTAGGTCAATGATGTTTACAAGAACTGGAAAAAGCTACACAATCTCTCAGTCTGGGTTTTTCAAACCATAAATGGGTAAAAAAAGCACTCAGTCATAACTTGATGTAAGAAGGGTCACATATACTTGATATTGTCACCTTTGCTGGCTGACAGGCACGAGGGTCCCATTTCTCTGCTGGTTTCCTTGGCTGACACTATTTACAAAAAAATCAGTCACAGCCAATTTAGAAAACGTTAGCCTTTAGCTCAGCCAACCTAAAAATATGGCATCTGGTACTCGATGATGACATAGGTGTTGTGGGAAGTGTGACCACCTGGATAACGCCGAAGTCCAGAGCTGCCCAGGAAGCTCCAACCATTGGCCTGTTGCCACATAGTGTCGGCCACCATGAAGCTCCGTGGGCTGGGGCTCTCAGTGGTGGGTGAGTACGGTGGTTGTAATGAGCTGGCCATGCACCCTCCAAATGATCAGATGAGCATGCATTTTCCATGCTTAGAGACCACACTTGTGAACACAAAGCATTCCAGGTCCCACATAATCAGTCTAGCTACAACTAAGTTCATTTTCCCAGGCTTCATTGCCATTGCTGCATTTCACACATTCTACGATGCAGTCACACGGAGGACCTCCTTGGTATGTGATGCTTCCCCACCTTTCCAGCTCTGCTTGTATAATTCCCTCTCCCTAGAAAGGCTTCCCAAGCTGCTGAAATACGGCTCATTTTATTCAGGCTCAGGTCAAATGAAACATCCTCCTCTATGTTGTAGGTTAGAGGTGACCTCTCCTCCTTCCGAACTCTGCCTTGCATTAAAGGATAACAATATAAATCCATGTCCCATCTTAACTGCTAGACTGTAGCCTCTTTAAAGGGATACAGAACACAGACAACATCGACTCCGGAGCACATTTTCAGGGCTTATTATGTACCAAGCCGGATGCCAGGCAGGGTGCAATCATCACCCCATTTATTACCTATTATTCCTATTTTGTAGATGAAAAATTGGAGGCTTAGAAAGGCTAGGTGATTTGGCCAAGGCCCCATAAATAACTGGGAGTTGAATTCTGAACTACAAGACCAACAGTAAGAATTAATGAAATATTAGCTGTTTTATAGAATATAGTAGACCTAGACCCAGAAACAAGAGGAAAACAACCCAAACTTCTAATTTATGAGAGAAGTACTCTCTGAGGAAAGATCTTATTTTCTCTCAAAAGGAACGTGAGGCCTGCTTAGCTGAACAAACTCCCAGACAATAAATTATTTTTCTCTTATTAAAAAAAGAATGTACAAAGACTAAAGCAGTCTTCTCCCAAAGGTGTTTTGTTTGTTTTTGCCATCGATGAAGTCAACATCTTCACAATAATGAACTTTGACTTGATAATGTCACTTCAATTTATCCATGATTTCTGCATGTCTAATGAAATAAAGGGAAAAAGACATCTCCGTGTGTTCTTATATTCTCACTTCAGTATCACTTGCACGATCACCACTGATTTGTATTAGTTTTTCTTATTTGGGGCAAAGGGTTGCTTATTTTTATTACTGTTAAATATGGGGGCACTTTTGGGCACACAGCATGTGCTCAATCAATTCACACTGTCTTATTTTCAACCGAATTCCTATGAACAGTCAGCAAGGTAGGCAGAGCATGACTGAGGTGGAGATATGAATGAAAGGGATGAATTTTTTCCCCCCAAACTCATCTTGTTTTCTTCAACCTTAAAAATGGAACCTTAATGTTACAACATGATTGAAAGTCAGGGATCAGACCTACGTAATGGATCAAATTTCATGTGAAATCTGCTCTGTAATAACATTTCATATTCTTAATAACACCCTCGTCTAAATATTGATAGTGAGTTGCCACTTGGGAGACCAGAGGATGATAAAAAATATATTAAGAATATTAGCCTTCTTCCCTTAAGGTTCAATAATTGGTAAAATAACAGCATTACTTTCTTAGGTGATTCTGAATTGATCTTCCATGAAGGTGCAAAAGATCACAAATTTCATGAAATGTGCCTCCGGGTGTTTGTATCCAGTAAGTGCCAAATAATTAAAACTTTAAAAGTTCTATGTGCATGGATTTGGCAACTCTAAAGTTTAATAATATTTAACCCTAAAGAGTGACTCAGAGTCTGAACAGTGGCCTTATCTATGCTGATTATACGCACAAACTAGATCAGGTTGGGGCAGGCAGTGGGGAGGGCTTGAGTGGCACCTGAACTACAGCAAAACAGCCTGAGCATTTCAGAAGTTACTTCCCCAAGAAACAGAAATTTTACTGTGTCTTCACAAACCTGACTTTGACTCCTTGTGGGCAGGTATGGACACATCTATACATGCTCTGTTTCTGAAATGATTCTATTTCTGAAATGGGGAAGTATATGATTTAGTAAAAATCCTAGATACAACTTCCACACAACACAAAACTGAACATTATACACATACACACACACACCCTTTTTAAAAAATTCTCACCTGAGAACATGCCTTTCCCCCTCATTGATTTTAGAGAGAGAGGAAGGGAGAGGGAGAATAGAGAGAACACTGAATGTGAGAAAGAAATACTGATTGGTTGCCTCCAGTATGCACCCAGACCGGAGATCGAATCCACAACCTAGATATGTGCCCTGACTGGGAATCAAATCTGAGACCTTTTGGTGTACAGAACAATGCTCCAACCAACTAAGCAAACAGACCAAGGCCCACACACACACATCTTCCCTGATACCTTTTGTATTGTTTACTCCAGATTATAGCTAATTATTTTTAATTAAAATTTAACGTCATTAACAGCTTTAATTTATATGTAATTTAAATATTTAATTTCTTTGCTTTCTGTTCTTAGAATATATCCTAAATATCCAACAGTGACTACTATTTATCTTAGATTATAAATCTTGATAGAAAGGTGCCATTTGTATAATAATGTATTAACCTACCCTAAAGTATACCATTATATATGGTTAACATTCAACAAGTTACTTTAATAATAGTGCATAATATTGTCATTGATATTTAGCAATGATAATGTTGTGGGGGGTAGAGTTATCTCTGCAAGCTACAGTAGTTACACACACATACGTATATACTCATATGTACACATACACACACATATACATATATAAAGAAATAAAATATTCCTTTCCTTTTCACACTCCCCTCATTTTAATGGGAAAACCACTGTGTTAAATGTGTATTGGGCCAGTACTTTACAATCATCAGTAATTTTTTATAACAGTGGTTCTCATTTTGTACTTATTTATTTTTTTTACAGAATACCCTGGGAAGCTTGGAAATTAACACTCTCCCCAAGAAAAATAGTTTGCCTGAGTAGGCTCGGCTAGGAGCCGGGGTGGGAGGATGGGGAGTGGGGTGAGGAGGAGGGGATGGACCTTCAGTGGCAAGCAAGCCATGTAAGAAACAAGGAGGCACCTCAGTGAGTTGTTCATGTGGTACTGAACAACCTACCACATTCAGTTTTAAAAACCAGAGAGGGAGCTAACTGCACATTGAGGGAGGTTTCTCTTATAATATCCCATTACTGCCTAGGAAGGAGCGTAATCATTACATGTATTGATTGTAATAATTACAATCTTGAACTTTGAGGGAAAGGTTTGGCAAGACAATTCCAGGAGGACTCATTCATATGATAAATCAAATGAAAGTCCCCCACTCCCATCATGCAGTATACACTCTAGCCACGGTCAAAGGACAAGGAGGCATCATATGTCGAAGAGTGGCACCTACTGGTCCATCCTATCCTATATAATAAAAGGCAAACAGACTGAACAAAGGTGTTTGGTGGAACGACCAGTCGCTATGTCGCGCACTGACCACCAGGATGCAGACGCTCAGTGCAGGAGCTGCCCCTGGTGGTCAGTGCGCTCCCACAGGGGGAGTGCTGCTCAGCCAGAAGCCAGGCTCATAGCTGGTGAGTGCAGCGGCGGTGGTGGGAGCCTCTTCTACCTCTGCAGCAGCTCTAAGGATGTACGATTGACAGCTTAGGCCTGCTTCCTGTGGAAAGCTGGACATCCCCCGAGGGCTCCCAGACTGTGAGAGAGCACAGGCCAGGCTGAGGGACCTCCCTCCAGTGCATAAATTCTGTGCACCAGGCCTCTAGTTTTAGATACAACAGCCTAGCTGTACTAGGCACTAAAGGCCCCAAACCTCTCCAACCACTCCAAAAACCACAGCACTACAAAAAAATAACAAAACATCGGGCAAGCAATGAAAGTATGAATGTGGTTACTTTTCTGCTGATTTTAAAACTAGTGAAGCTCGAAGTCCCTCAGGAAATTCAATTGAAAAGGTATTAACAACACTGCTGTCATTTGAAAAATAAACTGACTGTAACAGTCTAGGATATTTTATTTTTCTTCACAAAGAACCTACTGGAATTTGAATATTACTTTGCTTATCATTGACAACTCATCTAGAACGGTAGAAGGAAATTGAACTGTTAACAAAAGAAATGTCTTTGTGCAATAGACTTACCAAATTAGAAAAGAATAAATATAAAAACTCAAAGCTGCAGAGATTCATTTAATTTGGCTACTTCCTTGGAAAGCACTCTGAATGATGGGAATAGGAAGAAAAAAAAAAGATCGATTCTTATTTAGAGGAACTGACAGCAATTGAAATTGAAATGTTCATATGAAAGAGAAAACCATTAAAAACTGTAGGTGATTTGACAATTCCACTTTTCCCCCGCAGTTTACGGTGTTATTTTAGGCAACCTAATATGCAGTGTCTAGCAGGTCAATTGACAAATTTAGAAATCTCTTGATGTTAAAAAAAAAAAAGTGCTTAAATAGAGGTTTTCCAGATTGCAAAATCTGGATACACTGGGTAATGCAAACCTCAGAACAGTGTTTGCCGAACCTCTGCTGGCCCTCGCAGCCCCACAGCTTCAGTTACAGATGAGCTTTTCTTTTTTCTTTTTTAAAATATATTTTTTATTGATTTCAGACAGGAAGAGAGAGGGAGAGAGAGTTAGAAACATCAATGATTAGAGAGATTCATTGATCAACTACCTCCTGCATACCCCCTACTTAAGATCAAGCTCACAACCCAAGCATGTGCCATCACCGGGAATCGAACTGTGACCTCTTGGTTCATAGGTCAATGTTCAACCACTGAGCCATGCAGATCAGGCAAAGAGGAGTTTTTCTTAAAACCCTGCATTCAAGCTTCTATAGAAAGCTCTAACGACAATGTAAAATATTTTTCGACATAATACAACTCAAAACCCACAGCAAAATGAAGTTTGCATGAACCTTACAATGCCGTGTAGATCAGTGAGTAGGAAACTGAACAGACATGTTTCAGTTGTAGTGAAATCATTTTTCATTGTGTGACTTTAAAAGTATCCATTTGGTGTGGAATAGCACATACAGGGCCACAGCCACATTCGTACTGAACAAAGCACTGGCCTTTGGCAAACACTTGTTGGTACTCTTTGGACAGACGGACTGACAGATCAAAGGTGGCCTTTCTGTTCCTCTATGAAATCTGAGCTTGCAATAATCAATAGCAAGTTAAGAAAGTAAATGAGTAAGTAAGTCAGTGGTGGGACCTTCCTAAGAGAGAAGGCTGGAGACTGGAGTGGACAGTTTTTACTTTCCACCTGTGCCCCCACTCCTTCAGCTGGGCGAAGGATTACACCTCTAACAGCCCCAGGTCCACATTTCAAGTGGGCAAGTGCCGGAAGCCGGTCCATCCTTGCTGCTTGACACAGTCGCTGCAGGAAAGAAACATTTGCACAGCATATGTTTCAAGGGACCTGGCGTATATAGCATACTGTTCTTAATATGTTTGCTCACCTTCTTGGCACTATGTGTTTTAACCAAGGTCTCTGAGAAAGGTTGTTTCCCCAGGTAGGGATTTTCCCCTGAAGTTAGGGAGGGAATAAAACCTCTTAACTAGTGCCAGGCGGGTAATTAATCACTTTAACTACGAACAATCATGCTTAAGCTACATAATCTTTACTCCCTGGAATGGAGATAAGAAACGCCCTAACCTTTGTAATAGAGATTGATAGGATTGAATCAACTGGTATAAATACAGATGTAATAAGACAGCAAGACAGAACTTAGAATACGGAACCAAGAGAGACGGAACCTAGGCACAGAACCTACACAGAACGTTCTCTAGAGACAGAAGAACTTCGCTGGAGAGAACATGGCAAAAGATACTGAACAGAAACTGGCCTCAGAACCTAGAGACAGAACCTAGCGAGAGAACATGGCAAAAGATCCTGGACTGAACCTGACTACAGAAATTGACAAAAGAACCTGACTAGAACCTGGTGACTGAACCTGGCTGGAGAACCTGGACAGAACCTGGCTGGAGAACCTAGCAAGACAACATGGACACAGAACTTGGCTGGAGATCCTGGCTGGAGATCCTAGCTAGGCTGCTGATGAACTGAATACTGTCTCCATGTCATTCCTTCTTTGCCGACTCCGTCTACACCTTTGGGGACCCCTGGACCCGCTGGGGCTGGACCCCGGCAGGCAAGTGGATGCAGTCAGGGTGGTTCCCTAACGCTGAAGACAGGCAGGAACTTCCAGGAAGGCGACATTTGTCTACTGGGCTTGAGGCTGGGGTTACCACATGCAGAGACCTAGCTGGAGAGAAAGCAAAGACAGACAAAACAGACCTAAAAATGGGATTCGGGACACGGGGTGAGCCCTAGATCCTCCATGCCCGAGATATGACTGGCTTTTTCAGTGTTGTGAGCCAAAAAGATGTCCACCCCATGATTTGATGGACTGGTGGCATGAACTAGGTTAAGCTCAGGTCCCCTTGGTGCAAAAGGGCAGCGTAGTTTTTAAGAGCCCTGAAGTGTCTGCTCCTCCTTTGTTGGACTATAAATGTTCTGGTTCTAATTTTCTTTTCCTGTTGACCTATTTTTTTTCTTCTTTAGATCTAGTCCGTGACACTTTGCTATTGTTGACATTTTTCTTTGTCAAAGACAAACTATTGACGTTTTAACAGGATTTGTGCAGAGGCTATATTTCCACGGGTTTCATCTTTCAAGAACATATAGGACCTTCTTTTTAGGTTGATGCTAATTTTCCTTATATGGGTGGGTCTCCCTTCTGACAAATAATCACTGTGGAAGAAACCATTTTAATTTCTGAGTGGTTCCTCTCTCAGAGGGGGTACTAGATATACCAGTCTTTTGTGGGGAAAAAAAAAAGGAGCTGGGAAGGCAAGGGCAAGATTACCTAAAGTGATTCCAAACAAATATACACCAAAACCAAAACCTGTCTATGTCAGGTGCACAGACAGACCCACTCCATGGTGGGGACATCAGTGCAATGGGCGGGGGACAGTTGGCTCCACCAAACGGCATGGAATGTGTTACTACAGGAATGGGAGAACGATGATGGACAGACGAACCAATGCAAGTCCCTTTCAATGGGTAACACAGAAAAAGCATCATCCCCAAGGCAAGAATGCAGTGTCGAGAAGCAGCAAAGTAGAGGGCACTTCCCCATGAAACTCCACTTCCTGTTAGCTATGGGACCAATATTGGTACCTTGATAAATCAGAAAATCGCCTCTTTGATCCGATCCCTTCCTCCAATCTTCCCCACGTGTCCCTGTGCCTAAGCGGTATCAGAAGGACAAAGGTGTTACCTAGAGCTGTATTTCAAGCATTTAGCACAGGACTTGCCTGCCATTTTCTAAGTTATCAGGAAACTTTTGTGGTGTTAAACTGGGGGTGAAGGGCAAGCACTCAGTAACATGGGAGCCTCGGTCACCTCTCCCAGCCCTCACTGCATTACACATGTAGAACATTCCACTACACCACCACCCTGCAGGCACCTCTGACCTCTTGAAGAAAGGCTTAAGGAAGTGTGTTTACAGCATCATTAAGTACCACCGCACCTTCATCCGGCTGCACAGCTGGGATGCATGCTACTGGAATGCACAGCTGAGTCTTTTTTTATCTCAGTATCCCCCATATTAGACACAAAGGTCTGATACACAGCATTTGGAAAGAAAAGCAGGAACTCTTCAAGAAGGGGAACGTGGAAACCGAGGGCTCAAGATGGCAGCTTCGTACAACAGAGCCATGCCGGAAGCCGGTCCATCCTTGCTGCTTGACACAGTCGCTGCAGGAAAGAAACATCTGCACAACATATGTTTCAAGGGACCCGGCATATATAGCATACTGTTCTTAATATGTTTGCTCCCCTTAGTGCTATGTGTTTTAACCAAGGTTACCTCTCTGAGAAAGGTTGTTTCCCCAGGTAGGGACTTTTCCCTGAAGTTAGGGAGGGGATAAAACCCCTTAACGAAATGCCAGGCGGGTAGTTAATCACTTTAACTATAAACAATCACCCTTAAGCTACATAATCTTTACTCCCTGGAATGGAGATAAAAAATGCCCTAACCTTAACCTTTGGAATAGATGACAGGATTAAAATCAACTGGTATAAATACAGATGTAACAAGACAATAAAAGAGAGACCTTGGCTGGAGATCCTGGCTAAAGATCCTGGCTAGGCTGCTGATCAACTGAACGCTGTCCCCATGTCATTCCTTCTTCGCCAACTCCGTCCACACCTTTGGGGACCCCTGGACCTGCTGGGGTTGGACCCCAACAGAGCCAGCTTTATGAGGCAGGAGACTTATGAACTCAGAGGGGACAATAATCCACAGTAGTTGGGAGTGTGGCCCAGGCTGGTTTATACTAACAAAGTAACCCATCACATGGGTATAAGAGAAACCCAATTGCAGGGTGTCACTGGGCTGTCTCCTCCTCAATTAGACTCTCAGTGAGTAAACACCTTCCCAGGGTCCTGCTCCCTGAGCTTTAGGAGATTTCTGGTTCTCTATACACCCCTACATTCATCTTCCCACCCCTGAAAAACTCGGGATTCCTCCAACAGCACTCTACACATAACATGGGCTACCATTTACTGAGCACATACACTATGCCAGGCATTCTGCCAGGCACCTCACATCTTTAGTCATATTAATCATTAACAAGGACGAGTCTAAATGACTACAGCTTAGGAGTGAGCCTGGGATGTCAGACTTGTAAAGCAAATATGGCTGACATTCTTGCACTCTTTCCTCTGGGTAAAAATCGACAAGTCCTCTGGAGCTATTTTCCCAATCAATGGAGTTATGTCCATTCTAAAGTCCATGGAGCACAGTTTTATGCTTTTTGATGATGTGTAGATGTGTACAGGTTTCGTGGCTGCACCTTTGCTTTCAAGCACCATACAATAGTTGATACTTGTATCTGTGAGTTGAGGGATGCGGATGTACATCAGGTTTGCATGCCTTATAATGATAAGTTCTACCTAAAGATGACCTGCTTTATGGCATGAGCTTAACGAACATGCAGCAATTTGAAAAAGGAATAAGGTCCACAGATGGTCTACCACGCTGTACATTTAAAATGGGGACTTCGTTCGTCCCAGGTAAAAAAAAAGTGATTGAGTATCTAGTCTGTGTATTCTAGATAATTTGACCAAGAAAAAAAAAAGAGCCACAGCAACATCACTTGTGCTCCAGTTATCAGAGTGCATTCAAGTTCAGAGCACTGCACAACATGTAATAATTATGTTGGTGCTTCTATGAGTTATAATTGCCTCTTGTATGATTACTGATAATTTCAGGTAATTGTCAGCAATATGAAAGAGCTTTTTGTGGTCCCACACTGGATATTACTCTGGGGAAGGCCTTGCAGAGCTGGGAGCGGAGCTGAGGAAGGGAGGGTGAGCTTCCCAGTATGATTTGGTTGGTTCATTCTCTAAAACAGTGGTTCTCAACCTTCCTAATGCCGCGACCCTTTAATACAGTTCCTCATGTTGTGGTGAGCCCCAATTTCATTGTTACAAATTGAACATAATTAAAGCATAGTGATTAATCACAAAAACAATATGTAATTATATATGTGTTTTCCGTTGGTCTTAGGCGACCCCTGTGAAAGGGTCGTTTGACCCCCAAAGGGGTCGTGATCCACAGGTTGAGAACCGCTGCTCTAAAATAAACACCAGGCTAGACTCTGAAGATTTAGTTACCGCGTATGACATAGACAGCACCAGCTTTTTCAAGGAAGAGAAAAATTCTCCCATCTTCACATCCCCGACTTTTCAGAAAATGTAGTCCATCGAAACCGTGTGGAAGCCTAACCTGAATGTTTTTTACATCTGAGACATCTGAACTGGCAGGCGTGGCAAGAGATCACACTGAACGGGTGCCAGGGATTTCCAAACACGGCCGTGACTGCTGTCAGGAAAGAAAAAGCGCCTGAACGCAACACGAGCCAATTTTTCTCCCTACTTCGATGGGGGTAGAGGGAGTACAAATCAGATAATTTTAAAATGTAAATGCTCAGTGGACTCTATAGAGTAACCCATTTAAGTCCAGGACACTTAGATGAATTCACTGTTTCTGAAAATATATAACCTGTTTATGAACATATAGGCTCTCCACGGTAAAATGTGAAGTGATAAAGAGCTAGATTCCCAGGAAAAGTAATCAGAAAAGCAGGTGGTGTATGCCTCTCGTCTGAACACTCATCATTAAGATGTTTGAAGATAATCACTTCCATTTTTGCTTTGTCCAAATATCAAAAGATCAGAGTGGCTCAATTTACTGTTTCTTATACAAGCGTTCCCCCCTACTGCCCCCCCTCTCCCCCCCATTGCCCCACTGCTTTAGAAAGGAGAAGACGAAAAAGATAGTAAAACTCTAATCAGCCCGAGAGAAAGGTTAAAGCCATTCTTTTTTATATCCATTCTGGGTAGCGATCCATAAAAAATAATTAGGACAAGGGTAAACCTATTATGTAGCACAGACTCACCATCAGTCTTGTCAATCTGTATTTGCTCAGGCACTAAAGATTTGTTGGGCTCTGTGTATGCGTATAATTAAAATGTACATTAACTGCATATGTATACATTTCCTCTTCCTTCATGTCACCTAGTCCAGGTCTGTGAGAAGGCCTGCCGGCCTCTTTCTTCCCTTTCAGCCTAAACTGGCATCTCTGTGCATGCTAATCTAAAGATTGTAGGGCTTGCCACCTCTCCATTTTATTTGTTGCACTGTCCCATTTTTCACACCTTTCTAACCATCCATCCCGCAGCTGTTATCTCTCCCCAGCACTCCCCGTCCGCTGCATTTCCCTTGATCCTCCCTCTGAGCTAAGCTCCTTTCACACCATGTCTGTTTCCTTCATCCCCCTGCTGAACAGAGGTGGCTGGGCACGGGTCTGTGGCTCTCAGATGCAGGCCATGCGGAGCCTTGGGGGAAGGATTTTGTATTAAAGACCTGTCAGAGCTGGCCTGAAGGAGGGCACATCTGAAATCATTTCTCTTATTGAGAGATAAGTGTTCACTGTCATTTAGTCTTCCGTTCTCGCTCTTACCTTTCACACCACGTCCCTATTTATCCTCCCGCCGCCTGCATATTTGACAATGTTATTGCTGATAGTGTTATAGCACCAGATACGCGCACGTATGGCTGAAGTGACGGATGCGTGACCCTGGGCGCTTCCTGTGCTTAATCCACCCATGTGGGCTCCACCCCAGACTAGCCGCCCCGATGACCTCTATCCAGGTGCTTGTTTTCCTTAAGGGTAATAATAATGCTAAGTGACAAGGTCAAGAATTTATTAGGCTTCTTTCTCCCCAGGTAATTAAATGGCATATCCTTGTCACCACTTCCTTTCCTTGTCCTTCAGCCAGACTCAGAAGTATTGAGCGAAGGCAGAAGGCCCCGCCTTCATTGTGTGGGTGGGGCTGGGTGAGGCTATTTTTGCCTAGTTTTTCAAGCTCACTTTGAATTGCTCATTCTTTTTCTTTTTAAAAAAATATATTTTTTATTCCAGAGAGGAAGGGAGAGGGAGAGAGAGGCAGAAACACCAATGATGAGAGAGAATCATCAATTGGTTGCCTTCTGCACGTCCCACCCAGCCCGCTATCCAGGCATGTGCCCTCACTGGGAATGGAACCGTGACCTCCTGGTTCATAGGTCAATGCTCAACCACTGAGCCACATTGGCTGGGCAGATTGCTCATTCTTAAAGCGACTTACTATACATATTTGTCAAGAGAAAATGCATTGTTCCAAGGAAGTGCTGGTTAACTAACAAGGTCTGTCATTTACATGCTAATCCACATACGACAATTTGCCCCACATTCCCCACATTGTGAGCTCTCAGGGATAAGAATGTGCCCTCCCATAACTCTGCCACGTTTATAATTCACATTATAGAGGTCACTCCTACTAGGTTGAGGGGCGGGGGGAGAGGGGGCAAAAGAAAGTTTTTCAGCAGTCTTTGGGAGACTTAAACACATCCGTTCTAGGTTTAGAGTAACTCAAACACTCATATACCAAACTAAGTTCCAAATGAATGCCCACCCTGAAAGACTGATACAAAGTTCAGTAATAAATTATCATCTTCAGTTAGCAAACATAAGCTTTAATGAAATTTCCATCAAAGAAAAAAACCAAAGAATTATTTAAAGAGACATTTATTTATTAAAGGTAGTTTTATTGATTTTAAAGAGGAAGGGAGAGGGAGATAGAAACATCAATGATGAGAACCACCAATCAGCTGCCTCCTGCACGCCCCACGCTGGGGATTGAGGCTGCAACCTGGGCATGTGTCCTGACCGGGAATTGACTCCTCACCTCCTGGTTCATAGGTCTGAGCCACACTGGCTGGGCTAAAGAGACACTTTTTTAAAGTTGCTATAAACTTTTACTCTATTTGTGACAATTCTAGATTAAGGAGTTTAACATCCAGTTTAAATGTAAACTTTGTCAGCAGGGCTCTTCTGATTTGTTACATTGAGAAACAAATGTATGAATAGACAGGAAATGAATTTGAACAAAATCTGCACAGCTTAATGCAGCAATTTTCAACTGATGTTCCACAGAATTTTTAAAACATGCTATACCTTACCATTTAGTCAGGGGCACTGACCTCTTTTCCCTCAAGATTGTTAAATGCAAAAATGACAACAGCCAACACAATAATAGCCATCAGTGTGGATGAATCAAAATTATACCTTTTTTTTTGTCAGATCGGCAAAAAAGATATTTTGTGGTGTGCCGCAGAATTTTAGTAATTGGTTTATGTGTACTATGAGATGAAAAAGATGGAAAATCGCTGGCTTAATGGAATAAATAGTTTTTTTAATTTTTTTCTTTATTTACATGAATTTTAAAAACCCTAAGATAGTGTGTTGCTCCTGAGGGCATAGGCAAGTAGCCATGAGAAGGTCATCCCGCGATAGATTATTCTGGTGTAAACACATTTTATACATACCCACATGATGGATTTTGTTTAGATCTCTCTACTTAATAAAATACACAATGTTCCTGGATGCTTAGGTCCTTGGAGGTCATTCTGATATTTGAGATTTCTCTGGCTGAAAATGCAATTTTACCGGGCTTTACAAAATGTACTCTTTAGATAGATATCTAACTCATAAAATATATTTTGTACCTGAAAATAGTTGGCCCAGTTGAGCCAAAGGGTGGCACAACACATGTGTGCTGTGATACAGAAAACTTTTAAAATTAGCTCTGGGAACCGCAAACCTTACAGAGTCAGCTGACATAGCACATGGTTCATTGAAGACTGCAAGAAGGGGAGGGTGTGTGTGTGTGTGTGTGTGTGTGTGTGTGTGTGTGTGTGTTTTGGGGGGTGGGGATGCTCCCTCAACCTCCTGTGGAAATGGAAGTTATTATTTGCCTGTGGACAAAAAGATACATGTCTAATGCCAGGTCCAGCCTTTGCAGAGTTCACCAAGTTGAAAGCAGACACCAATGTCAGACACGGAAGCAATGAGGAAGCAGCCAACTGCTGCCACAATGTGGGTTCCACACCTATCTGATGCAAGTTATAAAACACACGTGTCATCACAGACGGCTCCCGGTGCTCAGAGAGCAGAACTCAACTTCTCACAGGGCATATTTTGCCCCCTTTTCATTATTTGGTCCATATACCTGCCTGGCAAAACCCCACTTTAGATACATTCAACTTTGTCTACTCAACTCCTCCAGCTGCCCCACTAAAGAATCAGACTAGAGAATAATACACAAGCCTTGTGACTGGTGTCCCTTGAAATTCAAGGTCAGTAACTTAAGGGGACCTTAGGGCTCCTGGACATCATTGCTACAGGTCCCTAATCTAACCATGTGCCCACTCCCCTCCCGCAGATACTCTCTGGGCTTACTGGAGCAGAAACTCCAATTCTTATTTCTGAGAAAAGAGCCAGTAGGACAGAGCTTCCCTGTGCCAGTCCTGCCATCTTGTCTCTGGGCCATTTGCTCTGCTTTCTGTCTGGTAGCTCAGGATGCTCCTATGTGACACCAAACCGTCCATTTCTACACTAGACCTCACACCCTCGTGCCTACTTCAGGACGTCACACCGGCACACACCACCCCCACCCCCTCTACTGGGTCATTCCAATCCCCATAGCAGTGGATTTTTATATCTTCACTCCAAGTCCCCACATCCTCCTCCAGCTCCCATTCCATTTCTCTTTCCCTCCTTTAGAGTAAAAAGCCTCCAAAGGGTTGCCCTTGCTCTTGGTCTTCAAATCCTCAGGGTTCAGCCTCTCCTGAATTCACTCCTATCAGGCTTCTTCCTCGCCACTCCCCTGAGACAGCTCTTCAGGGTCCCCAGTGACAGACTCTACATTGCCACACCCTCGGGCCCATTCTCAGTCACCCTCACCCATCAGGGACATTGGCTTCTCCCATCCCTTCTGCTAGAAACACTTTGGTTTAGCATCCACCTCCTTTCCTTCCCACCACACGGGTTGCTCCCTCTCTAACTCTTTTCTGCTTCTTTCCAGCCTCCCCAATTTCTCAGTGCCAGATGCCCCACTTCAATCCCTGCATATCTTCCCCAAGGGAACTCACCCAGTCTCGAGGCTTTAAATACCATTTACACACGAATGCCTCCCAAATGTATACCCGCAGCCTGGACTTCTCCCGGAACTTCATCTACCGAGCAGCCTGCTCAACGCCTCCCACTGGGAGCGTCTAACGGAGAATCCCCAATTCCCATTCTCTCACCGCAAACCGATTCTTCCTGTAGTTCTTCGATTCAGTTAATAACTACCATGACCTTCCAATTGCTCCCGCCAAAAACCATGAGTCAATCTTAACTGCTCCTTATCTCTCATGCACACACCTATATGTGATCCATCTTCGAAAGGCTTTGGCTCAATCTTCAAAACACATCACACCTCTGACCCGTCCTTGCCATCGCCGCGGCTCCCACGCTGCCCCACCACTCTCTGCCCCCTGAATGAAGACAATTGCTCTTTAAGTGGTGTGGCCCTCTTCCCTCTTGCTCCCCTACAGTCTATTTTCGACACAGCAGTCAGTAACGGATGTCCGATAATATCAAAACCCAAGCTCGCTTTACGAACTCCCTCAGAGTCAAAACAAAATGCTCACAATCGCCTCCTAGGCTTTACATGGGCTACAACCACCACCCAGTTCTCTGATCTCGTCTCTTATCCCTCTTCTCATTTCTTTCTGTGCAGGCCACACAGGCTGCTTGCTGGTTCTCCAGCAAGTCACGTGCTGGTTTTCCTTGACACAGGTCTTTGTATTGTGTTGGAAGGCTTTTGCCAGACATCTATGTGGCTAACTAGCTCCTGTATTCCCTCTTACTAGAGAGGCCTTCCCTGGCCACTCTATACTGTCCCCCTTCCCTGGCCACCCTATACTATATCCCTTCCACCCATCCTACCCCACACCACTTTCTCCCTTTACCTTACTCTATAATACTTTTCTATGACAATAGTCACCATTTCACATTATGCATTTACTTGTTTGTTCATCAATTAAAACTCTTACTGGAATGTAGGCTCCATCGGTACAGACAATGATTATTTCGCACGTGTCTGTGTCGCCAGCCCCCAGGCCAGTGCCTGCCTGATCCAGAGTAGAAGTTCTATAACTACTAGTTAAATGAAAGAATAGCCACAGAGTTCATCAGTGACCTCTCACATTGTGTTCCCATCATACCAAGCTGTGCCTTTCCCAATGATCCCACACGCTCACATCCATACACTCCATATGCCAGTCCCTGTCTGAACACTTGCCCTGCCTCCCTGTCCTCTGGATGGACAGCGTAAAATGCCTGTGACGTTTCACAAATGTCTCTGAAACCTGCCTGCTTCTCCCGACCTCTCCTTTACTCCCAAAGCAGTTCATTAGAAAACAACTCCATGGATGAAGTCAGGTGCATAAATCCATAACCCTGTCTCCTGGAGAACAGAGATGACAAACATCTGCTCTGGGCCACAGCTTTGTTGGCATCAGTGAAACTTCCTAAATGAGAAGTTTGTAAATATTGGGTCATCTAATTGCATTTTATTATAATTATTCTACTTCTCTATGTCCTTCACAAAATGGAATACAGGGACCCAGTCTAATTTGACCTAGAGTTGGCAAAATCTGAGTAAGTTTATAGAGATTAAATGGATACGATCAACAGATCATAAATAACACTTGCTGAAAGCATATTAAAATCCAGTTGCTTTACATGGAATATCTCACATAAGCATCTGAAAAACAACATAAGATAGGAATTATGAAGTCCCTTTACATTTGTGGAACCCAAAGCTCAGACAAGTGAAATAATTATGGCCAAGGTCACACGGTGACAGTGGCAGAGCCTGGGACTGAGCTGTTTAACCTCAACCATCTGGCTCATGATACCATCTTGCCTCAGAAGGGCTGCCAAGAAGACCAGGGAGGTTCCCCACTCTGGCTACAGATCAGAATCACTTGAGATGCTTGAGAAATTACAGAGTCTTTGGTTTCACCCCTAGAAATCGTTTTTGCTAACTTTAGGATGAAGCCCTAAGGGCCATATTTTAATAGACACCTCAAGGGATTTTGATGCTGCCAATTCACTGGCCAGGTAGGTGTAGCAAACAGAAAACAGCACACCAAATGGGGGAGATTGGGAGGAGTTTAATGAGGGGACCACTTTAAAGGCGCAGGCTGGGATAAGGTAGAGTAGAATACCCACAGAGAGCTGTTCAGACCTCTAGGCTGAAAGGGGCAGGTGAGGAAGAAGTTGCCAGAAGGTTGCACAGTTGCTACAGCTGCCAGAGAAGATAGCCTGGCAGTTTGAGCATTCAATCCAAGACCAAAGGCAATCAGAAACCAGAGAGCAAGAGAGCCTGGCTACAGGCCATAAGGGCAGCCTCATGAGGTCTGGAGCAATGTGGAGAAAGGAGATGTATCCTATCTGAAGGGCTAGAAGGAGCATCTTGTGCTCACCCACCACTTGAGTCAGTTTCCTATGGAAGGTATGCTGGTCCAGTAATTGCACTGGGCATATCAGGCATCCTTCCCTCTCAGTTCTGACTCATACAATCACTGCCTGCTGAATACTTCTGTATCCCACAGACATGGCACATGCAGCCTGCCCATCCTCCGGCATTCCCACCCAACGAACAGACCCCAGGCTCCTGGCCGGAATCAAGGAGTCTTTGTATCTCTTCTCTCTCCCTTCCTTCCCATCAGTTGATCGAAAATCCTTCTGGATTCTCCATACTTGCTATCTCAGCTCCTTCCCTTTCTCTTCTTTCTCAAGACTATTTTTGCTTGAGGCCTCATCATCTCTGCCTGGATCTGTGCAGGAGCCTTATAATTGGTCTCCTTGGTTCAAACGAGTCTCTTCAGAGTTGCTGAAGCAATTCTTTTCAAAATGCAAACCTGATCCTATTTCTCCCAGGCTTTGTATCCTGCACTGGTTCCCCCGCGGCATACAGGTAAACTGCAGACACCAACTGTGAATGCAAAATGTTTCCTCATTTCCATTCCTCAATCATTTTTGCTAATGCAGAGAAACACTTGATTTTTCCATATTTACTGTGGATGAAGGCTTTTTAATTCTGGTGTTTTATCAGTCCATCGATCATGCATGTTCTAGGCACACAATTTAATAATAAGCAAAAGATGATATAACTGAATTATTTTTCTACTACTCATACCAATTTTTATACTTTCTTTCCTTACTATATTAGAATCTCCAAAACAATCCTGAATAATAATGGTGATAGTAGCCCTCCTTGTCTGGTTCAGTTTAACTGAAATGATTTCAGTGTTTTGCCATTTAAAACAATATTAGCCACTGTTTTGGGGTAAATAGCCTTTATTATATTCTGAAATTACCACCTATTCCTACTTAACCTTGAACTTGTTTGTTTAATAAGGAATACCTGCTGAAGTTTAGGAATTGCCTTTAGGAGCATTTTAATACAATATCATTATTTTCCTTTATTTTGTTGTAGAAATGAATTACATGGATAGATTTCCTGACAGTGAATATCTTTCCATTTCTGGAAAAAGCCTACTTAGTCACAGCTTATTATTCACTGACACAATTATATTATTTGATAGTTATAGCCATATGATGTTGGTCTGTAGTTTCTGTTCTTTATACTATTTTTTATCATTTTTGCTATAACTGTTATGCTGTCTTCCTTTAAAGTCTGGAATAGTACAGTAACACTAAGATTAACTGCTTGCTGATCGGTAGAGATCTTAGCTTGTCTGGTCCGTGTGATTTCTGAAATGGTAGACCTTCAATTGCATTTCTAGTATCATCTATATCTTATACAAATTTTCTTCTTCCTGAAGAAAATATGTAAGTTTAAACTTAATTTATATAAAGAGTCATTCTTTTTTTGGCATACAGCTCTGTAAGTTTTGGTCAATGACAGAGTCATGTATGGACCACAACGGGAGCCTGCTTTTCCTTTCCCTTTGGCCAAAAAGGTGTACAGTTTCCTTTTCAGAGGCCTCAGGTCATTGCTTTGGGTATTCTGTCCAGGACTTATAGTTGTCATCAGTGGAAGAAACGGGCTTGGTGGGCTTCTGGGTCTTGGCCAGCACCAGAAACGACATAATTTGCATCCAAATCATTTCATATTGGGCTTTCAAATATATTGTCACAAGGGTGAATGTTTTACCATTCTCTATCTGTGGTCTTATCATTCATCTTCCTTGCTAATTATGTATATTTTTGGGTGTCTCTCTTTCTCAACTACAATAAAAAAGAAGTTATCAATTTTATTGGTCTTTTCAAAGAACCAGATTTTGGACACATTTAGCTTTTCTATAAATCATCAATTTTCTAACTGAACAATTTCAGCCCTTTAATATTTCTCTTTTTCTACATGTATTATTTTTATGTTCTTTTTCTAAATTGTTAAGATATATTTTATGTCCCTTTATTACACTTTTAAAATATTGATGTTTAAGGCAATAGCATTCTCTTGAGTTCAGCTTTTAATATGTCCCATAGATTTTGGTAGAAAAAAATTTGGTTGCTTTTTAGGTAGTTTATAATTCAAGTTTTGACTTCTATTCTGATCCAAGGATAATTTAGAAGAATTTTAGTAGCACGTAATTAAGAGCCTTATGGTCTTCACTTTTGCACTGATTTCCTTTTTAGAATTATTTTTAGCTATTGGATTATGATTTGAGAACATGGCCTATGAAAATTTAGGCCTAAGAACATAATATTTGGAAATATCCCACAGATATGCAAAAATACATATACTTTTCCTCCTTATAGAATTGAAAGTTAAATATATTCAATTTTGTTTATTAAAATACATAGTCTGACTGACTCTGGTTAATTCTCAAAGATGCGTAGCAAGATCACACACTAAAATTTTATTAATATCAAGTCCTAATAAATTTTGCTTTGTATTTTTTCAGTTTCATGTGTGCATTTATGCTTATAACTAATATATCTTATTTTATATTGTGCCTATTATAATTAAGTAATGTCCTTATTTATCGTGTTCATGCTTTTTACCTTCAATCCCCATGTTTGCTGTTAAAATTATAATCTCTTTTTTTCTTGGTATCTACATGCACATTACTGTAATTTAAACCATTTTTCATCTCTTTGATTTTAAAGTGCTTCAATGTTGCTGAGTTTTAACTGAATCTGTATAAAATAAGAAGGGAATTTTTCATGTTCATAATAATAAGCAACTGATACACAATTCCATTCTTTGTATCTTCCACTATTTATTTTACTGTGATGTTCTCTTTTCCCTCTTTTTATTGGCTTAGTCAAGTTATCTTTCACTGCCTCCTCCATTTGTAACCTGGTTGATGTCTAAGTTCTGTCTTTCTTGAGAGAATTAGGAAAAACTGAATGTGGACTTAGGTTGTTTTTGTGTTAGGTATAATAATGTTATTGTGGCTACACACTTTTTTAAAAACAGAAGTCTCATTTATTATAGTTACATACTAGTATATTTTTCAATGAAATTATAGTATGCCTGCTTACTTTACAACATCCCAACATTGTGTGTGTGTGTGTGTGCAGGGGGGGGGGGGCGGGAGGGGGGGGGAAGGGGGAGAATAGTTAGACCAATACATAAAACTATATACTAGTTGAAACTAAGTATCAGGTAACTGGGAGTCCATTTTATCATTAAAAAAAAAACACTTTTGTGGCCCTAACCAGTTTGGCTCAGTGGATAGAGCATCGGCCTGAGGATTCAGGGGTTCCGGGTTCGATTCCGGTCAAGGGCATGTACCTTGGTTGCGGGCACATACCCAGTGGGGAGTGTGCAGGAGGCAGCTGTTTGATGTTTCTCTCTCATCGATGTTTCTAACTCTCTATCCCTCTCCCTTCCTCTCTGTAAAAAAATCAATAAAATATATTTTTTAAAAAAACAAAAAGCTTTTGTGTATGTGTAATATTTCATATTAAAAGTTTAAGGAAAAACTCATTTTTTATTAATACAAAGGCTTTTGTGTTGTTACTGAACCTCCTCCATGTTTATGTTATTGTTTTCATTGATGTTACTGGTGGTCTCCTCCTGAACTTCCATAGCACTAAGTCAAGGTCAGCAACTGTTTCTGTGAAGGACCAGATGGCAAACAGGTCAGGCTTTGAGGGCCAAGAGCCAAGACTGAGGATATTATGTAATTACATATATAGCAAGAGAGAAAAATCAATTCTCATAAATTCTTTGTTGGCTAAATTCAAAATATAGAATAGCAAGAATTGAGTATAGTTTTTTAAGAATATATTTTTACTGATTTCAGAAAGCAAGGGAGAGAGAGATAGAAACATCAATGATGAGAGAGAATCATTGATTGGCTGCCTCCTGCACTCCCCACACTGGGGAGTGTGCCTGCAATCTGGGTATGTACCCCGACCAGGAATCAAATCGTGACATCCTGGTTCAAAGGGTTGACACTCAACCACTGAGCCACAAGTATAGTTTTTATAATACAAGCCTAAGGTCTACTATAGTTTTATAATACAAGTATAGTTTTTATAATACAAGCCTAAGATCTACTAATTAGAAGAGTGAATTCTTTTATGGGTAAATTTTGCTTAATTGAGGTTCAAAGTTAGTTCAAAGCTCCTATCTATCATCATGGTAGAAATGTGGCCCCTCCTCTCTGAAAGCCTTTCTTTACTTCTCTGAAATACAGTGATGTTCTCTCTTGGGTACGCAGCAGAATGCATTACCTGCATCTTCTTTTCTTTGGTTCCTTAAATACTGTACTGAACTTTTCACTTAGGGAGGCAGATTAAGAGTATAGGGTCTGAGGTCAGACTGTCTGGACTCAAATGCCAGCTGAATGACCCATTAGCTCTACCTAACTTCTTAACCCATCTAGAAGCTCCAGGCACCTAATCTACAAAAGGACTCCTAGTACATCTGTACAACAGGGTTGTAAAGATTCATGGAGGAGATAAATGAAAAGATTTAGAGGAAGGCATGACCCATTATAAAGCATTTGATGTGTTATATTTCTTTCACTTTTTTGCAACCATTTAAAACTGTAAGACGATTCTTAGTTTGAAAGCCATTCAGTAGCAAGTGGTTGGTCTGGGTTTGGTCCATAGGCTGTCATTTGCCAACCTTGGAGGAGTTGCTATCTATCCTGAGTGATTTGCCTATCTTTCCTCTCTCTGGTTTCTGGGACCCTTTTACGTTATTTCCTTAGCCCCTCTGGGGCTCTGTTCACCCTCAGATCAGGTCCAGCAGCTGAGGCCCTTTAAGCAAGAATCTGCTAAGAGGCAGAAGGCACAATGCACCTACGAACCAACAATGGCCAGGTTGGCAGTTGCCGGTCCCAGATGTGGCAGACATTTCCACTATTCACCTTTATACAGTTCCCTCTAACTCTGGTATAGAAAGAATCCCACTCCTCCTCAACTTCCAAAACTACATGTACCCACGTGAAGTGTTCTGTCCAATGAATATGAGAAAAAATGACATGCAACACTTCTGGGTGAAAACATTTAAAGGTCAGCATGAAAATACTCATTTTCCCTCCTTCTTGCTACAGTGACTATTGAGTTTCCAGATGACAGACCCTCAATCAGCCTGGGTCCCTCATGCAGAAACCTCAGATCATGGGTGATTGACACGTAATATGAAAAAGAAAGAAATGCTTGCTGTATTTCTGCCACTGAGAGTTGGGGAATTTTTGTTTCCACAGATTAAACCAAGCCTACCAGGACTAATATACCATGGCATGGAATTGTTTCCTTCTTGTATCCCTCAGCTGATAGAGCTGGTATTCTCCTGCTCACATGGAAATAAAAGACTCAGCCTAGGTAGTCTCATTCCTCGTCATAGCTCTTTGAGGGTCAAGGTCTTCCAAGTGCCACTTTTGGTCTGGTAGTGCCCTTCATCCAAGGTCCACAGCACTCTGTAGACCAGCTTGCTCCAAATAGTCCCCGGGGGCCCTCCCCCACCGCACCCCATGCTTGACTTGGCTCCTGGCATGACCCTTTGGTTCTGGATTCCAGAAAATCCCCAGGTGCTCCTGCCTAACCCATACCTACTCCACTCAGGAGACAGAAAACAATTAAGCTGGAATTAGGAAGGAAGGTGGCAGAGACCTGATTCTGTATCACCATTTTCCTAGGCAAATTCCAAGGTAGAGTTTACAAAGTCATTTTCATCTGGCTCCTGCCTTGTCTCTAGCATCATCTCTCTCAACTCTTCATTCATTTTACACTGGTCTTGTGACATATAGTCTGCTATTCATTTGCTGTCTTCTTTACTACAGCAATGCTGTTATCTTACTTCATACACCTTCTCACCTCTAGTCCCTTTGCCCAAACCTGTTAGCACTATTCCCAGTTCCATGTTCTTCTGACGTACTTCTATACTTCTGTACACCTTCAACATGTGAATGTTCATACTACGCTATCATCAACCACTCATTTCACAGTCCTGGGCCTGGCACAGGTGTCTAGCCCATGAACAAACATGCATTGTCTTTGACTCCTTTGAACTCTCAAATCTAGCCATAAAGACCCAGAAAAATAAGACATGTTTTAACGAGTAGCTATGCAGAAAGGAAAGGATGTGCATGAAAGGATGGACTTGTTTTCTTTGGGAGAGAGGAATAAAAAATGATCAGAAATGTAGCTAACTAAATAGTATCAAATCAACAACTTAACTGTACATGTCCAACATGAAGTAATGCAGTTGTGCCAGAAGTATATGACAGCTCATAGATAATGGGCATAAACATTACTGGAGTGCATGAACTCATCCAAATCACTACTGGAAATATTTGAGAATCTGTCATATGTTCATAAGCAGATTGGAAGGTCCTTAGAGATAAGCTCTCCCCAGGACATATTAAAGGCACTAACTAGAATATTTTTTAATTCATATAATTCTCATCTGTTCTAGTGAAGGATTAAAAGAAAACACTAATATGTATCAAGGACCTATTACCTGCCAAATACTGTCCTAAGTGTTTTGTATTTAATACTTTATCCTTACATCATTGCTGTTTTAAAAATAATGTATTACTTTATGTTTCAGAAGAAAAATTAAGACCATCAACTAAATAGTTAAATAATACAATAATATAGGAAAGTGTGATTATCATCCTTCACCCACACATTTAGACATTCTACAAAGGCTACTACTGTCTAACTTGGTGTGATCCTTCCCTGTCCCTTCCCATACATGTATATGTATGTACATAAATATAAGTACGTTTCACATAATTGGATCATATTATACTTAATAATTCTATTATTCATGATTCCATAATATTATTTGTGGGTCTACCTCATTCATTTAAATATCTGCAAAACATTCCACAGAATGAATATACCATGATTGACCAGCTAGCCCTTTTTGATGGTCATTCGTTTATTTCCAGTTTTTCACCCTAATGGATGCACCATCATTTAACTACTCTCCTCTTCATAAAGGTTGCTGCTAATTTTTCTCTACAACAAAATATTGTGAAACAAGAATCCTTGGTACATATATTATTGTGCACAACTGAAGAATTCTTGATGGATTCTTAGAAACTGAATTGCTGGGTTAAAGGGTATATACATTTTGCATCTTGGAATTACTGCCAATATAACTTAAACAGAAGCTTTATTTAAAAATGCCTCTATGAATACTATATGAAAGTGCTCCTTGTCCCACATAACTTGCTTTTTCATTTTTGCCAAAGGAAGGCCATTCTTTGAAAAATGAATCTTTTTTATTAATGGGGTTGAGTCTTTCTATACATTTATTATGATGTAAAATTTTCTTCTCTGAATTGTCTATTTATTCCTTTAGCCTATTTATCTACTGTCTTACTGATTTGCTGTGGATATGAGTTTTACTAAGTCTGTTATAGATATTAACTCAAGGTCTACTATTTATGTATCTTCTCCCATGCTGCCAACTATGTTTAACTGTGTTCACAGTGGCTTTGTATTTAGAAACCCTTAATTTTATGATGCTTAAGAAAGCCTTTCCCCTATATTGCCTTCTGAAACCTTTGAAACTTTGTTTTTTTCACACTAGCGCTTTAACTCATCAGGAACTTATACTTGTGTATGGTACAAAGAGAGGTATCTATTTCTGTTTTCTTTCTTTCTCCTGAAAAGTCACGATTTCAATTTTGCTAATGACAAAAATAAAACTCAGAAATGTTAAGAAACTTGCTTGATATTTCAGAGGTAGTAGCAAGTGACTTGCCTGGAATGTTACCTGTTTGGCCCTTTCTACCAAACCAAGCCATCGCCCAAGAGCTATTCATGATACTTTCCACATTAAGACCTTATTATTACTTAACACTCAGCACAAACAAGCCTAAAAATGTCGCTCACGTCTGCTGTGCTGCTTTAGCAGCGAGAGGTGCCTTGGCATTGCTGATCATGTTTAGAGACACCTGCCAAGATCTGCTTTGCATTTGCTCAGAGATGAAATCACGAAGTCCAGGAATAGAATCCCATTACTATTCAGCACCAACTAGCTATCATGAAAATGAGGGTGCCGCGTGGATACATGGAACAGATTGACAGCTGTCAGAGGGGAGGGGCATTGGGGGCTGGATGAAATAAGGTGATGGGATTAGCCAAAAAACATACATACATAGCACATGGACCCAGACAACAGTGTGATGATAGCCAGAGAAAGGAAGTTGGGGTAGGTGGAGGTGGGCAAAAGGGGGATAACTGGGAACAAAAAGAGACTCTGCTTGGGGGAATGAGTGTACAACGCAGTGTGCAGATGATGTTTTATTGAGTTGTATACTTGAAACCTGTATGATTTTCTGAACCAATATCACCCTAATAAATTCAACTAAAAAATAAGGATTGCTCACATTGAAACTTTCTCAAGACAATCCTATGTTCTCTTGGCTGATGTGAACATGTGATAATAACCATGGAAGAAGAGTAGGTTGACATTCTATCCAAGACCAGGAAGCCAAACTATTCTGACTTCAGGTATAGCCACCAATCCCAAGCAAATCCCATCCTGCAGCAAGCTACATGGAGAGTTGGCTTTAATATTTTCTGTTTCATCAATCTAATGGAGTCCATTCCCAGTTGACAGTGGATTTCTTTGTGTCTGGAAATGCTCCCCATACTGCCCAACCCAAAGCCACAGGATCCTGGGTATTATGCTGCTGGCTACCATGCTGTCACAGGTGATTGAGCAGGGGTGGATCCCTAACACACACTGGGCCAATCAGATTCTCTCTCCACTAGCAGTTAGAGCTGGAAGCAAAGAATGAAGTCAGCTTCATCAAATGGCTGAAACCAGATGACATCAACTCTGGAGCTATGGGGTGGCCATGTGCTGACACATAGATTGGGAAGCAGAGGTACTAGCTTCAGGGAAGAGGAGACAAATGAAATATTACAAACAGAGAAGCAGAGATAAGAATTGCAGAGATAAGATTACTATCTGGGTTTCTAATGACTTTATGGTTGGAATCATTCATTCATAACTAAATATTTACTGAGCACCTAAGATGTGCCAGACACCATTTTAGATAACTAGAGACTAGAAGATATATTGTGTTACAATAAATTCTTCTTTTTTGGTTAAGCTAGTAGCAGGGGTTTCTGTTCGTTTGTTTGTTTGTTTTAACCAGAGACCTATAACTTATACAGATACATAAATACAAGAATCCTTTATCTGTGGGATTTTTATATGCTCAGCTGTTCCAGATGCTGTTCCATTTATTAGGCATTCAATCCATCTCCTTGTATCAAGACTCATTTTATAGGCCTCTTCAATCACCCTCAGGTGACTCCAAGTTCTTCTAGGGTAATGGTTCTCAACTGCATGACACAGGTCCCCAGTGTATTGTGATCATTATGAGGTATATCATTAATTTTTAAATTATAACGAAGTACTAAAGTTGGCTAGTGCTTTATGATTGTGCGGCCCTCCCAACCCCTCCAAAGAAGAATCAAGGTCATCTGTAATAATGTCATCCTCACTTGCATTCCCATATATTTTCTTGGTGGAAGAGAAATTGTCCACAGCCATAACCATGGGTGTGTACAAAGGGGTATGTTAGTTATGTGAAAACCATCCCTACTGTTTTTCAAAGTAGATGGAAGGTTAAGAATTACAGAGACTGTGTCTTTCACAGAATTCTAAACAAATCATAGGAGCCCAATAAGCAGCTGCTGTGGCTAATGCAGCTCTTGCATTCCACTCCTTAAGTCCGCACCATTGCAATTGGCCAGACAGTAAGTGTCCACGTGGATTCTGGTCCTTAGCCCTTGGAAAAATGTATCTCCAACAAAGGTTGGGTAAAGTCAAATAATAAGGTCAAGCAAAGGTAAAAACAATGTTACTTTTCGTACAAAATCTTAACATGTGACTTTTTGGTTGCATCCCTTTCTCATGAGAAATGCCTCTCCCTCAGGCCATAGGTTCCTGGTAGGGCAGTGTTTGGTCAAGGGGTGGGCATTTGGCTGCAGTGGGCCAATCAGAAGTTGAAATGACAGCACACGTGTCCTCAAACCTCAACTAGCAGAATCCTGTAAGCGTAGAGCTACAAGGAACTGTCTTTCCCAGAGAATGAAGCCAACCCAGAAAAATTACCCCTTGGTATGTGTTATTTCATTAAACCTTTACGACCAAGGGAAATAGATAGCAATTAAGCGCATTTTTCTGATAAGGAAACTAGGACTTTAAGTCCCTGTCCAAACTCATATAATCAGCAAACAGAAGAGCAGAATTTTCTGTCTTAGTCTCTCTGGCTTGTCCTCCAAGACGGTATGTAATGTTTTAGAGTAGTCCTCCCATTATCCAGTGGATGAAAGAAGCCTCAGTTAGTATCAAACCCTTTGAATACTATATTTTTCCCCCTTACAGTACAAACATACTGTCAGCATCACCACTCTTGCATTTAGGGGACATTATTAAGTAACATAAGAGTTATATGAACACACGCCCTGTTAAACCATGACAGCCCATCTGATAACCCAAAAGGCTACTAAGCTGACTAATGGGCAGGAAGCATATGCAGTGTGGAGAGACTGGACAAAGGCACGATTCATGTCCTGCATGGGATGATGCAAGATTTCATCACAGTACTCAGAATGGCATACAATTTACAACTTATGAATTGTTTATTTCTAGAATTTTCCAGTTAATAATCTTTGGAACTATTAAATATTTCCGTGGCTGACAAAAGTTAACCACGGGAAGCAAAACCACAAATAAAGAGGACTACTGTATATAAATTTGTAGCCAATCTGAAAATATCTACTCATGAGGCTTTGGCAAGCCTTAGGGCATCAGTTGACTCATACTTTAGTGCTTTTAAGCTTGGGGTCAAGGCTACTTCATCTGTAAAGAATCAGATAAGTATTTTTAGGTTTGTGGGCCATACAATCTCCATCAACACTACTCAAACCTGTTATTGCAGTGTGCAAGCAATCACAGATAACATGTAAATGAACATATGTGGCTGTGTTCTGATAAAACTTTCCTTACAAAATAGGTAGTGAGAAAAGGTAGGATTTTGCCTATGGGTAATTTGCTGTTCAAGTTATTACTCACCCTGCAACCAGACTGTAAATTCCTTATAGACAAATACCATATGGTAAATTGTTCTATATTGTTTTATAATTTACCCATGACCAAACACATGCGAACACACACTTATTTCAGCAACAAACTGCCAGACACAAAGTACACAAATGTACTAATTAAATTGATATGTTAACTCATAATAATTTTGAGTATTTTGACTCTTGAAGATGAGTGCTTTCAAATATCTCATTGGCAATAAATTCAAAAGCACTAAAATGAGCAGGCAATGCTAGGAGGGCATATGTCCTTCGAAAAGGGGCAGTCAATTTTACTGCTTGCATGGATGAAAGAACTGTTAAGCCAGTGAGAAACAGGCTATGCTGGCTGCATGAAGAATAGATGTTAGGTACTTCCTGGCAATAGGAAGATAAGAAAATGCTACCCCCTAAAGATACCCTCTTTCTTTGAGAGGTGTACATATGATTAGATCATCTCATTTTCAGTGGGAAAATACTAATTTTCCAACAGCATTTGTTTTTAAAATTAAATCACCTCATGAATGTTTAAGATATAACTGAAAATTCCCATGAGATAATAGTATTTGCTACAAATATAAATTCTTACTTAAAACATTGTACTAATAAGAGAATACAATCTTAGATATAACTTTTTAAAGTCTGGTTTCTAAGGGAACATGTTTCCAAGGGCATTTGGAGAAGGAGGTGGCATTCTGACTTCAACTTCCAACATCACTAGATGGGAATACAAGGGAGTTGTCCCCGGTCTTCCAGAATTAAGAAATCAGAGAACAAAAAAGGGCAAATTTTATGACAGTCGCTTTCACTTAACTAGATCCAAGTGAAAGTTAATTTCTGAGCCTATAAACATTTAGTTAATGATTTTGCCTGTAAACACCATTTCAAATAATGCCTTTTCTTTCTACTATGAGGAATAATTTCTCTTGGACAAAGAAGTCTTATGTGTAATATATAAAACAGAACCACGGACTTCCCAAGGTTGTCCATATTTTCCTTTCTGCCTACACTCTTCTCCTTTGCATCCATGATTGTTCCTACCCTACACCTAAGTGATCAGGCATCTTTGCACAAGACTAGGGGAAAGGAAGCCAAAGAGAAACAGAAAAAAAAAGGAATCAAAGAAGCAAAGGAGAAAAAGGAAATTTAAAAAAAAGAGAAAAAGAAGGCAATCTAACATGAGCATGGTGACTCTAGTTCCAAGATGAGTGAGTTTGGGAGATGGAACACACAGCATGGTAATTACAGTTAACAACACTGTATTGTTGCCAGGAGAGTAAATTTTAAGTGTTCTCACCACAAAAAGGAAATGGTAATTATATACTGTGTTTGAGGTGTTAGTTAACCCTAAGGTGATAATTATTTTGTAATATATAAATGTCTTAAATCAACACGTTGTACACCTTAAACTTATACAATGTTATATGTCAATTATATCTCAATGAAGCTGGAGGAATACTGTATGGTACACACACTTGAAAGTTGCTAAGAGAATAGATCTTAAATATTCTCCACACACACACACACACACACACACACACACACACACAGGATAACTATGTGAGGTGATATATGTGTTAACTAACTTTAGTGTGGTAATCATTTCTCAATGTATAGCAAACCATCACACTGTACATGTTAAACTTACAATGTTATATGTCAATTACATGTATCAATAAAGTTGCAAATAAATAAAATGTAAGAAATTTTTTTAGTGGGAGGGTAGATGAAACGAGAAGAAAAAATAAAGAGAAGAGTTAACACAGCCTACAAATAAAGAAAAAAGGGCTATCCCAGCAAAACAAAACAAAAACGGTAAGATGACAGAGAACCTTGAATGAGCTATTCCACATCTAGAGCCCTGTGGATTTGGTACTTGTCCCCTGCCTTCATTTTGGGCAATCCCCAGAGTCTATGCATTTAGTCCTAAAATCACATTCTCCACTTATAACTCCAACTACACCTCATGTGTACAACTTCCAAATCCTGTATCTCTATCACTGATCCATCTTCTAGTCCAGCCGTGGGCAAACTACGGCCCGCGGGTCGGATCCGGCCCGTTCGGCTGTTCTATCCGGCCCGCGGAGCCGAAAGAGCGGAGGGTTCTCTTGCTCACCCCTCCGCTCCTTCACCAGCAGCAGTGTTAACATGGCAACGTCGGGAAACACGGCCGCAGCTCCTTCTTCTGAGTCCAGTTTAAGAACCCATTGTGGCCCTCGAGTCAAAAAGTTTGCCCACCCCTGTTCTAGTCTCTCAATCTGTATCTCCAATTTTCAGCTGTAGAACAGCCACCTTCATCTCAACCCTTAAGGTGATCCAACAAAAGCTCACCTTTTCCTTCAGCCAGCTTCCCTTCCCCATACCCCTATTTCAGTTCATGGTAGAAACCTCAGGGATCTTGATTCCACATCCCTCAACAATAAAGAGTCTTTCATCCTGACATAAGTTAGCATCCATTCATCCCTTTCCATCCCTTATGATAGCATTCAAAATCTTAGGCACTCATGAATTTCTAGAATAGTCTTTATCTTTCATCACTTTTTCTCCAGCATCTCCCCATTCCAAACCACCGAAGGTAAATGTTTGTTAACAAAATGCAATTTTTACTCCATCAGTCTCCTGCTCTGAAAGACTTCAGTGGTCCCCTCTGCATAAAAAAAAACAATGTCAAGGTTAATCTGTGGTTATATGCCTAGAAACTGAGATTAAGGTCCCAGAGTTTTAGAGCAAGTAAGAGACCAAGTGAAGAGGGCTCCTGACTCTAAAGCCAGGCCCCTTTATAACACCATGTCCAATCTCAGCCGAAGTACTGCTGTTCTTCACCCCCCAGAGCTCCTATGAGCAGTCTGGATCTAGGGCCAGAAATCAACCTCTACTGTATACCTCCTCATGGGATACACAAAAAATATTCAGAACCAGGCTTGGCACAAAGGAAGCTCTTAACACACTATCATCCCTGCCTTCACATAGTCTACTGTGCAGCGAGGGAGCTGAAAGTCACTGCAACCAAGAGTGATGAGACAAGAGGCACAGGGTGCAGTCAGAGGATGTGACCCAGGCTCACTCACACCTTAGGTGGTCACGGAAAGCTCCTGAACTAAAGGACATTTCAGAGGAGGCTTTAACAATGATGAGTAGTATTTTGCTACCAAAGCAGCGGGGGTAAGGTCGGGGGTGGTTTCTGTAAACCCCAACCCTGATAGGGAAGAAGAGGCCTACACTCTCCTGCTCTCAACCAGAATAACACTGTGGCACACAGCTCTTCCCAGAGCCCACACCCACTTTGCCCATTCATCCCACCAGCTCCCAAGGTGTCCAGATGAGGCCCATCTGGAGGGGAAGCAAACTTAAATCAGGAGCACTGTCAAGGGAACCAATGACCTGATTTGCTTGCAGGGCTGATGGCAATGGAGTGAGAAATTAGTCCTGCAAAATATTTTAAATTTAAATGTGTAATCGCTCTTATTTCTAAAGAATCTTTTTTAAGGATAGCAAATATTGAAATATTGAACTAATTGGCAAGCCCCTCTGCACCCCTACTCCATCCCTCCATTTAGGCAGCTCAACTGGTAACACATTGGGAAATGGCTTTATGAGCCAAGGTGATGATGTCAGCCTCACCTCGGCAGATCTGCAACAGGGGGTGGGACAGAAGGAATGCATTACACAGACGCAGTGGGAACCCAGCCCGGCAAGCTCTTGGCGCCTGGAACAGAACAGAAGGCCACGTTGGTTTGCTTTACAGTAGGCTCCCAGCAAATGCAAAACCAAACTCAGGCATTTAATTAGGGATACAAAGTTTTCTCTCGCCCAAGATCATTGAAAATCATTTTTCTTTTTTGCAAAGGAATGTTTATAAGATATGCAGACTTTTGCTTGAGTCTCATTCGGGAATAAAGAAATAGAAGCCCCCAAACCAGCTGACAGGTAAGCACAGAATCGGCAAAGATCCCAGAATCTAATCCATGAATGTGGAAAGATTAGTTCAAGCTTGCCACTTGGAACTGGGGAGAGACCTGGAAATGATCATCTTCTATGTAGAGGCAATTCCTATGAGAAGGAATACTTTCAGCAGACTCTTCATACATACATATGTATCAGACACACCCAAGAGTCTACCAAAAGCCTCTGGATATCCTCGTGCTTGTAGCTAGCATGCCCATCCCCAATTTATTGGCCAAGTCAAGAATGACTTCAATGAGGCTTCTCCTGGTATCCCCAAGACAGAGTCAGTCTCTCTTCTCTGTGTTATCCCACAGTATATAGTTCTGTTACTGCAGATATGACACTGGATTAGAATTCATCATTCATACTTCTGATGCCCCAGTAGACTACAAACTACCCAAGGCCAAAGTCCCATCCCATTCACCCCAGGATCCTTGCACCAGGCACAGTGCCAGCAGGATGTACTTGATACAGGTTGAGCAGCATGCTAAATGAAAAACACTCTACACAGCTCTCTGCTAAGAGAACTGAAGTCTTTGTGGTTCTCTGAAAAAGTGGCATGAGAGCACATCACGTTAGATTCATGGATTGATAGTGCATATGTCCTAAGCTTCGTTCATTTCCTAATGTTTATCCAAATCAGTCTAAGACATGTGTTTTCTTAATATTTTTCTTTAAAATGAGTCCCTTTGTTAGTTTTCATGTTGCCTTAAGCCACAATGATTGGAAAGTCATGATTTGTGTGCTAATTAAATTTTTTTCAAGTATACATTAGAATATTGAATTATTAAACTCAACCCTGTTCATGTATGTACCACCTCCAGCCCTCCTGCATATAGTCCAAGACTGGTACATGTACCTCACTTCACAAATTCTGGCTTAATAAAACATGCAAGCTGCTAGGTCATTGGATATTGCCAAGCCCAAACTATTCATAAACAGATAAGAACACTGAGGTTCAGGAGGGTTCTATTTCTTTCTTGACTGATGAAGTGAGTGAGTGGCAGAGACTGGACAAACATCGAGGGCGCCAACTCCCATTTTAATGTTTTGTTTTGACAACGGCGACAAATAGGAGAAACAGATAAATCCCAAACATCTGACACATTATTGAAAATATTTTCAAGATTTTTTTTAAAATACCCTTTTATGAAATAGACCACCTAGAAAATAAAACACACCTGCTACTGTAATGGATATACAATGTTTTTCTCCTTCCTGGTTTAACTTACAATGTGGTTACAGTACTTTGTAATGGAAAAATAAAAATGAATACACCACATGTGATGGTGAATTTTATACATCAACATGACTAGGCCCAGTAGTTTGGACAAATATATGCTATTGCGAATGTGTGTGTGTTTTTAACATCAGTTGATGTTACTGTAGATTACCCTTTGCAATGATCAATTTTATGTCACCTGGCTGCCCAGATCTTTGGTCAAACATTATTCTGAGTGTGCTTCTGTGAGGGTGGTTTCCATGGAAATTAATATCTGAATTAGTAGACTGAGTTAAGCACCTTGCCCTCCCTAATGTGGGTGGGCCTCATTCAATTAGTTGAAGCTCTGAACAGAACAAAAAAGCTGGCCCTCTCATGAGTATGAGAGAACCTTCCCATCTGACTGCTTTGAGCCGGGACATCAGTCTTCCCCTGCTTTTGGATTAAAACTGAAACACCAGCTCTGCCAGGGTGCTGAGCCTGCCGGATTTTGGACTGGAACAACATCATTGGCACTCACGTGTCTCCCGCTGGCTGACTGCAGATTTTGGCATTTCCCAGCCTCCATAATCTGGTAAACCAATTTCTTATAATAAACCAAACATGCACAGACTATTCTGTTTCTTTGGAGAACTCTAATACACCTTCCTGGTATAGGTGGGCCTCATCCAATCAGTTGAAGGCCTCAAGAGCAAAGACTGAGATTTTTCCAAAGAAGGAATTTTGTCTCAAAACTGCAACATATAAAAACCCTGCTTAAGTTTCCATCCTGCTGCCAACCACCTGCCCTGTGGATTTCAAATGTGCCAACCTCCAAGATATATCTATACCTATGCCTACCTATACCTATACCTATACCTATACCTATACCTATACCTATACCTATACATCTTATTGGTTTTGTTTCTCTACACAACACTGACTAATAGACCATATTTTTCCATGTTTGTGCATTTGCAGGAAGGGGGGCTCATACCTAAAGATGACCAATCAGGGATTGGGAGGGGGGATCAATAATTCAACAACTACAAAAAGAAAAAAAGCTAGCATTCATCTGTTGTTTGTTAACACAGAAAATGTGAGAATCAAACAAAATAAGCAACACACAGAGTAGCTCCACAAATTAATTATAAATAAGTTTCCATTATGACTTTCTCGGGGCACATACTGGAGAATCGCTTTCCTGATGTTATTTATCTTTACACTTGATTTCCATTCTTTGTTTTGTTTAAATCACTAACAGAAAAAAAACGAAGACACTCTTACTCAAGATTCACAGTTTGTTTATGGTATCTTTTTCTTTTTTGAGTGGGTGCCAGGAAAACAATACAGCAAATCCATTTCCCTAAAACAACAGCATTCCTCTTCTTCATTCCCCCAGTCCCAGTGATGCCAGCTGGGTTTCTTCTAGTGTCTCACTTTGTATTACTCACATAACAACAATGAGCCTGTCTTCTTCCACACCATCACAAGGACTCTGGATAGAAAACTTCTGCTAATGAATCAAATAAGGGAATGAATTCTATAGCCCATGTTGACAGCCAAATCAATATTCAAAATTATTAATGTCATAAAATTTAAATGAATTCTCTTGTACTCTGCACATCGGCACATTGTAAATTTCCCATTTCCACTAAATAACACATAGTGCCAATGGAGAGCAGACCAGCTCCTGGCTGTGTTATGTGTTCATCACTGCATTTACTGAACAGAGAAACAAACCATAAGAAAGTGTCTTTTATTCTATAGGTAACCCAACCAACACAGTCCTTGTCTTGCTGCAACTTGAAACTGGTCATGGGTGTGACTGGCTCCTGGTCAATTCAGGATTTAGCAAAGTAATTTTAACTTTTAAAAGACCTGTTGGGCACAATTACCAATCCCTGGTATTTGGCAATTTCCAATGTGTTCTCCAGTTATGAAGGGATGTTCTTTCTACTGCCTGGCTTAGAAAAAAGAAAAGAAGAAATCACATCCTGAATATTAAAACCCAAGTGTCAACCTCCTACCCAGGGCATCATAGTGCCCTCCCCATTCTCTCACCTCCTCCTGTTCAGTCCCCTTTGTGTTTCTAGCAGCTGGTGATTTCCCTTACTTCCTAATGAGCTCTGCCAGGCATGTATTAGATTTTCTGTTATATTTCATTTAGCATTTCTTGAGACTTGTAACAGGAGGGCTTTCAGTTTGTCTACCAGGATGAGAGATGGTGACATAGGACATGCATTTGGAACAGTACCTGCCACATGAAAACTGCTATACAAGTGCTTGCTGTAATTAAAATTCTCTCCCTTCTCCTTCTTTATGTAGAAGTAACACACATAGCAAGTCTAGTGTGTTGTACTAACTGAATGATAACACAAACTACGCCTTTTACTATTAATTAATACCTGTCAAGTAAACTGGTGTTTTTTAAATTCAATTTTAAATTGATTATGTGCTCTTTGTTGGGAGGAGTGACTTCAATGAACACTGCATTTTTCTTTTAAACCACAAGTTTAATAATAAAACCTCAAAGTGACAAAACAAGCTAATGCCATATCATAAACTATGAATTAAAGTAGCTGAAGTTCAGAAAGCAAATGCTTTCTAGAAGTCATATACATTTAAGGCTAAATAAGGGCAAATATACAGTAACTCAAGCTGGGGAAGCTTAAGGACCCCTCATTCACTCAGGGCCAGGAAAGGGTCTTACCAATGGCATCATATGATCATATATTTTGTTAAAATTTGTAAAATTTGCAAAGATTAAAGTACTGCATTCATAGTCAATTAAGATAACGGTCTCTTTCTACACCTTCCTCATGTTGGGTAGTGTTGCTAAAGGCAACAGACATTGTGGGGATCCAGCTAAGGAGAACTTGAGATGGAATCACATTTAGTTTGGGTTTAATAAGCTGTATTTATGTAGTCTATATGGTATCCTATGGTTAATTTATTTCTAGTCATAGTTATTAGTAGGTGTTTCAGTATATGCCTTCCAAGAATATTCCTACAACCCTCCCGCCTGCATGGATTCAGTCAGAGTCAGGAGCAGCAGCATTTGGTACCAGAGGTACAGGTGTAGTGAGGAAGCAGGCTTTGAAATGTAATGAAGCGGTGAGCAAGTATTTGGGAAATTCTCCCAATATTTAGGGATGGAAAAACTGAAAGCTGAGAACCTAGTTCTCAGAGACACCAAGTCAAAGGAGAACTATAGTACAGACTTGACAGTACGACACAGACAATTACAAACACACCTTATCTGTTCCTGTTATAGGAGCCAAAGGAAATAGAATTGATCATAATTCCTGTTTTAGGGCTCAGAACTATAGCAAATACTATAATTAGTAAGTATGAGAGGTCATGTGATGTGATTCCTAATATTGATAATACCAATAAATTTTAGCCAAACATACAGAGGAACATTGAATTATCTTTCTATTATGGCTTTAGAAAACGTCACAAATCAATGTTTTAGGGAGAGGCAATCAATGAGCAGGAAGTCAAAACATAAAGAAAAAAATGTATTACAGAGGCATGTCAATCAGTTAATGAAAACTGGATCTGGTGATATTTTCAGCTCCTTTAGATTTGCAAAGTTTCTGACTTATTATTCTAAAATAGTACTCATACTATATTAACTTTTTTATTGAAAATATTATAGCAAAAGTTCCAAAACTATCTAAGTGTCAGACCCCATAAGACTTGCATGTACTAAGGGAAAAAAACAAAAACAGAAGCAACTGGAGTAAAAGTGACTATAAAAACACGTTTAATGAAATAATGAATAGTGAGATTTGGGGCTCAATGTTAAAGAAAAATTTTTATAATGCATAGCAAATAAATCCTTTTATCTATTTGGTTAGAATACATCTATATTTGAAGTTATACCTGCATTGTTCCTTTGTCAGGTTCACATAAAATAGGAATTAAAACCATTTAAACATCTCAAACTTTAACTCAGTGGTTATAATCATTATCTTAAAAGTGCCTTCTTCAATAAAAGAAGCCAAATGTTAAATTACAGCTCTCAACCTGGCTTGAAGTAAAAAAAAATAAAATAGTATCTTAAAGTTTATGGTTCATGGAACTGATTAATACATTTTATTCAGAAACCTATAAAATTTAAGAATAAATTCTTATTCAGTCTACAAATAGAGAAATTGATACTCAGTCGCTGAGTATAAAAGAAAACGACTTGGAAAAGTGAATGGTAATCAAATAAAGTAGTTGTGCAAGATTTCTTAAAAGGAAATGCCTTCCTTGAAAATTACTTCCTAAATGAGAACTGCCACCTGATACAATAGACCAGTGGTTCTCAACCTTCCTAATGCCGCGACCCTTTAATACAGTTCCTCATGTTGTGGTGACCCCCAACCATAAAATTATTTTCGTTTCTACTTCATAACTGTAATTTTGCTACTGTTATGAATCGTAATGTAAATATCTGATATGCAGGTTGTATTTTCATTGTTACAAATTGAACATAATTAAAGCATAGTGATTAATCACAAAAACAATATGTAATTATATATGTGTTTTCCGATGGTCTTAGGCGACCCCTGTGAAAGGGTCGTTCGACCCCCAAAGGGGTTGTGACCCACAGGTTGAGAACCGCTGCAATAAACACTAGGTTTTTCCTCCTTGGTTTCTGTGTCAAAAGCTTACAAGCTGCTTACGAAGGGAGGCACCTTTCCCTGGGGATGCTCCTTTGGATGTGGCCTTTGACGTGCCTGCAGTGAGTCCCAGTGGACTGTCCACCAGGCAGCAGAAACGAAGTCGGCCTCGGGAGACATCTGCCTACGCACTGCCACGGAAGGAAATGGTAAAAAAAAAGACCAAACTCGGGCTGATGGCAGTTTTGAAAATCACTATAGTTGAGGAGTACAGTTTAAAAATAAAAAATAGTGTTGTAATTATCATTGTCTTAAAGAGACAAGACACTTATATCTCCTCAGTCACATTTTATAGGATGAGAAAATGCAAAAAAGAAAAAAAAAGGATGTAGCTAAGCGAGCCATTTCCAGAAAACACAAGAGAGGATGAGTTTAAAAGGAAGCAGACTTTCATAAGTTTGGTGGTGGATTCACCAGTGTTACTTTTACTGTTAGCCATACGCACATTTTATATGCTACTGTATGCACTAAATATTACATATATATTTTTAAAAGAGTGAGTGGAAATACATGCATGGGCCTGGGAGTCACTGTTAGCAGCAGCTGGAGTTGCCATCCCCTTTCATTCCATACTTACCAGCGTCCATCCCTGTACCTGCCCAGAGCATAAGGCTAAAGCAAAGCCTGCCCTGCCCTAACCAGCATTGGCTCTAAAGAGACTTTCTCCAGGAGGAAGGTGCACACACCCTGAAAATGCTGAAAATAACCAACCAAGCACAACATGACTTTTCTCATATTTTTCTTCCCTGAAAGAAAATTTAAGATATAATCTATGAACACCCGGCCCGCAAGCTCATTTTGTTGAGCATCGTCCTATGCACCAAAAGGTTGCCAGTTGGATTCCTGGTCAGTGCACATACCTGGGTTGTGTGTTGGATCCCCATTCGGGGAGCTAACAGAAAGGCTACTGATATCTCTCTCCTCTCTCTCTCTCTCTCTCTCTCTCTCTCTCTCTCTCTCTCTCTCTCTCTCTCTCCCCCCCCCCCCCCCCTCCCTTTCTCTAAACCACTTCCTAAAGTGCGGATTAAAAAAAAAGAAAGAAAGCATCTATGCACAAAGAAACCTTTCCCCCCATAAACATCCTGGATTAAATATTGAATAAAGTATCAAGAAAGAAAAGCCAGGATGGAGCATCAAAAGTCGGAGTCCTGTCTGCATCTCTGTAATTGCTTTCTTATAGGCTTCTACAAGTTATTTTACGTCTTTGTCCATCAGTTTTCTCACCAGTAAAATGAGAAAGCTGGAACAGATCATTCCTAATGTCCATTCCAATTGTAATGGCTCCTTTCCCTTATGTTGTCCATGAGTTTTCATCAAGGCACACAAGCCTTCTGCTTCCTGAGAAATAGCGGCCAATCTCAGGGCTCCATAGGGCCATCCTCAATGAGATGGAGGAGCTGGCTAGCAACTTCCACGACCTGCAGATGTGCACTGATAAGCACTGCTGTAACTTCACTGCACTCAAGCCCAGATGTTGTTGATAAATATTAGCCAAGTAAGCCCTAGAGCAGTGGTTTTAAAAAGATTCCCAGGTGATTCAATGTGCAGCCAAGGTTGAGAACCACTGCCCTAGAGGGAAAAGGGTCATTCAAGGAGAAGCACTGGTGTCTCAGAAAGTCGATGTGTACATGGTAAGATGTGTAGCCCAGATTTGCATTCAGGAGAGCAAAACAGGTCAGCTTCTGCAGAACGAAATAATTGCTTAAGTGGATTAAACCACACACACACACACACACACACACACACACACACACACACGACACCAGAAAAGAAAACAACATTCACCTCTAACTTTTAAGCCCAACAATTAGACCAGTTACACGTGCTGAGCTTGTGTGATACACTCTAGAAAAAAGCATGTGTCACATGAAAGGAAATCACAGCATCGAAGTGAGATGGAAATGGCAGCTAATTGCTGTGAATTTCAGACAAACACAAAATGAGGCACTAGGAAGAGGCGTGCCCCAGAATGCCCTGACATGGGTAACAATCACAAAGACCCAGGAGAAAGCTTCTTCACATCTTCAAATAGTGATTTTCATTTTGGCAGTTCAGTAATTCAGAGTAAAGAGAGCTCTGACAGTCTACACCTATTCAAAAGAGAGTCACAATCAATACTGACTTTAGGGCGACAGTTTAGCAAACCCATTTTTTGCTGGGGGTTGCACCTGGCCTGATGTTCAGCAAGATGCCTGTTTGTGGGCAGCTTGGGTTTTGAGCAAGCATTACTGTATCATTTCAAGATGCTGCCTGGATTAGACTAGGTTTTTACGAACAAACACCCCTCAAAGTCTTAAAAACAGAGAACCAAAATGAGCAAAAAATAACAAAAGTTTATTTCTGACGTATACAAAGTCTGTGCTTAGCTCTTGGGCAGCTGTCCTCCACCTGATGACTTGGGGATCAAAGTCCCTTTGACTTTCTGCACTGCCACCTGAACCTGTAGCCAACACACTTCCCAGAAGGAGTTGGAAGTGAGCACCAAAGCTCCTAGCCCACCAGCGCAGCATGGCACTCTCTGTCACAGGCCATTGTCTAAACAGTCTGGGAGATTGGGAAGTGCATTTCTCCATGAGCTCTGGAGGAAAAGAGTGAACACTGTGACATCTGCCATGACAGTGAATACAGCCTCACATCCCTATAAAAAGTTAGTAAGTTTAAATCCAAAAGATGGTACCAGCTTCTCTTTCCCTTTTCTGACTGTCCATGAAATGCACCGGCCTCTTTTCACTGGATGTGTAAAACAGTTCACAGTGGGTGAGCATGATGGGAGAGTGGATGCCAAAAATTAGGCTGAAAAGAAAAAAATGAGGATGAGATATTTCTATCTAATTGCTTTCATGCTGTGTCAATATCCTTCAATCTGATGTCTATTCCTCAGGCTTATCAAAGTCCAACGATGACAAGGCAAGGGTAACAAGAATCAAGAAGTAGCAGCAACAAAGGCAGGGAAACCAAATGGCTACCATTTCCTAGAGGTAAGAATCAATGAACATTCCTTGACTTCTACACTCCTTGTCTACCTCACACACCACCCCCAGAGTGGCAGGTGTGACCTCTAATCTGTATCTGTAACTGAGACAGACCTCCCTTGAAAACCTAGATCACAAGTTTCATGGCCCACTTGACATCTTCTCCTGGATGGAACTCAAAAACCATGAAATTAACATGAAACTTCTGATTCTGCCCCAAAGCTTCCCCTATTAACACCGTCAAGTTTCCCCTATTTCACTAACATTCAGTTAACTGCTTAAACTGGAAACTCAGGAGTCATACCTTGATTCCTCCCTTTGTTTCATTGGTTATACCTCATAACATCTTACCAGGGCTTCACAATAAACTTCAAATATGGCCATTTCTCTCCATTTCTATTAACTGTTCTGTGCCTAGCCCAAGCTACCATGGACTGAGTCAGCTTATACCAAGACCCTGCAGTAGAGAATACTACATCCTGCTTAGGAAAAACAGAAAGAAGACCATTGTGGCACCTTTAGACATGGCTCAGGATGACAGTGCAGAGCTATGCGATCTTTTCTGAATTCTATACTTAGCTACCATGACTTCACAACTCCAGAAACACCAAGTCACTTCCTAATCTCCTGTTTCTACTCTCACTAGCTTCTAATCAACTCTCTGAAGAACCACTGGACTCTTCTCGTTGTAAGTCCCTCCCCGATCTAATACCCTTCATTGGTTTTCCATTGTGCTAATTATAGAATTCAGAAAAAAATCACATAGCTCTGCACTGCCATCCTGAGCCATGTCTAAACGTGCCACTGTGGTCTTCTTTCTGTTCTTCCTAAGCAGGATGTAGTCTTCCCTACTGCAGGGTCTGGGCGCAAGCTGACTCAGTCTGTGAAGTGTTCTTGTTCCCAGCTTTTGGCATGACTGCATTTTTCACATTTAAAGTATGTTCTTTTATTGATTTTTTTTTTTTTTTTTTTTTTTTTAGAGAGAGAGAGAGAGAGGAAGGGAGAGGGAGACAGGGAGGGAGGGATAGAATATTCTTTTCTCTATCTTGCCAAAATGTTTTCTGAGGGTAATTATGATATTAAGAATAACCATAGTAGGAAACTTATATTGTGCCTACTATATGCCAAGAGCTGTTTTAAGCATGTCATGTATACTAGTATGCTCTCCAATCATCCTAACATCATCCAATGTAGTAGATACTGTGATTACTCCCTACTGGACAGAGAGACATTGAGGCAGAGATAAGTCAAGAAATTAGCACCAGATGATATAGCGGCAGAGCACGACTTTTTACTATGTATTTTGAAGATAAAGCAAAACAGTCAAATCACATATCCTCGACCAAAACATTCTGCTTGATAACAAATCCAAGTTTTGATGCCTCCCTTTCTTCCTTTTGTTACAGTTCTGGCCTGTTACTGACCCAAGAGGTTTCTATTATCTGGGCATGTGTACGGCTAACCATTCTTTTTCTATTTAGTACAACATGGAAAAAGGCTGGTATCAGATTTCCCCAAAAAGCAGATTACACAATGTGCAAGTTAGACATGTGAACATTTAAAATTAAACAGAGTGATCACATAAAGAACGAGGAGGCACTGAAGCTCAGCTTTGGTTGTGGCACTGGGCCAAAAATCGGCTATTAGGATTTGGCTTCAACCTTGGTTTCTGGCAGTCCAAGGAGCCAAATGCCTTTCAACTATATTTTTGGCAACCCTGAAGTTGGGTGCAATTAATGATTATTTGAGCACACAGGTTATTTACTTATCTGATCATTGTAGAACTATTAGTAACACAAATAGGGATGTCCTCTGGGTTTCCTGTCACTATATAAAAATTCCCTTTCCAAGAAAAGTGGGCATTGTAGATGTAACTTAGAGAGTGAAATTATCCTGGTTTGCTTTATATACTAAGTCCACTGGCTAGATGAAGATTACATGCATACTGATTATTACAAGATTTCATTTAAACAAAGAGTTGAGCCTCTACAAGGTATAAGGCATGGTTTGAGTCTTAAGGATACATCATTAAACACAGCAGGTTCCAGTCCTTGTGGAGTTTACAATCTAGTGGATGAGGGCATAACACGATAATAAATATAACAAGGAAATAATATACCGTTAGAAAGTGGTCAGTGGTTTTGGGGGATTGGAGAGGAGAATAACAGAACAAGTCAGGGGATCAGATGCACTGGGGAAGATGCCATTATTTAAACAGTATAGTCCACGTAAGCCTCACTGAGGAAAGATTTGAAGAAGATGGAGTGCCCCTTGTGCATCCTGAGGAAAGGGAAATGCAGGCAGAGGGAACAGCCAGTGCAAAGGCTCTGAGGTGGTATGATACCTAGTTTTAATCCTGGAGCAGCCTGAGCATGGAAGACTATAGCAGAGGACATGTGTGACTCGCCAGGAGAGCAGATCCTGGTAGGGCATTGGAAGGATTTTGGCTTTTCATTTGAGGAAAATGGGGCGTGATTAGAGGAGTCTGAGCAGAGGAACAACATGATCTGGCTCGCACGTTAACAAGGTCATTCTGGCTGCTGAAGTGAGAATCATGTTTTCCATTTAATACTGTGAAAGCATTGCTTTAAAACAAAGAAGGAAATCACAAGATAGGGCAGCAAAATTTAGCTTGATTTTGAGAATTGTTAAAAGCATCTGGTTTCGGTATAGCCCAAAGCTTTAATTTATGGGATTGCTTCAATAGAATTGAATCATGACTTTGGAATCAAGATGGCAAGTTCAAGAGTTGAAGTCTTTATTTTAGTTATTATTAGAGAGGAAGAAGACTTCATGACTTTGGGAGGGTGGGTGGCAGGGTGTGGGATATCACCATTAGCATGACCCTGTAGTGGCAGTTTGACAAAATACATCTGTTGCTCCTTCGCTGACCTCAGTTGACAGAGAGCATATTTTTAACATGGTAAACATACAATATAAAAACCACAGGAACTGACAGCTCTGAGAGGTTATTACCACTGCACTATAATGCCATTAAAAAATCTGACTGGTATAATTTTAATTGTTTTAATAAGTAGGCATCCTTATTAATATTACAGGTGTATTCTTGTAGGCCAGACTTTCAGTATATGATGATGATATTGAACTTCAGCCTAACGGTGATTTAACGCTCAGCCGTTTGGCCAAAATACGTATTTGGTATATTTTATGGACTGTTTGTGCCCCCAGAGATTCATATGTTGAATGTGATAGTATTTGGAGATGGGGTCTTTGGAAGATAATTAAGATGAGAGGAAGTCACGAGGGTGGGTTCTCCATGATATGATTAGTGCCCTTTTAAGATGAGGAAGAGAACCAAGCTCAATCTCTCACCACTATATGAGGACAAAGCCAGAGGTAACCATCTGTAGGAAGAGGGCCATCACCTGAAACAAATGGGCTGGTACCTTGATCTTGGACTTCCCAGCCTCCTAGAACTGTGGGAACTATACTTCTGTTGTTTAAGCCATGCAGTCTATGGTATGTTGTACAGCAGCCCAAGCTATGATAGCATATATCTAGGGTTATGTGTGAAAGTGACATCTGAAAACTATTTCTAATTCATACAGCCCTGGAAATAATGTTTGATTGGTACTTGGTGGTTTGATCCTCATCATGTAAGGAAAAGCTGTTGCTTTCCATTTCCCTCAAGTTTTTGACTTCAAGGAAATGGGGTGAGATCATGGGAATTTGCCAGTGCTCTCAAGAGAGAATGACCTTGGTGTATTCAAGAAACAGAAAGGCAAGTATGTCTGGAGTTCGGACAATGAAAAGAGAGCCTGGTATGAGGCAAGGCTGGGAAGGTAAGCAGGGCCCAAATGTCATGGGTTCTTCACAATTGTGATAATAGATCTGGAGTTTACTTTTAGAGCCTGAAAAACCATCAAGAACACTAAGCAGGTGAATAGCATCCTCTGATTCAAGATTATTGTGTGTAGAATGGATCACAGGAGGGGAAGAGTGAGGTGGAAGCCAGGTAAGAGGCTACTGATGAGGTCTGTGGGAGAAGAGATGGTGAGATGGACCCACGTGATGTCCGTGAATGTGAATAGATTCCAGAATACACAGTGGGGGTAGAATGAACCAACATGACCTGCTGATGAATAATCCAAGAAGAACAAAAGAATTACCATTTGGATATTTGTTCATGATGGAATAATCTTTTTCCAGTTCAATCAATATTACAAAATCTTTTTCTTTCTCAATATATGAGTGATACCAGGGCAATTTTAAATGATTTATTACTCATGACCATGTTTTGTTTTGTTTTTCCTTTGCAGTCATAAACTCTTGGCAACTTAAACCCAATTAGACCATAAGCTATGGATATGTGTGTATTCACAGAGAAGAAAAGAAGGTAGGGTGTTCCTTTACAATGATTTGAAGTACCCCTCCCGCCTCCCAGCCCTCCCCACAATTCTCCCTAGCACTGGGTGTGCAGCATCTAAAGTCAAGCTGTCTAGACTTCCCATCAGCTGAGACACAGCAGAGGTGATGCAGAATAGTGAAGATATGCAGACACGCATCAAAGTCACAGATTCACTGCTTACTATCTCAGTGAAATGCATCTACTTCCTCGAAGTCATGTGGGAATAGTGACACCCACTATGTAGAGCCATTTACCATCTGCCTTTTTACCGAAAATCTCTGCAAATCTGTTCTAAGGGGACACCTGAGTCCAAGTAGTCACAGTTCAATAGCAACTACTTGGGGAAAAGCAAGGCAAAGACTTACTTGAAAACCTTACTAAACAATGTTCATTTTATAAAGAAGATCTTTTAGTGTGTGTGGAAACTGCATGTTTTGAGATGATGACTATTTATTTAGCTATAATGCTCTCACCAGGAACTGTCATCAGCCCTCTAGCTATTGGTGTAGGCCAAACATGTCAAACTCAAAGGCTAACATGGGCCAAATAAACAAGGTTTAAGTTTATGTGGGCCGCAAAAAAAAAAAAAAAAGCTTCAATTTTCATAGAAACAGGTTTATTTTGATAAAGACATGCTGAATACAAAGAGCTGAAATAAATGAGTAATCATTAACATAAAATAATAGAACATTTTAATAAAAATTAATATTTTTTTCTTGAACAGTAACTTACCAGACACTGAAAAACTGCACACATTAAAAAGCATAACGCAAATAAACCTATTTTTCTTGTTCTCTGAAAGCGAAATATTTCCTGTTGCGCACACCAAACAAGCCAGTACAAGACTAATGATGTGGCAATCGGCTGCTAAAATATTCGCTGCTGGTATTAGTGGAGAGAAATGGTGTGGCTGCACTTAAGGCGCATAAGGAAAATGAACGCAACACGATTATAGTAATCAGTCATTAGCGAACATTGTAGTTCATTATTAATAATTATGTATAACAAGATATTGTAAAAATTAAATTACGAAATTTTTATTAAAATATTTCTTACATACCGTTATATTGGCTGGGCCACAAAAATATTCATTGTGTTACCGAAACCAGTTTGGCTCAGTGGATAGAGCGTCGGCTTGTGACTGAAAGGTCCCAGGTTCGATTCCGGTCAAGGGCATGTACCTGGGTTGCGGGCACATCCCCAGTAGGAGATGTGCAGGAGGCAGCTGATCGATGTTTCTCTCTCATAGATGTTTCTAACTCTCTATCCATCTCCCTTCTTCCTCTCTGTAAAAAATCAATAAAATATATTTAAAAAAAAAAAGAAAAAAAATTCATTGTGGGCTGGGCCATGAGTTTGACATGCTTGGTGAAGGCCAGTGGTTCTCAACCTCCCTAACGCCACAACCCTTTAATACAGTTCCTCATGTTGTGGTGACCCCCAATTTCATTGTTACAAATTGAACATAATTAAAGCATAGTGATTAATCACAAAAACAATATGTAATTATATATGTGTTTTCCAATAGTCTTAGGCAACCCCTGTGAAAGGGTCGTTCGACCCCCCCAAAGGGGTCGCGACCCACAGGTTGAGAACTGCTGGTGTAGGCAAAGGCCAAAACCCACTTTCTTCCGCCACCCTTGGCTATTACCTTACTCTGCCTCACGGTTCTGGCTTTATCTGCTCCTTGAGTTCTTCACTTGGCTTGGTTGACCAGGGCTTGTAGATAGATACCTAGAATCACTCATCACGGACTGGGAATCTTTTCATCCCAAGGACAGACTAAGCTCACTGCTGTCGTGTCTGTCTCTTAGGTACAAGCTGCCTATGTCTTTATAGAGACACATGCAATCCTGCAATATCTCAATCACTTCTGACTGGAATGCCTCTTTAACTGCTGCCACATGGTTGGAAGGTTTCCCTACTGATCTTCAGAGTTTCGGGCTGGGGAAGCATTTGGGCAGAGTGCTGCCAGATAAGCCTTCCCTAGAACTCAAATGCCCTTTTCTCCGGAGGCCTGTCTTTGAGGTGTCAAAACTGTCAATGGAATTGTACCTGTGCTCTGATCCACCCACTGTTAGGGGCTCCATTTCCTTGAACACCAACCACTTTCCATTTTTGTTGTTGTTGTTTGTCTGTTTTTGTTAATCCTCACTCGAGGATATTTTTCCATTGATCTTTTAGAGAGAGTGGAAGAGAGAAGAAAAGACAGAGAAACACATCGATGTAAGAGAAACATCGATTGGTTGCCTCCTGCATATGCCGGGACCAGGGCCCGGGTGGGGAGGAGCCTGCAAACAAGGTATATGCCCTTGACTGGAATTGAACCCGGGACCCTTTGGTCCACAAGCCAATGCTCTATCCTCTGAGCCAAACTGGCTAGGGCCCACTATCCATTTTGCATCCTTAAGTGGCATACACCTCAGTCTTAATTCACCAGAAAAGTCGAATTAACCAAATGGCTTCAAACACTTGTTGTTTTGTATAGATTTGACTGCATAATAGAGTGGAAAGCGCTAGCCATGAGTTAGAAGAACTAAGCTCTAGGTGTCAAGATCTTGGAAAAGCCATTTCATCTCATCTTAGTCTCAGTGCACTTATCTATAAAACAAATTATAAAAGGTCAGAAGAATGCTAAAGTTCCTTTCTTTGTTGACTATACCACGAAACTATGGCTCAAATACACCCTATTATTGAAACCCTTTCCAGAGCTCAACTCTTTAGTAATAAATGCTTACCTTCTCAAACATGGGTTTGCTGTAATTTTCGCTGAGATCTTCCCAAGTGCCCAGCGTATGTGTACTGGGGCCTTGGCATTCACATAGGATGATGTCATTTGGTCTTGCCTTACTTGTCCTGACCCTTCTGACAATTCCTAACAAAGTGTGTGCTCATTATGTTACCCGTGCATTATGTCCTTTCATATCATTAGTGACATTATATTGGGTTGGCAGCTTCATTTGGAGAGACACTTGCGCCCTGAGCCAAGCAACACAGATAGCCAAGAATTAGATCATTCTATCCCCAAAGTGCCACAGACCTTCTCAGATACAGCTGAGCAATGTAATTTGATCAAGGTTAAGTACAACCCACCCTTCATCTTTTAACCCAAGTCAAAATTCTTTTAGCTTTCTGTTCAAATCCCAGAGTAATGCTTCCTGCTCATTGTTACAAGCTGCCCTCCAGTCAACTCGCATTTATCGGCCTGTGGCTTATCCAAAGCACCAGGCTTTCTCCTCCTCCTGCCTCCAGCACCAGGTTCCAGGCCGGCTCCTTTAACTCTGTGCCAAATGAATACAAACTAAATCTAATATTAGCCTAATGAGAAAAGGCCATCTGCTGCCAAAGATTTGCATGATGCATCCCAAAGCCAAACACGGGCCATTATTCACTGTTTCAGATGCTGGCATGGCTTCTCCATTATATAATACAGCAATCACGATTTTCCGTGTTTCTCTTCGAGTTAGAAAGGCGACACGCAGCGTTCTAACCTGTTCTTTGCCTAGTAGGCCAGATTCTCAGGAGAACAGCTTACATTTTCTTTTCAAATAAATAAATCATTTGTACATTTAATGTTAAGGGAACGAGAAATGCCTGGATTTGGAGTCATGAGACTTAGATTCTGATCTGAAATTCATCTTCCTCTAGTTGTTAATGAGAAACTAAGCAAGGCATCTAAATTCCTTATTTTCTCAGCAATAAAACTGGGATACAAATTTTATAAACAAAAAGTATGGGGCAGTCTCACATATACAAGGGACATTCAAAAGCCACCCTCAAAAAGCCAGGGAGACTCTTGACTGTCATTCTGACTCACCACTTTACAGGCTCTGGCAAATTGCTCGCAAGGGGAAAAAAAAGGTGTAACCTTATGAAACTTGTATTTTACAGATAAAAACATAGAAAGGGTAAGTTTCCTTGTGAGAACAAAGAAAATCAAATCTAGAAGTCTAGATTTTCTAACTTCCCAAGACTGTCTTTAGGCCATGTATAAGGACAGATCCCAGCATTCCAAGCTGAGGAACCACCAGGGTACTTCCTGATGATAGTCACCTTCCAAATTGCTGTGGAAACTCCAATTCCAGCCTTTAGAGCATTTAGAAATATCACTTTCAAAGCAGACTCTTACTTTGGCATTTTTCTTATGCCTGAGGCACATGTCCTCCAAGGACCAAGGACAAGGGTCAGGGAGAATGTTAACACCACACCATTTTCCTTTTTTCATCTTGCTCCCATACCAGAGACCATCAATGGCTTCCCACAGGTCAGAACAGCGCTGTCCAGAACTTTCTGTGATGTTCCCTGTCTATGCTATCCAAAACAGTAGCCCCGAGACACATGTGGCAACTGACCACTTGAAATTTGGCTAGGATGACCAAGGAAATTCACTTTTTCATTTTATTCTATTTTAATACAATTAACTAGCCACACGTGGCTAGTGGCTTCCATATTGGACAGTGCCCTGTTTTGGTAGAAAATAAATCCATGTTCCTCATTCTAGCATTCACATCCCATACAACTTGGCTCCAACATACTGTTCCATCCTGTTTCTACAACAGGAACCTTGACTGCTGAGCACAACTGAGGATGTCTGCTGCCACACCCCAGCTCAAGGTATTTAGGCTTCATTGCTAAGCGCACCTTCCATTCCTGTTGCTGTGTATTTGAACTGTATCCATATTTCACAACACAGATCAAGTTCTACCTTTACTGCAAGCCCCATCCCTACTTCCTCTGTGAGGAAAGGGCTCATTAACCTCAGGCCTGGCCAATCCAAGAAGGACCTCAGTCTATCACAGGGCTAGTTCTTTGGAACTACATCTGGTCTTTTGGGAGCTGTGAGTTGCCTTCAGGCCTCCATGACTGGAAAGATAAATAGAGATTGATGGAAAACAGAGGCTGTGCCTTCTCTGTGTCAAGGAGACTCATTCCTACTTTGGCTCTCATCTGGGGTAGTTGTACATGCCCCTGGGTGGGAAGCTGTACCTTCATAACTTCTGTGCCTCCCAATTAGATGAACCTGCTTTACCTCCTCTCTCTCTTGCCTTGTACCCACCTGAAAGCTAAGTTAACACAGTTTTGCATCTAGAACTTGTGGAATGGCGCACACGCTCTCTGGATTCCCAAGTGCTCATAGGCATTTAGGACTTATATTGGCAAATAACCTTTGCATATCAGCATTTCAATTGGATCCATTTCTTCCCCCAACTAGATTGAAAGGCTTAAAAGTGAGCTTGGTTCTCCATTGCTTTGCCTTTGGTCTATGAGAGCTGGAGGCAGCTTGTGGTACAGACAACCTCCTTCCAGAATTAGGATTCTAGCCTTTTGAGGAACTGAAGCCAAAGCCACATTCTAAGAGAGAGACAAAAAGGGTGATTCTTCCCAAAATGGATATACAAGGTGGGGCAAAAGAAGGTTTACAGTTGTGAGTACACAAAACACAGAATTTATTCTTGTATTATTACTTATTAATTATTATATTATTTTCCATATGAAAAACTGTTAACCTATTTTTGTTTCACCCTGTAGATATAGAGGGATACATTTTTAAGTGTTGAAAGTAATACAAGTTTCAAGATCAAGATGCTAGATTAAGCTCAAGCTACAAACCCTCCCTGAGGCTCTCAAAACTTAAAAGATACTTACAAAATATTTTTAATGTATGTAATACCATGCTTAAAATCAAGGAAGAGAAATCTCTAGACACCAGGAAAGCACAGCAGTGAGAAGGCACAAAGCTCACTGTGCCGGTTGGAACAGTTGACATGCTAAGGATTGATTGGTTTCAAAGCCCAACATGGCTAGACTCAATGTCAGAGCCTACAGGCATGGTAGGGAGTGGGGACCAAGTTCCCAGTGTGAAGCCTGCAAATGGGAAAGTGCAAAGGAAGGAACCTGATTTGCATAGTCAGTCAGTAGCCAAGAGACAGAATGTCAAATTGAAACATAATGTAACACCTGGTCAAAGATGTTCCATCCCAAAAGATTCAGGAAGAGACAGGCATAAAACGCCTCATCAGTGCTCGCTTCAGCAGCACAAATACCAAAAGACACCTAATCAAATGGCTTTCACCCACCATTCAGAGTCCCCAAGATAACTTTCTCCCTTGGCCAATAACGTACCAGCAAGAATATGAAGCCATGGGAGGAAATACAGCACCGTAAAAGGCAGAATATGACCCACCAAACAGGAAAAGCCATAGTTGAGCTACTAAGTTAATAGGGCAATCTGTAAATAAATACCATTAAATAAATACCATTCTTAAAAGAATGCATTTTTTTAAAAATATATTTTATTGATTTTTTTACAGAGAGGAAGGGAGAGTGATAGAGAGTTAGAAACATCCATGAGAGAGAAACACCGATCAGCTGCCTCCTGCACACCTCCCACTGGGGATGTGCCCGCAACCAAGGCACATGCCCTTGACCGGAATCGAACCTGGGACCCTTCAGTCCTCAGGCAGGCACTCTATCCACTGAGCCAAACCGGTTAGGGCTAAAAGAATGAATTTTTTAAGGGGGGAAAAAAAACTCAAAACGTTTTCTCCATAATCTCAATTCCAGATATAAACTGCTGCTCAAATTGTGGAGTAAACTCTTCCAGACTCAGTGATGCCCTTATGCAGTGAAAGGCATTTTTACATCAACAGGAACATGCTATACGTGCTGTGCAGTAACCTGCCCTTCTCGTCCCTTCCCCACTTTAAATATTACCACACTCATGTTCCCACATAAAGACTGCTAGAGAATGAATGTCTGCATTCCCCTAAAATCCATGTCAAACCTACCTGCCAATGTGATGGTATTAGGAGGTGGGGCCTTTGGTAAGTGCTTAGATAACAAGGGTGGGGCCCCCCATGAATGGGTTTGTGCCTTTACAAAAGAGACCCCAGGCAGCTCCATGTCCCTTTCCACCATGTGAGGACACAATAAGATGACAGCTATCTATTAACCAGGAAGTGGGCCCTCACCAGACACTGAAACAGGTGGCACCTTGATCTTAAACTTTCCAGTCTCCAAAACTGTGAGAAATAAATTTTAATTGTTTATAAGCCATCCAGTCAAAGTGTTTTGTTACAGAAGTACAAGTGGACTAAGCTAAATCCGCATAAGTCTCCCTCACCCCATCAAGTAAAAATTATTTTCCAATGTCAGTTATTAACAGTGCTTGTCAGCAAAAATCCCTCAATATTCATGCAGCCAACTGGGCCTTTTTCAAAATACTTTCAGACACACTGTATTATTTCATCTGCTCAACCTGATGAGGGAGGCAGCTTTTATGATACACTCTTTATAGATAAAGACTCTGAGGCTTGGAAAGTCACAGGACTTGCCCAACATCATAAAATGATAAATCTGAGCCTGGCAAACGAATCTTTCAGCTTTAAGTTCAAGGCGGTCTTCACTATAGCCCATTCTCTACCATACTCAGAATCTCATGCTATGAGACTGACCACAACTCTGTTTTGATTTCACCCCAATGGGGAAGCAGTCAATATTTTCATTTATGATTATTATAATCCAGAAGCAGTGTTCGTTAAACTGAAGGGACAATTGTGATTAGTGAGAGCACCATCAGTTCTTTGTGGCTTGACCACAGAGCAGCAACGCTGCAGTTTCAGAGTCTCCTTAATGTATCGGGTTATTGCTTACCTTAGCCGTCTCAGCTTCTGCCTGCAGTCGCTTAGGGGTTCCTTTTTGGTCAAGCACCTTCTGGAAATGTTTGTTTTTAATGGGTTGAGACTCAACACCTTCACCTTCAATTTGCAGTTTAATGCCTTCAGTATGAGCAGGATGATCAATACCCCGTGGATTCAAACCGCAGTGGAGAGCTAGGCAAGAGGGAAAAATTATAATTCAGAAAACAAATCATGTGAAGGTGGTGTCTGGGGCAGACAATATTTCAGCTGGCCTAAGTGGGAAGAGACAAGGCTGCAGCGAGTTGAGCGGTGGTCTGGTAACTATGGGAAGAAATTTGGGGAGGAAGGAGTGTTGTTGGGTGGGAAACCCTGAAGTCAGAAAGACAAAAGTGCAAATCCAGAAACCATCAGTTCCAAGTTGTTGGACCTTCAGCAAGTTACTGATCATCACACTGCACACCAGAATACCAAATCAGGCACCTTCGTTAATTATTTCAACCCTTGCAGGTTAGCTGATAGCTCTTCCTTTATCTGAAAAAGTGCTCATTCTGCCCCCTTCTGAGTCTTCTCTGTTTCAAGTGTCCATTCAAACCCACCACCCTCATGCATTCACTCAACAAATATTTATTAAGTAGTTACTACATGTCAGCCCATGATTCTGGAAACATGGATACAGGATATATGACGGTTGTTACATCAGATAACTCACAATCTAAGTGAAAAAGCAGGTGAAAGACAGTGACCTAGTGATTTTAAAACCTGACACACTAATTTGAAAAGATGATATCCACCCCTATGTTTATTGCAGCCTTATTTGTAATAGCCAAGATTTGGAAGCAGCCCAAGTGTCCATCTGTAGATGAGTAGATAAAAAAAGCTGTGGTTCATTAACACAATAGAATACTAGTCAGCTGTAAGAAAGAAGGAAATCTTACCTTTCTCGACATCATGCATAGACCTGGAGAGTATTACGCTAAGTGAAATAGACCAGTCAGAGAAAGACAAGTATCACATGATCTCACTCATATGTGGAATCTGATGAACAAAATGACCTAACGAAGTGAAGACAGGCTCATGGATACAGAGAACAGACTGACAGCTGTCAGAGGGGAGGGGTTTAGAGGCTGGGTGAGAAGGGTGAAGGGATAAATCAAAGGAAAAAAAGCAAAACTCACAGATATAGACAACAGTATGGTGATTGCCAAAGGGAAAGAGGGTAGCAGAGGGTAAAGAGGGGATAAATGGTGATGGAAGGAGATTTGACATGGGGTGATAAACACACAAATACAATATACAGATGATGTATTATGGAATTGTAACCTGAAACCTATATAATTTTATTAACCAATGTCATCTCAATAAGTTCAATAACAATCAATCAATCAATCAATCAATCAATCAATAAAACAGAGTGATAACTACTACATGGACAAGAAAAGCAGAGTGGAAGGTACAAGGGAGTCAAGTCTAATGGCTTCTAATTTTATGGATCTTTCCATGTTCTCTGACATCAATATTCCCATAAATCAAATGTATAGCCCATTTCCTGGGCATACTTAGTCAATAAATTCTTACTGAGCACCTCCTATGTACACACAATTACCAAAGAAATAGCAGGGAATGTTATGGGAGCCATACATTCTACCTAAATGACCCCCATGCATGACCAGGGATGTGGGGTGTGTGGGTGTGTATATGCACACACATGGCTTACGTGTATTTTGAGGTTTCTAGTAGGAAGTTATCTCACCTTCCTGCATCCCCAACCTTCAAAATTAGTTAAATTCCCATCTTTAAGTCCTTCCCTGGGTGTCAAGAGGATTTAAAGCCATGACCTTAAATCACCCCCGCCCCCACCCCCGCCGGCCACCACCACCACACAAACACACTCCATCCCCTTCAGGGTTCTACTTCACTGATAAATTCATTTTAGCCAATTATCTTCAGTTTTGCCCTTTCTCATCATTATCCCCCTTCAACCAACTTCTGTGATTCTTAAAATTCTTCCTTTACTCAGCTCCCCATCCAGGTCAGGGCTTCCTTTTCTCTTTACCAGGCTTCTAAATATTTTTCACCTGAGAGGTGAGAGAAGGCTTCCCAGACAAAGTGAGCTAAGGTGTCCTCCTCCCACCTTCCATTCCCTCCTTAACTCATTCCCTTCACTTTTGATAAAATCAACATACCAGTGACTTCAACATTCAACTCCATCCTAGAACGTCTTCTTGTGATGTTCAGACACAAGTAACACTGTCACTCAACTTCCCAATTTCAAAGTATCACAGGTATCATAAAATTAACATGTTCAGAACTGAACCTTGGTTTTCCTATGAAAACAATGCATGTTTTCCAGTCATCTCCAGTTACTCACACAGAAACTCAAGAGTCATTCTTGACCTCACTCTCCCCATGATTCACATCCCTTCCATCTATCAGCAGATTCCGTAAGCACTAACCCAAATGCTGCTCAAACCCATCAACTTCTCTAGCCCAACTGCTCTTGCCTACTCAAACCCTGACATCTCATTGAAAAAGCGCAGAGGCCAGATCATGAGACTCTCCTGCTTCAATCTTTCTAATGGCTTTCTTTTGTACCTAGAACATTAGAAACCTTTAACATGGCCAACAAGGCCCTGCATTACCTCTCCTCTTTTTCCCTTTCCACCTTCATCTCCCACCATGTTATTCCTTGTTCACTCCACTCTGACCACACATTCCTTAAACACACCAAGTTCTTTCACACCTCCTGGACTTTGTCCAAGTTTCTTTGCCTGAAATGATCTTCCCCATTCTTCACCTGACTCCCACTCATCCTTCAGGTTTTGGTTTAAATACCACTTCTTCGGATATGCCTTCCCATAATCCCCTTTCTCAGCCCACCCCTGCCTCCACCCCATGTTAGATCATGTGCCTGGAATAAGTAGTATTCAACAAATGTTGGATGATCTGAAACCGATTGTACAGTGGTCCATATGCATGTCACTTTATACCACTTTATATGAAATTATCCATATATTTCTCTTCTAGTCCCTAAAGTTCCTAAAACTAAGGACCAGACTATTATGTGGTATGTAGTAGGCACTCAACATATATTAGTCCATGGCTCCGCCCTTAGGCTTTGTGCTGGATCTCAAATAACCTTCATGAAACACTGAGACATAATTACATTCATTTCACAGATAAAAATGAGGCTCAAAGACTTTCACAAAAAGTCATACAGGTGTCTGCTAAAGATTACAATGATCAAGTATCATGTAGGATGCAGATAATTTCAAGTTTCAGATGAACAAACCCAAAGTGAATTAAATAATAAGACAATTTATTAGCTTTTGGGACAGGAAGTTCAGTAATGACAAAAGCTCAGAGTTAGCTATTTCACAGTTCAACAGGGTCATTGAGGACTCTGATGTACATGTTTAAATCTCTCCATTCTGCTATCCATAATGTGACCTTTACCCACAGCCTAGGTCCCCTCAGGGCACATCGAGCTACAAGCTTCTGGTTCTCATCTAGCAAAAGAAACCGCTTGGTTGGTCATTCTTTCCTCCAAACTTCCTTCTGTTCTCGTGAATCACACGCCCATTAGTGAACTGAAACTTTTCAGTAGAGATGGGATCACCCTTAAACCAGCCAACCTTCAGCTAAAGGCAATCCCCAAAACTTCACTGCTGCTACTCAACAAGGCAGGAACAAAATGGGTGCTGGAGACACAACCACAATGCCTAATTCAGGCCGTGGTAGAAAGAGGACAAAGCCCATGAGAGCACGAGCTTCCCCAACTCCAAAGAACAGCCTACTTACACTGAACACTCCATCACCTATAAAACTAAAATTGTAATTACTAAAAAATGGTGTGCTCATGGGGGGAGATGGGGGATTAATGTGGGATGGATTTAAGCATTAATGAGGAAAAGAAAAATAAATCTTTCTCTCTGGCCTGATCCCTGACTTCTTCCTGTCTTGCGATTCATGGCTTAGCAATACCACTGAGTTGCTGGCAGCTTCTAGGACAGGGCTGGGCAAACTTTTTGACTCGAGGGCCACAATGGGTTCTTAAACTGGACCGGAGGGCCGGAACAAAAGCATGGATGGAGTGTTTGTGTGAACTAATATAAATTCAAAGTAAACATCATTACATAAAAGGGTACGGTCTTTTTTTTTTTTTTTTTTAGTTTTATTCATTTCAAACGGGCAGGATCCGTAGTTTGCCCACGGCTGTTCTAGGACCTCCTGTCCTCCCTCCCCATCACCTCCCCACCAAATCAGACTCTAATACATCCTTCACTTTTGATCAAGCTGGTCCTTCCTCCTAGAAAGAGTTCTACTCCCTCTGAATCCCACTTCCTTCTTTGGGAGGCTAGCTCCTCCTCAGCCCATGTGTCAGGTCAGACGGCTTCTTCTAGGGGTCACTGGCTCCCAGAGGGAGAAGCCCCAGGCCTCTATGCACACAGTATCCTGGACCTTGACCTCCTGGCTGTAATGAGGATGTCTACCTAGTTGATCTGTCTGCCCCACCTGCCACAACTGCAAGTTCCTCCACATAGGCTCCACGTCTCATTCATCTCCGTGACCGCCACCCCTCAGTCCAGAACCTGGCACACAGTACACATCTAAGAAACATTTGTTCAGCTGCTGAATGAACCAGCCATCTCCTCTTTTTTTCCTCACAACCATGCCTTTAAGTCTGAGGGAAATTATTCCCTGCTAGTAAATACCTAGCATTCAAAATGTAAGGGATCTTATAAACATGAGGCAGAATGCGGTATTTTGATTTTCTACACACGTAGCCGCCTTCCTCACACAAATATTTTAATCCTCCATAGGAGCTGTTCCTGCCTCACCTGCAAACCCGGGAGTTGATTTAGGTTTCTGTGCTTGCGTTTGTATATTTAAAACCATTTCTGACAGCCTTTGCTTTGTTTTCCCTGAAATTTCATGTCCCTAACATTTATATATCAAACAACTTTCAAATGCCCTCTTGCAAGCTGCGATTGCCATTTCTTTGCACATCATGTAAAAGGTGCCCCAGTTGGTTTTCTCTTTTCCATCTTCATCAATGCCCCTCTTGATGAAGTAAATAAAGTTATTTACTCCATTGTAGGGGCCCTGCAGCTCACAAGTCGGCTTAGAGACCCTCTTCATGTTCCCCTGATCTTCACGACCAGTCTCATGTCTTTATCTTGATTGAACAGACACTCCAAGCTGCTTGCGGTCTCTACCTAAAGTGCTGTCACTCTAATGTTGATGCTGCTGATACTGAGCACTTCAAAATGAAGAGCTGAAAATCAAAACAGACTTCTTAAATATTGCTTTTACATTTAACAGGAAAATGTTTCACTGCAAATGCACATGTTTTAGCATTGTTTTGCGCTGCCATTTGAAGGCATCTCTTTTTCATGTGTGAAAACCCACTTCCTCAGAAATTCCAACCTTATGCATTGCTGGTGTGAACATAAAAATGGTGCAACTGCTGCAGAAAAGTGTCAGGTGATCCCTCAAAAAGTTAAACCTAGCCTGGCCAGTGTTGCTCAGTGGTTGAGCACTGACCCAGGAACCAAGAGGTCAGAGTTCAATTCCCTATCGGGGCACATACCCGGGTGGCCTCAATCCCCAGTAACGGGTTGTGCAGGAGGTAGCCAATCAATGATGTTCCTTTCTCATCAATATTTCTATATTTCTATCCCTCTTCCTTCCTCTCTCTTTAAAAATCAATACAAAAATATTTTTTAAAAAGTTAAACCTAGAATTTACCATTTGACCCAGCCACTCAACCAAAGAATTGAAAGGAGGGACTCAAAGAGATATTTGCACACCCATGTTCATAGGCATTATTCATAATAAGCCAAAAGGTCCATCGACAGATACTTGGATAAAAAAAAGATGGTACATCCAGTGGGATACTATTCTGTCTTAAAAAGGAATGAAGGTCTGACACATGCTGAACCTTATAGACATTACACTAAGTAAAATAAGCCGGGCACAAAAGGACAAATATATTGTATGATCCTACTTATATGAAATACTTAGACTGGCCACATTCATGGAGACAGAAGGCAAATCAGGGGTGACCAGGGGCTGGAGGAGAGCGAGAAGGGGCATATTGCTTAGCGCAGAGGCCCTGTTTGGGATGATGAAAACGTTCTGGAGATGGACAGGAGTGATCCAACAATGTGCATGTGCTCAATGCCACTGAATCCCACACTTAAACATGGTTCAAATAGTAAATTTTATGTTATGTTTATTCTACAATAAAATAACTAAATAAAAACCCTACACCCACTCATTTCATCCCTCTACAGCCTCCATAAGTGAAAAGAGAAGTTCCAAAGATATTTTCTTTGTTTCAAGTTTTGAGAGTTTATTGATAATCTCACTGTGATTTTCAGTTAGAACTTTTTAAAAAAATGGTAATAATGACAGCTCAATGGAGTCCTTTAAAATTTCCCCAGGAAGGGCGTGTTCTCACAACCAGTCCCAGGCTGCTGGGCAGAGAGCATCTTCAACTGCTGGAAGGGAGCCTGGCCCTCCTGGACCTGACCCTGACCTCGCAGGGATCCCATTCTCACGTGCCTTAGGTCACAGACTATCCCGGAGTTCCAGGCCTCATTTACTCTCCTCAAGATGATGTGAGAAGAGAAATAAGATGTGCTGGTGTTGCTGCATCCATTCGGGGGAATGAGTGTCTCTTATTTGCCAAGAAGTCACCCAGCTTCCTGTGAAGTCCTTTTGATCCCCACCCACACCCCACTCTCCTTGCAGTGAAACAAGGGATGGAGCCTCATTCAAGTTGAAGGCCCCTTTATCCTGAGCTTCTCTGTACACAGAGACAGGGGGAAAACACTCCTACCGGTCTGGAGGCTGCGCTGGCCCCTGCACTGAGGGCTTCCACCATCACATAGGAACTGCTCGCAGCTCCTGAGATGTTCTGGCTTCTTTGCTTTGTCAGAACCCATCTTTGTACAGAATATACATTTTCCTATTTTTGTGGATAACTTTTCAGGAAATAGCAAAGGCTCTCTCCTTTCTACTATGGAGCTTTAACTGATTTTGCACCCATTATAGCCTCCTAAGCAATGTTGACAATCACTCTTTTTCTTACTAGATGTTCTGTGTGTGTGTGTGTGTGTGTGTGTGTACCATGTACTGCAAATATTTACAAACATGTCTGCCTAGTCTATGGCTGGGAACCCCCTGAAGCAAGTGACTACTTCTGACTAAGCTTTACAAACCCAGCCTCTAGCCAAGTGACTAACCTACAGTAGGTGCTCAGTCACTGCTTACAGAATGGGCTGAAGTATGTTGAAAAGAGCCTGATTCAGTCCTACTCACTGCCATTTCCTTCTTCTGAGCAATGTACATCTCTTTTTCAAAAGGACAACTAAAAGCTGCTTCCAATCTAATTGTGTAATTCACCAAGAACATGTTAAATCACAGAACCGTAGAGCTGTCCTGAAACTGATTTACCTGACTGCTTTCTGCTGAGCAGACAGTCCCTGTGTGTCCGTGTGCCCGCAACGACTAAACAGCTGTACATATTCAGCACCCAATAAATGTTATTAAATGAATGAATGCCCTTAGAAACACATATATTCCAATCCCATTATTAGCTATTAGAACTGAGATACACTGTGTACAGTTTCATGGGTATGTCTTGCTTCTAGCTAGAGATAAAATCCCTAGCCCATGTTGCATACCTCTCTCATATAAAATATACCGTTAATAGACATTCTACAAATATGGGTTTCATCAATGGAGGTGACTTACCCTATTCAATTGGATTCAAATGCCAATGAGAAGACTGGGGAAGAAATACATGAATGTGAAGAGTTGGACCCCAAAATAGCACACTCTATCATCCTCACCCGTTTGCCAGATGGCAGCCCTGACGTCCATTGTGTGGGCACTGGAGCTGGGCCTGGATGACTCTGTCCCAGCCAGATGTTCAGACCACGTGCATCTGTGTCACAACACTGCATTTCTGTGCCACGTGAAGCACACTCTGGCTTGGTGTTTACAGAGACAATTTTATCTTTGTCACAGTTTGCTATCGGAGCTCCTCATTCCCCAAAGTCTGCTTAAGAGTAATCACTATAGGTGATACTCACCCTTCCTGCCCATGATATCTGGACTAGATAATCTAAGTATAGCAGAAAGTAAAATAATGCTGGACTTACCTATTGCAACCTCGGGAGAGTGGGGGAAAGGCTCTCCCTAAGGCACACAAACATTCATGAAGAGAATACGAAAGTGGATATAGTTAGAGTTTCTATGAAATTTTAGACAGGATTCAGGTGTCAGATAAGTGAACGACACAGGTGACCTTAAGACATTTTTAACTATGATACTATCTGAACCAGATTCCATTGTGAACCAGTGCCCCCAAACATTTATATCTATGTATATGAATTGGAGATTTTATATAGAACAATATTTTCCTTTACTTACTATAGATGATCTACTCTAAGGTTTTGTATAGCCTTTATTTTTTAATAGAAAGTAGTACCTCTTCGATGCTTCTGAAAAATTAATAGACATGCTCTTCTTAATTTACCCTACTGAGGACAAATAAAAATGCTGGACATTATCCATAACACAAAAATGACTTTGAAAGGTAGAAGAAGGAAGATATCAAGGGAGCTTGGAAGCCACGGAATGATATGGTGGTAAATTCCTTGGGCTTTCTTTTCACCTCATCTATTCTAGGCTTGGAGCTGAAACAGCCCACAACCTAGAAATGCCACAGGGCACAGAACAGAAACAAGCCAACAAAAGCCTGCCCTCTCTAGCCAAAGCGCCATGAGAGGGGCAGCCTGGCAAGATAAAGTTTAGACAAAAACCGCTCTGCTCCAACATCACAGAAAAGAATATGACCCAACCACTGAGTGAAGGCTGAGTGGAAAGCCTAGACTTCTACCCTCTCCAGGCTATATGGACCTTGAGACTCCCTAGGGGCTGGTGTCATAGGAGGCCATGTAAGGAGATTTTCATTTCTGCCATCTGATTAATAAGGCCACCTGTTCATCCCTGCAGTGTCAGCTGAGGTAATGCATGGAGACAGGACTTCCTCCTTCCTGAGGTGGTGTCAGAGGAACCTGATGACTGTTTCTATCACCAAGTGATAACAGACCCCTCCGCCCAAGTACCAACTGAGGCAGAGCAGGGCACCTGGATTTCTAACTCCATTGGGCCAGAGTGGTGTTAAAGAAAGCCTCGCCAGTGAAACTGAAGATTAAAGGTCCAGAGATTTGTGACATGAAATATCTAAATTTTAATTTAAAAATCACTCATAATGAAGAAATGGGAGGATCTCAAATGGAATGAGAAAAGGTAATCAATAAATAGCAACACCAAGATGACAGAGGAGACAGAATTATCTGACAAAGGATTTATAGCAGTCATAATAAAAAAGCAATTACAACTAACTGACATGAGTTTTTTTAAAAAAGAAAGCCTCAGCCAAGAAATAGAAAGTCTCACCAAAGAAATAAAAGACAAAGAAGAACCAAATAGAAATGTTAGAACTAAAACAAATACAGTAACTGAAAAATACAATAAGTGAAATAAAAAGCTCAGTGGATGGCTCAATAGCAGAATGGAAGAGATAAAGGAAAGGGTAAAGGAAACTTTCTTGGAAATGGAAATACTTCACATCTTGCATGGGTTATACAATACTGAAAAGTATCAAACCTCAATGAACTGAACACTTGAAATATGCGCTTTCCATTGCGTAGAAAATAATTTTAAAATGTAACAAAAACAATTAAATGGAGATACTGGATATGCTTCCATTACTTTTAGAAAGAATTTATGAGTGATTTTTGAATGACGTGTTTTCATCCACTTCCCTCTCCCCCACCCAAGAGGCAACGACACAGCAATTGAAGTCCAAGCTCTACCACTTTCCTGCTGAGTGTACTTATGTATGGGCAATATCACCTCTTTTCCATAAAATGGGGATACCAATAATACATTATTAATTCTCACTTTTTTATTGTGTTGATAAAGATAGCACATAAAAATACCTGATAGCACCTGTTTCATGAACATCAATCTTCCATTTTATCCTATTGCCCTCCTCCGTGATAATGGAGGAATAATTGGCATCAATTTAAAATTTTTTTGTTAAGCCTCACTTGAGGGTATTTTTCCATTGATTTTTAGAGAGTGGAAGGTAACGAGAGAGACAGAGAGAAACAATGATGTGAGAGAGACACATCAATTGGTTGCCTTCTGCACACACCCCAACCAGGGCCAGGGAATGAGCCTGCAATTGAGGTATGTGCTCTTGACCAGAATTGAATCCTTCAGCCCATGGGCCAATGCTATATCTACTGAGTCAAACCAGCTAGGGCAATTTTAAAAAATTTTAAACAAAATTGTAGCCATGTAATTTATTTTATTGGCATTTATTTTATGCTGGATTTACTCCTGGGCCATAAGTTTTTGTTTCTTCTCTTTCTTTTGGGATATCTTTTTTTTCCTGTGCAAGCTCCTCTCTGGTTTAGGAACAATCTGCTCTTTTTCAGTAAGATCATCTCCATGCGTCAAGGACAGTTCACTATGGGTTAATCTACCCGTGAGCTCTGCTCAATAACCAGAGAATCGATGTCTAAACCCTTAAGTTCAGCACTCTTCTCTGCATTTGTAAGCTGGTGCAGCAAAAATTCAGCACTCGTTTTGAGCCACTGACCCTCTGACCAGCACCACTCTTTAGCCTGGGCACACCTACCGACTCTACCATTGAAACAACGGAATGGCACACACTGCTTCTGTAAAGTGACATCCTTCAGAAGCTTGGTGGCTTTTCGGATATGCATACCCTTGATGGCCGGGGCAGTTTCACAAGTGTTCTTAAAGTGAACAAGAAGATTTGAACCTCCTGACTTGCATAATTCTGTGGGTTTTTCTGGGTCAAGTGACGAGCGACCCATTTTGAGAGGTCACCTCAGGCCGCTACAGGAAGAGTAGCCATGTAGTTTTTAAGGACAAGTACAGACTTGAAAAATGCCAAGTGGCAATCCAAGTGAGGAGGGCAAATTAAAGTGAAATTCAGTAAAAATATTAAAAATAAATAAAGCCGAAATAAGCCAGTCAATGAAAGAAAAATACCACATGATCTCACTCATTTATGGATAATAAAGACCATTATAACCTGATGAACAAAAATAGGTACAGAGGCAGAGCAGCATCGAACAGACTGTCAAACTACAGTGGGAAGGCTGGGGAGGGTTGAAGGGTGGGAGGAGGAGGGTAAGAGATCAACCGAAGGACTTGTATGCATGCATATAAGCATAACCAATGGACACAAGACACTGGTGGGTAAGGGAGGCTGGGGGAATGTCAAGGTGCGGGGGGGGGGGGGGGGGGAAGAAGACATATGTAATACTCTTTGTAATGCTTTAAGCAATAAAAAAAATAAGCAACAATTTGAAAAAAAATAAAAATAAATAAAGCCAGTGGAGAAAAGAATAGCTTTACAGTTATATAAACAACCTTGGTGAGAACTGAGGAATGAAGTTAAAAATAAAGATAAAAGCAAGTGCCTGCCCCTTGTAACATACTCGTTACTGACTGTATTTTTGTTATTTGTGAAACCAGCAAATGAAACAAACCTGACTCTGTTTAGAATGACTTGACATATTACAACCTGGTATTTCAGGAGGAGAGGAGGGAGTACAGAACTAACACTTGTGGAGGCCTCTTCATCCTCTATCACTATGGTATTAGATATTAGAAGGAGGGAATTCGATATTAGAAGGAGGGAAAGACATAGAGATGCTAAGCAACTTCTTAAAGGCCATCATAAGGAGGAAATGTAAACAAGAGCTGTTTCACCTCATGTTCCATGTTGTTCCCACCACACCAAGCTACTCCAGGGAATACAATTTTCCCCTCTAAATCATGGGCTTTGGAGTTAACAAATCTGGCTCTACCATCGACTAGCTGTGTGGCATCAGGCACGTTACTTAGCTTTAGGTTAGGGTTGTCTTACCTATAAAATTGGAATAATCATCACTTTTTAAAATAAAGCTTCAGAAGAAACCAATGAAAATATATTTGAAGTGCTTTGTCAATGCCTGGCACTAATTAAGTGCTCAACAAATGGTATACCATAGCTAGAGGTATTTCTTCCTTGGTTCTTGTTCATATCATCTTAATGACACTGATTTCTTCAAAAGCAAACACCTTGACCCTTGAAATGCACAGGCACAGACAGCTCCACTAAAAAAAGCAAGAGGTGACTGGTCAGGGTGGTTAGGGAAAGTGGAGGCGATAAAGGGTCAGATAAAGGCATCTGAGAAAAAACGAGAAGCTTAACATTCTCTTGAAAGGGGTATCCTGTCAACTAAGGGAGAAAGAATACTATTTCAGCAAAAACTAAGTTATCTGTCAAGTCACAGAAACATGAGAAAGGCTTGATAGGTTCTGGTTTGACTTGATGAATGTTAGTGTTCCCTTTCTGTGTGTGTGTGTGTGTGTGTTCGCGCGCACACGCAGGCGTGTCCGTACACAAAGCAAGGTCATCTTAGTGGGCATTTTCATTTGCTCACTCTCTCTATTCACAGTAAATGCTCCTCAGACTAAAGGAACATTCAAATTTAACATACCCTATTCCTTGTTTCACTTGATCTTCAGTAATATATATGATATGCAATATATATATGTGTGTATATATAAATCAAAGGTCACATTCTCTAAAAGAAGAGTTATAATATAATGGAGGAAATATAACTTAATTTACGGACAAAAAAATAGCTCAAAATTCAATGGAGCCATTGATAGGTATATAACTTGCTAAAGATTCCTTAATGAGAAAAAAAGTGGTCCTTTTAAAATTTCCCGAATTTACTAAGAAAACTGATCAAATGCCATCCAAGTTGGCATCCCAGATTGCAAGTCAATACTCCTGAGGGCACCTTGGTCACGTTTGTGAAGCCACACTGTCCAATGTGGGAGCCAAAAAGATACACCTGGCTATTGTGTTTTAAATTCATGATATTTAAATATAATTGGAAATTTAGTTCCTTAGTCACACCAGCCACAGGAGGCCGTGACTACCCCACTGGCAGTGCAGATGACTGGAGACATTTCAATCATCCCCGAAAGATCTACTGGATGGCACCAATTTGAAAAATCATTCTTTCTTCCCAATACATGTTACTTGAAAAAGAAGAGAAAGCAATAATTTGACATCAGAAATTATTTGCTTTTCTACATTCATTTAATTGGTTTTAGTGATGTAAATATCCATATCTACTTTTTAGAGATAAGAAGAAAAATTAAATGCAATATCAGAATTAGGGGTTTACTAACATGTTTGCTCTATGGGAATAAACAGCCCTTGTAACGTGTCTAGGTCTGACTTTCACACACGTTTCAGCAAGAGCTTTTCTGTTTAGTTAGACAACTTTCAGATCTTGGAATAACCTATCTCCCAACCTGGCTGCTTCTGTGCCACAAATCAGTTTGTTTTCTGTTAAAAGCTTTGGGAGACCCCAGGTTATCGATCTCTGAGGGAGAGAGATCAAGTGAGAGTCAGAGACAAGTCGGCTCTGGCAAAGCTCGCCGTCTACCAAAATAGTGGCTCCCAAATGTCTGCCCAGAACTGAGACGTGTGATGAAAATTTCACTGGTCCTCAGCAAGATGGAAAAAAAAACAGCCTTGTGAGTTTTCCACTGGCCATATGTTATTTTGATTTTGTCCTTCCTGGAATTTTTATGGTAACTGCCTATCTTTTATCAAATTAGATAAGATATGGTGAGTGTATGTATCTATGCACATGAGTTTCAATGTTAGCAAAATAAAAGTTATAGAAACTAAGGATCCCCAGTTTAAAAAAATTACTTGCCTATGAAAGCTCAAGGTTCGAGCAGAACTTCCACGCTACTGACCCAAAATAAGCAGGCCAATAATTATCTGCAGATGATATGAGGGTAAGAGATGGGGGAAATAAGAGCTACAGAGCAAATAATGATGAGAGGTTCCAAAAACTGAACAAGTAAATGATAACTTCCAAGCCACACACACACACACACACACACACACACACACCTACATATACATCAGGCAAGATAGAAACCTGGCATTTCAAATAGGTTTTGAAGAAGTCAGACCAGGTTTGCACTTATATTTCAGGGGTAGGTGTCCAAGCAAAGGGACCAATTTAAAAGAAGGTACAGATGAAGAAAGTTTGGAGCATTTACAAGGAAGAGCAAATCATTTGGAATTTAAAGCACAAGAAAAAAATCATGGAAATGAGAGAAAGGTAATCTGAGAGCAGATTGCAATGAGTGTGTGGGGCTTGGGGTATTAGGATAAGAAATTTGGAATTATTTTTTTTTCACTAAACAGTTGGAAAGTCAATAAATGTTTCAAGCAGGGGGAAACTTAGACAGTGTTGTGTCTCAGTAACATGGATAAACACATAATGACAATAACCATCTGGTGATATGTGAGCATCCTTCAAGATTCAATTTAAGTCTCATTAAAAACCTTCTCCTTTATTACAGTACATACCTAGCTTCCTTAATCTGAACTCCCAAAGCATTTATCTGCACTACATAGGACAGCACATTATCAGTTCATCAAGTCACCATCACAAAATTAGGCACCCAATAAAATCATATTATTGTAGTTAATTATCAACATCACTCCCTGTGTCCCTTTAAATACTGGGCCCATAACAGGGGTCAAATAATGACAAGCCAACACATATTCCATAGCCCTTGTGATCCCACCTATGAGTCCTACAGCTGAGCACTGGTGGGCAGGCAGGCACCCTGTGGACATCTGAATCTCACACACACACACAGGGTCCTAAGAGCCAACTAAAGAAACAACCACAAGCAAATGGCAGAGTGTGTGGTTACGTATTTGAGAGAGGATTTATATTCCTACTTAGCTTTTCAAATCAGACGATGCTTCTAAAATATTTTACCAGTTTCTTCACTGTTCTGGATCTTCTTGGCTGGTATACAAAAACAAAAACAACTCTAAAAAATACACTCTGAAAGATTGGCAATTCATTTTATGGTGTTATAAATTATTTCTAAAGATGCTTCTAGTCAGTTCTCAATATGACAGCCATTAAAGCACTGTAAACACCAACTGTTACCATCTAAATGTATCCTTAAGATTAGGGAGAAAGGGGGAAAATCAAGTACATAAAGCTCAGATCACAGAAAGTCTATCACTCTTGCTTCCTTGGCCACTGATAGCAATAGCCATGAGGAAGATGGTACCACTCTAGTTTCCAAATTTCAGCTGAAACCTCAAGATTTGCCCTCCATCTTCGACCAGCCCTCTTGCTCCTCCCATAAGTCTATTAACATGCTCAAATCTTGCCCTTTCTAATAATCCTCCCTAGCTCTTGTTATTCACTTATTAACAAACCACTCCCTTCTTTTCCCCTTCCCTAGAGTAAGACTGTTAAAAGTACATTATTGCCCTGACCGGTTTGGCTCAGTGGATGGAGCGTCAGCCTGCGGACTGAAGGGTCCCGGGTTTGATTCAAGTCAAGGGCATGTAACTTGGTTGAGGGAGCATCCCCAGTGGGGGGTGTGCAGGAGGCAGCTGATCGATGTTTCTCTCTCATTGATGTTTCTAACTCTCTACCCCTCACCCTTCCTCTCTGTAAAAAAAAAAAAAAAAAAAAAAAAAAAAAAGTACATTATTGTCTACTAGAGGCCCAGTGCACAAAATTCGTGCATAAGGGGGGGGGGTGTCCCTCCGCCCAGCCTGCACCCTCTCCAATCTGGGACCCCTCAAGGGATGTCCCACTGGGATTGGGCCTACACAGGCAGTCGGACATCCCTCTCACAATCCAGTACTTCTGGCTCCCAACCGTTCGCCTGCCTGGAGCCTGATCACCCCCTAACCACTTCCCTGCCAGCCTGATCCCTCCCAACTACCTTCCCCTGCTGGCCTGATTGCCCACAACTGCCCTCCCCTGCTGGCCATCTTGTGCCCACATGGGGCGGCCATCTTGTATGATGGAGTGATGATCAATTTGCATAGTATCTCTTTATTATATAGGACTAGTAGCCTGGTGCACAGATTCGTGCACCAGTGAGGTCCCTCAACCTGGCCTGCACCCTCTCACAATCCGGGATCCCTTGGGGGTTGTTGGATAGCTGGTTTTGGCCTGATTCCCGCAGGGCTGATCCAGACAGGAGGGAGCCCGATCCCCGAAGGCCTGATCCTGACAGGAGAGAGCCCAACCCTATGCATTGAGCATCTGTCCCCTGGTGGTCAGTGCAAGTCATAGCAACTGGTTGACCAGTTGTTCGGTTGTTCAGTCACTTAGGCTTTTATATATATAGATATCTTGGGAAGACCTGTATGGACACTATTCTAAGCAATTTAGATGCTAGGGTGAATCAAATTACTGTTTGACAAATACTAGTCACTCCCCTCCCCTTGGAGCACAGTGTGTGCCCCTGTACAATGATGTTGGCCTTGGCCATGTGAGTGAATTTGGCCAGTGGATCTGAGTGGACAAGATGTGAGCCGAGGAGTTAAATGTGTGTTTATAGTTTGGTTTGGTCTCTCATGCACTTGTAGTAACCAGGGAAAGAGCATGCCCAGGGGCTGCTGCCCCTTCAACCTGGACCCCAGAATGAGATACACAAAGCAAAAATGACCCCAACCCGAAGTCTAGAGCCAAGATGAGCCTCTCTTGGCAGGGAGGTGGAGAGAACCGGACAGTGTGTCAGGTGTCAGACCCACAGGAACATGTAGGCCATGGCAGGATTTTGCTCTTTTTCATAAGGACATAGGAGACATTTAGGATGAAGCTTCTAGGGGAAGTCCTCTCCATTCTACTCAGATGCTGTTTGGTGTCTGTGATCCTTTAGAGGTGCAGCCTACTAGCGTAGAAGCATGTACTATGATACAATTACTGCTTATGCCTTTATCATACCATCAATGCTGACTTCTCCCTCCATAATGCTTATTCTAACTCAGGCTAAAGGACAACAGTGATTAAACTCTGGTCATGTCAAAGAAAAATGAGAGGAACATATGTTAGAATTGATAGGTCTTATTCCTCTGGATATATGTCCAAGCACTTCAGAGACAGGATGAGAGAAAGATCCGCAGCTAGGGGAGCAGTCCACAGTAACCATGCCTGGCTCAGAGCAGACCCTAAAGTCTTACTCTGTAGGCAGCAACACTGAATCTGGAAAGCAGCTGGTGTGAGAGGAGGTGGCTCTGCCAGCGGATTCTAAAATAAACCAGAGAGTAACAGGCATTTCATCAGCCATAAACCCTCTGCCCCCATCTGCATGGATGATTCCTTCTTATTCAAGCCTTCACTTAAACATCTCCTCAGTGGGGACATTCCTGAACACATAATCTAAGTAGCTTTCCAGGCAAACAACATCCCATCATTCTGTTTTAATTCTCTTCATGGTACTTGGTATGCTCACCCTTGAATGGCATATGTGTTTACTGTCTATCTCCTCAGACAAAAACTGTAAGTCATGAGAGGGAGGGGTCTTGCCTGAGTTGTTCATTGTTATACTAGTAACTGCAGCACAGTGCCTGGCACATTGGCAGCACTCGGGGAATAATTGTTAAACACCTGAATAAACGAAGGAGAATGGAATGTCCTCTTCTTTTAGACACATCCTTCTCTCTGGTATGTTTTCCTCTGTTTCAGATGTTCCTGTTTAATAAGGATCTGCAAAGTCTTATCACTGTGCACATGGTTTAATTTGTATATGTCTACGTTTTTCTGGATAAAGAATCCTAATTTTCCCCTGGCTGGTATGGCTCGCTCCCTAGTGGGGAGGCATGCAGGAGGCAGCCGATCAATGATTCTCTCTCATCATTGATGTTTCTCTCTCTCTCTCCCTCTCTGAAATCAATAAAAATAAATTTTTAAAAGAAAAGAATCCTAATTTTCATCAGAGAACCAAGGAATCCATATCTATTATGAACTAAACTATGCCTCCCCAAATTCATATGTTGAAGTCTTAATCCCCAACATGACTATATTTGGAGATAGGGCCTTTCAATAGGTAAAGTTAAATGAAGCCAATAAGGGTGGGCCCTAGTCCAATATGATTGGTGTCCTTATGAAAAGAGGGAGAGACAGCTGGGATGTGTATGCACAGAAAAAAGACAATCTCCCAGCCTAGGAGAAACCAAACCTGCCAACACCTTAATCTTGGGCTTCTAGCCTCCAAAATACTGAGAAAATAAATTTCTGTTGGTTCAGTCATCCAGTCTGTGGTACTTTGTGATGGCAGCCCAAGGCATCTGATATAATATCCCTGTACAGTTAAGAACCACTAATAAAAACTACCATTTATTTGAGCACCTAAGTAGGCTGTATTCCTTACACACATCACTTCATTTATTTTTCCCAATATTCTGCTGGATCAAGAGGACTGTTCCCAATCCACAGAACTAGTAAATAAAGTCAAGACCTAAACCCAGTCAATAGTTCATCTTGGCTGTACATTAGAATCACTTGGAGAATTTGTAAAGTCACTCAGATGTGGCAAACCAAGTTAGTTGGTCCCCAAAGAAGCCAGGCATACGGTACTTCTAATCATCAGCCGGAATTAAGAACCATTGAGTGAAGCAACCACAATTCCCAAACCTTGTGATACTCTGACTGCTGGCTTCCCCAGGTACTGATGGCAACTGCTACTGCATCTGACTGTCAAAGGCTCCCACTCATGATACTCTCAGTGAATCTTGGCTATTTTGTCCAGGCCACCTCCATTCACCCTGTTTCCACAAAAGCCCAATATTAGCTTGAGGATAATCCCTCCCCTGTTCCCAGTCCTAATTGCTCAGGTGGGATCTCATCCCAAATCCAGGGCTTAAGTGTGTGAGCTGGCCTTAAGCCAATCAGCACATTCCACTACCCTTGACCACATGACCAATGCTGTCCAATCAGAGGACCTTCTTCACTCTGAGAATTACTGAAAACAAGATTTGTTCTATCTCCTGCCAGTGGGCTACACAGAAAGATACGAAGTAGTAAATGCTATAGCCGTTGCCACAGACAAATGCCTCTGTTTGAATAAGGCTAATGCAGCAGAAGAAGAACCAACAGAAAGAAATGGAGTCCAGGTGACAATTAGGAACCTGAATCACACCTTTCCAAGAGCTAGATCAACACCTGCGTTTCTCAGTTGAGCTAGCATGTAATCTCTTTGTACTAAAGTCCACTTGAGAGGGATTGGCTTTTTTGAGACTTGCAGTTCATACAGCGTATGTCATGTCAAACAAAATCCTGTCTTTTATGACCAACAGGGTCTTCAGGTATGTCAAGTGCAGTGGTTTTCAAACCATGTGTGTTAGGTAAGAAATGTGGGTCTTATCCTGAGTTCAACAGGTGCCCTGAGGGTTTTAAGCAAGCAAACTAGTGTTTCAACATTTTTTAAAAAATTATACTGTTTCACCCAGCTGGTGTGGCTCAGTTGGTTGAGCATTGTCCCATGCACCAAGAGCCTGCCAGTTCAATTCCTAGTCAGGGCATACGTCCAGATTGTAGGCTCCATCCCCAGTAAGGGGATGTGCGGGAGGCAGCTGATCAATGTTACCCTCTCAAGAATGTTTCTGTCTCTCCCTCTCTCCCTTTCTCTCTCTATAAAAATAAAAAAAAAGCAAATAAAAGCATATTTAAAAAAAATTACACTGTTTCTGTACAGAGTACATTTGCGAGGCTCAAAACTGGAGTCAGAAAAACTAAGTTTAGAGGCTTTTGGTTTGTGCAAGGGAGAAGAGATTAAGGCCTAAGTTAGAACAAAGGTAGTGAGACTGAGAAGAGATGAGTTTCCAAATAATTTAGATCAGAGTTTGACCATCTTTTTCTGTAAGGGCTGGATGATAAATATTTAAAGCTTTGAAAACTATACGGTATCACAACTACCCAACTCTTCCACTGTAGCACAAAAGCGAGAATAAACTAATGAACATAACTGTGTTCTAATAAAACTTTAAGAAAAGAGGTGGCTGGTTGCCAGTTCCTAATCTAGACAGTCAAGTAGGTCAAACTTGGTCACTGACTAGAAAGGCGGCAGGAAGGAACTAAAGAGTCAAGGTTGCTGCTAGGCTTTTTGATCTTTTTGTTCACAAGTGTTTGGTCCCAGAATCAACAATTCATTGAGTCAACTGAATGTCAGAGGAGGATCAGAACTCATTACAATTACATAGTTCAACAGCCTCATTTCATTGGTCATGATATTGAAGGCAGGAGACTCTGAGGTGGTGACTAGTTAGCAGCACAAACAAAACCTAAGTTTCTCCCTCTGGGGTCATGGCACCCCTTTCTTCAATACCTCTAGATAAAAAGATCTTTCCTCTCTCTGCCTTGAGACCACCACATTACATGTAATATTAATTATTGAGTATTTAATAAATATCACTAGACATCTATCACGTGTCCTAGGACCACTGAGAGACTGTCTCCCGTTGCAGGGACCTTAAAGTCTTATCAGTGTTATACACATTTCCCCAAGCCATTTTTGTGCTCTGATTTTTTTTTTTTTAAGATCTGATATTTTTTAAGTGGCCACGAAACATACATCATTATTTCTTTGCTCTAAGGATTATTCACTTTCTAATCTGAATAATGTTTTATGTGAAAAGCACACAGAGAATTTATTCAAGCCAAGAACTAAATCTAAATCACGGCTTACTCAGTCTCATGAAAAGAATAAATCACAGCCATGCATTATCAGAACGTAACCAGAGTCAACGTCAATTGAAGACAAAAAATAAATAAATAAATCTCACTAACAGGCAAGCAAAATGCCTTTTGACTGTTATGCAAAACCAAAAGCCATACAAAGAGACAAAGGCTAGAAGAAAATATGCCAAGCACTAACAGTGGCTTTCGAAGGTAAATCCATGGAAATTTTTTTCTTTTCTACTTTCCAGAGGACATATATACCAAGCATGTAATTATTACTATGTTTTAAGGTTAATTTTAAAAAAAATGTTACTATATTGCATTTTTAAAATGTATCTTGCTTTAGGATGTTAACAGAATGCACTATGTAAATATTATCAGAAAATTATGTAAAAAATTTTGAAGATCTTTACAGTTACAATGAAGTATGCTTTCAGGTATAAATAGCTGATATAGCTTTGTGGCTGGATAAATTATTTTTTCCTTCATGCTCAGTGAATGACTTTTCTTCAAGTATTTCCAAGACACCATACCCTCCTCACTATTATCTTATTTTCCAGTACTGCACCCTTTTTTCTCATTTCCTGACAAATAAACCCACCATGGTTGGCTGAATGAGTATCATAAGTTCAAGTTTTTCTGGACAATTAATTATCTTTTAAAAAAATGGTTGCCTTATGCTCATCAGGAGAGAATTCCCTGAGCTGTGGACTTGCTCTCTTCCTGTTTCTTTCAGGAAATCTTGACCCCACTGACCTCTCCCTGAAATTGGGAGCCCAGATGTCAAAATAGAGGACAAAGGCAATACCACAGAGCAGCGGCTGTGCCAACAGCTGAGTCCTTTTGGTTTCACAGTTGGCATTTCCAAAAAGGCCAGCTCAGCATTATCCCGCTCTGACCCCCATTCCCACTCCAATAATGGGTAGACACAGGGGGGAAGTGAGGAGAAAAGCTAGTTGGGATGGAAAGAGGGCAGCTGTGCATGACCCTTGGGGACATGTCTCCATTCTAAGTTTGAAAAGACACCGCCAGCAGAAAGGAGCAGGTGGGAAAGTCTCCAGGAAGCAGTTAGTAGAACGTATGCTTACATCGAGATCCAAAAATGCCTCATCTGAACACACAAGTACGCGCAAGTCCCTAAAAGGACCAGTTCTATACCTCAGCCAGCCCTCTCACACTTGCTCTTTTCCGGCCAACTTATGGTCAATGCCCCCTCAATAATAACTTCCAATCTCAAATATAAAGAAATATACCCTTGCCCCAAGAAGTTCCATAAATAGGAAACCTCTCTTCCTGTGTTGAATCTATTCTGGTTTGCATGGCTGCCCTTGGCAAATCAGAGCACGTACACTCAGCACTACAATGGGAGTTAGGGAACTTGGGCTTTTTATCCGCCCTCTTACATATTGTTCAGAAAGCCTGACGCACTAAGCAAAATATGAATTCATTCAACAATTATTTCCCAAGCACCTACTATGCACCAGCTGTTCTTCTGGGTGCTCAAATACATTTAAGGGGGGAGGGGGGAGATTATAACTGTAGTGAAGGGAAATTTCTGGTTAAAAGAATCATCTTCAGAAATGAGAATTTCTAGAATATCTACATTGAGATTGCCAACTTTCTTAGAAATAATACAATGAAATATACCCAGACCTAGAACCTTATCTGAAGTTAATAAAATGAGTGGATAAGGGAACATACTATGGAATCAGAATTGGAGTTTAAATATTGGGTCTTCTCTCAGTAATTAACCAACCCAATAAAAAAAGACCTAAACATTCTGCCGGGAGAAGATACCTCTTCTTGTCCTAAAAATACCCAGTTAGTTCATCTTACAATGAAAACCATGATTAACTGGTCCCCTTCAAACATAGATAGCTTTCCATTTTTTTAAATAAGCTACTCAAATATGAGCAGAGAGCCTATTATACACAAACATTTAAGGTTATATAACATAAAAGGAAACCAAAATAAACAAATTGGGGGGGAAAGGAAGAAAGAAATATGGAGAGCAAAGTAAACTTTATTTAAAAAATAAAAAAGTTAGCATTAATATCCTCAGTGAAATATGTAAAGGTTACATCCACAACATAAGATCAGGTGCTATAAAAACTTCAGAAAGAAAAAAAATCTCTTTAAAAATAATAGGAATTATAAAGTGCCATAGAAGCTTGAAAGACAAAATTAATCTACCAGAACACAGGACAAAAAGAATCAGCATGAGACATAAGGAAACATACACTTCAAAAATAAGAGCCAGTCTGGGAAATTTATCATTTCAAAAATAGCAGTTATTGAAATAAAGAACAGAGCAAATTGGATAAAATCAAATAAATAATTCAATAAAAATTCCCCGAAATGAATGTACATATTGAAAGACCGCTTTTATTTGGAAAGACCACTAAATACACAATACAATGGATGAAAACAGACTCACACCAAGCATAGTCTCATTACATTTCTCAATACAGGGATAGGAAGAAGATTAAATTTTTTTAACATATATTTCATACAAAAGATAAAGAATCAGAAGGGCTTCGGATTTCTCAAAAATAAGACTGGAAAATTGAACATAGTACTGAAAGAAGTTTTTAGGGGTGAAATAGGCAGGTTTAGGAAATATTAGGAATTAAGGGGCCCAAGGAAAAAGCACAGCGCTATAGAGTTGCAAAGGGTACATTTCCATAGAATAAGGGAGCTGGGAGCTGCAGAAGGTACATTTCCATAGAATAAGGGAGCTGGGAATAGCAGAGGTACATTTCCATAGAATAAGGGAGCTAGGAGCTGCAAAAGGTATATATTTATAGAATAAAGGGAAGGGAAGGAAGTCCCTCATTTAGAGAGAGAAGAGGAATGCCCAAAGGGAATAGGAAAACAATAAGGGAGAAGGAGGAGGGAGCCTTCAGAGGTCTGAGCTCTGAAGTTGCTTTAGTGACCATATCAAGAGGGGATAATGACCAATCAGAAGGGATATCAAGGCACAAAAAACTGCAGCCTTTAAAAACTGTGGAAAAAAGTGACTTAGTGGGACTCTTCCCCCTTCCCACGTGGGAGCCTGTGCTTGTTTCTCAATAAATTTCCACCTTTTACTATACCACCTTTCGTCCGTGGTTTCATTCTTCGACTCCACTGGACAAGAATTCAGGAACCATCCTGCCCAGAGGAACACCACGTTACAGTTCAATTTCCCCGTTTCAGTAGAGACTTCAAAACTGTGACAAGATAATTTCCAACGTTTGAAAATCTACTCAAATCATTAAGTACAAGGGTAGAAGATATACTTTTTCAGATATAGTTATGCATGTGCCTTTTCTTTGCAGATAACTGGAAGATGAGCTCCATCAAAACCAAGGTTAAAAGAAAGTGAGAGGAATACTCAGGATCCTGGGAAAAGGGGATCTCACACCAAGAAAGGCACCCAAGAACAGTTGAAAGAAAACCTAAACACAACAGCCCTAAAGCAAGTCTAGAGAACAACTAGACCTATTTGAAACAAGTCAAAATTCTTTTGGGAAAATTTCTTCAATTGAAAGAAAATCATAGAATACCTAATGTTTGAATTTCTGGGAGGAGATTTAACTGAGAAGTCTTGGATTAAAATTAGTGGTAAGTTTATTGGACACTAAGCAAAGAACAGTAAAATATTATTAAGCAGCGTTTTAAAGATGCCTAATTTTAAAAGTATGCTCATACATAACTTTAATAAAAATAAAATACAAATTTTAAGTTTATAAGGTGCTTATCATACTTCCTGGCAAATAGTGATGATTTTAACCATACTGTACATACATACACAGGCTTCACTCCTAACTTGTTTTGTTGAGTGGCCTCAGAAAAGGTACCCAAAACCACTGGTGACCTTGAAGATAGTATCTCTTTCAGCCTTAATTTTTTTCATGGAGGAAATGGACATAATATTAATGTTAGGTTAATAACTGTTTCACCAGATTATCATGAACAGATAGAATATTCGAAATAAACAATTATTAGTATGGCCTGAACCCCAACCCATCAGAACACTCATTGCTATCAACAAACAGTACAGCATATGCTAATATTAGTTCAATGCCTAATAAATGTTAGTTATTGTTACTAGTTTCTTATTTGTGTTGTCATTTTTTCTTCCTATGGTAAATAATAAAGGATTTTCATACCCAGACAAATATGTTTTTAAATATTACTTTAATATAGCTACTTGGAAGATAGAGTGATGGTGAATCAAGAAAATAAGGGGAGAAGAAAAAAAAGGAAACTTAATCTCTTGTTCCTTGAGCCAAGGATTAGGCACCGCCAGAAATCTACAAAGCCACAGGCCCACTCTGGCCGCTTTCATCCAATATCTAAGAAAAATTCTTGATCCCATTTAGGACATTCCATTTGGAAACCCCTTTAAGAAGGCACTGTGCCATTCTTCCCAATCATAGCAGCAATGACAGATGCTGTAATAAAAAGACTCAAGTTCTCAAACTAAGCTCGGCCACTAATGAGTTACGTGACCTCGGGCAAAGGAGCCTTCACATCCTCATTTATGAAATGGGGACAAGGGCACCTGTTCCAGCTGGATCGGCCGTGGCTCCAATGAGAAGCTGTACTTTGGAAAGCACAGTGCTATGGAAAGCCAGGGTGGTATGATTTCAACGCTGATGGCCTTGGGGTGAGCCCCAGCAAACATGCGGGTGCCAAAGCTACCAGCTACTGAGTTTCAATTAAGAAACCCTGGCCAAGCAAAGCAGGCCAGAGGGAGGCAGGAGCTTTCTGGGGTGGTAGAGAGGCACTTAGCAAGCAACAGACCGTGCATCAGCCAGGGAAGATCACTCTCCCTCACTATGAGACTCGGGACAATGCCTCAGCATCCTGGAAACCTAATTCTTAAGGCCTTCAAAAGCAGGATGGGGGCAGGAGATAGGATAAGAGTGTGGGAAGCATGCTCTTGCCTTGGCAAAATGGTTAAGTTGCCCAAGTTTATTTTCAGCACATTTCACCTTTCCTTTTTGACATCAGCCCTATTTGCTGTTGGTTTCCTGAAACCCCGAACCCAGGCTGTAGGGTCAGATTTCCCTCGTGGTGCCTGCTGGTTGGCCTATGCACCCAACCCCTGCTCCACACGCAAGCACCCACCAAGGCCTAACCTCTCTAGAAAATGACTGATGTTCCGAAAATTATACCCTCCCCCAACATTTAATAATTGGAGGTCCTCCTATTTCATCCCTGTCTCACCTTAACTCAGTTATTACAAAATAAATGAATACACAAGAAATTGTCAAGGACCCACGTGTTCTTATAGGTCATCCTTAAAAATTATTTGAGATATAATTGATATAATAGTATAATAGTAGGTCATCTTTTAATAGTCTAATTTTTAAAGAAAATTCTGAAGTTGATGTCTTAATCCAGTATTCCCCAAAGTGTCCTAACTAGGAAATTGGATGGGTGCCTTTTATTTATATCCAATTCCAGCTCTGCCTCTTACTAGCTGAGTGACCACAGCCAAGTTACTAACCTCACTGTGCCCCTTTTGTTATTTATAAGAGATGCTAATGGGCCTACCTGGTAGGACTGATGTGAAGAAGAATGAGCTAATAGATAAGCAGTAAGAACAGCACCTAGCACATAGTCCAGGCATTACTATTTTTAGTTATGTGTTTATGTTACAGTTAACAACACTTCTTATCTGCACCACTCATCCCTTCCAAAAAGAGCAGCACTTTCTCCGAGGTAATATGTCTAAACTCTTGATGGTCCTGTTCTAACAGTCACCCCTCCTATCCTCTGTGTCTTTAAAATCTCCCTCTCTACCAGGTCAACTCACACAGTCTATAAACACTCTCATATATTTCCTATATGAGCTTCTTTGAATTTGTTTCCCATCTAGGCAAGGCCCTTTGTCTTCCTTCTTCCAATTTCTCATCATGTATAAAACTCTTTTGACCTTGATCTCTCTCTTCCTCCAACTATTTCTCCCTTCTTTCCACTTCTATCTAGTTCCTTCTTTCCATTTCTATACATTTACTTCAGGAGTAGTGTCCTGATTACCCATTTAGTCTCTAAACTACTCTAATATGGATCTGCTTCCCCATCTCATCAAAATGCCTTTACTACTTGCCAGACCCATGGGCATTTCACAGCACACGCCTTGCTGGCTGGCTGTGCATCCTGCGATGCTGACACAGTCCATTCTGACATAGTTCCCCTATGACCCATGCTAGAGAGCTTGGACATGATTTTATTGGCAGTGGAGAGCTGCTGCAGAGTTGGGAGCAATTCTGTGTCTGCCATACCCTAGAATTTAAACAATCCCAAATCCTATATTTTACCCCCCTATGAAGTGTTTCTCACATCTGCTTCTCCCTGTTCTTTTTCTTTCCTGTATTATCTCAGCGGGAAGGCCATTTCTGGGGGCCTGGCAACTCCCCTGATGAAACCCCTACACAGCCTACCCTGCCGGAGTCCATACCTTTTTTACTAGGTTACATTTACAACCAGAGCCTGGAATCTGACTCAATGGTAAGCCTCCTGAGGGGAGGGTTCATAGCCTTAGATTCTTTTACATCTCTCCATGCTGTTCACAGCTGTTATCTTATAGCAGGTGCACAATGAAAACTTATTACCATATAAATAGAAATGCACACTCATTTGTGCTGGGCAATGAACACAGAAGACAGCATGACACAACAGCAGCAAGAACAAAAACTCAAAGACCTGGGACTCCTGACGAAGAGAGAAGCAAAACTGTAGAGAGCCAATATTGAGATCTACGCCTTATGAGAGATTTGATCCAAAAACCTAAAAGAACTTTCCCTATTGAAGAACAATTTTTTATTATAATTTTTTTTTCTTAAATTACCAAAGTTTCCTAAAGACATAGTAAACCAGAACCAAACGACCAAACTGGAACAAAACCAAAACCAGAAAGCAACACACAACAGTGAAAAGGCAAGGGCTCTAGAATATGGCCGAGTTGGCAACAAAGCCCAGCTGTACCACAAATTAGCTGTGTGGCCTTGGGGAAATGTCTTACCTTCTCTGGACCTAAAGTCTTTCAATGATTGAGGAGAGGCGGGGACCACTTATCTACTGCCTTATGAAGACTCATGTTTACAGACTGGACATCAAGAGGCTGGCTGAGCATAGGCACAAAATAACATTAGTTCTCTTGTCTATTCAACCAACAGTTGAGTGCTCTCTGTGTTTCAGAGAGGGTTACAGGCACTGGGGATGTTTCGGACAATAAAAAAGTCAAATGCATGTTCCCATGGAATTCATCTGATTCATCCTTAGCCTCCATCAGAATAGAATGAAAGCCTAGGCCTTTCCCTCATAAAGAACACACATAATGCCCATATACAAGTCGTGCATACAGTTGTAAGGGGGTCAAGGACCTCACGAAACCTTCAGGTTCTTTTTGTGATCTTAGATTAAACCCCTATTTCAGGGATTTGCTGAGATTTTATTAAGAATGACTAAGGTCATATGCCGAGACCGGTTTGGCTCAGTGGATAGAGCGTCGGCCTGCAGACTGAAAGGTCCCAGGTTCGATTCCGGTCAAGGGCATGTACCTGGGTTGCAGGCACATCCCCAGTAGGAGATATGCAGGAGGCAGCTGATCGATGTTTCTAACTTTCTATCTCTCTCCCTTCCTCTCTGTAAAAAATCAATAAAATATATTTTAAAAAAATGATTAAGGTCATAGATAAGAGAGGTATAGGCAAACCTCGGTTTATTGTCCTTGGTTTCATTGTGCCTCACAGATACTTTGTTTTTTATAGGTATATATATATATTAAAGGTTTGTGGCAACGCTTAACAGAAAAAAAGAGTGACTAATTGCACATGTTTCTGATTTACAAGAAAACAAACCAACCAAAGGGAGGGAGTAGGGATGCAGATGTTATCTAGGGCCCAGGGCAATCTCATCATTCAGGAACTAAGATCTATGCAGATCCGTCTCCACACCTGTTCTTCCTAAGCTGACCCACCCTATTGCAGGACAGTAAATCAAACTCTACTAGAGCCTGGCACACAGCTTCTCAATACATTATTTGTGAATGAAAAGTGAAGAATATTCCACTTCTAAGCTACAGGAAGTAAACGCAATAGCCGCCTAAGTTTCCTAGAGGACTTTAACACCAAATGTCAGCCCTACGGTTTTCCCAGGCAGAAATGTTTAGTAAACAACCACAAAGTTAAAAAGCTAAGTTTCCCAGAGAGCAGAAAAGAAACAGGAAGCAAGAGTTCGGGCATCTGAAAATCCTGACACATCTGCGGCTCCTCTCTGAGAGCGAAGGGGAGACAGGGCGATGACTCAGTGATGACTCAGCGAAGCCAGGCGCTCACTTCCACTTCTGGAATACTGGTTGCTCTCTGCACCTATAAACCACTGGTCATCAAGGAGGCAATACGAAACTCCACACAAAGTCACCTGTAAAGTACATCTAGGGAAACCTGGTTGATATCATAGTTTTACCTCCATATAATGTTCAGGTGCCTCCTCCTCAAAAATAAATAAAAATTTTAAAAAAGGCAACAAACCCTGAACTCAACATTTTACAGTGAAGGCAACCATGTATCTAGGAGTTCAGTAGCAATTCCAAATTCCAATGTTCTATCCCCTGGTTCCACAGACCATGGAAAATCCTGGAAATCCTGTGTGTTTGCACCCAAATTGTATCCCCAACCAAGCCTGTCCTTTGCATTTGGAAGCAATAGCAGATTCTGCAGTCAGGCCCTATACCCGATTTGTGGCTAACAATGGGTCTTGCCTATGAACTGAGCACTTCTCCCACTGTTTACGAGGACAGCTGATGAAACACCAAATCCCAAGTCAGAACCACACTGGGCAGCAAACAAACCTGGCCTCTGCCATCCTCCAAATTTAAATCACACTAGAGATGGAATCAACTAACCTTTCAGGCTTTGCTTAAGGAAGTCCATAAATCCCCTGGGCAGGCAAAAGCAATTCCTTTCAAGGGCAGGTCAAGGTCCGCGCCACTCCCCCCTCTAACTCACAGTTAGTGGCCTCTCAGACATGGTCTCTCTCTTCCTACCTTCATGTTCTTGCCTAATTTTCTGCCAAGGTAAGCTCTTCCCCGAACTGGGCTGCTTTCCTTACCTGTTTTTCTACCACCACCACACACACAAAAAATTAATATCCAGAACTTGAGGACAAATTCTGGTGTGTTTCTTTTTTTATTAGAGAAGGGAATGTAACAGCTTTCTTCTGGAGGCAAAACAAGTGGTACTTCAGGCTTATATCCCAGCATGAAGGCCTGATACCAGTGTGTGTTTGCTATAGCTAAGCTGCCCGTCTATCATGCAGCTCAAGGAACCCACTTCTGCAAAGGAGTTTCCTTCTCATCCCACCCGACTGCCTGCACAGTCCCCATTAATGTCATTCTCTCATTTTTGTGAGGTCAGATGATTAATACAGAGAAAAAAAAAAAATCCACATCGAGGGAAATACGAGTGAGGCACAGTAACTCTAGAAGGCTGGCCGGCCATTTCTTAAAAAGTTAAAAACACGGTATATGACTCAAGAATCCCACCCTAGCTACTTATACAAGATAAATAAACCTTTATGCACCTACTTATAGTGGTTTATTCACAATTACCAAGAACTGGAAACAATCCAAATGTACTTCGTGAATGGCTAAACGGTGGTACATCCATTCAATGAAATAAAACAGAGTCATTAATAGGACTCAGCTACTGATACCTGCAAGGATGTGGCTCAATCTTACATGCATTACACTAAAGTGAAAGAAGCCAGACTCAAATGGCAACATAATATATGATATCATTTATGTGACGTTCTGGAAAAGGCAAAAGTATAGGGTCAGAATTCAAAGCAGTGATTGTCAGGGAGTGTGGGTATAGTGAAGTAGCACAAGGAAACGTTTTGGGGTGTAGGAATTTAATTTGATTGTATGGTGCTTAGGAGACTGCATACATTTATATGTTTGTCAAAATGCAACCACAAATGGTACATTTTATAGTATGTAAATTATACCAAATTAAAGAAAATGTTAAATACTAATACAGAACAGAGAGAGGATATTTGAAATAGGAATTCAAGTTTCAAAATTAATAGTAAAATATGTTGAATAATATTTTATCTTGAGACAAGAAACTGAATTTACATTATCTCCTATTTGACCAAACTTAGTTAATTGTGTGTTCATTCTTAACAAAAATCCATTTTTTTAGCCCTGCAGTTGTGGCTCAGTGGTTGAGCATCCACCCATGAGCCAGGTTATGGTTCAATTCCTGGTCTGGGCACATCCCTGGATTGGGGGCTTGATCCCCAGTAAGGGTGGGGGGGGGGGAGAGAGGAGACAACTGATCAATCATTCTCTCTCATCATTGATGTTTCTACCTTGCTCTCCCTCTCCCTTTCTCTCTCTGAAATCAATAAAAACATATAAAAATCAATTCTTAAAAAGTATATAACTTCTGCAATAATATTTATGTCAACAGGACAAGACACTTGTCATTTCAGACTTGACTTTCCATAGCCCATTTGAAAATATCATTTCCCCTCCAAAAAATATTTCAGGGCATCACTTTTAACCAAAGACTTCTTTAATTCTTAGTTGGTTTTAACATTTTTTTGTTGGTGCCTATCAAGTCAGCATCTGATGTCAATTTTCTTTTTTTTTTTTTTTTTGTATTCATGAAATTTTATTTTATTTTTTTTATTTTATTTATTTTTTTAATGTTTTTTTAATTTTAATTAAATCTTTATTGTTCAGATTATTACATTTGTTCCTCTTTTTCCCCCCCATAACTCCCCTCCTCCCAGTTCCCGCCCCACCCTCCGCCCTCACTCCCCACCCACTGTCCTCATCCATAGGTGCACGATTTTTGTCCAGTCTCTTCCCACATCTCCCACACCCCTTCCCCCCCCAAGAATAGTCAGTCCATTCCCTTTCTATGTCCCTGATTCTATTATAATCACCAGTTCATTCTGTTCATCAGATTATTTATTCACTTGATTCTTAGATTCACTTGTTGATAGATGCATATTTGTTGTTCATAATTTGTATCTTTACCTTTTTCTTCTTCTTCCTCTACTTAAAGGATACCTTTCAGCATTTCATATAATCCTGGTTTGGTGGTGATGAACTCCTTTAGCTTTTCCTTATCTGTGAAGCTCTTTATCTGACCTTCAATTCTGAATGATAGCTATGCTGGATAAAGTAATCTTGGTTGTAGGTTCTTGGTATTCATCACTTTGAATATTTCTTGCCACTCCCTTCTGGCCTGCAAAGTTTCTGTTGAGAAATCAGCTGACAGTGATATGGGTATTCCCTTGTAGGTAACTGAGTTTCTTTCTCTTGCTGTTTTTAAGATTCTCTCTTTATCTTTTGCTCTTGGCATTTTAATTATGATGTGTCTTGGTGTGGTCCTCTTTGGATTCCTTTTGTTTGGGGTTCTCCGTGCTTCCTGGACCTGTAAGTCCATTTCTTTCACCAGGTGGGGGAAGTTTTCTGTCATTATTTCTTCAAATAGGTTTTCAATATCTTGCTCTCTCTCATCTTCTGGCACCCCTATAATTCTGATGTTGGTACGCTTGAAGCTGTCCCAGAGGCTCCTTACACTATCCTCGCATTTTTGGATTCTTTTTTCATTTTGCTTTTTCGGTTGGGTGTTTTTTGCTTCCTCGCATTTCAAATCATTGACTTGATTCTTGTGATCCTCTGGTCTGCTGTCGGGAGTCTGTATAATATTCGTTATTTTAGTCCGTGTATGCTTAATTTCTAGTTGGTTCCCCAATATAACATCGAGGGTCTCATTAGTTTTCTTGTAGATCTCATTAAGTTTATCGGCGGCTTCTAAACAGTTCTTGAGAGACCTTAAAAGTGTGGATCTGAACTCTATATCTTCCATTGACAAGTTTGTCCTGTTTCTTTGTCTCCGCATTTTGTTATGCTTCCTTGGTGCACCCCCTAGTGGTCTTTGTGCGCAGCTTATAGTTAAACCTTGATTGTTGTAGCTAATACCAGGGAGGGTTTGACCTCCAGGCCAAGTGGCTATGAGAATCAGCTGTGTCTGCAGTGAGAGAACTTCTGTCCTCTAGGGAGGTGCTAATCTAGCCTTTGCCTGAGGCTATCCGGGAAATGCCTGTGTGCAGGGCTTGGGCGGGGCGGGTCGCACAGGATCAACAGGGTGGGCCAGAGAGAGCAGTTATGGCGGCTCTCAGTCCTGTCCCCAGGGGCTCTGCCTCTCTGAGTCCCAGCACCCGCTGCAAACCTCGGAGAGAAAGCTGCACTCGCTCTGACTGAAGCCAGACAGTCCCGCTTCTCCCGTTTGAGTCTGGGTCCCTAAAGACTCGCCCGGATCTGGAGCTCAGAGTCTGCGACTCCCTCCCGATTGAAAACGCCAACCGCGCCCTCCGCCGCCAGCCTGCTCCGCGCACTCCGCACCTCAGAATTTGACTTCAGCACTGCGCCTCCTCTGAGTGTCCGTATGCGTTTCTCTTTCCTCCTAGTTGTAGGACTTCCACTCAGCCAGCGTTCCTGTGGTTCTGGGTGATGTTCATTCCGTTTTTTAGTTTCACTTTTGAAGTAGTTGTTCAAGGCAGCAAACTCCGGCGTTAACCTATGCCGCCATCTTGGTTCTCCTCAATTTTCTCTTCTTTAATGGTTTTCTGGTTTAACTTAGCCAGATATTGAGTCACAGCTGTATGATTCCACCTGTTTTCCAAAGTCACTTCCATAGAGACCATGGAATTTTTTCTCTTTTGAAAGACCTAACCTTTCTCTGTGCAATCAATATACATACATACTGTACTGTATGGTTGGGTGATTATCAGACTATCAAAGAGAGCCCGGCCTACAAAATTGTGGGTGTTATAGGGCAGGTAAATTTTTGGAGTGTAAAATTATTTAAATGATGAGTCCTCATGAATATACTCGTTATAAATACATTTACTTCCCACTATTACCTCATAACTGCAGGAATTAGATAATTTATAAATCAAGTAACACATTTAAACGTAAGAATGCCTTATAGTTTAACAAATATATTTTGTTGGTTTTATCCCAACTCTGAGAGCCTACATTCCTTCATTGAGTATCTTCTATTATTATACCAGACGCTACATCACCAGGGGGCCATAAAAATGACTTAGATACTTTCTTAAGTGTGGCAGGAAGACAAGGAGAGACAGATAGCAGCATCACCATCATTTTGTCTAACATTTACTGAGTGTTTATTGAGCCACTACCAGAAGGGGTCCTAAGAGCTTTATTGACACTAATATAAACCTCTCAACATGCCTATGAATATTATTAACATTCCAATTTGATAGATGAGCAAAGGCGTCTCCCAGCTGTTGAGTGAATGGCCTCGGCCCACCCAGCAGGTCCTTAGCAGAGATGGGGTTCACACCCAGGCTGGCTGCAGAGCCTGTACATTTAAAGACAGCACTGCGAGTGGTATGCACCCCCCAACAGTGCGAAGTGAGCTGTCCTGAGCCCATTCTGGGCCCCAGCTCTCCAAGTCAGCCACAGCTCTGAGGCTCATACCCCATGGCCAGTCCTCTAACAGCTGTCAAATCACTGAAGACGTGGGATTTTCTGGGCAGAACATCACCAAACACCTTCCACAGCAGCAAGGGCAGCCGGGGAGCAAAGGACCTGAGCTTGCCAGCTGGCTCCTCCCAGCCCCAGTGCCCTTGGAAAAGGGCTGCTGGAGGCAGTGAGGCGGCCTTCCCTGTCACCCGACAGCTGCCGCCCCTCCGTGCTCTTCATCGGGAATGGAGCTGTACAGGCAGCTACTTGCACCCACACTTTAGTAAAATCAGACTAAATATAGCCAAGTGTGCTCTCCTGAGCCAGCTCAGAGCTGGTAGAGCTGCTGCATTCCTCTTCAGAAAACTGGGGAGGAATCGGCCTGATTTACAGGAGAGAAGCTTCCTGGCTTGCTCCCCTGCTTTCCAGAGGACTATAGGCAAGATCCAACTGGGCCTGGGAGTGCTGACGATTTGGCCCAGCAGAGGATCGAGCCTGTGGGAAAAGGAATGTTCTAGACACGACTTAGGAGCATCCTCATTCACCCTCCTACCTATAAAGGGCTAAGCCACCATAACATCAGGACGTGGGGGGAAACCCATTAGGTAGAACATATTCTACATACACCCCTCTGTTATGCCCTTTCCCATTTCCCCATCCATCTCCTACTGAAGGCTCACTCAAACGCTACTGCCTTGGTTAGGCTTCCCCATCCAGCCCAGAACTCAATGCTCCATTTGTTCTCAGGCCTCCCACATTATGCCACTTGGACTTTTATTTAGCACTTATATCATCCAGCCTAATCTGCTTCTCTGTCTCCTTCACCAAAGGGGGTGGGGGTGGGGCAGAGTGGGCTAAGCTCCCTTAGTTATTAGATTTGGCCTCAGTCTACTAGTTTCTTGCACACAGGCAGCACTCTTACTGCTTATCAACAGAAAATGCAAAACCTGCCTAAAAGCCAGTGGAAGAGTTTGCAATCCACCCCCACCCCTCTCTCCTGGTTCATTAAATGCACATCTGACACTCCCCAGAGTTCAAGTACCAGGGATCAGCTTCAGATCCCTGCGGCCCCTCCTGTAACAGGTCCCCCACCGCACCCACTGTGACTCAGCATTCCAGACCACAGCGACACCCGCAAAGGTTCCACACAATCTCCCGTTATTAGCACCAGCCCTTGTTCCTTCTGGTGTATGAGTAAGGCAAGAAGGATGAGAAAGGAAGGGTGGGCTGAAAGGAATTAGTAAGGGCTGGGCTGGGCTGGGCTGGGCTGGGCAATGCAACAGTGGGGTTAGCCTGAAGCCCTGTCTGAACTGGCTGTGAGGTCCCCAGCCAGGAAGAGAGGGGAGTGGCAGAAACCACCACCACAGCAAGTCGGAGGCCCCACTGCTCAGTCACTAGGCAGGAATTGTCAGCGATGGGCTTCTATCCACCACTCTCATGCCCTAAAGAGTGGTTCATAGACGCTGCTGGTGAGGGAGGGTCAGATCTTAGGGGCTAGGGAACAAAATAAAAATTAGAAAGAGGGTAAAAAAGACCTTGGTGTAAGTGAAATGGGGTAGCAGTCAGTTGAATAGTAACACCATAAGTACCTGCTAGGGAAACTTGTCCATAGTCCCACTGCTTTACAACATCTATTCTGTAGATGAACACAGTTGGGAATTTACCGTAGGGGTGAAAGGGGGCTCTGTGGAAATCAGAAGCACCCATAATCCTACCCATTCATTCATTCATTCATTCATTCAACAAACTTCATGTAGGGTCTACCATAGGCCTAAGACATAGTGCCGCCCTCAGAAACCACCACCAAGTAGAAGAGGTGCCAACAAATAATTCCCAGCAAGGAAATGTAGTTAGAAAGACACAGGGGTGCTAGCACCGAGACAGCCATCTTCCTCCTTCCTTCGTCCTACAAGGGGAGAGCCATGAGAATGACACTTCTGGTCTCTCTCCACGCCCTTATGGGCTTTGCTCAAAAGAGGAGAAGACAACGAAGCACAGGTGGCTGGGGCCTCCCTCCTTCCCTTGAGGTCCCCCCGCCTGCTGTGGGAGCCCCATTCTCTCTGCTGTCCAGCTGTCAGTATCACAGTCAGGCACTTCTGTGAGGGTAGTTTCACTCTTGAGGTACAATATTAGTACCACTTTATCATTCAACCCAAAGCCAGAAAAAATGACCCATGTGGCCTTGCAATAAACATGACATTTTTATCTCCTATTGTCACTCTCTGTGACTCAGTTCTGAATTCAAGCAGGGTCCAGAACCATCATTTCCAACTGCTTCCAACCGCTGCAAGTGTCTCTCTCATCTGCTCTTATTCCCAGCTGCTGTCATTACATATCTTAACAATATTTGATAATGGGCAGTTTTTTCACTCTTTTACAGGAGAAAAACTGTAGAACCTGAGCACTGAATGACTCATCAAGAGACCATTTGATATGTCAATTTGTTCACTTTAAGATGGAAAATTCTGATTCCCTAACACAGATGTCATTTAGAGCACATAGCCTTCTGATTGCAATCTTTGCTTAGTGGGGGGCGGGGGGGGGGGCAGGCGGAGGATGCTGAATATTAGAAATTATCTTTCTGCCAGTAAGAGGGGCTATCCTATTAGATCTGGAATAGAAACACTATGTACATGTTCATCTGCTTCACTTTACTTGAAGCTCTGTGGATGAAGCAAGGAGATAAATTGGGGACAAGGGCCTGGAAAACCCTTCTCTTGCTTAGGAGCGTTTATACTTCATTCATGAAACAACTACTGCAGCCCTCTAAGTGCCAGGCACCAATCTTGGAGTAATGAGATGAATACAACACAGTCCCTAATGAATCCACTCTTTTTCTCCCTGTATAATACTGCAACCCACTTTTGTTATTCAACAATGCCTCAATGGACACACCGTCTATCCACGGACAGTGAATCGCCTTGTGACTTCTGCATGCTACCTTCTTTCTAGTGGTCCTAGTTCTCCAGCTATTTGGGGTACTTTATTACAATACAATGTTGTTGTTTTTTAAGAGACATTGGATTCCAGGATAATCCCAATGTGAATGCAGACCATCACATGTCCTATGGCTAGAAAGCACAACTCCAAGGTGCCCAGATGCCCATAGGTGCAACAGGCATTGATTGGTCAGGGTAGGGAACAGAGAAGTAGGCTGTTGTCAATAAATTCAAAGAAGAAAACACAAATCAAGGTATCCATCAAACAATAAACAAAGGGCACCTTTTTCTCCTCTCAAACTCAAGCTTCAACAAAATGAATGAGCTCCCTACTTGCTATTAACACTTTTACAAGTTCAAGTTTACTTTACAAAACAGGTTACATACCCCAAGAACCTTCTAATTTGTTAGTAATTAGGAAGACTGGTGTGAATAAGTGAGAATTTAGGATTAAAAAACATGTGCCAAATAGGTTTGTTGTTGTTTTAAATGAAGAATGGGAGGGAGTTCAGATAACATTTGTTGAGAATCGATGTTGCAGTCACCCTCATACAAGCCTTTTCCTCACTAGTTTTCTGGAAAGTACATAGTAATGTACCTATTCTTTTTTCCAGATGCAAAAATTAAAGTTCAGGTGTTAATTAACATACATTATATTTCCGATTCCAGTTCCTCTGGAAAAATTTCTTATTCTCTGATTCAGTGTTTCTCAATGAGCTTGTGGACACTGGTCATTAGTTGGTCTTGGGCTGGGAACTTTGTATATGATGACCCTGCCTGGAGGGAGTGTTAACATCCCTGGCTCATGAACACAAAATACCAACAGCAAACCCCAGCAGCAGTCCCTACATATCCACACACCCCTGAGGGCAATGCCCCCTCAGCTGAGAACCACTAGTCTAAAAGGCTGAGTATCAAGACACAATACCAAAGAGCGGGGCACATCCTTTAAAAGTGCCCCCTACTTTCAAACTCTGGAATCCAAAGCAAGTCCCATGCTCCGTGGAGTCATTTACAAAAGCTCTGTGCATTTATTCCCATGCATTCCAAGAGCATTTATTGAGTACCTATTATGGGTCAGGTACTGTGCTGGGAATATAAAGTCAAAGACAGCATGGTTCCAATCCCCAAGAGGTTACAGTCTCATAGTCTAGTGAGAGAGAGATTAAGTATGGTAAGAGTTAGGACAGAAGTAAGCACAGGTGTTGGGTAGGGATGCTTAGTGCAGAAGGCACCTCCCATAGATAGGACAGAGTGCTGGAAGGCAGACAAAAAGGAGGGCTGGGACAGGTTCCCAGAGGAATGTCGAAAGACCAAATGAAAGTAGCCAGGAAGGGCCCAGTCTGGGCAGAGAAAACTATCTTTGCAAAACCAGAGAAGAGAGGAATCATATTTGTAGCCAAAGTTTAAACTACTTCATTCTTCAAGTGGAGACCTCATTGTGATTCAAACTCAGGATCTCCTGTTTACTAGAAAGGCAGGTTAACCAAATAAGTCACTAGATTTATCTTCCTTATAAGTTATCCGCTGTCCATGTGTATTTCCTTCCAAGGCCCTTGCTTTTGTGGGTATAATAACTCATCAGACAAGAAATACGACTAATTCTATACTTCTTCCAGTGAGCAGGAAATTGCTTTCAAGCACATTGTGGAGTGTCCCTCATTGGGGATACACAAAAGTGGGGAACAGAAGAGGTAATAATGTCATCTGAGGAATGAGGTAGGTAGAGGGGTGTCCATAGGCCAATATACCCTTGACCCCAAGCTCAGGATGAACTTTACCTTGTTGGTTTTTTGTGTGTGTTTTTTGTCAGTTTGTTTAATCTGAAATCATGTCTCACTTATCATCAACTCTAACATGCAAAAAGCCAGATCTTGCCTGGCCAGCATGACTCAGTGGCTGAGTGTTGACCTATGAACCAGGAGGTAATGGTTCAATACCTGGTCAGGGCACGTGCCCAGGTTGGGGGCTAGATCCCCAGTGGGGGTCATGCAGGAGGCAGCCGATCAATAATTCTCTCTCGTCATTGATGTTCCTATCTCTCTCTCCCTCTCCCTTCCTCTCTGAAATCAATTAAAAAAATACATTTTTTAAAAAGCCAGATCTTTACCCTATTATTACATTTGCACAGAAAACTTAGAAACGACTTTGGCTATTGGTTTGTTCTTTTCAAAGGCATATATGTTATATATAATTAAAAACAACAAATACAGAAATAAATATATTAGATATGGATAGATAGATATCCAGAGGTGGCCAGCTGGGGATCTCTGAACCTGAGATAGCCCAAAGGCCGTAGTTTCCTGCATTTGTGGGAGCTGAGCCCAGGAGCTGGGTTGCTGCTACTTCAGGTGAAGTAATTATAAAGCGCAAGAGTCAAATTAGTTTCATTTCTCTCACCTGGGGTGGGGAGCAGAGAGGAAAGCAAGCAAGCCCTTATGGTTCTTTCTTGCCTCCAGTTTACAAGGAACAGGCTCATTTCCCCTTGGCAGGAAGCCTGATGCAACTAGCAGGCATGCCCTCTTTTTCCTACCTCCCGCCCCAACCCCTTCTCCTCTGACCTGAGCCACACTCAGGAACCACAATTCTGTGGGTGAACTAGGCTCCCTTTAGTCCCATGATTTTTTTTTTCTTCATTTTATCAGTTTGACCTCTAATCTGACATCACAACCATGCCTGGTCTACATATTTCCCCCCAGAAACTGCCCTCCACAAGAAAGCCTGTGTTCCGAGCTAAGAGAATCTGAAATGAAAATGGGATCCCTCACAAACCGCCTATCCCTGCTTTCAACCAGAAAGTTTAAAGGAGGCAGGACTGCTGAGCCCAAACTGCAAAGCCAAAGGCTTCAGAATTATACCAGGAAAGAGGCAGGTGGTCTTTGGGGGTGGAATTCACCCAAATCCAATAGGTTGGTTCTCCTTTTTACCCCTGGCTAATTCCATTTCGTTTCTGTAAACTTTGAAATCCCGGGAGGGTTGAATCAACAGAGACAGGTGTAGGGGCACCTCTACTCCCTTGGGCACATCTGCTGCTGCCCCTGCCCTGTGCAGACGACGAGGGGCCCTGGGTTCCTCGACCCAATCGCAGTGCATGCTTCCTGATGACGCACCTTGCCGGGGTCCTCGCCAAGGTGTGGGGCGCAAGCGAGCATCCCCTGCCCAGTGGCCGCCCCGCTGATCACCCAGCTAGCCGGCCCCAGAGGGAGGGGACCGCGAAAGGGGCACCTCGGGGCTAAGACCTCCTGCCTGTCTCTCAGGCTTTCCCCCCATTTCCGGCACATCGTTTCACATTAGGGACACTTCGTCTGCAAGCGTCAAGTCCTGCGCACCTACGTGTCTTTCCAAAGCAACTGAATAAAGCGCCTACTAGCCTTCCGTGGCTCAGGTGAGCGCCAAGAGGTGAAGGAGGAAAGGGCCGGCTCGCCACCACCCTCTTTCCTCTCCTCCCCACGTTCTCCAAGATTCACCGGGGATGTGTGTATTGGGGTGCGCGGGTTAAGAGGGGGCATAAAATGCCCAAGCGTCCCTTACCTTCCACAGCCATTCTCTCACAGCTTCCCTAACGCATGCATAATTTTCTTGGCCGAGGTACTCCTCCTTCCCCGCACAACCCCCCTCCGTGCGCTTTCGCCTAAATATTCTGCGCTCATCTGCTCCGGGACCAACCTGCCGCGGTCACGCAGACAGGCTGCCGGCTCCCAGCTCCGCGCAAGGCCGCATGGGAAATGTAGTTCCCACCCTTCGCTCCGACCCTCGAAAACACTCCGAGTCCTTAGCGAGGCGCACCCTCTCTCCACACTCGGACTGCAGCTATGGTTTCAGCTGATCCACGCGAAGAAATCCCTCCTGGGGGGTCTCGTAAGCGGACAGGGGGACCCCCTGGAGGTGGTAGGGACTACATTTCCCAAGATGCCCTGAGCTGGATTTCGTTCCGCACTTAGAGTAGAGACTTGATTGAGATCCTCCCTTCAATTAGAAGGGAGTAAGCACCTGGCGCGGCTAGAGTGGGAGGCGGAAGGAGGCAGGGTTTGTGGTGTGATCTCCTGAGCTTGCTTTCTGGCCTCCTAGGCCACCCGCTTAATGAGGACAGCAGAGCCACCAGCGGGCTGTGGTTCATCGCCTGGGTCAGAGAGCCATTGCACAGGGTGCTGTTGAAACTTGTTCCTCTGCTCCCTGGGATCTGTGGGGTTTGGCTGGATGCTGGCAAGTGTGGTTCAGGTGGCTAACACTTAGCAAAGGGTTGGCGGGTGGCCTAAAATTCCTAACCAGGCATCATTCCTAAGGAGCAATACCTGGGAACCAGGATTCCACCCGAGGATGTCAGCGAGGGAAACCTGTCTGGCTTCCAAGGTAGGAAGCTTTCCAGTTGCCTGGCCCTGGGCCTGTCGGTGGTCGGTGATGGGGCCTAATAATGAACAGTGCCTCGGAATTAGTGTTCTTTCAACTTCTGAACCTGTGCCCCAATTACAGGTGCTGGGGTACCTGGAACACACAGGAAAGAGAGAGTCACGTGGAGGGCCGTAGAATTCCAGAGTGGAAGTTCGCAAACTTTTTTCCTCCTGCATGTGGAAATACAGATGCACGTATGGCTTGGTAGAGAGTGAGGGAATGGTCTTCGGGATAAAATGGACCCAGGATTGCAGTGTTCCTTTGAAAGGCCTTGAGTTTGGAACTGTACATGGTACCACTTCACTTCCACCCAGCCCCTAGCATTTCTGTCCTCCTATATATATATACTTAAAAAAAAGAAAAGAAAGAAAGAAAGCAAGAAAGAATGAACAAACTAAATAATAACTCTAAGGAAGTACAAAGATCTGATTCTTCCCCTTATCATGACAAATTTTCTTTTTCTGTCTTGGTCATAATATTTTTTCTTTCTTTTTTCTTTTCTTTCTTTTCTTCTTTTTTTTTTTTTCTTTACCGCTAAGTACCTATGTGTTTAGCCCTCTTATTAGGTAGCATAGCTGTGTCTCAGTCTTTTCAAAAGACCTGTGTGCATCCATTAATGATACTTTGACTCTGAGTCGGGAGAGTTTGTGCACATCAAACCCAAGGCTTCCAGCTTTGGTAAAGAGACCTGTTCAGTGAGACAGCGCCATTTTTCCAACCACATATGCAACCAAGCTCTCCAAAACTCTAGAAGGAACTGAAATCCAGGTGCTGTCTTTCCTCTCAAGTATACAAAATGACCAAAGCATTCATTTCCTTAGATTGAATGAATGGAAAAAAAGTCATGGGAGGAGAGGCAACATCAAGAGTTCTCAATGTTGCTCATCAGCCCTTTACAAACACACTTTCCTAAGCCCAGCCTTAGTCTTACAGAATGAAGATATTTTTGAGGTTTGGGTAGGGACACTAAAGTTTTAAAAATCCACAGGTGATTCTACTCTGTAGCGAGGGCAAAAACTATTGGTCTGCTCTCAAGCCTTTGAGGATCTGGGTGATACTAAAATGTGAAAATCATTGAAATTAATTTTTAATTTAAAAACCTCATTTCATTGCTTCTCAGCCTTTAGGCTAAGGTCGGGAATAAAGACATCATTTCACCTGAAGTTTTTAAGAGCTCTCTCAACCAATACACAGTTTGAATTTCATTTAGTGTAAACATACATAAGATGTGAAGGAAATATTTGTTTAACCATATGAAATAGCCAATATTTTTTAACTTTAAAAAAATCTATAAACAGAGCAATTTTATGTGTTTTTACCTACTGAAGGATAAACAGCAGTTAAACAGGGGTTTTCAATTCTGGATAAATATTAGAAGCACCTGGGAAGCTTTAACAACAAACACATTTCCAGTAGAATGGTCAAAAGAAAAAGACAGGAAATACCAACTCTTGGCAAGATTGTGGACCAGTAAGGACTCATGTATACTGTGCAAACTGATAAAACCACTCTGGAAAACCATTTGGCATGTTAAGCTGAATATTGGCTTATTCCGTGATCCAGCAGTTTCAATCAAACATATATGCATACAATTTTCCAAAAGACGTAAACAGAAATGTTTGTGGCTACATTATTTGAATAGGTACAAACTGGAAACAACCCAAATGTTCATCAACAATAGATTGAATAATCAAATTGTGGTATAACCAAACCATCCTCTATAGCAGGGGTCAGCAAACTATGGCCTAGGGGCCAAATATCGCTCACTGCTTATCTTTGTATGGCTCATAAGCCACCCCCTCATAAGCTAAGGGTGGTGTTTATATTTTTAAATGGTTACCAAAAAAATCAAAAGAAGAATATTTTGTGACTCATAAAAATTATAAAGAAATACCCACATAATATTCTTAATTTTGCTTTTTGGTCTGCGAAACCCAAAATATTTCCTATCTGGACCTTTATAGAGAAAAGGTTTTTCAAACCCTACATAAAATTAGAATGAATGAATAAAACAACACGGTTGAGCCCTACCTGGTTTGACTCAGTGGATAGAGCGTTGGCCTGTGGAGTGAAGGGTCCTGGGTTCAATTCCAGTCAAGGGCACATGCTTGAGTTGCAGGCTTGATCCGCAGGAGCGGGTGTGCAACAGGCAGCTGATCAATGATTCTCATCATTGATATTTCTTTCTCTCTTTCTCTCTCTCTCTCTCTAAAAACAAACAAACAAAAAAACCCTAAAACAACAACAACAAAAAACACGGTTGAACCATATGCATTAGTTACCTATTGCTGGTAGCAAATTGCCCCCAAATATAGTGGTTTAAAATAATACCCACTTATTGTCTCAATGTCTATGAGATAGAAATTTGGGCACAGCTTCTCTAGGCCCTCTGCCTCCGGGTCTTTTACAGGCCATAATCAAGGCGTTGGCTGGGCTGAAGTCATCTGAAGGCTCATGGGGACAAGATCTGTTTTCAAGATCACATAGCTGTTGGCAGATTTCAGCTCCTCACAGGCTGTTCTTGGGTGGAGGGCCTCAGTTCTTTTCTGGCTATTGACGAGAGCCCCCCCTCAGCACTTTGCCACAAGGGCATCTCCAACATGGCAGCCTGCTTTATCAAAGCATGCGAGCTAAGAAGGCAATAGAGCCTGCTAGCAAGACGGAAGTCACAACCTAATCATGGAAATGCCACCTCCTCAATGTTGCCATCTTCTAATAGATACACTTTTTCCAGGGGGAGAGAATTAGATAAGGCCATAATGAACCAAAGGTGGGATCACTAGGGGTCAGCTGCCTACCACAACATACAAGCAGAATGTTGAACAAAACAAACCAGACAAAAAGAAGTACATATTGTATAATCCTATTTCTATAAAGTTCAAAGGCCAGAAAAAAATTAATCTGTATCATTGGAAGTCAGAATAGTGGTTCTTCTTAGTGTAGAGGAGGTGATAAAAGGGGGCCTAATTAGCTGCTGGAAGGAAGCCCTGTGATGGCATCTGGGGGTATTCTGATTCTTGAGCTGATGCTATTTCTACCTATGTATAATGCTTGTGAATATATATTTAGCTGAATATGCATGATTTGTGGAAGTTGGTCATGCTTGTGGATGTGTTACATTCCAATGAAAAGTTTTAAAAAAGAATATGTGACCCTAGCTGGTTTGGCTCAGTGAATAGAGCATTGGCTTGAGAACTGAAGGGTCCTGGGTTTAATTCTGGTCCAGGGCACATGCCCGGGTTGTGGGCTCAATCCCCAGTAGGGGACATGCAGGAGGCAGCCTATCAATGATTCTCTCTCATCATTGATGTTTTTAATCTCCCTCTTCTCCCTTCCTCTCTGAAATCAATAAAAATATATTTTAAAAAAGAATATGTCCTTAGACTCTAAGTCTAAGTCTATTAAATATGGTAAGTTTACCCATGTGCTTAAACACTACACTATGCTGTCTTTCTTATTTTCCACATTACCGTGTTTCTGCCACAGGCAGTTTTGGAGAGTGGCAGACCAAAGTCAAAGCAAGAGGCTGGATACGTGGATATCAGGTGTGGTCCCCAAGGAGCATCTCCTTGTGCCTCTCATCTTCAAGGGCGGGTGAGTAACATGGATAAAACCTCTGCAGCCTTTTCTCTTTGGGGAAACTCTGTGCTTTGTTATTTTCCCAGAGCCAGAAAGAAAGAAAAAAAACCCAAACAAAAAAAACCCCAACATATTGTGTTGTCACAAAAGAAAAGGATGGAGTTGAGCCTTCATGATTAGAGATGAGAGAGGTCCATCACTTGTCAGAAAGTGAGAGTCTGGGGGAATTCATGCCATCGGTGCCCGAGTAAAGGCACTGCAGGTGCTGATGACAGATTACTGTCCTCATAAACCTGAAGGCATGATCTAGGGCTCAATCCTAATGTCTGCCAAACTCAAAGAAGTGAAAGAAAAATGGGGACAGAGGACATGATTTAGACTGCACCTGGGAGAGAAGGAATGCAGCGCACCCAAGATGTGCCTTGTGAGATAAGGCAACCATTCGCCGGGCACAGGCCCCGGTTTTGCTCCCACCTTGCCTTTTCCAGCCCCTGGTAACTGTTAGGGGAAAATGTGCCATGTGAAAGGGATTTCTGTGCAGTCTGGTTTTATTCAAGGAAATGCAAATTCTATGGGGGTGGGTAAATAGTGAGCTGAATTTTGCCCCATTGTTTTTAAGGCTGATGGGGTGGTATCTGTTAGGTGTCTTCAGTGATGCAGGGTGTTATTGTTAAGGTGGACCCCTTTGGGGCCCTTCATTCTCATCTCCTGGGCTGGTCTCAGGAAAAGAACAAAGGTAACCATGAAGCATCCCCATGGCCCTGGTTCCTTAGGAGGCTGCCTCACAGGTGCGGTATGCTTTGTTGACTCTGCCTTTGGAGGCAAATTGAAGGTCCCTGGAAGCGTACAGACCTGGCTTTGAAATCTGCCTCTCACCACATACCAGCTGGCTGGCTGGAAATTAAGTAATTACCATCTTTGGCCTTGATATTCTCATCTTAGAGGTATGAAGGTCCTAAGGAGCAATGCAAGTTTGAAAAACCACCAAACGAGGTGACCTTAAGGTCATTTCCTGCTCTAAAGTTTTATGATTGTGTGAGTCCTCCTTCTTCCTGCTTCCTAATTCTTACAGAAATTAGTGACCAAGACCAGTCCCTCCTTAACAGTTTCTCTCTTGACTGCCCTCTTCTCATTCATTAGCCACTGATAAGGACTAGAAAGGAAACGTTAGCAGTATCTCAACAAGTCCCGTCATTCTTACCTCCAAATGATCTCCCGTGATCACATAAATCTCCAGGAATATCCTCTTTTGTGATGCCCTTCCAGTGTTAAATGCAAGCCCTTCAATGGCTGTGTAGCAGTCCTTCCATGGAGGACCGCAGACAGATATTAGTACATATCAATAGATGGTTTTTGGAGAATACAGTCTGAAAAGTTGAGTAGTTTCCAGTATTGATGGAATGTCCTGAAGACTCATATGCAAATGTACATGTGAATCCTGAAGTTCTCCCTCTCTGGCTTGTGTGGGCAAGCACAGGTTTCAGGGTGTCCATTTGAAAGCTGTGTCTTACAACTGTGCATCTCCCCAGGCACTTCTCCCTTTGAACATGTGAAAGTTACAGAAAGCCATTTCTCGATAGGCTGTTGTTCTGCTTCTCCTTTACTGTCCAACCCTCAGCCTCCTGAATTCAGAGTAACCACTGCAAAATACCAAGATGTGTTTGTTTGTGTATGCATACATATACATAATTCTCTTTACAGAAAGACTGTGCGATTTTAAAAGCCAATTGAGCCACAGATTATTTCTAGGGCATATAAGTTACTCTGTATGATATTATCCTATATAATAAAAGGCTAATATACAAATTTTTCCCTCAACAGGGAGTTTGGCAAGGGGTGGGGCCGGCTGGCCAATGTCCACGGCCCCTCCCCCCAGCTGGCCCCACCTTCGATCAACACCCACCCCCATCGGGGGTGGGGCCAGCCTGCCAACTGCCTGCGGCCCCTCCCCCTGGCCAGCTCTGCCCAATCGGTCCTGACCTGGGCGGGCTGGCCAGACCCCACCCGTGCACGAATTTGTGCACCAGCCCTCTAGTAATACTATAATGGTGGACACATGTCATTATACATTTGTCCAAGTCTATAGAATGTACAACACACCAAGAGTGAACCCTAATGGAAACTATGGGTTTTGGGTGATAATGATGTGTCAGTATAAGTTCATTAATTGCAACAAATGTGCCACTCTGACAGGGGAGGTTAATAATGTGGGAGGCTATGCATGCATAGAGGCTGGGAGTATATGGACTTTTCTGTACCTTCTACTCAATTTTTCTAGGAGCCTAAAACTTCTCTAAAAAATAAAGCCTATTTCAAAAGAAAAAATTTACATCCTAGTACTAAATATACCTTCCTAAGGGTCCAAAGGTGTGTGTGTGTGTATGTGTCTGTGTTGCTAAGAAGTCAGCCCTTCAGTAGATGGGGGTTGAGCGCATCTAGTTTTTTGTTTTTGTTTTTTTTTTTTAAATATATTTTATTGATTTTTTACAGAGAGGAAGGGAGAGAGAGAGAGTTAGAAACATCGACGAGAGAGAAACATCGATCAGCTGCCTCCCACACATCTCCTACTGGGGATGTGCCCGCAACCCAGGTACATGCCCTTGACTGGAATCGAACCTGGGACCTTTCAGTCCGCAAGCCGACGCTCTATCCACTGAGCCAAACCGGTTTCAGCGAGCGCATCTAGTTTTAATCTGACTTCCCTACCCCTGGATTTGCCCTCTATCCCAGCGAGCCTTATCTTCTAGACTTCCCCACTGAAGTTCCCATTCTTGTTCTGGAAAACCCCAGTTCCTACCTATTGGCTCCTTCCAAGGCCCATTTGAGGACATTCCCCCAAGTCCAAGTCACTGAGTCCCAAATAGCATCCTGGAGTTTTTATTAGGGCAGTTGATGATTTCTTCTGATCACCCAAAGAGCTGCAGAATGGTATAGGCCAGTGGTCGGCAAACTGCGGCTCGCGAGCCATATGCGGCTCTTTGGCCCCTTGAGTGTGGCTCTTCCACAAAATACCAACTTCTGCGCATGGGCCACGAAGTTTCAATCGCACTGTACGTGCGCGCCCACACATGGTATTTTGTGGAAGAGCCACACTCAAGGGGCCAAAGAGCTGCATGTGGCTCGAAAGCCGCAGTTTGCCAACCACCGGAATAGGCAGAAAGAGGGTCTTGGTCCTCCAAATCTTACAGCATCATTCCAGTGGGCATGCCTCCCAACCCTGGCAAGTTAGATCTTTTTGCTGGTTTTCTGACTTTAAAAAGTCCTATTAGCACATAGCTTGTCCTAGAGTTATTTTAATCCACAGGGAGAACACAGTCCCTCTAAATTTTAATGAAAAGCAAGGTATTTTCTAACTGCTTTGTAATTTGCAATATAGCATTTTCTTCCTTTGAAAGCAGTACATTTCATTATTATGCAGAGTAATATTACATACATTCCATGTTTTTAGCTTGTATCACTTTGAGCCTAGTCGATAAAGAAAGGAGGCATTTGCCTCCAGAAGACTGCCCCCTTATCAGGAGAACATTTGAAGAACCATTTAAGCAAATAAGTAGTCAGGCCCTGTGGTGGACACTGGAAATGGTCACATGATACAGGTTTTTCCTGCTCTTGAGAGTTGGCTTTTAAAGGCATTTGTCCATTCATTTGTTCATATATCAGGTACATTCTGAGTACCTGCTACGTGCCAGGTATTATATGACAGGTACTATATTGGGTGGTGGGGAGTGCTTTAGACTGGACTCCCCAGAAATAGACTCTAAGAGAATCATCCGTCATGTGCAGAGGTTTATTGGGGGAACACTCTTGGGAGCTATACCTGAAAGAAAGTGAGGATGGCAGCAATGGGTGGGGAGAGAAGCAGGTACTGAATGTGGTTGTGACTGAGGCCTAGTCTCTCCTACTCAAGGCTCTGGAGCTGAGATAACCCTTTAGAGAGATCTCACAGAGGCAAGGAGGCCAGGCCTTTGCACATTTGTGCCATGGTTATTTGGTGGCCCAGGGTCTCTGAGAAGGACTTTAACCAGGAGCAAGGAAGGGTTTTTTGTGTAGCCTAGGGCACTGCCCAGCCAGGGACATGGCTTTGAGCCATCAACAATCATTAGTTTCCAGTGGGAAGCGATGGTGACTTAATATTGAGACATGTCAGGTGGGATGGAGAGAAATGGGTGGATTTGAGAGATATGATGGACGCCAAATCCATAAGACTTGACTGATTGGATTTGAGTCTTGGGAAGAAGAGGAGTCAGCTTCAGTGCTGTCTTTGAGCCGGAGCAGGCTGGCATGAGAGTGAAGGATGGATTTAAGAGAGTGTCAGGCTGAAACAAGGGAGCCAATTAGAGCCATGATAAACAATGTATTTTTTGTACAAGGGACCCAGTCAGGAAAACAACAGCAACACGTTTATGATCATACTCATTTCTTCCAAATGAAAATATTATGGAATTCTATGAAAATAACATTCTTACTTCTTAAATTACCTTTGTTACAAGACTTGTCAGTGAGAAAATCTTCCCAGCTTTTAGCCAATTAAATATTAATATGTGGGTCAAGTTTAGGCACAGCAACACAGGTGGCCTGTCATGTTTTGATTCCTATCTGTGTGGTACTCTGGGTCTCACACAGACCATTCTAGAGCATGTTCTTTTTTATCCTTGATGCAGCCCCGCAGGTAGGAATTATTACATTTCTGCTATCCAGAAAGGGAAACAGAGGCTCGGAGAAATGAAAGGACTTGCCAAGTGGCACAGTGAGTCTCTAGAATGTTAGTTATATTCAGTGCAGCTGAGGTTGCAGCCACATTTGCCAGGGATCACACGGGGGTGAAATTAATGGACCCACTCCCTGCTTCCCTCAGCAACCTGGGCCTTTCTCTCTGCTGGTGATAGGATTGCCTGTCTGCTTAGAAACAGAGAAGCCCAGATGGGCAGGGAATTCCTTGTTACCAGGGAGCTCTGACACTGTTTCTCCTGATGGAGTGGCCGCCTGAGCATTCTTGCCCTCTGACCACATTCAGGACTCTTCTGGGCGCCCTGCCCTGAGCCATCCTATCAGACAAGCTTTGGCTTGGGTTTCCTTGGAGCACAGGAGCTGTGCTCTGTAGTGTCTAAAAACCTTCCTACCAGGTTGAGCTTGGTTTTTGGCTGACACATTGCAGCCAAATGAACTAAATGTAGTTAAAGTGAAATAAGCCAGTCAGAGAAAGGTAAGTATCACATGATCTCACCCATGTGTGGAATTTAATGAACCAAGTAAACTGATGAACAAAAATAGACCCAGAGACATAGAACCATGAACAGACTGTTGAACCTCAGAGGGAAGGTAGGGCAGGGTGGGTGGGAAGAGATCGACCAATGAACTTGTATGCGTATATGCATAACCTGTGGACACAGACAGTGGGGTGGTGAGGGTCTTGGGCGGGGGAGGGGCATGGGAGTGAGCTGGAAAAGATTAATGGGGGGTAAAGGAGGACCTATGTAATACTTTCAACAATAAAGATTTAAAAAATAATTTTAAAATTAAGTGATTTGAAAGAGACAGAGAAAAATAAAATAAAAGAACCCTTCTCCCCAAATCAGTGATACTGTAATTTCTAGGGTCAGATGACTTCACATAACTAGGGCAGGGGAGAGGACTGGATGAGAGGGGAGGGGAGGAGTGGGGCGGAGAGAGGAAGGCTCCCTCTGAAACTGCCCCTTCAGGCTGTGGTCCCTGGCCACTTCATGGCCTCCTTTTGGACAGGCACTTCCAGTGTCAGGTTTTCAAATTCAGTGAGAAGGGAGCCTGTTTCTTAATCTGGCAATAAAAGATGTAATTAATTAAGATTACAGATAAGCTCAAAATAGATTTTTTTGTTGTTGTTAATCCTCAGCTGAGGATATTTTTCCATTGATTTTTAGAGAGAGTGGAAGGGAGGGGGAGAGAGAGAGAAACATTGATGTGAGAGAGACACATGGATTTGTTGCCTCCTGCACACCCCCAATCAGGGTCGGGGAACCTGCAACTGAGGTACACACTCTTGACTGAAATCAAACCTGGGACCCTTCAGTCGGCAGGCCAACACTCTAGCCACTGACCCAAACTGGCTAGGGTTCAAAATAGATTTTCTAAATATAAATACCCACAGGTAAAATTGTACACATTTCAGGTTTATTCATTAGTTTCTTCACTAGCTCTTTGTAGTCTCCCTCCCTCCCCCAGCTCTACTGAGATATAATTGGCAGGTAACATTGTGTAAGTATAAGGTGTACAGTGTGTTGGTTTTATAGACATATTTTGCAAAATGATTATCACCATAGAGTTAATTGACACCTCCATCACATCACATAATTGCCATGGTTTTATGGTGAGAACTTTTAAGAATTACTTTTAGCAACTTTCAAGTATATGATACAGTATTATTAACAACTAGAGGCTCAGTGCATGAAATTCGTGCAGGGGGCGGGGCTTAACCCGGCCTGCACCCTCTCCAATCTGGGACCCCTTAGGGGATGTCCGACTGCCAGTTTGGGCTAACTGCCTCTGCCTGCCAGCCTGATTGCCCCTACTTTGCCCCCCTGCCAGCCTGATTGACCCTAACTTGCCCCCCTGCCTGCCTGATCACCCTTAACCACCTCTGCCTCAGCCCTGGCCTAAGCCGCAGTCTGGCCTCCCTCTGCAGGAGGCAACCTGGCGGATCAGGGGAAGGTGCTGCCCCCATTACCCTGCTGCTGCTGCCACTGCCAACCTGAGCCTGGGCCCTTCACAGCTGCGCCTCAGCCCTTTGCAGCTGTGGCGGCTTTGTCTGGAAGGACATCCAGAAGGTCATCTGGAAGACGTCCACCCTAATTAGCATATTACCCTTTTATTAGTATAGATAGTCACCATGCTGTACATTGGATTCTCAGAACTTATTTGTCCTACAATTAGAAGTTTGTACCCCAATTCTCGCAACCCCCAGCCCTTAGTACCACCACTCTATTCTTTGTTGTTACAAGTTCAGCTTTTTCAGATTCTACATATAATATTTGTTTTTCCCCTAACCTAATGCCTCCAAGGCCCATCCATGTTATCACAAATGGTAGGATTTCCTTATTTCTTGTGGTTTCATATACCACTTCTTTACCTACTCATCTGTGATGAACACCTTGTTTCCATAGCTTCACTATTGTGCATTATGCACAGTGGACATAGGAAAAGCACTCTGTAAAAGCTCTTTGTCACCTTCCTTGCCACCTTCTCCTCTGAAGCCCATCTCTGTCCCGAGCTGCCTTCTTTGTTTCCAAAGTCCCCTGATATTGTCTCTGAAATGACCATCAAATTGAGCAGGGAACTGCCTTAGCATTATAAATACTGGCTGGAGAGAGTCACAGAACGCTGCTAATTTCAGTTTTAAAAGTAATAGTAATAATATAAACAGCTACTATTTATTGAGCACTTGCTATTAAGCAAACTAAGTTCATTGGGCACACTAACTTAGTCATAGGTTGGGATTCAATTATATTACAATGTAAGGACTTTGTGACTTTCACAGCAACAATTTAGCCATTACCACACCTCTTCTTTTTTTTCACTGCCTTTATCTAATTCTTGGAAATGTAAACTCTGTCCAGGACTCACAATGCTGCTCTGGCACCATTGTTTACCCTGTGTGAAGGAGGGAAGGGGCCTCTTCTTAAACTTTTCACACGGGTGCATCAAAGTGCACTGCTGTCCGCTTGGTTTTCTGCCATGCTGCTTCTGTGCTTCCCTCGAATCTTCTCCAAGGACACGTCTCAGGCCACGCACACTTCAAATGCAGCAGTTCTCAGGGATTTTCCTGTCTGACACATTCCTATTGGTTTAAGCACATTTTAATAAAACTCTGAACTAAGAAGCTGTCCCCATTGCTATAGCAGAGATAAGACCGGCTGCAGTGACATGGGGTTCCCAGCATGGCCCAGGGACACCTCCCCATTCTACTCTGTAGACAGACACAGCACCATAACACCAATCATCTTGAGTGCATTCTAACTTGTTTAATTTAAAATTAGGTTGCTATGAATCTTATTCCACAAACACATGAGTGCAAAATATGTCACCCGTGTGTGACATAGAAAATCCTAAGGAATCCACCAGAAAAAAAGAAAAACTGCTGGAAATAATAAATGAGATTAGTTAGGTCCCAGGATACAAGATCAATTTATAAAAATCAATTGCAATTTTATATACTGACTGAGCAATCTGGGAATGAAATTTAGAAAATGATTCCATTCACAATGGCACACAAATAGAATAAAATAATTTAGGAGTAAATTTAACAGAGGTGTAAGATTTGTAGACTGAAAATTCTGAAACATTGGTGACAAAAATTAAAGATCTAAATAAATGAAGAGACATCCCCATTATGTACTGGAAGATGGTGATTCTGCTCAGTCACTATGAAAATTCTAGCAGGCATCCTTGCTGTTCTGCTCTCACAAGAGAGGCCCATTAGCTAGAAACTGGGCCAAGAGTTAGTTTCTCTATATTCACATCTTTGTAATTTGTAAAGGTTGAAAAATTCCAGTTGAAATTGGCTTCCCAGTCATATGTTACAGATAAAATAATGAAATTAGGCCCTTGTATATCCTGAGTGAGCAGATATTATAACCATTCAGGGTCAGAGGGGCTGAAAAGATGGCATTAATCAAATGAAAAGACAAGCCACAGACTGGCTTGAGGAAGATGTTATAAATCATCTATCTTATAAAGGACTTATGTTCAGAATATAAATATGAATATATTTATATTTTAAACTCTTGCATCATGGCCATGATACCTGAATAGACTTTTCACTTTAGAAGATATATGAAGGGCTAGCAAGTACATGCAAATATGTTGAGCATCATTAGTTATTAGGGATATGCGGATTAAAACCACAAATACATACCACCCTCTATGTGCTGGAATGGCTATAATAAAAAAGAGACAAAAGCAGGTGTTGAGGAAAATGTGGAGAAACTGGAACTCTTACACATTGCTGGGAGGGGTGAAAATGGTACAACCATTTTGGAAAACAGGTTTCTAGTTTCTTAAAAAGCTACCAGGTGACTCAGTAATTCCAACCTATGTATCTACGCCCCTCCCCCCCAAAAAAGATGAAAATGTGTACACTAAAGGACTTTTAAATGAATGTCATAGTATTATTATTATAACACAAAACCCCCAGACTAGATCCAAATGCCCATCAACTTGTGAATGCTTAAACAAAATGTGGTATATCCATATATTGGAATATTTGTCAGTAATAAAAAGAATTGAACATCTTATATACACTACAACATGGGATGAACCTCAAGAACATTATGCTAAATGAAGATATTCAGAAACAAAGATTACATATTGGGTAACTATATATGAAATGTCCAGAAGAGGCAAATCTATAGAGACATAAAACAGATTGATGCTTGCCAAGGCCAGGACTGGGAGCAGGAATCAACTATAAACAAGTAGCGGAGTGGGGGGTGGGGAGCTAGGCTGGGGGGACTTGGGTGATAAAAGTGTGTATTTTGGTGATATTTGCACATCTATTAAATATACCAAAAAGATCAATGGGTGAATTATCTTACAATGGGTGAATTCTATGAATTTTATACCTCAATACAGCTATTAAGTAAAAATAACCAACACAGAATGAAGAGTGGGAGGTATAGATGAAACAAGTTTGGCAATATGTTGATAATTCTTGGGGCTGAATGATGGATAATGAAAGCTCATTATTCTTTCCCTTTTAATCCTTTGTGTATATTTGAAGTTTTCATATTAAAATTTTTAAAGGAAATGATTTAAGGAAAGAGAATTCAAATCAGCTTCTCTGATTAATTCACAGGTTGGGGCTTGTGTCAGCCTTCCCTTAGGGATCTGGTCCTATTCAGCACTTTAGAGGGCCCTCTGGCAGGTTTCAAAGGTGTGTCTAGACCAGCGGTTCTCAACCTGTGGGTTGGACCCCTTTGGCGGTCGAACGACCCTTTCACAGGGGTCTCCCAGGACCATCGGAAAACACATATATAATTACATATTGTTTTTGTGATTAATCACTATGCTTTAATTATGTTCAATTGGTAACAATGAAATTGGGAGTCACCCCAACATGAGGAACGGTATTAAAGGGTCACAGCATTAGGAAGGTTGAGAACCACTGGTATAGATCTTTGCAGTGGAACTGCAGCTTTTTCTGGTCTTAAAGGTTAACCCTTTCCTGCTTACCCTTCTAGTTACAGTAATAATAAAGAGAGAGTGAGGGCGGGGGAAGCACCCTTGTGTTTTCCTTATTTCCTATATGCCTGGTTTCCCGTGGTAAGCAATCTGCGTGTTCGTGAGATTGTTGCATAAAGTGGGTTCATTGTATGTAAGCCCTGTGGCTGTGGTTCCAAGGAGCAGACTCTTCTAGACAGCCAGGCTGCTCACGGATTAGCCCAGCCACCTATGGAGATGTAAGGTGGTGCAGGCTTCCAGGAACTCTGCTTCTAGGATCCAAGGTGAAATCACTGGAAAGGCAGACAGACCACGTGTAAAAGGAAGTTCACAGCATCACGAGAAAAAGTCCTGAATATCTATGTTAGTTTCCGTTGCTGCTGTCACAAATTCAAACTTAAATAACCTTTTTTCAAAATACATTTTTATTTATTTCAGAGAGGAAGGGAAAGGGAGAGAGAGAGAGAAACCTCAATGATGAGAATCATTGATAGGCTATCCCATTGGCCTTCCCCCACCCCCAGGGATCGAGCCCACAACCCAGGCATATGCCCTGACTGGAATTGAACCATGACTGCCTGGTTCATAGGTCCGTGTTCATACCCGCCAGGCTTAAATAACTTAGATATAGTCTCTTACAGTTTGGAGGTCAGAAGTCTGACATCAGTTTTCTGGGCTAATGTCCAGGGGCCAGGGCTGGTTCGTCTGGGATCTTTGATGGAATAATTGCTCCTTTGCCTTTTCAGCTCATCGGAGCCCCTTCCTCTATCACCAAAGGGTGTCACTTCAGCCTCTACTCCTGTGCTCACATTGTCTTCTGTGCCCCTTTTAAAGGACTGTTGTGATTATATCAGGTCCATGTAGACAATCCAGGGTAAATAGCCTCATTTTTTAATCCCAATCTCATAAAATTAAGATTCTTAACTAATACAAAATAATATTGAATGTAAAATGTAATAAAAATAAAGTAAAAAGACCCTTAACTTAATCACATATGCAAAGTCCCTTTTGCCATCTAAGGTCACAGTCACAGGGATTAAGATGTGGAGGACCATTATTCAGTTTACTACAATGTCAAAACAGAGGAAGTGGTTGTGTTATATTTATGCAACACAATGCTATGCAGCATTAAATCTCTTGAATATCATTTACTGAACACAAAAAATTATAATTCATTCAGCATTTGTTCAGCAGATCTAACACTTCATATGTTCCAGGTCCTGTTTAGAGCACTGGGGAAATGGTCCAGGGCAAAGGCCCAGCTCCATGGCATCTTATGTGCTAGTGAAGGAGAGAGTGAACAAGTGAATGAATTAATAAATAGTAATTCCAGCTAGCGATTAAGTGCCATGAAGCAAATGGGGGGAGCACAGGAAATCAAGGAAGGTTTTCTGAAGTGGTTGCATTTCCACTAAGACCCTATGAAGAGAAGGCTGCAACCTACAGACCAGAAGGCCGAACCTTCCAGGCAGAAAGTAAGCAAGGGCCATCATCCTTCTTTTTTAAAAAAAATACATATTTTCATCAATGATGAGAGAGACTCACCAATCAGCTGCATCCTGCATGCCCTACACTGGGGACCGAGCCTGCAACCCAGGCATGTGCCCTGACCGGGAATCGAACCAGGACCTCCTGGTCCACAGGTCAACGCTCAACCACTGAGCCACGCTGGCTGGGCAGGCCATCACCCTTCTTGAGGCAGGCAGAAGACTGGTGTGTCTAAAGGCTCAGGCCAGTGTGTCTGGGCATACTGAGCAAGGAGGGAAAGAGGGCAGGTAGGCACTAGGAAGAATGTTGTAGCCAGTGGGTGGCAAACACTGCTAGTTGTTTCCCCCTAATGTCCCATCTGCCTTCTTTCTTACAGAGGCAACCACTTTAGTGTGCATCATTAAGATACCAGTTTTCCTGGTGTCTCTCACAGCTTGAGTCATGTTTAGGGGCATTGTGACACTGTCCATGCCAGTAAAGTTGTATGATGATATCAGTGTGTGGAGGGAGGCTTCTAGGAAGGCTCCTGCAAAGGAAACAGATTCTGCAGCTCATCTTCCTGGACTTTTGTCCCTTAGCATGTCTCTTCTCTTTCTCTCTGAAACCTGGATCGATGCTGGGATGGAGGAATGCCTTGCAACCAGGAGAGTGGGAGCTTTAGGCCAGTGATGGCGAACCTTTTGAGCTCGGCTGTCAGCATTTTGAAAAACCCTAACTTAACTCTGGTGCCGTGTCACATATAGAAATTTTTTGATATTTGCAACCATAGTAAAACAAAGATTTATATTTTTGATATTTATTTTATATATTCAAATGCCTTTAACAAAAGAAAAATCAACCAAAAAAATGAGTTTGCGTGTCACCTCTGACACACGTGTCATAGGTTCGCCATCACTGCTTTAGGCCAAGGGCTTGGGGCAGGAAGATAAAAGTGCCTGGGATCTTGAGGGCATCATGTGGCTGTCACACTCATTCTGGAATACTGCCTCCCGATCCCCGTGAGGTCTGGCCACTCTCACCGGGGGTTCCGTGACATGAATTGGAGCCCAACCCCTAAGTAATAAATCTAGGAAGACATTTACATTTTGTTCTGTGTAATTGGAACTCGTCAGAGGGTTTTAAGCAGGAGAGCTATATGTCAGATTTATATTTGTAACAGATGATCATATCTGCTACACGGAGACTAGAGGGGACATTAAGTAGATGATCATTGCAGTCATTCAATGGAGAGATGATGCTGGCTTAGACTAGGGTTATAAAGATGGAGAGACAGAATTTGAGTATATTTTATAAAGCTAAAAAAGGAAATAAAAATGTATATATGTTAAGGTAATAGTGGCCAGCATGTATTAAGTATCTGTTATGTGCCAGACAAGGCTGTAAGGATATTATATAAACTAACTCATTTAATCCTTACACGACTTCCATGAAGTAGGCGTTATTTTTATCTGCATTTTACAGATAAGAGAAAACTAAGGAGTGACAAGTGATTTTCCAATAAGTGATGGAGGATGCCTGTGTGTGTGTGTGTGTGTGTGTGTTGGAGGTGGGGTTCTGTGTGTGGGATGTGTAGATATGGGAATACAGATGGAGACAGCCTAGAAAAAAAGGCTGAAAGGAAATACACAACTATGTTAGAAGTTTTATCTCGGAGCAATAGGATTACATGCAATTTTTCTTCTTTATACTTTTCTCATTTTCCAATATTTCTACAGTGAACATGTGATACTTTTATATGAAGGCAAATAAATAAAATATAAAAGATATTGTGGATTAGCATTGTCATGTTTAACAGTAGATTTAATATCACTTTAGTCCAGCGGCTCTCAACCTGTGAGTCGCGACCCCTTTGGGGGTCGAACAACCCTTTCACAGAGGTCACCTAAGACCATCGGAAAACACATATATATAATTACATATTGTTTTTGTGATTAATCACTATGCTTTAATTATGTTCAATTTGTAACAATGAAAATACATCCTGCATAGCAGATATTTACATTACGATTCATAACAGTAGCAAAATTACAGTTATGAAGTAGCAACGAAAATAATTTTATGGTTGGGGGTCACCACAACATGAGGAACTGTATTAAAGGGTCGCGGCATTAGGAAGGTTGGGAACCACTGCTTTAGTCAAAGAGAGAAAGAGTCACAGTGTAGTTCACATGGACATGACAGAAATCACAGGAGGCTGAGCTGTGGAAATTAAGTGACCGAGCAGATTAAGTTCCATGACCTCTAGCATATAATTACATCTTCCTCATCCTAGCCCAGTCACTTTTCCACTAATTGATGACGTCTTCTAGGAATAGTCCTACCCAATAGCCCAACTTCTCAGCTTTTCCAAACCCTGGCGCAGAGAAGCAGCATTTTAGCACACAGTCTGCCAGTTTGGTTATATGTGCTCCCCATGTCTGGATTCTGTATGCCACATTGGCTTTCTATGAAGAATGTCTCTTGCCAGACATTACATCATTTAGTTTATTGATGTTGGAGAACCCTCAGGGGACTACTACACCTGTGTTATATATGTTTGTGTGTGTGGATATAAACTGCAGAACAACAAATCTTTAGAAGGAGAACTCACTTATCAAATTCCCAGTCCGTGGAGCTGTTTAAAGGTAAACCACATAAACTCTTCATATGCATGCACCCTTTGCTGGAGTCAGCAAATAAGGAGATGCCAGTCAAAATCCAATTGGGGAATGGAGAACCCCAAAACAACCTTTTCACCTCCAAATTCTGAAAGTGTCAGGAGCCGTTTTTTAAAATCTAGATTTAAATATCTCTGCAGGCAGTAAACATTTATTCCATTTCTTATAATAGCCCAATTTCTCTATCCTTAAACTTCTTCACATGTATACTGTTTGCTCAGTTCTTAGCACTAAACCTTGTACATCAATACCATGAATATATTAGAAGAAAAAGTGCAACCATAAATTTATGAAAAAATATCTAAAACAAGAGGTAGTAAAATAATGGACTAAAACTCAGAGAGTGAACAAAATGCTAAAATTATGCATTAATATTCATGTATCTTTTTCTTAAGGATTTGAGAACATTGGTGTATGTGCTCCTTGTTTTTACGTAGAAAATTTACAGGTCATAAAATCCATGATATATTAAAAACATTATAGTAAAAACTGAGGACAAAAGTCTAAATAAAACTCAGTTTGTTCTTTTAAAATGGCTCTCTGTTTCATTACATTTTCTGCCATTTCTAAGATTTGACCAATTCATAAGTGAAGGTAGCCAATCAGATCATGTTGTCAAATTACATGGAATGTCAGTAGGAAAGAAGACAATGAAGAAATAGTGTTCATTGTACAATCAAGAAACATGAAGATTGGCATAGAGAGGCTTTAGGAGAACAACTGAGTGAGGGCCAGAGAGGGCTTTTTTTGGTGCGTGCGTTTTTACTTTAAAATAGATACCGGAGCTTAGGTTAAGCTACATGACAATACCAGTGTGTGGATAAAACAAAAAGAACAGATTTCAGTTGAGCAAAAACACTCCTTCCTAAATGGCCTAATTCTGATAAATCACCAAGACATGGGCTTACTAGATTTTAGACAATGAATTTATACAAAAGGAAACAAAGCCCCATAGACATTTTTATTGTAGATGTTCTCACTATGTCAGTACTAAGCTATAAAACAAGCAAAGAGCTGAGCGTAATTACAGCCTCTCTCAACAGAGCAAGGAGAATTGGTTTGAGAAAATCTCCATTGTAACTCATTGCACTAGGGGGATTCTCGCAGCAGCACCATAAATCATGTTCAAGGGCAGAAAGCAGATCCATGCCATGCAAAGGCTTTGGTCTGACTTGTAGACATTCGATAGAGAGTTGCGTTATCTCACGTAGGCAATGATGTGTGATTCTAAGTCCTGAGACCAGGGGCTTGAGATTTGGTCTTAGCTCTCACATGACGCAGGGTTGCCTTGGGGAAGGCCATCAGCTTCTCTGAGCTGGATTTCTCATTCATAAAATATGGTGCTGTGACTATGTATGCTATAGGGATCTTTCCAGTTTGAGCATTCAGATCCTTTCTTTCTCCTTCCTCTAGAATCTCACGTTGTATTCTGTACTCCAACTGCAGGGAAGTATTGTAACGTTTAATTGCTGACAAATGAAAAGCCAGTCCAAATGTCCATCTGCTGGTCTCTGGAATAGACTATATATGACTGTTTGTCATATTTTACACTCCCTCCTTGAAGGACCCCTCTTAAGGGAGATTTATATGTCTGCCCTGTTGAACTCAGGACTGGCCATGTGAACTTGCTTTACTCAATGGAATACTCAGTGTGTCACTTCCAACAGTAACATTTTTTAAAATCCTCACCTAAGGATATTTTTCCATTGCTTTTAGGTAGAGTGGAAGGGAGGTAGGTGAGAGAGAGAGAGAATCATCGGTGTGAGAGAGACACATTGATGATTGATTGCCTCCCCCCCACACCCCTACATGGCTTGGGATTGAGACTACAACTAAGATGCATGCCCTTGACTGGGAATCGAATCCATGACCCTTTGCTGTATAGGCCGATGTTCTAACCACTGAGAAAACCAGCCAGGGTCAAGATTAACACTTTTTATTTATCATGTCTTTTCTCTCTGTTGGCCGTAGATATATCAGAGATAGAAGAGGTTCTGTTAGCCTGAGACTAGGGTGACCTACATTTGGAACAGTTAATGACTGTGTATTGGGAGCAAGACATAATAACCCTTTGTTTTTTTTTGCCACTGCAATTTTGGGGACCATTTGATACCACAGCAAAACCTCACTTCTCCTGACTGACATACCTGTATTCTAGGACTGGCCAACTATGAAAAGCAGTTTTGATTTCTTAATGATGATTCCAACAGAAAATCAGAACTCCAAACTTTTATTTTAAGAAGTCTTTTTTTCCCTCTGATCTTCACTGAAGTATAGCTATATCTATATATCTATATATCTATATATCTATATATCTATATATCTATATATCTATATATCTATATATCTATATATCTATATATCTATATATCTATATATCTATATATCTATATATCTATATATCTATATCTATATATCTATATATCTATATCTATCTTATCCATCTATATCTATCTATATCTATATCTATATCTATATCTATATCTATATCTATATCTATATCTATATCTATATCTATATCTATATCATCTATATCTATCTATATCTATACCTATATCTATAATCTATCTATCTAAATTCTTGTCAATGCCCATATCAGGTACCCCAGTGCAGGCACTAGGCTCTGGAAGATATGAACAATTTAGTTTTTATTTAGTTTCTTATACCTTTAAATTTCTTCCATGGACAAGTGTTTCCTCTATGCCTTTTAACTATTTATCCAACAAATGTTTTGAGCACTTAAGTAACTGGTAAGCACTAGAGATAGAAGAGTGAAAAGATAGGCCTGGTCCCTTAACTTGGTTGTGTTGTATTTTCCACTAGCCTCAAGGAGACAGGTACAAGACCCTGATGAATGCTGTACTAGGGAATGCATGCAATGTTATGGGAGCACTTACAGTGAGCACTGTAAATCAGAGCTTTGGCATTGAGGAAGGCTTTCCAGAGTAAGTGATGTCTAATCCAAGACCTGAAGAACAAATGCTAATTAACAGTAGAATGCTGTGTGTGTGTATAGCTAGGCTAGGGAATTAAGTGTGGTTGCAGTACACTGGTAAAGAATGTTTCAGGAACCCACACGTGTGAGATTAGTGGTGAGTCTAAACAGCAGGTATTAAATGGGGCATTGTTTGGAAAGGAAAGAGAAGCCAGATTATGTAGGATCTTCTACATCATTTTGGGGCATTGGATTTTATCTTAAGAATCAATGGGGAATCACTGAAGAGTTTTAAGGAAGATGTTTCCTGTGCCTTGAATGCCCTCCCCGCCCAACCCCTATACTCCCTACCTAATCTACTCAGCAACCTGTTCCTCTTTAAGAATCCGATTGAACTCTATGGAACCTTTCCAGGCGTATATCTCCTTCTTCTCTAATTTTAGGTAGGTAGTAGATAGATAGCTACAGAGATATGGATCTAGGTATATCTGCCTGAACACATTTATGTTATACTTTTGCACTTTCATCCCTTTCCCAATATTTAAGACCTAAAAATCATGAGGGCAGGGCCTTGTCTCTTCATCTGTGCCTCCTGGGTGACTCTCGGTGTTCTTGCTCATAGCAGAAGACACTTATAAAAACGACAGTGATGATGAGCAGAAGGAAAGGAGCCTTGGGGACATCCAACAGGTAAGGAAATTTAGCCACAGGATGCAGGGCAACCAGATTCCACTTGATGGTCTGGGGCCTTTACAACTGGGAACATTTGTTTTTGAGGAATCTCAGAATGATTCCATTCAGAGGTGTCACTTGGCAGGGAAATTTAAGAACTAGGATTTGCCACCACCCCTTCCTCTGAGTAATCTCCAGCCAACTGGGACTTTACCCTTGTCTTTTAATTCTCTGAACAGCTGCCACTATTGGGAATATCTGTCTAGACTCCCACCTCAACCCTAGCTGGCTCAGGTGTGTAGACAAGATCATGCTTTGGAGATGAACAGACCTGGAGTCATGCCTTAGCTCTGCCATTTGCTGGCTATACTTATGGTGGGCAGAATTCTGAGATGACGTTCAGTGCCCCACATCCTGCATAATCTCCCTGCCCTCTACCTGAGTGTGGGTGGAACCGGTGAATACAATTGGTTAGCATTCCTGTGATTAGGTGACTAGCCTTCTAATTAACCAAAAGTGAGATAATCCTGCATGGGCCAGATTGGGCTGGGGAGGAAATAACCAAGTTGTGAACTGCCTACTAGAGCCATGTGGCAAGGAAGTGTGTGACCTTTACTAGCTGAAAGGAATCCTGCCAATAACCAGTGAGCTTGGATGAGGACCACAAACTTCAGACAAGAATTAAAACCCCAGGCCAACACCTTGATGTCAGCCCTGTAGATGTGAGTAAAGGACCCGGCTAACTCATAATTGCCCTCCTGATCTACAGAGGCTATGAGATAATACAATTGTGTTGCTTTAAGATTCTGAGAGTATGGTAATTTATTCTGCAGCAAGAACATAGCAATGGAAAACGAACACACCATGCACTTGTGTTACTTTAGGAAAGTTACCTACCTTTTCTGAACCTCGTTTTCGTCACCTGTAAAGTGAACCTGATAATCCTATCCACTCATGGGTTGGTGTTGAAATCACTTGAGATAATATATGCAGGGTACCTCATAGTCCCTCAACATGGAGTAATGACCCCCTCTATTGCCTCAGCCCCACCAGCACTACCATCTGTGCCTATGGCTTTTCTGGCACATTCTGCCCTGGTTGCCCCTGCAAGAGCCAGCTCAGGGACTCAGGCAGCCACAGGTGTCATTTGCCCAGCAGCCTGTCCTAGAGCGAGTGCTCTGATGAAAATTCTTATTGTAATGCATAACCATGAAGAGTCCACAGTGAAATTGCTTTGGGAGCCTTTGTGTGATTAACATTTCAGCTGTTTATGGAGTCTTTGCCCTATCATTTCCTATTTTAAAAATTAATGTGCTGGTTTCTTTATTATTAAAAACCAAGAAGGGGAACTTCAGCTGGAGCACAGAGAAATAGTTCTCTATGATCCAAATAAAAGTTTCTGCTCATGGAGAATATTTGGAAGAGCCTCTTTGATATTCAGATTCTCTTTAATCCCCACAAATTTCTCTTTCGATGTCAATCCTCCCCAACCTCACCTCCTTGGCTGCTGCCCATTCTACCCCTGAACTTAAATGGATAAAAGGCATTTGAGTCAAGAGCATTGTGACTTTTTTTAAAAAATATATATTTTATTGATTTTTCACAGAGAGGAAGGGAGAGGGATAGAGAGCCAGAAATATCGATGAGAGAGAAACATCGATCAGCCGCCTCCTGCACACTCCCCACTGGGGATGTACCTGCAACCAAGGTACATGCCCTTGACTGGAATCGAACCTGGGACCCTTGGGTCTGCAGGCTGACGCTCTAGCCACTGAGCCAAACCGGTTAGGGCACATTGTGACTTTTTAATGATGCCGATGGTATTGTGTATGACAGTGTTGTGTAACCCACACAATCAGAGATTGAGAGTCAGAAGGGACTTTGCAGGCCTTGTAACTTGCCACTCTCATTTTACAGATGAAAACAAAAAAAAAAACAAACAAACGGAGCTTTGGACATTTAATTGCCCAAAGAGACACAGCTAATGAGTGACTAAGTTTTCTCTGAAGGCAGTCAGATCTCCTGACACACTTTTCTAAAGTAATCAGAATCCACTACTTTACTTTAAATGTGTATGCGTCTAAACCTGCTCCTTTGACATGAGGATCAAAATGCTTTCTTCTTCCTGATATGCCTCAACACAGACGTCACCATGGCCCCATGATCTGTGCTGCTGCCACCAACTCAGCTTCCACAGGAAATAGAGAAGGCTTTCTTAAGCCCAGTAGGATGACCCTGTTCAACAAGAAGGAAAGATTTAAGTTAGATTGAAGGGGCAGAAATATCTCAGTTGCCAGTACTAACGCTCAAGTGCCTGAGAAGTAATGTTCTTTAGTGGTCATCAATGAAACTATAGAGTTGTGTATCCATCAGTGGATTTAGTTATTTGCTACATGGTCTGACTCTTTCTCCTGAATTTACTAACCCAGTATATTTCTGACGACTGGTATTCATAGATAGCAGCGGGTCTCAACCTGTGGGTTGCGACCCCTTTGGGGGTCGAACGACCCTTTCACAGGGGTCGCCTAAGACCATCGGAAAACACATATATAATTACACATTGTTTTTGTGATTAATTACTATGCTTTAAGTTTAATTTGTAACAATGAAAATACATCTTGCATATCAGACATTTATATTATGATTCATAGCAAAATTACAGTTATGAAGTAGCAACGAAAATAATTTTATGTTTGGAGGTCACCACAACATGAGGAACTGTATTAAAGGGTCGCAGCATTAGGAAGGTTGAGAACCACTGATATATAGGAACTCTCTGGGCTTTGTTTTCCTAAGAGGAAAAAATAAATTCTGTCATAGAGCCTAATCATCCATAATAAAATTTTTGGCTTGGTGGAATATGTACAGGGTGTGAAGAAAAGTTAACATAGTAGTCTTAGCTGGTTTAGCTTGGTGGATAGCGCTTTGGCCCGAGGACTGAAAGGGCCTGGGTTCGATTCTGGTCAAAGGCATATGCCTCAGATCTGGTTGGGGCATGAGCGGGAGGCAACCAGTCAACATGTCTCTCTCACATAGATGTTTCTCTCTGTGTGTCTCTCCCTCTCCATTTCATTCTTTCTCAAATTCAATGTAAAAGTATCTTCAGGTGAGGATTAACAACAACAAAAAGTTAATATAGCAGACCGGAGACCGCCTTGGCTGGCATCTAGGAACTTGAATGGTGAATAGTTCCCTGCACTGATATAAAATTGCCTCCAAATGATAAGATTGGTTTACTGTGCCTAAACTGTCTGTATAAATTATATAATTCCTGCTGAACACCTGCTTTTCAACTTGGATTCTGGGATTTTGCTACATGCCAGGCAGTGGTGCCCAGGTGCCCAGCTTCCAATAAAAACGTTGGTCCTGGAGTCTCCAGTGAGCCTCCATGGCAGACAGTATTTCACACGTGTGGTATAACCTGTTGCTGCAGGAATTAAGCACGTCCTGTGTGACTCCACTAGGACAGGTGTCTTGGAAGCTTGCACTTGGTTTCCTTTGGATTTTGTCCTATGAGCCTTTCCCTTTGTTGGTTTTGCTTTATATTCGTTCACTGTAATAAATCTAAGCCACGAGTAAAACTATATCCTGAGTCATGTCATTCCTCTTAGCAAATCATCAAACCTGGGCCTGGTCTTGAGGCGTTTTCTATTTCTTAGGGGAAATATATTTGTTTTCTTTTCTTTTCTTAGTGCCATCCCTATCACCACAAAAGCAGCAGGCTATGGCCTCAGGGAGCTCAGGTTCGGGAGCCAATATGAAGAAAGACAATCCACTCTAAAATATTGAAATATAATAGCATACCTCTTTTATACCCATCATTTTCCTCTGGTTTGCACATCTGCCTTTTTCCAGATCCCATATGTTTTCTCTTTTAATTTCCTGGCTTACTTTTTCCTTCTTGTTCTCCATTTTCTGTGGTTCTGTTTTCCAGGGATGCAGGTTCAGTCCTCCCTCTGTCTTATCTGTGGGCCTTAGATTACATGCTGGGTGTGAACTTCATGAGGCCAGAGACTATATAAATAGCAGGCTGAGTGTATGGAGGCTCTGTTTTGATGCTCAGAAATTTTATTATTTGTCCTCTAATGAAAGAAAATCACTCAATGCTATTGTTCCCCAGTTTTCTACTCCAATAAATGAGGCTATATAAATATTACCCATCTACATTGCAAAGTTACAGAGGGGATCAAGTGAGATATTCTTATGTAAGAATTTAAAAAATTTGTGGCCACATAGAAATGCCGAGGCTTATTATTCTCCTGAAAGTCTTCACAAGTAGATTGTGTTAAAAATACATGCTCCTGAGATGTGGGCATTCTCTCTCTTTGTTCATAAAATGACAGAGAAGAGAATATAAAGTTTTAAAATGAGGAAGGGCCATAAGAATAGTTAGCTCTGAATACCGTAAAAGAAGGCTTTGATTATTGACTTTAAGTATTTAAAGGACAGCCATGAAGAAGAAACTATAGAACACTTTTGTATGACTTTTGTTCTGGAGAATAGTCAGGACCAACAGGGGGGAGGGGGTGGAGGACAGGAATAAGACCTGTTAAGGCATGGGGAAAGGGTAGTAAGGAGAAACTGTTTATTGGAGGTGTTCATGATCAAGCTGAACCGCATCTTTTTTTTAAAAAAAATATATTGCATTGACTTTTTAAAATATATTTTATTGATTTTTTACAGAGAGGAAGGGAGAGGGATAGAGAGTTAGAGACATCGATCAGCTGCATCCTGCACACCCCCCCTACTGGGGATGTGCCCGCAACCAAGGTACATGCCCTTGACCAGAATCGAACCTGGGACCCTTGAGTCCGCAGGCCAACGCTCTATCCACTGAGCCAAACCGGTTAGGGCAGCTGAACTGCATCTTGCTCGTTGCACAAGTAATTCAAGATTGGATTTATGAGTGAATTCCTTTTGTGAATCACCCCACATTTTTTTGCTCTAATGCTCTCTGTGTAATTATTTATTGAATAATTTTCTTTACATGATTCACTCATTTTTATTAGATATACTTATTTAGAAACTAGATGTTGCACATTTGATGTTTTAGTTATTTTGTGAAATGTACATTAAAATAAAAAAAGGACTATAGAAACTCTTCTGTCAGTAAACCCAAAACTAGACACCTTCCAAACCTGATATTCCATGGAAATTGTTAATACAAATGAAAGGCAAGAACAAAAACAAAGCTATAGCCATGGGGAACAGGCTAAGACCCCTCCTTGTCTTACATGCACACTTGTCCTGCAGAAGTTATAATCCTGCCTCCATGAGCACAGTTGATTAAAACAGACAAGGACACCTGACCTAAGATGGACTAGTTTTCTTCTTGCTGGAATTTGCCATTTAAAACTAGAGACAAAATATAGTTTGCTAAGGCTGTTGTAACAAAGTACCAAAAACTTGGTGCCCACTGGGGAGGAGCAACGAATAGTTTGTTCCAGGTTCTGAACAAAAGAATGTTGATACTATCTCTCTATATATAAAATCCTAATATGCAAATAGACCAAATAGTGGAACAACAAAAACAACCAGTTGCTATGAGGTGCGCTGACCACCAAGAGGTGCATGCGGAACATGGCAGGCGTCGGCCATGGTGGGATGGTGGAGCAGGTGAGAGGGGGTGCCAGACCAAGGCGGGGCACCGGTCACTGTCATCGAGGCGAGCCTCTGATGGTTACTGAAAATTCTTTGCTCCCACATGCTGCAATCCCGCCCGGTGCTCGCACCTGCTGCCAGTGCCAGAGCCACCGCTCTCACCCACTGCCGGTGATTGGTGCCAGCTCTGATCTCTCAGCATCAGCGGGTCCGATTGGCAGCTGCTGTCCCCAATCACCCCTCAGGGCTTCTCCACCGCCCCCTGCTCCTGAGGGGCACTTGGGGCAGCAGCTGCCACTCGCACCCTCTGATAGCCCCGGTCCCGCTTGTACCCACTGCTGGCACCAGCCCCAATTGCTCCGTGCCGTAATCGGGTGCGAGCAGGGACAGCACTGCCAGTGCGTGGGAGTGGTGGTGGCTGGAGCAGGACTGCCGGCAGGGAACCAAGGGCCACTGTGGGAGGGGCTGGACGGGGGCATGGAGGATGGGCTGAGACCTGCCCCTGTGCCCATCACAGCCTTGCAGCCCACAGTTCCTTTTAAGGTGCACGAATTCGTATACTGGCCCCTAGTATATTCAATAAAGAATTGCCCAGCCGGTGTGGCTCAGTGGTTGAGCATCAACCCATGAACCAGGAAGTCACGGTTCAATTCCTGGTCAGGGCACATATCTGGGTTGCGGGCTTAATCCCCAGTAGGGGGTGTGCAGGAGGCAGCTGATCAGTGATTCTCAACAATGATGTTTCTATCTCTCTCTCCCTCTCCCTTACTCCCTGAAATCAATAAAAACATATTTTTTTAAAAAGAAGAAACAGTGACTAAAATAGAGAAAAGAATATTGCAAACATCTCAAATAATATAGTTCCCACAAGCAAATGCTTCAAGCAACTGACGTTTATTAATTAAGGTAGAAATGTGATATCTTAAGTGAACCTTAGGTATGTTATACCAGGTATAATCTATGTTACTTAATGGAGAAATGAAAACCATGTTTAATGAACAGTGCTTGAAAACAGCTTGATCAGACAGAAGTACCTTAAACTTAGAGCCAGTTTAAGATCTTTTCATTTCTTAGCCTTTCTTGTTTTTGGAAGCCTACATAATATATAGTTTATATATAGCACATATAAATCATATATATGTGTGTGTGTATATAATAATAATAAGGGAAGTGACACATGTATGCCTATATATAACCATCTTAAGATTTCATTATCATTGAATAGTTAACAAAATGATGCATTCTGTAGGTTTAATAGCATTTCTTAATTCCTATTTTACAATATTCTTTTCCAATTTTAGAGTCAATATATTTTTGTTTTCTTTTTTTGTGTGTGGGGGTTTTGAAATTTTTATAAACCTAAGGTATCGTGCATTTGGTGCCTAGTGGAAAAAATGGATGTTTGTATCTGAATCTTTTTAAAAAATTTTAACCTTTCTATAATTACATTTTTCTTAACAACTATAAAACATAATTAACAAGTAGTATAGCATTAAACTGCTAAAATATTTTTTCTCAAGAAGCATCTAGAAATTAGCCCATGTTTCCATAAACATAAAGAGTCCTATATTTTAAAATCTACTGTTAGTAACCTCTGCAGCAAAAAATAATCTCATTTTAAAGATCACTTATTTTATTTATTTTTAAAATGTTTTTATTAAAGAGAGAGAGAGAGAGAGAGAGAGAGAGAGAGAGAGAGAGAGAGAGACATTGATTGGTTGCCTCTGACCAGGGACCGAACCCACAACCTGAGAACTGGTGACCTTTTGGTGCATGGGATGACACTCAACCAAATGAGCCACACTGGCCAGGGCTAGAGAACACATTTTTAAAAAATGCAACTAGAACAAGCCACATTTCATAATTGGCTGACTTACATGAGCATCACTATATCTTTTTTTTTTTTTAAATATATTTTATTGATTTTTTTACAGAGAGGAAGGGAGAGAGATAGAGAGTTAGAAACATCGATAAGAGAGAAACATCGATCAGCTGCCTCCTGCACATCTCCTACTGGGAATGTGCCCGCAACCCAGGTACATGCCCTTGACCGGAATCGAACCTGGGACCTTTCAGTCCGCAGGCCGACGCTCTATCCACTTCGCCAAACCGGTTTCGGCAACATCACTATATCTTAATCAAACTCAAAATGTGTTCAGAAGCACAGCATACAATCAGCCTATTTATATAGTTTCTATACTTTTTTAAAAATTGTTTTATTGCTTAAAGTATTACAAAGGGTATTACATATGTGTCATTTTTTCCCCCCCACCCTTGACAATCCCCTGGCCTCCCCTACCCCTGAGTGTCTTATGTCCATTGGTTATGCTTATATGCATGCATACAAGTCCTTCGGTTGATCTCTTACCCCCCTCCCTCCCGCCCCGCAATGCTCCCTGGCCTTCCCGCTGCAGTTTGACAATCAGTTTGAGGCAGCTCTGCCTCTGTATCTATTATTGTTCATAAGTTTATAATGGTCTTTATTATCCATGAATGAGTGAGATCATGTGGTATTTTTCCTTCATTGACTGGCTTATTTCTATCCTTTTGAAATAAAATGAATTAAACCCAAATGAACAACTTTGATGATAGTGAATTTAGAAAACATTTATGTATAGTTGTAGATACCCTGTTTCCTGCTTGAAAATAAAAGGCAATTAAAATATTGCCATTTGCTTTTTCCCCAGTTATAGTTTACATACAATATTATTTTAGTTTCAGGTGTATGCCATAGTAGTTAGACATTTATATACCTTATGAAGTGATCACCCTAATAAATCTAATACCCACCTGGCGCCATTCATAGTTATCACAATATCATTGACTATATTTCCTATGCTATATTTCACATCCCTATGACTATTTCTATAATTGGAAATTTGCACTTCTTAATCCCTTCAACTTTTCACCCATCTTCCCAACCTTACTCCCATCTGGCAACCATCAATTTGTTGCCTGTATGTATGAGTTTCTGTTTTATTTGTTCATTTATTTTTTTTCTGCTGCCACATGTGAGTGAATTCATATGGTATTTGCCTTTCGCTGTCTGATTTATTTCACTTAGAATAAAAAAAAAATATTGCGCCCAGCTGGTGTGGCTCAGTGGTTGAGCATCAGCCTGTGGACTGAAGGGTCCCAAGTTCGATTCTGGTCAAAGGCACATTGCTGGTTGTTGGCTCAATCCCCAGTGGGAGGCATGCAGGAGGCGGCTGATCAATGATTCTCTCTCATCATAGATGTTTCTAACTCTCTCTCCCTCTCCCTTCCTCTCTGAAATGAATAAAAATGTAAAAAATATTGCCATTTGCAAACATTTTTAATCTTCCTGAATTAGGTTTCATCCAAAAGAGTGGGCTTATTATTGCTCAACCAATTCAGTATCATCACATAAGACAAATCTCACAGCATTTGCCAGGGTTCAGCTTAGGGTCTAGCTCTAGCCTTTGCAAGTTTTCTCCCTTCTCAGATCTACTATAACATTTGATTTCATTTAGCTCATAACTGGGTACTATCTTGTATTATTTCTCAACTGCTTTCTCTCTGACCCTTCAGGAATGATAAGCTTCTTGAAGGAGCATCTGTCAGCTTGTGTCTGAGTTAAGAAATGAACCCCACTGAATGGAAGCATGGATGCTGTGAGTTTTTCTGTATACACTATCAGATATTTGCCTTGTCTTTAACAGATCAGGTGGCCAGTCTGTTCTTTCAAGCCTGCTATCCTATATTCAAGTAGTCTGAAACAGTATTATTGATCTGCTTGAATTAATTGTCTTTTCTCAATTCACTAATTAATCGATCAACTAACAAATTTTGGTTGAACTCCAACTATGTCCAAAGTACTACTTTCTCAAAGGGCAAAAATATCTATGTAATTCATAAAAAAGAGATTGAATTAAATAAATGCAAATTTAAAATATAAAATTTTGGAGTTGACATTAATAGCAGTATATTCAGTGTTGGTGAAGGTAAAGTATTGCTCATACGTAGTTGCATAGTATATGATCTTTATAAAAATTGACAGTATTTATGAAAAGCCTGGCAACTTTTCTTAGCAGGCAGCTTGGAGCATTTACTTGAGTTAAAGCCCAGTTCTTCCACTACCTACAGTGTGACTTGGTGAAATTACTTATTCTGACTGCCTCAGTTTTCTCATCTATAAAATAAGGATAACAATAGCAGCATTATAAGGTTAAAATAAGCCAATATTATGAAAGCTAAGGAGAAGTGGCTGAAGTGGTGAATCACACCCTGGCCAGGAGGTGAGGAAGCAAAAGCTGATGAGTTTTAGATAAACTCAGCAATAACTCAAGTCAGGAGACCAGTAGGTACCAAAGCTAAGTGTCAGGGGAGGAAAGATACAACAACCAACTACAGACTGATGATCTTGGGAATTTAAAGTAATTTGCAAAGAATAAATGTTATTGCAAATCTGACAGCTGGATGTAGCAAAACTCATTCCATCACCTGACAGCTAAGTGACAGAGCCCCTTGCAAGCCTGTGGGGTCCCTTTCCCCCCAACACACTCCCTATCCTGGAGGGGTGAGTTATGTTCTCAAATCCCCATGTCTCTTAATGAAAATGTACCTTCAAATGCTTTGAACATTTTTCTCCTCTCATCTCCTGATTTGGAGGAAGAAATATGCCTTCATGGTGGGTGTCCAAGGAATATTTATGTCCTAGGCAATTCCTATCTGGATTTTCTTGAACTAATAAGAATGGGTTGGGGGGGAGTGCTCTGAATACTTATAAATGTGCTTACTGAATCAAAGAATGTATAAAGCAGCTTGGTAGTGAACATAATAAGTACTGATTGTAATAGCTGAGGTGTATTTCTTTCTCATTTTTATGGTAGCATTGTGCCTGAAATCCAGGGACCCTAGAGAAAGTTACAGGAAAATTTAAGGTTAAGGACTTATCCTTTAAATAGGAGATAGGCACAAGATACATGTTCAGCCACTTTTAAAAAGAAAGTGATCATTGTAATTCATTCAAAAGGAAACATTCTTAATTTATAGCCTTTAAAAGAAACTGTCTTTATTATAAGTGTGTATCATGGCCACTAATATTTTATGCATACATTTTTTTCAGTTGAAGGCATTTGCCATAATTCAGCTTAAACAAACTCTGTTCACAGCTGTAACTCAGAGTTATGACATATATCTGTTGTCCGGCTATAAATCTATGGTGGTTATTATACTTTTATGAATCCGATTCATGCAGAAAGCATTAGTCCTGCAATTTTAATTAAGGAGTTAGGAATTTCCCCATTTGAATTCCTAGCATTCTCTACACTTTATTGCACCTTCCCCCAGGAGCCCCAAATGAGATATTTTGGATTACAGATCCTTAGAAGAATGAAACCCATAAGCTTTAAATCAGGATGGATAAGTGGATTTGATCCAACTTTAGAACTGACTTTGATTATTCAAATTCCAGTGAGTCTCTTAAGATTGGTTCAATCATTAGTATCTAACTTTTTAAAGCTGTAATTTTTGGTATTTGTTGATAACAGGATATTAAGATGCAGTCTCTTGTTTGAATTCTTATTTCTGGGAAGCCCTCCAGTCTCTTACCTAGGTTCTACTAAAGCCAAGATTCTGCGACTCATAACTAATAAGACAAAATCAGGTATGAAGCAGGGAAATCTATGTATGGCCTATGACATTATTATTGTTTATTTGAGAGAGAGAGAGACATCGATTTGTTGTTTCATTTATTTATGCATTCATTTGGTTGGTTCTTATATGTGCCCTGGCTGATGTCCTGATGATGGCTGTGAATGTACATGTAAGACCTTTGAGAAAACATAACGCACCAGCGACATGGTAATGATGACTATTAGGAGGATCATACCAAGAGACTTAGCCAGGGTCCCCATAAATCAAATCAACTGGTATCCAATAAACTCAAGGATATGCCTGGAAGGGCATTAACCTGTTTTAGCCAAGTGGCTTGTTTGTTAATTTTCTGTATTCGCTACAATACCAGAGGTATGTGCTATGGCACAGACACCTTTTTGTTCAGCTAAGAAATAATGTAAAGCAATTGTATTACTAAAGCCAACTTAGCAAGAAAGCCTAAGGCCTTTTGTTGTATAGCTATGGCCAGAGCAGTAGATTCAATGACAGTCGCCAGAGTTAAGGATCATTGTCTTCCATGCCTGAACAGAGGGAAAAAGCAAGTGAGAAAAAAGGAAAAGGAATGAAGGTTTCATTTTGGAGATGAAAATCTTAGGAGAGCTGTCCCCTTCAAGATTCTAACAGCTTCTGGGGAGGAGCTTGCCCGGTCAATTTTAATTTCGCATCCCTGGCTGGTATGCAGTGCCAAGAGCCTGGAGGAGCCCTTTCTGATTGGGGCATGTGGACCCAATGTTCAGTTCCCTGAAGCTTGACTGCTGTCTGGGTAGTGAGGGGACCTGGTAGGGTGCCCTCCAAAGAGGTTCAAGGTCAGTCCTTCTTCTTCTCTGGACCAGGCAGCACAGGGAGAGACCTGGAAAGCTGACGTTGGCAAGAATTGTTATCCTTTGCCGGCTTCGGCTTCTGCAAGTTTGCCCAGGATGTTGCCTGCAGGGTCCAGAATGAACCCCCGCCCCCAACGCCCCCGACACACACACACACACACACACACACACACACACACACACACACACACACAAACTCCAGTCCCAAGACTGAAGCCTCGCACTGCACCTGGTCCGGTTTCTGGTCGGAACCAGTCTATTCCTGGACCTGGCCTGGTTTCTAGTCGGAACTAGTCCGTTTCCGGACCGGCCAGTTTCTAAATTGGAACCCGTGGATTCCAGCCGCTTTCTGCACCCAGTTCAGACAGAGAAATGCTCCGAGAGTCTGAAAGTGCCTAATGCAAAGCTGTGGAGCTAGGACCTAGGACCCAGCAGGACCTGCCACCACCCGCAGAGGCAGCGAGGAAGCAGGGACCTGGGGCCTCATCAGGTACCTGCCCTTGGTTGCTCCTTGCTCCTGGGCATCTTGGGGGGTGGGGGTCACTTCAGTTCCCTGTTCTGACACCAGAACTGTTAAAAGAGAAACCGAGGCATATGAAGAATATTAAGGGTTTATTTGAGCAACAATTGATTGGAGTCGGGCTGCACGGAACCAGTCCGTTCCTTCCGAAAACGTAAAAGGTGTGTGTGAAACCCACTTGCTGAATTCCCTGCAGCAGTTTCTCCCCTCTGTTCTCCACTACCTCGTTGTCTCATCCCCATTTAGAAGGCATGGGATAGTTTGACGATTTCCCCAGGTGTTAGAAGTTCTTTTTGAATCTTGTATTTCTCCGTCAAGCCCGCAGTTAGTGTCTATGAGAGCAACTCCACGAAAGAGCTTTAAAAACAAATGCCGGGTGCCTGTTGCTCTCTCGGTCTCCTTTTAATGAGAAATGGACGGCTTATTGTGCGATTACTCGGTCCAGCCCATTCCTGGAAGCCACGGTCAGCTGTAAGGATACTGTATCTCCACGCTGCATCAGCCTCTTTGTTCCCCAGATGCTATTTTTTTAGAGTTTTATGAACAGCAAATGGCTTCCATAGGAGAACATGCTAATTGCTCAGTCTGGATTCTTCCAGCAGTCTTGGTTAGAAGGGTGACAAAATGCCCACGGGGCAGTGCCAATTTGAAAAGGACAATTAGCTCCAGATTTTCCGTCTTTGGCACACTGTAAATGCCTGGATCAAGGTCTGATGTGTTCCAGATGATGGGCAAAGAGTTACAAACATGCAGGCTTCCATTCTGAGGAAGCCTGGGAACAAAAGCGTACCCTTCATTCATTTCATCAACCACCCATAAATATATAGCGAGAGCCTGCCCTGTATCGGGCACCGTGCAAAGAGCTGAGAATACAAAGTCCCTACCTACCCTCAGGGTGTTTGCATCCTCTGGGAGAGGACAGGCAATAAGTAAATAAATAAATTACAAACGCTATCAGGAAAAGTAAAGCAAGATGAGGAAACAAGGTGTGATATGGGTATGACATGCTATTTTATCTAGAATGAGAGGAAGAAGGCCTCCCTGAGTATACACTCAGCAGAGACCTTAACGCAGTGGTTTCAACCTTGGCTGCACATTAGAATCACCTGGGAATCTTTTTAAAATCCTGATTTCTGGGCCTCATCCTCCGGAATTGATGGAGTTAGATTTTCAGATATGATTAACTGTAAACCTCCTTTTGTCCCACCTTGTCTGTTTCGGAAAGCAGAGGCGTGAAAGGAGGAGAGCTCTGGGTGCTCCAGCGAGGGGTAACCACCGGTCTCCCAATCTGGGGAAGGCAAAGAGGGGATGCAGGGGGAACCACACTTCTGAAAGTGAATGGTGGCTACATGCCTATTCCACTGTAACTCCTATGCATGAAGAGAAGATGTTGCAGCTGTTGGGAGGGAACATATAAACTATTTTTCTACCAAGACCCATAAATGGAATCTACTGGGACCTGGATGAGATTTAGAGTGGTTGATTCAATAGATAGGGAGGTGTAGATATAGCCACTGGGCTGGAACAAGTCCATGCAGCCCAGAGAGTTGCCAGAGTTGGAGAAGGTCCAGAAGGCACATCCATGGTACTCTCTCTCTTCCCCTTCTGTCCACTCTCTCTAAAAGCCAATGGAAAAAATATTCTCAGGTGAGGATTAATAAACACACACACAGTAATCCAGTTGACTTTGAATCTGCTGTTACGCCTCTTCTTTAATATTTCTGCTTGTGTTTATCAAGCCTAGACTTAATCACTTTTATTAATAAAAGATTCACTTCCTTTTAGGGATTTTTTTGGTCTTGAAATAATTTTGACTGCTTGAAAATATTTCCTGATATTGATTTGTAATCTATCTCTACATGGTCTCTAGCCCTCAAGAGCATCGAGATCAAATCCCTATTATACATGACAGCAATGACAGCAGCTCAACCACAAGATTAAACTCAGCCATAAACTCCCCCACCTTCTCAGCTTCCTTCCCTGCCTTCCCTCTTTTTAACGTAAGTGCTGCACATTCCCTTAGGCCCTCTTTATATTTCAGTTTCAAAACACCTGACAAACTGTGTTGGAAACAGCAGGTACCTTTAGTCCATTATTATAGATACTATCAGCTTCATGAAGCAGTATAATTTAAATTAGATACAAATTTGTCATGAAAACTAATTATAATATTTATTTTTTCCTAGAGAGATAAAATTCAATGAATTGCTATGTTGAAATTGGGCAATGTAATTTGCAATATTTATCTTTCAGTGATGTTTTATTGGGATATTAAAACTCATACTTAATTCAATAAATTGGATTTTTTAAAGGCCTACTTAGATTCACTTGATATATTTATGGGCCACCAGCCATTGACTCTGGGATAATCCTGAAATTCGTGGCTCCTTAACTATCTCAGCACATCATTAATGCAATATGTAATTTCACAAATTATCTCGTACTGTGTCTGGCTCTTTGAATACACTGCTTTTAAAAGCAAAAAGCTCCAAATCTACATACTTAATTATACAGCATTATCATTTCTATCCTTAATTCCTTAATCAAAACAGTCATTAGCAAAGCAAAGGAAATTGGATTATGAAGGAAATAAAATTGGCGACTCTAAAATCAGATAGCTTGTTTTAGAAAGTCAGGTTTGAAATTGGGCTCTATCATATTATTCAAATAAATACCATCACACCCTTGTCATAAACCTTTCCAGTCTGAAGGATAAAGCACTCAGTATTTTTGTTTTCTTTGATGCAAACATTGCATGAAACCCATGGGTAGCAAGGGATTATACTGTGTTATGTAAGTTTAAGACCTCTATAACATATTGACTCACCCCAAATCAGAACAATGCTTTGTAGAGTGTCATTCAGCGAAAGCTATTTTCTTTAGGTTCCAAGTTTTGAATGGTTGTGTGGCTAATCTCTGGAGTTCAAGTATTTTTATTTTAATTACCCAACTGAAAGCATTGTTTTACAACCACATATGAGTTCTAAGGAATTCATTGAGAAGAAGCAAGCTAGTACTTGGGAGAACTGTAAGTAAATTTAATTAAGGTTTCTACCAGGGCAGAGATTGGTAATGGGACTTTGTCAGCTCCTACCTCTAAAATAGCCTTACTCTGTGCTCTCCAGGCTGGTTAGATTCACTAGGCCTATGTCTGCATAATGTAAAATGCATTTCTGCTCTTTAGATTTCTAGATTGTGCATATTAGGTATGTACATATTAATAAAAATTTTCTGCCCTTAAATATTACATGTCACAGTTAATATTCTGTACTCTCTGTCTTGATATGTGCTTTTCCATATTTGCAATTAGAACTTTATTAATAAATTTGAAGCTTGTTGTTTTTTTCCCCTATGTGCAAATTTTATCTGGAACTCTAGGTTCAAACAATGAAGGGGAAAAATATTGGCCATTCATTTGTTGATGGAAGATAGGAATGTAGCATGTGCCCCACAGTTTTAGCAATACAAGATATTACTGAGATAAGTGTTATCTTAGACACAATGCACTTCATCTTGTGTTTAACATAGCAGAGGAATGTGCCACTGTCTCCTGGAGCCACAGAGGTTCCCCACAGTGATGAGCTAGCACAACAAGATATTAAGGAGCCTGTGTTTGTGGGAGACTAGATGGCAGTGGCTCTTAATGCGGTTGTCTATTGTAATTCCCTTGGGTGTTTACAGAATACTGATGCCTGGGTCCTAGTCCCAGGAATGTTGATTTCTTTAATCTGGAGTAAGGTTTAGGCATTGGGGATTCTAAAGATTTCTCAGGTAATTCTATTGCACAGACTTAATTGAGGACAGCTGTTGTAAAATCACTTCTGAATGAGAATAGAGACCTATTCTAATCTAATTCTGTAATTTAAAAATGTAACCTGGTTCTATGATTTTTAAAGCTATGCTCCCTAAGAAAACCCGAGACCTGCAAAATAATGTACAAAAAAGAGATTCTGTGGTCAAATAAACTTCGGAAATTCTGTTTCTTTGTTACTAATGATGAAGCCCAGAAATCAGGATTTTAACAAGATTCCCAGGTGATTCTAATGTGCAGCCAAGGTTAAGAACCACTGCTCTAGGGGAAATTGACTTCACGTTGACATGCTAAAGACAATGGTTGAAGGAGCTTGTCTTATTTAGAGTTTCCCAGAATTTTTAACCAGGATCCTCATTTATAACAGTGATTATGATCTCATGAAAACTTTAGCATTCTGCATTCTACACATTGGTTTTGCTGCTTTGTGCTTTGTTGATTTGTTTCTGTAATTTGTGTTTAAAGAAGGAAATTCTCATATTAGTTGCTTATCTACACATTTCATCACAAAGTGGACTAAGCTCTCACTGGTCACACAGTTTATATTGGGAATTGTTATATCTGTGTGGCTGTTGAATAAAGTACATGCTGGTATGAAGCTTGCTGGAGATACCTTTTCTTTGGGCCATTCCCTTTGGACCTGGTATTTATGAACACAAGGGGCCTGGTATTAAGGCCATTCATCTTTAGCGCCCTACCTGACAACCAGCAGGAAAGGGCTCCTGGTTTTAGCAATATAACTTGTTTGAAAGTTATCATCTTACCAGTTACTTAAATCTCCTTTGAATTGGCCCTCTCTCTGGTCTCAGTCTTGAATTCCTTGTCCTAATTTGCTTTTCTCTTGTCTTAAAATGTCATAAAATCTTGAAAGTGTTATAGAATGTGTTTCTTTAGCAGGGAAGGGGGCTGGAAGATTTGGGATGTGGCAGGAGTGGGGAATGGAGTGATCAGGGTGGTGGAGACATAACCAAGAAAGGGAGTTTTACTCACAAATGAGAGTCAGATTGAGGGGATGGTAATCGGCCTTGAGGTTGGAGAAGGCAGTAGACATGTCATTTATCATTTCTCCTTGGGTAGCAGTGAAGATGTGACTAGAATACACACCAAAAAGCAAAGCTACATGCTGTTTAGCTCACATCCCAGGTGTTGTCTTACTTGTTTTTTGGGCTGTGTGCCAACTTGGCTTCCTTCTAGGCTCCTTTTATTTCCTTGGCTTCTGTAACTGCTTACACTCATAGCTTTTCTGCTATGGCTTTAACTGCTCCTTCTGGTCGCAGGTTCAAGAAGACACCCTTGCTCTTTGCTTCCATAGTGGCCTATGCCACTTGCTTCCATTATAATACTAGCCCCAGGTAACGAGGAATGTTTCTTTAATGTTCTCTTAACCATAGTATCTTTGTATTAAATATGTAACTAAATAATATTGCTTTATATGCACGGTATTATTTTTAAGAGTAGGAAATGTACTGTTCATGCATGTCAGATTATGGCAGATACTTAACAGGGTGTCAACAAATGTTTGTTAAACTAAATTAATTGATTGATCCCATAAACACTTGGAACTCCACTAGAGAAATGGGGTCAAGTATAGCAAGAAACACCGCCAAAAGGAATAGTGACTTATGTTTCTAATGCACACATGCCTTTTGTCACTAACAACAGCTCTCTTTTTCATAGGACTCATGAATATTTGTTGTATAAAATTTTAAAAATTAAAGTACATAAAAATAATTCACAAATCTACCATCCAAACACAATCATTGTAAATAATTCGGAGTATTTCCTTTCAGATTGTTTTCTATGCATGGGTAGGGTTCTGTCTGTCTTTCTAAATTATGCTTATGTGAGAATTTGGATAATACTAAAAAATGATTTTGTACCCTCTTTTATTCAGTGTTATATTATTTCACCTGACAAGTATCCAGAGGGCTTAATATCATGTACCAGGCACTATTTTTAGGGATACATTTAGGGTAAACGGTATTTTGAATGTTTTCCTGAAAACCTGATTTTTAATGACTTACTAGTATTTCAAATTTTAGGTTAACTATAATTCATTTAGCAAATTCCTGGATGTTGTTTTTACCATTTCACACTATTATTAGAAATCTTGCCACAAGTACCCTTATTTGTAAATCTTTGTGTTCTTTTTTGATCACTCAAGATAAAAGGGTAGTTATCGGATTTTTAAAAAGTTGTTTACGGGTGCTTCTGTGAAAGATGGTAATAATTTATAAACTCTGTCCCCGCAGCAGAGTATGAGTGTACCCATCCTATTAACCTGTACTTTCATGTATATTTTTAGTATATTTGTTTGCCTATATATTGCCTCATATTTTATTTTAGTATGTTTAATTTTCACATTCTTATACAAATGTGTAATCTTTGTTTTCCATTAATTTTTGTTGAGTTTTACTAAATGTGATCATCCAGGAAATGCAGACTTCAAAGAAAACCCCTGAAAACCTCTTTGAAGGGATTTTCTTTTAAGCATC